>NC_133896.1:69036974-70436141 GCF_964199755.1 Larus michahellis | reverse complement strand
AGAGAGAAAGAGAAGCTTACTTGGGGGGGTGAGGTGGGGGGAAAACCTGTCCTAAACATATGCATTTCTGAGGTTGCTTTGATTTCTATTAGAACTGCTGGATTATATGAGGGAGGGGTACAGATGGCAGAGCACTTCAATGCTTTTAAATCTTTCTTGGGTCTTGAAAGACTTCTATAATATGAGTGTCATTCAAATTTAGGGTATATTGTAAGCTGACATCTTTCAAAGCTTTGTGGAAATCTAGTGTGGTGCTTCTAATAGCAGACAACAGATATTCACTTTGAAGTCTGAAAACTGTATTCACAAATTCTTAATCTGGTCTTTCTCCAACTGCAGATGGCTCTTAGAGGAAGATGCTTTGGATTGTTTTTTTTTAACTTTATTTACAGCAGGCTAGGCTCAACATCTTTATTATAAAACACGAAGAAACAATCATCTGTGAGCATGACTGAATATCAAAGCCTGCTGTATCTCTTCTCTGTTTGCATGTCTGTCTGTCTGTCTCTTGGTCAAGGGTGTTCGACACCTATAACACACCCGCATCTATTATTTTTTTTCTTCCCCCTCCACCACTAGGTAGAGAATAAGGATCCGTCTTCAGCTCCTGGGACGAGGGTCCTGTAGGGGGGGGAAACGGCTTGTCTTCCTCCAGCGTTCGGCTTAAAAAGTGCAGTGAGGGTGGTGGCATGTGGCGAGCGGTGCCCGGCGAGCGGG
Organism: Larus michahellis; assembly: GCF_964199755.1. Taxonomy (NCBI): domain Eukaryota; kingdom Metazoa; phylum Chordata; class Aves; order Charadriiformes; family Laridae; genus Larus; species Larus michahellis. The sequence continues at coordinate 70,435,424 of NC_133896.1, read as the reverse complement.
GGCCGGGGGGCGGCGGGGCCGGGGGGCGCTGCCGGTGGCCGGGGACCGCACCGAGAAGCGGGAAACTTTCACGCCGGAGTTTCCATCCTGCTACTGATCAGCTCAGATCCAGCACGGAGAGAGGCAGCGCTTTCACCTTCAGGGATTTTTCTCATTACTCATTAATAGGGAGATATGTATCTTGCCGTTTTTTCTCTCTCTCTCTCTTTTTTTTTTTTTTTTTTTTTTTTGCGTAGGCAACTTATTGTTTTGTTTAAGCAAAGTATTTTGGGAGGAGTGATGCGGGGGGGGAGGGGGCGCGGGCGACGCTCCCCCGTTTCCCCGGGTCTGTTTCTGGAGCGCTCTCTGGGAAGGTGATCCTGAGCCGCTTCAGTAGAGGTCACTTGTGTGTGCGGGTGTGTGTTGTCCCTGGTGTTTGTGTCTAGCATATGCATGTGGTTTTGCTGACTGCACTTGCAGGCTTGTAAATTTTCACCATGGGAAATTACCAACAAAGCCCAATCTGTCTCCTGGCTGCTTTGCACTTTCCGAGGGCGGCTGTACTTGAGCGAGCTGCAGAACGGGAGAGAAAGAGAGAGGGGGAGAGAGAGAGAGAGAAAGGGGGAGTTGGGAGGGGGGAGGGGGGAGAGGAAGGGTGGGTGGAGGGGGAGAGAGGTAAATAGCCTTAAATCGGAAGGGAGCTGCTTCTCTGTGGTCTTCCACAAGAGCTGCCTGGGCTCTGCTGGCTCAGTAATAACTGAGTGACCTTTTCTTTTGCTGTATTATGTCTGGCTGGTAAGGGATTGCATTTTGCAGCTGATAAAGCCCTGACTTCATTCAACTCGGCTCCTCACACGCTGCTTTAGGTAAGTTGTCTTCAGCCAGGACGGAGACAGACAGCCTTGGACTGCAAGATACTAAAAGGAGGACACCTGTAGCTCGGATGCGGTCAACACAATTACTTGGCGGATCCTTGAGGACCTCATTATTTTAAACTTAAAGAATAGCGATCTCCCTCCCCATCTCTCCCACCCCCTCTTTATTTTTTTTCCCCAAACAATGCTTCTTTTTGACCTTTTCCAAGGAGAAGAGCTACAAAGCAGCCACTGTGCTTATTGAACTGCCTCCCCTGTATCGCTTAATTGAGAAGGTAAGTGAGGCAACTGTGTACATAAGCTTTGGGTCATTTGTGTATGTGTGTCTGCATCACTCTCCCTCTCTCTCTCTCTCTCTCTGAGTCATAAGCCGGGGCTGCAATACACACACACACACACGTCTCTGCACTGCAACTTTCACTCAAGCTGCAGCTCTGCTGAGACTGTTTTGTTTAAATCATGTGAGGCTTCATTATTTTTATGATGAGACATGAAATACATGCAAGCGGAGGATGCTGAGCGAAACCCATCCAACTGTATGTCTCGAGAAATAGCAGTCAAAGTTAACAATGAATTGCAGCACACTTCCCCCCCCCCCCCGTTATTATTGTTGTTATTATTATTCTTGCTTCTTCCAGAGCTTCTCGAAACGTGCTCTCAATTATCAAGGGAGTCGGTTAATTTCCCACTCCCCGGCTTTAATCCACAAGCCTCCCCGTACAGCAGTTTAATTTGCAACCGGTTCGGCGCAGGGTTAACCCTTTGGGGCAGAGCGGAGGCAGGAGCGCGGCTGCCGCCGGGGTGGGGAGCCCCGGGGAAGAGGCGGCGGGGGGGGGGAGATGCAGGGCTGCCGGCGTCCGGCTTCACGCAGCCCCTCTCGGACCGGCGTGAGAGAAGGGCAGCCGGGCTGGCGTTATGAAATAGTACTTCTGCCTACGAGCCTTTTTTCTTTTTTTTTTTTTTTTTTCTTCCTTCCTCCTCTGTTTTTCACTACCCACCCCTCCCATTCTGCCTTCATACCGAGCACGATATGGTATGCTAACGCCGCGTGTGACAGTTTAATCAAACCCATTTGTTACAACAAAGCTAAGAGACCACTGGGATTACAGGCTTACGGGCAGAGTTAGGGGAGCATGTGGCTTTGTCGCTCGCCATCGCCGTGCGGGGCCGCCGGCTCGGGGTGTGCCGTCCCTCCCCGGTGTGTCCCCCCCTCCTCCTCTCCCGTCCCTGTGTCCCCCCCCGCCGCCTCCTCCGCGCCCGGCGGGCTGCGGCGAGCCGCGCTCCCGCTCACTTGACCCCAGCCGGGGAAGCACTTGCTACTTTTTTTTTTCTTTTTTTTTTCCTTTTTTTTTTTTTTTTTTTTTTTTTGCCGGGATTTGGTGTTTCAATGAGAAGGAGCTCTCCAGGCGCCCGTAAATCAACTCATGCAGAAAAAGGAGAAAAGTTTTGGTAAGGCGACGAGCTCCGGCGTCGGTGCGCGCCCAGCAGAAGCGTTAAGGTAGCGATGGCGGGGGGGGGACGGACCGGGGGGGACGACACGGGACGACACGACGAGGGGGGAGGCGACGAGAGTGTTTCTCTTGCCTCTTCCATCCTCTACGCGTTTGCCGTAGCGAGCGCCTCTGCGTGTGCTCTAAAAGAGACCCGAAATACCGCTTCCTAGGACAGCTTTGTAGGACGGCTGCCTGAAAGCAATTAATCTTGCGAGGTGCAACAAATATCGCTACATGCTTTCCCGACACCTCCCTCTCTCCCCTCTCTCTCTTCCCCCCCCCCCCCGCCCCATCGCCCCATCCCTGCGATGCTTGAAAAGGAATTAGCACAAAAGGCTCGAGCGTCCAACTCCAAAAGGGATTCTTTGTTGTAAGAGTGTATGTTTCTTATTTATTTTTTTTATTTTGCATGTGAGCTGCATCAAAATTGAACTCAGTCTTGCAAATCTCTTGTTGGCCTTTGCCAAGCACTAGCACTTTGCTGCCATGGTAACTGTAATTAAACTGATAAGAGTGGAAAAATGTCAGTATCTCTGAGCCTTGCAGCTGCATTGGAGAAAAGGGGAATCAAATTGGTTCCCAGCACCACTGCTCTAAAAAAAGGAGGGAGGGAGTGGGGGGGCTGGGGGGAGAGAAGTGGGGGGGGGACACGACAGGGGTAGGGACATAGCTCAGCAGCTCCCGTCCCTGAGATCTGGGTACATCTATTTGCTGTGTTGTCCCTTAGGGGGCTGCAGCCTGCAGGGATGCTCTGGGCCAGTGAACAGAGAGAAACAAGCTTTTAGGCCCAATCTAGCTTTCAAAAAGAGAAGGGGAAAGAAGAAGAGAAATCTTTTGTTTGGTGTCTCTTGGCAGTCGACTAGCCATGTTGGCCAAATTCTTTTAATCTGTATCACTGCTCCCAGCTGTGGGACTGCATTCCCGTTTTTAGTTTTTACCTAACCTCTTCTCTCTCTCTCTTCCCCACCCCCCCCCCGCTTTCCAACGCAGCTCCTTTATTAAAAAAAAATCAAAAATAATAAAGAAAAAAAATCAGATTCCTCTGTAGAGGAAGGGGCGGAGGTGAAGTTTAGTTATGTACCATGGAAAATTAACTCAAAAGTATATAGAAGAGACTATATTCAGAGAACTAAAATCCTTACTTTTATTTTTGAAAAAAAAAAAAACAAACCCTGAGTGTTATGGAGTTGCGGTTACTTTGTTGTGTTAACTACAGAAGCTGAGACTGTGCGGATGAATGGCACAGAACAAGAGAGCATAATGGAGGCAATCAACCGTTAGGCTGGTTCACAATGCAATCCAGGCAATTAAAAGCTCACCAGAGTTTAAATGAAATGGTTCTACTTATTTCTGTGCACCACACTGCACAGGCTATTATTTATGTCTCTTTTTTTAATTATGATTTCCCTTAAACTGTCAAATAACTCAGAATAGCAGGGTCTCGGAGGCAATAAGAATTTTCCACTGAACAATTTACATGCCAATCTAAAACTAGTTACGACTCCTGATGCGCTACATGCGAGTTCTGAAATGTTTCTTAGCTTCTGAAACCTTAACTTTTTTTTTTATAAGTCTGTGTGTGTATTGTCCTGAATAATTGGAGCTCTGAATGCTTTTAGCATGAAGCTACAAAGTGGGAAAGCATCGGAAAAGTATTCTTTTTATCTTCTACTAGATCTCTGACTCTCTTGTTGAGTGCATATTGTCTGTCAGTTTGCTGACTTTTAAAGACCAGTGCACTGATACCTAATTTGCTCCAAACTGATTTTTATTTTTGAAATAGAGGCAAGTTTTCCCTTTCTTGCTGTACACGCTACTGTCCTTGTTAGAACCGTGTTCGTGCCTTCACAAAGTGGGGGAGGAGAGTGGTCTTTAAAAGTTTTTTAGGTGATCCGGTGCATAATAATATCCAACTCTTCCTCCCTTCACATGCCTTTCAAAGGCTGTCTGTACCACTAACCAGTAACTGAGTTCTGAGGGTCTTGTGCCACACTCAGCACCATCAGGAACCAATCCTGCTTACAGATGCTAGTACATCACTAACAAAATACAGTTCCTTATGTCAAATCTTCATTCCCTTTGAATTTTGAAAAAGATGATGATTGGAGTGAAATGGATTTTTGTTTCTCTGCCTTCCTTCAGGAGCCTAATTTAGCTTTTTTCCAGCAATTTTTCCTCTTTATCCTGAAAGTCATAGTTACAAATTGGTTGTCAGTGTTTCATCACACGATAATAACAAAAACCAGGGATGGGAATCAGCTGCATCAAAGTTATTTTAGGAGACCAAGGGAAATCCAAAAACCTGTACAGCGGGTTATGAAGTTCCCTTCAAAAATCCTAAAGGTGGTGGATGGTGATTAAGAAGTCTTATTCCTGACACAGCCCTGCAGTTTATATGCAGTATCTTGGGGACTGGAGGTGGAAAGAGGGAGGGAAGGATAGAGGGAAGCCCTTGAAAGCATATTGGGGTGAAATGAAAAGGGTTTGTTTGACAGTGACAGACTAGGAAGTGAAATTTCTCAGTTCTGAGAACAGACCTGCTCTGTGATGCAGAGCACGGGTAGGACTCTGCAGAACTGAAGTGGAAGCGGGGTTTGATTTTATTTATTTATTTATTGCAGCTTAGGTATAGCACTTATGGAATTGCATAGTGTTTTTGGAAGTGCTCCACAAGCTTTGCCTTCCTGGGGGAGGTGGAGAGGAGGGCAGCAGTGCTGTGTGCTGCTACCTGATATTTCGGCTGCAAGCAGTTTGGATGGTTTTGCGGGTGCTGTCAGTCTCTAAAAGGGTCCTTCCTGTGTCCTAAGAAATAAATGGGTACCTAAATCGCAGCCTACGAAAAGCTGGCTGACAGTAAACTGCAGGTATTCTTATTGCCAAATTAAGAGAGAGCTAAAAATATGTGAGCGCATATCTGAAAAGTATAACTGCATTGGAGATCTTATGGGAACATTAAAGGGAAGAGATGGTCTGTGAGGTGAACTGCATTAAGGTGGCTCACTCATACTGTACAGAAAAAAAAGTAATAAAATGTTCTGATTTCAAAATTAAGTGATTTAATCCAGGGCATGTGAAGAAAAGGGCATGTGCAAAGAATTTGGAGATACGCAAAACACTTATTGAAGGGCTGTTTTGTGCTTTGTTTTGTTTAGATCCATTCTACAATCCAAAAAAAGTGTAACTTTTTTTTCATAATGAAATAGCCGTTCGGAGATAATTTTTTTTTTTTAACTTTCATTAAAATAGAAGCAGCTTCATCTCAAGTAAAGCGCGAAAAGATCAGATCTATCTGAGGAGAAAAGCATTCCTTCCCTCCAAAAGCTGCTGCAGATTGAATCCCTAATCTGAAGATGCTGCCAGTGGTATGTCAGCAGCACCTTCTCTTTCAGCCTCCGGAAAACAGACGTGCAGGGTTGCTAACACTACTTCCATAGGGTGTCTGCCCCTTTTCGCTCTTCTCTACAGGGAGGGTTTGGGCTAACCAACACGAATGACAGCGCTCTGTCTACTTGCCTCATGTAGCAAATGTCTCAAAAACTGTGCACGGGTATGTGCAAGATTGCGCAAACTCCGTTTTTTTTTTTGTAATACAATAACTTTGCCTTTGCAGCATACTCCCCTGGAATTATCAGGCTTGATTATTGCTATTTGCTCAGATATTTGCTTATTTAGTCATGTTTCTGTGGCATCTTGTTCCCTTCAGATGGCGCAGGACAGTAGATCAGCCTGGATCAGAGACTGTCAGCCTCGGCTCTCTAACCCGCTTCCTTATCAGGCGACAAAATTTTTACATTAAGATTTATTTTTTTTTTTACTTTAAAGCCTTTAACTGTGTTAGCTCCCAGTTTATCCTGGTTTCCCTCGAACGAAAGATTAAAGTCCTAGAACAGCCCCTTCGTGCTTCTCAACTTTTTTTACTGAGTTTTGAGAAGTTGATACAAGCTGTGACCGATTTTATGCATTTGTCCTCTACATGGCTAAAGAGAGGGGCTGGGGATAAGCGCGTTGTTGGCACTTAGCAGGTATTCGTACTCTAGTGTGATATGCAACTTTACAGATTAAGGCTTTTTGACCAAGTGAAGGTATTAGAGATCCAGCAGGGCTTCCCTTTACAGTCTGGTACGAGTTCTTTACTGAAAATCTCTGATATTTTCACTGCTTTTAGTCATTTATTTGTAGTCATGTTATTTTACTGCTTCATGTATGCACCCTGGATTCAGGGGAATAAGTTGGCAATGGAAAATACTATAAAGGCTCAGCCTTTGTCTCGTGGTGCTTGCTCAGGATGAGAGATGTGCGTTCGTTCCCAGATCTGCCTTAGACTTAACTGTGGAGCCCTGTGCAGGTCACTGGATCTCATCCTCCCCTTTGCAAACGAGAAACGGAGCTTATGAGTTTGTAACTGGGGTAGGAGCTATGAAAGTAGCGTTGATTGGGGAGTAATGGGAAGGCACCAATGCTGTGGGGTTTTTTATACTTATTGGTAGAAAAATGCAGGCCTTACACTTTTGTTAGGACGTTTAGATGTTATGCAGCAGTACTGCCGTGGTACTTCAGAGTATCCACTGGGAGAAGTGTCTGCATATCACCGGATGGCTAATTTAACAGATAAATATATCGCTCCGAAATGTGTAATGAAGTGTATTGCAAAGAGGGGAGCAGGGCTGTTGTGCTCATATGTCACAATAAGAATTACTATTTCTAACACAGTGATCACATTCACAGGTGAAACTTGGGAGTTCAGCTTGGTAACCCTGGCAAGTCACTTAACTGGCTCTACAGTCGCTGCCGTCCACATAAATTCAATGCGTTCCATGTACACATATGCGTACAGATCCCTGGGACACCTCAGCCGGCGTAGCATTTAACCGCTTCTCTCGGTAGCACTACTATCCATAAAGGCACACTGTACCATAGCTTCAAGGATCATACTCATTTTTGTGTTTTCCTAATGAGAGCTTTAAAAAAAAAAAAAGAAAAAAACCAAATGAAACAAAAACCCAAACCCCAACTTGTTCATGTTCTAGCTCCCTGAGCCTGCCTGTCTGGAGTGGTGTGTTACAGCACCAACCGAAATCATCTGATAGACGCTGGGACTGTAAAGCTTTCTTAACAGTAGGTAGTAGAGTGTTCTCGATAAGGAGCTCTTGAATTTGCTTTTCTTTGTTACAAGACTCCATTTGACCTTTCCCAGTCTCTGTGTAATAACAGGGTGCCATACCCTGAATTTTGGGGTAGAATTTGCTTGTTGGCAACAGCATTCATTCCCCAGTCTTGACAAATTCTCACTGTAATATTCAGATGCGCTGTAATGAGTAGCATTTCTTTTTAAGTTACATCTCTGATTGGCTTTTAAACAGTGAAACAACCTAATAATTGAACTGCGTGTCAGTTCTCTCTTTCTCTGTGGTGCCTGTTTGATGTCCAACAAAGCATCCGCAGGGCTATGATTTTGCTTATTCTAAGAAACAACTTTCAGAGAATTGGTCTGAGTGTAATGGGATGGCAGCTCATGCGATTAACCAAGAGGGACCAGTCTGTAAGCACTTTGGGGCAGTGACCTTCTCTCTCCATTTACTGTAAAACTGAGGGCAATTGATTTTTGTATGGATCTCTGGAAGCTGGCTGTAGCGCTCTGTGTACCATCGCTCAACTGTGTTCCACTTTTACTAGTCCCCTCCCTTAAACAGTGGTTCAGGCGTTGGAATTGTTTAAATGCTCTCTGCTATTACATCAAAAGGTGTATATATACTTAATGGACACTGCTGTACTCCTTGTCCCGAACTAGCTGTTGGCTAAAATTGAGATTGGAAAGTGGGGCAGACTTTTTTTTATGTTTTTGTTTTTGTTTTTTTTCTTTGACAAACTAGCAACTGTCCAACCTTGTGGAGATTATTTAAAATCAGATTTTTCAGAAGGTCCTTACACTGCAGGTTGTAACTAGAGATGCTGGTACTGAAGTTTCTGGAAATCTGATTGTTTAGTTCATGTGTCTAACAAGAACTGAAATTTTAAAAAACAAACCCCACCCCATCCCACCCACCCCCTGCCAGCACCAAAATGCCTGTGTCAAACCCCCCTGAAACTCTGGTCCTGTGCTTCTAATAGCTTCGGTCTTTTCTTCTTTAGAATCTGGAGTGCTTTTCTATTTTTATAAAGATAGGTCCAAATATGTGCGTTTAGCTATGTTTGCCGCTGTAGATATGCTGTTTATTTAAACTTTTGGTTGCTAAGTATTGGATACTTTGGGTGAAAGTGGATGTCTCGTCGAGGGAACTGTGTTAATTCATTTTAATTTTTTAATCCTATTTCTTTTCAGCAAAGAGACCAGGTAACTCAGGTGTCAAAGAGAAGCTGCGGAACTTAGAGCAGTGGAACTTTCTGCTCTCAGATTTACCTTAACATTGTTTTCAGCTTGCTCTGGACTATCTAGGTTATCTCATCCTCTCTACACGATTGCCTTTATAATGAACTGGGTGTGTGGGGAGCGGCCAGGTGGAGGAAGAAAAGGGTGAGACTTGCGCTCGAGACAATATCTATTTTCACTCTTCTCTTGTCTTGTATTTCAGGTATACAAATGCTCTCAGTCCAGCCAGACACCAAGCCGAAAGGTTGTGCTGGCTGCAACCGTAAGATTAAAGACCGGTATCTTCTAAAGGCCCTGGACAAATATTGGCATGAAGACTGCCTGAAATGTGCCTGCTGTGACTGTCGCCTAGGGGAGGTGGGCTCTACCTTGTACACCAAAGCCAACCTTATCCTTTGTCGCAGAGACTATCTGAGGTAGGCCACGATCTGTTCAGTCCTTCCTATGTAGTCGCTATTGCATAAGCGGTACTTGAGGCCTGCAAGGCCCAGTATATGTGGAGGGTGAGCAAACAAATACTGAAATATGGACATAAAACTAAAATCTGAATCGAAAAGCACACATAACCAGGTCGTGCAGGTGGTTGGCAGTTTTCTGATGCTAATACCGGGAACAGAGTAAAAACGCCCCGTGCTTCCCACCGCACCGTGCTCCCTGGGCGCCAGTGGTCTCCTCCTCCTTGCAGCACGGTGGTGGACAGGAATAGCGGCCCGTTTTTGCCAGCTCCAGTGCAGGGTTTGAACTCTGCGAGTGCTTCACTCGTCTTCGCTTGCCCACTTTTGTCCTCTTAGTTTGCCAAGGGATTTCATTTGTGTCACTGGAAGCTTTTATGAATGTTGCGATTTAGCTGTTAGGAGCTGGACCAAGATGACCAACTGTCTTCCCCGTGCTAAATAACCATGTAGCTAGGAGGCTCAAATCCACTCTGGTCCCGATTTAACTCGGTAACCTGGGTGGGACGCTGGGTAACCTGTTGCCACTTCTCAGAGATAGCAAATCATCACCTGATTTTCTGTCTTCTTGTTTGGATCTATGTTCTCAAAAGTATTTGAGTTGTAACTCGTGGCAAAGTACTGATGAGCAGCACCAGGCTAGTTTATTGGCAGGTTGGATGTGAATAAATAGGGCTACTTTGCAGGAGCTAAGTTTAATCGGGAAGTTTAGTCTCCCTAGGCTCTCAATAGTAAATAGAGGGAAAAGGCTCCTCTGGAGTGATTCAGAGCACCTATTTCCTATAGGAGCACCTTTCCTCCATTCCCTGAAGAGGGGGCCTAATGAGACTACCTGCTCCAGGCTAACGTGAACTTCTGGGAATATTTCCCCTGCCCCTGTATTGAAGCCTTTTCCTTTTAAAGGGGCATTCAAGTCAGTAATACATTGGGGAAAAATTAAAAGTCTCTTTCAATGTGGTAACTTACAAGTTCAGTTTAAGCACAGGTACCAAATAGGAGGTTCCCACACACTGATCAGTTCCAAGTTGTACAGCATGGGTAGGGATGGAACAGGCATTGCAACTAAAGCATTATTAACAACGGTTGGTACTCTGGCTCTCCACATTGCAACCCGGTTTTTCTAGAGTGGAACAAAAACCTTTGCAAACACGTTGTGCAATTGTTGAGCTGGGGCGGCAAGGAAGATCAGAGCTCTTCAGGCGTGGGCTTGGACTACTTATTGGTAAAAGTGCTCTCCTACTCATTAAAAACGTTGAACTGAACACAAGACAGAGTGCTGGGAATTTAGCATAGAGTCTGCATCTTAAAGCCATTGTGTTAAAGCTGCCAAAGTAGTAGGTAACAAAACCTTACTTTTAAAAACTGGCAGGGAACTGTTTGAATACAAGGGAATTGTTGTATGTGAACCGAGGTTGCTTGTGATCTTAAAGCTTGTGCCTGTAGAGAGGGGTTGGAACAGCTTCTGGGGGGAAGGTAACATTTATCCTAATTTTTTAAACCCATTTTAAGACTCTTTCTACAACAAATGCCTGCAGGAGTGAGAAAACTCTGCTATGGCTCTTTGATCTGAGTTCCAAATTTACTGGAGACTTTGAACTTACTGAATCTCCCAAGTGCTAGTGCAGCAGATCCAATGTTTTAAAATCAAATGTTTAAAATCAAAACTAAAAGTGATCTAGTAGTAGAGATATGAGCAAAGCATTTCCCCAGCAGAGATGCGCGCGCACACACACGCTCTGTTGCTCTCTGGTCTTTGAAGGTCTAACAGGAGTAAATATTTTGCTAACAGATTGTTAAAATTCATACTAAGTGATTCAGAGAAAGGAGACTGTATTTTTTCTCTCTCATGATCACGTTCATAACTGGTGTTTCAGTTATTTGTTCATACACAATATTTTGCACCAGTGAAACCAGCATACAGGAGAAATTCTATAATCAGTTTTAAGATGTTTCTGATTTTTGTCTCCAGGTTTATCAAATCTTAATGAAACTATCTTATCATGCGCCTTTTTTTAGTGATTCTTGTGAGTGCATAGATTTAAACTTAGTATTTACACTAAACTTCAAACTGATGCACTTAAGGTAATTGCAGATAGTCATTTGCCTCATTGCGTCTTATCTACTTAGTTATGCAGTGAACCTATAAAAGTGATCTTTTTAATGCTAATGTAGAAACTAGTTAAGTGTTCTCTAGCTTTGTAGTCAACTAAGCTTTCATATTTAGCAACCCACTTGATATGAATTTAAAGAACAAATTACTTTGTACTAATGATCAGATTAGGGTTCGATTACGGTTTCAAACTATCCTCTTAATTTTTTTTTTCTTTTTAACCATAAAGGGAGTCTTTGCTACATATAAAACTGTTCTAGCTTCCTATTAATTTATATGGTGCCCTCTAGAGGATATGTGGCTTGCACGATACTATAAAGAGTAAAATTACTTATTAACTTGTCTCTCTGTTCATTATGTCGTTCAATAAGACAGCCATTCTACAGATGCTATAAGCAATAATGTAGCCAGTTTGGGTGCTTTAACATTCATGGTTAAATTCGCAAACTGTGTGATTTTTTTCTTTGGCTATTTGCAAAGATATTTCCAGTATCTCTCATTTAGAGATGCCTGCCAAAAAACTAAACGCTCCCTCGGCCCTGATGCACGCTCTTCTTCCACATTTGAGCCCTGAGGTTCACACTTCGAGCTTCTTATAAATACTCTGTATCTTCAGAACTTCAAAACTTGCTTTGCTTTAGCTGTCTCCTTTGGTAAAATTAGTTAATTTTTCTATATGAAACCTTTTTCTCCAGGTTGGGGGGGGGTGGGGAAAGTTGAGGGGATGGAAGAAATCTTTAATGAGGTAACGAGCTTGGAAGATGCTTTGGGTGTGAGAGGCTTTACCCTGGAATCTGATTCATGTAAGTCACTCTAGTGGTTTCAGAGGTGGTGTATGACACCGAGGGTATTAGGGTGGCCGCAGCCGGAATGAACTCTGGTTTGTTAACGAGGATGAGAACTGACTTGAGAAAAAAAAAAAGGACTCAATGTTAGAAATAACACACTCGGTGAAAATGATATGCAGAGTATAATTCCCCTGCAGGCTTCTGTCTCCTGCTTATACACTCTTGGGTTAGAAAGTGAAGACTTAATTTAAGGAACTTAGGTTTACGCCAATATTTCAAGTCCATTTACAGTATGTGAAATATGCAAGAAGTTTTTTTTCTTTTTCCCCCCCTTTCTTTTTCCCTCCAGAGCTGTACGGTGACATCTTAATGTATCAACCTATCCTGCTCTGTCCTCTCTCCTGACTGGCAGCATGTCCATTTGCAAGCACAATATTCCCTTTGAAATCTGTCATTACTGCCATTAATGACCAGTCGTTATGTTAACAGCCCTTGGGCTGTTAACATGTCAAACTGGTTGTTAACTGGAATGTTATTACTTATTTAAACCGCAGGTATGAGTTGTGTGAACGGTGCTTCGGTTGTGCGTTCCGGGCTGCTTCTGCTCAAAACAATAGGGAAACAGCGGAGCCTTTGCCTTTGGGGTGCCAAGGGATTTGCTTTCTGTTCCATCTGCTCATTTGATTTCTGCATATTTGTGAGGTCCTCCTACCCCTGGGCAACTTCCGAATTTCAGGTGTAACCATGTGCAATCCCGTCTCAGCCTTGCGCGCAAATGGGCAGCCGCGGATATTTCCAGCTGCACAGTAATGCCCGCCGCGCATTTGAGATTAGTATCTGGCCCTGAAAAGTGTAAAATGAAAGACTGACAATTACATGTAACTCAGTTGTATTAAATAATGAGCTTCCTCGGATGCAGCGAAAATATGAAAGTACAGCTGTGCTAAGCTAGTAGCAATGTAGGTCAATCACCCTTTTCACTTAGGTTTTTAACTACGCAAACCCTGCTGAGCGACCAATGACTACAAAGTGCTGTTTCATTCCTATTTAATTTTGGCAGCATTTTACTGAAGAGCAGGCATTCATGCAGCTAAATTATCTTCACCGTTTCTGGTTTTAACTCCAGCTCCATGACACTAAATGTTGGAGTGCATATCTCTTAGTAAACACAAAGAATATGGTTTCTGATATATTTTTTTTTTTTTTCAAATCCATCTCTTAACATGGAAATTGAATTAGAACTTTTATTACTTTTTGCATAATTTCCCTAGCCAGGCAAACAGATCATAGAAAAGGATTAACAAAACTAATATATTGGGGTAGAATTTTTGCCCTTAAACACATCTAGAACCTTATTGGGGATGGGGACCTACAAAAGTCTACACACACCCCCCCCCCACCCCCCCAACCTTGGTACTGATTTTGCTTGTAAATGTACTGCAGACTTTAAAAGTACTACTGAATAGCTACGAAGATGAGTAGATCACTATTCCTGAAAAAAGGGGCAGATCGTGTTAGGGTTTTTTTTCTTCCCCACTTGCTGGTTCAAAATCCTGAGACAAGCCAAGTTTTTAAAACACATATATTGGATGAGATCTTGTAAATGAGACATGACTACAGAAAGTAAAGTGTTCAACCATAAGCATCGTAAAGATGCTCCCTCTGTAAAATATTTAGCTTGTGAAAGGGTACAGACTGAAAAGAGTAGAGTTTAGGAAGCAGCCTTTTCCTGTACAACTGCTCGCACTCTAAAGGCAATTATTATTTTAAAAAAGTATTACTTAGGGGTACTTAGAGAGACTTAAAATGTCTTGTGGCCTGCTACTGATCATCAGAACCTTTTTCTCTCTCCTGTTGTGGAAACTGCATGTTAAGTATTGCAAACACCTAAGATATCAGCTCTCTTAAATGCATGTATAAATACTCTATATGGATATTTTCCCAGGTCATGGGTTATGAGGTGTTTTCAAAATGACACCTCAGTATGCTTCTTGCCCAGGTTGATTAAATAAGGGCAGCTCTTTAAAGATTTAAGCACTCTGAGTTTTCGGGAATATTGAGGTCTTTACAGAAGTGAGGCTTAAGAGAGCTCTGCTTTCTTGACTCACTCAAGCTTTGTAGAACTGAACCCTTATTTATACACTAATATCCCTGTTGCAACGCATTGAAGTATTCAAGGGAGTACTGTTTTGCAGGAACAGGCCCTAAAAATATTTTTAAAAGATATATAAAAATGGCAGGTGTAATGATCTGCTTGTACTAATTTTGCTGTGTATGTGAGACGAATGTTCTCCTAAATTTACATTAATTGTATCATTTAGCATATCTTAAAAAAAGAAAAAATAAAAAAAAAGAGAGGCAATAATACTTGCTCTCCCACTAATTGCCAAAGGTTTTGAAACCCTCAAAACACCTTAACAGTTCTTGAAGGGGTGAGGGTGTACTACAAGGAGAGTAATGCACGTACACACAGTTAATCCACCCAACTTGCAAAGAATAATGCTTTTGATTTAGTTACACTCTGGCTAGTTTAGCTTGTTCTTATTTTAGTTCATCTGTGATAGCTTTTAATAAGAAACATTCAATTAAGCTGTTAAAATTGGTGTTTAAAGTCATGTTGAAATGCTGTAAAATGTGTGTACTGAAGTTTGACACTCTTCAGTAGTTCCATGTGTTTCCCCATATCTGCTGGTATTTTTCTTCAGAGCTGCCAAATTTTTAATAATTGTGTTATTTTTAGTGGCTTAAAATACACAGTTTAATTTCCAAGAATGTGAATGTTCCCTCTTATAAGGCTTCTCAAAAACCAGACATTTCTCATGTGTTGTCAAAATACCTCATTAATCCCCTGAAACGTTCAAAGAATTTCAGTAGACTTTTCAGATGAAAGTACAGTGCCTCTTAAAGCCTGTCCTACAGCTCTTCATTACCTTTCTACAGTAGCAGTGTATTTTGATGGAAAATTATTTTACTACAAAGATTTTTGTCAATACATAGCAGTTCAATAAATCTTAATAAAAGTGGTGATTTTGGGGCAGCCTAGGTAAGTCTGCAGTGCCAGAGGACGGGATAATGTTCTTGGTTGAAAGAACAACAATTCTGTAGGTCTGCTTAGTATCTTCTATAAACTCTTTTAAAAGAAATGTGACTTTCTTGATTTCTTCCTTGCTGAATTTTTCCTCAGAAGTGACTTTGTGACTGGTCTTTATGAAATATGTTTAAAATAATACTCATATCAAAATTATTTACTTCAGGACTAAATATTATCAACTCTATTATGACATGTGATTTGACTTCCAAGGTTTAATTGGAAACTTTCTGCATTTCTGTCCAGAAGCATATGTGAAACAATGCATCTATGTATAATATAGTAGAAGAATATTTAGCTCTTATTGCCTACATTGCCTAGCACAGAGATGCCTTTAAGAAGTTCTGATTTCTGCTTTAAAAAAAAAAAAAAAAAATTACCTTAATTATTTTTTTGTGGATATTTTACCCAAAACTGAAAAAAGTCTCTACTATGTAATTTAAAAAAAAAAAAAGTTTCTTACTGACTTCTGTTACGTTGTATTTGTTATATTCTTCAAATGATCCAGATAATACACAGCTTTCCCTCTTGATGTGAATGTTTGAATAAGACATAAAAGTATATCTGATTTCCCTAAATGTATAGTCATGAGCAAAGTGAAAACTTCAAATACTGCGTACCTGGAAATAGAAAACTGAGACTTGGCCATCGAAATGGACAACATTGTTACACACTTTCAGCCCTCTTGACTTCAGGAATTGCTTTCTCTTTTAATTTCTCACTGAAGTTCAATATATTCATGGTGGATTTGGAAGCCAAAATACACAGTATGCAATACTCAAATGCTTTCTAAATGAAATTGGTCTTAACTATCACTGTCCTTAACAATCCATATTTTGGGTATACCTTACAAAATGTGTTGGCTTTTTTGATGGCTAATTTCCCATGGATTCCTTAGTGTGATGATGGATGACCTTTTAAATAAATCTAAGTAATAGTCACAAGCTTAATTTTTTCTGATCATAATATTCTTGAATTTTTGAAGTTTTTCAGACACAAATATCTGAAGCAATGAGTCTACATTGTCAAAAAGCTTTACGTGTTTTACACCTACTTCCCTGTAAGGTAATTCTGGTACTGTTGTTTCACACCTTCCTGTGGCTGCTTCTTGCATATTCTGAATCAATTAGCCTTTGGCACTTGAGTCTCATTGTATGCGATCAGTATTTTTTAAAATGGCTACAGATATTGTTGGGCTCATATTTTAAAGGAGAAAACGTTGTTTAAATAACATCTATAATGTGCTGCTTTTATAGATATATGTATGAATCTATCAAATTATTATCATCCTGAAAAAGGGTGGACGGAAGAGCTAGCTGTACCTGAGCAGGCCAAAAAAAAGTCTGTAAAGGGCTAGAAATAACTAAAATTTGAATTTACGGGAACTGCTGTTTCTGCTTCGTTCTGGTATTTAGAAAGGTGTTAAAACAAAACCAAACAAAACCCCTGAAACATATCCTGGGTCAAAAATTTATAAGAGTAGTATCAGATCTTGACCAAATACTGGTGAGAACATAAATCGCTCAAACAACAGGGTAAATAGTTGAGCCAAGTTTGATCTTCAGCAAGCCGTGTATCAAAATGAAACAATATACAGCTAAGATACCTTGCAAGCTCTTCATACCCATGTCCTCTCTGCACATCTGCTAGGTATGATGCTTACACATATATTTATGCAGAAATCGTGGTGGAATTCTGCACCCCGCGTTACGCAGGCACTTGCGATATGGTCCTGTCTTCTCTAAAACCAGTTAAGACAGACTTTAAATGTACGCTAACGGTTAAGCATCTTGATAGCCCCGTGGCAATCAGTGAGGTTAGTTGCAGGCTTAATTTAAGCATGTGCTAAAAATGTCATGATTGGGTGCCAGCATAGCGAAATTCACAATTCAGTCCCTCTCCCAGCCTCACATCACAACTGCAGCTACCGGCAACTGGAGAGTATTTAGCACCTATTTTTCAAGCAGCACAATGGCTTCAATTTTCAATGGCTTTCAATTTCAACTGCAAAATATTTTCCTTTGGGATTAGAGTGAACCCTGTTTATCTATTTTATAACAAACCGCAACACAAGGGAACTTTTCACTAGCAGAAAATCACTACTTTTGTGAAAGAGAAGAGCATGTTCAGCTCTGGAATGGTGTTCCTCGGGAAATTCTCCTGCAGGTCTTGAGTGAAGTGGCATTCTGCAGTACTGGAATTTAAGCTTTTCATCTTTTCTTTTGCAGAAATGATAATGTCTTATCTTGGTGCATAGTGGATGAAAGTGAGAATTGCACAACGTGCAAAGACAAAATTATTGGGGGGGGGTTAGAGCAGAGAACATCAGAGATTTTATTGTATCTTTTCTACGTTTGGGGGAGGGGAGAGTAAGTAAATAAGTGACAATAAGTCAAGTTACACATTTCTATATACTGTAAGTGACAACATATTGGACTAATTAGGAAGACGCTATACTACACCAGGTAGCAAATGTCCCCTTGCTCTTCCAGCGCTGCTTTCATATCGCACCTTTATTTTTAACAAAGCTTGAACCGTTGGACTTTATGTACAGGAGTTATCACTTTTCTCTCTTGATACTTAAATGTGCAAAATGCTTGTGAATCAAACCTGATTTTTGTTCAAGACAAGGGTCCAAGCCATAAATATCAGCATACGTAGAGTCTCAGGTTCTAGCCTAGTGAATAGCATTTATTGTATTGTAACCCTGCATTGAACAGCATTATTGTTCCACCAGGGGACAAAATAAATGTTGTTTTCATTTTATTTTATAATGTTATTTCTTTGCAGATACCTTAAAGAGAAATACGTATTAGAGAAAAGTTGATGCAAATACAGTTTTAATAATTAAGCCCCTCCTCTTTAAATTCATCTGCTTTAAGAAACAGAGGAATTTATTATTGCTGATCAACTTCTAAAAATAGTTCCACTAACAATCACTGACCTTGGTTTTGTCTCTTAGATAAATTTTTAGAAAGGATTTCTAGGTAGTGATAGTTTAAGTGAGTTACAGGCTACAGATTAGGAATGGTAATAACAATTGCAATCACTGTGAATTACTGTCTTAGTTCTCATATTTTGTCACTATGGTTGCTTCTACATGAATCTTGTTTTTCTGAAGTCAGGACTGTTACCTTCAGAGCTACTACTTTTTCTCAAGATCTGCATTTAAAAATTAAGATTTTTTTGTTTGTTTTAGTAGAAAATTAAACAATTCATCTTCCCATAAACAAATTGCATTTCTCCACTTTCTAATTTTTGTTAAACAAATTTTACACAGAAATCACAATTTTCTAGGGTTTGAGATTTGGGTTTACCAAAAAAAAAAATCCCCAAAATTTTTCAAAGAAATCTTTATAAGCCTAATGCGACTGCTTTATATAAAGTGTCAAGAAGGGGGAGGGCAGTCTCAATAAGGAGCTGTTCTGCACTAGTTTTTGTTGGCTTCCTTATTTAATTTGTAACCTGATACATTTAGGAACACTTTATACTAAAATAACGTTAAGCCTAATCCTACAAATGTATACTACATGCTTGACTTGATGTACCCTGAATAATCCTATTGAAAGCTATAGGGCCTACTAATTTGGAAACACGCCTTAGCAAAGCCAAATATTTAAAATTGGAATGGCTTTGCCTGCAAACCTATCTTGGATTGCTGTGTCCGTGTTTTTCGTGTACAGCACGACATCCCTGTCTGGCCCCCTGGTCCAGGACAAGCTCAAACCCACAATTCTGCTCCTGGCCAGGCACCTTGCCGCTGTGTCTAGGATGTCAATCAAAGTTTTGACACCAGTAACAACCTTGCCCTGTTTCTCTCTGACGGAAAGGATTGCTATTTGTATGCTAATCCTACATACCACCACCCCCAAATCAAGTTGCCGGTGGATGATTTAAGGGTCCGACTCTAGGCTTGTCTCTACAACCCATTGGCAGCTCGTGGGTTCTGCTCCCCACAGTTTTCCCGGGAGACAGCAAGTGGTTGGAGGTGGGACAAAACTTTATTAAAAAGCCCTGGCATTTTGGGTTGATGTTTGTGAATCTTGGGTTCTCAATTCATTTTCTCTTCATGCTCTAAAATTGTGCTAATGAACCTGTCCTGTGTACTTAGCAGCTTCGGGCTTCTAGAAGGATGTGTTCATTTTTATTGAGATATTAAATTCATGCATTTTTATGCTCCATATAGTATTAAAAAAAATCCAGCATGACGTTGAATACTTATAACAGGGAGCACTATGAAGTAAATTAAAATATATTCTTTCTGCTCAGAATTTCACTTATTAAAACAATCTTAAAACCTAGAGGAAATGCTGCAAACATTGCAGCAAATGTGCTGGTTTTAATGAGCCTGGCTGTAGTCTGAAGTTAGCCAAGAGCGCTTCCCCCAGCACCTCCTTACCTAATTCAGTCATAATGCGGGGCAAACTGCTAAGTGAAAAGAGTCACTGAGCAAAGCAAAGAGAAACGACCACTTCACGAGCACACTTCCAACGATGGGTGTCTTCTGTCCTCTTCTGAGGCCTTTCATTATGATCCCTGGTGTGTCCCTGTCAGGATCCCAATTACTCTCCATCTTCAGGTGCAGCACAGCCTGAGCGTTTTCCTGTAATAGCTATAACAGTGTCTTACTACTCCTCCCTATTCCTTGTGTCTTTTAAGGCGGTTCTCATCTGACAGTTATAGGTAAAATATACATGTATATTTTATAAGAGCACATGTGAAATGTGTAGGGTAGATGGTAGCCCCCATTGCAAGTTCTTTAACAATTTGGCTATGGAATAGTTTGAAAGTGAGCACAAGAAGTACAACCTCTTCCTGCTATGGTAAGCGGATGATTGCTTTCCTCCACTTCTTTTCCCTCCTTATACAAATATACCTCCTCTACTAAAAGATCCCTGAGGTTTACTTTGAATAAAAGCTAGTATATATTTGCAAAATTTACTGTAATTTGTCAGATTATCAGTCTTGATAGGAATGTACTGTGTCTGAACAAATAATTCTGGAACCAGCTATACTGGGTAATCTTATTATTAATCACATAGCCTGACTATGTTGGCAAATAAACAGTTTTCCTTGTGACCTGTTGAAAAAGTAATTTTTATCTGTGTATATATATATGTGTTTATAAAAACATGTGTAAGGTTATTTTAGCAGATGTACAACCAGTCGATATTTTTTTTGTCTGATGCTTTCATTTTAACCATTACAAATTCTTTTCTTCTGAAGTCCAGTTCTTTCTCCTCATAAACTGATCTTTCTCATTTTAAGGTGTGCTTTTTGGAACGTTAGCTCTTGCCACAAACTCCTGCATGCCTCCTGTTTGGCTTATTTGTGCAATACTTTCAATATTATATAAGTAGTATAGTGTTTCTTTTGGCAGAGTATCAAAAAGCTGGTATAGGGACAAGTATTCATTTTATGCCCCCAAAAAAAAAGAAGGAAAAAAAAATTTGGAATGTGAAGGAAACAAATTTAGAAAATGATTGCAAGCATGTTTACTTTCCCAGAAAATCTTGCCTAAGTGGAAAGATAGGATTTTTGTTGGTGTAAGCCTGGAAACCACTATCCCTGCAAGGCAATTGAGAGCCAACCCTCTTACCTCCCAAACTCTGAAGAACTGTTTTATGCGTGCTTTTAAGCACTGCTGCTTCGAATCCTTAAGCTCTAGCTGACCTCCTGTGGAACTGAATCTAACCTAGACTCAGTGTGCTTGTCTGTTGAGAAAAGGCATCAAAAAGCACAGTTCCATAGCTCATGTGCTAGAACAGCTTCCAGCAGTGCCTTGCTTTCCAGGTTAGGTGGTGACATCCAAAGACGGCATAGACCAGATATTACCAGTGTAGTCACTGTGTGCCTCTTCATTTGCCACAGGAAAAACAAAACCAAACAACCCAAACAAAACGAAACAACCCAACATACAGCAGGTACTGCTAATTCAGGCTCACTGCAGTGTTGCTTGTTGAAGGCACTACTGCTGATGGGTGGAGGATGCGTGGCAAAGTTCTTGTGTCTGCTCCCGCTTCAGTGTCATGTGTCTGGTGACCACGGTAGTTCCTTCTTGCTTCTCCTGTGTACGAAGGGCAGAAGTAGGTATGGATCTAGTTTATATATGAAGAAGCTAGAGAAGCAAAAGGGTTAACAGCTGTGCCTTTTTCTCTGCTTTCCCTGCAATTGCAGAATGCTAAAGATGACAGATACGTGATGCTGGTGTAGGCAACTGTCCTTCCTCATCAGTAATATTTGGGGAGGAAAAATTATTAAATTGCAAATTTAAGAAAACTTGTCAAGAGAAGACAACATCAGTTGTCGTTAGATGGGACCCCTGCTTTCTGTTCCTAAAACTAAATGCAGCCACCAAGACGGCTGCATCTGGGCAGATCACTCTTCCGTAGATTTGCAGTCTTGCTGTCAGTTTTCCATCCTCCCTGTGCTCAAAGGGAACACAAGCAAACTGGACAACTCCCCACTTTTTAGCGATTGGGAAAGAGTGACAGTTTGTGTGCTCCAAACTGAGTGGTTTTGCTGCAAGATTAGTTCTGGAGATCCTCTGTCATTCTGGATGTGGGGGTGTGTGAACAGAGGCTGCCCATCGCGTGCAGAAGTTTTGGTAGGGAAGAAATCCCTGTTGGGAGTCACCCAACATTTCTCTGTGTTCTGCATTGCTCTTGCCACCACCCTCCCCCTCAAAAAAAAAATCCCAAACCAAAAAAAAAAATACAAGAACAAAAGTCCTATCACATTCTACTAGTTCCTCCATGACAAGGATATGAAAAATATAACAGTCACTCACTAGAAAACAGATGAAAGCAGCAGAAGATGGCTAAATTATGGCAGCAGATGTTTGGCTCTGCCAGATTTAAAAGGTCAACTCCAAAAGGCAGGCAGGGAAAAAAGTTCCAGTAAAGGGGCAAGAAAGAATAAGGGGTTGAAGTCAAAGCATGCTGCTATATTTGTCCCAACATAAATGATGTCTAGTCACACACATGATATTTATATCAAATATTTCTTCTCATGGTCCTAACTACATTGAGCATGCTGTTGGTTGCTTCCTTAATGCAATCTCCAAAGGTCAATCAAGTTAAAGAGGAAGGCTGATGAGATTAGATATTACTTTAAAAAATGACCAAAAAAAGTGTGTTTGGAGAGAGGCCCGAACATGTCTCCAATATAATTCTGCCTGGTTTGCTCCAGGTTCCTGTATCTTTTCCCAGAAACACTGTGTGAACTGAACCAATCCACTTTAGCTCCGAGTGTGCTTTCTCATTCTCTGGTGATAGCTGAGGTATCTGCATGTTCTTGGGGAGAGATGAGGGAGTCTTCTGGGCACAGGACAAAAATAAAATGACATGTTTAAGTGCTTTTTTTAATGCTCCAGGGAGATTTTACTATCTGAATTGTGTGCAGTGAGCAGGGATTTTTCATTTCATACATCATTCACGACTTGCTGCAGTGATTCCAAAAAGTCACAGAAGCTGAGTTGTTGCTTGCACCAAAGCACAGAATTTTTAGTTTGTTTTAACAATGGATGTCAGACCTTTATTAAGGCTTCACCCGAAATTTGCAGGGGGAGGCAGAGTCAGGTCTTAGAGAAAAGGAGTAACGTGTCCAAGGACACTGGAGGATACACAGTCATGACTATGGCAAGACCCAGCATGTTTTTTCCTTCCCCTCCTTGTTCTCCCATTGCTATTAGCTTGATGCACAAGGAAGGTGAGCAGGTCCCCAGCTTTGTCTTTAGTCTACATATTAAAGTCTTATGGTAGCACTAGCCAAGGACTTTGTTTTGCATTAGGCTGTTGCACTGATAAAGAGCTGTGAGTGGCATGTGAAGTTTTCCTCTGTTTTTACCCTCGCATGCATTTATTTAGGATTAGTCAACACGTTTTCCAGCAGTTGTGAAGTGTCTGTGATTATATACTAAAGGTGAGGTGATTTAAATCTAGTTTTATGAGTATTTTTCATCTGCTTTAGAGGCTTTGTAGGAAATGCCTGAATCTTTAACTGCTATAGTAAAAAACAGTAGGTGGGGGGAAAACCTGTTCTAGCAATGTCACCTATGAATACTGAAGTTAGTCTGGTCTCCTGTGTCTGTCAGCGGAGTTGAAGTGAATGGATAGACAAGACTCTGGACAGATGGGTGAGCATCTTGTTTTACAGAGTTACATAGCACTTACTGTCCGTGTGCCCACCATGGGCTTTCTGGCTTTTTCTGTAGTCTCAAGAAATCAAGCAACCTAATTACCTGGCAGCCCTTACAGATCAGCTGTGTTAGACACAGTTGTTACTGATGCTCCGACATTCCGACATTGCATTCTTTAGAAACGAAGGAATGCAAATGGGTCAGATTATTACCTTTTTTTAAAAAAAAAAAAAATGATGGAGGGGGCCGCACAACACCTGTAGTGGGAGGTGTCCCTGCCTATGGCAGGGGGATTGGAACTAGATGATCTTTAAGGTCCCTTCCAACCTGAACCATTCTATGATTCTGTGCCAGATTTGAGAGACTTCCTGGACAGCCTAGCACCCACACTCTAAAGGCAGGCTACACAGAAGGAAGGAAGCCTTCTGCAGGAGGTGGGCCAACCATCCCCTGTCCAAGAAGGTGCCCTTTCAAGGCAAAGGGGGAAGGTAGATACAGTCTCAGCACCCCTGGTAGCAACCCCCTGTATAAATACCCTGGGCTTACATTAAATATTTTTGGGCAGAGGGCAGAGCAGCTAAATGTTCCCCCTCATGTTGTGAGGGGGTGGGAGAGGTCAGGCTGCAGAGCTGACGCATAGTGGTCGTGATGGGCAAAGACAAGCTCTGCAGCTGGAAGGCTCCGAGCAGTAGTTCTGTGAGCAATGTTGCTTGATGTGACAGCACACCCAATTCTCCTTCAGAGCCTCTGCAGTGCTTTTTTCTGATGGCCTCTTGTAGCCCTCTACTGTTCTGCCCCATTTCCTTTCTGTTCATTCCCAGCCTAGGTGTTTCCAGTTATCCGGCTCCTTTCTCTCAGGATGAGGGAAGCCCTGGTGGGAACCTCCCCAGAGAGGTCCTGCTGGAGGCTAGACAAACTATTCAGGAAACAGTTAAAAGGCCAACAATTGCAATCCCAACCAGTGCCAAAGTTTCAACCTAAGATTCTTGAAGTTATTTTTGTACCCTTACAGCCCCGTGCTGCTTCAGCTGCCAGAGAAGCTCAGCATAACGTTGACAGGTCTATCCAGAACATCTGCTGTGAACCCTCCTTTGGTTCTGCCAAAGCAGAATTTGTAGGATGGGCCCTTGGAATGGAGTTTATAGTCGCGTTCCCCCATTCTCACAGCAATTCCCCCTCGGTTGGATGCAGGGCCTGCAGAGCCCATTTATCCTGTTCCAGCCCCTTCATCTGGCACTCGGCACCTACAGGAGGGCAGGAATCTGAAAACAGGCTTTGTTATGACAGAGATCTCCAGATCTTGTAGCAGATGTTGCTGGTGAGAAGCAATTTTGTTCCAGCCAAACCTTCTTCGGCTCTGCTGAGGAGATGCATAGAGAATCTCATAAGGCTACAGGCTTTGGCAAGGAAAACTCAGCATTTACCAATGCCAGCTACTCTCTATATTTCTTTTTGAAGGCTATGTAGAGCAAATGATCTCTTCTCTGTCTCGGTGAAACAGCTGTAAATTTCTCTTCCTTTAAAACCCCCACCCATTAAACAAGCCTGACAACAGCCAACAGTTATCAGATGCAAAATGAACTATGTGCCTAGGATAAAGAGTTGTGTATCTGCCTCTCCTGATCGATCCGCTGGACGTTTTGTATGCCAGCGCTTCAATTTAAAATATTCCCGGGAAGTAGAAATCCCTGGTAATTTCCATAACGACCTTTTAAGAAGTCTTATCACCTTTTAAAAAGATATTTGCTTCCCCTTTTCTCTCTGTCCCTCCCCAGCTCCATCCGTTGTTTGCTTTAAACTTATCCTCTGTATACAGACTGCTGCTTTACCTCATGCTGCAGTCCTCTCTGCTTTGGGCCCAGAAGATCTAACCAAGATATTTTCAGCCTACTTTAAATCAGTGTTGGTGATAATCCCTTTCCAATAATTCTCAGAAGCTAAAAAGCCTTTCCTCGTTTTGAAGGAGGAAGTTTTGCTTTCAATTTGGATCCGGGACTGCATTATTTCTGTGCTGCTGCCCAAGGTGTCTGTTCCCTTGAGGCTGCAGAAATGTCCTGTTCTGGTTTTTATAATAGAGACAAGTAAGATCTTGGGAGCTATTTGCCTACTACAGAAGATGTTTTTGTGGACCAGTGAATTTACCCAAACTCTCTAAAAAATTAAGTCAGTCCTGTTTGTTTTCTTTTCTGACCATGATGATTCTGTCCCAAGGGGGGGAAAAAGTCATATTTCTTTAAAGGAGCAATTAACAAGTAAATAATGCATCGCTTTTGCATCTGAGTGATTTTGTATACTTTGATTGATGTTATTGTTGTGAATAATTCTCTGCACGTTACCCATTTATGGTGCTTGTAGTTTAGGTGCTGGATGAAAGTCATGCTCAAGTTCAGCAAAGCTCTTGCTGATGATTTTTTAAATCGGAGGAGAATTTTTGCCAGCGTTGAGCTGTTTATAAATCCACTTCCTACCTACCGATTCACAAAAAGAGATGTTGACCCAGCTGCAGATGGCTCTCATACGTATACAGCCACGTAATGTATGGCAAAGATGTCACAGAAGAGGGATTCTCAGGAGTGGGCCTCAGGGCTAAAGGCCACTTCATGTGCATCAGTAAAGGAAAACTTATGTTTCCTAGTAACTAGGAGTACAATAGTCTGATTAACTATTGAACTGCAGCCCCTATGTAAATTTACTGTGAATTTCGTCATTGCAGTCCTCATACTGTCAAATTGCAGGGTTGGGTGCATTTCACATACAAAAATTGCCATTTTTCTCCTCTTGCTAGGCCCCTGTTATTTTAAGTGCAAAACATCTTTATTTTATAAAGTTCTTGTTCCTGCTTGTTTTGGGGAGACTGGCCTTTTTTTAAGGAAAAAAAAAAATGGTTACACGATTGTTAGTTAAGCAGCTCAGTGAAAGGCTTGTTATTTTGTTTTTACTATTAAAATATCCCCTAATCCACCTTGCTGGGTTTCTACCGTTCTTGTAATATTCAATCAAGCCCTTGTTTTGTGAGAAATGTGACAATGCATTGTTGGCACTTTACAAACCTACAGCCCTCGGCAATAGTTAATGAGAGGCAGGGTTTTTTCCCCGTGCAGGACACAATGAAATTTTAGACAGATGAATGCTAAGAGAACCCTATGTACCAAAGGCAATGTTTACTGCATGTAATACATATCATTGTTTGTCTCCTGTAGTGAAAAATACTTGTGTCATGCTGTTAAAATGTACTCCTGACAGAACAGAGCTTGCTATTATAGGGTCCATTGCTTAAAAAAATGATATACTGACAGAAATACAATTTAAGAAAATTTAACACCAAGGGTAGTCGACCATGTAGGCTACTATTAAGGGGCCAAAACTCAAGGCCATGGTTTTATTAAAAAAAGAGAGATAGTTTATTTGCTAGTAGTAGGTAAAGTTGTTTTTTTTTTAAAAAAGGAGGGAGAAAAGAGAAAAGAAAAAAATCAAACTTGCATCCCTTGGTCTCTAGTGTGTAAAAAATTAATAAAAGCAACAGTTCAATAAGATTTTATTGCAGAAATGTTTAAGTGAAACATTTTAGGAATGCTTCAGATTTTTAAACAGTTAGTTATGCTGTGGAGCGCTGTAGCACTACAGTGCATAACAAATTGTCGCTTTTGGATGCAAGGCACGCCCAGTGCTTTTCATAAAATGAATAGTGAGACCTGGTTAATTTGAATCACTTTGTGCATTCCTCCATATTTTTCTTTGGTTTTAGAAGCATATCGAGATTAACAGTTTACTGATGTGAGCAAATATACTGTATTGTATTTGGCTGGCTAACCTTGTACAGTTAAATTGTCAGATGTTTGCTTTAATAGTGGTCAAACTTTTAGTCACTAATTTTGATCTAGAATTTATTTGCTCCTTCCCATTTCTTCATTGCAAATTTCTAATTGCAAATTGCAAATTCGCAATGTGTGTCAGTCTAGGGGGCACCAACAAGTCATTTTTTTGTATCCGCCTTGTGCAATTTCTTACTGGAATCGCAACTTCTGTTCCTTGGTGAAGAAGCTTAAACTTCTCAAACATTAAAAGGTAAATGGAAAATACTTGGCTTGTGCAGAAGATAAACAGTGTTATACTGGTAACCAATAGATTCAGTAAAGTGTACAAATGTGTGTGTCTGAGCCCTTGGAGCTCAAAAGAGCACTCCCCAGCAGGGTTTGGGTCTGGGTTATGCATGGTGACATTGGCGTACGCGGACGGTCTAGTAAAGGCAGCACCAGAGTGGGTATCCTGGCTGTACAAATGTGGTTTTCGGATTGAGTAAACACTATTAATGCAGACAGAGCTTTCAGATTTAACAGGCGGCATGCTCAGAGGCCAGCTCCTTATTTGGAGACTTTTAGAAAATCTGGCCAGCCCTCTTAAAGATATGACCACTTGTTTTTACACTTAAAATAGGAGATGGGGTCTTTTTCCGGGCTCCTCCTTATTGCTGTAGAATGTCATGCTATTTCTGTGTTCATCAAACCAAAATCTTCTCTAGGAATGAGAGGAATTGAAGGGATTAAATGAAAGAGCAATTGAACATGTATGTTAAGTAATTTTTTAAAAGTGAACAGTTATTCAGATGCTTATTTTAAATGGAAAAACATGAGGAAAATTCTCTGATACCACCTAAGAAAATACTATATTTTTCATTAACTATGTTTGATCATCAAGTACAAGTAAATCACAAACAATAAATGGTCATAATAGTGCAGGAAGAAAGTCACTTTTTTCCCATCAAAATAATGAGAAGTTTAATTTTTTGTTGTTCCTCACTTATTCCTCTTCCCCCATGTAATAGCCTCATTTCATTTACTAAAAGAACATTTTACCCAGCCTGATGGTAAAACTAATATATTCGCCACAATGCAAAAAAGAACTGAAATAATTATCCAATAACACAATCATATTCCTGAAGATTGCCCATAATATAACACTTAATGTTGGTATGAATTAATTGTTTACCTCCACCACAACGCCCCTGCAAAAATGTTCCAAGCCCGTAGGTACCTTTTAAGGTACATTTAGGAGTTGTCCTTTGAAGATTTCTGAATTCTGGACTCTGAACCTGGAGATGGTTCTATATCTATAATTGTATATAATTGTATTAAGTGATGGCAATGGGTAGGCATCACTCATATTTTTGTGGTAGCAAGGCCTAAATACTTGCTAAACCTTCAAGTTAATAAATTATTATTGAAGCTAAATATTCATTTTACACAAGATTTCAATAGAGTTTGAAAGAGGTGGTGCCAAATTTAAGTTGTACTGCATACTGTAAAGAAATATTTCTGTTGCAAGTGATTTGTTTATTACAAACATAAGTCTCAAATCCAGTTTTCTTTTGCTATTAATACTTTTCCTCTTTGTTTGCTTTTTACATTTCTCGCAGATTAGGGCGATAAAAGTCAACAAAGCCAATTTTGGTTTTGTAGTCAATTTTACTGGCAGATTCTGAATTCTGCAATATGTGGGTGTTCCACTCTGCATTGTAATTACTCAATATTTCAGTATAATTTTTAACTGTAGGGGTTTTTTTATTCTCTGTCTCACACACGCTGTGCCAACAGTGAATTTTTAGATTTTTACAAAAACTTTTATTTAAAAAAAATATATATACATTTTTGGATGAATAGCCCCTTTAAGAACAGCTTCCTTTTATAGTAGTGGCCACTGTAGTTGAAGAACTAGTTCAAGTATAATCACAAAATACCTTTTTTTTTTTTTTTTTTTTATAAAACCTCAAATAAAGAGAAATTAGATAGAACTATAGATTTGAACATGCAGAATGTTCTTCTAAAGTGTACGTAGAACGGACAGGTTTCCAGCTCAGCTGACAATAATATAGCACACTCGTGTGATGCAGATAAAATGCATAAATTACATAAAAAAACATTGTGTTGTTCCATTAGATTGACCTTCTCTTTTCCCCCAGTGACCAGTTTCAGAACTGGTCTGGGCTGGCTGAAATAATCTTTAAAATAACAGAGGACAGGCTGACGGCCACCTCCTTCTCCTTGAGCTGGGAAGGCCCCCTGTCTGACTTAAAATAGCTGCCCCTTCCCTAAAAGTAGCAATTAAACTTTCTATCAGTCTCACATCTGGCCAGCTGTTGAACCACTCTGCCATGGGGAAAGGTTGCCAGTGAGTGTTGGAAAACGACCCAAATAAGTACTAAGAGGAAAAAAGACAGTAGATGGGTTCATTGTGAAATTGGATCAGCAGCTGAGAAGAACATGTGAACATACATTCCTGACATATTTCAACATCTTTTCACTTCCAGAGAATGAGGAGGTGCTGGGAAGACGAAAATGCAAAGGTTGGTTAAGAACCACCATGGAAAATAGCTGGAGAACTCCTCCTACAACTTACACATAATTAAACTGCTGGTGCACTGTGCACAGTGCCTACCACCCCAATCAGAATAATTCTTTATTTTTAATCACTTTCTTGTGCTTTCCCTATTTTTGTTGATTTCACCTGTGATTGTCCTGTGCCTTGATTTCAAATTCTTGGCGATGGCGCTGTGCTCGAATAGTGCCAGGCACATTGCTGAGACCTGTGTGGGTCCCTCACTGTGCCTCCGCAGGAGATGTAGGAAATGATGGTAGTGTCTGAAGTAGTGCAGGAATTGGAAAAAGCTACACAACTGGTTCTGTCAGGAGATATGGTAATGCCAGAGAAGTCACCAGAGAAGATCCATGGTTATAATGACAAGAGAACTGGTAGAAAATGATGATCTGTTGTGTAGAGACCAAAAAAAATAATAATTTTTTTTAAACTATTTTAGACATGGTTTTATGTTTTCTCTTTTCTATCATGTAGATATACTCCTCTTCTACACACACACGTGCAAACAAAAAAGAGAGAAAAAGGATTATGACTATTGTTCATTTGGTGCCAGCCCTGTAAGTCTTCCTAGTACAAGTGAACCTACTGGGCTCAATAAGAGTATTTGCTTGATTAAAAATTTATACAACTTATTGGAGAAATGCTTATGATGTAGTGATATGATATAGCAATACAAGCTTTTTCCCTCGTAAAACACGGAGCTCTTACTGTGAATCTATTTTATATACCAGATAGTACTTGTGTGGAGGTGACGTTGCAGAGGCTGGTGTGTGTTTCCATCAGCGCTGTAATTGTGGCTCCCCGGGAAATGCTTCCACCAATTCTTGTTAGTGCATGAGGCCCGTGCAACACTTCTGCGTGGTCGCTCCTGCCACGGCTTCATAGAAGAAAGGACTCGCAGAATGACTTCTGTCTGTTTGTTTAGCGCTATAAGTGATCACTCGCAGGGTTATTACCATACCTCCCTCTCCTCTGGAAGATGGGTCTCCTCCTCTTCCTAAGCCTGTCCACAATAATTAGTTCAGGGGCAGGGGTCGGGCATAGGGAGACAGAATTTTGCCTAACTTTAAATGCTGTACTCTCTCACTGGAACTTAATAATGTTGCAGATGCTGTGGGGAAAAAAAAAAAAATATATCACCCTAGGAATAAACCTGTGGGGTTTTTTCCTGTTATTCAAATCAGTGAGTTTTAGATCACCTTCTATAAAAGCAATAAGTACACTAATCATAAACTTGATCTGTGATTCTCCTTCTCCCCTTTCTATTCCCAATGTTCTTGGCAGATGTTGAATTTGACAGAAAACTCAGATATGTTCCAGTTCCTATTCTACATACCGTTAGTTGATTAAGTATGAGAAATCTCAGAATTTTAAATTGAATTAATTTGCCCAACGTAGTATTTTCTAATTTATTTTTTTTTAAAATCGAGAGGACCTGATAGTGGTACCTACTTTCTTAGTAGGAAAAAAACCATCATTCTAAGGATAATGTGTAATATTTAATTTCAACTAACTTCTGTGCCAGGAAGCATTTTACTTGAGCTGTTGGCAAGTATTCAGTGACTATAAAACAGCCTTTTACACCGTTGAAACAAATTCAGCTGCAAATGTGAATTTCTGTCCTGCACTTCCTGAAGTATTCACCGATTCTTGAATTTTAGGTCTGCTCAGAGATGCCATGATTATGTAAATAAATATTATTTGGTGTCATATGAAACCCTTCTTTGTTGGACAATCATTTGGAATCAAAATAAGCTGAAAAGAAGCATCTGTTTTGGAAATAAATAGAAAATATGGAAGACTATGGAACTGTAGAGCAATGATCTACAGAAAATATCTGTAGCTGCAATATGCTGCATATTATTACTCCAGACTATGTTTTTTTTTTCTTCCTACAGTTTATAATCTATGAATTGAGATATCTTAGGTAATTAACATACCCTTTAATTATTTTTAAGAGTAGAGGAATTTAAATAGGCCTGTGGGAACACTCTAAATAAAACTAAAAAATGCTAAGTAAAGGCTAGTTAACAAGCAGGCTTTTTCATTAGGACAAAGCACTTCTCCCTGGTATCAGACATTTGTTACATTTTTGCATAGTTTTTTTTTTCTAGACAGACTTCTACAGTGTGGTAACACACAGCCCGATCCAGGAAATCAATGTGGATATGATTCATCCCTCTGAAGTCTGCAATCTTTTCTTCATAAAATTTAGGAATATTCAACACTATGAAAACTTGCACGTCTAGGAATATTGACATACAATATTGGCAAAATACTCCTAATAGGAATATGCTGTATCAGTATAATAAAACAGTCTCCTGTGAGCAGAAAACCCGTATTTGTACAAGCATGGGTTGTAGAAATATTACCTTATTTATACCTGCAGGTTTTTTGGTCATCTCAGTCAGAAATAGCACCTCTTACCCCTATGGATTTATCAGCGGATACGTGGGGTATACACTGCAGAATTTGTGGCTATTATCTGTACAAGTAATCCCTTGAGAATTTCAGGTCAACTTAATACTTGAATAATGGGAAAATCCCTTAATGGAACTTTTGGGCAGAGTCACAGAGGAAAAAATGGCCTTTACTTGTGTGGGGCAGCGGGTAACAAAATCCCTGCCCAGCGGTGGTTGCACACAGACCTCATCTACCTGTACTCTGCTGGAGGACTGCTGGGTCTAGCAGGTAGACTGGGCTTGTGCTATTGCCACGGCATTTGTTTGCACGGCTCGCTATCTGTCCTGCCGTGCAGAGCTGGCCTTGGGTGTACTTCGTATCTGATGCTGTAACTGAGTGTTCTGAAATGTCTCCCTGCCCTCTGATTAATACTTCTACAGCTTCAATTAAAATGTAGCATGAAGAGCTTTGGCCTTATTATTTTCCCCTTTACGTGCATGTCTGTAAGGAGGATAATTTTCATTTTTTTTAATCAAAATCAACTCAAGTTACCCTCTCATAATAAAATTAACCACATCAAACTGAAGAGCTTGGGGCTAGATTTCCAAAGAATTCAGACATAGGAAACCTCTGTGAATTTTAGCTGTCTGTATCTCAAAATCCAGAGTTATACCCCAAAAGTCCTAAGGTCAACTTATATGACAATTTTTTATTCAAGAGATGAGGAATAACCGATGCTGTGGGGGGGTAAACACTGAGGCAGCTCAGGCCTTCCCTAGCTTCTTGTGTGTTGCCTGGGTCTATGTGTATACTTGGTCTGGTAGGGTAGCCAGTTACAACAGCAATTTTAAACAGTATTATTCCTTGTAACCGTTCTTCCTGCATTCATGAGTGAGCTTTTGGTGGGCACCTTTCTAAGGGGTCCTGTCCTCATCCCCTCCCTTACAGTTTTTACAAGTAGTAGCTGGCTATAAAGAGGGAAAGACGCCTCCGTTGCTTCATCTACCACTGCATCATCCTTAGTAAGGATTTTAAACTCACTTCTTAAGCTACTAAGAAGCTGCTGTGATAGCAGCATCATTTCCTCTGGTCTTGCTGTAAGCAGCAGATGGGGGGGGAGCTCGGTTGTCAACTGCTTCTGCTAACGAGGGGTTGTTTGTTCTTCCCCGTTAGCCCTGCCCAGAGACATGTGCATGACTCGCTCTCTGATGTTGTGATAATCTCACCAGCTGTATGGCTGCCTTGTCCAAATCATGGAGACATTTAGCCTCAACTGAGGTACATTTACATTTGTGGGCAAACTCTTCCCATCTAACCGCATGGGTGATGGGAAAGGCAGGGTAGACCATATATCAATGGAAGATGCCCTAAATTTGCCATGGTGACCATGCCAAATATTTCTTTAAATCCTCAGTAATGGTGGCAACTAGCCGAGTTGAAGCATTGGAAACCCGTCGCTACAGTTCACATGAAGTTTCATTTCTGAAATGTAACCGGAGTGAGAAGAAAAATGAACTCCAGTGGAAGATGAGACTTGAAACCTGGGTGGAATGGTGAATTGGCTCAGGGTCTACACAAAAATATAATATATCAAGTGAGAGTGGTGTACAACAAGGAACAGACCTGGCAGAAACGGAAAAGCCTGAGGTAGTAAAGAAAGGTAACAATAAAAGAAATAGCAATAAAAAAGAGGGAAAATGAGTAGAATGAGGTAGAAACAGAGGAAGACAAAGGAATGAACAGTTGTAAGGAGGAAGAAACAAGATCTGCAATCCAGGTTAGCGTTTTGTCTAATGGCCTGTGTTTTGCCAGTGGAAACAAGGTGGAAAAGGCTGAGGCAGGCATCTCTGTTATTTTTACTACGTCCTGTTTTTCTAGTTGCTTTATTTTGGAACTTGTACTTTACAATATGGGAGCAGATATATAGAAGATGTGATCCTCTGCTTAACTGTGCTTCAATCTAGTCACCAGCAATGGCATGGAGCAGTAGTGACTCCTTTTTGGTTTGACAGCATCTAAAATCTTCTCTGCACCAACACAAAGGCCTCTAAAAGGTGGAGGAAAATGGAGAATACTCCCACAGTGTTGCCAGACTTCTCTCGCTTTAAGGTTACGAGTGGGTAGGGATGTGCGGGAGTGTGTGTCTGTCAAATATTTTTTGGATACCTTTTGGAGCAACAGCAGCTGGTACAGGTGCTGGGACAGATCTAACTGGGCTCTGCTGCTCGTGCGGCAGAAGATACTTCCCCAGGGAGGGGGAGATGCACTCACAAACTCAGAGTGACCTCAGTTTTGGAGGAAGGGCATGAAAATGCCTACAGCCAACCGTGTCTCTCCTCCCAAGGGTGCCTTCTCCCACATTGCTCGCTTGTTAGTTTATATTCAGGCAGCACTTTACTTTTTAAAAGTGAACCCCCCGCTGCTCGCATGGCAGAGTGTACGCTCTTCCAGAAACACATCCGGGGATGTATGCACTAGCCACATATATGTAGTACATACAGGGAGGGCAAAGGGACTGCTGGGCTGGGCAGAGCACATTAAATACTGTGACCAATTCAGAACTGCCTCTTTTCCCTCACTCAAACCATAGTGGTAACACACCTCCTCAACTTTGTCAGCCCCTTCTTACCTTGCATCTCCCCTAAAGCAAGGCAGCCCTGGAATATCACAGAAATAGTCCAGAGCAGGATAAATTTACCTGCTCCCATGCCTAGGTGGAACAGGATGGCTTCATTCATACTTTTCCGCGCTCTTATCTCTCACCATCACTTAAGCTTGTCTGTGCTTGCAGCAGTTGCCTGCCGTGCTGTCTGCGGCTGACCGCCGCAACAGGCAGGCAAGGGATAAGCTGTAATATCAGCTCATCTTCAGTGGCTCAGAGTCATAACAGCAGCAGAAACCAAACAAAATTCCCATTTCCCCTTCTCCAGAGTGATACCTGGGAACACTGGATTTGCCATACGGTTTTAATCCGACATATCTGGTATCCGGCAACAGGCGTGGGGGAACCAGTTTCAGGGGGAGGGCGGCAAAACAGAGCGAGTGAGCCAACTTTTGCCAAGCTCTTCAAGATTTGCTGGGTATTGCAGTTGGAGGAGGATTTCATCCTGATCTTTGCGGTTATCTGTTGTCATGCCAGAGATGTAATTTGATGACACCCATTTAAAACTATGTGATAGTCGGTGTGTAATACAATATATACAGTATATGTGACCTGCAGCTAGATGCCATTTCTCATGTAATAATTTGTATTGATGCTTTTGAGGTTTTTTTCTCTACTATTCTCCCTTCATACTTTTATTAAAAAAAGCCATATTAAAGCCTTATTAAAGCCATAGATAGATATTTTTCACTGAATGTTCTCCAAGTTTCAGAGGGGAAAATGGGTTTATGCAAAAGCGGGTATGGGAGGGTGAGTATTTTTCTTCTGAGAAACAAAGGCTATCTCAGGTTTTTAGTGCAATTTCAAAGTAAACAGGGAAATATTATCCATATAATGCCTTGTAGTCTCTCTCCAATGGTTTTTCCTCTAAACCGTGTTACCATGCTATGCCCTGACTTTGAGCAGTCCTATTTTAGATCTAAGTAGTATATGAAGAGATATAAAGTCTGAATTTGACAATCCTACTATAGGGCATGCTTTCATATCGTGATACAACAATGTATACCGTTTACGAAAAAATTTACTCATGCTTTTAAAATGTCCTCCTAAGTGTTTGACTGTGACTGAGTTTCAGAGGCTGACTGCTCCCATACTGCTACATTTTCTCCTCAGTTTAAATTTTACCTCGGTACAGTTTAGGAGGCCCCCTGTTCTACATAAATAACAGCTAAATTGACAAGGCAACCTTGACCACATTGTGGCTGCCTCTCCTGACGGTAAAGGAAAATAAGAAATGCCCTTTCAAAGTAGCTGCAGGCTGGGGGCCGTGGGGCAGGAACTGTTGAGTTTTAATCCTAGACGGGATTAAATCCCAGACTCTCTCCGTCACCTTGATCAAACTGCTGATGAGGGGGATTTTCAGGGGTGTCAAAGACAGTTCGGCATCCCTTCGTGATTGAAACGCCGGGGAGTTCACCATTTTATGGGCCTTTGTGTGCTGAGTCCTCCCGCCTCAGTGTCGGGCCCTCACCCTCCCCGTCCCGCAGGCCTCGGGAGGCAACGGCTGGAGGCCCACACGCCACTAAAGCTCCCCCATAGCCCCAGTTTTCCGCGTAATCTTTCCACACAGAACAAAGAATTAATTCTTCTAATTGCTCCCTTGGATCTGACAGCGCACCCATCTGATTTTTCGGAGGGGAGAGGAAGGTGGGCCGTGTAAGCCGGGGGGAACCGGCAAGGCGTGCCACCAACAGCCGGGCCATGTTTGCTACTTGTAGGAAGGCTGGGGAGCGGCAATTAGCCGGCACGGGCAGCGCTCTTAAGGGGCTCCACTCCTGTAATACATCCCTTTCTTAATGCGGCTTGATGTAGATAGAGCGGGGGCCTATCAGGTGTGAAAAGCCCTGCTGCTCCTGGCTTGGAGTGGCCTCCAGACAGCGATTTGGCGGCGTCAATCTAGTCATGCTTGATTTGGACACTTAACGCGGTAAAGCAGGATCCCTCTCCCCCCGATCAACTTCTCAATTAGCAAGCTGCCTCCTGTAACGGCCTTGTTTCACAATCCCTCCGGGCCGCTTCAGGGGTCATTAGGGTGAGAAAACTCTAGCGCGAGAGAGCTCCGGCTCCGGCGAAGGCGAGGGGAGCGGAGAGATTTCCTAAATACATATAACCCTTTTTCAAGTTGTTTGCTTTCATGGGATTGATTCGTGGCACATTAAGAAGCTTAAGGCTTCGATATCTTCTTTAAACTGCCCACCTTATCGCCTTCACAGCTGACAGTTTCCTGACAGCCGGCGTGTAAGCAGAGATAACTAGTAGGTTGGTACACATATATATATTATATACGAATATTATATACACCGCTTGGTATTTTCTGCTTAAAAAGGGGACAGGGGGAGCTTTCCATTTGTAGTCTCTGTGGTTTGGGTTAAAGAGCAGTCACTGTGAGCAGTCACTAATGTTAACGGCAGATCTGGAGAGGGATACAAGGGGTGCCGATACCCAGCTGCAGCCAGTGTAAAACAATAAATAGGCAAATTTATGTCCTCGTCTCCCAAATTTCTTTCCTTTCTTTATTAGGGAGCAAACTATTGTTACATTAAATATTCAAACTACACAAAATCTCAAGGGCTTTCCTTTCCCACAATGTGTTACCAGTATTCATGCATATGAAGAATAGTAACCCATATACAAACGGCACCTTTTTTAATGAGCAATATATGTCAACATGACACCTTCTTATGAAATGCAGCTTTTTAGGTTCTGCCTTTGTGGATGTAATAATTGAGATGTTTCTAATATATGCAGTTACATTACCTGCTCATTGTTTGCGATTTTGTTCCTCCGCTAACTTTATACTGTTTATAATGCTTCTAGCATTTGCCTCAGTTCATGCTCAGTTTTATTTAATTAGAAATATGATTTTCTGCTACATTAATTATAAATTTGAGTGAGACATTGGCACAGAATTTCCTCAACCATTCTTTTTAGAAGAGGAGCAAATATCACAGGGAGTGGGGAAGAAACTATAAAACCAGATGCAGGTGTAAAAATAGCAATATCTTAAAACCTAAACGCTTTAATAAATATGTAAGAGAAAATAATGATTATTTGTGATCATTTAATTAATGCACCTTCTTATTTTATTGCAATATTTATTGAAACAACTGGGCTAATGCCAGAAAAATGTCATGGCAATTTGTCTCAGAATCTGACATATTTTGAAAGCTTACTTCTAGAACCAGCCCTAAATATGCTGAAATCCGAGTCTTGGAAACTATATTATTTTTAAATCGTCATTCAAATGTTTATATTTTGCTTGAAATATTTTTTCCAAAGCTGTAATGTTTTTGTGAATGTGTCGATGATATATAGATATCAGCAATGCATATGCATGCAAAATGCGATGTATATAGTGTATGTGCTTCTTCAAAGTACCCTGATGCTTTGATTTGTAACTGTTTAAGGTTTTACTTAAAATTCTGAACACTGTGCAGAGCATAGCCATTTCAATGGAATACTTCAAATAGTAAGTCCTAAAGGTGACACAACAAAGGAAATACCTTAGATACTGCAGCTTTTATTTATAAAGGAAATGCTCACATGGTCCAATGAAGGAAAAACTTTACCTGTTTCCATTTCTATAGGAAGAGCGGTTCTATTAAACCACCGCTTTGTTGCATGAATTTGCAAGCGCATCATATGATTTGTATGAGCAGAAAGAAATATTTGCATAATATCTAATGGATTGACGCACATCCTTTTTCCTAATTTCTAAGCATTTTGCTTATTGCAAACATTTTTAAAAAAATCTTCTTCCTCACCGCGCAGCACTTATCTTACAGTGGTTTTTAAAAAGGAGAAATTCCAAATACAGGACAAGAAATTATTGTGTTGTATAGTATGGAAAACATGATTCTCTTCCTTTTTATTCTCTCCTGTGGAACTATTTTGCTATTTTTATTTTACACGCACGCTTACACACATGCACACACACACACATCTAGTTTAGCTCTGTGAGCAATTTTCCAGAAAGCAGGTGTGTGGTAGTCTGAGTACCATATATCTGAATGTCATTCTTGGGCAAATGCTTATGTCAGTGAGTAGCTGCTCTAAATACATTTATATTTTTCATAGTAGCTATCATTCAGGGCTCTTAAGGGACTTTTGCACACCAAGCTTCCTGTTGTCCTTTTAATGTAAAGTAAAGATGGGAAAATTGAGGTGCAAAAGGGGGATATTTGCACAAGGCCGCTTAACAAGGTAGTGCAGGGACGAGGGATGAAGACTTTTTTTCCCTGCTCTAAACATTGACTTATGTTCCCTACCAACTTGCATCATGAACCTCTTAATGTGAAAAAAATGACCGTACTTTGGCATGCCTCGTAGCCCCTTTGATAACCGCCGGGCACAGCACACCTCCTCAGCTTGACAGAACCAGGCTGGCACGAGGGGCCGGGTCTCTGCGGAGGTAGGCGATACACCTGCTCGGGGAATGTTGCCAGCTTGGGCCTCACGATGCCACGTAGAGTCTTCTGTCTGCTATATGTATGCTCTTTTACAGTTCTCACCACAGTGCTCATTCTCTGCCAAAATCTCCAGGGTGATTCCCACGAGTGGTGAGGTTTCTGGGCTGGGGTTCACCACCTCAGAAAAAGCAACTCTTCCCGCACATTTGTTGTATTCCTGGGTGCATATCTCCTAGCAAAACAAGACATGGAAACACGATGAGAACCTTGTGGCTGTACTTCCTACCTAAGCATGTCTTTGCCTACAGCATCATGGCATGAAAGAGCCTGCTAATGATTCTTAAATGTTCATTACTGTAGATCTTCTCCCAGAATATACTTCTCACCTTGAATGACCCATGTGTTGAATTTTAACTAAGGGAACCCATGATAGTAAGTCTGTCATGATGCTGGCTTTTTTTTTTTTTCCTCTCCAACTCTTAAAAGCCTTTTATTACAGGACTGCTTAAGGCATTCTTCAATTAGCATGTGCTGTATTGTGGCTGGAACAGCTGTTTACCATTTAATAAAGCATGGCATAATTTATTTTCAGAGTCTAGCAACGTCTTTGCTATTACACCAGGGGAGAAACACAGTAACTGCATTGTTCACAGCGCTGATGAAAGAACTATACACTTTATTATATGACCTCATAGAACTATTAACTTACCCCCCACTTCTATTTCAATATGTATTTACCTGACAGTCTGTGCATTGATTTCTTACCCAGAGGTTCTGCATTCTCAGTCACCTCTGGGGCAAAATGAAAAACGTCTATGTTTTATGTCCCTCACGTTAGGCAGCTAATTATATATTTGTACCTTAATTTCCTTCCCTTCCCCCATCTCCAGGGGCAAACTCCATATTCACCACTTAGACCTTTTCTCCTTAGTCATTGGAGAAACAATAGAGTTGTTGGGAAATGGTAGGAGACTGACCACTTCTCATCAGGGGGCTTTCTGTTCATTCAGGTCCTTTTCTTCCTAGAGCCCTCCTTCCCCATTTAGCTCTTTGTGTGT
This sequence comes from Larus michahellis, assembly GCF_964199755.1. Taxonomy (NCBI): domain Eukaryota; kingdom Metazoa; phylum Chordata; class Aves; order Charadriiformes; family Laridae; genus Larus; species Larus michahellis. Next base: position 70,395,228 of record NC_133896.1, on the reverse strand, counting down.
GGGATGAGTCTGAAATGCACATTAGAAGCACCTCTGCTTCTTCTGCAGCAATGCAGAACTATATGGAGTTGTAGGGCAAGTGACAAACTCCCCGCATCCATGTTGCAGGTGACACTGGTTCCCTCCTAGGAGGGACTGAAGGTCATCTGCACCACCTGACATCAGTTTCATGGCATTACCACAAGGACAGATGGCTGCTGCATGGAGCGGCATCCATGTGGCAGGCGAGCATGACTCTCCTGTAGGCACCATAGTGAAGGTCATCCCTAAGGGTCCCTCACCTCTAACCCGTTCCCAGCAATCTTGTCAAGTTACCACCGAACCATCTTTGAGATCATTCCTTCACATAAGAAGAAGGAAGAGCAGGTGGCAAACAATGCTGCTTTGTCACAGCCAAAAGGTACAGGCACATCCTTGAGTGACACCCATATTGTGCGGCATGTGGCACAGAACCCCAAACTAGCTTCCAGATCTGGAAACAGTGTAGACACACCTAAGTGGCAATGCAAGCAGTTAGTTAGCTGGGACATGAACCTAATTAGCCCCAGTGGAGTGCTGCACAGATACAGTCACAGCACTTAGCTGACCCTGAACTGTACCACTATGCTGTGCCAGTTAGACCCACCGCCAGCCTGGGAACCAGCCTGGGATATTGCGTTCTTCTTCTCATTTGAGTTGGGGCATTAAATTTGTTTTTAAGTTGCTCGAGTTTGACAATGAAAATATGTCAGCTGAGTATCCGCAAATTTTTAGATTCAGCCTGTGCATGTAGATGGATTTATATGCATGATTTAAAGTAAAGCATGTGTAGAAAGATGAAGTTTATATGGTTGCTTTGTAGAAATGGGTGTAATATTGATGTTGACTTTACTGGTAGAAGTTTAAGGATGTCACGATGCATGAGTGGTGGTGCAAAGCAGAGCCTTGAGTGCATTGGGAGGTCATTTTTAACTTGAATTTATTTCCACAATATCAGGCATAGATCATTGTGCACTGTGCACAATCATCCTTGCTTTTCATCTGAGTCAATGAGAGTGGTTAAAGAAAATTTAAAATGAAAAAAAAATTGTAACTTGATTAAAAGCAGATAGTAAATTAGACCAGAATACTCCTTAAAATTGCATTTTAGCTTCAAACTGAAAGTTTGATGATCTGACTGCATGACTGAAGGGACAAGGTAGCAGACTGTGACATAAACGATGTAGCTATATTTGCTCCTAAGATGAACAAGGGTTTTTTAAAGTTGTGTGATTTAGGCTTCAGAGTTAACACTCCATTGACCAAAAAACAGAATTCCCACCTCCCAGAGCTTTTTCAAACTATAGATTTAGAAAAGTGATATTACATCAATTATGTCTGGTCACGCTTCAAATTTTTTGAGTCAAAATTAAGGCTGGTAATACTTACTTGAAATGAAAGCTTAGATTGTTTCACAGAACACAAATAACCGAATTAGGAAAGGATATAGAAGTAAATCTATATTTTGTTTTGAATGTCTGGTTTTGAGGTGTTTGAAAATGGAATTTATCCCTGTTAATTTTACATAAAGAATTCTTTCATGCGGTCTGCAGAGAAGAAAAAGACTTGGTTTCATGAACTTCGGCAGGCGCAGGACAGAGTTTGGCAAATAGTTTGCTCTGCACAGATGGAATGAACTGGAAGTCTGCGCTGAGGGGAATGGCTCAGCTACATTAAATTACGATTCACAGTGATGAGGGCAATACATAAAATCTGGGTGCAAAAAGACAAACCCACCCCCCCCCCCCGCATTACCTATTGGGCTTCAGATTGCATGCAATTATTTTCTTCTATGATAGCGTATACAGTAGAATGGTGTGAGAAATAGCAGCTTCACCTAAGAGAGGTTTCTACCTCCTGTCTTCAGTGTGCGGATCGTGCTGCAGATACACAAGTGCTAAATGTCACACGCAGACCAACCGAAGCCAGATGGGATTACTCACATACCCAGGTTAGCCAAACATGAAAGCAAAACACACTCAGACAAGTAGCACGTCACTGCGCTGCGAGGCTACAGCCATGCTTTACCATCGTGTTTGCATCTGCCCGCAATCCAGCTACCAACTTAAATTTTTAGCACCAAAGGCCCCAGAGATGTTCTGCTGCTTGCTCTCAGCAAAGTGGAGCTGCTTTTCCAGGTGGCACGCGCTGGGTATCCTTACAAACGGTGTTGTGAATACCAGCATATTTCAATGTCAAGTTAATTCTTCAGTGTCTGAGTTTGCTTTTAAAATAAAACGAAGGGTACCGAGGTGAAAAGGTTTCTCTGCTCTAGTTTGGCAAAACTAACCCTCTTTTCACAGCATTACCAAACAAGGCAAACACTGAATCAGACTTTGATTTTAGTAGACGTTTAAGCACACTTCAGCAATTGTGTTTGATTGCCTTCCTTAACATGCTTAAACTAACTGGACTGTTTTGTTTGTCTTTTCTTTCTCTTCGTCTTTTTTGCAGTATCTAAAATTGGGCACAAGGTTTTAAGCTAATTTGGATAGGCATCTAAACCATGTTATCTAACTCCTCGCATGTAATGACACTTGTGATTTTACATTCTCTAAAATAATTCGGTGTCCAAAGAGCTGCGCTCTCATGGAAATCTGGCTGCCTCACCTGCAGCTGGGGAGTGTTGAAGGCTCAGTGCTTCGATCTGTTGAGCATCCTCGTTTGCAATTTCATTGTATTCCCCTCTTTTGACACCCCAGTTTTGTCAAGAAAAGACTTCAAAAGAGAGGGACTTAGAGAGGGACGTATACGCAGCAACTGCTTATCCAGAACTGTTTCAAAAGTGTCCATTTTCTCCTGTGTTCAGTTTGTTCCCTACTTTTTTCCTTTCTTTCTAAGGAGTTGCCGTTTTACTGGCCCCTGCTGATTACTAGACCAAAGTTAATTCAAGCAGAGTCACCAGAATTCTTTTACTGGATACCAGTGAGTGCAGTAAGGAGGTCTGTGGATGAGCAGGGTAAATGGGTACTCTCTGCTCCCGTTTCTCCTGCACTTGTGTGGTTTAACTTCAGTAGACAAAGTGGGGCAGCTTCTTCTCTCCTCTTGGCTGGAAGCATGTTTCATTTTCAGTGAGCGTTTAGAAAGCTGTTCCAGGGAATGGAGGATGGGTGGGAGTGAAATAAGTTTTCCAGGCATTCATAAAAATGCATGTGGGACAAATTTACCCGCTTCCTTTTCTCTACAATTTGACAGGGACGATTTTCAAAAATATCTTGTGGGAAGTAAGAGAATATAGACTATTTAAAGCCAGTAGTACTTGTGTCCCTAAGTCACTTAGAAACGTCTAAGAAATCTCCACCTGACAATCTAAATACTCAGCATGTAAAGATTACATGTTCTCTAAAACTACGCTTTTCAATGTGCTTTGTAATCTAGATCCTTAGATAATTTTTTCTCTCTCTCATTAACTTTTAGATTCTTTTATGTGGTTTTATGCTTCTCCAAATAGCATCTTATGCTGTCTGAAATATTTGCTAAGGGCCAAATTCTGCCTTTCAGTGCATACAGCTTGAATTGAAATCCTGAATAATACACAAACCTACTAGGAAAAAAAAGCTGACTGTCTATTTCAGTAAATGTCTGATTACATTTAAAACAGCGTGTGTGTATTATTTTGATCCCTCATGCACTGTGAAGAACAGAGGTTTGAAAGTAGCATTTCAATTTTTTATAGAAACAGTATCTAGCAGGGATATTACAATGTGAAGATTAGGTCTCACCTCCTTGTAACGAATAAATTGAGACCAAAATTAAGTGAGTTGCCAGGGTCACCCACTCCGTTAGTGGTGAAGGCAGGTTTAGAACTCAGCTCCCATATATATTTTTTCCCTAATGAACCTAGTTAACCCAGTAGTGAGAATGAGGAGCAAAAATAATTTGAAACCATGTGAAACTATCCATAATTACTGCGCCACAGGAGGAATTCCATTTAATGTCTGCTTTGTCATTCCTGAATCTCAAGATGTTTTTTTCTCCTTCATTTTCCAATGTGCAAACAGACATTTTGTACTCCTACTGGAAACCCAGACGTCTTATCCAAATCATGCAACATTTTAATATAAAATTCAAGTAGACAAAAGAGTGCTGTTGGTAGCAAATCAATGGATCTTACAGAGGACAGTCGTCAAACAAGAACAGCAAAAAAGGAGCTGCTTGTGGGAGCAGCTGTAACCAACAACATTAGATCCTAAAGCTTGTGAAAGTCCCACGTAATTTGACGGGGAATTGTGGCCCAAATCAGCTCCATCTCAGCACGTATGCAGTTCTGCCTAACTTGTGTGTGATGGGGCAGTTGTGTGCAGTTGTGTGATGGGGCATTTCTAAGGTAATGATGAGAACCAGATGCCCCCTCCTTACTCAGGGACTCACCCAAAATCTGTAGGAGTGGATGGAAATTGGTGTTAATGTGGTTAAATTGGGTCCCTCTAGAAAGTACATGCCTCATAAGTATTAATGTCGTTTAGTCAATGTCTTAGCACTTTTGCATATCTGTCCACTTTTCCTTTCCTCTCTTTTTCTTGTCTTTTCCCTCCCAACTTTTTCCCTTTTCTCATCTCTCAGTACTTAACCTTCAGGTTTCTGTTTAGTAAACGTACCAAAGTAGAATCAATAGCCTGGTGCTTAATCACACTTTTTGCTGCTCAAAATGTCAGGTTTCGGTTTGTTTGTAGAAGGGCTTCTGCATGTCTTTCATTTTTTAGCTCTCTGCAGGATGTTCTGTACCGGTCAAATCCATTAAGAATGAAAGCTTTTGCTGTGGCTGATTGTTCTAATCTCGGTTGTTATATGTATGGTACAAATATAAGATTTCAGATGTTCGTTCAGAATACCAAGGGAAGAGCACTGGTACCTTGAAATTTTCTCATCCTTTCTTCCTACGTGAAATCAGTAAGGAGCAGTTTTCTAATCTGCTGAGGTAGCTGGGGCGTAGTCTAACTACCTGTAAGTAGATGTGAAAGGAGTGAGTTTAAGCATTCTCTTACCACAGAGAAAATGGTAAATAAAGTACAGAATGGTACCAGGGACTTGAAAGTACTACGTAGAAATGAAATCCTCGCCCTTTTTTTGGTAAAATAGAGAAAGCATGAGACTGTAGTTCAGTGCATCAGCTCCAGAGAAGAACCTGCCAGGAAACTATTTCTTTTCTCCTGTAGTAAAATTTATACGTTTTAGAAACTTGTTTGTGTAACAGGTTTGAAGAGGGGAGGAAAACAGAAGGGTGTATGGAGAGTTGAGAGAGTATGCACATACTCTGGTGCAAAGGAGTACATGAAGGTGGCTCCTGACTGATCTCTTGATCCTTGGACAAAACTGAGGAGAAAGTCTAACAAATGCATCGTTTTGCGGTAAATTAGATCAGATTTCCGCATCTCCGCACTCAGTCTGTGAGCTGACAGTTCAGTAAAATGTTCCCTTGTAAGGTTCGCCCTCTTAGGAAAAGGGGCAATAATTCATCATTAGAATTTCAGAGTCCAGGTGTAGATGAAAACTGATGGAGCCTCCAGTGAGGCAGGGAAAGTGCACAGAAGAAGAAAATTTTATCTGAAGCCTAATTCCCTGGTTACAGCAGAGAATAATTAAGATAATATTGCTTCAAGAGTTCTTTAATGATTAAAAATCACATATGCAGAATCCATAAATTGGAGGGCAACAAATTGGAAGGATACAGCCTCGGAGATCTGTTTTGTGCACGTTGTAGCAGGAAGCACACCGGTGGCACAACAGCAGCCCGGGCAGCCACAGGAGACCAGGCCCATTCCAAGGACTTTGTTTAGATGCAACAAATCATTTGTCTGTTATTAACCCAGAGCTTGTAATTATGCAGATTGCCATAGATTTTCCTGGGCCTGGAAGTGAGATTGAGGGTTGTTCACACTATAGCAGGCAGCTCAGGGCTGGCCATGCATTACTGAACTTGCCACATTTATCATGTTGACTGATGGCAGCAGAAGCAGGTCTCAGGTCCCAGTGGTTAATGTAGTGGGTAATTAACTGTCATTTGCCTAGTAATAGGCTGATGATCAATGGTTTGTGTGGAAACAAATTCTAATCAGGTAGCTGATAAATGCTCAGGGAGCGAGAGCAATTGAAATTGGGGGGAAACTATGTCCAGAATTTCAAAATGGCATTGTGGGGTTTTTATTATTATTATTAATGGGAGAAAACTATGTTCTTCATATAAACAGCTTTATCCAAAATTAACAATAGCTAATATAAATCTCACATGTTTGTTTTGTATGTGGTGGGGAAGAACTAACAGCAAGGAAGGCCGCTTTCCCTTTACGTAATTGAAAAATTTTAATATATCTGGTGCTTAGCTGAAGCAGCTTCTATGGGGGTCTCTTATTTCAGGACTGTGGAAATCTGCACATAGTGGACTCTGGCGCAGTAAATCTCCATCCTTCGCAGTGCTGAATGACAGTCCCGAATTGTTTCACTGCTCTGCAACACGCAAACTGCGATTCTAGCTGTAATGGATTTCCAGTTTCTCCCCCACACAGACACATCCCTGCCAGGAGGAGGTGGCTGAGGAAGGTCACACAGCCTGCCCCTAGCACCCTCTCCAGCAAGGGGCCTCTCATGTATGCCCTTGTTGGACCTAAACTACCTAAGCAGTGAGGTGCTGTCTGATCCCTCCACGCTGAGCTTGGAGACAGTGGGACCATTCTCACGTTTGTGTTTTAATGTTGTTGTTGTAGAGCCCTAAAGCCTGACTTTCCTTTTAGTGTAACCGTACAGAACAACAGTACCATGTACCTGCAGTCCTTACTCAGTACCTTTTGAAGCCTGATCTGCTTTCCTCCTACAACTCAATTACCATCGTCTTCTACATAGATGTGAAGGAAAACAGAGCTGGGCCTGTGGTCGGTGGGTTTAGTCTTCTCTAATGCAAAGCCAGTCAATGGCTGTGGAAGGTAACCAAGTCTTGTGCCCTTAGAGATGAGGAATGAAAGTCTGAATGAGATTTAGATGACCTCAGTGAAACCCAGGCATGAAGGAGGTAGAACTGGAACACAGTGTTTTACAAAGGGAATATTTATAATTTGTTTAAATAATCTCTAATTTTAGTAATCAGATTTTACAGAACTGCAGGTTGACTTGAGTCAGTCTAACAAGAGCTGATGAGGGTGGCTTTGTCCCAGCACTTCTCCCAGTGATCACAGTAACCAGCGTCTCAGACGGGAGAAAAAGGGTCACAACTTTAAAAAAAAAAACAGGCACGTATTATGTAGGCAGCCCACCTTAAGTAGAAACAGAAGCTAAAAGGATTTGGAATTAAGTAGGCTTGTTGGTAACCCATGAAATTCAGTAAAATGGAGGGATGTGATTAAAAAACTGCGTTCATTTTTATGTTACCAAACTGAATTTTCTACAGAGCACCTTTGAATTCATTAGTTTAGAACTGCTTTTAATTTGGTGTTTCCCTTGAGAGCCATTATATTTTTCTGCTGTCAGCCTGATGTTGAGGGAAAAAAGAAAACTGGCAGATGTGGCGTTTTCATCTAGTGTGCTTCATAGTTAAAAACAGCATTAACTGCTATGCACAAGCAGAGCATTAGTTTTAATAATCCATCACAACTATTAAGTAGTTTAAATAAACTTAGTTTCAAAGATTGCTGCCATGTAGAGCTAACGTATTTTTTCTTGTTCATTATAATCCGTCTATGTTACAAAAGGATGCATATGTGTGATTTATTTCTTTTTTTTTGTAATACACCCACTTGAAAAGTCTTGAAAAATCTTTAACAAAGAGAATTTAAAAAAAAAATTTATATAGATGTCTGGCAAAAACAGCATTTCATATTGTTCTTACAGTATTTTATACTTCTACTCCTGATGTGACTATATATAGTTTACAGCCTCATTTACTTTAATGTGCTACCTGAATAACATAATCATAGCAATAACTATGGTATAGGGTTGTAAGGTGCATGAACCGCTAATGCTTTCTGACGATTTAAATGACTTGTTCATAAAATGTTCTTTTAATAATAGTGGTAAAGCTTTTAGCACTAGATGTCAAAAATGCGAAGAATATTGGCTTTTTCAAGTGTTATTTCTTTTCTAGCTAAAGTGTGTTTTAATAATAAATAGCACCAAAAAGCCAAGGTTATGTGGCGCTCGTCTGTACGGCGGGATCCAAGCAGAAGACTCTCCCCGCGTATGCAAACAGCTTGACCTCTGTCTGCACAGTTATGTAACATCCCTAATGTGTTTACTATTTCTTTGTTTAGTTTAACAAGATGTTTCTTTTATCAAGAAAGGTCGGTATAACCTGCAGAAAAAAAAATAACATCACAATAGGTGCCATATTAGTCTGTCACCGCGTCATACAGCTCTCTCCGGCAAAAAGGACTATGCCTTTGTATTGTAAATTGGGCAGACTTGTACCACCAAAGACCAGCCTTTCCAATGGGAGGTGTGCTGGGAAGTCAATCAAAGGCCAGGCAACTGCTGGGGTTGGGGGGGTGGGGGAGGGAGCGGCGGGGGGGGAAACAAAGAAGATTAAAAAAAAGAAAGTGTGGTTTTCTTTTCAGTTAAGCATCTTCAGGAATATATTTCTTTCTGCATCTCCAGGTTATTTGGCGTTACAGGAAACTGTGCTGCCTGCAGTAAGCTCATACCCGCTTTTGAGATGGTGATGAGAGCAAAGGACAATGTTTATCACCTGGACTGTTTTGCATGTCAACTTTGTAATCAGAGGTAAGAGAATTTCTTGGATCTGTTCCATAAGCTAAGTGCTAATTCGGCACTGGTGCTGGTGTACATTCAAGTGAAGAGGAAACGTCTAACAGTAGTGGAAACCCAAGACTGAGAGTAAAACCTGGATACTTTTCCTGGGACTGATACAGAACATCTTTCATGACCTTGGCCAGAAAACTTTTTGTGCTTCAAGTCCCGCATCAATAAAAAAGAATAATGTTACTTCCTCTCCTTCAAAAGGCTGTCTGTCAGGTTTAATTAATTAATATTTATAAAGAACTTTGGGATCCTTTTCTGCAGAAGAGCATAGCAGTACCATTTGTCATTATTACATTAATTTCACTTTAATTCTTCACTTTTATCACATGTATTTCTTTTAAAGTACATGTTGTTTCTTCCTGTTGCCAGAACTGTAATCATTTAAATTTAAAAGATGTTGTTCCCACCATTCTCTCTGTAGCAGCATTGGACTTCATATGCTGTATTTTTATTTCCATATCCTAACTGTAGGTTATAAAAATCCCGAGGATCCAAACCTGACACTTTGTTCTGAGCCATCACCCATATGGTACAGTTGCAGAACGAATGTCAAAGATGGTAAAAGTGTAACAACTGAATTTTTCAGAGGCGAATGCAGCCAAACTTACAGCAACTACATTCAGAGTGGTGGCCAAATCCTGACAGAGATTTCACTGAGAGCTCCATTTCTGACTCCACAAGAGCTGCTAGCAGTTTTGCCAGTGACTTGTATGAGGTCTAGGAAATGAGAGAACCAATTATATCTGCTCCTTAATGTACCTATTATTTTCAGTTATTTTTCAGTTATTACATTATCCTATTTAGAGTTTTATAGCGTTCATATTTTTTTCAATTTCAGGTAGGAAGAAACACAATATGTACTTTTTTAGGGAAGTAACAAAAAATTAGGAAGATAATAGTCTAACACGACAAAGTTAGATACAGCTCTAAATAAGCTTTGCTAACTCACCTTGTCCTACAGTGTATTATTTTGTAACACTGTAGTCATTTAAAAATCAAACATCCCTAAAGAACCATAAAATGTACAGCTGCTAATAAGTGTAGCACACTACAATTACGCTCTTTAAAAAAAGCCAAATTGACCTTTTTCATCATGTTGCATGGGAAATTAAAATACCAGGCAAGTAATAACCACTGCTTAAACTATATAATAATGCAAAGTAATTATAGGTTCTAATGCTATTTAAAGTCCTATATCAATTTTGTCTTGCCACAGAACTAAGAGGCTGTATTCTAAGGCAGGCAGAGCCTCCCATAGTACCCTCTTAAGTAAGACACGCACGTTCCGAGGTTTCGTTTCTTAAACCCTTCACATCCCTGCTTTTTTCAAACCACGGTTCTAGTATCATTATTAAAGCGCCTAATATATTTCTGTTGTTCGCTTCATTTATTACATGCCATAATGGGGCTGCATATCTTTAGTGTTGGTTATGCACAATTAGCACTTAGTTATTGTCTTGTCACTTCAGCCCATACAAGACAAACTTCTTTAATGTAAGAAGTCAGCTAATCTTCATCAGTCAAGCAAAGCAGACAATGTTTGTTACCCTGAGCGCAAAAGATTTTCATCATAGTTAACACTCTTGGATCTGAGGAAGTGAACTTTCTTTTATTCTGCCCCCAAAAGCGAAGCTGTTGTGATTATTTTTAATATTCCTCTTTTACCTTTACAAGTGTGAACTACTGCACAGTTTCACTTTGCAGCTAATGCACATCATACTGTGCCGTAAGGGCCACTGATCTCCCTGGAAAAGTGCTGTTAGGTGCTTCTGAAACGGAGCTTTCCTGGGATATTTAATAATTCTTAGCCTTGTCGTTCCTGAGCCTTCAATCTAGTCTTTTATTTGATTTTTACTTTGCATGTAATTTGGGCAAAGTGTTGCTGAAATAGTCTTAAAGGAGTCTTAGGCTGGGAACAAAAGCATTTATTTACCTGGAATACAGTCTAGTTCATCTAGTCAAAACAGGAAGCAGTTCCACAAGTTTCAAAGAATTTCAGAAATTCTCAAAAGTGGCCCTAATCCTGATTATATTGCAATAGCTCTCATGGAGTCTAATAAAACAGACTGCCTGTAGGGTACCTTTCTTCCTCACAATTTGGGGCTGGTGGCACTCTGAGGAATTAATTCTGTTGTTTTTTATAATAAATCCTATTTCATGGATGCTCCAACGTAGCTCTTCTGTAGTTCCTATGGCAAAGCATCACACTGACTACATTCTCTCATTAATAAATAGGTTTAAATCTTTTGGTTTTCATTACTTTTATAACAATAAAAACCAGAAATGCTAACATCTGAACCATCACCAGTTTTGGAGGTTTTTTATATCTGGTATGAAACCTCTTGTTCTTTGCTTTTAAACAGTACAATCTTGTCAGTCACCATGCCATTAATAATTTCTGATGCCTTTCTCAGGATCCTTTTTTATTCCTCTAGTTAAGCTAATCAAAACCAAACAGCAGATTCTGAACGAGGATGAGTTTATAAGATAGCTCTTTAATTTTCTTTCTCTATTCCATGCTGCCACTTTGTATGCAAAATAATGTTATTGAGGTTTTCTAGATCTGCTCTTTCCTTTCTCTTCAGCCACTATCCCTAATGTGGAATTTATTTATTGAAGAGAATATTTTTATTTACAAACACATCAGCAATATCCCAAGATCACCAATGGAGGTAGCAAGGCTCACCAGCTATTGCAAGACCTGTATGTTTGACCTTATTCCCCACCTTCACATTCTCTTTCCCCATTAAATTTTAAATCCTTTAGGTCATTCTTTATACTAATAAAAGTACAACATGTATGGAGTACTACAGCAGAGTATATAATGCTCTCTGCTTGCTCCCATATTTCAGGTTTTCAGTTATCATCTACCATTTAGGTTTTTTCCCCTAACAGAATATATGCAATGTTCATGAGTAGAGTAAATTATTTCTTCAGTTTACATTACTTTGTCTTTGCCAACACTGAATTTCTTCTGACATTCTGTGCCTAGTTGCTCCTTCCAGTCCTTTTTGCCTTCCAAGCTAGCTAATAATTATATTAACTCACATCACACTGATCCTTAGGGCAACCTGTTCTTCAGGCTTGTTATTGCATGGCCCTTATATTCTTACCATTTAAATAGTTGATCTTGGCCCAGCGAGAGAGAGGCCTGCCTGGTTTTGCCTAGTGCTTTTTGTGAAAGATTAGGTGATTTTTCTGCTTTTATGTACAACTTCATGATTTGATTTATTATTTTTGAGTAGCTACAACTCACCATCCAGCTCAAATCTCAGTGTGGATGGTAGTTAGACCCCCTTGATTTCAGGGGACTTTTTTTCGGGCCATAAACTCCCTCTTTGAACTAACTCATAATGTGCCTGTCCCCTTTTACTGGCCTCCTGAAGGCTGCGTTTTCAGAATGAGAAGAAAAATGCATTGTGTCACATACTGTATTCTAGGAAAACAGACAGTAGACTGGACTGTAGACATAGTCAGGACTGAAAGAGATCTCCTGAGCCACCAAGCCTAGTCCCCTGGTGTCAAATGGGCACTGTCTCGTACTTTTCCTTTCATAAAGGTATTCAGCTCTAGGACCTAATTGTTCCGTCCAGCCAGTTTTTGACATATTTTCCCCATTTTTTTTTTCTTTATACTGATGCTTAAAGCTGTAGGGATTTTGTAAATATTAAACTCTGCTCCTAGCCTAAAGGTTTTAGCATCCCCTAATCTTTCATGTCTCTGTCCAGCTTACTCCTAATGTGATGTTTTTCCACCTCCTAAATACCCGCAGAGCTTAGTGACAGTCATCTTAATGGTGTGAGTGCTCCCCTTTCTTCTCTGTAAACACACTAAACTTCTCCTCAGAAGCACTTCACCTCACATTGGCAGTAGCCTCAATATAGTTAACTTCAGCAGAAAATTTAAAGGAAAAAAAATGGAAACCTCTGGAAAGATAAACTTGTAAACAGACACTGCCTTTCACACTTTGTCAGGTCGCATGTGTGCGACCAGCAAAACGGAGTGGAAAATCTTGCAAGTGGGCTCAGCTATATCTTTGCTTGACACTTTTGACTACAGCGATGATCTCAGTCTGCCTTCGGCTTTCCCACTTTCTGGAGTTTCCATGTCCTTCCTTTCACTCTGTCGGTTGCTTTAGCAGCTTGTTCCATACTTCTGCGATATTTTCTCTCTGCCGTTTGAAGTCAACTCAGGGTATGGTTTAAAACTCCCATCTGCTATCGCTGAGGGGTGTTTAAATCAACTGTTCTATCCTTCTATCTGAAACAGCCTTTGTTTTAATGGGAACTGGACTGAAAATGGTTGCACACTCGTTCAAATTGCTGTCCTGATGTAGCAGTAAACACTTACCTCCAGTATAAACTGTAAAATGCCCACACAATGCTGCCTTTGTTCTCTGTCAAGCAGGGGGGAGGGAATGCAATGCCAGGGACATCCTTATTTCAAACACCAACATTAGATTTTTACATGAGTGGTGATTTTATAAATTCTGAAGTCCTGAATACCGCTTATTTTCATTGAGTGTCTCTAAATTGAGAATAAAAATTAATACATTTTCCATACCTGCTTTTAAAAAAATAGTACATGAAAAGCACACCAAGTTGAGGTTTGTCCTTGTAAGTTGAACTAGGATTCTGTGTGTATATATACTACATTGTACTGGTAAAAATGTACAAACCCAGGCATGCCTCCCACTTTTCAGCCTTTCACAATAAATGGACATTTTGACAGAATCCAAGAATTAGTAAACCATAGGTGTAGACTGACGAGCTGTGATGTAAAAGAGTGGCTTTGTTCTCTTAGTGATGCATATACGGTAACCTTAATTTGAGTTATACTGGAAACTCAAAAGAAGCTTTATGAAAACGAGGAAAGGAGGAAAAGCAGAGGACAAGTTACATCACTGAGTGCACAAAGCAGAGGGGAAGGGTGTGGGTGTGATAAGTCTGAGCTTTCTTTATCCTAGAGGAAATCAATTAAATGCTTCCAGATTTTGTTTCTTTCTACAACAACAAAGATCTGACATTACCAGAGGAGGCACTTCGCACACAGCCATCTTTGTTCACAGCAATATTTCTTTCGCTTCCTTAAGAAGTCTTCAGTACCTTGACATGCATCCTGTACATCAGAAAAGATGACAGACAGCAGTGAGATCTCCTTAAATATCTGTTCTGAACAATGAAATAGCTATTTCTCAAAAAGGAAGTTTTATACTCCTTGTGATTAGTCTAGGCACACCTTCCCCTTCCAAACAAGGTGATAACAGAGGCCATTTTGTAATATAAATGGCTTTCCTTTTGCCATTGTAAAATATGACAGGAGTTCTAGGATGTAGGTTAATTATAATGGTCATTCTACTAATGTCACAGTCGTGTCAAAAGTCGTATTATCAATTTATGGTGGTAAGTCCAATCTGGCATGTTAATACAGCCTATTGTATATTTTTCCCCGTTCATCTTCATGCCTATTAAATAAATTGGGTGAGGGTTTTAGGGAAGGCTGAAGACTACCATCTGCCTGCTAGAAGAGTAATAGTCTTGCCTCGTTATATACTCCTAACACAGCGGCATCTCAATATGCTCCTTGACTCCATTTGACATACGTACCCAAATTGTTCCCTGATTTACATCCTATGCCAATTCCATGAAAAAAACACTTCCTGGAGGTGGAAGGCTAGGCTTGAATTTACCCTTCCATTTTAAAGCTGAGTCAGGCTTAAATCCTAGAGTGTACAAAACCAATCTGGAGTAGTTGCAAGATTTAGCTCTTTAACTTCAGAAGAGACTTAAAATCTGCATTTGAGAGTCAAATAAAGTTGAAAGTGTGGATGGACAGAACTTGTTATATTTCCACCATCTAATTGCCTGGTCTCATTGTACTCAGGAGCTAGCATGCCACCTTTAAATGTTTTTCACCTAGAGCTTACCTCTTGTCACCTAATGAGTACGTAATTCACACATTTAATACCCAGGGACACATGTAAACCTCGCTGACAGTCTTTGCCAATGTGTTTCAGTCGCTGAACTTGCACAACACAAAAGCAGTTGCAGAATTTGGACGATTAAGTATCGCAAGTACCAGGTTTCCCCCAAGGTACAGAGGATCACCCTCCAGCGCGCAAACGCAGCCCCAGAGGAATCCAGAGGGGGTCTTACTGTGCAGACAGACCCCCACCCCGCAGGTTATCACACAGCCAAGCGTGTCTAGACAGGCCACTGGCAGCCTCTCCACAAGACAGCTGTACACTTGGAAGGTAAATGATTTGTGGAACTGTGTATGTTTAAAGCCACTCATGCATAAAGCTGTCAAATGCCATGTAGACATAGGTAGAGCATTTCTGGCTCGACATATTAACATAGCAAAAGCAAAAGGCATTGACACCTTTTATTGGGAAAGGCATCACTACTCCCTCGTGTAGCTGGTGCAGTTTAATTCAAACCGTGGCGCTTCTCTGAGGGCTGAGAAACAAAATCCTTCAGTCGGGGTTTTGATGCAAGCTATATAGCGAGAAGTCACAAGTGAAAGTATTGCTGTGCAAGTGAATTGCAATTCAGCAGCGTATTTTTCATTTACTAAATATTTTAAATAAATTAGTCTGCTAAGTGCTGTATTATGCTGGAACACAAAGCAATACGTAGCTGAATAGCATTCACAGTTCAGAGTTTGTGTGTTCTGCTGGGTGAACAGAGGTGGTTGTGTCTCCCACTGGTGCCCGACCCACAAGGAGAGATGCCCTGCTGAGCAACGACCCTCTGATGTGGTGGGCGCTGCTGGCCGGGCATCGCCCGCTCAGTCCCCATCAGTAATCCTTGGGCTAACCGTAACGGGGTGACTGATTTGTCACAATGCCTAACTTCCTCTGCTTTAGTCCACATTAATCCATATGTTCCTTTAAGAGAAACTAAGGACTATTTT
The DNA here is from genome assembly GCF_964199755.1 of Larus michahellis. Lineage (NCBI taxonomy): Eukaryota > Metazoa > Chordata > Aves > Charadriiformes > Laridae > Larus > Larus michahellis. Next base: position 70,379,550 of record NC_133896.1, on the reverse strand, counting down.
TTTTTATTTTTTTTTTTTTTAAATGTGACTTCTTTGGGAAAAACACTCTTACATACTATCACTAGTTAAGACTCCTTTACCTAATCTGGTAAAATGCACTAAAGAATTTTTGCCAGCATTGTTGTCGATGAACGAAAATACAAAGGATGAAAACTAGAGAAGCCTCCACAGAACTTGTTTGTTTCAAGAATTCTGCATTTCAACACATCTACTGAAAATACTGAAAATACTTTTTCTGTTGTTAGCAGCCTAATATACCAGGATTGGGGTGGGAAGGATAGCAGGAACCTGTAAATTCTATAAAAGAGTCTTGACCATAAATAATTTAAAGATTTTGGGATCATTCCATAATCTCTGTTTTCAATCATCATCACCAGTAGGCAGTAATCCTTCAGAAAAAAAAAAAAAAGTCCACAAATAAACAAACCAATTTTCCTTTAAGAGCAGAGCTAATTCTTTTCAATCCACTTTTTTATTACACTATTTTCCCTCTATCTATTTAGCTAGCATAAGGATAAATTTCCAAAGCTACCCGGTTGGAAAATAAATGGGTTCACTGTTTGTCTAGCATTCCAATCTTCACAAATGTAAATCAGTCCAACTGCTACTCATTTAAACCTCCAACTTCACAAAACATTAAAGGACTGCTTTCAATACACAATTTAATCTGTGACAATTCACCAAGATTTCTGCTCGAACATCATTAGAAATTGACTATCTGATAAAGAGAGACCACTATCAGAGGTCAGGCGAGTCAACCTGTGTCATTTATGTAGTTTTACTGGGTCAACTACAGCAGGCACCACTATTTGAAGGTTAAATTGTTACAATTAAATACATATACAGCTATTCCCATAGCTACTCTGTTGTTAAATCTACCGTAAACAACACAAGCATTTATATCTGACCCTAATTGTGTCCAAGATGTCACCATTTGGAAATTATACAAAAAAGGACATTATAATCCGTTACACATTAAACAATACTTTATGCAGTGAGATCCATAATTAGCTGGTAGAAACTGGTTTCATTTATTCACATCAGTGTTAAGGGGTTCATTTAGGTTACTTTCTTTCATTTTAATTGGAATAATGTGAGCAGTGCCTCCCAATATATTTTATAGCTGGAGAGTTCACTATAAACAAAGGCACGTAACCCTGCCAAGGCAGTCACTAGGGAAACTCTTTTTCTATGCATTGGCCCTATTCACTTGCTCCCTAAGTATCTCCAAGAAGACTGGCTTTTGTTGGAGGGAAGGGTTGAGGCGGGTGTCAGTGAAGAGCCTTCTTATATTCAAGTATACTGCTTAGCTGGGAAATCCTACTTTACTGGAAGTTTGAACCCAGCCAGCCAGGAGGAGCGTTAATGTTACGTGATTTTCCTGCTCGTCAGAGAAAATCAAATGAAATATCTCAGTAGCGCTTTGTAGCAATCAGATCATTCTGATGCACGTAATAGTGTAACAAGGTAGGTATACTGATACCACAAGAAAGAGAGTAGTTAGCTGAGTAACTAAATTTATAATCAGCTCCTACAGGAAAAAAAGAAAAAGGCTTCCCTGCATACCTGCCTGCGTGTCTCTAGTTTGCAGCACAGTGTATACGTAAAGTTGTGTGCATGCCAGAAACGGTTCTCAGAACCACAGGTTTAAACCAGTTCTAGTAAAATATCCAATGGGAATATAACAAGAATTTCTTACCGGTGTGGCTGCACAAGACAAACGTAACGTATCTCAGATGAGCTTCCTACTGTATACAGTCTTTTTTTCTCCTTCTTTGTTTTCCTTCTGATTTGCATGGAAGCAGGACATTTACTTTTCACTCAACTCAGTAGCCTGGGATATTTATTCTGTTTTATCTGTGTGCTAGTGACCTGAGCCAAGACCCCCACAGTCTTCGGTGGGCTTTGAATGAAGTCCTTGGCCAGGGAAGCAGATTTTGTTGAAAGCACAGGATTAATTCTGATACCAGAGCAATTCCTCTGCTGGGCTTTCGCACTCCTGCACATGTGTCTGCGTGCGCTGCGACAGACAGCAGAGGTGCGAGCCGTGCGGTCAGTACAACAGCATCGTGAACGCTTGTTTTACAATCCTTACATGTAAGATCATATCACATCATTGACGCTGAAACTACCTTTTTTTTTTTTTTCCCCTTTATTATTGTAATTTCAGATTTTGCGTTGGAGACAAATTTTTCCTGAAGAACAACATGATTCTCTGCCAGACAGACTATGAGGAGGGTTTAATGAAAGAAGGTTATGCACCCCAGGTTCGCTGATCTGATGCCACATCATTAAGAATACAAAGCACTATGTTCTTTTATCTTTTTTGCTCAACATGTATATAAGAAATGACACAGGAACCTACTGAATAGCATAGATCTAGGGAGACAGAATGGTTGCGTGAAATAAAAGGCGGACTGCATCTGTATGTAGTGAAAATTGCTCCAGTTCAGAGTTGAATGTTAATTAAAAAGGTACTGTACATACAGCTGGATTCTTTTTGCTTGCTCTTGGGGTTTTTGGTTTGTTTGAGGTTTTTTTTTTGTTTCTTTTTGTGTCATTTGGCATGAGATGTTTATTTTGGACTATTGTATATAATGTATTGTAATATTTGAAGCACAAATGTAATACAGTTTTATTGTGTTACCATTTGTGTTCCTGTTTGCTTCTTTGTATTGTTGCATTTAGTACAATCAGTGTCTAAACTTACTGTATATTTATGCTTTCTGTACCTACCAGCTATTTTAAATGAGCTGTATCTTTCTAGTAAAAAGAATTAAAGAGCAAATCCCAACCATTATGCTACACTTAGAGCTTAAGAATACTGTTTACATTAAAACTATTTAGAAAACTAATAACTCTAGCAGCACCTGCTGCTAATGATGCTATGGTTAAGGGTCTATCAGCACTTCTGTTATAAGCCTCTATTTTTCAGGGGTTAAGCGTCTGCTGTTTAATTGCATAGATTTTCCTCAAAGAGCACTTTTATTTTACTACAAATTTTTGAAAAACAAATCTGACTGGTTTGGGATATATTAAAAAAGGTGCAAAAGTTAATGATTTCGGGTGCTGCTTTTTTGCCCCTTAGGCATTCAAAATGCCTGGATTTGATTTTTAATTTAGCTGGAAATTAAGCCCTAATGCAAACCAGTGCCTCTGGGTATCTTATTTTATATATATATATATAAAAAAAATATATGTTATTTTTCTGAAGTCATTTAATTTGGGGTGGGGGGAAGGGAGAGAACTTCTGTTTATATACATTTTTAAAATTTGAGGGGTCTCTCTCTCTCTCTCTCTTTCCTTTTTCCTTTTTTTTTTTAAATCAGAGCTTAACCCTAAAGTTTTCTGGGTCTGTGTCTTAACAAACCCTGGAAAAAAGTGAAAGTAGAAGGCACTGTAAACAGCCCCCTCGCTAAGGGTCTATTTACATTAAGGAAATGACACTAGGAGTGTGACTAGTTACTAACTACCCACCTGAGTGAATGCTGAAGGTAATTTTAATGCTGATGTGGATGGGACAAAACTTTGAAATATCAACACAGAAAGTGAGAGCTACCACACTGGACCACGCAGGTACTTTGCTGTCCATGCCAACATCCTGCGGGTTTGTCCCATCAATACTGGCAATTAAAATCCTTTCGACAGAGGTGGAGTCACTGCTGACAGCTACCGTTGGCAAGCAGTCCATTTTTTAGGAGAGGTGGACCTCTGTTTTTAAAGCCATGAAGCTATTGCATCAGCAGGGTGTCCCTAAGCGCTCATGCCCCTGACAGAGCTTACAGGTGTTTGGCAAAGGAAAGCAGGATGAATGTTTAAAAAGCTGTTAAATGCATATTTAATTCTTTTCTCTTTGCCACTGTAATGTACCCCACCAAGAAAACAGCCTGCGTTAAAAAAAAAAAAACCAAAAACCCAACAAAAACAACATTAAAAAAAAAGAAAAAAAAAGAAAAAAAGAAACTCACTATACCCTATGTTGCTATTAAGCTAAGCTCTTGCTTTTTATTTAGACTAAGAACCCCCACATCTGCTCAAGTTCAGTGCTGTCCTTACCCGCTCTTTTGTCCCGTTGCACAGTTTCAACGTTTTTTCTGGGGATGGGGAAAGAAACTTTGTAATGCAGTGGGGTAATTCCGCTAGTGTATGGTTTGGAGTACACTACGCAGTGGCTTGATTTAGAAATGGATATTTAAATCTAATGACTGTTATTACAGTGTGGTTTTGTTTCTGGCTGTAAACCCTTTTAAAAATAAGCATGGCTCACAAAACTTGACTTTGACTCGTACAGGACCAGTAAGAAATGCAACGACTCCTCAGGCTGTTCTTGCTAATTGGAAGAAATAGCTCCACATAGTTTTTCAAATGAAATTTAGCCCTATTTTGTGGACTATCTTCCTTCCGAACCTTGAGCACAAGTCTCTCTTCCACTCCCTTCCACAGTCCTTGGGATAACGAAGCAGTTGATGTCAGACGTACTGTTAGGCTCTTCCAGATCTACTTCAAGTGCAATAAACAAGTCATCCTTTCCACGAAGGTGAGGATGGCCAGAAAGGGAAGAATCATATTATCTTATTTTGATTCCAGTTTTCTCCTTCTAACTGTCTTTCAGTTAGAAGCCCAAAAGCTCTTTCTTCTGCTTTCCACTAGTAGACTACAGACAGGATAGAAATCCCTGGTTCAGAAATAGGGCCGGGGAACAGGAAAGAAGGGATCTTGGTTCTGTCTTTGACTTGCTGTAAGCTTGGGCAAGTCACTCAACTTCTCTGTGCCTCAGTTGCCCCTGTCTGTCGAATGGGGCTAATGCATACGCTGCTCTTGTAAAGCATTTTTGGCTCTTCAGAAAACCAAGAGCTATGCATGCCAATGTTACTAGTAGCATTAGGACACTCTGGGAGAAGCAGAGCATTCATATGTGCAGTAGGTAGCCACAGATCTGAGGCAGGAGAGCACCAAAACCAACGAAGCCTGTGGAAGACTTTGTTGGGGATGGAGACAACTACACATTAATAGTCCTGTAAATGCTGAAGTGCTCTCTCATTACCACAAAGTGCCACTGCTCAGCTCTTTATGGGGTAAATGAAGAGAGTGGAATGGGAAAATAGTGGCTTATTGTTCCATGCCATGTTACTCATCTGTGCATGTGTGTGTTTTGTGACATATGCTTAAAATGGGGAAGAGGAGGGTGGTTCGTCTATGGAGAAAAAAATAGTCTCACCGTTCTATCAACCTTAACTGATGTAAGGCTAAAGAAATGTTGATATGCTTGTTTGAAGTGCTGCAATGGTACAGCATTGCTTTGAGCACTTTAAGCTCATATATCTTATTCACATACATATCTAAAATTTGTATGTAGAGGCTTCAGTATAAACTTAGATTTGAGGTAGGTCAAAGATCGATTACACATTTTCCTGTATTTCAAACTTCTATCTTGCCTGGCTGTTAAAATAATAACTGGGAGTTGAAATATTTAATGGAAACATTTACAACTCCAATAAAGTATAATATCATAAGACAATATTGAAGAGAGATTATCTGCCAGACTGCTTTATTGATCTTTTTGACAGAGGCCTAGACCACTTTTTTTGGTTGCTTTTAGTTACCTACCTTATGCTTCCTTCTCCATCACTGTGTGTGTCAACACGCTCTGTTTGAATACAGCAAAATGTTCTGCTAGTGACCATAGTTCAGTGTATGCTCATTTGCCAGGCAGGAATGCTTCCACTTGGATCTCCTGTCTTGAGGGTATTCTATCTCTTATCTGTACAAATCCCTAAGTTTAGCCAGACAACAATACTAATAACACTAATTTTAAAAATCTATTATTATTGGGCTGCCGTTTAAGCCACATGGGAAAGAACAAATTATCAAACCTTGATTTTCATCCATAGAAAGCTCCTCTGCCGACCATAACGTCCCATGTCTGTTATCTGCCATGACTGGTGATGAATCAGGACAGCCTGGATTCTGCAAAAGCAGTGACCAAGGCTAAAAGTTGATCTGTTTCATAATTGTATTTTTATCTTGCTTAAGATATTTTCTAGGTCGTTTTGGTTTTTTTTTTTAAGCACACCTTCTTGCCTCTTCCTACCCTCCCAAACTGCTCAAATTTATGCTCATGTAATGTAAATAAAGAAAAATCATCCAGCGACCCCTCAAGTGTTCCTAATTGCCTGCATATAAAAAGACTTGAAGAAAATAGATTGAGAAGTGGTCAGTGAGAAGGGAGACTGTGGGGAAAAGAAACAAACAGACAGAAACTGTGGCAAGGTTTTGCCTGTACAGACAAAGTACTTTAAAGGCTTTTTTTCAACGTAATATACAGCAGCTTCTTATAATTTTCTCAGCAGTAGGTAGTTTACAGTCATCTGTACCTAGAACAAATCTTGTCAAAAATGAAGGTCTGTAGTGATTGCTGGGTATAATTTTATACATTTAGCTGATTCTTCTGAAAGCTTCCACTGTGCTGCTGTTGTCAGACTAAATTATCAATTTAGCCATTTGTTGTTTAATGAATAAAAAACTCCTATGGCATTGGAGATGTTGTGGTTTCAATAAAGCAAAAGCTTTAACAACTCAAACTACAAAAAGCAAAGTGTGTACTATATATAAGAACAGTGTTTTTATTCTTTTAAATACCACTTTAGATAAAAAAAGCCAATTACATATTCACTTAATACATTTCTTCTACTTCAGTCCAATGATGCAGACCAAACCTGTTTACTGTTCACTTCAGTACCTTGCAAAAGGAAACCAAAATACAATATGTGCAAGATAATAGGCCATTAGCACAAACATGCTCCCAGTAAAAATCTTTTGTGTAGGCACCCTTTCTAGAAGCTGCCAATTGTGGGTGATAGAAGTATTGTAGAGGAAGTGATTTTAATACTATTTAAGGCATTAAAAGCTGAAGAGTATCTGTTTAAAGCCTTAAAGTAAGGGTTGCATGTATCTAATACCTTTTAAAATGCCCTTCTGCTGATTTATATTCATCCTGAACCTGCTAATAATGAGTATACATAAGCAAATACCATCTTCCACCTATTCAGCATGTCATTGGTATGAAAGCCCCAGAAAATATCTCACGTAATCAGTGTGTTCAGAGAGTTATCTAGCACAAATTACTCATTAACTCAATAGCACATAATAAAAAAGAACATCAATTAATTAATGAGTCACCCTCAGATCACTTTGATTACAACACAGCTCTGTTGAAACAGCAGTTATAAATGGAGCTGCCTCTCTTTATTCATTGTTTGCAATTGGCCCATTATTTTGCAGAGACCAGTGTCATATTTAACACATGCCTGCAGGTAATTGTGTGATTAGTTTCATAAATGAAGATGCAGAGGGAGAAATCGGAGTGTCTTGCTCCGCAGCCGAGCCTGAAGATGCAGGAATCCCCCGTACCTCCTGCAACCTGCCGTGCCAGCAGACCTCTGCGGCGGCCAAGAGTCCAGCCTGTCTCCGGACTGCGAGGCCTTAGTGACAGGACAACACTCGGAACTAGTCGTACCGACCTCCGCTTTAACCTGAAGATCTCAAAGCCCTGGGCAAACGCCTTTGACTTAGGCCTCCCAACGGGCCACCTTGCTGGTATTTCACGGAGAAGAACACAGAGGCAGAGAGATTGAGCAGGCTGCCCGACATCGCGCAGCAAATCTGTGTTCCTCGAACCCCGCTATTAGCATGACTTGTAAGACCTCACACAACCACCCCATCCTGGGCCTTGCCAGGACCGGCTCCAGCGCTACGCTTGGAGCAACACATGCAAACTCCTCCTTGACGCTCAGTGATGGACCGGGGAGCAAGGAGAGGCCGAACACCCAACGCTTTATTGTGGTGAACTGTGTTTGGTGAATATGAGCTGGGCAGGCAAGTGAGGAGGGATGGTTGGTTTATTTTTAAAAGTTTTTTAGAGGAAAGATTAATAAAATAACACAAAGTCACCACCTAAAGTTCCTAAACTATCTTGGTTAAATGCCATTCCAATAAGCTTATAGTGTAATTATAACAGTTCCCTTAGGTAAGTAAGAAACATCTGTTAGTAACACATAGCAGGTGTTAGCAATTACACATACTGATTTTTTTAAAGTGTTTTTAATTAAAAAGAATTCTGTTTTCTGAAAAGGAAAGCATGGTAAGTCCAAACAAGCTTTTGTTTGTGTGGCTCTAGATCACGTAGTATGCAAAACGATAAAGGTAAAATCAACTTAAATTAGCAAGGGTTTGCACATTTGACTCCAGATTATTGCAATCAAAAGCAAATTGGGATTCACTGCATTATTGTAAAGCACATAACATTAGTATTCTAAGCAAAGTCTCATCTAAGGTATGAAATCCATACAGCTCATGTAATCACTGAATAAAGCTAAGTAGAGCGTTTGAACCTAGGAAGATTGCTATAGTTAAGCAAAATATGATAGGTGTTGTAAGAAAGGAAAAAATTGCAAGGAATTCTGTATAATAGTTTCTTCACATTCCCTTTGTCCCGCTACTGGGAAACAGTTTCTAGATTATGTTACAGCAAAATCAAACTGTGTTGTCAAATTACTTTGAAAAACTAGCCAAGAGCAATTTATGTTTAGCAATGTGATATGCTCTGCCATTGAGAAATAGCAAGAGCGAGCCGCATTGGAAGGCCAACTATTTAGAGGTGGTTTTAATCCAAATTAAAAGATAATGAGATGACAAATTTGTTTCCCTGTCCTGACGCTATCTCTCCACAGATGCCAGGATTAGGATATCAGGACTTAAATCTCACCATAAAATTTGACTTTCCTTTTATATAAAACACATAAGCAAACCGGTTGGCAGGGAAAAGAGCAAGAAGCACCAACATTAGCACAATCTATGGATTTTTTTTTTGTATCCAGCTGGGATCCAGGCTATACTTGTTTATCATATACAAGTCTGTTGTTCCCTTCACAAAAGTGTCTCTAAACTCCAATGCAGAAAAGTTGCCTTTCTACCTACAGTCTATAGCAATATAAATGAGATTATTTTTCTTTATGTTCTTCCCAACAGTGTGTTTTTTATGAGGAAGCACATATATAAAATAATGGGTATGAAAATCCCTATCAGTAGACTGCTACACCGAAGAAAAAAATGCATACATGTTTTATTCATCTAACTGAATGAGCAGATCTGGAAAGAAAGACCAGGGTTTTTTTTTTCTGCTTTTAGGAAACTTGTCTTTTATCCTACGTTATCCATAAGTATTTCTAAACATCTTTATCTCTTATACAAAATATATAAAGTTCGTTTAAGCTTTTCTTTATATCAAGGTCATTAAAACTTCTATCAGTTGCGTCCAACTGCTAGTATTGTAACCAGCTTTCTGGATGAACACAATAAGCAAAAATAATATAGACATTTCAACTCGTACAGTTACATTAGTAAGAACTTTTAGGTACTTACTACCTAGCTTTATTAGCCACTCATGAGTGCAGTATAACATCCAAGCATCCAAACCAGATGCCACACAGTTAACCCAACGTATGAGCTGTGAACAATAATCATGTAGCAATAGCTATAAAAGTATTTTGGTGGGTTTTGTTGAAGTTGAAACAGAGCATTTCAGCACTCGTACAAAATGCCTTTCTGGACTACAGTAGTCTTGTGACTCTGAGTGCCTATTAATTAAAGAAAAAAAAAGATAAAGCAAGATAAATGCCTAACAAATGTCTTTAATTTAGAATTAAAGCCTCACAATTGTTCCTACAGTCTCTCAGTCATCATATAAGTGGTAAAATATCACCACTAAGACTGCAGCAGTAAGGAAAATTTCTGCTTTGGCCTCTCATCCCAGTTTGTTTTGGGAGCATTATAATAGACCTTTTCACTCTCTTCCCCTCAAAGTCCTTCGAAAAAAAGGGAATCACCTTTGCTATGGCCAGCTAAAAGGTCTGCCTGGAAGTAAGGTTCCCAAGCTATGAGGCTCAAGTGGAGACAGGGATGTAAGCTTGTGAAATGAGCAGGATACAAGACACACGTCTGTCTTCAAAGTCAAGCTTAGTACCATCTACTCACTAAGGGCACGTGGTAATCCTGGAGCCGAGTACTTGAAGGTTAGGCGTTGTGGTATCAGCAGCTCACACCTGGATCCACCAGTGTGGACTTTGTATCTTTCTGTCCATTTAGAGAATAGTGCTCAGGTCCTCACTACATCTCCAAGGTGATATGAAGATAAATATATTAGTGATTTTGAGATGCTAAAATAATAGTGATAGAAAGGGCCACAAGTTCACTAAGCAGGACAGAGCATTGAAAACTTTCCACGGAGTAGCAGTACTGTGCCAAGGCAATGTAGTCCAAGTGATAAGAGAGACCTCCTGCACATTGCCTACTATCAGCTTAGGCCTGCTGGCATGTATTCTCCCGTCTATCCAAAGTCCTTCTAACCTACAAGTTACTTATTTTAGCAGCATGATGTCATAGGGTCACGAGCTATTGACATTTTCAACAACCTGAAAATCCCCTTAAACAATCCGCAAATTTCTGATGAACATCCCACACGTCCGTACACCTTTCCTTCTTTAATTGGGGGTACCTGATCTTGGAGTCTGAAAGTCATCTGGAAGCAACCCTGTGTAATTGAAGTCATACTATATAGGATCGTGTAGCTGGCATTTACTGGGAAAGTGAAGCAACACAGAACTATCATAAAATTTCAGGGTTGCAGTCACCCTTGTCTCATCATGGAGTATTGTAATAGGAAGTTTATAGAGAGGTCGGATTTTTAAGGACAGGCTGGGTATCAATTTGTTCCAAAGTTTTTATTGTGCTAATGAACTGTAACAGCTCTAATCTATTTTTAGATGGTGGCATTTCAAGTCTCTCTGCTCCTCAGTTCAAAATCCATAATGTGGAGATAATATACCACTTTTCTACCTCACAGCATCCAGGAGGGTAGTAATTGTGGGGTTTTGCAACAGCACCAGCTAAGCATACAAAATACCTAAGCAGGAGAACAGCAATATATACAAATTCAAGCTTAGGAATTCTCTAAAACACTAATTGCTGGATAGGGAAGAAGTATTGGGAAAAAGATTTCTCTGCCATTACTTTTTCTTATCACAGTTCCAAATCATCTTTTAATAGTCCATGTCAAAGACAGGCACTTGGCTAGATGAGATCTTTGGTCTGACCCAGAATGGCCATCTTATATCATATTCCTCCCTGAGGTACTACAAGGACTAATATGGTGCAAAAGAATGAGAGGCAAGAAAAACAATTACAATCTATACAATTTATTTTCACATTCCCGATTATTCTTTTACAAAGTGTATGCCCATTATCCCTGCCTGCTTCTCAAGCCATTATTAATTGGTTGATTACACAAAGCAGAAGCAGATGAGATGTGATCTGAAGGATGTGAAAGAGAGAGGCTAAATTCACAGAATAAGAAAATGTCGCAGCTGTCATTTAAAATGATGGTACCTTCAGACCTGCTACAGTTGTGTTTCCTCATGGTCCCTAGCAAATAGAAAACCAAACAAAATAAAGCCCAAACCACATCCTCGGTGGATCCTCTGTGTCCAACCTACTGTGGACGAAGAGCACTGGGAACAAACATGTTTTGGCTCTGTTGGAGGACGTAAGAGTCGCCAGTATAGCAAGTCTTTCTCTTTCACCTGCTCTCTCACCTGGCTCCACCTTCCCCTAAGAGAGGATTTAGTTCTGTTAGAACAGTACTGCCCACTATTTACCACCGCCCATAGGAGCAACTTCTCCTGCCATCTCCCTGAAAAAAACTAAAGCCTCTTTAAATGAAATTTTTCCGCCCAAATCCACACCTCATTCTCACCCCAGCCCCAAGCTAGAAAATCTGAACTTTGACATTTGCTCTTTCTTTTGTTATTGTTCACAATTAGTTAACTCGTTCAGATAGACCAAAAATCAGTTACGGAGACTAGATTTGGACACATCTCTGATCATACACAAGGCCCATATAAATCAGATGCATTCTCACTAAAATCAAAAGAAGTGCTGCTGGTGACAGCAGCAGAGATAGGATTTTACCTCTGGGAAGAATAACGGATAACAGGAGGCAGCCCTCTGCCATTCTACATCAATTGCTTGCCAGAGCCCTGGCTAATCTTTTTAGCTAGTCAAAGCATACAGCGTGTTACAGAAGGTCTCTGAATAACTCGATTTGAAGCCAGCTCAAGCCATGGCAAACTGACTTTCACTCAACACCTTAGCCAAAATCTGAATGTAGATTTTCAGAGTTGAAAACTTACTTTGATAAGTTATTATGGCCTCTGATCTCTCTTAAAGACACTGAAAAATGGTCTTCCTCGAGGCTTCTCTCTGGTATGCACAGATCTCTCTCTCCAATTAGACTTCAGTCCATCAAGTATTACTAATCCACACACATCTGCGAACTTCAAAATAATCTATTTCTACAAGCAGCAAAGAAACCCAGCAAGAGCTCCCATACAAAAATTGAGCACAATCAGATTAACACAAAAATAGGAAGTTTGACTTCAAGTCTTAGAGCATCTTACCCTTTGAGCAAGCAGTGAAAATAAAGACTTTCAAAACTAACCTCTGGGGCAGTTCAAGATTTTTTCTGTCCCTAGCCAACTCCTCTGCCTTTATCCCGCAGTCGTCTACCCCCGGGATAGCCAGAGCGAAGGTGGGCTGACAGTAAGGCCTTGCAGCATGACTGGGGCTCCTGAGGTGCAGGCACCTACTTGTCCATTGCTGGGATATTCGGCCTCTATGGTAAGACGAGGCGGAGACAAGGGGCAGGATGCTGGGGAGAAAGGGATAAAATGAAGAGCTGCGTCTGGCCTTGCTCCTCTGTCATAGCCCACTTATGTGCCTCCTGGGTTCTCGGATGGGGTTTTGACCCTTTCAGCCCAGACAGCCACACCGTCATAAGCACGTCTCATGATTTCATTCACAAGAATTGAAAATGCTGGGAGATGGGTATTTGTTACCGGTGCAGACTCGGAGTCTTGTAATTGTTCCATTTTTGACCTCTGGATATTCATTTGGACTCTTTCTCCTGAAAATGCAGGTTTGCACCTCTGCTTCCTTCCACCCTTTATCACCCTTCCTGACGTCTCCTCCTCGCAAGCCCACAATTCTGCCAGCACGCCGTTAAAATGCTTAGGCAATGCCGGCAGCTGTTGAAAATGTAAAGAGACAGAAATGATTAGCGCTATCAAACTTTTTATTTTAATTGAAGTTAGACAAGCCCCAGGCATATTTGCACCTGCAATTGCTTGCTCCTTCCGCTGTTGTGCCCCGTAGATCTGCTTGTTTCAATTGACCCTAAGGCAGTAACCCTCAGAATGTATCCATATCATTCTCTGCTTTCTGCTGACACATTTTCAAATCACAGATTTAACGGTCATAATTTTCGCATTTAAAAACTCAGACTGTGCGGTCCAGTCTTGTATTTATCTCCAGACAGAAAAACAAAGTCTTGTATTGTCCAAATTACCTAAGCTGCAGCTAAATTCCTAAAGCAGAATGTTAGGTTGATTGCTTTTTTCCCCAGACATTAATATTTCTACTATTTACTAGTAGCAATAGGATTTACCTATGCAGAGGACCCACACAAAACTGGGTCTTTGCGTTATTCAGACACCAGTAAAAAAGTTCCAGGCACAAAGAGTTAACAGAAGAAAGAACAGGGAGTAAAGGTGAGGGAGAAATCATCATCATCAAGGAGGTGAAATAGTTTCCCCCAAATCACATAAGTCAATACCCATGAAAATCTAACTCATGGGAATTCCTTATCACAGACTGTGGTAAAGGTCCTGCTTCTCCCAGGGTCAGATTGTACAGAATTGTCCTCAAATATACAGGATTATCCCACAATCCATCCTTAAAGAAATAAACTCCCCAACAGTGGGGTCATATACAATAATTATTTGCAGAGCAAATCTTCAGTCCGTTATTGAAATCAGTTCTACTCTGTCAAAAATACAAGTCATGCAAAAGTTCCTGACTGATTGTTTTATGCCTGTCTCAGAGGAGTCTGCTGTACAGTCGTTTCAACCTTGAAATCCCCTTTCCACTCCTTTTTTTTCCGGCTTTGCTACACCACCGTGTATGAAACCTCACCTCTTGGTCAGAATTGCTCCAGCTGAAGAGGACGAAGGATGACTCTGCCCCTCTGGAGCCAGTTAAGAGATATTTTAACGGGAGCATCTTGTAGTACTTTTTTTTTTTTTTTTTTAACAGTGGCTCTGCATTATTGATTTTGGGGTTTATGTGTTACAGTATAGAAAGGAAGAAAGGATATTTTTTTAAATGCCAAAAAGATCATAATGTTTTTTAGTTTGTTTTTCCTTTGCCAGAGGGACTAAGTGCATGTTCACTTCTTCAGTTCCTCATGTTACAATCTGTTAACGCTGTTATTGAAGGCTCAGAAGAAGCTCCTGTTTGCATTTCCTTAATTAGCCTTTAACTTTTTGTGGAGGCAGAGGGAAAAGATTTCAATGAGTTTTAACGACTGGTATTTCTGTGGTAACAGTCATAAACGGGGATTACATAAGTGAAGGCAGACCCTCTGAACAGGCACGTCCTCTGGGAAAATGAGTAATGGTTACGGTGCCAGAAACCAGTTGCTGCAGATTTGGGGAGTGGTGTCTTTCTAGTGCAGGACGAAAAATCCTTCTGCTGCGACTACCCTGCCCTTTATCCATGTCTTCAAAGAGGATTGTATTTGAATGCAATTGACTAATAGATAAGCATTTTATGGAACCTGCACATCTTTCTTTTTCAGAGAAGGCAATCTCGGAGTCTAATGATAGGAGCACCCTAATTTACTTTATAATCAAAGAACCGACTCTTATTGTGGATACCATGAATATGTTCATTTAGGCCATCAAGCAGCAGGGTATATAAGCTCGTAATTGACTTTAATATGTGAAAAGTAACATTAGCTAGAGTTTCACAGGTTTGACAACATCAAAGTAACGTACAAATGGATATGACTGGCAAAAATTGGAATATAGAAAGTCACCATACTGGGTCAGATTTCCTCTATTGTCCCCTTTCCAGCTACTATCGGATCCTTTACAGCAGTCTTTCTCATACCGTTGGTCACAATGAATCCAAAGCAGGTCAAGAAGGATTAGAAAAATCTAACAAAAAAAAAAAAAAAAAAAGGAGGGGTATTTTAAAATAATTATAAAACTGAAGTCTGAAAAGAAAAGGATAAAACTTAAGAAAAAAACCCCACTAAGTTTATTGCTGGCAGTAGGTCAGTCCTCACGGGTGGCGGAATGAAAAGTAGTTGTAATTATCAGCTCCGCATGTTTGTAGTCATTAGGGATTGCTAACTACCTTTAATCATGGCTATGGTTCAGTTCCCTCAGGGCAAGGGAGCAAGCATTTACACCTGCAGCCAGTAATTACAGCTACTTTCACTCCCCTGCCATGAAGGGCCAGAGCTGCGGCTGCCACTGATGGCAGCGAGCAGTTGGGGAAGGTGGCCTTGAAGAGGATGCACGTACAGCCAAGGCCCAGAAGACCGGACGCTTCGCAAAACATTTTGGGACACGCCACTTGGGCACAAACATGGCAATGATGCAGGCACTCAAAAGCGAGATAAAACAGGCCTCACCTTAAGTCTCGACTAGACCTCCAAAAGCTGAAGACTAGCTAAAGACACGGTGGTTGATATTGCTTCAAACTGTGAAGTGCTAACTTCCAAATACAGTGTTCTTCAAAAAAAAAAAGAAAAGCTGAATTCTCGCCCTAGAACATCTCATCCCCTGCACAGTGTTTTATACTTGTGTGTTGTATACACAGCCCTCTTCTAAGTGGCAGAAAATTTTAATGTATTTATATCAAAAGATCCCATGCAAACCAATATTTTATTTTTCACCATAAAAATAACATTTCAATGGAGTTTAAAATCACATTTATGAGATTTTTCAGTTTAACTTTATATCAATTAAATTATCATTTTTGGTTTTCATCACCATGTCATTGTTATTATATGGAAAACACAAGGCCCAAGTCAACGATTTGTCTTAAAATTTTAAGTGCCTTGAAGTAAAGAAATGTTAGGTAGTGGTAACAAATGAAAGTATATTGAAAGTTTTCCTCACATAAATTGGCCAAAACATTTTCTATTCAAACTTCAAGCAGTGTGAGTTGAGGTTTTTGCCTTTCGAAGGTGGAATGGGTAGCCTTCTGCCCAAAAGATGAAAACCTTTGGAACTGATATGAATTAAAATGGGCAGAAGGCAACAGCTAGAAAAACAGGACAGAAGATCTTATTTAAGATACAGGGACCATTACAAATATGTATAATATGTACGTGTGTGTATATATATTTACTCATGTACACACATACACATTGTTATGCATGCGAATACATGGGGTCCCTTTGCCTGTGACACAACCATTGTGACTCCATTTGGTTGCTGGTGGCTGGGCTGTGCGCTGAGGGGCAGGCACACTCCTCTGTCTACCAGAGATGGACTCCTGCTGCTGTTTTGGTGGAGTCAGTAGTATGAAAGCCCTCAGGACCGGAATGTACCAAAGGAAAGGATCAAAAGGTCAGATGGAGATGCTGAGCACTACAGCCTTTCCCTTTTTACAGGCAAAGGAACTGGTGAGGCAACAGGAGACCAATGACACGACTGGGAGTTAAACTCCCTTCTCCTCCAAGTCAGTTGTGGGTTAGATTAGCAGGGCTGTGAGCAAAATTAGGCATACGTGACAGCCGGTACGTTTCTTCAGGAGCTAAGATTTCCATAGAGGAGCTCTGAATTGCAACACCCATCACTGAGATACCACTCATATACCCCTACAGCATATTTACATCTTGCAGTCACAGGCCACAAGAGAGGGTTGTGGTCTTGTGTTGCCTGAGCAGAACCCAGCGGGCATGCTGCAGGCTGACATGTTATCTTATTTCCCAGGTGATCTGAGCAGAAATACAAACTGGCGTGACCCAACCCTTTGCTTCCTATGGAATTCATAGGACCACCATCACTGTGGTGCTAGACACTCCATGCATACATGATAGGAATGAAAGCACTGGTAGCATTGAGCTTCTGAGCAGGAGGAATAGAATCCTCGTAATGTCTCTCTGAACCATCATATAGTACGCAAGCTAGCCCTTCCTAGCCTCGAGCCTAAGATAATGGCAATATAAAATGAAGATATTTCTGATTATTACAAATAGGCTATTCAAAGTCAGTGTGATGTATCATAGTTTAGCAACTTCCCATGAAAAGATAACTTTATTGTTTCTAGCCGCCTTTTACTGTAAATATACAAATATTTAGAATTATATGCATATATGTTGAGCTACTAAAAATCAATAATTGAAAGAACATTTCATAGACTGTTCAGAGTTGGGCCAAGGTTAGAGGATTCCCGATGAAATGTAAAGCAATAATGTGTAACCCTTTAGGAAATGTTAAGTGAAGCCAATTTTCATTTGAGTGAAAGCATTTTATTTATGATTAGCAATATATTTGGCAAAATGTTCCCTTTGCTAGTGAAACGAAAATAAGGTGGAAAAAACCCAGCCTCCCCAAGAAAAGAGCTTTACAGGCAAGTCCAGAGTGCTGTTATTATGAGCTGCTCCAAAAGCTAAACTCATAGATCACAACTTATTGAGGAAAGGGAACAGAAAATGAACCAGCCTGAGCAATGAAGGGGTTAATTATTAGACCTGAGTTAAAGGTGTCCTCACAAGTAGGCACTTCATCAAGCAATGGAGTCAGGAAACAAGGGAGAATAGATGAAGGTGCTAGGGATAATAATGATGGCAAGTAATGATTTCCCTAGAGATGATCTGATCTATGGCCACAAGCAAAGAAAAAAGGCTAGAAAGTACTATAACATTACCTTGGAGTACTTAACAGACTCAAAAGCAGTAACCTGGTGTCAAAAAAGGCCCATCACCCCGCTCATTTTAGGTAAAAGAGTTATGCCAAAGTACAAGAGGGGAATGCAAAATTCACATCTGAAATTAAACAGCTGAAAGGTATGATTTAACAATGCTCGAAACTCAATAAGCCAAAGATAAACAGCAAATTAGATGACTCAATGTCAGGAGGAAAAAACATCTTCCATCGATCCCATCGTCAAAAATTAATCTGCCTGAGAATGCCCTCTGCTCCAATCCCAGAACTGATGAAGAGTGGAGGAATAGAGTAAAACCTATGTACTAGTGCTTCACCTTCAGGCTAGACCCTGATTACAATCTCCTGTGAGACATTTCAGCATGAAGCGCCTCTCATGTTGGGACTGCAAAATTAAATTGCGATCAATACTTTACAAAAATAATTGGGGAAAAATGTTCAGAAGTCGGGAGCTGTGCTGTGTGGCCAACAAACATATGAAACTTGTGGGGGTTTTTTTTTTGCTGGTTTTTTTTTTTTTTTCCCCTTCCCTTCCTCCTCACCTTATCTTTCTGGGGGTTATTCTTCAGGATAGATCAGTTCAAAGGTGTCTCTTGATAATAGTGTTCTTAGAATAGTTTCACTCACCTTGTTAGGGAATTTCAGAAGCAGCAAAGCATTTACAGTGTACTAAGTGCATTATACTAATGCCATTTTTTTAACCTCTCCCTTGCCCTTTATTTCTTCATTTGTGTTTCAGTCTAAATTTGCATGCTTTTAATTACTTTATTAAATATTGACTCTATTTTTGTGGCAAGCCATTTCTTATTTTTAACTGATAGCGTTAAAAAGACTTAGATTCACACAGAAGCAGGGGTGCCTAAGAAAACACTGGATGCACCTTGTGTTTCAGTAAAATCTTTCTGGAGTTAACACTTTCATAAACCTAAATGTCAAGATCCAGAGTTAAATTTAGAGTAAAATATGTGTAAACAAACCCATCCAAGTCTTCAGCAGTTCCTACTACAGATTCTGCTACTTTTCCTGTTTTGAAGCATCCCTATCTTTGGCTGTAGTGATTCCTAAGATACACGCACACACAATCTGGAAGAAAGCAGTCATTTTTCATTTCCGACTCTCGCAATTAATAGAAATGGAGAGAAAGGATGAGCAGAATAAGATGCTGCTCAAATTATTGCAGGATTTTGTGTGTGTGCACAGTTGGCAACAGATATTCTAGAGCTTATTGGCAGGTTTAAAAGTGTATTTAGGATAAGCCAAGCAATTTAAGCGTTAAGATGTGGTATAGGATGCATCAAAAAAGGAAGCGCTCATAATATGTTTCAATAATGTTACTGTACAGCAAAGCACATCAAAGGGGAAGGGAAGGGAAGGGAAGGGAAGGGAAGGGAAGGGAAGGGAAGGGAAGGGAAGGGAAGGGAAGGGAAGGGAAAGGGAAAGGGAAAGGGAAAGGGAAAGGGAAAGGGAAAGGGAAAGGGGAAAGGGGAAGGGAAAGGGAAGGGGAAAGGGAAAGGGAAAGGGAAAGGGAAAGGGAAAGGGAAAGGGAAAGAGAAAAGGGAAAGGGAAAGGGAAAGAGAAAAGGGAAAGAGAAGGAAGGAAAGGGAAAGGGAAAGGGAAAGGGAAAGGGAAAGGGAAAGGGAAAGGGAAAGGGAAAGGGAAAGGGAAAGGAATGGGAAAGAGGTCATCATGCCCCATTAATTCATGCTAGTGAAGGGAGCACAGCCTGGAATGGATGCTCAGGAAATATTTTGAAGTAGTCATCAGCCACTTGTTTGTTCTTGGCAGTGAGAACCCCTTCAGAAAACGAGAGTAAAACCCCTTTGGTTTTTTTTTAAATGCACAATGCAATGAAACAAAATAACTCAATGTAAATAATAGCTGTACATTATAATCACAAAACCTGCATTTTTCAAGTCATAAAACACAGTGTGAGGTGTGGTTACCTTAAGGAGGAGGGAAAGGGGGAATCAGTCCTGAGGGATTTTATGAATCATAGCCAGATGCCTATAATCCCCTAGAGGTGTGATTATCTCGTGACAACCACTTTCATTGGAGTTGTCTTATTGCAACCACCAAAAAGAAAGGAAAAAAAAAAAAGCTTTCTTTTAAGGGAGAGGGCAAATTTCCTGCTGCGCAGGGGAGGAAGGAGAAAACAGAAAAAAATGGCAGATTTGAATGCTGAGCATCTTCTTCATCACAGTTTCTGCTGTCCTCACGTAAACATTTCCCTCTTTTTGATCTTTGACTGCAACAGTCAAAATTTTCCATAAATCTAGCTGGGTTTATTTGTTTCTAAGACAAAAATGTAAGTAAGTAAAAGTGTCACAATTACCCTGGGCCTGATTCTCAGCCAATTTCTTGTGTCAGAGTAACTGGCACTCACAGTTATCAATTCGTCTAGTTTCATCTAGGAGAGATCACAACTGAAATAAAGTTTGGTACTCTTAGTGTCTTGTGGACAGAGCTCAGCAATGAAATTGGGTGATTATTTCACCTAAAATATGAACCCAAAGAAATGTGTCCACTCACAAATTTTGTTAGAAGCTAAAAAGCTGTCAGAAGGCTTGCAAATCTTTTGAGAGTATCTGGATTTGATTTTTCTTGACTTTTTTGCTTTTGTCGAACACTACAAGACACAGAAAGACCTCCATAGTATTGAGCTATCCAATGCTAAAAATATACTATGTTCAAGAAATGTTATTTACCCGGAATTTGGGTATGTGTCTATTTGGAAAGAACATAATTGATTATCCCCAGTGGATCTCAATGACTTATCTTCTCTTTGCCAATACAGAATGTACAAGATTTTATACGTTCAAATGCAGTTGCATATAGACATCAAACCAAATGCACTGCCTTTCTTCCGATCGCATTATAGGTCAAATTTGTTGAGTAGAACCAGATGTCCGGAGATTTTGCAGATTGGTTTCTCAGAAGAGTAACATCTGTGGGGAGAATCTGGGTGTTTTACACCTATGCACTAATCCTGCAACGAAATGACTAAATAGCATGCAGGACAAGAATTATTTATTCATTTATTTACCTACAGGGTTCATTTTAATAGGATCAGAAGCACACACAGACACAATGCACAACCCTCCAGAAGCAATTCTGCCTTAAGAATCCATTCCAGTCAAGCACAAAGCTGATTGTAAACCTTCCCGCTACCGAGAGAGGTCTCTTTCCACAGTTGCACATACAGACTTCTACACAAAGCCAAAGGTTTGCAGATGTCTGAGACTGAATCTTGTTCTGTACATTAAGAAAGAAAATTTTAGAAGTCTAAGGAGACAAGACCATTTGGCAACACCTGCCATAACATAATTATTTAATAGATATTTTATAGCGGCACATAGAGGCCCTAAATGATATCTGAGCTTCTCTGTGGTATGTGTTATACATACTAAGAGATGATCAGTGCCCCCAGGAAGTTTATGAATGAAATAAATAGGACAAAGATCAAGCCAAGAGGAGCATTATTATCTTCAGTTTATATATGGAGAACTGAAACACCAAGAGATAAAAATCTGGAAGTCCCACAGTGAGCCTGGGGCAAAGCGAAGTTCTCCTAAATCCTAATCCATTGAGAGCTCCTTCCTCTCAGCCATGTCCTTTGCAAAACAAGGAGCTGCTTGAATTCTACATGCAAAGCAAAGCTTGGGCAGTGAGTGACAGAAAGAAACAGCAATTTATAACTGACATACGTCCTTTTCAACCACAGTTCTCAAAGAGCATTACAGGGGCAGGTAATTCTCTCCTTTTCACAGAGTGGATTGCTCAGGCAGAGGAAGTCATTTGTAGCTTCACAGGAGAGTTTGAAAGCATAATACAGTTGAAGGCTACTGGACCAAACTGGATAGTAGAGTCTCATAGCAATAAAATGGTTTAGCCATGGTGGCTACTGTAGTGCTCTCAGTTGTCAGAAGATGCAGCCCAGGACTAAGGAAAAGGGACCAGAGAAAGCCATTTTTTACACCTCCTGGACACTAGGTCTGTGTCTTTCCCCACTCCAGTACAAATTAACACACCTCAGAAAAGCTTCTCTAATTTACGGTGGCTTTGAACAGCTTGTGATCAGCCAGAATAGTGGAGTACTCTGTCCCCTCCCTCTGTCCCAATCAAGGGAATAGTGTGGGGTCATTGTGCCAAACATATGCTACATCCTTCTTGTGAGGTGTATTCCACACGGGGTGATCAATCTCACCCCGTGGCTCCTTTCCAGCAGCTGAGCCAGCACAAAGAGAGCCACACCAGAGCCCAAAACTAAGTACATTGTCTTTCATCGTGGCCAACTTCTGTTTGAAGGGACATGACAAACTTCTAGATTTTCTGTCTGTTAATCAGGGGCCTGATCTCATCTGCCTTGATCAGTCTCTGTCTTTTAAGTTCACTATATTCTTGATATTGCTAGAGGCAAACAATAGTGGGCATTTTATTTACTACAGTAGGGACAAATAAGAAAAAATCCTACACTTCGTGTTTAGAATACTGGGTATAACTGCATATGGGTCATCATTTTTTGAAGAAGTCACTGCTGTATGTATATATGTTCATATCAGGTACAGTTATCAGATTGGAGATGTCAACTCTTGGTTTATTTTCTTTTCCGTTTGCCTTCCTAGTAAAGAACTTTTATGTTCTGCATAAGGCAAGATCAGAAAAAAGGAGAATGAGAGAAACGTCAGGAATTAATAGCAGCATCACTCCATATTCTTTCCTCAAAAGTAGCTCTAAGTTACACATTAGCCATTAACTCCTTTGACCTGTTCCTCTTTGAAAGATAGGTTCCACTTTAGGTTTCAACCTAAGACTTCAGTATCTTCAGCACTGACATAATCTTAATTGTTTTCTATATTTCTAAAAAGACATAAATGAGAGTTAGAAAGTAGATTATAGAAAAAGTACATTTTCAAGGTAAGTCAAATGATCATAAAATCAGCTCTTGAAAACCCCCAGAAGTAAAATAGCACTTGGTAGCAGCAGTAGTAATGATCTGAAACATTTAAATTAAATACATGCACTCAAGACATCACAGTATCATGTGCTCAAAGTGTTGGGTTCAAATGCTAATTGGAGTATAAGATGAGAAATCCAAACACAAGTCAATTTTGATAAGAATGTGAATGCATTTATCAAAAAGATTTCAAAATGTTGATGTGAAGCCTCCTGGGATTGTTATGGATACACAGAAGATATGAACATAAAAACATAATTCATCTGTTCAAATTCCAATTCCATTCTGTTTATTTCAAGATGCAACAAATTTCTGCTCCTTCCCACTCTTTTTTTCATTTTTTTCAATGATGAGCAGTATCTACTTTTTAACCGACCCACATAGACTTTCTAAGTCCTGCCTCAGTGAATTATGGTAAAGCAAAAATCAGGTAAACATATGAGAAATAGAAGATCCCTTCTCTGACGGAAAGATTATGGAAACAAAAGGTACCTGGACTGCAGTCATCACCAGCATTGCGATCAGAAAGGAAGGTAAAGTTTGATCACTTCCCAAGTTCCTGCCTCCAGGAGAGGTGGCAGCTCCCAGCTCCGGCTGGGTTTGGGACTCAGCCCATTTGCCGTCTTCAGCTCAAACCACTGACCACTGCAGTGGTCATGCCATGCCAAAGCTTCAGTACCAGTGGCAGCATCCTGTGGTAGCATGGGGTCCAACAAAGAGCTCGTGCTGACTTTTGTGCTGCCAGTATCGAGACTGCTACTGTACCTAAGTTGGCAGTGACTCCCAAGTAGTCATATCCAAACAAAATCCTTCACGAGACGAAGCTTTCTTCCAGGCCCTATGGCAACTCTTCTGAAAAGAGCTGCTTAAAAATGGATTTATCATCCTCTACAGTATTTTGCTACTCCATGATATATTTTTCTCACAGAATGGGACAAAGTATCAAAATGGCTCCACTTTTCACAGAACAAAGGTCATCCCAGTTTATTTAAGTGCACCATGAAGCTCTCCTTTAGCTGCAGAGATCACCATACAGTATATGGTGGTTGTGCAAAGGCAGAGAACTTTTACCTCAGTTGAAATGAAAAGTTTAACTCAAGTTTTCCTAGTGAAAAATTCAATTGAAAGAATATGCTTTCCTGTAGTAAAAATAAATGTGATTAATATTTTCAAGAAAAATCTGTTCTTCAATGAAAAAATGTTTTGAAATTTTTCAACCATTCCTACTGGTATGTGAACACTGCTTGGTACCTTTGTTTTCTTTTGAACAATAAAACCGCAAAAGTTGACCCCAGACCTTAAAGCCACAATAGCCCCCAACTCATTTAAAGGATATCAGATGCAGACACTAAGCAATCCAGAACTACCTCTCCATTGAGTAAACGAGGAGAGGGTATATAAGACACATAGATATGGATCAATGCCTTCATGTGAATATTCATACTCATTCAGTGACTACCATCCATCATCTCCAGTGAATGAGGAAGAGCTTCCATGCAAAAAGGGATGTGATCAAGCCCATAGAGACCATATCTTTGTGATATCCATCTATTAGAGAAATTATGACACTGTGAATTTTCACAGAGTGCAAATACAGAGCACTCGATCTTGTAGCTTTAAAGTTCTTTCTTGCAGGGTTGGTTTGCTTTTTTTTTTTTTCATCAGTGAATACGTATACATAGTTTTCACAGGGAATACAGGATATAAGGGACAGTAAGTATGCTTCAGCATATGGCGAAACCATATGGTTGACTGCTTTTCTGCCTATAACATTTTATTTATTTATTTTAAATTATGTGATTCACATTATTAGTTGAGACCTTTTTAATTTACACAGCTATAAATATGATAGATTAATTACACTTAATTTTTAAAATATTATTTATTACTATTTGGGGTTAAGGAGTGTGCCCAGAACAGGGGAAAAAAGGGCTGCTGAATTTCTTACTGATGTAAATGAACAAAGCAATATCAGTACTTTAGATCAACGAACTACAATTTCTATCATGCAGAAATCTTTGATTTGGCATGCAGATTCTGAATCTGGATTCCTCATAGTATATTCTGTATGATTCTGTAGGAGTTAAAAAATGGAAGGAAATGAACATAGAGGTGTGGGAAATCTTGGATTCTTGGTTCCTTGTCCAGTAAGTCACCAAAGAATGAAGAAGCCCAGGAACCTTATCCATACGCTGCTGAGGAGCCTGGAGAGGGAGGTGGGAGAAAAAGGTAAAATAGTAATTCCAGCGGGACGAGCATGTTTCTATTCAATTGCCATATTTTTATCCACAACATTCCTATCATAAACTGTGAGAACCGTGATGCAGCAGAAATTTTCCCCTAATTTTCAAGCTATTTCCAATTCAATTAAAAATACGCTCCAAAACAAGGAATAGTCACATGGCAAAGAACTACAAAAAATACTATGCTAAGTGTCATTATTTACTGTCCCATGACAAACAAGCTGGTTAGATCACAGTCCAGTTGCTAACACACTGGTGTCAGCCACCTCAAACTACTCTTTCTGTCTCGATTCTGTTTTTTCATTGTTTCTCTCCTGAAGGGCCCAGGACTTGATCGAACAGGGAAATCTCCCACGCTTTTTGATCAGAGACTTTCTGGCTGTCATTGCCTTTTCTGTAGGAGAGAGGTGACAGTTCCCATTTGGATTGCTACCTAAGGAGATCAGATGCCTGGTCTGAAATCCTTACTTCAGCACAGACTTCTAATGTGAGCTTAAATATGTCACTTTGCCTTTTTGCACCTCAGTTCCTTAACAGTAGCAAAAGAATCAGAGCACTTCCCCACCCCTGAGGGCTAGACTGTAGGGTGCTCCAAGGCCACGGGGACATGTAAGTAGCTCAGCCAGTAAGACTTTGATCTCCAGAGTTATCAATCCAGCGTTTCAAAAGCACTTAATTCACAATGAGAGATTTAATATTTTCAAGAAACAGCTCACTTTTTTTTTTTTTTAATAGAAGTTTTGTCATTAATTCTTTAAACAGCTTACATAATCCCACATACAAGTTTCAGGATTTGATCTTATTATCTGTCTTTTACTGTAAACTCTGTGTTTTGGTCCAACATGAAGTTTGACCAAGAGGCATTACATCTATGCTGGCAGCAAGTCTGTGGATGTTGATATGCCAGGCAGGAGGTAGGTGATTTTTCTGGAGACATCGCACGCTTTCTCTAAGGGAAAATATGAAATAAAAAAGTATAGAATGACCTTGCACTAATAAGCCTCTGCCTGGAGACAATGATTAAACCTGGTAGTGCAAGGGTTGGTTTATGAGTAATATCAGCTATGGCGCTAATGAAAGTATCCCATTAAAAAAATGTATAACTTAGGGACTTGCCTGCACTGAGAAATTTGGTCACTGCTGTTGCTGCATTAACGTGGTCTGAAGTACAAACAAGAAGGTACGTCCAGGTATTGCAGCTCGCTCCTATTTCTAACAAACCTAGCCGGAGGTCCCGCATACTTTACCGGGATTGAAATCTGGATGTGAAATCTGCACTTCGAACCTACTTCTAATTCAAGAACTTTATTGTCCAAAGGTTTCTCATCACCAGTGTAGCTGCAATACTACTACCAAGTACTGCAACTCGTGTACTTGGACTTGAACTGGTTTGTCCTGCACAAATGCACTCATTCAAAATTTTATTCTTATACTCAGGAATATCATAGGAAAGGATCCATTTGAAAACGTGTGCACCAGCCTGGGTCAGAAATTAAGTTGTTTCTTTGTTTTCTTCATTAAGGTTGTTCTGAAAGCAAAATAATTTTCCCCATTTCATTGGAAAATTTCCGTAGAAAAATAGTCTTGGCTACTTCTGGTAATGATTAACACATACGCACAGATCTGTTGTGCAGGCACAGCAGGTGCGATGGGTCCGGGCCATGGCAGGGTTTATTGCGCAATGTGCAAATCAGCGGCTGTGCACCCGTACAGTAGCTCTGACACATCCCCTACCAAAGCGACTACCTCTAAATTGGGAAATTCTGCCAGCTTGTGGGCAAGCGGCAAGACAACAGTACAGTCAGTCGGGCTGCAGGGAAGCAACTTGAATGGCAACGTACTCGTTCGTGAGAATAAGCACTCAAGACACGTAAAGTACAGTTCCCTGGAGGTTCAGCGGCACCATTTTGAATTGTAGCATTTTAGTTGCCCGCTTAAGTCTTTCAGTGCATGATTGAAAAAAGCCTGAGAAAAATATAAATCTGCTTTCTTATGTCCAGAAAATTAGGAGCATTCTAGCTGGGAAACTACTTATTTTTCTGGTTTTAATTTTTTTTAGAACCTTTTCTTTTTTTTTTAATCAGAAAAATTTTGGTGGGAAGTTCCAAGCAGCTGCAACAGACAGCTGCTGTATCTAGAACAGAGCTTGACCAGCACCTCTAAAATTGCTATACAACAAATTAAAAAGGAATAAAATAAAACCAATAAAAGTAGCAGTGGTCTGTGACATAATTTAGGACCTGTATCTTCTCCATTGCGAATGTTTAAAAGGATTGCTATAACCACCAAAACCCTTTTTATTTTCCAAGCTATATTAACAATTTAACACCAATGAAGGAAGGTTACTGAGTGGTTAACTCTCACCCCTTGAAGATTTAACCATAAGCATGTTGAAACTATGTTTGGGGGAGGCGGGTAAGAAAACAAACACATCAGTTGCAGGAAAAAAAGGTGCATTAAGCTATTTTTTAAGAAATTTGTTTTTCTATACAGTAGAGTTCATATATTAACTCCTTTAATCAGGGAGAAATTGATGTTATCTATCCTTTGCTACAAATATTAAAGGCATTTTTAAAGTGACCTGAGACTCAGCAGTGTGGAAAGACGTCTATTTGGAAAAGTAAATGAAAAGTAAAGAAGAGTTTTCTGTATAATTCTGACTCTTACCAATGACTTGGACATATCTTTTCAAACAGTGAAATGAAAGAATCTGCAGTTTCTGAGATTTTCTACATTCAGTTGCAGTACCTGAAAAAATTGCTAAAGTAGAAGAGTATCTAAAAGGAAAGAAGATCAAATTTATTTTATGACACAAGGACTCATTTTGCTACTGGCCGTAAAAGTTAAAGCAAAGCTTCAACAAAATATCAGAAGGAGACACAAACAGCTGCTATATTTCAGGTCAGTCTTACAAACTAAAATCAGCTATTTTCCTACAACCATGTAAAATAAACTCCAGAACGTGGATTTTCTGTGTTCAGATTTGATTTGCAGATACTTCCTCATACTCCTCTACTTGCACAGGGAATAAACTTTAACTCCCCTTTTTTAATTTAGTCCTCCACATGGTATGACTTCATGCTTCTATTTCGACAAATCAGGAGAGAAATTATCAGATTAACGCATAAATTAGCACCCCTTTCATATACCCCATGGTCACTATGAAATGTATCTTTCTACCATGAAATACTTATTTGTTTACCAGCCACTGTGAACACACCAGGTCACCCTCTCGGGGTCACGGAACTAACAGGATCTGTAGCTTGGAGGAGAGGCAGATTATTGGGGTTTGTGTCACAGTTTCTCCTTTACCTTCTACTTAGCCCCATTGGGGATCGGCAAAGATTTTATCAGTGGGACCAAAGTGGGTAAGGGCAAGCCAAAACACTCTGGAGGCTCAACACACTGAAGCTGAGCGTCCAGATTTCCAAACAGAAATCAAACACCACTGAGTTCAAACAGTTTCAGCTGCTGCTGGCTCCTGGTGGGATGCTCCAGGGGCACCCGCATCTCTCCACGGAACCTTAGGGCTTTCACACACAGCCTCAACATCTATGAGAAATGAAGTTTCACCGCCCAACATGGGCTGCCTGGTCAGAAATCCCATCCGGATAACCTGGAAAAACAGGAAGGAGACGCCTTTGCCCACATCACGCTGGCTGCCAGGCGAGGGACGGCATGGTGCAGGCAGACAAGGAAGGGAGCAGTGGTGACACAGCCCTGGGTACGGCACCGCAGGGATGCAGAGCCGCAGCAGTTGTTCACTATATCTCTGTCATCCTTATGACCTGCTGCAGGGAGTGGTCCCATTCCTCTCGCCAGACAGCACAGCATGGCCCACACACTCTTCACGGCTAGTGCTATTTCCAGTGCTCTGCCCACGGGTATGTCTGAAGGGATCTCTGGTTAAATACTTACCACAAAGGTCTTTGCACCTACTCACTTTCAGGTCTGTCTAGCAGAGTAGTTGTGCCATGCTCAACAGCTCTCCATGCATTGTTTGCCACATGGTCGTGCCCTTCGTATTCCCACCATGGACCTTTATCTTGGCTGCTTTCATTTATTTTTCTTTCTAGCAGCACACAAGACTGTGCTGCAACTTCTCAGCATGCAGAACACCATCCCTACAGATGTCCAGGGAAATTTCTGCAGCTCTAAATACTCTCTTCCCCTGTCTACACACAGTCACAAGGGCCCAACTCTTTTGTCTCCATGTGGCCCTCCTTTTGGCCTGGGACCTTTAAGAAATAATACTTCCATATAAAATGACAATGACAATGAGAGAGCTCTTTTGTATGTCCTTGTTCTTGAACAGCACAGTCCTAAGAGTTACTGCCCTGAAGTAAAGACCCCTCGTGATATAAGGATGTGAGATGGTGTCAGAGGAGTCAGGACACTACTGAAAGACTAGGCTGGATAAAGGGAGTAAGACTTGGTGCCATCACATCCATACTGTGTATTGGCTCAGTCCCTAAATTAATGTAACTGACAATCCATTCCTAGATTTTCTCTGGAGGGAGATCTACTTGATCCGGAAGGAACTGCAGGAGCAATTTAATATGTACATGATGTGGACCATCAGGGGAACAGATTTAGAGTGAAATTGTGTTACTTAAACTGGCAGCATAAACATACTCTTCTGCTGTGATCAAGACCTGAATAGTAGTCAGCTAATAATCTAATACCCTGGTAGCATGCTACTGGAAAAAGGAATTACATGTCTTCTCCTTCCTAATCTTTTGACTGCATCTGCACATGGCTCTTCTACTTGAAAGGAGTGGGACTTGTTTCAAGAACTCAGTGAGAGCCAAGGTACAACTAAATCAAGCCCACAGCAACTAGAACTGGGAAAGTATATATACATCGTGCAGAAGTCTCACTGATGGCATGTGCTCTGCTTCGATGGACCTGCACTCCACTGCAAAAGTTAACTGGAAAACCCAAACAGATAACTGTTGATATGGCAATTGATAACAAAAACACCAATTAGCAATTTGCAACATGGGATTGAGACCCTGGAAATCTGTGTACTAACAAAACACGCCTAATCCCAGCCAGTTATCAGTCTTTGTACAAGAATCTACAGCTCCATCAGATAATTTTTAGGGATACAGAAATGATCGATATTTGAAAAGCACTGACTAAATATGATCTGAGAAACCAAATATTTTGAAACACTTCTCTCTGCACCACAATTAAACACAACAAATTTTAAAACTTTAAAACATACCTCTCCACAGATAGAAACTTTGGAGGTGGTGGTGTAAACAGCAGAATTCCGCCTCGTTGTCAGGAGACAAAATTACAGCCTTACAGGTTCTGGCATCCTTCAGGATGCTTCAGGTTTTCCATTTATTTTGAGGGCTTGTCTTTGTTGTGTTTTGCATACATGAACATCTCTAAGAGGATGCACATGCGGTAGGTACGTGTACATGTTGGAAGGTGGTGGTAGTTATACTGTTTCAGGAATTCTTTCTCATGTCTTCTGTGGGCTTCTTACTTTGGTTTATAATTTATTGTCTGTATTTAGCTAACAGGCCTAGAAGCCTCTGAATCTTCAATGTTACAAATATAAAATTATGGTGCATTTTAAATGCTTTTCCATTTTGATAGTTCAGTATATCAGAGACGCTGATGAAGAATGATTCATTACCAAGACCAGCAAACTCCAGCCTTGCACAAGGAGCCTCCAGCACTTTATTGAGACTCCCACTTGGGCAGAAAAGTCTCTGAAACCTTGACTAAGAAGTATAATTCCATGTAATGAAATCAATTCTGTTAACAACCACAGCAATTATTTTTGTGTTTGAAAACACGAAACACTGTAGCCTCACTGCTAGCTGAACTGCAGCCACTTCTGCAGCAGGAACTTCTTTTTTTTTTTTTTTTTTTCAAAAGAAGGAAAAATGCAAAAGGGAATGCAGAACTAGGATCACTTCTTATTTTGTTGCACCCAAAATGAAAATGCTTAGTGCAGGCAGAAGTGACAGCCCCCGTTCTCCAACCCCAAATTTCTGTCTTAATGGTACACAACAGGTTAAAACAGTATGAAGAAAATACTATATTATTCAATGTTGTAATAAATTTCTGCAGGCAATATTCAGTAGCTCAGTTCAACCACTGGCCCCACTGGAGGGTTTTAGCGCTCTGAAGATTAAGATTAAATTCAGAAAGAGCAAAGCCAAATTTTCTAGTTTTTTCAAGGGGCAGGAGGAGGATTATATATCCCTCTTATATGTACAAAATAAGTTTCCATTATTCAAGAGTTGTTCCATAGATCAGTCACAAAGACAAGTGTGCTTTTTCTGCAGTAAGCACGAACACTACCTTCATGACACAATGAGGTTTTGATAAACAGAAGCCTTTTAAGTAACATTATAGAAGTAACCATTTTTCCTTCATAGCCCCTTTCAAAGGGGCACTGGCATTTTCAAAATGGCACACATGAATTACATACCAATCTAATGATCACACAGCACATTGGAAATTTACTCCTAAATGGCTTCAATTGTAAAAAGGTAGTCAATTTACATGTCAGAGTAAGGAGGTCTGAATAGAAGGAAAGCCTGAATATCCTCACTTACACCAGTTTAATTCCACAGACCTCACTGAGATTATTCCTGATTTGTGCCACTGGAAATGAAAAGAGAATCAGATATGAAGCACTGTCATGAATGATGATGTATTGGTGATCAAAGTAGAGTAGCCTTCCATCAAAGAATAGTGTGCATTACTAAGCTCATTTTGTTGTACTAAATGACTTAATTCTCAGAAGAGGAATAGTCCCAAGCCAGAGAGCTAAAATCAGTTCAAAAGTACACAAAAAAATGAACATATACAGAAGAAAAATGAAAAAAAACAGAGAATAAAGAGTTGGTATTTTTCTCTCTCCCTCTAAAGATCTCAAGACAATTTACCATCTTGAATTATGTCAGCCTCATCACATTCCGTTAAGGAAAGCATTATATCAATTCGGAGATAATGAGGAGGCAAGATGTAAAGATTAAGGACATCATTTTCAGAATCACATCAATTATTTGGGAGCTTCAGTTCCTAAAACATATTGAAAGAACCAGAACTTCAGAAGAGCATTACATTAAAAAATTTCCCAGCAAATTAATGGGAAGAATGAACGTCCACGGTTTCTGAAAAATCTTGCTAACAATTCCCCTAACCGGGCACCATCAACGTCAGTGGATACTTCTGGAAGCATTCATCAGTTCCAAACAAGCTGCATTAGAACCAGGATAAGGGCCTGGATTCAATCTTGCATCTTAATCACAAGACCTTTAATCATTCTTGTTCTAGCTCAAGGATTTAAATAGGGGCATTTTATGATTTGATGGACAGTTATCACATGGGTACAAACCTTCTCAGCAAGGATGGTTTGATCAGTAAATGACAAACCAACTACGCATTTTTCCAGTTAGGTATTGTCTCTTTTCATATTATGGATAAGTCCATGCAAAGCTCTTGATATTGGCATGTACTAGTCACTCACCGTAACAAGCAAAACTTCCTACTGTGCAGAAATAGGTGGCTGGACAAAGCCTCTATTCAGGCAGTGCCAGTAACAACTGTGGAACTTGTTTGCTTCACTCCTCGCTCATTTACCTGTAAACTCCGCTGCCTCCAACATCCCACAGCTCTCAAGCAGACTCCAGAAGTATGTGACGCTACAGGGTTAATGGACTCAGTTGCCAAGATTTAACAGCCAAATAGAGATGGGTGTCAGATCTCTATATATAATCTCCCGTACATCCGGAGCTGGGAAATGGAATCTGTGCAAATGAGAGAGAGATAAAACTTAACCAAGTATGCCCTTAATGTTAAGAGCCTCAATCAAGACAATAATACCTCCATTTCGTAACTACAGGTTTTGCTTTACTTTAGCACCTGTTTATTAAACTCCTTGCTTCTCATATTCTGAAATGGAAATAAGCCAATTTTTGAAAGTGGTGGCAAAAGGTTTTTCATCACTGAGGAGCTCTAGGCACGGATGAAGAGAAGTACGCCGATTACACAGCTCACATTTTCACTTTGTGTTTTTACTTGCTAATTCTTGAATGGTGTAGGTGCTTTGGAGACGTTTGATACCAGTACCTCCAAATATTAGTCCCTGAAACACTGCCACCTCTCTCAGTTTGAATTATCAAGACATAAAAAAAAATAATAAAAAAATCTATACCTGATTGATAGAGAAATAGAAAAATCCTAATCTTTGAGTCTTTCAAAATTACACTGGACAACACAGTAGAAAAGATTATGGTGAACAGGAATAATTCTGCGCTGGCAGGGAGATGGACTAGGTAAATGAATCAGTCTTTTCTGTATCTAATTTCTATGATGGCAAGGCATGAACATTCTGACCAAGCAATTTACATTGATTTACAAGTATAATTTATAAATCTGTGGGTTCATACATCAGGATTTCGGATCAGCTTATATAATGTGTATAAATACATTTTCCCTTTATTTGTTAATGTATTGCAAATGAGGATATAAATCTGACATGAACACAAGTTTACCTAATTGTATTCATTTAAAATGACAATCACTCCTGTATGAATGGGTAGCAGAGGACTACAGCACGGGCTTTGCTCTGTTCTTTAGCCCAGGGTTAAGCTTGCAAACTAAATTTGAATCACTTACTTGTCCTCTGAGATATTTCCTCTTGACTGCTTTCTTACCCTAAGAAATACGTGCATTCTGAGGGCCAGATCCTCAGCTACGATGCAACTAGAGCATCCTTCAGAGTAGTTCATCATCTTCAACAAAGTTATGCTAGGTCTCAAGAATGGAGGATTTGAGGTGAAATCTTTGTTCCAACCAAATCAACATGAGTTTTCCTATTGAATTCAAGGATCCAAGGATTTCATCCTTGGCCTTTCTATGTATACGCATTTTTTTAAGACTGAAGTGATATACAACAGCTCTATATAACATGCATGTAGCAGATCCTTTTATGGAAAGAGTAGAAAGCTCTTCAGACAGTGCACATCCTGTTTCCTTGCGAACAGTTTCTGAATGTTTATAAAACAAAATATAGCATGAGTTATGTCAAAGATTCATATAAATTTTCACCATTTATAAATATTTTGGACATATTTTGGACATAAATTAACATTTAAAATTTCTTTAAGCCTATCAAGTCAGCCATAACCTGGTTTTATACCAGCTAGCACATAGAAAACTTTTTTATTTTAAGAGTCCTTCTTGTCTGTGATCGTATTTTTGAACGAAGGGTTTCACATAAAACTAAAATGACAGTGGACATTTAACAGGAGAGGACTGAAGCAATAAATGTCCAAAGAGCAGCTGGATCCTGTTTCAGCCTGCATGAGCTGTACCAAATAACTGACAGTCTTACTGCCTTTCCATTTTACACAAAACTACAGTAAAAAAGTGGTATCTTCTGGAAGCTATTCCATGTGGAATGTAACTCATATTCTGTGCAGAGCAATACTTTATATGAGCAGCAGATAGTGGATCCATGGGTGTATATTTTGAGAGAAATGTAGTTGTGGAAATTAAAGACAGAAAAATTACACGTAGGACCCAGCTCCACTTAAATCCATAACAGTTTTTCTACCTACTTTCATGGGAGTTGGAACAGGCCCCCTGGAGAGAAATCCTGGTTCCTTTTAACTTCTTTTAGCAAAAAATCTCCAGGGCTGTACTCACAGAGTATAAGCGTGACACAGTCACGGAGACTGCTAAAAAGAAAGAGTGATGTCTACTTAATTGTTTATCAGGCAGTATTAGCTGGAAGTTGGTTTTTTTAATGTACAAAATGTCTTGTTTAATACCTTGTATTTTTCATCAATTTTATATCGATGTTCGAATCGCCATGTGCTTGTCTCCTCTTCTCTTCTCCTGCTCATATTTCTAAGGGTGTAGCGCAGTAAGCGTAAGGACTGGATCCTGTATGACCAGACACATGGAAGTCTTGCCTGAGATCAGTGGGTGTTTAAGACCTATAAACATTTACACATGCTGGCACCTCCGTAGGTTTAAACAACCTCCCTCTCTCCCTAAATTCAACACCTGGCAGAATCAAAGCAAGCTGGAGAGATGCGGGCCCCACGGTTTTTCACCTTTGTGCTTCTGCTTGTATCTTATTACTTCTGCTAATTTTGCCGCAAAGCATAAAGTAAACTCTGCATTCCAACGCAATATAAATGACATA
Source organism: Larus michahellis (assembly GCF_964199755.1). NCBI lineage: Eukaryota > Metazoa > Chordata > Aves > Charadriiformes > Laridae > Larus > Larus michahellis. The sequence goes on along the minus strand of NC_133896.1, from coordinate 70,344,309 downwards.
ATTTAATGCGACTAAGAGATATACAGATGGCATTGCATTTCCTCCGCAGTGTGGAGAGGTCAGGCAGCAATTGGCTATAACACAAACTAAGCTAGTACAGAGCCACAAGCTGCCAGATCTTGGTCCCGCTTACTAACAGCCTGCACTATGGGAAGTAATTGAGCACGCAGCAACTTCCTCAACGGTGCTTAAGCAAGGGGCAATGTTGGAAAATGCCAGTGCCCCAACTTCACAAGTCTTTGCGTAAATAGGAAATATTTTAAAAGATTTTCGTGATAAAAAGCGCAGGAGGAACAATCCTTTTGCTAAGGGTGCCTCGTTCGACGGCTTATCTATTACAGCAGCTTAGCCTTGCCTCCTTCAGGAAAACTGCAAAAATAAATCTCGAAATCAAAAATAAGCCACTTCCGTTGTTCACTTTGATACACAAAAAAAGGTAACAATAATTTATTATTATGGTTTCTCTAGTTTTTGGCTACTTTTAAGTGTCTAAATATAACCAGTAACACTCTTACAAAATGATCTAGTTTCTAGCATATGATTCCTCCTTTAAATCTGATTCTAAGTGGATTTAATAAGTTTTCAATGCAAAAAGTCTATACAAATTGGGCTATGACTCCATCTACAAAGGAGCCTGACTAATTTGTTTCGCTTCAGAAATGTAAAAACAGGCTTTAAAGCTGCCCCATCCACGCAGATAAGGGACCTTCTACCTTGTGGACAAGCTGCCGAGGAAGGCAAGCCCAAGTAGAGGGAAGGCAGAGGGTCTGACAATACAGATGACCAAACTGTATTGCTCTCCCAAGATCCTTAGCACCATAATGTGCTAGGATATCCTTAGGAGACGTTACAAAACACAATAAACAAATAATTCCCTAAATTTAATCAGCAGAGCAAGCCTCCTCATTTCCAGGGAAGGTGCAAAGACTTTTTTGTCCCTACACATATGGGCAGCTAGATTATTAGATATTTGTAAAAGAGCCGTTCAAATCTAAAACAACTAGGTTACCTGTCTTCTACTGATTAATCATTAATAATCACTTGCTGGTATAAAAGCACGTAAAGAGTGAAACCATCCTCTACAGACACTGAGCTCCAAGTATCCCTCTGAAGTTGTGCTGGAAAAGACATCCGGGTTTGCGGCTGTGGATGAGTCTCAATCCACATGAGATTAATTTCTGGATCCAATTTGGAAATAAAATGTCTCTCTAACGTGCCTATACTTCAACAGAAGACTTCCAAAGAGTACACGCCCAATTATAGCAGCTCAGCTGAGATATGGTAACTCACACCACCACTGTAATGTCACCACATGCAGTTGTGTTCTCCATTACTGTTCAGCCACCTGAACCCTATGGAGGCGTGGAGTGACAATCTGAGCACTGTTGCCAACACTTGAATTTTTTGCACAAACCTTGGAAGACTTAATATGTTTCTTAAATATCCAGATCCCCAAATCAAAAGGTTACTAGAGAATATAAACCTTTATTAAAAAAAAACATGGTATTTCTAGACCTGGTTGCCTCAGAGAAAAGCTTAAAATTTTGCATAAAACAGAAGACAGTAAAAAGCATCATTGTAAAGGCAATCTAATGATTTCCTGAGGACTGATTCATGCTTTTTGAACCTCTAGAGCTGTCAAAATTAAAACTGCCTATAGGAAGATTTCACAACACTAAATGACTGTGCAATAAAATGGTAGATGAAATTAAAATTTGATAAACACAAAATAATGCACAAAGTAAAAATAGTGGTAACTATGTATACGACAATGACAAGTTCTAAACTAGCTATTACCTTTACAGAAGGAGATCTTGAAGTTTCAGTGTCTGCTCAGCAAAGTCAGTTTAGTCATCACTGCTTGTCAAAAACACAAACGGAACAACAGGAACAACTGAGAAAGGAAGACAGATTAAAATGCTAAACATCATAATCTAGACCCCGTGCGACCACATCTTGATTACTACTTGCAATGCTATTTCCTTCCATGTCACACAGTAGGATCAGATAAGACACAAGGGAGGACACACATTATTCCTATTCCTGGAGTTACAAAACAGATAATTTGCAAGATTAAGTGACGATGAATAAATATTGGGTGAAATTAAAACATTTTCTGAAAAAGTTAGATGGATTCACAGTCACATTTGCAACTTCCTACGTGCAATTTTGTAAACATTGACAAACACGGTAACTACAACGTTTTTTAGATAAACACTGTCAAATACTTTCCTGATACTTACCCAAAACACAGTCTAGAGTTATGCACAATTTACTCATTCCAGGAGTACTTTTCATGCTACGTTTAAAAAAGAGAAGCCCTTCTGCATGATTTTCCTGACCCATGGTAGCTTAGATAGATAGTTCCAACTTTGAGTAACAGTTGGAAATAAAATTATATTTTCCAAGTCATTCAGGCAAGATGTGTGGGCAGTGTTACACTCCTGAAGAGTGGGTGGCAGATGAAATTCACGAGCGGAACATATGCTGCTTTCTCTAAAAGCAATGCGTACTGCCTGCTTCAGCGTGCCAGACCAAAGTCCTTTTGGCACCTGGGCTACCAAACTTCACCAAGGCGCTCACAAATGCCCTTCAAAGACACAGCTGTAACAAAGCAGCACCAACAGTTACACATCTATTACGAACCTAAGAGGGACAGATTTTATCCTTGCCTTTGCCTAATCCTATTCACTGCCCACACTGTCAGTCAGTACAAACCAAGTAGCAAATTCGGCTTTTAGTTCTCTATTTTTCCCCCTCGATCTTGTTGGTCATTAAATACAAGACATCAAGCCTCTGCCCTTTCCAAGGCTTCGTTTTGCTCCTGTGATCCCCTGCCGCAGCAGTTCCATCTTAAACCAGAAGCTGCTCAAGCTAAATGCCAGTCTTCAGTGTTTCAAATTTAGAATCTTTTTGAGGTGCTTGCTCTCAGAGTGCATTAGCTGGCTGCACTGCTTGATTAGCAATGCTCTTTCTGAGTGGTATATTTACTCCCAGGAGCACTTTATCATTTATCATACTTATGTTCATTTCACTCTTATCCCAATCGTGTCAGCTTTCATGTAAAATGTTAAAAAAAAAAAAAAAAAAGAAAAAGAAAACAAGATTAATACCTATTTAGTACACCTTTAACACCACCTCTAATGCATGTACACACATACTTCAGAGACAAACATGTTCTGTAGCTTCTCTATGTTGGGCTTTTTAATTTTTTTCATTGGAGTTATCTGAATGTAAATACTAGGCAGAGCTGTGAGAAAATATAAAGCAATACAGAAATCCGTGTGTCACTGGAGAGCCAAGAGGAACAATGGAAATTCAGGCCAACCATCTGGTTGAACACAATGCTCCATTTCAAAAGGTATCTCTTCGAGTATCCTGCTACTGAAGTATAACGTGATTTTGGGTCACAGTCATTCTGACATCCCTGTTGCAGAGATTGCCTGCATACAGTCGGTTCAGATCTCTGGCATGTAATCTAACTCAGACAGACATTTTCTTTTAATCTTTTGTCTTACAGGAACAATTGACACCATCTGTTTTCATAAGAAAGTGCTTTAGCAGGCCTTCCATAGGTGGTATGGTCCTCAAGGGTGCAGCTGGGAGCGAGAGGAACCAAATTTGTTCTACGTTACAAGACACAGGAATCACAAAGCTACTTAAGCATCACAGAAGACAACTGAAGAGAGGTACCTCTCCATACAAATGAGTATTTTAGAGGGTAGGCTGGAAAAAAGTAATAATATTAATTTCTCAGAAATTCCCCTAACAAAAAGAAAAGAATACTTCTATTATCTAGAGGAAGATTCTGTTTCATTCTCCTGAGTGCCTAAGAAAAACTTTTGATTTTAATTTAGAAACTTCTCATCAAGTAAGTTCTCAAGCTTACTTATTATTTCAAACATGAGATTTCCAGGGTCTTGGTTTTCTTGTGCTCTGGGCTGGAACGTTGTTTGAGTACTACAATATTGAATACTCCTTCGTTTACAGCTACCTAATTGTGTAAGGCACCAACTTATATTTCAGATTCCTGTCTTACTATAACTAGCTTCATCACAAACTGTGTATCTTACTATCTAAAATAATTCTGTGAAAAAGTATTTTTTTATATATAAGAAAAACAGAACAAGCCCCCAGCAAATGGAAAGGAGATGGCTAAAAAAATAGCTATTTTAGGGCTGGTTTTTTTTAAGTTCTGTGAAATGTAAAGGGTAAACTAACCAAAGTAGACTGAGAAGAAACTGTCATAGAAGGGCCGCCCTGTGCTCCCCCTGTGCTTAGGGGAGTTAAGAGAGCCCACAAAACAGCGTTTCTGTGGTTGTAATAATCACTACAACGTTCCGGCTACCATTGCCAAAGCAGTGCTTCAGACTGAACTTGGCTAAAGCTTTTACCCTTTCCTGGTTAATTCTATCTGTTTCAAAAGTTGTCAAGGAACATCATCAGAAAAGAGATTTTTAAAAAGCAGTTACGACAAGAGTCACAAAGTTTCCTCTTCAAAGGACTGGTGTTATACAAAAGGACAGCAAATAGGATATTAGGAGCACTTCATGGGCCCCCAAAATTATGTTCCATATCATCAAAAAGCAGAGATCATCACAAATCCATGCAGAATCCATCACAGTGTGTACACCAGTTATACCCGTTCAAGTCAGTGGAAAATCATAAGATATGATCTGCGCTATGCAAGAAACTGTATTTCCATTCTACTTCTTCATCCTCTTCCTCTTTCTTTTAGACATTGTCACCACCTCTCCAATCAGCTGCTCTCCAAAGTTGGCTCATTTATTTTCCATCCTCCTAATCTTTCTTCCAGTCTTGAGGTCTACCTTACAGTATGTTATAGTGACTGAAAGATAGGAAGACAGGACATAAAGACCCCCACTAAGGCTAGCAATTGCACCTTCAGAAGACATAGCCCCTGTGGTTTCTTAAACTCGGAGGTTTAGGTCGAGGCACACATACGGGGGAGCCTGAGTGGCTGATGAGTGAACTAGGTGGTGCAACACTGGGGGATAAATTCACAGGTGGGAACTCATCCTCATGGCACCTTCCAAATGCTTTTGCTGGGTTCTCCAGCCCGCTAATGAACAGAAAGCACCAAAATGGGGATCTTGAGCCATCCAGAGAAGTCACTCAGAAATAAAAACGCCTACGACAATTTACACCAGATGAAAGATTTTGGGTTTTTTAGAATAGACTCAGACTTTCAAGTTCAGATTTTGATATATACATTAATGATCTAATAACTCATAAATTATTAACAATACATCTAATAAATGATTAAGTGTTTTTATGTAAGGTTATTCACAGTTATTTTTATACATGCACAAGATTGTTATGCCACATAAACCACATTATTTTAGCAATTATGTATCTTAATATTTCCATGTGTAAACCAGACATTACGTGGCAGTACAATAGAAGATAATGCAACAAGGTCAGAAAAAAATTAAAAAACTTCTACCTGGTTGGAAAAAAAAAAACCAACGCCAAGAAAAACCCCAAACAAGAATGGATATTTTTGCTCTCAGAAACATTTATCTCAATAAAATTTACGTCACTGCAGCAAAAAAATGATCATCTAAAATTTTAAAAAGAAATGTTTGGATATTTTTCTAATACCAAGAAAAAAACCCCTTTGATCTCTGATTATTTAAATCTGTTAAGTTCTGAGACATCAAATATAGTTCAAGATTTTATATGATAATAGTTTGGCCAATGAAATGAGAGGACTATGGGACATGCTAAAACAAATAGAAAAAGTGAATCCACTATGCAAAATTCAGTGTATCTGAGCTTGATTACTCCATATTCACAATCACAGTGCTCTGGATTGTTTAGATCCATAATTTTGTTCTGTCTATTATGAAAAAAGGCAAATAATCCCCATCTGGCTTCAGACTTACATCATTCTCGCAAAAAGATGCAGGTAAGGGACCATGGCACAAAGGTTAACTGAGATCAACAGGAACCAAACACTGAAATACGTCTGAAAATATGGGCCAGAGGGATGTGCCCCGTACTTGCTTACGGGAATTTTCAAAATCAGCCCAGTAGCTTAACTGCCATTGCCATGGTTAAATTCGAACATTTAAAAATGTAACCTTAAGTGACTAGTCTCCATAGTAAAAGTAGTAGCAGAGCAGAGGACTACACTTGAATGTCCAAAAGCCTATGCGCAAAAACCTGGACCCCATTTTTCTCCAAAATGAGTATGAAACTTGACTTTTGCCTCTGATATTTACTAATGACTCAAATGAAAAATTGATGAAAGTAGTTAAATTTGACAAAGGTTCAATTTAAAATGATTGTTAGTTGTGGGAAATTTCAGTTCTGACTCTGAAGGGAAAGTAAAGAGGAGATGAAGCTTGGCAAGCTCACAGTTGCTGGCCAAAATGAATCTACGTTCACACACTGATGGTCCATGAATGCAGTCCTTGGACAACAGATATTGTTGAAAGCTCCGAGGAAGATGCTGGGGAATTGATTTGAATGCCATAATGAGTATATCTATCTGCCTAGTTTCCTCAGAAGTTAAAAATAATGTTAGAAAGAGAAATCAAGAAACTTTAATGATAATTCAAGGCAATGGTTTACGTTCAGTTTTGGTTTTGTCCGTTAAAGAGTGGAAAAGAAAGAATAAAATAGGATGAACCATGGTAGCCGAACATCAAATGAATCCTCCGTTTAAGCATAATTTCTCTTTTCCACAGATATATTTCTTGCTTAAAATTATTTTCCCAGTAATTCTGGTAAATCTTGATCTCTACATTAGTCACAATGAGTATGTTATGCACACTCAAAATAAGAAGTTGGAGGACACAGAAACCTGATTTTTTCTGAAAATTTCCACAACACCAACTTTACAATTTGGGGTTCAAGAATATTTTCTATTATTTACCCATGTTTTGCTGTTTCCATGAAATTTCTGGTCAGCAAATGAATGGAGTCACAGGGATATTTATTGAATGCCAGCACAGCTAAAGTGAAGTTCAAAAAAAACGAATTAAAAAGTTGGGGAAGGGTGAGTAAGGTACCCAATATTCATGCTATTATAATGCATCCATCAGCCTCTTCACTCTCACTCCTCCCCTCAACACTTGGAAGGACTTTTAGGACCACTTGGAATGTAGAGCAATAAAAATGAATCAGATATGAAATACTGTTTTGCAGTCATACTCAGCTATTGAAAATTACTGGCACAAGAATCAAGTGTTGTGGCTGCATTTAAAGCAATGTTTGATGATTTTATAGTTGCTGGTAGTGCACTCAGAACTTTTTGTAATTTTTCATGACTCTAACTATTTGTATGGTCTTAGTTCTGCTTTAAGGTCACATGGACCTAATAGAGTCGGCAAGAATTTCACAGGTTGAACTGTTCAAGTGAGGTCATTTGCTCAAGATGTTTCAAATTTTGCAAGAACAGATGATCTTACGAGATGATTCCATTACAGAGGTCAAAAGTCTCATGAGAAGGACAATAGGAAATACCTTTCTTTCTTTCTTTGTCCCTAAAATGCCATGCAAAAAGTATGCAATAATGTGAAGGAAGCCAAGACAGGGAAAAGATAAGCAGAACTTGTCTTCCCTTTAATTTTTCCCCTGCCTCCCCTCTTATGCTTGCTGTATAACACTGTTGCAATTTCTTAATGGAAAGGCTTCATCTTTCTTTATAAATTGCTTTGGAATTCTGGTGGCATTAAAAAAATACACAAGAAGTCTGTAAGTGAGGGAGCATATGGAGCAGGGTGGGTTGCAAGTGATGGGAAAGAGGTTCCATGTGTACATTGTCCTTTTCGGAGAACAACCCAAAACTCATTTTGACTTTGTGGACGAGTTAAAAACTCAATACAGTCAGCTCCCAGATCTGAGGTTTCCAGCACCATCTACACAGGAAAAAAGGGGATTTTTTTTTGTCCAGGTTAATAAATCAATCAATTTATGCATTACATATATGCATAGAAAAGAGGCGGAAGGCATTTTATTTTCTTCTGAATGATCAAAGTGTTGGCCAATGTTATGGCTGGAGGCCAAACTAGACTGAAGATGGTTTGCTCCATTATGCCTACTGCTGTATTCTTATCTTGGAATGACAGCAATTACTCCATGTATTTTTAACTGTATTCTTCCATTATGGCAATAAATGGTTATTTAAATGCCATCAGTTTCAAATTACTCCACTGGAAAATACAGCAGGGAAAAGTATCAAAGACAAAGAACTTTTAAATAAATCTCATCTCTCCACCTGCCATATGAAGCAATTTCTATGCCAGGTGGCAGATGTTTATGATGGTGCTTAAAACAAGTAAAAATTAAATGAATCTCAAAACTAAATTGTTTTTTAGTGTAAAGGGCTCTCAATTAAAGAGAATTTTATTTTATTTTTTTGGTTAGAGATCCTATCGGAAATGACCTGAAAACCCGAAGCTCTTTAACATAAAAGAGATGATAGAGAGATCAGAATCTCAAGCATTAAAAGAGAATCTTCTTTCCTCAATGTAATTTGATATATAATATCTCATAATCGGGCTATCATGACAGAGAACTCTTCATCCCTTCAGTATAACACTTAGATAGTACATGTGGAATTTTCTTGATGCCTGACATTTTATATAGGATATAGATCAATCAGACATGTTTTCTCAGATTTTCTGCCAGAAATGTATTAGCAGTAGAACACCATATTCAAATATCCCTTTTGAAAACTGAGTTTGTATCTGATTATCAATTTTACAAGTGATCTTATAGTTTAAAAAATACTTAAGTCCTTTTCTAATTAGTATAATTTCTTATCTGAAGAACTGTAATTTCCACAAGACAGTTTTCACTGAACATTTTTCTTGCCGATGCTTCCTATATAAAGATCAGCTATGTCTTTTTTTATGGTGTCTTACATTTGTAAACATGTTGCTATACTTGAAAGTGACCATTCACATTAAGCCTTTTGTGAATCGATGCCATATCTTACATTGGTCCGTGTCTGCTCTATGTCAGAAGCTGCTATAGAAATTACATGTACGTAGCATGTATTTTTGTTCCACGCGGATTTCCCAGGATAACAACACTGTCTCAGCTGAAGGAATGACAAAGGATTTGTGTGTTCTTCTTCTATTCACCTCTGCAAAGTAGATGTGGGCCTGAGTAAGAATCTCACATAAACCATACCAATCGAATTGCTGGATGAGAGAGGAATTCCAAGAGCTGGATCATGGTACACGTGCATTCATTTGAATCCTTGAGAAACCAAGATCTAGGGAAAAACGGTTTACCACCTCAGTGAGGATGTGGCATAGAGTGGCAGAAACCTGGAGAAAATAAATTCCTGGGAAGGCAGCAAAAATATCATGAAGTGCTTTTACACCTGTCGGACAAGAAAAAATACTTGTTTGTTTTGTTATAGCCGCAAAGAACTGGCTGAACTCTCCTACACTAAAAAGCAGCTCATATCAAAATTTGGGAGTGTATTTCTAGAAAAGAACTGTGTGTGCTCTTCACTGTAGGATACCTGAACCCTTTAGGATGCCCGGTTTCACTGATCTGAAGTATATGTCCTAGACTACAAAAGCTGATCTACTGCTAAATTTTAAGGAATAAGCCTTTATTGCAAACGGAGTTGTGACAGTTCTGCATATATCTATGTTAGGCATTTTGACTCTGAAGGTCACAATTCTGTAGTACTGAGGCGCTGAAATTATAGTTTGTGTTCTGCAAGGGGTATCGAAGTCAAGGAGTATGTAAGGGTGGTTGGTAATCCAGCACTGCTGCTCTCAGTGCTGCTGTGGAACATCATGGGCAGAGTTGATGGCGTTACCCCTCTTCAAAAGCATGTGAATCCTTTCACTAGGAGAGAGATCTATTGCTCCTGAAAAGTAATTATATCTGACAGCAATGGTTGTCACCAGTGGCTAAACTAGGCCCGGTCTACTGCTGGTGGCTTTCATCTCTTCATGAATGAGTTGCCAGTATGATTGCCTGGGATAGTATGAAATCAACAGATCTTTAGGTAGTAAAGAGGTATAAATGTAAACAATTTATGAACATAAAATTAAAGGTTGGACCAGATGATCCTTGAGGTTCCTTTCAACCTGGTACTCTATGATTCTGTGATAAAATGCTATCATTATGGCTCTTCTACTATCATTTTGATGAATACAAAGATGGCACTTTCCCAAATCGAAGTTTACTCAATTAAAACTACTCCATTAGCACCATACCACTGCCAATCAAGTCAACCAATAGTGGTTCATTGCTCATTTAAAAGCTAGTGTGGAGGGAAGGGAGAGGCTGTACTGTAGATAGGGGCTTCGAGGTCCAACAGTAAAGAAAATTGTAACGAGATAAAGTCACGACAAACTAAGACAGCAGGTACGGTTAGAGCAGATATAAATCACCAAGGGATACATGAGAGTTTTAGTCAAAGATATTTCTGTGTTTCCAGCCATGCCACACTTCAAAGGGCCCAGTTTGTGCATCTTCTTTCCAAAATTTTGAGTCACAGGAAAAAGCTGTTTCACACAATACAGACAGGTCTATTATCCATCTTACTAATCCCTTCTGTATTGTTTCTACTCTCAGTTTTATGTAAGAAAAAACAGTCTTTCTCTGGTAACTGTTCTAATCTCTCCAGCAATGCCACGAAGGTGCAGGCAACTTGGAGGGGGGAGAGAGTGTTTAGGAGGTTGACCACTAAACTCCACTTGGAAGTTGCAAATACATATAAATTACAAAGTCAGTATGTGTCTGTGTTCTTGTTTGAGACATGACCTTTTGTCTGAAACCCACTAATAGTGAACATATGTCACAGTAGAAAACTCTTTGGCGCCCAAGTAATTTCAGTGCATCACAGTTAACAAATTGTAATTCCAGTTACATAGTTCCTCTGCTCATAATAAAGCAAATCTGTCACAGAAAAAAATAATCTTTCTTTCCCATAAAACGACTCATAGTTAAAGCATATAAGATTATCATTATGCAAGCTCATTAGGCGTACACAAGCTATACTTTTCCCTGTACAACTGAAATTCATTGATAAAACAATGAAGTGAACTAACACCCCTCCTAAATAAAGTTTCACCAGTAGCACTGTATGTTAATGGAGCTATTTCATTGTTAATGTGACTGACTGCTTATTGATTCTTGCAGTAATCCAGCAAGGGCTTCAGAGTACAATTTAGTTTGGAGAGCTACGGGTCCAACATCTATGCTCAATTACAACTTTCAGAAGGGTAGATCAATAAAATTTAAATTGCTTATGGTAATCACAACTTCAAATCATTGCGATCAGCATAAGCAATCTGCTGACCCCAGCCAAGCTCCTAAATTGAAACTTGTAATGAGTGGTCATTTAGTTTGGGTCCATTCATATTATTTTGGAGGCAGGTGATGAACAATTAAAGATCAGTCAGCACCTTCCCTACCCAGCATTCCCATCTGAATTCCCAAAGTACTAATATGTAGTAACCCTAGGGTACAGGCCTTTGCACTTCTTTAATGGGTATTCTGTATGAATAAGCAATTATATTTTCTATTAAACAATTTCAGTGTAATTGAATTAGCAGTTATAATATTGCTCGGGCAAGCAGAAGCTTTCCTAGGGAAAAATTAAGTGATATTGGGTAATTCAAATTAATTTATAAGACTGAAAAACGTAACCATTAAACGGAATTGTTCACCCTCCCAAAAAAATTACAGTTAATGAGCATATTGTTTCAATGCATAAGTTTCCTAACAATTTGTTTTTTGGTCATAATAGCTTTTTCCCAGTTCATTATAAAAACCTGTCTATTATAATGAAAATTTCATAGGCTGTTTTCTTTGACAAAGCGGGTTGCAAGTTTAAACAAAGATAGCCTGCAGATTACTTTCACGATAAGGAGTCACCTTAGAATTACATTTTAATAAATCATTGACAATAAATCTTCTGCATTACAGCAGTAAGGTTTAGAGAAGGAGGAAAAAAGGCAAATACAGAGAAAACGATCAATGAAAATCCCCTTCTGCCAATATGAGAATAGATTGACCAACTCTAATGTGAAGTTTGCTACACACAAAAATAAAAACTCAAAAAGCTTTATTTAAAAAAGATGCAAAGCAAACAGTAATAAAGTCTGTACACAGATGCAGATTTAATTAGCATATTAATTTATTGATAGTCAAATAACAGCTTTTTGCAAATGGTCTGTATTCAGGGTAGAAGTCGCTGGATATTTAAATAAGCTAACAGACACTGATTTGGGAATATTTTCATTAATAAAATGCCAAACATACATGATTCTAGTTCATGAGATAACGTATTATTCACAAGTGTTTGAAAAACTGATGAGCATTTCTATTTGAGATTCACAAAACATTACACTGGTTTTAGCACAAACAGTGCTTTGCCTGAAGACTGTTTAAACTTGTTTAGTCATCCAACCAGAGAGGAATAAAAATTCCCATTTTTTTACTCAGAACAAGAGGTCTTAAGGCCAGGAGCATCTGAGCTACATAAAATATCTCTTGCCATTTTAACCAACAGCACAAAATACACCTTAGTTACGCCAGTTTTTGCACAGCTATACAGACAAAAATTTCAGTGGCTCATATTTTGGCAGGGGTGGGAAGAAGAAATCTAAGACAAACTACCCAGACAAAAGACTTCTGTATGTGTTGTGCAACACTTGGATGGTTTTCTGGGACGAATCTACCAAAAAATTCTTCTGATCGCAGACAAAGTCTAATAATGTCCCTCACTAGCTTTCTTAATCACAGTACCATGAAAGTAAAAGGCACAAGCTAGAAGCAGTAAATTCGGAATTCTTGATTAAGCAGAATCCAGGATGAAAACCATGCCTCTGCCTGTGAGTTTGCGGGTTACTTAAACTGGAGAGGGCTTCTCTCTTCAGCCTGGCCTGTCATTTTATATGTAATGTAATGCCTCTTAGGAATATCAATCTTCTTAAAAAGTATACTGATGTTTTATAGCCGCTCCTGTTTTGCAATACAAATGATATAATTACTTGTTTCTCGCTGGAGGGGGTCCAGTTCTTTTAGTTCATTTTTTAAATGCAAATCTTATTAAGCATTTTATCCTAAAATGGCTACTGCAAAGAGGGCAGTATGATCTCAGACGAAGATGGACAACACACCTTCGAAAATAAATACTGGGCAAGGAATGAAATCTGAATTAAAGCAGCATACCAAAACCTGAATTGATTACTTACTGAAATATGTTACCCATGATGTAATGGGTAACTACTAAAATCAGAGGTACAGTAGTATTCCATGAATCACTGCTAGCTAGCCTACAATGAACAAAGACATAATAAAGAGCTCTGTTCACCAAAAATCTCAAATTTTCTAATAGCTCTGAAATGTTCTGTTTATATAGTATAACAAATTTCTCACCACCTACAGCTTCACATTTGTTACAGACTGCAAACTTTCTTACAGTGGTGCGCAAAGCATTAACTCATTCCTGTGAGCAACTGCTCCCTCGTTTGAGCTTGCTAACGACGCCCCACTCTTGAGCTGGAGACCACAACCACTCAGAAATTCCTGGCAGCGACTGAGCTTGAAATGAGATTCTCCTCACCCAAAAGCACAAGTCCTTACTATTTAACTTAAAGCAGATTCTCCACGAGTTGTGCCCTATGAGACATGACAAACGACTGAACGGTTCTGATTCCATCCATTAGAGGTCAATTGTACTTGTAAACTAGCCAACTCATTACAGGACTGCAGAAAAGGGATTAATTAGTGTCCTAGCTTAGCTTCAATTATGGAACAATCCATATTCAAATTGTCTGTTGAATATGGTGACCACTACATGATAATTCTGGAAATTTAAAGATAATAACAGCATTGCGTTTAGAAAAACAAAAATGCAGTCCAATGACATTGCCAGTGTAGCGACTGAAGTCTGTCCTGTGTCCCTCATATATATACTTTCAGTTCAGGAAGATGTCCATGTCCTCTCCAGCTTCTGGGAGATGTAGGTTTATCCCTCTCTGGAAGAGAACTCGGCCGTTGTTGCCCCGCTTATTCCAGCACATGAAGTGTTCTCTCTGCAGTCCTGGAAATGTTGAAAGGAGAAAGTCCATTCTCCCCTTCTTTGATTCTTAAAGTCCTTGAGAAACCACAGCTGTCTTTTTCTTCCAGTAATTAGTAGATTTAAATATTTGAAGTCAGGAAATATAGGAAAGTCATAAATAATATGCATCCTTTCCCTAGGTAGATCTTTAAGACATTTTAAAATATAAAAGCAATATGACATTTTAAAGGTTTGTGAATTTCTTGAAAGCAAGCTGCAAAATTGGCCTGACAAATCCTTAATCCATTTATCCATAGACTGAAAATATAACATTTCTATTTGAAAAAGAATATCAGAAATTATCAGTTCCCTATGTGAGTAGAGTGGAGAAACAAGTGGAATACTCAAGGCTAGGTTCTGATCCAAGTTGCGTAGGTATATATCTGGGGTGGACTGATTTTAATAGTGTTATTTCAGGTTTTCTGTAAAGAAAATTTTGATGAGAGCTTTAGGCTTCCTATCAGCGTTGTGTCTAGAAGGATCAATTTTCAAGATATTTTTTATTTGCATACTTCATTGTACTTTTTCACTTGTCAGAAATCCTGCAGTAATATGAGCTTAACAGCACTCTTGAAGCAATGACCTATGAGTTGAAAGCCTTACGTCATAACGAAAGACAGTGCACTTAAACCAGGTCTTAATCAAACAAGTTAAAAGGCTAGAGTCATTAAAATAGCGTGTGAACATCATTTTTTGCATTTAGGAAATATCTAAGGGTGAAAGATACAACTCGCGGGGTTTGGTGCTATTGCAAAAATAAATATGCAATAGGATTGGTAGCTTATTAGAAACTCTTGTGGTTTGAGTTAGGATGTCAGAAGAATGTGGGACTATTGACACCATATTCTGTTGTCCTACACAGCTGGAAGAACATGAAGGAAAGCAACAGATGAACCAAGGGACAGAATTTGTCCCCCACGGTAAGGCTTAACCCTGAATCGCGTTATTACTGTTAGCATGAATGACACACAAGACCCACAAGAGCTGCGAATTTGCATGTTCTTGACCTGTGCAAAAACTTATAGAAGTATTATTTATCTTAAAATTCCATCACTGAAATTTAAACCTTGTCACTCTACTTTACACTTGTGGTTTCAAAATATAACTAGCAGGCTCAGCTGAAAACCGTTACCATTTAAGAATGCAAGACCTGGATTAAATGGTTAAGCCTTAAAATTCTCCTTTTTACAAAGCTCTTAATTTCAGCAGAAACTTATGTAAAAAACAGGAGATGGTGAACAAAGAACTACCAACTGATTGCCATAGAACAGGAACACTTCTAAACATACATCAGTATCACAGGACCATTTTCTTGCAGTTTGTGGTACTTAATGTTCTACATTCAGACATCTTGGAGGCATCTGCATAATTAACAAAAAATTAAAAGGGAGGACTTTGTGCTCTTAGTTATAGAAAATAACTCAAAAGGGCTGAAAAACTGGAGAAAAAAATATCCCATGCTGTGGCCTTTTTCTTTTTTTCCCCTTTAAAGAAGTATGATATTGAAAATACCACGAATCTTTGGGTCATGCAAGTTTTTTGTGGACAGAGGCTGGATTTCAGCCTCAAGACACTGCATCTGATAGCCCAACCCCTTGTATCTGCTCTATTAAAAACTACCCCATGGACAAATCATGATCCTAAGAGTTAGTTAAAAGTAACCTCAAACCTTTCACCCTTTTTGTACTCACAAAGTAATCTAAACCCAGCACATTAAGAGAGACATCAAAGAGTCCCCACTGGTTTTTGTAGGTGAAGCTTCTGAGTCTCTCACTTCCTACTTTAGAGATAAGCCATGCAAAGACTTCATTCTGGCCTTTTGCCCCCAGAAGAGTTTTTACTGAAATGTGTGTTGCAGTAGAAAGATAAATAGTCAGAGTTACAGAAATCAATATAGCAAAATTCAATAAATAACAACAAACATCTACTGGACAAGACCTAAACTTTTGCTATGAAAGAAGTTGTTTTACTTCCCTACGCTTGTACAATACAGACACTTATTTTGTACATTCACATTCATAAAGAATATAACTTCTTTCTGATTTTAAAGACTCGGGCAAAATGTGAGGCATACATTCCATTGCCTTCTTCAGAAGCTCCTCAGATCACTGTCTAAGAGCTCTTTGGAACCAGAACCAGAAACTCAAATGATATTAAGCTGTATCACACATATAAATTTAGATCTTAAATTCACTTTAAACTATGGATGCAAGCTACAAAATACAGATCCAGATCTCATTAGCCTCAAGGTCTGCAGCTATCTGAATCTGACATTTTGACTTGGAGCTGTTTCTACAAGGAGTCAGAAAAAAAATTCTCATTTTCCATTTA
Source organism: Larus michahellis (assembly GCF_964199755.1). Taxonomy (NCBI): domain Eukaryota; kingdom Metazoa; phylum Chordata; class Aves; order Charadriiformes; family Laridae; genus Larus; species Larus michahellis. The sequence continues at coordinate 70,327,904 of NC_133896.1, read as the reverse complement.
GTCATTCCCAGCATGTTTTGCTTACGATTTTTTTTTTCACTCTGTCCCTGCACTAAGAAGCCATTGGACCATCTGTAGTATTCAGATAATAATTTTCTTAGCTATAACTATATAATTCCACTAATGAGGGCTACTGGAGAGTCTGCTATCTTCCTTTTCCAAAGACATTATTATAGTTTGATCTTCTGCATATGCAGGCATCGCTCCACCTTATAGATGTGGTTAAATGTATAAGAGACTATTTCTTAAAGAAACACTGTACTGGAGCAATGAATATAAATATCTGAAACTGTTTACCAGATGGCAGGAATTCAGACAGCTGTTTTGGCTATAAGAAAACAATTGTAAAATAGTTCGGAAAAGTTAAAAAGGACTTTGTTTTAAAATTTTTCAACCAATTGCTTAAAAATTATGTTTTCGCTTTAAGATCCACCAATATTTATTATTTCTTATAAGAACTGAAGGAGTTAAATTCCACTAAAAAAAAATTAAAATATGAAGTTACACATCTTTTTAATTTGTCCTTTATAGTAGGAAACCCCAAATAAAATTCCCTTTGGTACAGAACCAATTTGTTTCCATTTTTTAGCTGAGACTGTGAAGCAAAAGACCACCTTTACATCACACCCATCCAAAAAGACAGAATTACTACTCACAGCAATAGATCAGACCCTCCAAAGGGCCAGACCTCAGACTTAGTTTATGGAAGTCTCTAAGAACTTAATATGATCTCCAGCCACAAGATCAAGATAATTATTCAGCCAGTAGCTGGACAATCTTCAGACGTAATCTTCACATTGGCCTTTTCAGGATTTGCACAGCGCTCCCTCTGCAGAAAGAAGGTGATGCAGGAAACCGCTTTGCAGCCTTCACATAAGGGTCCTTGTGCCAGCACTCTACACTGAGTTCATGCTCACCATCTTCTCAAATAAAAATTACATGTTACGTGTAAGAGATTCCTGATAACCCTTCATAACATGGCCTGTCTGTGCCCTTTATAAGCACGCAGCCTCTGCTGACACAATAGCCTCTCCATTCATGTCTGAAGTCCTCCAGCACAAAAGTGGCTTCTTAAACGGAGAGAGTGTTTTGAAAATGCATTCCTCAATTTGATGATGAAAAATTAATATGAGAATAAAAGAATTCCTGTTGTTTCCTTGTGTACAAGACTGTCCTTGCAAAAATCAATCCGTGCCATTTTGGAACAGTATCACTAATGAAATTACCATAATCAAGGACTGCAAAGGCATCGATTACTAAATACAAAGCTAATAACAGCCTTGAATGAGAATCTAATGCCACTGAAGACTTCACAGAATCTGGCCCGGATTTCTCTTTCTGTCATCAAATAATCCCACTGAAAAGCAAACATCTCTGACTATAAGCAGGTGATAAATCCAAGGTCATGGTCCTCCAAGACACTGGCCCCTAATAACATAAAAAACCACTGTGCCCTTCAGACCCAAAATGAACTTGTCTTGTCAGTTCAGATTAATCCAAAGGATCGTCCCAGTGTACTTCCTGCCAGATCATCTGTCCTCTACCCTACAACCAGAATGAAGCACAAAGCTGTCAGCAAATCGTGTGCTCTCGTTATTTTAACAGAAATAGCACTAATCATAGCTTTGTGATGGATCCAGACCAAATCTTTAAAGACAGATGATTCAAACATGCTCACAGCCAGTATGGATGAAGCTGGAACTATGACCTCATTGACTTCGCTGAGATGATGTCCACTGTCAGCGACATGGACAGTGGCATTGAGTGCACCCTCAGCAAGTTTGCCAACGACACCAAGCCGTGTGGGGCAGCTGACATGCTGGAGGGAAGGGATGCCATCCAGAGGGTCCTTGACAGGCTGGAGAGGTGGGCCCATGCCAACCTCATGAAGTTCAACAAGACCAAATGCAAGGTCCTCCATCTGGGTCGGGGCAATCCCAAGCACCGATATAGGCTGGGCGGTGACTGGCTTGAAAGCAGCCCTGAAGGAAAGGACTTGAGGGTGCTGGTGGACGAGAAGCTCAATATGAGCCACCAGTGTGCACTAGCAGCCCAGAAAGCCAATCGTATCCTGGGCTGCATCAGGAGAAGCATGGCCAGCAGGTCAAGGAAGGTGATTCTCCCCCTCTACTCCACTCTCATGAGACCCCACCTGGAGACTGCATCCAGTTCTGGAGCCCCTACTACAAGATATGGACGTGCTGGAGCGTGTCCAGAGAAGGGCCACGAGGATGATCAGAGGGCTGGAGCACCTCTCCTATAAGGACAGACTGAGAGAGTTGGGGTTGTTCAGTCTGGAGAAAAGAAGGCTCCGAGGAGACCTTATAGTGGGGCCTGCAAGAAAGCTGGTGAGAGACTTTTTAGGATGTCGGGTAATGGTAGGACTAGAGAGAATGGATTAAAACTAGAGATGGGTCAATTCAGATTGGACATTAGGAAGAAGTTCTTCACCATGACGGTGGTGAGATACTGGAACAGGTTGCCCAGAGAGGTGGTGGAAGGCCCATCCCTGGAAGTCTTTAAGGCCAGGCTGGATGGGGCTCTGAGCAGCCTGGTCTAGTAAGAGATGTCCCTGCCCATGGCAGGGGGGTTGGAAATAGATGATCTTTGAGGTCCCTTCCAACCTTGACAATTCTATGATTCTATGATTCTGTGTGTGATGTTAAAGTAAAACACATAAAATCTGACTTGGATTATGCCCAAACCACTCTGTAACTTCATCCATGAAGCAACACGAATGGATGTTCCTTCTAAGCAATTCAGTTGTGCAACTGTGTGTGTGGATAAATTTGTACTTAATTTTCATATGCATCTCCTAGATTCACCTGTCGGGTGCCTGAGAGCTTAAACTGTATACTGTCAGTAAATGTGCCTGTAATTATAGATGCAATGTTTTTGCCCGGCACACTCAAAAAACTTCACAGATTCAACCTGTTTCACTGTTCTTGGAAATTTCACATATTTTCATTCCGCACAACTGATACCCCCCAGCCCCACATCTCATGGTCATACAGTAAGAGCTGTACCCCAGTTGCCCTGATTTAAAGCCAGCCCACATCCAATATATGTGGATTCATTTGAAGGACCAGGACCAGGTTGGGCAAAACGAAGTAAGTAATTAAAAGAAGGATGTATCAAATAAGACCCTACAGGTATTTTCCATCTCCAAAGGCTAAGAGTCACTCTCTTTTTTTTCTCCCAATAAGATCTGAGGCAACAAAAAGCCTCCAAAGACCTCGCTCTTTCGCTAATGTCCAAAATGGTCTTTGTTTGCGTAGAAACAACGTAGAAAGATACAAAAATAGGCTTAAATTAGCATATTGCCAAATTGGTCTACTGTAACAAGTGCTTTGAAGTCTGGCGTGCTGACTGATTCCCCACAGGAAGTTGAGTACTCTGAAAACAATTAAGAACAAAAAAGGGGCGGGGGGGAGGAGAGAGGGAGCAGGCGAGTACAGTAGTTAAATTAAGCAAAGTGAGCCTTGGAATAGTCAAGGGACTAAACAAGCCATCGAATCACTTAATAACAGCACTCCTTTAGCAGCGGAGATAGAAAACACCAACTGGATTTCTAGAAAGTGAAACATTAAGTCGTGAAAAACCAGAATGACAGAAGTTTAAATTAAATAAATGAAAATCACCTCAGAATATAATAGAAGGTAATAAGGCACCAAAACTGCCAGTAGTTATACTAGCTAATCCTGTGTTCTAAAATTGATCCTAATGTAAAAGCATTGTGCAATTTAAAAGTAATAAACATTATAATCCCTGCCATTTTACATAATAAATAAATCTTAACTATGGCTCCCATTTGTATAAAGCCTTGTGAAATGATGGTTTTTGTTGTTAAAAAAATCCAAATGTTTGTTTCACAAGGATATTATAGTGATGCAGTGGAATATATTTTGAGGGGGAAGGTTAAAATATATTTTATAGGCAGTACTGGGTAAACACAACTATATCTGAAAAACCGCACACGCTGCACAAAGACCTTTCAGATTATACAATAAACATTTTACACTGTGGAATACCTTCTCTATAACATTTTGTCTACACTGAAATGCATAATTGCATACTGAAAGATGGTTACTATTATTGTTATTAATGTTATAGTAGCATGCAAGGGAACTACTGTATAATTAGCAATGGTATCTGTCCCAAAGATGCTGGGATGGAGATAAGCAAAACAGGTAAAGGTTTCACCATCTGTGTTTTACCAAACACGAATGAGGTGCAGGGAAGGTGAAAGGCTTACTCCAATTAAGTAGTGAATCTCCAAGCAACTGATGATTTCCGGATCAGGTCCCAGATTACTGGTCCAAGGGAACAGAAGGCTGTGGTTCAGCTGGGACACAAACCTACATCCTTGTCTTCCCTATGCATGGCTTGGCACAAACTCATCAGAAATTAGTTCTGTTCCTTTGGACCCTCTCTTTATGAGCCTGCCCTACAGACATTCCCTTACCTCCATGGTGCAGCACCCAAGAAGCATTACAAGGAACGTAGCTCACCGTCTCACAGCAATACTTCTCAAATGCGCAAGATGGGGACTTAAGCCTCAAGAACTTCATTGGCTTTTCCCCCTGACACCTTCTGCCCCCTCCTTTATATTCTGCCTCTGTATTTTGGTCATCCCCACTATAAGTGTTAGGATAAGGTTATACTATTTTTTAAAAACTTTGATAACTAACTTTTGATAACAAGACGTTAGTAACTAACCTTTCTGGTTGCCAAGAAAAGTTGTGGAATCTCTACCATTGGAGGTGTTCAAGACTCAGCTCAACAAGGTCCTGAGCTAGCTGACCTAATTGGACCTGCTTTGAGCAGAGGGGTTGGACGAGGTGATCTCCAGAGGTCCCATCTAGCCTGAATTAGTTTAGGATTCTATGTTATGTATTTTTACTTCAGGTGTCTTCCTTGACATGTTAAAAAATTAATTTCTTTCAAACCTCCACCTAACATTTCTTATCTCACAGAAAAGAGTCCACACGTTCTTCAAGGTACAGAGAAGTACTATAAAAATGAACGAGATATTTCTACAAAACGTGTCTGCTGATAACATGTTAAGTCCTCTACCCCTTCTAAGTTTTTCTAAAGTCCTAAAGAGAAAGACACCCATTTATCCTTTGTTCTCTTGCAACTCAAAGCCCATACAGTATGTGAGAACTCTAGACACTGAGGCTGTAGGACAAGCCAGAAGACCCATGCTGACCTCAACATCCTGAAGAATCACCTTTATTATACAGTAAGTGTTCTTTGAGAATGTGTTATTACAGATGCCACTATAGAAGATCAGTAAGCATTATCCTGTCAGAATAGCAGCTTTGAGAAAATCCAGCTGCCTTGAATACTGATTTATGTTACTGCATTCCCAAATTTAGTAACCAAGGAAAAGCTGGAGAGCTTGATACTGACATTGATGCTTCTGGCCAAAGTAACATGTATCAGAAAGAATAATTTGAAGTGAGAGATCCACAGAACTCTCTCAGAAGGGACTTCTGCACATTCTGCACAAGTCTTACTATGTTTCGGTTCCTCTCTGGACTATCTAACCACTACACAAACTTTAAAATAGCAACACTATAAAATGAAAGAAAACTAAATAGTACTTCTCTGCAAGTAAAAAAAAAATAGTCTAGAAAAGCTGAGCAAGAGGGAAACCTGCTCAAGATGATGCTGGAGAAGACTGTGGAGATTAAGTCTTGTCTTATGGATGAGACCCCATTCAAACTTTTCTTGGTTGCCTATATCAAGAACCTTCTTCATTTTGAGAAGTGTCGTCTAACTTTCATGTCTTATCTCAAGACTCCCTGGTCATGTTGGAACAACCTTTTTGTAAAGTGCTGAGTTTTTTATCACAGACATTTATCAGGTGAGGAGAAAGGAGTAGGGCGTGATCTAGCCATGGCTCTGTGAGGTTTGGTGGAAGAGATCTGAAAAAAGAGTAAGTATCTAACAGACTTGTAGATACAGTAAGTATCTAACAGACTTGCACTACTCGGTTCCAAAGCCACCACATGAATGTCATCATATCCCTTTCAAGCTTGAAAATGACCTCAGCTGGAACTCTCCTTAGAGAGTATGAAACATTGGCATTTGTTTGCTACCATTCTTTTTATTGATTATTCTCATATTTTTAATATTTCCTCTTCTTTCTTTAATATTATGTGTTAATATTGCAGTACCACCTATAGCAACAAATTAAAATTGCAGCTTCCATCAGAAACATGATCCTGTCATGTTCTAGGTTCTGTACAAATCTCACAGATGTAATAAGATACAGTCCCTTCCTCAAAGTGGCAAAAACAAAGGTGACAGAAAAAAAATTAAAGCAAATATAGGTGTCCCAGATCATGCCGCATGTCATCAGTAAAACAGGTTTCCTAATTCCAAGCCCAAGGTACCACACTGCTTTACGTTTTTCTTTGGTACTTTGACTTCTGTCTCTATTTAAGGTTCAATTCTTTTATTAATAGAAGTTTGGAGACTGGAAACAGAACTACAGAGATACTACCTGACTTGGTCAAAAATAAGATCAGGAGAGCACACAGGTCTTTTGGTGCTCCAGTTATAAAACTCTTAGTTTTTATGAGCAGAAGCAAGCAACCGCTACTCTTTGTCAGAGCCATCTGTAACCAGACTCTCACAATATCAAGGCCCTGCTAATAAAACCTATCTGTCAGACTTTGGTGCCTCCCTAGTATGACTACATAAAATAGGTCCACGAGTGGGCCAAATGAGCCCACACGCCTGCAAAGAAACATCAGGTCCCCACTGGATAAGGCTTCCTCATTCACTAAAGTCAGTTACTGTCCTGCTAGGGGACCAAAAAAATTGAAAATAAAAAGAGTTTTCACTTTGTATGCTTTCCTGGTCAGCACTAAACGTCTTTCTGGGTAGCAAGTGAGAATATAGGAGATTTTAAATGCTTTCTTTGAAAGTAGGAAAATATATCTTTTAAGCAATCAAGCGTTAACTGTGAGAATTAAAAATATCTGTTCCATATGTTCAAGTCCCGAGTAAAGTAATATTAAGTATGTACAAGAAAGTTCAGGTAGAAAGAGCAAATGATTAAAATAAAAGTCCCTTGGGTCAAAACGCAAGAGTAGCGGACATAGATAAAGTACCAGGGAAAGGAGATGAAATACAAACAGGATGTGCTGTGGTGTCCAAATGAGACACATTACTAAAAAAAGTGTTGCATCATTAACCACTCCATCAACTGGCTCTGCCAGGGTTGCAATGGACTTTCTATTGCCAACATCAAGTCCACTGACAGCACAGAGGCCTTGGAGAATATGAGGATCTCAGATCACTCACCGCTATGTTTGCTAGTCTCACTTTAATACTTCAAAATAGAGGAGGGAGAAATTTCATAATCAAACTTAAAACAAAACTAGCAGCTGAAAAATAATTTCAGTTGTGTGATGGGCCTCTCAAAATATGACTGATACCTGTATCTTCTGTACTGGTATCTCAAGGGTCAGTTGAGAGTCCCTGGTCTTCAGTGGATGCGATACGCGTTGTCCACAAGTTGCCTTGCTTTTGTTGCTGGTGCTGGGGTAGCTCTCTAGAAGTCGTCTAGTATTCCGAACAGAAAACATCCCAAGAATCTTTCAATATACCAAATCAATAGATCTGACCTGAACCCAAACACTCAAACTAAAGCGCTGAATGCCATCAATTTGCCCTGCAGTCCATGGAAACTGATGAACTTCAAGGCCTCTAGAATCCATCCCCTAATGATGAGCCCTGTCTGGTCTCCATGGCATTGCCCAGTATATAGTCCACGGTGTGACCAAACACAGACCCTCTTGAGCAGCTCCAGACTCCAATTTTAATGTCAGAACTGTTAATTCAGAGGGGCTGGTTCTAGATAAAAGAGAAGTTTGTGTAAGCATAGTTAAATGTTATCTGTAGGTAAGTGCCTAGAAAATCCACTGCATACATTGTAAATTTAATTAATTGTAGTGTTTTACAAAACAAAATATTCTGATTTTTCCAATCAGAGCAATTTTAATTATTTTTTTCATTTTGTTTCAAAAAGTATTTTAAAAATTTTTATTCAGACCTAACAAACTTTATTGCATTTTTAAAATTACTACTTTTAGAGGTTGCCATAAAAAACACTCAATTTGTCTATTCTACCGCTAAGCTCATTCCATGTAAATTTTCAGACAAAATTCTTAGTAACTGAAAGAGTTAAAGGAAAAATACCTTTTATTCTTACTTTGTGAAATATACAAAGTAAATGTGTATTATTTACTTCTTGTGCTTTGGGTTTAGTAATATTCACTCTTTCATTTCCATGTCAGTGAAGTAGCCAGTGCCTCCTTTATCATGGTTTTTACACTTTCAAACACACACACACACAAAGGCACCAATAAGAATGAGAAAAACATGGTTAAAAATAGGATGCTCTTGATTGCAATCCCACAGAAACTGGCAAAAGGACTTGGGGACATGAAGCTCCTATTAGCCTGTTTGTTTTTAATTGACTAGATTTCAAGTTGACAGTGGCCCTTTTAGCAGTGTACAGAACAAAACAGCACCGCGTGGCCAGCAGGATCCATTTTAAAGTGGTGCTCTCTTATGTCCCCTGCTGAGGATTGCACCATATGAGCCATCAGTAACGCCAAGTCAAAGGCCAACCATCAATAAAGCTCTTGCTGTGATCAAGAATATGTAAACAATGGACCGGCCACTTCTAGTGGCAGTTATTGCTGAGTTAAAGCTGAAGTAGGGTGGCACCTACCTGACAGGTTTTTTTTCTGAAATTTTACAAAACATAACATTTTATCTGGACACTGTTGCTCGCAGTAAACGTTTTAGTGCAGACTGTGTTCTGCACATACGTAATTAAATGAATGGAATATGATAGAGACTACTTGTCTAGATACAAAGCCTGTGAAAGTCAGTGGGAACGTTTCCATCCAATTCACTGGTCTCTGAATTAGGTCTGCGGGCAATACATTGTAACCCAGATATCATAGCGATGAGAACTAAATAAAAAGCATACAGATGCGTCTTCTCTCATTACATAGACTCTTAAAAGTACACTTTTATTTAGTACAGTTCAACACGTCTGGGCTAAGTTTCTCTTCATAGATGTACATGGCCTGGAGTTAAAAATTCCTACAATGGAAGTTCACTGAGAAGAGGTTATTATTTCAGAAGGAAAAGACATATAGAATTTAATTGGGATTTTTGCTTTTCGTCATCCTTCTTACATTCCTGCTATAGGATGGATTAAGCTTTCTGTGGGAAGAATTTACTTCTATATATCCTGGAATAGTTTCCCTAAATCCTGTTAGCTTCATTTTGCAGAGTGGGTTTCTCCATAATTTACGCACCTATAAGACTTAACTGGACAAATTAAGAAAATCATCTAAACCCCCTTGCAAGGACATACTTTCTCTGACCTTAACTAACTCTTTGTTGCCATCAGTCCCTGTACATGACTCATCCCGTTCTGTCACATTACCATTGACAAGGACATATAAAGCCACAAAAGAAGTTGACGGACACCCGCTCCAGAGCATTAGTTACCTTGCTCCATGCTCCTGAGATCTGACTGTGCCTTTGACAGCTCTCCAAGCACATTTTCCCATTTCTAGAATGAAACTGAACCTTTGCACTTTATTATTATTATTATTATTGTTCTCTTTCAGCAAAAAGGTAATTGGGCATGAAAAGTTCAAATCCATTAAATAAAAACTCAATTTAAAATATTTTCCATCCACCAAGCAAGGTCCTATTCATTACGCTGACACTGTACTCCACCTCTGTGCCAAGTGGATCACTCAAAGATGCCCCCCACCACTTTCCTGGCATTTTGTGTGACAAGTAAATCTGCTGTGCACACATTGCTTTATAGGGCATCCCAGTTTTGTATAAATACGTGCAACATTTTTTTACAGCACCTTTAAATTCCCAAGTTGAATTCCTTAACTGTCGAGATACTTTCAAGTAAACTATTTGCGTTGAGTCTCTCCTCTGGATATCGTGGCAGACAGACACGGCTTCTGAGTTTTATTTCTGCTTCTTTACTCACTTCAAGATTTTGAAGAGCCTCAGTCCCGTTTAGATTACCCTACTGCTAAATATAACTGTTAAAAATGTATTTACTTATCAAAAACAATAGCAGACAATTAAACTATAAATTGCACAGTTCTCTAGGAACCTCAGTAGAGGAATTCAGATGTTGCAGTTACCTGGTGCCTTATTAATTTAAAAAAGCAAAAGAAACCAAACAACACATTCTTACACTTCAGCCACAGGTTAAATATTCTGTTTTCACAAAGGTCACTTTTTCCATAAAGTTTTTTTTAGTACAGGTTTACCGTACAGAGACACTATTTTGCCATAATATCCATTATAAATTTCTTTTTTAAAGCTAGCAAAATATTTGCCCCCTACAACGCAATCCGCCAGAGATGCAGAGCGCAGCTACTTTATTCTTCACAGGCCCAGGCCTGAAACCTAATACAAAAGCCAAAGAGGGACATCTAGTGGCACCGTGCACGAAATTAAGAACGAGCGGAGGGAGGAAAAACCTACTGCCGTGCCTGTGGATCTGAGAGAATCACTCGTTTCTCATCAGGAATGAAGAAAGGTTGAAGGGAAGACCAAAACGAAGAAAAGGAAAAAGTCTGCCTGTTTTATGATCTTCGAACACTTAGACGCTTACGTTGGTGATATACTTAACACTAAACTCCATTTGGGCAAAACAGAAAGATGAAGCAAAACAAAAGGAGAGCTAACAGACATCGAGTCCAATTCAGTTGAAGAAAGTCGGATTCCTCAAAATGGATCTAAATGACAGAGCCATAAAGAAACAGCGCTGCCACAAAATTCCAGACACAAAGAAGGAAACTGCTTGCCGGCTTATCACTTGCAGAACAATCCTGAGGAAAACCAAGAGGACGAGGACCCGCAGAACTAATTTCATTCACCTTGAAAGCAAACAGGTATATCAAACTCCAACCAAGGGCTGAGCATCAACAGAAGCTAAATTCCACTTTGACAAAACTTCTAAAAACTCACCCGACGAGCAAACAATAAGATGTAGTGCTTACCACTGATATTAGCAGTGAACATTTCATCATAATCATCATGAAGTGCTCATGAGATGTTAGTGGAATAAGCCATCTGTCAGCTAACAAGGCAGATCAGTGGCACTGGACCCTTCTCCCAGTTGAAGAGAAGGAAAGCACCACAGCAAACTACAAAGTGCTGCAGAGACAACACAAGAGCTGAGTAGCATGACCTATGTGCTCCCAGCTAACTTTAGTACCAAAGAGTACCCCTGTTTGTAACAAACTGGGCCTTCCTTCTGAAAACACCCCTTTAAGAGTACAGAAGGGACACCCACGCAGAGAGTACGTAAGTTGCCAGCCCTGCTCTCTGAGAAACGCAGCCTGCAAGATGGACCACACCTGCTCACGGGTTTGATGTGAAAATCCCATAGTAAACAACTTTGTGTTGTATACCAACCCAGTATTAAATAAATGAGGCAGTCATGCACGCCAGAACATAACTGCAGGCTCGTTAAGGAAAACTGAGCTTTTAGTTTCACTTTCTATCAAAAGAAGCAGCAGATGAAGTTCTACCTTTACAGCAATTATATCAAGGTCTCTGAGACACCTAAAGAATTTTAACCTACCTTGAGCACTTCTGTGGCAATTCCATGCACACAAATCCCTACAGTTCCTCTCTAAAGTCAGGTTTAAAGAGATGAAGCTCAGAAATTCTTTCAAGAAATGTGGGACAACCTACAGAGCTGAACCCTTTCTGCCCAGCTCCCAGACAAGCTCACCCTTGCTCTGAAGGTCCTTTCTGACTTCTAGGAATGTACTGGAGTGAAAAGGGATACTTTTCCGTAAATTTGAAAACAAGTTTCATATAGGACTTTCCATGCAAAAAAAAAAAATTATCATCCCCTCCAATGTTATAGGCATGATGTCATTTTGGGGGCAGTTTCATAAGCTATTCTTTGTAGTCATGCAATGCCAACTCCTACCTCCCACAGCAGAGGTCTGGGGGCCACAGGGGCCTTAAGAGGCAACTGATTAAACAGAATTAGCTACCGAGTTGACCCAGCCTATGGGTCATCTCCATTCTGCTTGGAGGTATTATAATCCTCTTTGCAGATATTTAACGACTGGATGCACAAGGAAAAACATTCTTTAAGAGGAACTTATTATAAATAGAGGTAGTAAAGTGGGTCTATAAAATAAAAACGCAGAAGCAGAAAGCTACCTGCCTCTCTCACAACGCTTCCTCTACTAGTCTTCATCTAGTTTGCTGCTTGATGCTGTGCTAAGCTATCATTAAAGTATTTCCCTCCTTTGTGTCCTCCCTTTCTTTTTTTCCTCCTTATGGTTTCTGCAATACTGACACTACTTTCTGAATTTATTCCCCCTCACTGGACAAGCAGTACCCATGAGACAAACACTCTAGTTTTTCTCTCTTTTTTTTGTATTAAAAAAAGAGACAGGTTTCTTGGAACTTCCTCTTCTTAAGCTCTCTCAAAAGTCCATGGGCACATATGAGATGTAGAATAAAAGAAAGATGCTGTCAGCGGTGAGGCACACTGGGATCCACCAGCAAAGAAGAACTAGATATAAAAGCATTCAATTGCGGAGATTATGTGGCCACTTCTAAAATAATGTCCTTCAATGCATAAAAATAAATTACTTATAAATGTGTTTCCATGGCAAAAGCAGCCACCTGGCATGCAGGTCAGTACTTGGAGATGCTGTGTCAAGGAATGGAGGCTGACTAGTTAATAGGAGTCAGCCACCACTCTCCTGCCCATATTACAACTCAGTAGGCTTTGAAGAAAGTGTGCCGGAGATGTCATTTTCCACCCTTTTACAAGCATCCACTTCAAGATGCTTCCCTCCAGGCTCGCAAGGGATGCTCTACATGACTATAGAACTACTTACAGAATTTATGACATAGGATCATGGTTACAACTTCATACATGGCAAGCACCTCTGCAAACTACAGTCCTGTGTGTGCATGTTCACTATACCATATATTCCTAAAAATACTTAATTAGCACTATTATACAGGAAAAAACCCCAACCTTCTGGTATTATACCTCACATTTCTCACTCCTACTTTTAAAACAGAAGAGTAGTATTTTTTAATATGTGGAAAGGGGTCCTAAATTTTGGTTTTTTTCAAGAGTGTACAGGAGTAAAGAGCAGAGTGCTTTGTAGGAGGAAAACACCTCTTTAAAATATTTCATATTCCTCTTTGCACTGCAGTAATTTAATAATAACTGCTCCCCCCCAAAAAAAAACCAAACCAAACAACAAAAAACCCCTACACTGTTTTTAATGACTAAGTTTAGTGTGTATATATTCCAGAGAGAAACAATGTCATAGAAAAGAGTGAATCAATGCCTGTGTCCCAAAGTCTCTGAATGAAGACCACACACTTTTCTGGAAGTCACGCTGCGATTAAACTAACCTCAGCAGAAGGGCAGCCATTCCATGGTGTATTTTCCACTAGAGGTCAGGCTGAAGGAGCTAATGATCTATTTTAGCCTTCAAAATCTATGAGTGGGAGTTACTAATCAAGAGTTGGAAGTTTGAAAATCAGCATTTAATTAATACTGCTTTGCTTGACTTAAAGTGAATCACAAAGATGTGTTTTTCTAACAGTCCAACAGCTGGAGGTATTTAATCATGAGAGTATTTTAACGTATGTCAATACAACCTTTCACAGAGCACGTGATGTGCCATCTCATCTGGCAGGACAAGGTCTGGAAAAGAGAAAAGTTCTTCTTAAACTTCGGCCTTGAAATGAAAAACATGTTAGTTTGAATAACAGACAACACTCTAGTTACTTTTAAAAGGTTTTTTTTAAAGTTTTGCTTTCTATTTTTTTGCTTTTAGAAAGGACATACATTAGAAGCATTTTCCAACAAAAATCCAGATTGAGTTTGTTTCTGTAAATAGCTAGGAAGAGACACAGCTAAGCATGGGGTATTTCACCATAACAGGCTTCAGGCGACTAGAAAATTTCTCAAAAACCCCAAAGTGATTTGAATTAGGAGCCCAAGCTTTTCTTTTCCTGTATTTTGGTGACTTACGCAATTCTACCACTTCCAGAAACATTGACCCAGCTTCTTGAAATAAATACCTTGAAGACAATGAAGTTCAGATATACACATGCTTCTGAAAATTCAAGGAAATGTTTAATGCATCAATTTTAGTTTTAAACATCTGCTTTGTTGTGACAGGACGTGAAGTCATGTTCAAATGGCAAGTCCTAGCTCAGAGCTCTTTGCCAGTCACCAGCCCTCTCAACTACTCACTGCCTTAGAATCATAGAATCATAGGGTTGGAAGGGACCTCTGGAGATCATCTAGTCCAACCCCCCCTGCCAGAGCAGGGTCACCTAGAGCAGGTTGCACAGGAACGCATCCAGGCAGGTTTTGAATGTCTCCAGAGACGGAGACTCCACCACCTCTCTGGGCAACCTGTTCCAGTGCCTCACCACCCTCACAGTAATGAATTTCTTCCTGATATCTAATCTAAATCTACCCTCTTTCAGTTTGAAGCCATTACCCCTTGTCCTCTCACTACATGCCCTTGTAAAAAGTCCCTCTCTGGCTTTCCTTTTCTGTACTTTCACCAGGTGAAAAGCAGCATACCTGATAACAGCCGATCGTTTCATCAGAGTTACAGATTACTTCATTTACTGATTTTGTAACAGAACCTGATAATAGCAGTCCAAAATCCACATGTGCATGTTTTAAAAGGTGAAAATCAGTTTAGCTCAGTGATACGTTCAACTAATACACTTTTTTTCCTTTACCCATTCGCCTGAAAATAAGCTAACCTTTCAAAATTTACAGCTGTACAACAACAGGTACAGTACACCTCTCGATGGCATGGCATGGCCTGGAGAAATGCAAGAGCCATTTGACAAGGACCACTCCAACACGCTTCCACGGAGCTGGCAGTTGGAGTTTGACTGAAGCTGGTAAGGCAGATTTCCCAGATTGAGCACGTACCCCACCCAGATGCACAGATGGTATTTGTGGGAGCAAAGGAAAATAAAATATAGGTTTAAAATACATGCAAGAGAAACACAGAATAATATTGAATCACTCTAGGTATTTCTACGGGTTTCCGTTTATCTTTTCTACTTCTCGGCGCATAGCGAGTGTATATTCAGGGCTTTGAAGCCACTGAGCAAATGGAAGGGATTTAAAACTAGTTTTGTTTCAAATGTAAGATCACAGAAATAAAGACAGGCTCCAGGTATTGCTCTTCAGAATGAGAGTTCTGTACAGACGTCTGATGCAAAAGGAGTTAAAAACGCTGTTCCTGCAAATGTCTGGCAATGCCAACTAGGCTTGTCAGAAGAGCCTTTTCGATGCTAAAGGAAAGGACTCGCTCTGCTGCTGAATTTCAGATGGGTCCCTCTGCATGGTGGCTGCTTTCCCATTGTTTTAAATGGATAGAAAGGCACACAGCTAGAAAGAAGTGGCAAGCTACAAAGTAGTGAGGGAAATACAGCCTTAGATGCGGTATCACGATATAAGGAGGCAAGAGTAAACACAGACTGACCAATCTGCGTTGGCAGGTTGACTCTGACAATGATCGGTTTGGGCCCCAGCACAAGGCCACAGTCTCGCCCCTTCTCCCTCCATCACTAGTCCTTCTCAAGCTAGGAAGAGCTGATGGCCAATCTTACCTTGTTACAGTGATACCGTCCAAGGCAGCTGGTCTCGAGATCCTATGAAACGCTAGCAGAGACAGAAGGAATAGGAGGAAAACAGCACAGGTAGGAAGCAGCAGAGAAAGATGCGAGGAGAAGAAACACAAAAGCCCATGTTTCCCTTTGGAGTCCTTGGTAACCCAGAGGTGTTGGCATGTACTTACTCTCCCATGTCAAGAACTGAAGCTCCACAATGTTCTACTATTAATCCTCCACTCTTCAGCATCCTCCTTCTAGAGGATCCAGCTCTTCATTATTTCACTTGTTCGTTAGATTTAATTTCTGGTAAATCACTGTTAACTTCTTAATTTCAAGTCCCACCCTTCTCTTGTTTAGTAGACGCGACTTAAACTCTACCCCTGAATTGCAATAAAAAATCTCCCTTCTTTGGATTAAAGCAGCCTGTTTGCACCCTTCCTGACTCCTCCTGCTACCCTTCTCAGTTACAGACGAATGTGGACTTCCACTGGATCATCTCAGAACTATGGGTAGATAGGTAGGCCCTCCTGTGATATGCCCCACAGTACTACATCCACTTCTCATAGAGAATGGTTCGGGTCAGAAGGGACCAAAGATCACCTAGTTCCAACCCCCCTGCCATGGGCAGGGACATCTCCCACTGGATCAGGCTGCTCAAACCCCATCCAGCCTGGCCTTGAACACTTCCAGGCATGGGGCAAGTTCGCTGGGCAACCTGTTCCAGTGTCTCACCAGCCTCACAGTAAAGAATTTCTTCCTAATATCTAATCTAAATCTACCCTCTTTCAGTTTAAAACTGTTATCCCTTGTCCTGTCACTATACTCCCTGATAAAAGAGTCCCTCCCCAGCTTTCCTGTAGGCCCCCTTTAGGTACGGGAAGGCTGCCCAGAGCCTTCCCAGAGAAGGTCTCCCCAGAGAAGGTCTCCCCAGAGCCTTCTCTTCTCCAGGCTGAACAACCCCAACTCTCTCAGCCCATCAATCCGGGCTCACAAGTGAGGTCGTAGAATAATAGAACCATAGAATTGTCTAGGTTGGAAGGGACCTTCTCCCACACAAAAACAAGAGAAAAGCAAAGCCTTTTGCATACACCAGCCTCCTCTGGGCTATCCCTTAGCAGCACAGCTTCTGGGGTAGGAAAGTAAACTATACATGTCATGCTCCAATTTCTGCAGTTTGAAACTTATCAATGACCAGCACACTTGATATAAAGACTCTCCTGGGTCATTTTTTTTTTTTTCCATCTTGTGCTATTGTTTATGCCACAGTTATGAAAATGAACAAACAAAACAAAAAAGACCAGGAAGGGTCTTTCTAAAGAAAGTATTTCAAATTGATGCATCATAGAAAGATGCAAGCAAAGAGCAAAAGTTTCTATCAGCAGCATATTTGTGTCAGTATGACATGCAAAATAATTATACATTCACATCCAAATTACTTGATATGTACAGTTGCAAGTGTCACTCATTTAATGCTGAATTTATTAAAAAATTTTA
This sequence comes from Larus michahellis, assembly GCF_964199755.1. Classification (NCBI taxonomy): domain Eukaryota; kingdom Metazoa; phylum Chordata; class Aves; order Charadriiformes; family Laridae; genus Larus; species Larus michahellis. The sequence continues at coordinate 70,310,687 of NC_133896.1, read as the reverse complement.
AAAAATTCTACAAAATCTTCTACTTTATCCAGTCACGAAACCTATGTCTGGAGTAACTTCAACAAAAAGAATTACTTCAAATTTTCACCCGTGTCACTAAACTAAAGTTTAGCCCAAATACTTTTTTCTTTTTAATCTATTCAACTGACAGAAATGGAGCTGCAATGGTTTGGGTTTTTTTAATCCCAAAATGGATTATACAAACAACAATTTCATCAAAGATTTTTTACAACAAGCCTAGCATTACTGGTTATATCTTATTATTAAGGTAAGCATTCTTCAAAGAACTGTTATGATTGGAATCTCTTCCTGATACATAGTGACATGCTATTTGCTGGCTGCAGTGAGAAGAGTCAAAATGAAAACAAAAATACAAACACGCTTTTTTTTTTTCCTCTTGTCTTTATTGATTTAGACTTCAGAGCTACAGCCAAAAATAGTGCATCTGTAGAAAATTACCACACTTGCTATCAATACAGCATCATCGCATGTTTAGAATCATAAGCACTTGACAATTCGCAAAGGGAACATTCAATCTAACATTTTGGCAATACAGCCCATGAATAGGGAATACAGGGAGAAGGATTTTTTTCCTCCAAAAGGAAATATTTCTGAACAGGAATGAAAAGCCTTTGTTAAAAAATGAATTCCAGTCACCCCAGAAAACTCATGCTGGCTTATTCAAGACATCAACATACCCTGCTGGAAAATTCGCGTGGAATGTCAAAAGGTATGCAGAAGTTATGACTCTTGCTACAGGTACAACGCCGTCTTCAGCACTTTGTACGCCATCGAGATGGTCACTGCATACGCAACTGCCCAAGACAAACCTCTGGCAGGCTGGGGAAGAGGGATCAAGTACGCAAAAGTGTGAGCGATCCTAGCCCCAGTGAAGATCCTGAAATGCAGCAAGGCTGTGGACAGCTCAGGACCACTAAGAGCATACAGCAGTCCAATGCCAAGAAACGGGACAATATTTTCAAGGTCATTGAGGTGGCCTCTGGGGAAAGAAGCAAAATTGGTTTACAGTGACACATTTTGTTGAGTAAAGCACTTCAAGACCCAATATTTTTAAGCATCTTCAAAGCGCACTACTGTTAAGGCCCTAACATAACTGCTGGCTTCCTCAGCAGCGGGGACTTGATTCAGCTACTAAAATGATTTTGGCATGTTCACCTGACATCGCTCTGGTCTCTCGCGTCGCACCCCACATTTTTAAGCTTCTGATTTTCTGTATGAAAGGATTTAGTTTTTGCCCAGGATCTTCATAATATTAGGGACTTCGAAGAGTTATTTGAGTGCACCTGGGTGTGCAAGAATGCAAGGAAAGGTGGGGAAGAAGACAGCTGGAGTTTTCTTGTAGCCTCTCTCAACTAAACATCACTTAACTGGATGATTGTGATTGCAACTACTAGACTTCATGGTCCAGATGGTCTATTCCAATCCCATAAACTCAGTTTTTAGTCTCCACAAAGACAATATGAAATATCCTACATATGAAACATTCTATAAATCTTCATGAAGTTCATCATCTTGAAGAATGCTATTTTTGAGCATCTAACAGGTGTGACAGTTACGCTTTTGGTTCATTTTCTTCACTACTAAGCACTAAAATAGCTGAAAAACGTTTAGAAGTTTTAAACCATAATATAATTTGCTAAAAATGTGTTGAGACTGAATTTCTGATCTTGAAGTATTCTTTCACGCCTCTTCCTAAACCTTCCCTGCTCCCTCTACCTCTTTAGAAAAATTACACTTCCAGCCAAATTTACTGATTGAAACAACCTCTAAGCCTTACTAATTATGTCAAAATTCACAGCCAACTAGAATCAGAACATGGTGCTGTTTTGCAGCTGCTTTCTGAAGTCATTTATCATTACAAGGAAACATATCCTCCAGCTTTTTTTTTCCCTCCAAAAAAGTACACTGAAGAAAGTAATGTCTTTTCTATGCCCATAAACACAACAAATTCTAGTCACTTATACAGAAGAGAAGCCATGCTAAATCTATGTGACGTTCTCTGTTGACACAAAGCTTGCAACAGAAAATATCGTAAACTGCCATTAAGAACCATTGTTGGGAGGAAAAAATGGATGTTGCTGAATCAATGCAGTACCTAGAACCAAGATGACTTCCTAGGTCTGGGGAAGTCTCAATAGCTCTGCAAAATAGCAACACAACATTTCATAATACACTGCTTTAAAAATCTAACCTGTGTAAATGACTCCATGCTGTGGTTGTCATTTCTCTAACGTAACAATTTAAGTTAAAAGGGCATCTTGTAGTAAAGGTAGTATCGACTTAGTTGTCCTCTTAGAATTTACAAATAGAAAAGAACTACTCCTCACCAAAAAGTGTCCATTTTTATATAATAATGAGCAAATTAAACAACTAACAACCCCCTGAACCACTCAGGAGGAGAAAAGGAAAGTTCAGAGCATCTTTACAGCCCATTGAGATTAGACTCTTCTTTCTGAGATTTTAATCCAGAAGAGACGTACAGAAATATACCACAGTCATCTACATTTGCAAGGAGATACTGTTCTGAAATCAGAGCCAATACTTATTTTCAAGATCTTCCCTAATAGTGGTTTAAATGAGAACAGTTTGTTCATATTCAAGTTTTTGGTATAAAAAAATATATATAGCAAATAAACTGTTAGCTTCATTAAGGAATAATCATATGGAAAGTATTCCATTAAAGCTTTCTTTGTTAGCACAGGTGTACCAAACAGCATCTCTAAAGTTATGATTTTGGTAACATAAAATTTTGCCATCAGCTAAATAAAACTAAATAAGCTGCAACATTCAACCCACTGAAATACGGCTTACATTCTGCCATGAATCCTGCAAACCAAAATACATACACTGCAGGTTGCACAATGTTATACTATTACTAGCATTCTTCCAGAAGGCTGGTCAACTTTCCTGTACAATTGCCACATCAGTGAGTAATCTCAATTCAATCCAGCAAAAAGAGCACAGGCTTTCACTCCTGCTCAGTACGATTGGCCAGATTAATGCCCTCATTACAACCCTGAGTTCCATGACTTCAACACAGTTTTACTCCTCTTCGTCCTGTTATTTCCTTTACACTTTAGGAAAAGATACAAATATTGCAACTGGTGTTCAAATTATATAGAAAGCTGATTTCCACTTAATGCACACTGCTTCATATTAAATCAACTTACTACCATATTTTACAATCTTCTCATCACTTCTCCCATGTATACAGGATACTATCCAAGAGTTAACTATTATAACCAATGATTTATTATTTTTAGTATGCACGCTGACTGTTTGAATGTGAAACGGTCCGTTCGTTGAGACAAATTAATGTATTAGATTACTACATAAAGCAACACAAAACACACAGGCTTGCTAAAGAGAATGGTGTGAAATTAATTCCTTGATTTAGTATTATTCTGCTATTTAAAACAATTTTGAAGACTCCTGTGCATTACCTGCGTACACGTTCTACACTTGGATCAGTCCGCAGATATTTTTTAGCGCTCTCGCCTTTACCAAATGATGCTGTATCTTCTGGGTTGACAAATGCCTATTTCAAATATAAACACACAAGAAACATTAGAAGCCAGAATGTTTCTTCTAGCCAAGGCAGCTTGCTATAAAGGTCACTCTTTTTACTAATGCCTCTACAACCTCATATAACTTACCTGAAGTTAAACACATGGGGAATAATATATTGCTCACTACATTACTGTTTTCTTGAGCCCAGCCTGTAAGTAACTTCCGTGCTGACAAATTAATGTAATTTATGCATGTAGGTAAAGCCTTATTGTAAGATGGACAAGCGTGGCAGATGACTCAGTACTCAGCCTGAAGTAATGCCAATGGGCTGAAGGAACTGACTGACTGTACTGCTTAAGTCTCTCTCTCACTATTCTTAAACTATCCAAAAGCCTTTTTTGGATCCCTTCCTTCTTCATAAGTCTACACAGCAATAGCATCCAAGAGTCTTACTCCCATACTCATTTATGACCCTTTCCTCTTAGGTACAAATTTTGCCACTTACATGACCCGTTACTACCTCCAAATACTGTAAGACACTATTTGAAAACAACATTTAATTCCATTAGTGCAGGCTGCAGCAGATTTCTCCTTGCTTGACACGTGGTAACACATGCATTCTGTGGACGGTTCAGGCTATGCAGGCTTAATTCAAGAAAACCTTGTGATTTTAGGAGAGTTACATGATTGCTTTCTCAGGCAGCCTTGATCCCTTTCTCCAAAATATCCTTGGGCCTCAAAATTCTGTAGACATGATAACAGCATCAGCAACATTTTATCTTCTCTCGTTTCACTAACTGCTTTCTTCCATTTTTTCTTAACATTTTAAAGACTTTTTTATATTTAATAGGAAATAAAAATGTCTTTACTAACTTCTGTTTGTAATATTACTCTCAGTCCTAAGAAAAGCAAGTACTCCAAATTAATGAAAGCCCTATTGTCACCCGCATACATATGGATCATAATGTGGCATGAGCGTTGATTAATACAAGAGTCCACTGGATCCACATATAGAAGCAGTACAGCTGACGTGCTTCCACAAAAGGAAAAGGAAGTAAGGTTACAACACAGACATCTGGGTCCTATTTTGAACATACAGGCCAGATTGCATGTTCTACTATACTCAATTTTCAGCTATGCCAAAGACCTAGAGAGCTATCAGAAACCAGCAGTAGCTCAAATGCTTTGCTGTTAGGACCTCATGAACCACAGAACAGTTCAGCTGTGTTTTCCTGCACCTTGCAGGAATGAAAAGCAGTATTTCAACAAAAGAAGGGCAACAAAACCCTTGAAGCACACACCATTGTGAAGATATGTGGCACACTCAGGGCTCTTTCAGCCCAGGACCAAGTGTTGGGGGCCTACAGGAAGGACAGGGAGGGACTCTTTTATCAGGGAGTGTTATGATAGGACACGCGGTAACGGCCTCAAACTGAAAGAGGGTAGATTTAGATTTAGATTAGATATCAGGAAGAAATTCATTACTGTGAGGGTGGTGAGACACTGGAACAGGTTGCCCAGGGAAGTTGTGGAGGCCCCATCCCTGGAAGTGTTCAAGGCCAGGCTGGATGGGGCTTTGAGCAGCCTGGGCTAGTGGGAGGTGTCCCTGCCCATGGCAGGGGGGTTGGAACTTGATGATCTTTAAGGTCCCTTCCAACCCAAACCATCCTGTGATTCTGTTTCCAACAGTGGCCATGGGCAAATGCCTAGAGAAGATCAAGAACAGCAAACACAACACAATGCTTCCCATGAACACTCTCTCCTAAACTAAATGCAGCTTCTGCAATATTTAGCAAACCTCAGCTGCTCTTTCATATACTTATCTAGCCTACACATCAATTCACGTAAATTTTCAGCCTGCCTCTCATTCTAGAAAAAAATTAATTTTTTTCTAAGATAATGACCCACCTGCAGTGGGAAGGCTAAAACAATTAGGAAATGTAAAGAGCTTTAGAATTACTGGATGAAAGGGTTATAGATGCATAAAAATCCAGTTCCTACCCCTCTTCTGACCCTACTAGTTGGTTATTCATGTAAATTGGCTCCATATCACATTTTATTTGCTTTATAAATTGTATAACCTGGTCACCAGCTTTCTGCTGAAGACAGTGGAAATTACAGTTATTAAAAACTCTTATTTAAAAATAAGAGAAAAGTTTTAGAAGAGTAGAGTAAGTCAAATGCAACTATAAGATACAGTCTCGTAATTATGTTAAAGACCTTGTCCATTTGGGACCAACAAAGCACCAGCATGCCAAACTCAGAATATCATTAGAGGACGGAGGAGAAGGAGGAAGAACAGCACCAGTATTTGAAAGCTGAAATGAAACACCTGTGATATCTCTGTATTTCAATACAAATTTCAATCTAATCTACCAGACAGTATTGCCAATTTCTTACCTTTCTTGAGATTCTGAAGTATGCTGTTATAAGACTCATTAGCATCATTTTTAGAAGAACAATAGTTGCATAAGTAGCGTAAGCCCGGAAGACTTCATTGTCAATTAACTGGGTCAGTTTAGCCATTTCTCCACTTCTCATTGATGACCTTTAGAAAAACATCGAAGTTAGGCTAACATCATAGCAATCCAAAGTTCTGGTAACAAGACTGTCAGGATAGCCTTTTTTTTTAGCATCACTGCAATGCCAGTAAATTTTGCCAATGCAGAAAGTTTATTTTCAAACAAATTTACTTTTCCTCAGTTTATTTTGTCAATGGCATAATACTTTAAGATGAGAAATTATATTATCATTTAATATTTTGCTTCCATTATAGCTGTTTATTAAACTGTCAAAACATAAACCACCAAAATACTTACTGTAATTGCAGAAACAAAATTTAGTCACAGAAATCAGTAGACTTTTGGAATAACAAAAGGAGTTAGATCAATTTTAGACCAATTCATTTGAAATAGTGAATTTCCCCAAGCAGTTACCAGGACAGAAAGAGTGTGATGACATACTATACATACTACAGTGTTTGAAGAGGAAAATTAGTATTGCCTAACTTTTTTTTTGTAAAATGACACAATTATAATTGCACTTCAGCTTTCAAACTAACCAGCGTCTTCCCACCCAGCAATCACTTGTGATCAAACTGAGTTAAACACGCATTTTTCTCCTTTGAGACCTTGTTCTTAAAAATTGCTTTTAGCATGATTCACAGGCAAAGATTAAGTTGTAATGACAAAAAGCAGAGAACTATTTATGTTTTTACCATGGGAGGTTTAAGTTAACGAACTCTCTTTCCAATGAGACCATGCCACACCCACAACCCTATGGAAGTGGTACCTTTTATCAACACCATAAAGTTAAGAATGGGATGAGGACTGAATGCACGTAAAACAAAAAGTATGTCTCCTTACACATTCAGTTTGTGCTCTGCACGCAGCAAAGCTTCCTTGCCTCACCAAGTGCTTCGACCATGCACTTAGTGAGCAGGAATCCACAAAACTTGTATGTCTTCGCTTCACTCAAAACTAAGATAAATGTATGTTTTGTTATAGTTAACTTCATTATTTCCTATGATATCATTTTAACAATAGAAATAAAAAAGGCAATAATAATATTAAATTGATTACAGCTCTATCAATCTCTTATCTTGTGTTCAGCATGGAGTCACTGCCAGTTGGCAGTGAATGAGAAACTGGACGAGCCGAGAGGAGAAGACAACTATTGCTCTGAAGGCACATCCTTGGTGGAGAGGTGGGCAGGACGGAGGCAAGCAGCTGTTTGCTCAGTGAAACAAATCTAGCCTTGCCTGGACCGGTCTGGCTGTGGTGATGGGATTTTGTTCCCTTTTATCCTTTCCAAAACACTGCTTGGGTCACCAGGCCAAGCACTGGCTCTAGGAATTATTACAAATTCAGTATAACTCTCCTTCCTTTCACTTCACAGTACCGCAGTTCTCGAGATAATCAGCATTTCGGCCAAGATTTTTCTCAGTGGTTTCTACAGAACCTGCATAGTTTCACACAACAAAAAGAAGGTCTGTATGGCTTCAGAGTGGTTCTCCTTCCTGAATTTTAAAGCTATGGTGAACATACATCCAAGAACGATGCAAAGTCACAAGAAACTGTTCACCAACATCTCTGTGTTCCTTCCACTGGCGCTACACCACATTTATCGGTTTTCCCTACTCACAGAGTTGGCCTCTCCAAACTCTCATAAAGCCCTGACCTTGCCTTCATTATGTAAAGGGAGTATACTGAAGAAATTCATAGTTTTAAGACCAGCAGAAATGCGAAAATACACCCCACACGCCAAAACAGCACAGGGCTAATAAAGACTGCAGCCAGCCTGATCTGCAAAGGCAACGGAACACCTGTCTGTGCCGTGAATGCGAAACTCGGGGCCTGGTTAAGTGCACACGCCCGGATCCCACGGAAAGGGCTTTAGGAGCCGGTGGGTGAGCACACGGCAGCCGCTGTGTCCCCGGCGGGAGCGCAGCTGCGACCCTGCCCCAGCCCCGGCTGACCGCGCCGCTGCCGTACACAGCGCTGCCGGCACCGGGGCGGCCTTTTCTCCTTTCCTCGTTCAAAACGCGACTTTTCGAAGTGCGCTCCAGGCACGTTGAAACTGCGGCCGGCTGGCCGCCCGCTCCCGTTTCCAACCACCCAGGTCCCCGCGGCCCAGCGGGACGATCCCTCCCCTCTCCGGGGCTCCGCCGCCCGGCCCGTGCCCACGCTGCTCCCGCTCCGCGCTTGCCGGGGCGGGGGGGGCGGGGTACGGCCTCGCACCACGGAACGGCCCCGGAGCCGCGGGGAGCCCCGGGCCACCCCCCTGGCCGCCCTCACCACACGCTCCTCAAGAAACACCCCGCCGCCTTCCGCGGGGCGCCCCCTCCCCTCAGCCGCCAAAGGTTTCGCGCCCGGAAGGCGACGGGAGGGGACAAGGGGGGATTTTCCGCTCCCGCCCGGCAGCAGGAGCCGCCATCGCGCAGCGCCCACGCACCTCGCCCGCGTCGCCTCGCAGAGCGCCCACACCGCGGCCGAACCCCGCTGCTCCCAGCCGGCCGCTGCGCCTCCGCCCGCCCCGGGGCCCGGCCTGGCCCGGCCCCGCCTCGCCTCGCCTCGCCTCCCCGCCTCGGGGCGCGTAGGCGGGTCTGGGCCGCGGCTCGACAAAAGGCCTTGGCGGCCTGTGCTGACCCCGCGGAGCCGCTCTGCCCCGCGGGGCCGCTGCGGCCTTCGGGCCCTGTGGGCAGTCGGGCAGGCCGCCGGTGCCACTTTGGTGGCTCGTCCAGGAAAGGCAAGGTTCAGGCCCCGGCCCCAGCAAACGTTACCTGGGAGGAAAAGAAGGAAAACCAGGAAAAGCAAACACGCAAGAAAAGCAGACGCTTGTGTCTGAAGACACTTGGTCTTTGACACAGAGGGAAACCAAAGATCATGCCCCAGTCACACTTCGTTAGAGTGGTGCCACGGCCAGCGGTTGCACGAAGTCACAAGTGGTCTCAAAGTTTACCTGAGAAACTATATAGAGCACCTAACATCTCCATACTTTGGGCCCCTACATCGCTTTGGTGGATCTGAACCTTTACCAAAGGAAAAAAAAAAAAAATCTAAAAATGCATGTCTTGCCAAGCCATGGGTGCTGTTGCAATCAATATGCATCATGTTGCTTTGCAAAGTGTAACAGAAAATAAAGGAACTTCAGGGCTGGCCACGAACTTCTGCCGGCATGCTAGGGTGTGATGAAAGGGGGAAACCCAGTGTCTGAGCTTCCCACTGCTGCTTCAGAGAAAATTATGCTATTCCCACATCACTTCCCCTCAATGCTTGAGACTAAGCAGCTCGTGATAAACAAGACTGAAGAAGATAGAGATGAATGTACTCAGGCGCCCAGTAAAGATTTCAGAAATAATCCTAAAGGTCTGTACAGAGTCAGAAAGGGATTCAATTTTTAAAGCTGCGTCATTATGGAAAAACTAGTCTTAGGTACATATATTCAGCATTCATTGATCTTACTTCATGTCCTGTTAAATACCTGTGTCTGCAGACCTTTGTGACTCCTCTTATTAACCATCAAACACAGCAAAGCTCATTTGAGCAAGGACTGTAGTATCAGCACTGATTTTAAAAGATGGCAGAAGTTGGGTTCAGCAACCTTTGTTCTCGTTAAGGACACAGCAAAGAGTATTTCCACTGAAGTCCGCAAAGCAACTCACATAAACATGGGCCTATCCCAGGAAACGGATTTATTTTTTAAAAAATGGAAGCATTTCTGCAGCTCCTAGCATACTTCAAGGCAGCAATTGTATCTTCATAAATTTTTGTACAACACCTAACACATAATATATCCCAATCATGTAGTGTAATTAGTGTTATTGAAATAAAATTATAATTATTTTCTGTTACCATTTTTTGTTTGTTTGTTTGGCTTCTAATCCTTATCTGAAGCCAGTTTAAAAAGAAGGTAAAGCTATTTATTAAGTTAACAGAGTTAAACGGAACACACATTATTATACTTGAGAATAAAAACTGGTAATTCATTTATATGCAGTTCTCAGAATTCTAGACTGGAACTACCAGAAAGCCAGGAGAAAGGCCATTTTCATTAGTTGTACATAGGGTATAATGAGAAGTGCAGCTAGAAATTCTACAAAAATCACCCTTTCCTTTGCATTTCACATTCCTGTTTTACAGATTCTGGAAACTTAGATTGATTTGTGTGATCTTAAAAAATGCTTCTGAAATTGAGACAGCTTATATGTTCCTAGTCTTTGAATGTTGAGGCCAACACCTTATTAATTTTTTCCTACTGTCATTGAATTCCCCTAAGGAAGGTATAGAAAGAAGAAACGAGGAAGGGAGGAGGACAAGAAGGGAGGGAAAAGAGGAGGGAAGGAGGAAGGAAAAAGCAGAGAAAAAGAACAAAAAAGAAGAAGGAGAAAGAGAAAAAAAGACGAGGAAAAGAAAAATAGAAAAAAAGAAAAGGGGAAGGGAAGGGAAGGGAAGGGAAGGGAAGGGAAGGGAAGGGAAGGGAAGGGAAGGGAAGGGAAGGGAAGGGAAGGGAAGGGAAGGGAAGGGAAGGGAAGGGAAGGGAAGGGAAGGGAAGGGAAGGGAAGGGAAGGGAGAAAAAAAAGAAAAGAAAAAGGGAAGAAAATAAAGGAAAACAAAAAATAAAAATGAAAAACAAATAAGAGAAAAGAAGATAAAAGATCAAAGAAAAAGAGGAATAAAGAAAAAGGAAAGACAGAAATAAGGAAATGAGAGAAAGGGAAAGAAAAAGAGAGAAAAGAAGTAAGAAGGGAAGCCAATATTTCTTGTGGACCCTGAACCACTTAAGAGTGGGGTGGAGTCTTGAGTAGAGTGCAAAACTAGGGCCATAGTCAGTAAAGCAGAAGTGAACTTGTGCTCAAGGTCTATTTTCTTCTCAAAGTTCAGTAGCGGGATAAAGTGCCTGTACAACATTTGAAAACTGCTGTGATCTACGTGAGGTTAGATACATAACTGTGGTGATAGTTGCTCCTGAGGGGCCCGTTCTCACAGTCCTTACTCATGTGAATTGTCCCTTTGATGCTAATAGGATTACTCTTGTAAATCAGGGAGGCCATATCAGCCCGATGCCCAGGGTTATACTGATCATGAAGGGCTTGATCTTGCAAACCTCATTCATGTGAGCAGCCCTTTTTCATGACAATTTTCCCATTGACCTGAAGAACTATCCATACAGCCAGAGACAGTAGAATCAGAACACAAATTTCGGGTCAGCATAAAAGTAGGGATATAAGAGTTTTTCATTTAACCTCCAGCAAGGAACAGATGCTCCCCAAGAAGGCCAGAGAAGTGCAATCATTCTGTCTTGACTGCGGGGAAGGTGAAGGAGAGGCATATATGGATCAGCCTCGTTCCATCCTGTCTCTTTCTCTGGTTCCATTTATTCACCATAATTAGTGTGGTAAAGAAGGTACCAACAATACGTTTTCACCACACCTGAAGCTTCTGTTCACCACCGCCTTGCTAACATAAATTAGTTATTTCCTCAAATAGCTTTTCTGAAAAATTGACAAATTATGCCTCCCACATTAAATCAACCAATGATTTACAGAGTAAAAAAAAAGATGAACACTAAGATTCAGACCATATTTTAACTTAAAATCTGAAATGCTGTTTAAATGCCACGAGGAAAGCGTTACAAAAATGTTTACTATAGCAGACCAGAGCCAGTTTTTGTGCTTCTCCATTAAAACCTGCACCCTCTGGTTAGAAAGCACTTTCGCTATATCAGATGTTGACACCTGTGTAATTTCGCTGTGATTCACATGCTTCTGCTTCAGAAGATCTCAAACTGCTGTCTGGTTTCTCTGGGGAACTGCTTCAAAAGCAGCAAGAAAGGATCTTTCTTCGGTTAGGAATGCTTCCTGCTGGGTGTAGCTTGGTGAAAGCATCCCTGGCATAAGCTGCCTTTCAGTGGAGCTTCGAACTCCAAAACAGCTGTGCCCATCCATCCGTCTCTTTCATTCATGCCACTTTTTTGAGGGCAACGGTTCTCAGTAGTGGAATTTGAAGGTTTTTTTTTTAAATTCCAGTTGCTCACTTGTAAGAGGCAAACAATAGTATATAATTTAAGTCACCGGTCGCAGTGGGTGGTGACTAAAAACCAGTGAGAGAAGGTGAAAGGAGGCAATCTCCACAAAGCACAAGAATGGTTATGTCTGCTGATTGTCTGCTCAGTTATACATCATTAATACTTTATTCGAAAATCCCACAAAGCTCATTTGCTGGTCATTTCAAGAGACCATGAGTAAGGTTGTCCTCTGAAGTTGCTTACTGTCTTCCATCAAGTAGCACCGTTGCTACAAGGAACGTGCAAGACAGGGCTCAAAAGTCACCATGTGGACATATTGTAAGAAATAATCCAACACATGAAGAGCATCCGTAGACTGTTGCCCTACACAGCTTGATGTCCCAGTTGAGGAACAACTCAGAAAGGGACTGGCGGGCACATAGGCAGACCTTTTCAGTAGGTCTCTATATAAGCACATCACGGACCATTTTTTGCCTTGATTCCTCCTTCAGTGCGTATGAATACTGCAGCAACGGTCTTGCTTCTGAAAATAGGTCTGCAGCACAGAACTGGCTTTGCTGCCGACAGTAATGCATATGTGGTGAGGTATTTGAAGTCCTGTGCTGTACTGAGGGGGAAAAGGCATTAACCTCAGCTTTTGTAATGCTTTTTGATCTGTACAATTGTTTTTATTAGGAAAGCAAGATATTGTATATCATTAAAGGCCATGAGAGAGTTGATAGCATTATAATGCTCAGATGTGCCAATAAAACAGATTTTGCAGAAACCACAGCAAGTTACTCTTAAACTAATCCAGTGAGAAGAGTTATTTGTTAAGCATTATTAAATACAGCTTGCAGAACAAAATCTGATCCTTTAAAATAACACAGAAGTAGCGGAAGGAGAAAAATATTCATTATAAAAGCAGAAAGGTTATTAAGTTTCACTTCACAGATCGAACAGAAAGGAGCCAAAGTATAGAGAGCAAAATGAGTTTTAAGACATTGAGGTTTTAATCGTTACTAGAAGAGTCCAGTAAAGATAGGTAATCCGTGGTGTTGTACTACTGCTCTGCTCTAGTGGCACAAGAAAATTACAAAGCTGGAGACCAAACCGGAAGGTTTCTTGGTACAGTGCCTCTCCAAATGCACACAGAAGGCTTACAGGCAGTTTGAGCGAGCTACTGAGAAGACACAGAGATGATAAAAAGTATCTCACAAGAAGTTGCCAAGGTATCTCTGCAGACAGAGATTCCTAGAAGTAAACAAGCAAAAGCTTTACAGATACTGGAGATACAGATACTAGACATACAGACCGGGTATGTCTGTAGACAAATAGGTGAAGTTATGAAGTTAACTTCTAAAGCACTCCCAAGTCATACTGTGAGATTTTTATACTTGTGTAGATACAGGCATTTATGTAAGGCAGTGAAAGAAGTAGGCCCTGTGGATTGAAGCAAGCTCATTCTTTCTTGAGGGTACTCAACCGCTCTGTGATGGTCTGAACCATTTGGTCACTGTTCATCTTAACTGGATTCGTATCACGGTTGAACGTCAATAAGCTAAATGGTCCCGTCACTCGTTATTAGTCATCTAAAAGTGGAGTTTCTTAACACATTGTATGTATATCACTGGTGGGATGTGAATGGTGTTTAGTTCATAGAGCAGCTTCTCCCTGGCAGTTTGGAGGTGCTTGTGAGAGCTGAAGGCATGCAAGGAGAGGTGCACTCCTGCCCAGGTGGTTATTTTTGAGGAGTAACCATCTGGAAGAAAGAACTTAAGTGTTGCATGTAAGCAAGATATTGATCAGTAGTAATCAGCTGTCCTGTACACGGGCATTCAAGCCCAGGCTGGATGGGGCTTTGAGCTGCCTGGTCTAGTGGGAGGTGTCCCTGCCCGTGGCAGGGGAGTTGGAACTAGATGATCTTTAAGGTCCCTTCCAACCCAAACCATTCTATGATTCTATGATTTATCACTGATCTGGCGGTAGGACTGTGGGTGGGGTTCTGTAGAAGTACAATATCAGAGGATGTGGGGAGAGGAAACAGGCGCCTCAGCTTTTGTCTGCCAGTTGTCATCGTGCAGGAAAAGAAGGCTGGAGGTTCCTGCCTTCAGCAATTCAGTTCTCTCCAACTCACAGCTTGAAAGAAGTTGTGTAATGAATGCAGAATGAGTGCATTCTGCTCCGTGAGGACTGAGTGCCCAGAGTGTGCTTGGCTGGGAGTTAAATTTGCATGCGAGTTGTTCTTATGTCAGGGTTAAGAGGCAAACTGTGTAGTCAGTGTGAGCCAAACATCATTGTTTTAAAAAAATCAATTATCTGCAATTATAGGGCCTACTCGAACAGTACCTTTGCAGTGCGCAGAGCTTTCCCAGGTAGCACAGCTATTTTTATTAGCAACCTCCCCTCCCCCACCTCTCTGTACACAGCCAAGTTTAGAGTCAGCAAAATGACTTGGAACCAGCGCATTTTATCCCCAACAGGCCAACCAACCACAATTAAAATGTATTACCATACGTTAGGCTTTAAAGGGGTTCCTTTACTGCAGTATATAAAAGGCTGTAAGGAGAGACAGAGAAGGAAAGGAGAAGCCAAACATTTCACGTTTAATGGGTTAAAGTCCTCCCCCATGTGAGTCCATTGACTTCAGTTGGCTAGGGATGAATACAGACAATTCAATATTTAACAATCAGCAACTTTTGCTTAGTTGGCAAGAAAAGGAACAATTTAAGGTCCAGAGCCTTCCCTGTGCTGTTTCTGTCTTCCTGAATCTTCACTTGGTTGCGGTAACTCTCGGCTAACAGGAGCGACACTCTGCAGGGTTGGCTGTTGGGTATTTTCTGCTGCGGTGCAAGATTACTCCTCGTGGTTTTATGGTGCAGCAGTAGACTTTAATAGTCACCTGAGACAATTATTCAGATACTGTATTGTGCAGTAAGATTGCCTCTGAACAGCTGCAGAAATACTTAGCAGAGACACACTCCCTAAAGCCCTGGGATGGGAAATAAAAACAAACAAACCACAGCAGCAAGACAAGCGTCTGCATCTTGCTCTGTCTTATAGCTTGTAAAAAAAGGAGTTGTGTAAGTGATTTAAAAGTTCATTGGGACAGGGACCATTTTTCATTTAGTGGTCCATATAACGCCCAGTAAAAATAGGCTACAAATGCATATTCAGTCACTACCCAAACACAAATACTCTTTGGGAAGGCTTGTGACACAGTGTGTGGTGCATTGCCAGGCAATTCTCATTAAAAAGATAAAGAGGTGATAAGATAGGGATGCAATTATTCTCTCCAGTAGTGATGATGTTCTTTGGTGTGATCCCATTTACAAAGAACATCACAAAATCATACATTCCTCGGGTAGAAATGGGCAATTTTCTTTGACATAGCTTCAGCCTTGCCATTCTGATGAGTACTATGCCTGAACAAAAATACCATTTCTTTTTCCCCCCCAGGCCATGATAACCAGTGTTTCTCTGTTACACTCTGTTGCAACTAAATAATTTCCCCGCCGTTGCAGTTCTAACCAGTCCTGGTGAAAATCTTTTGGTTGATATAACACATTGTGGCTTAGCTTGATGTTCTATGTTGTTTTAAGCCTCACCGTACAAAGGGATATTCAGCTGCGCTGTCTATTTAGCTTGAATAAAGAGGGCTCATAAACGCATAAAATTTTATAGAATCTCTTAATAGCTATCTGGTCATCAAATCCTGCCTCCAGCTCTGGACTCGGGAGGATCTGGCAATATAGCAGAGGGAGAGAAGTAGTCTTGCTTAGGCTGGTCTCCAAGAAGGATCCCTGCTTCTTTTTTTCTGCAGATGGGCAGTTGGTGGGGGCTCAGAAGGCTCTGCTAACCCACTCCTCTGCCGTATCATAACCACTTTTCTCTTAAGACACAGTTTGAACATTTCCTCAGCATCTTCTCCCAGGATGACCCTGCAGTCAAAGTCAAGCTGGGACAGTGTTTTGTACTAAATACAGGGCGTGATATGTTGGGAATTTAGTGGCTGAAAGACTGCTTGCTCACTTTTTACTGATATGGGCTTCAGTGAAGTTGCTCTTGATTTATAGCTGGATAAGCAAAATCAGAATCAGACTCTTGCTACTCATTTTTGTGGGAGCAAAACTGGGCCTTACGTGCTCTTGTGCTCATTATATACCTCAGTATCAAGTCTCACAGCTTTGATTCATAGAGTTCTCTTTAATTTGGTACGTGCAGGCTTCCAGAGTAGATCACATAGCAGCAGGATAACAATCCTCAGGGGAGCATTTCAGTTTGAGAAATTCATGAAGAGGGTGACTTCACGGCTTACTTTCAATGACACTTGTGGAATAGGAAAGAGAAGAAGTGAATGAAATGGAAGCACCAGCCTGTTTCAAAATGCATGTTCTATTCTACAGCAGATGACAAACAGCGTCCTCAATAACATAGTTCTCTTAGCTGTGTGAGTTTTTGTTGGGTTGTTTTTTCCCCGCTGTAGTCTGTCTTTTCACATTTAGGGCAAGGTTTTCTTACCCATGTGCACATGGGAGCTCTGAAATACTCCCTTATGCCCTTCTGCAGAGCAGCTATCCACAGGCCTTGCCTGGGGTGGAGGTAGCCAGGAGGAACAGAGCCTCTTTCTGCCATGCGGCAGGGAAAGACCTTGAATTCACCTCTTTCCTCCTCCCATCTCCAGCACTCTGACCAAGAGCGTTGAATTCAGAGCGGGAAAGAAGTTGTCACATTGTGAGAGGGTACAGATCTAGGGCAGGTCACTTCCTCATGGAGCAAAACCAGGTTTCTTCCTGCTGTTTTTCTGAGCCATAAAAAATCGTATGTGCCTCCTTACACGGGAAGGATTGCAAAGCAATAACCTTGCCTTCTTTCAGCAGGAATGAGTCACTCTCCTACTGGCTAAGGCATTTTACTATCTATTTGGGTATATTGAAGCTGAGGGAAAAATATGCCCTTGACAGTAGCTGTAGTGAATCATGAAGATATGTATATGTATAAAATGACTGTAGGAGCTCTGTGGCAAGAGAGGATGAGAAAGTGTTCCTAAAAGAAAAATAATCAGCTTCCTTCCCACTTTGAGGACAGCAGGATTTTGCCCCTTTCCGTGGAAGATTGGCTTCCCAGCCTGGTAGCTACGCCAAGAGTATTGGGAACTGAGCTCTTGATGCTCTTCACCCCATCCTAATTTCTACACAGATACATGTTTGCAAAAGGCAATATTGGCTTCTAATGGCATTGTGACCTGTCTTTGCACAAGAAAAATTACTTTCTTGTGAAGCTGAGTAAGGCATTTTGGTGGGATTACATGTTGAAGAGAGTTGGAGAAATGTGATTGACTGTATCCTAAGAACAAAACAAAGTGAAGGTACCTGACACACATCCTCCTCCTTGTCCATGTCATACTGCCATGGCAAAAGTGTCCCACAGAATGCAGATCATGACCTAGACTTCTAGCTCTAGTGAGGTAAAGGAGTTACAAGAAGCTACAAACGGAGAATTTATATATTGTGAGGGAGAGTGGAACACAAAAAGTGAAATGAATTGTAGAGACCCATGTTCCTAATGCTATTGGGAGACGTCCTTTAAATGTAATTTGCCTTCCCAAAATCCTGGGTTAGAATGCAGTCAGAAAAAGGACAAGATGTATGTTAAGAGAAGGGAAAATTGTAGTAATGTTTCTTCACTACTTCTAGTGAGATTGCATGACTGCTATCACATAAACCATGTTTGGGTGGATATATGTTTGGGCACTGCATTGCGGTAGAGACCCAGGTACTAAAGCATCCTGATTTCAGAATTAGTTCATTTGCTTTGGAGGGTTTTCATTTCATCCTCACTGCTTCTTTTAAAAAGGTTGTTTATTTTGTGATGTATTTAGTATCAGTGCCTCAAGATTCTGTATGTCTGTGTGCTCACTGTTTTGGGGAATATGCTTGAAAATGGTCCTTTTAGTAACAAAAAATAGTCATATGTGTGCAGATCCAATCATTTACTACCTTGTCAAAGAAATTAATTTGTTTCTGTTTCATCAGATGATCTTACTGACAGGAATTGTCAAAAAGTTATTTGATGGCAGTCATATTTCATGCCTTTTACATATTTTTTTCCTGAAACTTTATAGCCCATTTGAGCTCAGAGAAATCATCTAGCAAACAGATCTCCAACAGAAATTTTCAAAGCCTTCTCTAACCCTTTTAAAGGACTTTATGTGTGTATATATTTTTATGTTTTGTGCTGTACTGTTCAGACTGAGCAAGGGATCATGAGGAATAATGGTCTTGCTCAGCTGTGCACAGTATGGAGCACTGTACATACAGTCACACTGAGGCCAGTTAAGCAGTAGTTCATGAGATACAAATGGATTAAAGTTGATTCAATAATAATAATAATAATAATAATAATAATAATAATAATAATAATAATATGGTCCATATGGGCCAAGTTCAATTTGTAATGTTTGTACTGAGTAGAGAGTTACCTGATTAATCAGATACCTAAATCTGAGGCTGGGCAGGCAAATGACAATCATCTTCCTAAAAGGGCAGATAATACTTAGTATGTTGCTTCCCCACTCCTTATTGCAAGGACAGGAGTAGAAAAGCTTGTTATACCCACCTCAACAATGACCTGAATGAACTACAAGAACAAGGAAGAGAATAACCAGTGAATGACAACAACTGAGTTCTCAGATCCTCCTCTGAAGCCTGACAAAAATG
This sequence comes from Larus michahellis, assembly GCF_964199755.1. Lineage (NCBI taxonomy): Eukaryota > Metazoa > Chordata > Aves > Charadriiformes > Laridae > Larus > Larus michahellis. The sequence goes on along the minus strand of NC_133896.1, from coordinate 70,291,932 downwards.
TTGCTGTGACAGTCACATACTGTCATTTGCTGGGAAGTGAACTGAGATCCTAAACTTGTTTCAACAGCCAACTGAACAATTAATTGTCAGATGATGACTTTTGGTCACTAGCCATACTGACATTATGATAACAGGGATGAAGATTTGATGCTCCACTTCTACCTTGTGCGCTTCGTAAATGTCTCTGTGTGCATTAGCTTTTGATCTTTCAGATTGTGATATGAAGTCTACCAAAGTCAATGAAAAGACAAACTACTTTAGACCTTGTGTTCAGTAAATGTTAAATAACCCTTTCCAGAAAACTCTGTAGTCAATGAAGTTCAAGTCCATGAATCACACATGGGCCTTCTAGCTCCATGTCGTCTGGACTTTGGTGACCTAAAAATCAACAGCTGTCTCGCCTCGGTAGCGCTGTTGAAACCTGTTGCTGAGTACCACACCCAGCTGTTCACAGAGTGTTTTTTATCACAAGCATCTGTTATAACACTTAATCCATCCTTATTGATGGGCAGCCTTTTGAAGGGGAACCTTGAGATGTTATGCTTACTCTAGGATGGAAGCCAAGTTCTGTCCTCCCTTACACTGAAACTGGCTGTTCCTAGGAAAGACTGCAGGATTTGCCCCTTAACTTTGTAGCAGGTGCATAATTAACTTGTAACAGAGTTAAGTGACGCTCCCTAGTTTGGGGGTGTAGTCTTTTCCCATCCTTCTTTCATTTCTCTCAGCTGTTAGTACTGCACTGCGTGACACACTCAGTCACTTCATTGCCTTCTCAAGTCTACAGCAGTCAAAGCTAACGGCTCTTCAGCAGCATGAATGGACCCTTTTATCTGCCCTGCATAACCGTATAACCAAAGGGTAGATTCCAGCCCCAAATATTTAAATCGTGTATATGTTCACCATTACTCTTAATTTGTGTTTTCTTTAAATCTTTCATGAAGTTACTTCAGTCATTTAATCCTCAATTTTCAGGTGCACTGTTTGATTTTAAGGGACTAAAAAGCCTCTCTGAAATTGTGCCCACTCTACTTTTGAAGCCAGTTCAGGGACTCTTACCACTTTTCCTTACCACTCAGTATTCCCTCCACTTTACCCATGACAAGGCAGATATATTGATATTAATGCTACATAAGGGAAGTCAAGGGCAAACTACAGAGGCCTGATTTGCCTGAACATGGTCTTTCTGCTACTGGCCTCCGGAAGTCCTGTTAAACTCTGTGGACATTCCATTAATTCCATAAGCATCAGTGTAAGTTTCCTTCCTTCACTAAATTTTATTGAACAAACAAGCCACCTAGAAAGTTTCATGAACTTTTATGGTATGTTTAGAAACACATGAAAGATAATTGTTGCTTAATGGGCTCATAGTAACTCGAAGTCAAGTCCTTTGACTACCATTCTTGGAGAAATAAGAGTAGTTGACTGGCTTCTTCTGCTGGAATAGACCTGATTCAAATCCTATTGAAGCCAACAGATTTTTTTTTTTCTGACTTGTGGGATATGGCTCACACTCAGCTTATGTGACTCACAAGGATTTCAATTATTTTTATGCTTTTGAAAAATAAGCCCAGTCACAAGTAGTGGCACCTCCTTTAAACCTGAATTTTCCTGGTGATAAAGAAGATTCAGAGAGAGGATGTTGAATGAGTAGGGCCTATCTGCAGCTTAACTCTCACAAGTGCCGAGAGTGATAGCAATGGCATATATTTCCTAAGAACTTTACCCTACAACAGCTAGAGATAACTTATCAGAAGAAACACTGATGGGACAAAGTTCCCATCTAGTAAGTCCATGCCAGCCAGGAATCTCGACATCTCTTATAAAGCAGCAAACTTAGTTTTTCACTTCTGCACTTTTGTGCAATAGTTTTAACAAAGGATGCTGGTCGGCTCCCTATGTAAATTCCTTAGAGAATCAAAGTTCATTGTATAACACTGTAAGGAAGGAAAATAGTATTGTAATGTCTTTCTGCAAAATAAGTGGTGGTTAAAATGTACTAGCCAGGGGGTTTTCTTAGAGTCTTTTTTCAGTTTGATTTATGTATCGGCAATGCTGGAGGATTAGGACAGGTTATAATGAAATGTGCTTTAATTTCTCCACTTTCGTTGCGGCATCAATGCTCTAAATGTAACATGCTTTATTAAAAATAATGTGAGTACTGTTATGTGATATTTTAAGTGGAGCAGTAGCTACATGTTCCAGTTTAGCTACATGCTTTAGAAGCATAAAATAAAAGTCAGACCTGTCACAACACCTGAAAGTGGATATATATGCTTAACCATGCAATTGCAATAATGTCAATAATGTGTATATTGTACACAGATTTAGACATGACCATAACTCATTGCAAGATTCAGACTTAACGTTGGAACAGCAGTAATTTTTTTTTTTTACTTTTACTGCCAGTTTAACAAGCAAAACCAGAGGGTGGCGGGAAGATTCAAAGGTTATACTTCATGCATGCTAAGGCCTGATTATGCGTTGCACAACCTAGTGATGATTCCTGTTACATTTGTGGAAATACCTGAAAGAGTCTGCAGAGCTGTTTGGGTAGAAGGAGCTCAGGTATTTATGGAAGCTCCCTGTGTTGGCCTTATGGCGGCTGGGGGAGTTAAACTTTTCCCACAGTGCTTAACTTCTTCCTTACAACCTGCAGGTATTGATTTACGCAATTCAGCGTTGTTGATTCTTGTGATCATATTGCAAGTTCTTTGATACTTGGTGCTTTTCCTGAAATCCAAGTCCTTCAGGCAGGTGAATCTGTGAGAGTTTCTCTTGGCAGTGCTTTGTGCTGATGGGGGAGGATGGAGTTAAAAAATGTGGCCAAGTACGGCCCCAAAGCCCGAGCCAACAGAACACATAACACTGAGGAACAACGTTCTCATTTAAAAAAGGAAAATCCGTTACAAATACTTTCACCTACAGACTTTGCTTTTTCTAGAGGTGGGGCTTTTTTTAAAAAAAAATTGGTTTGCTTCCTGAATCAGTTACTTTGGTTTTAGTGTGGGTCAAAGGTTTGGCAACCATTTCCCCTCATTTTTATTTTAATTAGACTGTCCCTGATTTTTATATTCTCTATTAAAAGAATATTAAAACCCTGCAAATTCTGCAAGGCCTACTTTTCTGGTCAGTACAGAGTGCCCTCACATCACATTGCTCTTAATGGAAATTAATTGTATCGCGCCTATAGACCTTGGAGCAATTTTGTAGATATTAGATTCTTAGACATCTGTGGTGTTTTATTATTGATTAAAGAATGAGAGGAAATCTCATGGCTTAAGACCTTGTGCTGGGATTTATGAATTACTTTTTTTGCTATGTGACCCTCGACAGGTCATTGAATCTGTCTTTCAGTTTCCCATCCGTGAAGCAGGGAATAACGATGATTTTCTGCTGCTGCTCTTTGTCCATCATTCCTGCTTAAATAGTTCGCTCTTTGGAACAGGTCTTGTTACTTGCTAGGGCAAAGAAATCTCATTCTGAGTTGGGATCTGGAGCTGTAATACAAATAATTAATATCAGCATTAAACAGTCAAAGGTATTACATCCAAGATGCATTTGGCCTGAGGCCCGCAGAGTTCTTAAAATGATGGATTTTTAATTGATTATTTGGAATGAGACCTTTTCTCAGACTAGCTAAATCGCTTAAGACCCACGCATGCTAGCTATATTTAGAGGCGAGGAGGTGGCAGAGTAATTCTTAAAGTGCTCTGTTTCTAATAACCCAGGTGAGTGACAGTCTGGGAGTGCTGCCTCTTTTCAAACAAACATGACTCACAGCCCCCAGGCAGCAAGCATGTGCAGGTTAGAAATTGTATTGAACTGTCCACATTCAAGAAACAATGAAATACAGCCATAATCATAAACATTTAATTTAATAATTTTGGGTTAGGGCAAGAGGAAGGCATGCTAATGGCTCAGCATCTATAATAGCAAATGCAAAAAGGCCGTGTAAAATCTGTGGTCGGGGTTTAAGGCGAATCTGGAGTAAACAAGGCAATATTTTCATCCCATACCACAGTCCCATGCTTTTAGGAAGCAGAGATGTAACTGGAGTATCAGGCTTTGTTATCAATTTTGCATAAACTACATCTTTACAAGAATAAGATTCTCTCCAGTGTCCCAATGGAAAGCAAAATATAAATGGCCTTTGAGATGTATTGATATTTGATTCTCGTCGAAATAGACACCACACATATGGCTGTTTCCCAGGCATTTCTCATCCCAAACAATTACTAACACCCATGAACGATCTTTGTCTTCCTCAGAAAGCATACATGGTGAAATGAAGCTCTGTCCTTAGAAACTGCCAAGGAAGTGCAGTGGAGGCGCGAGCACCACCCTCGCCTTTCCATATCTCTGACCAAAGCTAAAAACAAGCAGCAAAACAAGGAGAAGCTTGTTTCCCAGTGGGAGAAGAATACTGCTGTCTTCTTGAAAGGTGCTTCATGTTCCTTGTGCTCCTGGGGACAATGGGCCCAAGTGATTCTTATTTTGTGTCCTAAGCTTGTCACTGACCTCGGCATCCAGCCACGTTGCGCTGCTTTCTGCGAGATTACCCAAGGCAAGTTCATCTCTGGGAATCTAAGACAGTATTGTCAGGAACTCCCACTGATGCAACAACTTTCTTTCATCACAAGCTGCAAAGTTAAAAGCACGCTTCGGTCTTAACTGCAATAACAACGCTCGGCCAGGCTCTGGAATAGCTGTGCCTTTGTTCCAGCACATTCTCGTTAAAGAAGTTAATGGCCACACAAAAAATGAGGCCAGTTCTAACTACTTACCTTCTTAAGGTAGTTTCAGTAGAAATTAGATATGGTCCTTCTTGTCTCAAATCATTGCCTCTTTTTTAATAGTTCCGATGTTTCATTTCCAAGAATTTGCATTCAATGGGCATGAAGTGACAATTTTGTGTAGTTTGCCAGTTAGTGCAATGCGTGTCACAACACTGAAAACAAGCTAGGTCAAAGACACAACGCAGAGGCTTTGGTTCAGAATTTCCTCACCTCCTTGCTTCCTTGAGAGCAAACACAATATTGATTTTGTATTTGCCTCCTAGTTCTGTTTCTCGGCATTGAACTCGGTGACAGGTGAGAGCTAGGCGTGATTCCTGCTTAACAGCAAGTGCCCGCCCAGCTCTGCTACTGCTTATGAAAACTCCTCATGTCAAAAAATCAGCTAAACATTACTGAGTGTTTTTGCACCAGACTAGGGATGTGTGCGTTTTAAAACATCTTCTTCATGTGGACTTGAGGCAGCCCGACAGCCCTGGAAAATAAAGACCCAGCACCACATAGCAAGGAGCTGGTAGCGGAAGCTGTTCAGCGTCCTCCCACCTATCTGCAAATGTGCCTTCAACTCTGACCCACTTTACTGGGTGGTGTCTTGTGTAATCCTTTGTCTTTTTGAGATTTACATGTGTAAATAACTGTATAATGCTTATATATAATCTCCTCCAGCAATGTAAATAGGCTGCCAAGCTCTGAAACTATCAGGGTGTACTAGGTATAAGGTTCATCTGATTCCTGGAGGTGTTGTACAAGCTAAGATCAACTTAATAAAATTACAGAAAGACTGAGAATTAGTAATATCTGCAATGTGTAGTGCTTTATGTAATATCTCTTTAACTGGCAGTATTTCGTTCAAGTTATTGCCTAACGTTCAGATTCTGTTCTACTTTCTGAAGTTCCTTTATTTCCACACCACTCTAGTTAACTATTTATTTGCAGCTAACCAAATTGAACTGCTTATTGTCTTTGTCAGCTTGGGCTGGTCAGTTTACAGTTGGTAAATATCTGAATATAAAATTTAACATCTTTTCCAAATGTTTGTTCCTGAAAATTAATGATTCTATATGTAATTTTCATTGTCTGCATGAATATCCAGTCCCTTCTTGTATCTTGTCAAGTTCTTGGCTTCCAAGAGAAATTAATTTCAAAGTCCAATTATACGCTGGGTAAAAAGGTATTCTTTTTTCAGGGTTGGTTTCTAGTCTTCCTAATGGCATTGAATTGAATTTGTCTTCTGATTCTGCATTATGAGACAGTGAGAAAATAAGCTCCCTATATCTTAGTTACTGATACACACTTTCAGGATTATCTGTTTTATAAAGGACAGTCTTATTGTGCTTATTTAAATAAGAGACAACAGTTTCAGGGATAGATGCAGTGATTAGCAGATGAATCATACTTACATTTCAAGTTAATGTTCTCAGGGTTTTTTTCTTCCTTAATATTTCCTATTATCACTACCAACTTCCAAGAAAGGCTTTCCATCTGCTGCCTGTGACCCCCCCACTTTACCTGTTACAGCGAACCCTTCTTTTCTAACCACACAGGCTCCAAAGTCCAATAGAAATAATAGAAGATTCCTATTGATTGCAAAAAGCCTGTAATCAGGTCATGGTGAAGTGCAGTGTTAAAGGGACAGTTTAAATAGATAGAATAGAAATAGAAATAGTTCTCTTTTTTTTTGTTTGTTTGTTTGTTTGTTTGGGTTTTTTTGTTTTGCCTTCTTACTCAGCCTGGGAAAATTTGACACCATTTCCAGACTGCTTCAGTCTCTCTGAACAGGATTTACTTTTATTAATGTGTGTAGAAAAAGTATAATATGCAGGGTGAACTTTTCTCCTAAACCTGGGATTCTTTTGGTGCCTGTTTATTCCCTTTAAGTTTCTACTTAATAGGCTGTTGCCCTGAGTTTTAACTTCTGTTTCCTAACTTGCTTCATTTGTCTGCCCCCATGATACAGGACTTTTCTCCTGAAATCATACCCCATATAAGCCATTAGTCTAATCAGCCCGACTCTTGAGGAAGCTGATAAATCAACAGTAGTCGAACCCCCAGCCTCCCTTGAAGTGCCAGCCTATGTCAAAGGGCTTTGGAGTTCATGCCATTCTGTGTAATGAGCTCTGCCCTGGGAGGACGGAGAAAATACAGCTTGATAGCTGATGAACGTTTGAGGTTCTTTCTCCTTCTGAGCAGGACTGTGATTTTCCTGCATTTCAGTAAAATGCTTAAAAGCTAATTTAGTCAGTGTGTTGGTGGTGGTTAGATGTGGATGCTTGACCACTAAAAACTGAACTGGCAAGCTACACGCTCCTTTCTCCTTAAAGTCACTTAAGAGAAGGGGAAATGATTATCTAGAGTGAGCTGTCAACCTTTATGCCAGCTTTCCTCCTGATATGATTTATAAAACAGCTAAGATAACCTCTGGGGGGGAGCTTTGCAATGGAAATAGCAAGCGATTCTTATTCTAATGAACATAACACTGTCACAAGTTTAAAGTTCAAATCTGAGGTACGAAGGTTTGGGGGAAAAAAAGAGCCCGTAAAATATGAATGTGACAGCATATGTGTTCATTGCCTGCACAGTGTATGAAACAAGAGATATAGGCAAACTTTATTTTTCTAATGAGGTTTAAAATTTTTCTCAGTCTTTATCAGGCAGAAGTTCCTCAATACGGGCTGGGTTTTTGTTGCAGTTTTTTTTTTTCTTCACTTCACACTCTCCCCTATTGAGACGAGGCATTTTTCTCAGAGCAAGTTGTGCGCCCTTTGGTCCTTCAGCATTGCAAAATGTACTGTCACAGTTGGCACTCATTAAATAAGCCTTTGTTGGTAGCTGCAGCCAACAGGCAGAAGGTTGAATGGACTACAGGAATTTAAACTCATGGAGGAGGCTTGTCCTGACCAGCATTTAGAAACACCAAATGAGGATTTATTGGAGAACTTATTTTTTTCCCATTCTGTTAAAAAAAAACAAAAACAAAAACAAACCCCAAACTACAAAACAAACAAGGAAAAGAGAGAATCCCATTACTGGGTATCTGACAGCTTTCACTGATATCTAGCTCACTTCAGAACTGCTTTAAAAATAAAACCAGACCCTTTTCTAGAAACTGTTACATGCAAAACAAACCAAAACAAAATTAGGAAGGTTATAAATCAATGGCAGGTTAACCTGCCCGTGAACTTGCCCAGCATATTTCTTATGACGAGAGCTGTATGAATGCAATTTAGATAGTCAGTGAACCATAGTATCTGTAGGTTTGCTGAGGCTGATAGCTTTTTACTGTCCGGTCAGTATCTTTCTGTCTCAAGGCTGGAGTGGCACTAGATCCTTGCTATCACCTGAACTTGAAGGAATCAGCTGAGTAGAAAAGGATGTCATGATAAAACTTTAAAAAAGCTGTGAAAACACTTACAGTAATTCTGCTTAGTAGCCTCGCTTTCTGAAGGTGTATCTCACTTTGAAGCCTTGTATTAGTAGGAAGCTCACATGTTGTACTAGCTCCTGGGTGCACTGCCCAGTTGGAAATGGTGTGGCGGTGTCTCATGGGCTTCAAGAATTCTGTGTTGGTCTCTTCCTCAATGGCCCAGCCACCCCCATCCAGGTACAGAAGGGAACAACGTGCATGTGGCAAACTCCTGCTCAATGGAAGCACGGAACTTTTCAGTGGGACATCAGTTGAATGCTTATGACGTGGAAGCAATATTGAATGTATCAGAAATCAAAAAAAAATCCCTTCTGCTGGTTTGGTACGGTCTGTGAGTTGTACAGAAGGTGTTCACAGCCGGTAGGAATACATGCCACTGCTGTGTACTTGCTTGCAGTGGAGTCCTGCTGTGCTGAAATTCCATAACTAGCAGGAATATTAATTTCATTCCACTTATTTCTCCTTCTCACACGTATGCTATATACTTACAAATAGGTACTGAATAGCCTGAAGATACAAAGAGTTAAAAATGAGGAAGTGTAGAGATAAATTGTGTTCTCCAGTGTGGCATGTGATTGCAGCTCACTTTATTGTGTTGTGAAAAGTAGAATACAGTCTAAACTACTTTTGGAAAAACCAAAAACGTGCTTGGTCAGTATTTTCTTAAGCCTTATCTGCTTCAGTAACTAACTGGTGGGACAGGTGGTAGATAAAAAAAGGTGGATCTTCAGGAAACCCAAACATCCCCTTTGAATTTTGGGGGAAAAAAGAGAAAATTATCAGGTCCTATCGTACTCCAGCTGTTCCCAAATGATAGACACTACCACAGTATTAGGAGGTTTGGATTTACTCTGGGAACCTGGCTGCATGTGGGACATAGCTGACATTCAGGGAGTAGCAGCCAGGTGGCAAGTACCCTGTCCCTCTGTGGCACAAAATGCACACTGACTGGGGGCAATGTAGCTCAGTATTTCTTCCCACAATAACGTCTCCTGAGATAGGGTCAGCGCAGGTTCGGATTAGGGAATACAAATGCTCAGTATCACTGCTTGTTGAAAAAAATCAGGAAAACACTGGAAATTCTTTCTGTTTGTTTTTCAGTAAAGTTTGAGTTTCCACAGGGGAAATAAAGTCAGTAATTCCTGGTAAATACAAAGCTTAGTATCAAAAAACAGCTGGGTAAGGCTTATTTTAATGCCTGATTTTGGAAAAATCAGGTTCACTTGAATTAATTGCCTTTTTGCAAGGCAGAGCAATTTAGAGAACATCTGCCTGGGAAAATTCGGTGGGTTCAGGACAGAAGTTATTCTCCCAACGAGACAGACATCAACATAATGCTCAGTACCAGTGACAGAAAGGCTTTAAACGGTGTGCCCCACACATCAAGCCCATGGTCTGATGGTCACACTGATATTTTGAGAGGCTTTTTTTTCCCCCTCTCATGTTAAATTTGGAATGGCTTTGATTTCATCCTTATGTAAGTAGAGTCATTATTTAGGACCTTAGTCTCTCTTCTCTGATCTTATTTAGGATTTTTCATTTCTATATTTGGCCCTGCTGTTGATTTGCAAAGGGGCCACAAATTCTCCGTGTCTTAACTGACCCACCTCTAATGTGGCAAATAACATTCCCTGCCTATCTGACAGAAACGTGCCAGACTTAATTAGCAACAGACAACGTTTTCAAAAGTGACTAGTTAGAGACATCCTGTGAAAATTGAGAGTCTTGAAGACTATCAGGTTGAGCCTCTGGATACGCATTCACACTTAAAAATTGACAAATAAATTTTTGAAAAACAGTTCGGGTTCTCATAAGGTGCATTTTAAACACACTACTATATATCATAGTGAATATGTTAATCGATACTTTCATACATGTATTCTGAAACCTAACTTTTACTCTTTCCGTTATTCAATGCCAAAGACTTGAAATCGTACCTACTCTTGGTTGATATATTCCATTTAATCTCGCAGAGAAGGGCAGACTCTGCCAGGGTTACCTGGAAAACCCAGAGGTGAAACGCACTACGGACTATGAGAAGAAAGAAGTTTTAAAACTTAAGATTCAAGCTTAGATCTGCTCAAGATTTCACAAGCCCATGAAAGCATTCTTGTGTGACTGCCAGAATCCTTCTCTGTGAAAAATATGTATCATGATTTCATCACCAAACTGGAAGCAGCAGCCACTTGCGCAGCACATACAAGTGCTATACAGCTGTTTTCGTGATGGATTTCTTGCTTGCTGACCTGATCTCAACTGGTGTCAACTCAACACAACACTGTAAACTTCTTTGGATGGTTAGGACACATTCCTCTGAAGTATGTGAACAAATGTGAGCTGCAAGCACTGTGTTGGAGATTATCTTACAAATGTAACATCTCTGCAGTGGGACTATATGCTATTTTTTCTTCCGTCAGCTGCCTGAATGTTAACAGTTAGTTGCAATCATATTAAACATCTCGCTAACATTTTTTTTCAGCAGGAAGCCTGATTCTTTTCTCTTGGAGAGAACCAGACCAAGTTATGTGTTCTATGAACAATAAGTAAATGTAAAACACAATCTCAATTCAGTGTTTATTTTGATGTAGTAAGGTATGGTAATCTGGGAGAAATAAACTCATTGCAAGTTTTCCATGGAACATGAACTTGAAATTATGGAAAGGCACTGGAACCAAAGGTGCCTTCCTCATCCCTTGAAACACTTGCCAAATATGCTAAATATCTGTCTGTATTTAGCAACCGCATATTCCTTTGAAATCTTAGTTTGTACGCCCTGGAAGGATTGTTGAACTTGTAGCACCAGCATCTTCAGAAGATTCCCTTTGCACAGGGCATACTCCATCCCCTCCCTGCTCCTAAGCTTGTGCCAGACTGCAGGGAGTAACTACATATATTTTTGCTGGTTTTGGTGCTTCTGGCCATCAGAAATCACTGGGTCTCTGAGCACTGGAACACGGAGGAGGAAAGTGCCATTTCCCAACTGTTCCTGCTAGCCCCTAGACAGCCTGCAGCGTGCAGAGGACTAAAAACATAATAATTCAACTTCATGGAGTTAGTCAGTATCTCAAAATTGGTTTTGTGGTAGCTTTGGAAAAATGTCCAAACATTTTTAAGTTCTCATCAATGGAAACACCCATGCTGGTGCATTCCAGCTGTTGGCCTGAGGATTCCAGCCCTGGTAGATGGTTAAAGAGATGTAGGCTCTGGAGCATCTGTCACTCCTGACTTGAAGGCAATCCAGGCAGCAGGTTGCCATGGGAGTGGCAGACTGTAAGGCAGGCAAGTTTTGCACAAGTCTGGCCTGACAAGCATGAATCTGCCGGATTTTTGCTCATCTGGACCCATGTAGTGTAATTGTTCAATTTTTAAAGAACTGGCATATTCAAAGAAAATAAATTCTCACCAGCTTCTGGTTTTTTACATCTTTCTTCCATCCCCCTCAAAGAAAAGGCGGCATAAGTGTAGAAAAGAAGAAAGAAAAAGGTAGTGATAACAAAAAGGAGTCTGGGAATAGGCTGAAGAGGAATAATGGTACAGAAATCTCAGCTCCTGCTGCTCTCTGCAGAGGAATAATAAGAGTGTGCAGGGATAGAAAAATAAATAAAGGCCAGGTTAAATTGGAGGTAAGTAAAAGTAGCAGGAGGGCAGGGAAATGGAGAGGATGGGGTGGAAATTATAGCAAAAGAAAAAAGGTGGAGACTGGAAAGAAAAGGTGGAAGCCAACCTGATTTCTTTAGCTTAGCACATGAGGTTAGTAGTAGTCCATACCTCTACTTCATCCACTCCACACTTTCCACAGTCTGCAAAAAGTAAAACTGAGTTTTACAGGGACTCTCATTTCATGGCAATTATCTCCAGAGTAAATCCATCTTGTGCTTTGAGATTATTAACAAATTTTATTTTTTAATTAAAGGCTATTCACAATCCAGGAGAAGAAAAAAAAGACTGAACAGATTTGCACAGGTCATCCGAAGTTTAACGCTTACTATTTTTAAAGTCCTTGTCTTAAACTCTTACTGTTCTCTCAAGTATGTCTGTGGTTTGTTTGGGAAAGGGGACTGAAGGGACTTGTGTATAGCAGATAGAGACCACCATGGTTGTAAAAACTAAATACAATCTTTACCAAAAGTCTGCAAGGTGCTGAGGTGTTCGTTCCTTTTCATGTGTGCAGGCTGATTTCTTGGGCCACTTCCAGACTTTTTTCTGTTACAACCTGAGGTCTTTCCTGGAAAATTCATGCCCACTGTTACACATGGAGCAAGGCAAGCATTTTGGTGATATGGCTCTATCATTGTTAAGCAGTGTAGCCCGTGTGGTCCCCTTGTGCATCGCTTGGCATGTATGCCTCTCCTTCACCATTCCAACATGTCCTGAGGATCCGTGTGAGGAAATTAGGGTGTCCCTTTGCTTTTCTTTTCCTGTCAGATTGTGGTGTGATAACCAACACCTGGTTTGCATTCCTCCACCTTCATCTCTTCTGCCACAAGTATAATTACTTGATGTACGGCTCACTAAGAGATTCCATATCTAAGATCTTCAAAAAGTCTGTTAAGGAGAAAGCAATAAGAAGGAAAGCTGAGAAACTCAAATGTGGTTTTAGGTCAATGTGTAGTGTGAATGTGACAAAACTTTACTGATGTACAAACGTTTATGTATCTAATTGTAAAATATGAACACCTAATAACAAATTTATTTTGTTATTATTCCCTCTCTGTCTTTCTTCTTCAGTTTAGCCTTTCTTCCTGTAACAGTATCAATTATTTTTCAATAGTGTCTTGCATCCCATTCTTTCTCATCTCTTTTTCAGTACTACCCTTTTCTCTGCTAAATCATCAAAGATATTTTCGTTCTTTTACCTATTGTGGCAGAGTCTGTAAACACAATCCTACAAAGAGAATTTCTAAGTGTAAGCATTTGTGATGCATTTGCACTAAAAGCTTTGAATTGCTGTCTTTGATAAAGCTATTTGGTCCGATTATATTGTTTTAGAATCACACATTCAAGTGCACCTCTCTGAAAAATGAATTTTTCAAAATGTAGTACATTGCATGTCTCAAAATGAGGGAGGGTTATTTTTAAATACCATGTAATCTACATAATCAATTGTATTTCTATACTGAAATTCGCACACCAGCAATTAAGAGTGAAATTTAAAGACCAGTGTTTAAAAGCCAGCAACTCCCAATCTTAAAGATGCATCAAATATAAACAAAGTTAATAATAATTATTCTGGTATTCATTGTCTTAAATTGCTTCCATGCTTTGAAGACTGCACAGACAGATATTGCAGGCAGTTCTTGTATTGAACACGACAAGTGTTCTGCGTAAGCGCTGAATAGCAGGTGTAACAGCCATTGATGGTTGTAGTATATTTTTTAAGCAGGAATTGAACACAATATTTCCAAATACAAATTCAGATCTCATAGACTGGAATTTAGGTGGGAGTAACTGTACTTCCAGAAATTCAGTGATGTCTTTAAACTGCCATAAGTAGTCAGGAAAAAGTGTATTCAAGTCATCGAATAGCAGAGGCCCAGAAGCAGAGCTGGCCATAAAGTTACACGATGTGTTGATCTCAGCATTTGAGGCATGGGCAGATGCGCTCTTCATAAACCTTTGTGGTTGAAGGCATCACTACGCTGGGACAGACATCACAACACCCACCAATTCCATCAGCGGAAAGGATTATGTGAGCCGCCTTTAATCTGTTTCAGTCAAAATCAGTCAGGTTAAACAGTAGCTGAAGCTGAAAACAGTTAATCCGCTATGTTTAAGTTGAAGTTAATTACCAGGTTTTTTGCACCTGCCATATTCAATGTCAAGACATCTAGAAGATTAACTATAGATGCTGCCCACACTTACACGTTAACAAAATGTATTTCCTTACTCTCACACGTCATCAGTGCAAGCCATTGAACACCCTCTGAGTTTCATAATGTCTATTGATTTTCAAAAGCACCTTCCTGATGGAGCTGAGCACCCTCTACTGGGAGTGTTAGTGGGCCTTTAAAAATCATGTTTCTGAATGATGATTCCTTTGCCATGTTCTACAAAATTAATTTTTTTTTACAGCAATGTCCTGATTTCACTCGCTAGTAAGTTAATATCTGGTGTCCCTCTCCTTATACTAGGTATTGATGGTTTTAAAACAAGGAACTGAACTGCGCTTAATAAAAAAGCATGCTTTGTTTGAAATGATAGCCAAATCACTCAAAACATGTAACAGATACTAGTCTCTCTTGTCTCCAGTAATAAATATCATACATGCTACCTTATCAACTTTAAAGACAACTCAGGGTGCTTTACTATAAGCTGTACAATGGTTTAACACTGTGTTTTACTCCAGCTAGCCAATGAAAGTCAGAGAGAAAATGAGCGAATCAAGGTTTCCTTCTCTTTTTGCCTATGTATGGCGTACTTAACCTCTCCATTGCATCTCTTTGAAGGCCTGTAGGAAGAAAGTACTAGGTGGATTCAGTGACAGTATTTTAGTACAGCATGAGTGAAACTCATAAGCAGTCAGCGTCAGCTGAGGAGTTGGGTTGTGTTGAAATCCGGAGGCCTCGGTGCCAGAAGATTGGTGTCTGAGTACATCCTGGCCCTTCCTTAGGCACCAGGCAGCCATAGCTTTTGTGGGTTGGTGTGAAGACTGGAGGTACTCAGCACTTCTGATAAAGCAAGCCGTTCTTGCATTGAGACTCATATCTGGACCAAGGATTCTGCCCTTTGCTAAGGTTCCTCTGTGCTACTGGACTAACATTTGGAGGCTCTGAAAAATCCCAGAGGCAGATATGGTGAGAGCTAGGCCTCTGTGCAGCTCCTTTCTCAAACTCCGGTACAAGGGTACTGGGAAACGGAACAAGGAAGAGAAGATGGAGAGTTTATGGCCCATACCACTGACTGAAAATTATGTGCTATCCCAAGCACCGGCTGACTTCCTTGGAAACTGAATAAAGCAGTTTATGTGACCTGCTGCTGCACACAGACTGTGGTTTCAGAAGCTGTGCATGGAATTCTCCGGAATTATTAGCAAAATATTGACTGACTGTCATCTGCACTTGAAAATCAGAGTTCAGAAGAGCTGATTGGAACAAAATGTGTACACGTATGTCTAAAGAACATGCTTCAAATAACCATATGATAAGGGTGGCCTTTAGTCACTTTTGTGGTCTCGCTACGCCATACAGGGAGGAGACAAGCAGAAAGAAGGCTGATTATTAGGATGCATATGCATCTACATCTAAACATGTGGAAATAACATGACACAATCCTCCTTAGCAAGTAGGGAAACTCCTAATGACCTGCCTATTTCAAATTAGGGATGAGTCTCATTCCCAAGGGGTTTAGATTGAGAATTCTTATTCAGGCTCATTTTTCTTCACAAAGGTTTCAAAAGACCAGAGGAAATAAAGTAAGAGCTCAACCTGGATTGTATTGTCTGTAGACCTTTGGTTTCTTATTTCCATAATTAAAAGTACAAGTGCAGCTGCATATTTACCCTTCCTTATGCTGGATTATATCCTAGCAGCAGCATTCAGGGCTCAGATTTGGGGCCAGTTTTGTTTAATTTCTTTATCAATGATCTGGATGAGGGCATTGAGCGCACCCTCAGTAAGTTTGCAGATGACACCAAACTAGGTGGGAGAGTTGATCTGCTTGAGGGTAGGAAGGCTTTACAGAGGGACCTGGACAGGCTGGATCAATGGGCCAAGGCCAACTGTATGAGGTTTAATAAGGTCAAGTGCCGGGTCCTGTATTTCGGTCACAACAATCCCAAGCAACGCTACAGGCTTGGGGAAGAGTGGCTGGAAAGCTGCCCGGCAGAAAAGGACCTGGGGGTGCTGGTGGCCGGCCAGCTGAATATGAGCCAGCAGTGTGCCCAGGTAGCCAAGAAGGCCAACAGCATTCTGGCTTGTATCAGGAATAGCGTGGCCAGCAGGAGCAGGGAAGTGATCGTGCCTCTGTACTCGGCACTGGTGAGGCCTCACATCGAGTGCTGCGTTCAGTTCTGGGCCCCTCTGTACAAGAGGGACGTGGAAGTGCTGGAGCGTGTCCAGAGGAGAGCTACCAGGCTGGTGAGGGGTCTGGAGACCAAGTCATATGAGGAGAGGCTGAGGGAGCTGGGCACGTTTAGCTTGGAGAAGAGGGGGCTGAGGGGAGACCTCATTGCCCTCTACAACTACCTGAAAGGAGGTTGTAGGGAGGTGGGTGTTGGTCTCTTCTCCCAGGTGAATAATGACAGGACCAGAGGAAATGGTCTGAAGTTGCGGCAGGGGAGGTTTAGGTTAGATATTAGGAAGAATTACTTTACTGAAAGAGCAGCCTGCCCAGGGAGGTGGTTGAGTCACCACCCCTAGAGGTATTTAAGAAATGTCTAGATTTGGCACTTCAGGGCATGCTCTAGTGGCAGAGATTGTAGGTTGTTTGTGGGTTTTTGGGTTGGTTTTTTCTTTGTGTGTGTATGGTTGGATTTGATGATCTCAAAGGTCCTTTCCAACCATGAAGATTCTATGATTCTATGATTTTCTACTACTTGTAGCTTGCTGATTCGGCGTGCTGGGACACCCGACAAAGGTCATTACAATAGTTAAATGCAGGTGACATGGAGGCCTTAACGTAGCTGTGTGGCAGAGAAAAAAAGAAGCAACATGTGGCTTCCACATTAAATATCAAACATAAGAGAAAGCTTAAAGAAATGCCTGCACTTGGGAGATCACATCACAATCCAAACTTGCCCAGACCTGTTCAGAGTCATGGTTTCAGTTCAGATTCACGTCTAGAAGATCTGTCCTGAAACCCTTAGCAAAAAAAAAATCCTATGTTTGGATTATGCCTCATACAAAATTCTAACCTGTCTGTCTTTACTGCAAGAATAAGAGCTAATTTTGAAACAGTTCTACTGTACATATCCTCAGATTAGGAGTGTAACTTCAGTTTCACTCATTTTAGGCAAATTGCTGACAATAGAGGACATTGTACCCAGTACTCCAGATATCCCCCCAGCAGTGCCCAGCAGTGCCAGATCACCTCCCTCAACCTGCTGGCAATGCTGATACCTTTCATAAAGACTGAAAATTCTACTAAAAAACAATTTTAATGTGAAAATACTGGCTCTTACAAGGAGAAGCATTTTCAATTCTGCCAGTTTTTCCCTCAATCAAGCCGCACAAGATACTGTAGACTGGTTCTGTAGTAACACACACAGTTTTCAGCTTGTGGACACGCCAGTTTGCAGCTGAATAAATAAAGTTATGTTACACTCTTTCCTGCACCAGTTTACAAGGCAGAAATGTGTATGAACCCACGAGGGAAATAAAAAAGATTTCAAGATGGCTATCTGAAACTTTCTGTTACCAACTTTTATGCGATCATCTGTTCGTGAGAATTTTATGTGGACAGATGATTTGAGTTTCATATGATCATTGACCTATCCTGTGAAAATTTGTGAGATTCCAAATACTATTTTGTGGACAAAACTGAAAACTTTGAAGTATTTCTTTTCCCTGTGTAAAAGGATGCTGTGTTGGCTCCGGCATTCGGGTCTCATTTTCTACCATTCTCCTACATCCAGTGTGCCAAACTGTGCTTTTCTCAGATAGTGCTTCCTCACTCCTGTCTGTTGAGGACTATGTATTTTGGAGCCATAATTAACTATTCATTGACACAGAGCCTTGAATTTGCCTCTCCCCAAATTCCAACAGAGCAGCCCTAATCTGTAGGTTATAAAGTCAGCTTCCCTACAGCTCATAAAGCCTTACACAATGTGTTACAGCTCCAGCAGGAGAGATTAAGAGACTATCTGGGCACTGCAGTGGTTGGAAAGCTCTTCAGTGAGGTGGGAGATCTCCTGTCAATCCCCTGTTCTGATGAATATTTGCTTCTAAAAAAGCTGCTGACATCTTTTCCTGGCTTCTCTGAAACCGGTTACATTGGATCAGGGATGAATTTAGAGCAGAAACTCCACCATCACATAGTACTTATATATGTATTTTAGAATACTAACCACAGTCTACTAAATGGACTTGAATATAAATGAACTGTCACTATGGCAGAATAGTTGAAATCATCTTGGATGTACAGATAATATTGTCTCAACTGTGAACCCTGCTTTAGAATCTCATTTCAGCCTCTACCTAAAAATCTATATGTCAAAAGAAAATATCCTGAGTGCCATCTACAAACTATAACATGACACAAAAAAGCCATCTTTCTATATGATAGAGCTACTTCTAATTTTCCCATTAGACCAAACGACATCATAAAGACTATCTGCCAACAACATGATATAAAACCGTACCATGCATCATGAAAAATAATTGCAATTCAATTACTCCTGAATTATAAAACCGTCAACTAGGCGCAATAAGACAAAAGCCTTAGAACATATGAAAAACTGCTTAGCATAGATAATTATATATGTTTGAACAAAATCCCCAAAATAAAACATGTGCGGTTTGAAGGAACAGGGTAATCATGCCAAAATAATTCTCATTTATGGCAAAGGTTTGAGGATCAGCAAATTTAAAAACCATTTCCCTAAAAAAAAATTATAAAAGTAAATTAGCAAACCTTTCTCCCTCATAGAGGTCATACCCAGAAAGTGGGCAAGAAACTGTTTTTCTTTCCTTTGTCATCTTCTCGCTTAGATTCTACTTTGGCAAAGTATTTAGTGTTGCTCCTTAGAATCACAGAATGGGTGAGGTTGGCAATTGTCTAGTCCACCCCACCTACTCAAAGCAGAGTCACTTACAGCAGGTTGCTCAGCACTGTGTCCAGTCGGGCTTTTAATGTCTCCAAGGATGGAGACCCCTCAACCTCTTTGGGCAACCTTCTCCAGTGTTTGACAGCCCCAGAAGTTTTTACTTATGTTCAAATTGAGTTCCCTGTGTTTCAGTTTGCACCCATCGCCTCTTGTCCTGAAAAGAGCCTGGCTCCATCCTCTTTGCACCCTCCCTTCAGGTATTTATATATATTAGTAAGATCCCCTTGAGCCTTATCTTCTCCAGGCTGAATCGTGCCAGCTCTCTCAGCCTCTGCTCATGCGCGAGATGCTTCAGTCCCCTCGTCATCTTCATAGCCCTTCACTGGACTCCCTCAAGTATGTCCATGTCTTGTACTTTCTTGTACTTGCACTTGCTTAGGTACTGTGGAAAAAGCTATGGAAGTTTTGCCTCCAGTCAGTTCTGTGCTTTAGCCACACTCCCCGCTTGAACAGGAGAAGGAAAGAGAGAGAAAAAAAATGAAACTGGGGAAAAAATTGGACACGGGGAGTAATGGCTACAGCAGTCTTTCATAGGACAAGCAGAGAAAAGAAAGCTTTTTGCAGAAGAGGCCCTGTCTGTACTCTGCACCGGGACCTCTCGGACATTCTTGAGAGAGGGATTTAATTCTCTTTCTTGGTATGTTACCTTTCGGCAGAATGAAGAAGAAAATGGCTTTCCTACATAATTTTTAATTATGACTACAAGAGGAAAAAAATATACTTCTTAAAATACAGCCTTTCCCTAACTTAAAAGTCTCACCCTGGGCTTGCACTTTCACAGACAAAAGTTGCCATGGAACAAGACAGACGTTACATCTATCCTGCAGCAAGGCAAAACTGGGCTAAGGTTCTTGGTTACATCTGGCTAAAGTGTGGAAGGTTTTGCAAGAATACTTACCAGAGGGAGAATAAAATTATTCAAACACGGTGTGGTACCATAGTCTCAGAACTTCCCAGACAATTTGTCATATAATCAGTAATTTTAATAACTGGTTATTTCATAGATGTTATTTTTCAACCTTCAAAGTATACTTTTATAACATTTAATAGACCTTTATAAAATATAAAAGAATTTTATTTGAGTAGATTTGGTAATCTAACAGATTTCACAAATAAGCTTTCTCAACCTCCCGATGACTACTTTTCCTTTACTTAATTGACCTTTAACATCGTTCACAGAGCACGTGGGTTTTGCTTGTATTTGTTCTTCTGGTATGTAGTCAGACAAATATTAGTCAGCATTTTTACCAATGATGATGTAGTTTTTCGGAAGCATCACATACAGGTTTCAAATGCTGTGAACTTCAAAAGAAGCACTGTCACATTCTGTCCCAGGTCTGATTCAAGGCTACCTGCACAGCAGACAGAGTACTCTGAGACTGCAGTGACAGGCAGTGCAGAAATTGCTAAAATGGTTGTCTGAGATAACATTTTAAATAGAATAAGCTTCATTGTTCACCTATGAAATAGGGTATAGGACATAGGAAATAAGACATTGTCTGAAGTGACACCTAAAGATGGGGAAAAAAGGGCAAAAAGAATAAAAAAATTGTCAGAAAAAGACAAAGAAAGTTCATACTAGAAGTTAAATCTTTTTTTTTTTTTAATATGAACCTTTGCTTTATCCCTTCTACAATTAAACTCTGTCCTTACAGCTATTTTGAAGTCTTGTGAAGCACATTCACAAGTGCCAGGTCATCTCCAACCTGTACAAGACCAGAGCTTCTAGTGCCTATTTTTTATGCCTCAAAAGACTGGTAATTTGTATTTGTTGATTTTTTCCCCCTGCTATAGATGTAACTGCAAGGAAGAAAAAAAAAAGCGAGAAGGATATACCTAATATCAGAGTGCCTGACTCTTTCTCTGAGGCCACACGTTGTGTTAGATGAAAGGAGGCATGAGCAGTACCTGCAGAAAGTGATGGTTTAGCTGCCCTTGCAGAAGGGCATCCTGCAGGGATCAAATTTGGGCTGGTAGCTGCTGTTATGTGTTAAATTGAGTATTTCTCATACACATAAGAGAAGTAAATTAAAGTGGTGATTTTGAAAAGCATGAAGTCTAGTCTTAGCCTGTGCTTTTACCGTATCTCTCTTTTTTCTGTCACTAACCTTGTATCTCTTCTAATTAGTCACCTGGAGCTGTAGCAAGACACTCGGTGCCAGAAGCGTTCCTCCAAACTTGCCCGTGCAGTGTTTTCCTGCTTTCTCCCTTTCTTTCATCCAGCTTTGAGCAGTGTTTCTTTACTGTGGCTGCCTGCTCAACCTACCACCTTGGACCTGTGTTTACACCATCAGGCAGCAAACCCCAGGCATGTTTGCCCCTGTTTGGCAGTGCTCTTGGCTGGAGCTTTTGCTCTGACTTTGAAATTGCAGTCCTGAGGTCAGTGGTCGTTGAGCCAACTTCTCAACCCATGCAAGTTAATAGGAACCCTGGTGCTAACTAGAAAGATTTGACCCATGAAATTTTTTATTTACAGTGTCAAAATTGTTGTGTTGCCTTGTCAATCTGTCCATGTCAGTTATGTTTCCCTCCCAGCTATTTAGCAGGAACAACAGCTGCTGCTATGATGGAGGGTAACACCTCTCACATGTTCTTTGAAAGAGTAAGGGTAAAGCTGAATCAGATTTACTAAAAGATTAGAGAGACTGATCCTTCTAGAACATAAACTGAGATTTACAGCACTACTACCTTTTAGCCAGAAAACTGTTGTGCTGGACACTGAAATTCCGTCTCTTCAATTTCAGCACATTGCCCCCATAATAAAAACACTGACAACTGTCACTTGTCAGAGAAATTTAGGAGAAAATTTCAGTTTCAACCTGTCCAACTTAATTCACTTGCCTAACGCTAACTTACAAGTTCCAGTATGAGTAGAAGTAACCTTCAGCCTTGGTCGATAGGCTACCAAGTAGCAACTCTTTTATTAATGGCCAGACCTCTAGTGAGCTGACCCTGTCACGTGAGAGCAAGTATTTTCATAAACCTCTTTCCAAGTTCTGATTGTCCCATTCTGAGAGCTATCCTTTAAAGATTTGTTTAAAAGAATACACAAAGTCCTTACTGCCAGAAGGGCTGGATTTTGAAATAGCAGTTATTTGGTGCAGCTGGTTTCTAGTTGCTTCAGTGTATATAAAGCTCTACATATGTTAATACAAGTAATGAAGTTTTTCATCAGGCATTATGCAGTCCTACTACCTTGTGTATTAAGAGTAAGCCAAGTGAATGCCAGGTGATTCAACTAGAATTCAACTTAAACCATGTCAAGTAATTAGATAGACCACCTATGATTGCTGCGGAAGTGATTAAAAAAAAAAAATCAATCATTAAAGATATTGTTATATGAAATTGTATATTCTCTTAGCATTGAGCATGTTAACTCATTTGCTGATTGTGATCTGTCACTGTCATAACCACCACACCTGTATGAGTCGCATGCAAGGGCAATTCCAAAGTGACAATGAAAATCACCCACCTCCTGCTTTCTATGGTATTTATAAGGCTCAATCAACTATTTCTTTTCCCTAGCTTGTAAATCAAAATTAGGGTAAATGAAACCACATGAGGACTAAGAGACCGCCCTCCCAGCTAGTAACCCTGCTGTCTCTACTGGTTCCCATGATATGATTCACTTTGAATTGCTAGCACCCATGACAACAGGTAAACTTCGCGCTTTTTAAAGAAAAGTAATTTGTAGGAAAAGAGACTATTTTACATTGAAATATCTATAGGGGCAAGAGTGTATTTATCCTGATGTTTTCTATCTAATTGTAAAATAGGGTCATATTTCCTTAAAAAAAGGAAAATATAACTTTCTTCATGAACAGGTAGATAAAAGTATCTTCATGCGACAAAAGATACATGCACCTTTTAGTCAAAATATTATTGTTTTTCCTGTTTTGATTTGGGATTGGCTTCATTAGGCTTTGATGGAGAAGCTAAGCTGAGTTACAAGTGATTTCTAGTTTGAGCTTCTCTGGCTAGTTTGTCCAAATGAAGATCATTTTAGCTATCATAGATCAGAAGACAAATAGTTCTTGGCATGCTACAAGTCACGACTGTTTTCATCCCTAACTAGGCTTATCTGAAAACTCTTAAGTTCTTTGGTGTCTGAGTTCTTTCTTTAGACTTGTACTAGATTAAAAAAAATAATAATAATTTGGAATTATTTTAGGGAGCAAATTTAAATTTAAATGATACTTAAATTTAAGCTTCAGAGCTTCTAGGCTCTGAAACCTAGGCAGGGAAGTAAAGCAGGCAAACTTGACAGCGACATTCGGAGACTTTTCTCTTTTTTCTCTGGAGGTAATCTTGGAATCTATCTTTATCCATGCTGGTTATATACTGTTGTGCATCTGTTTTGGGATGTAGGAGTTCTCATATACTAAACAGATCTGGAGAGGTAAAATTTGAGTAGCTATATGGACAGATGGAAACAAACAGCAGAGCCTATGTCTCAAAAAATGCCATCAGAAGTGTTGAGAGCTTTATTTAGAGAAGCAGGCCTGATTTACCACTGCCTTGTAACATGTGTATGCATTTGTGCAAAATAAATGCAGAATGCTTCTCACTCTTGGTTAGGAGTAATTTGAAGATGTGTTAGTGATCTTAATGCGCGCCACAAAATGGAGAAACTGATCTGGGAAACGTACAACATTCTCTGTGGATAAGGCAGCAGGAGCTTTATAAAGCACTTTAAGTTTGGCTCTTCCGAATTTCTTTTTGAGCTTTGGTTTTGGTTGATATGAGAGAGCACATCACCTGTGCCCCTGCCCCTTATGAAGCATTATAGCTATGGCTCAATATCTGGCCTAGAGAAACAGGTCTGGTTTAGGTTGCTCTTGGATTGCTTTTTTTTTTTTTTCCTTTGCTAATACATTCAACTCTATTTTAAAATTTGCTTTTCTAACTTAAATTTAGTAGCGTTACTTATTTTTATAATTAACTTTATCTGAATTTCAACAAAAAATAACAAGAAATCTAATAACAATTAGATATTGTTAACCTTAAAAAAATTCTCTTTATCTCTGCTTGCAGTTTTTTACTTGTTGCCTAATTAAAGTATCAGATTATTTTAACCAAATTATTTTCCCAATCTATTACTTGAATTCTGCTGAAAATGTTAGCTTTCCTGTGTATTTAAACCTTTTATCTGTGACATACAGATAGAGTTACACATACTGTATTGGATTCACCTAATTTAATGGGTAATGTAATTCTGGGGAAAACTCCTGTTCACCCCCAAATGGACTAATTAAATAAACAGGTTGAGTTCCTGAGTGTTGCTAAATTCAGAAGCTGAAATGTTGATGTAGCTCTTTGATTTTTTTTTTTAATTTTTTTTTTTATATACTCTTTGATCCTATATGTAATGTCACAAAAGTGACAGGTGCCCTAAGAAATTGTAGTAGTGAAGTGTGGAATTCAAAGCGAGAGTCTTACCAGTTTGCTAATTACAGTGGAGGAGAACAGAAGTATACCTGTAACTTAAGCTGCTCTACTCAGTCGTACTCAAAAAAAGACAAGCATGGCTGGTGCAAACAGAAGAGATATGGAAGAGAAGCGACTTTTGAACCACACTGCTGATAAGGAGCAAAGACCGTTACCTGGGAGAAGCAACCATGCTGGAAACGTGTCTCCCTCTGAGAAGAAGCTCCAAGAGGCTATTTGTGTGCTGCTGGTGGAGCTGTGTGAGAGATTCACGTTCTTTGGCATCGTCTGCAACATGATCCTCTTCTGCACTGTCAAACTCGGCTATCGCAACTACCAGGCAGCTATTGTCAATATGTGCTTTGTAGGCACCTCCATGTTGACGCCAGTACTGGTTGGCTGGCTTGCTGAATGCCTCGTGGGGAGGATCAAGCTTGTGTGCATCTGCATGTTTCTACACTTCCTAGGTAGGTGACACCCTGGTGACTATTTCATGTTTTAGCAGTTCTGTTGCAGAAATGCATTATCAAGCATCGTGTTTGAAACCTAACAATTTTCTCCAACTTTGCGGCCACCTTCTCTAACAGCTGATTGCTTAGGTTCTCCTCTATGAAATGCACTGCAGTATTTTTGTCTACGTGCTTTTGTGAGGAAGTGCTTTGAACAAGACTAAGGAACACTTGCCTGTGCATCTTGTGGATAGTTGGTGCACAAATTTGACTCCTCTAAAGTGGCTTAGCTATTCAGAACACGCTTGCTCAGCTCTTAAAATTGGTCCCTTTAACAAGCATCTAAGGTGTTTGGGGTGACTGTGAGGCTTTAGTCAGAGAGAAAGTTTGAGAAAGAATTTGGAAACTGTTTTCTAGCTGTTAGTAGTAAGATTTTATTTTATGTAAAGTTATTTGACAGTTGTATTTGGACAAGAGTGAAAGATGTATTTAAGCACATACCAGTGTAAATAAGCTTTGCTTTAAGTAGAGATGCTGGATCCTAATACTTGTATTGAGAGCCTGTTTTCTGTTTGCACATTCTGAATCTCCCCCTCCTGTTATTCTGAAGATCTTTTATGTAAAAGCACTGTTCAAACTAAGTATGACTGTTCTGTAGCAATTAGCTCAGCTCACAGCTGGTGATTATTCTGTCAATTTAAACCAAGCTGATAGAAATACTTTTCACTTGGACTAGTTGTTGAGCATAAGCAAGTCTGATTTCTGCAATAGCCAGCTGTGTTGTTATTTAGACATGCAACAAAGTAAGGAAAAAATCAGAGTCACTCCTGAAATGTTCTTGAGCTGATTGCAAAAACCATTGTGTAAGCAGCCTGTAAAAATGATTGCTATTATGTTCCACTGTGTCTCCCATGGGCTTCTGGTTTGGAATCTCCTTCTGCCACTTGTCCTTTCAATGTGTATCTTAAAGTAGAAGACTGGTGACACAAACAGAGTTTTATGTATTTGGGTATTGTTTTAACTAGAATGGTTTTTTTGGGTTTTTTTTTTAGATAATTAAACATTCCTGACTTATTAGGGTTTGATGGACATCGTAGTCTTAGTCATGGCTAATGTTGTCATTGACACATCAATATATTTTGAGTTTAGTCTCCAATTACAACTTGGACAATCTGTAGCTGATTAAATCTGAAAGACTGGCTTTGCAGACTAGAGGTGGTAAATGCAATTCATGGCAGTGCTTCTGTAGGTGAAGTTTCTGAAAAGCATGCCTTTTCCGTAAAGCTGCAGGAGAAAAAAAGAAATTTTTACACAAACGTTTTGAGACTGTATTTATTAAGTTATGGTTCTCATAAAAATTCTGGGGTTTAAAGAAGATGCAAAAAAAGGTGACGCTCCACGATGGGTGGTTTTCTTGGTCGATAGGTGGTTCTTCAGGTGAAGTTACATATTTTAAGTAGTGGCCTCTGGCAAGAGGAGAGCTACTCTACTGCCCTCTACGCATAGGTAATGCGGAAGGCTAGTGAGAGGAGCTACTTTTCCAGAGTGAGCTCTTCAGGTGATTGAAGAACCTGAATCCTTACAAGGATTTCAGAGGAAAATTGCCTTCTTGGAGGCCCTTAGTGGTCTTGCTTTACTCTGTGTAGTATTAGCCAGAAAGATTCTGGCTTTCTACAGAATTAAGACTCCGCCTTTTTGCACTACTGTCTTGTATCTTTCATTTTTCATGTTTCTTTTCAACCTAAGTAAGTGCTTAAAAAAAATAAAAATCTTATTCATCAGTCTGATTCTAATCCACTTCAAATGACAATTTTCTTTCCAATTCTAGGCACGGCCCTACTACCTGTTGTGGCATTCCCCTTTGAAGATATTTACATTGACAGAAGACACATTCTTCATATGCTAACCAAAAGGGAGCAGAAAATAGTATTCTACTTTGCATTACTTACAGCTAGTCTGGGAATAGGAGGCATAAGAGCTATAGTCTGTCCATTAAGTGCATACAACCTTGAGGACTGTGGACCGAAGGAACTTCTTTCTTTTTTCAACTGGTTGGTAACTTAATGTCAGCTAATTATCTGTTGGGGGTGATAGAGTGTAGCCTTGAAATTCACTGCTAATTTACAAGGCAAATTCTACAAATGATGCGTTTCATGGTTTGTTGTTTGTTTGTTTGTTTTTTTTTAACTGCAAAACACTTAGATTCTGGAATAGATTCCAAGAATTCTGTTTAAACTTTTCCTAACTTTTTCCTTTTGCTAGGACCAGTAGGTGATCATCTATTTTGGCCTCCTATAGATATCTTCAGTCAGAATTAGGATGAGCTGACTTGCCCAAATGCTCAAAGACTTGCCAACCTAGTTGCTGGTAGAACAACATATTCCCTTTAGCTTTCTATGTTTAACATGGCTATCCCTTTAGAATATTTTGTTGTTACTCCCTAACTAGCAGTGACAAAATTCAATGATATATTAGAATTTACATCAGAGTAAATTTTTAGCAATGACAGACAGCAGTAGAGTCTGCTGGTTTGCTGGAACTAGGGATTACTAGTAGTATCTAACTGCTAAGCTCAGTGGTATGGATCTGCTGTATTGTTTCGGCTCCGTTGGTGTGAAGCTTTGGCATCAGGTAAACCACTTGACGTTTGTGTTTTGGTTTCAATATTTTAATTTTTTGTTAAGAAAACTTTGAGGAACAATTGCTTACAAAATAGTTCTTCAAATTCAATGTTTTTTCATATTAATGGTATCTCTCAGTGTGTCAGAGAGGTCATTTTGATTATATGTTTGCCTTTATTTACTACTTCTGTTACACTACACAGAGTGCTATATACATTCACCTGTACTTTGTGGTTAAACGGTGGAGTGAGGATCAAAGAAGTCGCTGTGGGAACCTCCAGATTCCTGCTTCAAGGCAGGGTGAAATAAGCCCTAAACTGCCCCCTTTTCTCTCCTTTCCCTATACATGCACAGTTATTAAAATCAAAACTGGGAACATTTGCATATTAACAATGCTATGCTGAAGAATCAATGATCTTAGTGAATCAGATCTCTCTTCCTTTGGGGATGGCTTTCCTGGCTATTCTTTTTTCCTCCAATTATGTTAATATCAAAGAGTTTTGAATTAAATCCAAACTTCAGTGAATAAGGTAGCTTTACCAAAGGTGGGTGAGACTGTTTAGTTCCTTACAGCAGCTTCTGCCTCCTTGACCTGCCCATAGGAGAGAAGAAAAAAAAAAAAAATCCTTCCTTTTTACTCTATTCTGAGTTTTAATCCTTAATTAGCAACATCATTTTGATTAAATAAGACTCTGGGGGATTAAGACTAGAGAGCAATCAGTTGTTCTGAAAGATAGCTCGGGAGAATTTATTGTACTGTGGTCTTAGCCATTCAGAATTGTGTTTAATCAAAGTGACATTTCTCAGTGTTGATTACAAAGGAGATATAATACGAATAAAAAGTTCCTTGGGGGAATCCAAATGGGTCAGTTCTTGGAACTTTGGAAATATCAAGGAAGGCACATGTGCGATTAAAAAAACTTAATAATTTTTGCAGTGGCATCCAAAAGGGGCTATTTGATTGCAATCTCAAGATTTGAAAAATGAGGGTTTCATTCTAAGCATTCTTAATCTTGTTAAAATCTCTCAGAAAATAATCACTTTTTCTTGGTAGGCTGTTTTCTCTTGGTAGGTGCTTGTCACAGGATTGAATTTTAAAATAATATAAAATGAGATGGTTGCATAATCCTGGTGAGTTTGAGTCTGTGATCTTAGTCAAGTTCTATTTAAACAATCAGAATTATTGGGTTAAAGATTGGGTTAAAACAGCCTGTAATTACCTTCAATCCTTGAAGAAGATTGCTTTGCACATCTAGGGTCTGGTTCTAATCCCTAGTATGAACTATGACTTGGACCATTTAAGTATGTAGAATATACCAATGCGAAGGGACTTGGATTCTGCTGGACTAAGTTTCCCTAAGGACTTCTGCTTTTCTAAGGTTAAGATTATGGACTGGTACTATTTTTGCAGCAGGAGAAGTAAATTCTGTCTATGCAAGCAGAGAACTAGAGCAAAAGGTACAATCCAGACTAGGGATGAGATTTATTAGTGTTGTCTTGTTTTACTGATGTGCAGTTTAAAAAAAAAAAAAGTAGAGAACATGAGACTGGACTATCTTGGTCTGAGTTTGGATAAATCAGCACAAGAAGGACATGGACCTGTTGGAGCAGGTCCAGAGGAGGTCCACGAAGTTGATCAAAGGGCTGGAGCACCTCTCCTATGAGGACAGGCTGAGAGAGTTGGGGTTGTTCAGCCTGGAGAAGAGAAGGCTCTGGGGAGACCTTATAGCAGCCTTCCAGTACCTGAAGGGGGCCTGTAAGAAAGCTGGGGAGGGGCTGTTTGCCAGGGCATGTAGCGATAGGACGAGGGGCGATGGTTTTAAACTAGAGCAGGGTAGGTTTAGATTAGACATCGGGAAGAAGTTCTTTACAGTGAGGGTGGTGAGGCGCTGGCACAGGTTGCCCAGAGAGGCGGTGAGGCCCCATCCCTGGAGACATTCAAGGCCAGGCTTGATGAGGCTCTGAGCAACCTGATCTAGTTGAAGATGTCCCTGCTTACTGCAGGGGGGTTGGACTAGATGACATTTGAAGGTCCCTTCCAACCTAACAGATTCCATAATTCTACGAAAACTTAAATTGCAAGAGCTAGGCATGCTTAAAAAATAAAAGCAAATAACATTTCAAGTGACAGGAAATCTACCGAGTCTTCAAAATTAACCCAAAAGTTACAAAAGGTCAATTTTGTAATATTTTCATATATTTTACTTGATCTCAGATTGTTTCATTCAGCAGATTCATCTCAATTTTTACGTTCACTAAAAGCTTTTTGAATACTGTATAAACCTAAACAATACTTTTAAATAAGAAGTTACATGGATGTTACTACTTTAAAGTTATCACAATGAATACGTTTCTATAAAAAGTTATAATAAGATCATTAGGTTTTTATAAGTGTGTCACAATAGCATTTAGACTTCTTTCTGGATGGTGTTCTTAAAATGAACCTCCCAAGTTGGCATTTGGCTCTCAATGTGAGGAAACATCAGAGTTCTGAAACTCCAGAAAGGAACTGTTCCCTGTAAAGTTGGACATGGTAATTCGGTTTTATGTATGTAATTAATTCAGCTATGTCCTACTGTAACTTGCAATATGGCTATGGTTTGTCTTGACAATTATGGCAGGCCACCTAGTAGTCATCTTAAATGAATGAAACGGGGTTAAGGAAGTCTCCTAGGTGTCAAGAGAGACTTGCAATTGCCCTCTTAGGATTTTCAGCTCAAAACATTTTTCTGTGATTGTTACGGGGAGCTGCAATGGCAGGCTGATACCTCGCTCCTGCCCTACCTACTCATTTGCAGCTGAGGAGGGATCAAGCTGGAAAGCTTGGGAGTTGGGTTGTTAAGGAGTAACTGGTCTTCTACTACACTTGAGATTTTTCTTTTAATGTGGAGAATGTAATCCTAGACTAGTTAGGAGAAGTAACTACTCAAGTGCAATAGCATACATGAGGCAGAAGTGACACAAGACAAGAAAGCAAGCTTTGCTTGTTCAAGCAATATGAATTAAGCTATGTACCTATGTATCAATGCATATGTCACCTTGGAGTGAAACTGTCTCACTAAGGTTCCAGCAAAGGGGAAGGAATCTCCTCTTGCAGTTGCTTGCAAAATGTAACCTGTGATATAGCGACGTAGTACTACTACATTATTGATCCTTCTTCTTTGTTTAAAATACAGTTGTTGTCTTTAAAGCCAGCTTGGAACTTAAAACTTTAGTCAAACTTAAAATTCTTAACTTTAAATTTCAAAGGCTACATCTGCAAGCCAGACTCAAATCTGAAGAAAAAATTGCTGAATGATTGACTCTGACTCTTCAAATGATGTATCATATTGATCCCAACAGTTAGTATTTTTGGAAACTGTGACTTCACCAAGGCAGGTCCTCACTAAATCTGATCTCTCTACACAGATGCACAATATTCGAGTCTGCTCTGTAGCCTCAAACCCCTATTTTATGTGAGAGTTGTGTTTTAAGGGAAACCTTGATTAATGGTCTGCTGAAAGCAAAAAGACAACACAAGTGGCCTGAAGAACAGCATAAGGGGAGCACCTCACAATTTAAAATGAGTTTGAGGGGTTATAACTGAAACATGTGTAACCGTGAATGGTAGAGTAAAAATTGGTCAGTCACGTTGTGAGAAGAGGGCTTTGCAACAGAAGAATAAGCAGTTACTTTTATGTTTCACTTTCATGAATACTTATACAGTTAACTAATCAAAAAAGCTGGATTTTAGAGCTGCTGATGTAATGGTTTGTGTAAGTTGGAATCCAATGAAAAAAGTGTGGTGACAATATACTCTTAACAGAGCACAGAATCACAGAATGGTAGGGGTTGGAAGGGACCTCTGGGGATCATCTAGTCCAACCCCCTGCCAGAGCAGGGTCACCTGGAGCAGGTTGCACAGGAACGCATCCAGGCGGGTTTTGAATGTCTCCAGAGATGGAGACTCCACCACCTCTCCCTGGGCAGCCTGTTCCAGTGCTCTGCCACCCTCAAAGTTCCTCATCAAGTTTAGATGGAACTTCCTATGTTCAAGTTTGTGCCCATTACCCCTTGTCCTGTCGCTGGGTACCACTGAAAAAAGGCTGGCCCCATCCTCCTGACACCCATCCTTTAGGTATTTATAAGTGTTGATAAGATCCTCCCTCAGTCGTCTTTTTTTCCGGACTAAAAAGACCCAAATCCTTTAGCCTTTCCTCATAAGGGAGATGTTCTAGTCCCCTAATCATCTTTGTAGCCCTTTGCTGCACTCTCTCCAGCAGTTCCCTGTCCTTCTTGAACTGGGGAGCCCAGAACTGGACACAGTACTCCAGATATAAACTCATTTGCAAGGATAAAGTAAATAAGGAGTCATCATTTTGCATCTTATCAGGGAAATGCATTTTATTTTTTGGGTTGCTTTTTGCTATCCTTATAATTCCCTAAAGCATATTTAATATGCTATTGTCAGGGTTTCCAAACTGCAGTAGGCCTATCACTAGTGATACACCATCTGCTTCCAAGAGTATGTGATTTTCATGTGAATATCTTCTGTGCATAGGAGGGGCTCAGCACTTACTTGGGAAGCACTTCTACTGCCAAGGCAGTCTGGGAGCAAATTATGTTGGAGAACCTCCTTATCAAGATATTTCCAGAAGCCAACAAAAACTCAAGCTGACCCTTGCAACTAATGGAAAAGCCATCCTTTCTGATAAATCAAATTCTAATATTTCTTAAACAAGGGATACTGGCATTAAGACATTTCTTTCTTAAGCTTAACGAATGTGATTTTGATGACACTGCATACACAAAACTTATGTTTTCAGATATTAAATGTGTAAATGTTGATGTATTTAATTAGTCTGATCCAGAAGAATATTTCCAGTACTAGACTAATAATTTGTTCAGCTATACTGCCTTAGTACGGTTACTTTAATCCTGCACCTCTTGGAGCTAAGGCATCCAAGTGAAATTTGATGTTAATTGCTGTGTCAACATTTGCATGGTACTGATGCTGCCTGTGCTTATTATACTTACCATGCCTTTAATTTAATGTTTTAATCTTCTGTAAAAGCCTTACGTTATTCAGCCTCTCCACTCTTCCCTCTCTTTTCTGTGTGTGCTAGGTTTTATTGGCTGATTAGCTTAAATTCAGCAGTTGTCTTTGTCAGCATTTCTTATATCCAGCAATCTGTGGCCAGGAACCTTGGTTTCCTTATCCCATTTGTGTCTGTGCTTATGGCTATGATCACAATTCACATGGTGCGTGGTGAAATGATTTACAAACCCAAAACAGGTAAGAGTCAACTATATCTTAGGAAATATCTTTAGAGATTATTTTTACAGAAGAGATCAACTTGCATATCTAAACATGTTCTTCCACAAAACACTGCCCTGTTTTGTTGGAGATACTTGGGCTTAGCTTTGCAAGGTCTGTAAGAGACAACATCCATCCTCTGTAAAGACAGACCTGGAGATTCTGGATAGCCTGAAAAAGTGGAAAGCAATCTCTGGTAAACTTATGTACATTTTCTGTCATATCAAGACATGTGTCAAAGCATTTGCCCGTGCAAGAAGGGGTATCATATGCATGCTGCTGGTGGAATTTATTTTGTCATGTTTGGTTCAACCTATGCCCAATGTGTTTCGGTCAGTTGAAGCAAAGTTTATACCTATGCTAAGGCACGAAGCATGCTCGTGTTTTCTCCCTTGAGTGTGCTCCTTTGCCTCACCTGAACTCATATCTGAGCAGCCAAGCAGTCTGGTTAGTCAGCTAAAAAGGAACGTGCACTAGTAGCAAAGTTGTTCTGTAATGCCTTTGTCTTGCAGTGTCTGATGCTTATTGTTATTTCAATGTGCTTGCTTATACAACATCAAGTGTTTTTACCCATTTGAAAATCACTAGAAATACTGGGTAGCTCTAAATAGTTCATGTGCAGACTGTGGAGATATTTTATAACAGAAGAAGTTCTTCCACTTCTGTGGCCTCGCCAGTTAGTACCTGAGCTCTTCATAATCCTTTGGCAACTACCCCTCTCCATTGACCAAGCTCAATAATGTAAGTGGAGTCTAGGTGATTTGAATAAGGCTGTCAGTGCCCAAACCTTGCTATTGTTTTTCCAATAGAACCCAGAAACTGAAAGCAAGTTGTTATTTCAGTCTTCATATTATAAATATAATCTAAGCAAAAATGTATTACCAGTGAGGGAATGAATGCCTAAATCAAGTGCCTGGGAATATCATGGTGAGGATGTCACTAGAGAGGTTTATTCAAAACAAACAGAGCCAAAGAAAGAAATGCGTCCCCTCCACAATACCCCAAAAATATCACGATAATCATCAGCATCAAATTAGCTAGCTTCTTATGGAGAGAATGGTGGCTGTCTGGCTCGCTGGGGCTCACTACAGGTTTTACAACCTGAGATGGTAAAAAGATTCATTAGTATCCAACCCCGAGCTGGACTATTTCATATGGACTAAATATGTAGTTCATCATCTAACTAGTTTAATTCTACTAAGTGGAGTAACATAAATTTATAGATTATGTCTGTCTTGGCCACCAACAAAACTAGCACTATTTTGTATCAAGTGTTTTTTCCCTGAGTGTTGTTTAATTTATCGTATATTTTCCAAGTCTTTGGAGAATGCCAGTCTCTACACTGATAGCTGCAGAGTTTTTTATCTCCTCAGTCAAAATAAAAGATAATATACTTTGTATACTTCCAGTGAGATGATGAAATTGGAAATTTTTCAGAACTGTAATTCAAATCCATAGGTGACCTTAAATGATTTTTATATGTGCTGCCTTTTTTTATTTTAAGGTAACTCTTCAAATATGGATCATGCATTCAATTATGTTTAGCTGTCAAGCATGGACTTCATTTGCATTTCGTTCCACTGCTGTAATTTTGAGGACTGGCAGGTGACCAGAGATGAGGAAAAAATATGTATCTACCATCTAGGGTGCAATGTAGTCTTTTTATTGTAATTAAGTATCATAGATATTCATGATTAGATCAAGGTCAAAGTAGCAGAACATTAGAGCCAAGGGCTGAATATAAAGAAGGAAAATCACTGCTTGAAAGTTGCAATTTAATATCTATATGGATAGATTTTTTTGTTTGGTTGGTTTTTAAGAAAACGTTAGAAATACAAGTATAGAGTATATGCTGTTGATCTACACAGTGTGCACTGATAGAAGTATTTGTGCTTTTAAACATGTCTTTTACTAGCTGATCAAATTTATAATCTGAAGAATTCACCACTGTGGAGTTCTGTGGGGTTTACTCCTTTTCTTTTAAAGAAGAGGTGAGGTACTTATTCTAACTACATCATTGGCAAAATCCTCTTGATATTGATTAGGTCTATGTATCACTCAAGTTGCTTTTTGAACTACAACTTCAAGCAGCTTTATCTTCCTAGTTCACTAGACTTTATAATCTGCTGGAATTCCATGCTGAGAAACACAGCTAAATAATGTATTTGTCTGTTTTGCCTCATACCAAATGATGCTTCCTAGGTAGTTGACTGAAATTAAATTAAAAAGGGCCTCAACTGATCCATTAGGAAAGGCAGGGAAATGTCAGGATTTGTTGTCTATTTTAAGCTTTTTCTTTTTTTTTCCATAAGAGTAAGAAAGAAGTGTCTGGCCAACATCTTCCATTCCGAAGGAGAGGACATGGCCATGACCATCTTTGAGACTAGGTCAGATAAACCAGCTCACAGCCATGTTGTTGCTTTGTTGACCTGTCTGCTGGTCTTGTCATGGGGCACTCTGCGCATCTTCTGATTTTGGCACTGACTGGGTTTAAACCCTTGTAGAGCAGTAACACCACATTACTGCTTTTCATTCCTTCTTTGTGAATGTCCAGCCTCTAGCATAGGGTGAAGCAAAAGATAATCACTTCTCTGACCTAAAACATGTAATTACTAGCTCTGCCAATGAGTTGAGCTCATACTGACTTTTTTACTACCTTTTTTTTTTTCTCTATTTCTGAACATAAGTCTTCTTTGACAAGAGCCCCAAGTCCCACTTGTTTTCTGGTTAGCATCTTAGTCAAGTTGCTCCGGAAATCTGCAGATTTTTCTGTTAATCTTCAGATTTGGTCTTGAAATAGTCTAGATCCTAAACTTAAAAATCACTTATAATGAGTGGTAAGAATAGTCGGCTAATACACTTCTACAGAACAATAAGAACTGTACCAACTGTCTGTGTTTGCAAGCTTCGATATGTTATTTCAGATTCTAGTCAATAGTGCCAACAGTCTACAGGTTAATACTAAGCAGCCAGAGAGTTTTAAATGTTAGTCGTCTAATAAAATGCCCTTTCTCAGTACTCTAGATCAAGTGCTTCCAATAGGTGTCAATTAATATTTCTAGAAAATCATTTCCGTACCAGAGATAGTAGGGATACATTTTCCCTCTGCAGTCTTAGTTAAGCCTTGGGTTTTGGAAAGTGTTTATTTACAAATACCCAAGTTATTGTAGTTCTTCCACGCTCTCAGAAAAGCAGAGAAGTGCTGTAAGCCCTAGTTGCATGTGTGGCAACTTACTGAAAACAAACGAATCTGCATTCCCAAGCCTGAAGCTAACAGTTTTGTCCTAGTTTTACTTCCACTTCTTCTGAGTCTGAGAACCAAGTTAGCAATTACTGAACCCAGTAACCAGTGGGCAAGTTTTAATATGCCAAACACTAGATTGGAAACTTCTCCTCTGCCACAGCATGCTATTTGGAAGTCCTGAGATAATATGAAATCTTATGCATCCATGAAAATTCTCTTATCAGCCCTCTTTTGAACTCCCTTTCCTACCCTTCCCTTGCCGCTGGACTTCAGCAGGTATGCAATATTTCAGTACTGTCAAGGATTGAATACTAACCTCATTCAATAAATAGAAAGTGAAAGCAAAGCAAAGTAATACTTTACCTGCTCAAACACAGCAACAAATTGTGGTGTGTTAAATAACTGGTAGCAAAAAGCACTTTTCTCTTTGGATGTTGGGCTGGATTGCTTTTGTAACAATTAGGTTGTGAACCAACTGGCTTTTCAAAAGGAATGTTTTGGAGCAAATCCAGACTGTTATTGCCGTCCCCCTCCCCAAAAAGACGTGAAGGTGAATATATCAGGTTGTATTTTCCCTCCCAAAGTGTTTTGTTGTGTTTATTTTGGCAGCAAGTAAAATCATACCAATGTCTAATGTCTCTGATTGTTTGCAGACAGTTCCCTGCTGACGACTCTTGGGGTGATTGCTAGTGCACTGAAAACATGTTGTGTGCGATATCGCTACTTTGGCGGAGGCATGACAAACTGGATGGATCATGCCAAGGAAAACTATGGTGGTCAGTACAGTGAGACTCAGGTTGAAAGCACAAAGTCGCTTGCCAGGCTCTTCCCGTTGTTTGCTTTCCAAATTCTATACAGAGCGTGTATTATGCAGGTGGGTACACAGCTTTTAAATAAAAGTCTTGAAATATACTGTGACGTATGTTTACTACTGTGTCTCTAGACATGGGGGTTTTTTAACTGTTGCTTTACCTATGGAGCAACCTTGAAGAGTAGTTTTAATTACCTGAGAATATAACTTGCTATTTCCTATCATCTCATCAAATAAGTAAAAATGACTTCATCAAGACTCAGAAGGAGCTTGTGTGGCTGCTTGCTACTCATTTCTCTGAACACTTACTGGCTTAAACATCTAGTGCTAGAGTCCTGTGCCGTGTTACATTTGTCAGAGACTCAGGCTCAGCATTCTGA
The DNA here is from genome assembly GCF_964199755.1 of Larus michahellis. Taxonomy (NCBI): domain Eukaryota; kingdom Metazoa; phylum Chordata; class Aves; order Charadriiformes; family Laridae; genus Larus; species Larus michahellis. The sequence goes on along the minus strand of NC_133896.1, from coordinate 70,254,725 downwards.
AAAAAATGTAATTTTCCAGTTTCTTAAATGTTCATTCACTTTTTGGGAGCTACAGAAAATCTTTATTTGCGCTTTTGGTTGCGTATTTCTCCTACTGTTTTGACGGGATTATGTGGCTGCTGTACCTACACTGGAAATGGTGGGTTTCTGTTTGTGGGAAGAAGCAATCCTTTCACAGCCTATCAGGCTATGTGCTTCTTTCCACTTCTGAGTCCATGCATGTTATATAAATGTAAATCTGTCAGGAAGCTACTTAAGCTGACATGATTCCTTCAGATTCATTTCTGTCTGGATGATCCTGGCTAAGCAGCAGTTTGCAGTAGCTTACCCTTTAGCAACTAGAATAACGAATTTATGAGCTGGCTTGGAAATTCATTTTTACTTGTTGGTTTTAAAATGCTGCTTAAGGAAATTCTTACAAATATGTAGCATATACTGCTTTATTGCCAGTCCCTCTTGCCATCATCCTACATTCCCATCCATCTGCCTCATTCTTTCTCCTCTTCCCTCCATGCATCACCCAAAAGCACAAAAAATCCCAAGCAAACAAACAAAAAAACCCCACAAACCAAATAATGCACACAAATGGCCGAGGTGATGACCAGATGGAAACAAACCAGATATCATTAACTGGAGTTGTAATAATCAGGTATATATCTAGAAAAGATAAAAGTAGTTGCACTGCTGAAAGAGATGACTTCTATTCCTTTGGCAGAATTTCCAGTAAGTTTAAGGCTTTTTCTTAGACTAGGCAATAGGTCAGTATCTTTTTTTGGTAAAGATTAGTAGTATTTTCTCCGTATTAGGTTAACAGCTTTCAGTGCCTGTGATTCATGTTGATGATATTTTAATTCCTATTAAGAAGTCCATTTTGATTTGCAATAGGCAGTGGAAAGAAGGAACTAACAAAATTTGGCTCAATTCTAATCTTTCATAGCGCTGTTGCCATTTATTCACCCTTTTACTATTTATGTCTTCTTTTGGAGGTAGGGTATAGGTGAAAAATATTTTTATTAAGAACTAACATTTGAGTAGTTCTTTAGCACTGAAAAGACTCCCAGTGAGTAGGGTTGAAAATAACCATTGATGAGAAACCCTACATGAGCTGTTACTAACCATACTTTAATTTTGAGACGGCTATACAGCTGCAATATTCTACTTGGATTTGGCATTGCCAGTCATGTTGAAGAGCCTTGCAGAATGTTGGAGGAATCCAGAACTCTGCAAAAACAGAAGCAGAGTAAAGAAACTAGCTCTACATCCAGCTTTGTCATGACTGTACTCTGTGAATTGCTCAAGTTACCTCTCTTTTTCCTATCAGTCAGTAAATTGGAGTGGATTATAACTCCCTGCTGCACAGGAAATTGCAATGCTTAGTTAATCAAGCTTCCTAATAAAAAAAAAAAAAAAAACACACACACAAAAAAAAAAAACCCTGAAAAATCTGTTGGTAGAAGCTATTCTGTTGGTTTTGGTTTGGTTTGTTGTTTGTTTTTGGTTTTTTTCTTTTTTTTGATAAACTCAACAGATGTTCTGTAGAGCCTCACACAAGCAGGAGGAATGATTTGCTCTTGAAGTGAAAGACAGTCTTACAAATCTACTTAACTTCATACCCTGATGACTGTCGTTGGTGGGTTCCTCATCTAACTATTCATTTTCCTCTGTTTCCAGTTCCCAGAAGTAAAAGGAAATCCTCTACATAACTGCTATGGATGTCAGTTACATTAGGCTGGTTCTAAGATGCTGGCCAAATCTTCATTCCCTGTGACTTTTAGAGCTGTGGGCCAGCAAGAGTGTCTTAAAAATTACTCTGACCTTGAGCATGCAATCAGAAGTTCAAAATGTCTCTGCATCTTGCTATTCTAAAATTCTGTTCTGTTAAACACTGTCTATGAGAAGTGACTAAAGTATTAGAACCATTTAGTATATTGGCTGATAGCTCTAACTAGGGATGATCAAATCAGTTCACGGAATGCTGCTTAGATTTGTTGAACTCGTGAGCATGTGACATAGAAGGAAAATGTTACATTCTGGCAGAGAATGAGAATGTCGCCCTTTGAAAGGCTTTCATTGTGAATGATCATTCCTTTTGGCCAGCAGGTATTTATACTGTGACTTCTCCAGAAGGAAAAGAGTTGGTGAAGTTTCCAAATGTAGTAAAAATCTTGTCCATGAAGGGTACCTGGTATACTAATGGAGAGGGGTCTTATTCTTCAATACAGATCCCTTCAGGATACTATCTCCAAACCATGAATTCCAACTTGCACTTCAGTGGATTTGTCTTGCCAGTTGCAGCAATGAATGTGATAAGCATCGTGCCACTGCTGATTCTTGTTCCTATTTTGGAATGCATTAACTCGTATCTCTTTAGTTCCAAGAACGCTGGACATTCTCCAACAATTTACATTGGTACGTATAAAGTACATGTGTTTATACAGTTCTGATATATATTCTGGTTTTGAACAAGAAACCACAGTAGGTGATGGATGATCCTATACAGTTATTTCTGACTATAAATATTAAGATGGACTTCTTTGGGGTGAATATTTTTTAAAGGAATTGTTGAAAAGACAGTCCTGAAAAAATATACTACATATAAAGAAAAAATGGATAGCTTTTGTTTAGAATGGAGATCGAGGCCCTTCTGACAAATAAAAAATTTTGAGACACACTCACAAATAACTAGGAATCATCCTAAGGAGCTTGTGAGAGAAACTGTACTAACCATTTATCTTCAGACTTACTCTGACTTAGTTTTCTTCTATATTTTTGTTTATCTATTAACTTTTGGAAAGTTAATGTACTTTGGAAGTCTTTTTTTGGGGAATGGGAGAGTCCTTCAATTGCTCTCTGGCAGTGGAGAAACGTTCTGTTGCTCAAAATGATAAGTATGGATTTAAATAATTAGGTTATGAATAAAGGCTTTGTTTTTCTTCCATTTTTGTGCTATAACTGCATCAACATTTAGGACTGCAGCTTATAAGAGTGAAATTGTATTGTCACCAGTATAGTTACTTCCAGTTTCATCCCAAGTGAAATAAAAATATCTAGTCTAATTCTGTGTCTGCAGTAGGTGTGTTTAGAACTCGTGAGCAAAAGAAAACATGTAGGTGACTACGTAGAACAAATGTATGTGTGTCACTGGGCTGCTGTTCCCATTGAGCAGGCTGAACGCTTCACAGGTGGAAGGTTACTTGGAGAGAGGTGCAGTGTTCCTCTCTAGTACAAGAATTTTCATTTGAGTATCTAGTACGCAATAATTGCTCAGGTGTTTAATAATTTTATTTCTTAAAATCCTGAACTGAAATGTGCCATATTGTGCACTCACTTAAAGCAAAGAAAAGAGGGATCTACAGAGGTGAAGTATTATCTCCTTCTCATAGAAGTGGTACAAAGAAGGAAGTCTTCTCTGCTGTGAATCCCAGTGTTTTCAACAGTAAGCATTGTAAACTCGGGCTTGCAGATCAGTGCTCATTTTGAAGAAATTCATAGCCTAGAAGTAATGATGGCTTTAGTAGGGGTTGGGCCGCCTCCTTTTTTTTTTTTTTTTTTTTTTTTTTTAAGACAACCCCCCCAAACCTCTAATGTACTAGGATACGGAGGAATCCTCTGCAACCCTCTTCTGATATCAGCTACATCTAGTACTACCAGAAAAGCAGCTTCCATTCTGCATTCACTTAAAACTATTCCCTTTCGTAGATACTATCATTAAACTTCCTCCAGTTTTTATCTTCCAGCCTGCATTACAAACCTCAGACAAAAATATTTATAAACGACTATTTTCTCAGTGTGCTACTATTAATTCAGTGCCCCATGGCAAGCAGCACAGTGAGTACTGACACATACAGAGGTATTAATCTGACTAAATTAGCCTAATTAAGAGTGTTATTAAGTTTTATACAAACCAGATGCATATAACGCAGCAGGTTGCAATTACCCTAGTTTTTAAAATAACATCTGCATTAAAACACAAAAAGCACATTCAGATAATAATTTTCCTTAAAACCATGGAAATTTCAAGTTAGTATTAATGTTCTATCCTGTTATGTTGAACAGCAGTAGAATATATGCAGTGGTTTATTCTTAATAGCTTCATTTATTAAAATAGCCTCCTGTTAGGGGTGATAAATTACCTGAGGCATAAAAATACCTGTGAGTACAGGCGATGGCTTTAGATATCCAAGTATATGACTGCACCTGCAAATATGGTAGACCTCTAAGTGCCAATATGTTTGCCAACAGTTAATTAGGTTCCAAATTATTTTCAGGAACAAAATTGAAAGCATAAATAGACTGTTGGTGTTAAGCCAGCCTATAACGATATTTTAATTCAAGTCTTGTAAGAGGAAGAAATTTAAATAGTTTTCTGGAAATTTTCAGTACCTTAAGAATAACAGTTCGACGAAGAATAACAGGACGAACTGTATAGACAATGTTGAACTGAAATGCCTGATTGCTCTGTAATAAGGGTCTACGTGAAAATTGGAAGCTATAGTTGTTGGTTTATTTTTAAATGAAGTATGATTAAAAACCATTAAAATCTTAAAGTTAATCTAGATTGTATCCCAAATATATTGAGTATCTGGACCTCTTTATGAAAAATATGAGCATTTGGTAAATTTAGAGGTTTTCCAGTTCCATAATTGTTTTGGTTTGTGGTTTTGTTTGGTTGGGTGTTTTTAATATATTTTATGCTACTTGATTTAGTCAATAGTATAGAAGATTCAGCAGAGAACTGAAAGGGTGTGTCTGTTGGGTAGTTGTCCGTCAGCTACAGGCAAGAGGCGGTAGCTGAAGTATCTGAGCCATAGAAGTTCTTGCTCTAATATTCTTGATGCCTGATTATACTGTAATGTCTTAAACCTGGGATTTTGTCTGTCTTAGAGTGATGTGGGGAATAGCTCTCCGTATAGTATACAAAAGCAAGCCTCCAGACCAATGTCTATTTCAAGTGATTTAGGAGCTGATGATATTTTCTCCCTAAAAGATGCTCTGGTTTGGACCAGTATTAACTTCAGGAAAGCTTTTTGAACTGTTTTACCTGGGATATGAGATCAGGTAATCACAAAGCTCTAATACAACCTTATTCCCTAGATAATATAAACAACCCTGTCCTAGAATCAGCCCCAAGCAGTCCTAAAACAGCCTGCTGTCCTGTAAAATCAAAGCCTCAGATGGTCACTTCAAACTGGTCATTTTAAAGAGGACCAAAGGGAGAAGACGTAAGAGGAAAACCAGGTCTCCAAGGCTCTCAGTTTCTTTTTCTCCCACATAATGTCTTAAAAGAAATATTGCAATTGCTGGGCATTCAGAGATTACTTTTTCTGAAATGTTTTGGCCTTTAGTAAGGAAAATGCTTAAAATATAGCGCTGTGTAGTAATATTGAACTGCTTGAGGTTTCTTTAGTAGTTACATAATTTTTCACTAGGAGAACTCTTGCTTTGGTAGATTACAAGAAGCTCCTTGAGGGCTTTATACCTGGCCTTGATAAGGTGCATTGGCTAGAAAATACTGTTGAATTCCTTCCCATCATCAATTTTCAAGCAATAATTCATTGATGTTCTTATTAAGCACTAGAAGGGCCTTAACATCAAAACAGCTTCCAGGCCTCAGCTTAAGCAGGGGGAGGGTATTTAAAGTCATGAAAATGCAGGAAAACTGCTGGTGGAAGGGTGTGAGAGATGCTGCTGAGAGAAGAAACACAGATGCATGCAAAAACATAACACAGCTAAAGCTACTTAGCTTTATGACTTCTGCCTCTTCTGCCCTGATATCCAAAGAGACAAACTTTATAAATGTTATAAATATAATATGAAACAAAAGCCTTTGACTGTTGACATCAAATCCAATAAGTGAGGCAAGGTTTTGTAAGACAAGTGGAAAAACATAGTCCAGGCATTTGAGCCAAAGCTGTCAAAAGAAACCCGATTCTCACACCTGTACTTACATTATAGCTTAGAAATGCTGAGGAATCACAAACTTAGTCAAAATCAATGGGAGCTCAAAACAGCAGAAGTATAAATGTTTCAAGTTCAGGAGACTTACTTGAAAACTTTGCATTCTTTGTGTTTTTCTGTTCCGAGAGGCTACAACCATTTCATACTGTCAGCATCAAGAAATATAAAATAATACATTTAAATATTTTACTCCATGCAATGTATGGTGATGTCTGTGGTATTTATAATACATCTGAGTTTATTAGAAGCCTCATGAGGCTAAACATATAGGTTTTTTCCTGCCCTGTGAGCTCGTACAGTATTTGTACTTCTGCCTCACCGCTGAGGCAGGTGGTAAGACTCCACACATTGCATGTGCGGTTATATATATATAAATATATATATATAAAAAAATTGTATTATAGATCCAGTGTAGTATGAATCATGCAGTGATACTTCTTCCGGACAACTGAAGAAGGCAGGAGGCAACTGTGGTCCGATGGCTTATTGTGTAAGCACTTAAAAAGCAGAAGACTATCTCTTACAGTAATGCAGCTCCTCTCATCCTAAAATGTTAAACAGTCTAGCAAATGAACTATCCAACAAAATTTCAAAAGTAGTTTAAGAAAACTCTAAAGTGGAGGGAAGGGGGAAAATGTGGGAATGCTTGGTCTCCTGAGGTGGGATCTGCAGTGGTGATCTTTCTCTCCCACGTGTCGTGGCCTGTACCCTTACTGTTTTACTGTTATACGGTACTTCAACTGGCTGCACTACTTCTTTTTGTATAGAAAACAAATGGGTGAAGCATACAGCGTATGTGTGTATTTCAGAATCATATTGCTACTTGATTAGGAGAATTTTCCCCCTGATTGGTAGTCTTATTCCCACCCAGTCTCTTGTGATACCTGGAAGGGCTGCTGCCTTTTCTTTCTCTCTTCCGTTCTTACCTCTGCCAATGTTCAAAAAAAAGTTTCTTCTTTGTGACTTTGCTCTTCAGAAAAGATTTTCCTCTCTCCTTTATTCTAAAATTTAATTAATCCCTAAATCGTTTCTGTGCTGAGCTGGTGTCCCTCTGCCATATATTTAGAGCTAGGCTTGTGGTGCAGCAAGTACTTTTTGCCCGTGTTTGTGTCGAGAGGATGTATTGTGGGGAGGAGGGAGGGAAAGCTTCTTTTGCATCTCCTGGGACTCTGCTTCATCTAAATACACGATAATGCTGTAACTACAGCTTGGTGAATACTCTCTGTGCTCTTTACCCAGTTGTAGGTCAGTTATCTGCTGCGCTTTCCGTGATGGTTGCTGGCTTCTCTGAAATACACCGAAAGCATTTCCCTCAGGTGGAGCAGACTCTTTCCGAGGAGGTTCTCCTGGTCTCCTCTATGCCTTGCTTCCACTTAGCCCCTCAGTACATCCTACTTGGAGTGGCTGAAGCCTTGGTAACTCCCTCCTGTAAGTAAAATCTAATAGGAGAAAGTGAGAGTGTCCTGATTCACGGAGAATGATATCAGCTTCCTAAAAATAATTACCGTCATCTGATATTTTATCCCTGGCTCTCTTCCATGGGCTTAATGAGCAGATCTGTGCTTTACCTGCATCAGAGTAGCATAATTTGTCTTGCTGGCTGTAACTCAGAGTGAGCGTTGTTCCAGATTAACTGGAAGGTGACACAGCCCACGGGTCCCTGGGGTGCGTAATCCACTTTTCGGTGGGGGGATGATGAGAGCGGTGGGACTCTGGGCTGGGATGCGTGACTGGTCTTGAAGTTGAACCTGCTCCAGGCGGGGGCTGGACGGGATGAGCTCCTGAGGTCCCTTCTGACCTGAACTCTTCGGTGGTGATTTTCTTGAGATGGAACAAATAAGCACATGGCAGATGAGCAGTGGTTATGGTCTACGAGCTCTTTTTAGGCCACAGTTAAAGAAAGGGGAAGCAATTTATCTTACCCTTTTTCATTTGTGGGTCCAGCTAATAGAATTATTACGAGCTTTTCACTGATACAGAGCATATGTAGGCGAGTAACACCATTCAACTGACAGGCTAACCTGTAGAATATTGTAGGCAGATGCAATATTTTTGTTTGTGCTCCAATCGGGAGTCATGCGAACATGCCTGCACAGAGCATCATGCCTTAGCTTGTGGCATGGAGCCAGAGATAAACACTCCTGTTTTGCAGAGCACAGGCAGAGCTTCGCTCACGCCTGCCACCCATAAATTATGTAGACGCGCCCTTGATTGTGAGTCTGAACCCTCCCTCCCTTCCATAACTCACCTTTCCACAACTACACTGACATTCCCGAGGCTTATTTTCTTCTGAGGAGCATGCAGAGTGCTTACCAGTGTTTCACCTTGCAGTGCTTAAAAAAAACTGTTAGTTTTACAAAAATAATCTAGTCAACATTCACATAGAGACACAGGTAAAGTAATTGACTAGCTGATCTCTGCAGGCATTTAATTCTACAGGTTGAGTGTCTGTTGTTCCAGTACAACCCCAGAAATGTTCAGATTTTTATTTAACAGCAGGAAATAACTTCAGTATCTCAGCTTCACTCTTACTCTCTAAGACTACTGAAAGCTGTGGGTCACGGTCTGTCACTAAAAAGGTAATTTTCCCTAGTTTTAAATACTTAGCACTTTCATAATGCCTCTTCATCCGATAGCTCTCAAGTACTTAACTGAAACGGGTTTCTAGGCAGGTAACGTGGTTTCTAGGTTACAGGCTAAGTGTAACTGAAAACAGTGACCTTCTCTGTTTAGCTTAACAAAAAAAGAAGGTTAGGAGGTGGCTTGCTTACAGTCTTCTGATGCAGAAGCATGAGAAGAATATTGCTGGTAGAATAAGGCTTATTAATCTAGCACGCTGGGACACAACAGAAGTTCAGTGACTTGGAAGATGACATTAGCCTTTAGAAAAGAAATAAAGCTCCATGTTGGGGTGTTTTTCTTTTTTTTTTTTTTTTTTTTTGTTTTCGGTCTTTTTAAAGGATTGTGATTAGAATGTCTTAGGAATAAAAGTTGTCTTCCCTATTTAAATAAAGATTAAGCATCCTGCTAAGAGCTGCAGTTACAGGTGCTATTCAAGAAGCCAGGTAAATGGGACTAAGTCTGAATTTGAGATTTGCATTTGGAAAACTAAAGGTGGGTACCTAAAATAGTAGGTTACTGCTGTAGTTGATGGGGATGCAGGCCTCCGTTCACTTGCCCACTCATAGGTGTCTGGCACCATTTGTCATGGAGCATCTAGACTCTGCAGGCAGGGCGAGCAGGCTCTTTACGGTATCTGTGTGGCTTCCAGCTGCTGCTGGAGAAGAACATGGTTGTCCTGTCGGTCTTGCACCTTACGGGACAGCCCCGTGTAGATGGCTAAGGTGCACTGGAGCATTTCAGGCAGCACTGGGTGTCTGTATTCAGGCTGCTGAACTGAGCTCTGGGTTTCTACTTGAATTTGAACCGAATTGCTGTTCAGGAACCATTCAGTGTATCTCCCTGAATGGTAATGACAGCCTAGACATTTAAATAGTTGTTTCACCTTTCCTGACATTTTACTGCCTTTGTTATGCAGAAGGTCAAATTCAATTATCATAATAATTTACTTGACCTGAAAGTACATGATCCAAGTTGAAGACAGAAATGTTCACACTTGTAATCAGAGGGAAGAGAGGAGATATCTCATTTCTGAAGTGCTTGGTTAGAGGAGCTAGATTTGGCATATTGAACTCTTTATCTGCGTTTGAGCCCTGATACTTACAATTGTGTTTATACAATATATTTCATTATCTTGTTGATAGGAGTTTTGTGTAATCATCTGCTTCAGGTGGCATGAGCGACTCTTAGAATAATATCAGCATTTAATGTTTGCCTAGCTCCAAGGCAGTCCTTTAAAAATAAAATAAAACAATGATAAAATAATTGCTCTCCTCCACAGTGTTAGAATGTGAGATCTCAGAAGCCTCTGACAGTTTGAATTTTGTAACCCTAGCTTGGTTTAAACTAGGAGATTAATCTTTTAAAGCCCAATGACTTGAAAGAAAAAAAAAATAAAAAATTCCTCCAAAACCCAAAGAAACCCCCCAAAAATACCAGTAAAAAACCAAAACAACAACAACAGCAAAAAAACCAACAAAACCCAAAACAGCTCTGTCCTGTGGGACAATATTAGGTGATATTTTCCCCCACAGTGCATGAAATTGCTGAGGAAGGGAAGCCAGCCTGCTGGCCAGGAGCAGCTGTGTTATGCTGCCAGTGTCCAGGCCGCCTGGTGCACTGTCACCGCTTTGTCCTACAAAGGGTTAGCAGATCTGCAGAGTTTGCTGAAGTGCCGCAAGAATATCATCTGCCCATCAGCATGTCTCAAAGCACTTAGAAATGGGAAGCCTGGTAGCAAACAGCTCTGTTAGTTAAAGGATATATTTGGGATCACTTCACCCACCGATGAAATGCAGTCGTCTCCAGGGTGAAATGCAGCAGCTGTTTAATAGTTCACAGCAGCATCGTGGGAGATGCAAGGAATGGAGTATGCAACTGAAACAGCAGGGGTAATTTAGGTAAGTAGGACGCAATTACCCAAGCTGAATTTGGCCAAGATGCATGTTTTTGCACCCCTGCTTTTAGAAGGGAGGAATAACCAAAAACTTTTTAGACTCTTAGTGATTCAAATTAGCTAGGACACTGGCTGTACGATGTTTCAGACTGTACTGTTGCATCTACAGATGGTGTCCCGGGCTCACCTGCTTTCTCTTGCCCTCAGGCTTCTGGTTCCTATTGTGAATGAGGGGAAAAAAACTCTGCCCATGGTATTTTTTTCGTTTCCTTAATATGTTTCCAAAGCTCTCATTTGGATATCCAAATTAAAAAGGGTGGAAGATGGTGATTGCAAAGTTTCATTTGTATTCAGAGATGCTTCAGGCAACTCAGCATCCAAATAGGATCCTCTGCTGACAAGTTTCTCAAGCTGGAGGTCATTCAAACTCAGCTAATAAAGCAGGCTGGGAGACACTGGGTCTTGGAGAACGAGTGTGGATGAGGGCTCAAGGTGTGAAATTAGGAAATGAGGTTTTGATAACCAGGTAAAGGTACTCAAAAGGAACAGCTATTATAAAGACTTACTGTTACTGTAACCTAGTTTAGCCAAATTACAACTGGTGGGGTTATTTGTAGTCATCTAAGCTACAATGGCATGCTGTAGGTCCCCCTCGCCACCGCAGCTGTTGCTTCTTCTGGCAAGAAAGTGAAGAACAATGTCTCTAAAATTAGCCAGTGACTCTGGGGGTTGCTCTGTGGGGAAGAGGAGCATTGTCCATCTTAAAGTTAAAGCAAGGTAACTGTCCAAGTCGAAGGTAGAGCTCTGGATTTTGGAAGTATTTGCTAGTGGCCATGCTGCATTGGCTCTGGCATAGCAGGTCCTGCTGTCCTACAGTTAAATATCACATCTGCTGTCTTCACGCTTGCTGACTGTGGTGGTGTTTCTCTTGTCTCGCTATGCCTGAGGCTTTAAAAGGTGAAAGCAACAGTCTGGGTGAAAGATCTTTATGTACCTGTGGAATATTGATAGTTGTATGTGGAATGGTTTCTTACGGAGATTCATTGAAACAATTTAAACGGTGCATACCCTATTAACAAAGGATTAACGTGTGTGATTGCCCTTCTGCAGCAATATTCTCTGTGTAAAATATGGAGTGTCCCTATTACAGACACTTCGGAATTTTTTTTTCTGTCTTCTACCATCATTTACTTTTTTGTTTGTTTTTTTTTTTAACCTGTAACTGTATCTGCTTCCTTTCTAAGGTTCCTTACTATCATTCTGGCTTGTGCCAGAAAGAATGAGAGGGATTTCCATGCATTTTTTAACTCTCTTTAATGGAGCTGGCTGCTTTATGGGAGCTTTCTTTGTTCAGACAGCCCACGCAGGCACTCAAGGTAAGAATATGCTCATGACTGGTATTCCTGAGCAGTTTTCTAATACTATTGATTTGGAGAATTAGGCAGCAGAATTAAAGGGGATGCCAAAGTTTTATTGATTTGCTCTCACAATTAAGATGGAATTAAGATAGGAAATAGCCTTCCAGCTGTATTCATCCAATTTTAATGAGTCATCCTAGTTTTGATAGGTGGAGTAATTAGAGGACGGCATCTTGCAGGAAGCCCTCACCTCCAATTTCTATACTTCTGTTCTGGAAGACAAGAAAATAAATTGTCTAGGAAGTACCTTTTTATGTTCATAAAGAAGTACATTCATGTTAGCCATGCTTAGGTGGAAGGCTCTGGCCACAAGAGCAAGATTAGTACTTCAAAGAATGAAGAGCATACCTTTCTTTCTGTTCCACGGTGTCGTAGGGGAAAGGAGCTTGGGTTAAATCTTTCAAAGCTGTCTAGGAAATTTTTTCCCCAAGACCCATCCCCTCCCTCTTGCCTTCTTTACGCCTCTCCCTTTGCCCAGCTACTGGAAGAACCAGATTCTGTGGCAATACGGTCTCACTCTGGTTTTACCCTTTTGCAGATGAATACTGCAATTCCCAGAGAACTTACCGTTTCAAAAGGAATTATTTCAGTTTCAGCCTATTGAGGAGTATTTAGTGTAAGTCCTGAAGTGGAGATTTTTCTGGGTTGCTGACTTTCAGGATAGGCCAAGAGTTTCATAAAGTCTTTTCCTTTGCTGATGAATCTTTGTTCAATACAGAAAAGACTTGTTTCATAAGTAAATTTATAAAGCACTTGAGTTCTTGAACCAAAGGATGGGGATGCCTTTGTTCGCATATCTGAAATTGTTCCACTTGCTGAAGCAGTACTTCTAAAGATGCTTTCCATTGATAAGCTTCGTTGTTACTGCATTACAGGGAACTGATCTCTTATAGAGCGCAACTGCTGGCCCTAATGCATGATATCATTGCAGTTACCACGGATGAAGAATTTTGTAACTGCTGCTGGTTAGGTTTTGGGTTCTTTTCTTTCCCACATAAAGAATCATGTAACTTAAAAACAAGGGAAAGTGGGTTTTCTTGAAAGTATGACAAGAAATTTTAATGCCTACTTGCAAGATCTGAACAAACAAATGGGTCTTTGATGCGCAGTGCTGTTTTTAAGTTAACAATTCAATTAAAATTTTATTACAAGGTATAAAAGCATCACCTAGAGGTGGGTAAAAACCAGGAATCCTTACCCAAATGAATCAGGTAAACAACTATTAAGTAATGAGGCATCCAGGGTGGAGAGCAGAGCTCCCTAAATTTCCCCCAATGGAACAGATTTTTTTCATTCAGTAATATGGGTTCAACGAAAATTAACACTTCAAGAAAGACTGTGTTGCTGACTATTTTTCTTCCCCTCCCCCCAAAAGTATGGAAATTATTAATTTTGATAAGGTTGAAAAATTTTGTTTTAGTAGAATTGACATATTTTACTGCACTTTGACTTTGGGTATAATTAAATATTTATAAAATAATTAAGCATAATGTCAACATCAAAACATTTTGACTATGTTGTGCCACTGTATATGTAATTTATTCCTTTGTAGAATATTTTTATACAAAGCAATAGAGGAAATAAATTTTTGCATTTCGTTTGCAATTCAGGAGATTTTTTTTTGTCTAATTTTATATCAAGGTGATTTATTTCAATTTTTTTTTTCTGTAAGTCTGTACGAAAACATTTAATTGATTCAAAAAAGGAAATGTTAATTTCTTGCCAGAAAGGCTCTTTTATTAGAGCCTTTAAATTCTTATCCTGGCTGGACCAAAAATTGGAACTCTCCAAACTCTCCGCAGACTGCAGCTGTCACATTCCAACCCTTTTTGTTCAAGATTTTTGAACACTTATGAAGTTGTATGGCAAAGTTCTCTACTTAGCTTTGCAGAGAAAAAAAATAAAAAAATACGGTGTAACATGCCTTTACTTACGTTGTCAGACCTGCTTTTCCCTTAGATGGAATTGACCACACCGTTGTCCTGAGCGAAAGTCACTCTTACAATTTCCACAGGATTCAGCAACAGTCTGTATTCAGATTAAGGTGCTGTAATGGGATAAGCCCCTAAATAGAGGATGTCTTCTGCAAAACTTGAAAAGCTTTAAAGAAAATACAGTGAAAAACATTTAGCGTTTCCTCAGTTCCTCTAGCTAGCTTTGTTAGATACTAACAAGGAAAGTAGTATCTAAATAACATATTATTGGGCTCTCACATCTTATTTCTAAAAATAATTGGAATCTTACTGGGTATCTCTTTCCCAGTGTTTCCCGCTTGAATGAGATTAATTATTCTAAGTTGTCACAATTCGTGTAACTCACAGCTTGTAAATAATGGAGATATTCCTGTATCTTAATTTGTGTTATAACACTTCAGACTGAAAACTTAGAATATTCCTCTACTCATCCCAGCTAGGCTTTTGTCCTGCTGACTCATAAATCAAAGTTGGCTTGGGATCAGATTTCTGGAGCTGGGTGTAGACTGTAGCAAAGCCAAAGAGGCATTTAGGCTTGGTTTTATTTTTTTTTCCTAGTTTGATAGGAAAAGTTATATATAAAATTCTCTTATTCCACCTGTAGTTTTTCCAAACTCTTCCATTGTGCTTCTTACGGTGTTCTTTGGTGGTTGTGATGAAACGCGTAAGATCAGCAAAATAATAATTTTTAAATGTATAAAACCTAATGGTTACCGGTTAGCTATTGAACCTTCTAAAGTTGACAGCGCTTCAGAGAATAAAATTGTGACCCCCGTTAAGTCAAATGACACAAATTAAGCTTTCATTACTCGCCCTTGTTATTTTTTTCAGCTCTGTTTAAAGAGCTTGTAAAACATTCGGTATCTGGGCAATTTATGGAACTGGGGGTAACGAAAACCAACTGGAACATTTTTTCCCTAAAAAGCTAAACTAATTTCCCTATATTGGAAGACCAAAATTCTTTCCCTTTTACTGAAAGGAGATGATGGTGTTTATGCAATTGTTTTGTAAGATTTAAGAAGGCTTAGTGTGCGCCTCTCGGGCTACGGGTGCTTTTGTCTTGTCCCATGATTCTTGTTTCACTAAAACCCGAGCCAAGACTATTTCTGGTTCTCCCATCTCTAAGCAATGAGACCATGTTTTCCATGAAGCAATTCAGGAGGCAGTGAAGTAGATCCTCCAGTGTGCATTTTGAAGTGATGAAGCACAGAGGGTGTTGACAAAATTTAAACACTTTCATATCCTCTTTCATGTCACTAGTTTAGAATTTTATTTGGGTTTTTATTGGCAAAGTTGATCAGATATCAGTCACAGTCAAAGCTGCATTAATCATTTTTAACGCATCTATGGAGGATGGTGTGAATATGATAAAATAAGACTTTTTTTAAAAATCTGACGAGTGCAAACAGATGACGGGTGACAGTGATATTTTCAGTACAAGCTGGGAAACTGCTTTCTTTTGGATCTCTTACCTCTCCTAACATTTTAACGGAAGAAGATGCAAGACAAAACCTGTCCTCCTATGTCAATCATTTCGGAATACATTTCTCTAAAAATATTAATATAAATACGTAAGAAAGAAAAGGGGAAAAAAAAAAAGGTCAGAGGAAGGAAACTGCCCCAGATACAGTTTTCCTATTTGTATTTAGAGAACTGGGGGTTTTTTGTGGGTTTGGGTGTTGTGTTTTTTTTTTTTTTTCCAGTTTGGAGCCTTGTGTGATTCTAAATACCAAAGATGATAAAGCTAAAGGATATTTCTTGCAGTCCAGATGGTGGTGTCCACTGGTGCCTACTTAGCTAATAAGGATTAGAGGCAGACTGAGACTTTAATTTGGGTATGATTAAACATTACATAGATGCCCACTAACTTGATGAAATGATGGAAGGTGATAAAATCCGTTTTTAAGATATGAATTACACTTTTCTATAATCAAACTCTGAGTTGCAGGATAGCTGTAAAAATGTGGGAATCATACAGAATAGACTAACTTCTGGCTTGCGACTGTTTTGCTTTGTCTTCTGTGTTTTCCCAATACTAAAATATGATGGTGTTATTCACTAAACAAACTGAATGCCTGCCTTTGCAACTTTGGGCTTTGTTGTGAATCCCTTGAGAGCTCCAAGGGTGCCGTCATAGTAGCGATACCTTGTGTACGCTTGTATATGTCAAAGACTGGCTCACAGCCCTTTCCACATCTTTTTTGATAGCTAGTATTGCCAGCAGTTTGTTGTTGTCAGTTATCCACCAGAAGCAGGCCAGGAAAGCATTTCTGTTTGTGTCTTAATCCCTGCTTCACTTACTTGTCTGGCTGTGTTGGTGGGGTCAGGTGTTTTCTCTTGGTGTTGTATAATATTCCTCTGTCTTGTACTACCTGAGCATTTTTTGATGCAAAATCGATAGGCCTGCAAAATGCCAGTGAAAGATTACCAGGCACTCTGTTTTAACAATGTATGGTATAGCAGGCTTGAGGAACTGACTCTGCCTAGGCTTAATCTTCTAATTTGTTCTAAATTTACCATGAAATGCATAACCGATTCACCTCTAACCAATAAGAAAAGGCTCTTTAAAATATACACAGCTAAAGGAAACTTCTGATTCTCTGTGGTGATTCATGCTACAAAGTATTTCCATTGTTGGAATAAAAATGGCAATCAGGAGCTTGTTGTAGAAAGTTAATTCCCAGTGAGTAATTATCTATGTGACAAACCAACCTTGTAATTGGCACTTCTGTTGGCAATCTCCATAGAAAAGTAAAGGATTGACAGAACCCAAAGGCAGCGTCTTTTGGGGGAAAGTGAATTGTTAGCATATTGCATGCTGATTCAAGGATGAGAAAGTGCTGGACTCTTCAAACACAATAGTGCTCAGGGCGTCTTACTCCAGCAAAACCAAACTGGCCCAGTAAGTTCCTGACGTTCATGGTTGAGAGTAAAATTCCTGAAAGTATCAACCCCAAACCCAGTCAGTGTAGGGTGCTGGAGTCTGCAGGCAGCTTCTGGAAGGTGTTAGCGGCGTAAGGGGTGAAAGCATCTAAAGGGAGTTTTGCTGCCTGAAACACATGGTTGATGTTTTAACACCTACGGCTGTTCTCCCAAGGCTTCCTGCCAGTAGTGCAGTTGTGTAAGTAGAAGTAAATGTAGTCCAGATTTATCCCCTCTTCCATGGAAAACTAACTTCCACCTAAAAAGGAAAAAGAAGAAATTTTTTTTTTGGCTGAAAATAGGAGATGGTTACATTAATCTTTGCTGTATCCACTGATGAAAATGCATATTGACAGTAGGATAACAGTCTGGATATCTCTAGGACAGCTGCCACCCCTGTCTCTCCGTAGAGAAAGGCACCCCTGAGAAACCTTATTGCGCTTCACTGAAAGGAAAAGAAAGCCTTGCTCCTTCCTCCTGCTTTGCATAGCGCAGTAAACGAGAGAGAGAGAGAACGTGTGCGCTATGGGAGATGGAGTCTTACTGTACCCAATCTAATTTTGGCCCTGCCTATGCTGTTACTCACTTATAATACAGGATTTTCTGAAGGTTTGGGTCATTGTCCTGGCCTTGCTGTTTAAACACTGGCAATTACTAAAAGAAGTAGAGAGGAGAAAGAGCGATGATCTTTGATCCAGGCCATGGAGGAGACCAGCGGTGAAGTGGGGGCAGAACCCGAATCTGGGTTCTGGGCAACCCTACTTGCCGGGCTGCCCTCCCACGCTGATAAAACCAACCATTCCCACTTTCAGTGCTTCACTATGGTGCCTCTGCTAGTCTTAAGACAGTTTCAAAGGTCCATTTTACTCTGTTTTCTTAGAAGCTGCTAAATTCTTCTTTTTAATTTTTTTTTTTAAATCGCTCAGTGCTATTTTTAAGTACATATTTTTCCGTTCAGGTTCCATTGTAAATGCCGTTCCATTAGGAAGCTCCCGCTGCTCATATAGTTAGCCTTGCCGATGTAAATAACCTCGCAGACAGTGTGAACTCTGCTTTGACAAGCTGTAGCGCCGAGCCCCACGCGCGCTTTCTCTTCCATCAGAGACGCGCGCTCTCGCCGTGACTTCTACTGGCCACTGGGGGATGCGAAATGAAAAACTACCTGATTGTGAATTATGACGGTAAAAGTTTATAAGCTCCTAAAATGAAGCTATAGCACCTAGGAGCTCAGTCAACTGACAATGTTAAATGATACGTTTTAAAGCTCGCTCCGAGCTAATGCTACAAAAGGAACGGCGTGCGCAGGGGTGAGGTGGTGCTGCTCTGTGACAGGCAGGAAGGTAACATGGCACGGAGCGAACTGCGGAGGAGTTAGGGGAAAACGGCTGCACTTGATGGCAGCTTGTTCTCTGTTAGTCCCAGGAGAGCTAAAGGTAGCTGCTTTGGGAAGAAACATGTTTACAACTCTTAAGATGCGGAGGAAAGGGAAAAATGTAAATATATGGGGAGGCGGGGTGTGTGTGTGTGTAATCCTTTGGCTGCCAGTTCTCCTAGGCTGTGGGACTGCTTTTTCCTCTCTAATGAGAAAATTTTGAGAAGCTAAGTATAGCATTGGATGGCGAAAGATGGCATTAGTGGCCAAAAGATCGGTTAAGGCTGTCAGGTTTGTAGAGCGCAGCTACGGCAGAGGTGGCTGTGTTTCCTCCTCTCCCTTGTAGCTAGTTCAAGTGGTGAATAGTTTCTCCATTTAGATCAGTAGGATTTCATAGCAGACTTTGAAGGAGCAAAGTCAGGCAACTTTGGGCACATTGATGCCGGTGTTTTAGCTCAGATCAGGAGTGTGCTTTTGATCTGAATGTCCTGATCCCCTCTGCTTATTTGTGTGTTGTTTTGCATCACAGAGTGTTCTTGGAGCACAAAAAAACCTGCATTCCTCTTGTATGGAACTAAACAAAAAAAAAAAAGCTCGTGCCTGATGTGTTCCAGATGTTGGTGGGAACTGGTCTGATGTGAAGCCCCTGCCCTGAGCTCTTTAGAGTGTGGACATCATGTTCTCAGCACCAGCTGTTTCATGCTCTGTGTTTGCTGCTATTGCACTTCACTACTTGCCAATGAAGACAGTCTCTCTCTCTTCTTCAAAGGCATTAAACATCCTGTATTCCCAAATAATGTAAAAGGTTGTTACAGCACTGTAGAACTCTCTCTGATATTCTCTATCTACTACAATTTCTTTTTCACCTTGATTTTATGCTTTTGCTGTAGTTGATTCTGGGACTCCAGGTACTGACTGTCTTCAAATGCAGACTGACTGGGGCTGGCTTTCTTTTTAAGCATCTTGATTTCCATAGTTATTTACCACCTGTGCTCGTTTGCAGACTGGTTGCAATGGACAACATCGAAAGCGATGTGGTTGCAAACTACAGCACGCAAGATTGCAGGCAGGGAAGACTCTGGGTGTGTGTAGGTGTCACCATCCTCGCTGAATGGAATTTAAGTTGCCAAAATGTCACAGACACTATGGCCAAAGGCCTTAGTAGAGAAAGGTCTCATTCATGCAAATACATGCCGTGTGCACGACAAGGACACGTCGCAGACTCATGGCTAAAGGCAGCTATAAAGAAACATAAAGTGAAATGTCAGGTAGCATCTCAGTAATGGAGCACCATTCAAGGCACTGAACAAATGCTTTTTATGCTTTTCTTATAGGTTTGGGGGGTTTTTATCTGAAGAAGGGCCTTTTAAAAGCATGAGAGATGTGAATGAGGATTTCTACAGACCACCTTAATTCTAGCTCTTCCTAAAATTTTTGCGTTTGACATTCATTTAGCCATGTGCACAGGATAATATAGAAGGGAAGATGGCCCAATCATTACTCTGCACAGCAGTAGCTGTGCAGAGTTAGGTTTTCCAGTACGCTTCAGATTTGTTAGGAAAGTTCTTTAGTTTCTCTAGATCTCTATTGCCTGCCTAGAAAGCAGGAGCAAAATACACCGTAGGCTCAAAAAAACCCATAGATGTTGTGAGAATGAAGTCTGTATAAACACCTATGGGGAGCGGGGGGAATTCAAAGCACCTGCTGTGATTGTGTCTTACAAAGCTATCTTTGTGTCTTTCATATGAGCCACGTCTCATCCTGCAAGGTAAACTAATTCTGCTTCAAATGTCTGCTTTGCCAGGCAACTGGTTTCCACACTTGCTGCATGAAGGTAAATTGGAGAGATTCTTCTTCTTCTTGGCTTCCTTAATGGTGGTGAACGCCCTGGGGTTCTGGACCATTGCACACAGGTACATGTGAGAAAATGAAAGCTTGATGTTTCATTTGTACAGGTAGAAATCCTTGAAAAACCTGTAAACTAGTGTGTAATAAAGAATTGGTAGTGATAGATCATATGTTGTCGTCGTCCAGGATTCAGACTTTAGCATTTTTCATCTGCCTTGAGCAGAGAGATTTCACAATAAAAAATTAAGTGGTAAAGTAAAAAACAAACAAATAAACAAAACGAACCCTGATGTAATTAGCCTTGAATGTTTAAGGGGTCTTATTAATATGAAAATGCCTTGAAGAAAGAACACTATCCTAGTCTTTAGAGAAAGACATTAGCTATGTTGGTATGGAGTTTAGATCACAACACCAAGATATCTTGTTCATGGAACTGACCTCCACTGCACTTGGCTTTGTACCAATATATAAAAAACATTACTCAATGAGCTTACATCTTTAATATAGGATACTAATGCTGTATGTAGTGGTTTCAACAGAATAACCCTGAAATATTTTCTGATACTCTACTGGGCAGTGAGATAAAAGCAACTTTCTGCTGGAGACAATGGAAGCGATTTTATGCCACCTATAGAGCGGCCTAGGTTTAATGCCTGTATATTGTCTGTAAAATGCAAGGAACTCACAACTGCAGTCCCCTTTTACCTGCAGGGTGGTTTAAAAGTTGGCCTGCCTCCTGCATTCTGGAACACTTAATCGCAGTTAACTTTCTGTTGGCAGTGTGTTAAGTAATACTCGTAGTCAAGAACAGGGAGGAAAGCAACCTCTGTCACCACAAGTGGGAAGGGTCACATGCAAGTGGCATTCTCTCTTAGGCATTGGGCTGCAGTTCCATGGAAATCCTTCGTAAGCCTTGCTGAAGCACTGATTCAATAATGACTATAATAGAAAACTTCCAAGAGCAGTGTACTTCTAGAACTCTTGACAAAAACATTGCTCTTTCTATTACGTATAGCACTAACTTTGCAGCACCAAAGATTACCATAATGTCTCGTCAATTATTTCAATATAAGCTGAGACACAAGTGTCCATTTATTCCAGTGGCTGGTTCTCGATTCTCTTCTTTTAAATGTGACCTGAGTCATGATTAGAAATGTTTCTCCTGCGTGTACTTTGTCTTCTTTTTATAAAATGGGATTTTATTCTTCTGAGAAGTGAAATTTTCATTTCTGATATGTACTGCTGAAAATTAAAAGTTTTGGTTGTCAAAAAGTAGCCCTAAAATTGGGTTGAACTCGACAAATAATTTGTGGCAAAATTAACATATTTTTATGAGGAAATTTGCTGATGTCCAGTCTTCCAAAAAAAAAATATTTCAAATTGGTATCTTACTTCAGAATCAAGCTACCTCGTTTTTCAATAAGACAACCAAAACCCACATGAAATATGTTTTTTGAGGTCAAATGTAATTGTTTCATTTTGTGCTGAAGAAGAATTCTCCCAGAGGGGAGAAAAAAAGCGTGAGGACTGTTCAGATAAACACTGATTTAGGGGTGGGGGGAAATCAGGCTTTAAAGCTCTGAATTAGAAAAAGTATACTAACATTTCTCTGAGGAGAAAAGCGTGTTTCTTTTTAAAACTGGTTAAAATGCCACAGTGCAGCTATTATTAACACCTGCATCCTGGTTGGCACTGCTCATCCCGAAGTTCTGAAAGGTTCTAGGAAAGCACATATCACTAGCTTGGTTGTTTTTTGGTTGCTTAGTAGTCCAGGACTCAGAAGGCACTATAACTTGCAAAAATATTACCTAATAAACAATAGGTGAAGCTAATCCAAGAAAGGATGACTATTTTAGTATTTTCCATCCCTATTCTCCCTCCCAGATACAACGATCTGAATCAGGAATACACCAAAGAATTCGGAGAATGTCTTCCTGAAGGAAAACTTCTGAAGCATGAAAAAGCCATCACGCATTATGGTGGTGTCCTGGAACGTTCTCCCGTTTTATCTCCTATGGAGAAAACCTGATAAAACTCCACCCTTGTTTGACTAAATTTTGATTGTGTTACTAACCAGCTTTCTCATGACAAATTACCTAGGATACCTAAGTGGAACTACCAGTGTATTTATGAATTCTCTTAGTAATAATAATGTTATTTATAAGTTTACAAAATAGCAGTCGTCATAGGATTTGGCCTTGGAGGTTCCTGCACATTGAGGACAAAGAGTTCACTGCTTGACATGGTTGATGACGAAAGGCTTTTAATCTCTATAGGGAAATAGATAGGTATCCGCATGTATTAGTACTCAGTAATGGTTCAAAATTAATAAACACATGTATATATTTGTTTAGCAAATTACTTTGTGACAGTATCATTTACAAATGATTTTGGAGTCCGGTATTGGCTGGTTGATACTTGCAAAGGTGGGAGACTTGTGTGCCATTCTTGGCTCTGCTACTTATCTGCTACCCAGCCTTCAGCAAGCTGCTGCTTTACCTTAGTTTCCCTGTCAGTAAAACGGACGCAGCCGTACTAACCTTCTGTCATGGTTTTGGCTGGGATGCAGCTGACTTTCTTGCTGGCAGCTGGTATAGTGTTGTGTTTTCCATTTGGGCTGGGGAATACTGTTGATAGTGCACTAATGTTTTTGGTTGTTGCTAAGCAGTCAAGGCCTTTTCTGCTCCTCATACCACCCCGCCAGTGAGTAGGCTGGGAGTGCGCAAAATGTTGGGAGGAGACAGCTGAGCCCAACCGACCAGAGGGATATTCCATGCCATATGATGTCACATTCAGTATGTAAAGTTGGGGGAAGGAGAAGGAAGGAGGGGACGTTCGGAGTTATGGCGTTTGTCTTCCCAAGTAACTGTTATGCGAGATGGAGCCCTGCTTTCCTGGAGATGGCAGAAGACTTGCCTGCTGATGGGAAGCAGTGAATGAATTCCTTGTTTTGGTTTGCTTGCATGCACGGCTTTTGCTTTACCTATTCAACTGTCTTTATCTCAACCCGTGAGTTTTCTCACTTTTACTCTTCTGATTCTCTCCCCCATCCTGGCTGGGGGGAGTGAATGAGCGGCTGCGGGGTGCTTAGTTGCTGGCTGGGGTTAAACCATGACACCTTCTTTGCAAATTGCTTTGAGATCTACCAAAAATATTCTAGAACCTATATACCAGTAATAAGTCCATGAAGTATGTTATGAAACATTGACACTAAGGCATGTAGCCTTTTATTTGGCAGAAGCACTGTGAGATTTGTCATTCCTAAAGAAAGATAGACAGAAAATTGCTAGTAGGATAACTGGAGACTAGAATTTATTTACATCAAAATTACTAATTGTAGCCCAGTTGAAGGGTTTGAAGGGAATAACGAGAAGATTGGGGAAGGGTAGATGCTGTTGGGAATGGGGGGAAATTATTATTAAAATGCATTCCACTTTAAAAATCTAAACAATGTTAAATACTCCCCAAATTGGATGACTTGGGCATTGTAAGCAATGCTAATTTAGCACTTAACATTTTAATTTTTTTTAAAGCCACATTACTAAAAAGAATGAGGATAGAAGTGGGTTCTTTATGTGATAAGGAAAAATATTGAACACAAAAACAAAAGGAGCACTCTGATATCAAGGTGTTTGTATTGGAAGTGGTAGACAAGCCAGAATGCTTGCTAGATATGAGGAATGCTCTACTGCAGGAGAAACTATATTTGAGGAATATAATGCACTGAAATGACACGGTGGGTAATTTGTGAGCTGAAACTATGTAAAGGGTTGTTAAAGGAAATAATCTCTCCATTGTTAACCATTTTTAATGCTGTAGCTTTGGGTTTGACGTTGCAGAAGGGAGAGCGAAATGTAATAAAGACATCTAAGAAGCATGAAGGCAGGCAGGCAGGAGCAGTTAGTTTGATCTCACTAGTATTTAAGTTTTGTGATTTTTTTTTTTAATTAAAAGAGAATATTTAAAGTCATGAGATAAAAGGAAAATTGAATAAAATGCAACATATCAAAGGCAGATTTGCCAGATTACCTTAATGTTGGTGTGTAATGAGAATTCATTTTCTAAACAAAACATAGTAGAGATGATCTGCCTTGATTTCAGTAAAGCATTTGACATATGTCCCATGGGAAATAACTTATGAAGATCAGGGTCAGCAGAAGAGCTACGTGGTCGCTGGGGGACCTGTTAAAGCCCATATGGCAACAGATATTGTAGAAAGGGGAGGTACCCATCTGGAAGTGAGTTTTTTGTGGAACTTGTTTAATATCTTCCTTCGCGGTGAAAGAGAATGTGATTCTAGGATGCACTGGTGAAGATGGGAGAAGTATAACTTCATACAAGTTGACCTGAAATGGTCTTCCATGTCAAAGATGTGCTTTCTGACTGGTGTGGGACATCGTGCCTTGATGGCGGAGCTGAGTGCACAATTCCCTGTTTGCCACGTAAGAAGCGGTGTGGGGGGGAAAAAGGCTGCCTGCTTGCCTTGCCCTGGCTCTTGGCCTGCCAGCCAGAGACAGCCTCTTTTTCCTAAAGTGACTGCATAAGCCGGGCTGGTGCTGGGGCTATGAGAGGGAAAGGCAGCAAAAGGCTGAAGGACCTAGTCTCCAAGGGCACCGGAGAGTGAGAGGCAGGCTGATTTCCACATATTTTGAGTAAATCTGTCCATCCCACCTGACAGTTACTTGCTTGTAAGTTATTATTTTCTCAGTGGTATTCCTATTGCAATAAACCCAGCTTTAAGCCATGGAAGCTCCTAGTTTCTTTCCATGAAGAAAAGGTGAGAAATTCCTGAATGCTTGACTTTTGTTTTGGCACAGAAAAGCTGCAAAGATGCTGGCTGGAGTCTGCTGACAAGAGGTATGTGGTCACTGTCAATGCATTTGAGAGTTATACACAAAAGGAAAAGAACTACGTCATAAAAGGGTAAAATCTAAGATCTGAGGCAGTGAGTATAATTGGGCCAGAGATGCTTTTAACACCTAATGGTAATTTTATAATTATTTTTTTAAACTGCAAAAATAACAACAGTTTGGAACCATTTACATCAAGAACAGGCGAAGAAGAAACCTAACTTTCTTTTAAGAAAAAATGTTTCCTCTGGTGCATGCTTAGGCTGAATGATTTCAAATTTCCTAAGACCCTTGACCCTTTTTTTTTTTTCTTTTTTTTTCCCCCTCAGAAATCAGAACGTGAGAATTGATGACAGCAGAGAATGGAATGCAGCTATTGCAGTTTAATTGCCTGATGAAGATTATTCTGCAAGAAAAAAGAAGATTAGTTAATTCCCTGGACAGGACCTCTCTGTCATGCAATCATGCAAGAAAGGCTTTCAGTAATGGAGAAGGAAGCAGTTGGGCAGCCGTCATAAAGAGGTACTCTGGAAGATATGGGATAGAATGGGCTTTGGGATGAGTAGCTGAGTACTGAAAACTCTTTACCTTCTTCACGTGGACTAGAGGAAGGCTTTTTCTGTCAGATTTACTTAAGAACTTGGCCTTTTGGCTGGATGGCAAAAAGAAAAGGTGTACTGATTTTGCTGGATTTTGACTTATTTCAGCTGGTGGTGCAGAGGAAACTATATGCAAAAGTCTATCAATCATGCTCACTGTTATGACAGAACAATTTAGCAGTTATACCCAACAGACGGGGATGCTTCTTGAACTGCAGCATCTGGGACTCCACACAAAGCTGATGGAATCCTTTGTACTTTCAGAGCACTGCCTAAATTTTGTAAATCTTGTCCCAGCACACAGTGAAATCAGTATAAAGGACTCTATAGGTTTGGTCTTGACTTTGTAGGAAGCGGCTTCTCACATCTGATTTAATACCTTAGAAAAAAGGAGGGGACAGGAAAAATAAGGAAATGTGTATGAAATAATGCAATAAGCAGCTGGAAAATGTTAAAATAGCCGCCTTTTGTTCAGCATTTTGTTGATCTACGGCAGTTTTCATGGGAGAAAACAAAACATTCAGCTTTGCTTGCCCGTGTTTGAGGTCACCTGTTGATGTTGCTTTGCACAAGGTAAATCTAAGATATGCGTGTTTTAATGCTCACGATAAAGGATTATAGCTTTGAAATTTATTGTGGAAAAAGCTGCCTCCTAAGTGAGGTTAGGAGTGACCAAAAACATCCCAGTTCAGTTTTGTAGTTTGAGTACTGCCTAAATTTTCTAAATCTTGTCCCAACATACAGTGAAATTAGGATAGAGGACTGTGGATTCAGTTTTGACTTTGAAAGAAGCCGTTTTAGTACTTTTTGCCAGCTCTGGTTACAACTATTTGAGTAGGTGCTGCGCTCAGCGCAGGTTATTACTAACCTTTAATAGCCATATGAATTGCTGATTACTGCTGGTACAGTTTGGGGGTTTATTTAAGGGTTAAATATGTGTTTTATACTGTATTCATGTATGCACAAACAAAGAAATATAAGTTCTGTCCCAGACAGTTCATTGAGCACCTTACTTAAGTCTAAATGCATGGGACACCATTTTGAGGGAGGGAGGGTGAAGAAAGCTCGCTGGAGAGGATTAAGATCTCCATCTGTTAAGTTTGCACTGATGATAAAACACATGCTCCCAGTTGGAACAAGATGCATTAAAAGAGCAATTTCACTTCTACTGCCTAGCAACAATGTCATTGAGCACCTGCAATAGTTTAAACATTAAGCATAATTGGCTTTGCTTGACATAAATCTGTAGTTTTGTAAATAAGAGCAGTTGAGTTTCCATGTAATACCAATTAGCTATAAGGGATGCTTTGTTTGCTGAAGCCTGCAGCTTTGCAGAGGAAGGAGGGAGTTGTTAAGACTCAGCAATAGTAGTCAGAAGGTAGAACCCAAATCAGACATTACATAGGCTTTGAGTGTCCTTGTGCAAGTTATTTAATCTCTTTCAGTCATGTTCCCTAGGTACGAAAGCAAGAATAACGTTCAGAAGTCTTTTTGGTAACGAACCCTGAGTGTGTTTGATTAAAATATCTTGAAGATAATTTTACAGCATTAATCTGAGCTGTCTGGGTCTATGCTGGATTTCTTCTACCTTTGTTTAATTGGAGCTACTATTGCATCTTGAAAGTTTGTGTAAATTTTCTAGACTCCCTTGCTTTCTGCCAGTGAGGAAGAAAGAGGTGCGTGACCCACTTGATATGAAATCCACTCTTGTTCAGCTTCTGTGGGAACTCTGAGTTGGAAAGATGGGGCAGGAGAGCACCGTCCTTGTGGCCCTCGAGTGGAGCTGCAGAGCAGAACTAAAGCTTTTAGGCTTCAGCTTGGTGTCTGTTTGCCACAACAAGTATGAGATTTGCCTTGGCAAAGGCAAACACAGCTGCCTTCCAGAAGATGTTTTGAAAGTCTGTTTTTATTTAATCTTTAAAAAATATCAAAAATTCACAGATCTCCTCATTGTATCTCTGTTCTGAAGAGAATAAAAATTACCTTTTCCTTTCTATCTACCTGGTCTGTAGGAAGTCTCACCATAAAACTAATATTCTGTTGGTGTAGTACTTAAAATTATTCTAGTTTCGGTCTCTCTCTGCAACAGTAAATATAGATTTGCTTGATTCAGAGAAGAGGGTTGACATCTGAACCTCATGCAGCCTACCCGTACTGGTGCTGACTCTTTAAAGTCAGTTAATCAGTTCTAATACTCAACGGTAGTAAGACTGAAAGGAACTGCTCTGATAATGATTTTTTTCAGTGTTCTGAAAGTAATTCATCTCTGCAGAGTACTTAATAATGCACCCTAAGACCACCAAATCGTAGATACAGCCTATACATTTGTTTAGGGGATACATACACTCAACAATAAAATTAACGGAGGCTTTTTTAAAAATACTGTATGACCAGCATCTTTTCCTGCTCTGGGTTTTTTTGTTTGTTTCTTTGGGGTTGTTTTTTTTTTTTTTTGAGGGGGAGGGATTTTTTTGGTTTTGTTTTGGGGTTAGGTGGGTTTTTTTGTTGGTTTGGGTTTGGTTTTTTTTTTTTTTTTCAGATTAAATAAAAAATGTGGAGTAGGTATATCTACAGTTTGGCTGGGGGGTAGTCCACCACCTTTCCAAACACCAGGATTTTGTGTAGAGACAAAATATGCTTCGTTTTGTGTAGATTTTGTGTAGAGCCAAAACATGCTTCAAATATGCTTTGAGGCTTCGTTCCTGTTAATATGGGAAACTCCTGTTCAGGTGTTTGCTCTATCACATCTGGAACAGCTTAGCTTAGAACAGAGGTTTTGAAACTGAATCTTGTATACCCAGCAGAGCGTGCTGACTGGATGGAGACTGAATGTGCATATTTTCTGGATACTTCTTTTATTATTTAAATATATAGAAATATATTCTTTTTCCTTTCAGATCAGAAGGCATGTTTTGAAATCTGAAACACTTAGCAAACAAACCAAAAAAAAACAGCCACTGGGGGGGGGGGGGTAGGGTGGGCAAAACACCCCAAAAATAAAAAAACTTAAAGCAGTCGCCGTTTGTCCTACCTGCTTTGTAGCCTGGTAAAAAGCATCTTTTGAAACCAGATCCTGAACGCTTTCATTGTCATGTCATGTGAACTTCAGAAGCAAGATCTCTGATGAGGTTGGGGATAGTAGTTACAGCAGCACTTAGTAAAAAGGTACAGCAAGTTATCGCAGCTTTGTTTTTCGGATGGTCAATGAATACAGTATGAAGATACTGTCTATTTAGCTGGCAGAAAGAGGCAATCTTTGATACCAAGCGAAATAATAAATTCAAAAGAAATGTTGAATAGTAAACCAAAGGTTGCGAGAGAATGCCGCTTGAAAGCGAATCCAGCTTTACATGCAATTCTGAATTTCTTTACCTTGGCTCATAGAGTCTTCCTATTATCTTGAAATTGATCCTTCTTAAAATATTCAGGTGAAAAACCTGAAAGATTTTAATAACTTGCTGACAGATGATAACCCCATCAACCAGCTTTGTCACTGTTTGCAAAGAGCTGTCACTTAGTGGAAACGCTCTTTAGGCTTAAGCTGTTTGTAAACTAAACTTTAATCATGAGAATATTGTGTAAAACCTTAAGCAGCAAAAAGTTCTTCCTTACGCATTCTGTGAAAAATAGCCAGGGAATGTCTGTGACTTTAAGGGAGAAACTTTGTTGCAGAGACCCGAGTGCAGAAATTATGCAGGTCTTGCAAAAATAAGCAAATAGTTTCAACAACAGAGAGCGCAGCAAACTGTGCCAAGAGGGGGAGGAAGGTGATTATTACCTGTTTGAAAATGGTATTGCTTCATTATGGAAGAGCTCTCAATTGCTGCTCCTTGCTTGGGGTAGGAAATTCACCTTTATGAGAATACATGAGAGTGGACGAAGGCCTTGTCTGTTAAGTTGCATAGATGTTCAAAAGACTAAATACAGATGCAGTGAGGGCATGCCTAAAGTATGTATTTCTTGTTTTTAGAAGGAAAAAAAAAAATTGACCAGAAAGATGGTACTTGTAGTTCTGGTTGAAATAGTTGAAGGGTGTAACTCGGTAAATCCAGCGCTGCTTTTCTTTTCAGTTCCAACGTGAATTAACAGTCGACTGATTCTTGCCTTTGCAAATTTTGTCCATCTGATCAATGGCTAAGGTGGACTATTCTCTGCTCAGTTATTTAAAATAGCAGTCCCTGTTGTAGCGAGGGTTAACTGAATCATGGTGATTTTGTTTTTGTTCTTTCCCCCAGTTAGCGTTTCCAAGCTATCTTCCTGTCTTCTATCACTCCGTGATTGTTACACCTACCTTTTGACATTCTTTAGAAAACAACATTTTCACGTTCTTTGAGCCTTTTTAAGATGCAGTGAGTTCCAAATAATCACTTGCGCAGATGCTCATAAATGATTTTATTTTTTTTTTTTTGAGATACTCGTGCAGTTCCGACACAGGCTCAGGCATGTAGATCCTTCAGAAATGCTCAGAGAGAGTGGCCCAATTTAAATTATCTATTGAATGCTGAAACACAAATTGCATGTGAAATCCCCAAGCTTCAAGGGTCTCTGGCAGGTCACATCCTACCAGTCACTCAAACATTTAGTCAGTGCTACCCCCATGCACCTATGAAACTGAGGCTGTTTGACACCTCTGAGAATATTTCTCATGTTAGATCTGTTGTAAATGAGCACATGGTCCAGAATAATTAATGGTAACACTTCAGTCCTTTTTTGACAGAGTTGTGTTTCTTATGCAGTTTGTGCTGGTCTGTCTATTTAACTGCAATCAGCCATGCCTGAAAGACAGGAAAGAACAAGACGGACAAGTGTGTCAGTGAGTGAACCTCTTTTCTGTAATTAGAAATGCACAGGGAATAAATTATTCTCTAATTCAAGCTGTCCAGCTCACACTAATAATAACAACCCAAGAAGCAATCTGTTTATAAAAATTAAAGCTGAATTTGTGAGACTCCTTAGTGCAAGACGGGATTTACTGTGTAGTCTTGTTCTAGTTTATCATGCTTAGAAGGCTCTGTCAAGGCATTACGAGTGTTTCAGGCTGGACTACACGGCGATTTCATGCGTGCATTTTCTATCACGCACGATTAGCTAAAACTTAATCAGAGATAACTGTAGCAGCTCTGGGCCAAATTCTTCTCTGCTAGATTAATGGTTGGTAAGGAACAAATGCCACAGAATAAAGGTATGAGGGGAAACGGGTTCAAGTTACGTCAGGGGAGGTTTAGATTAGATATTAGGAGACATTTTTTCACTGAAAGGGTTATTAAACATTGGAATAGGCTGCCCAGGGAGGTGGTGGATTCACCATCCCTGGAGGTGTTTAAAAAAAGGGTAGATGGGGCACTTAGGGACATGGTTTAGAAGTGGCTCTTGTCAGGGTAGGCTAAAGGTTGGACTCGATGATCTTAAAGGTCCCTTCCAACCTCAACAATTCTATGATTCTATGATTCTAAGTGGGTTTTTTGTTGTTTTTTTTCCTTCTGTGGACACCTTTTAATACTTCTCTATTCAGTTATCTTCCAGCTTGCATGGGCAAAGTCTTTTCTGTGGAGGACCCAAGCAATGGCTCAATAGTTTTTGTTTTGTTTACCTAAGTACAATGCCTACGAGTCTGGTAATTCTTTTTAAACACTACTGGAGCTTAGTTGTATCTCTAATGGCTAAAGATTTAATTTAAATTATTCCATAGTGTGCCTTTACGATTTTCAAACCACAATAACGTTAAAATTGGAGGAATCAGACTGATTCTGAAGGGTCTATCTTACTATCACAGCCATAAGACTATAGCCTAAACTCTTCTTCTCTGGGCTCTAGGGCAAAGAGAGTGGATGGGATCTTAAACTTTTGGGCCCCAAAATGTTTAGCTCAATGGATTTTAACTGTTTCTTGATATTTTTTTCTATTATTTCTTCCTAAACTTATTAAGATGCAAAAAGCTGAGAGCTGGAGAGTGCAGAGCAGTCTTACGTGACTTCAGCCTGGAGTCAAGTGGAGATGTAACGTCTTGAGAGTGGAGGAGGTGCCAGAGAACTAGCTTTCCAACGACAAGTCTGAAAACGAGAGTGCACTGTCTCCATTTTAAACCTGGGAAAGCAATCAGGTCTCAGGATTAGATATGTTACTTATCCTCCTTTAGAGCCAAAAGCTATAAAGAAACTGCTCAGAATTTGAACAGCTGTCATAAAGCATCCCTGACATTTTTAAGCAATCTCAGATCTTTGGATGAAGAGTCATGATAGTAACTCTTATTTTTGGAAGGCTGAAACGTACACAATGAATTCTCTCTGTCAGACAACATGCTGCAAAAGAGTGTTGACTACAAAAAGTCAGCCGAACAAGTAACAATTTTTTATTATTGAGAAATCTCAGCAAATCACTTTATCCGTTTTATTTTCCACACAAAGCATATGTATTAGGGTCAGTTGCTGATCTGAAAGTATAGATGAGATCCAGGGGAGGGAACAATAGCTATCTAGGTTTTCTGGCACATTTGTGCATATACATCACTTCAAACCAAGTAGAACAAGCTTGAAGAGTCAATGGCCAGTAATTCAGAGTACCTAATTAATTTAATTGCAAACCATGAAATTCTCAAATTAATTTATTATTCAAATATATTCATGCGCTTCCCTCCCCCAGGGCTCTACCCCTAAAAAAAAAAAAAAAAACCAAAAAAAACCAAACCACACAACAAACCCCTGCCTTCTCAGTACAGCTCTGTTTTTGTGAATATCTGAAATCCGAACAAAAGAATATCCATCGTGTGTCAGACCAGTCATTCATCTAATGGTGTGGAGGGGGGGAAAAAATACAGAACAAAACACCAAACCCTTCTGGTAAACCTTTCCAGGCTGAAGGAGTTATGCTTAGTTCTGTTTCTGTTCGTCCCAATAGCGTGTGTAACTAAACAGAATACTAGTAATAACTAAACGTAATACTAATTGACAGTTTAGCATGTTCTAGTGAAATGTGCAATTTAGGTACTTGTTTTCAGTTTATATTTGTTTTTTAATGTCTCTCTGCTAGTGCTTGTGCTCTTGCAGGTTTTTTAAGCCTTGCTTTTTGACGTCCAAGGTGAAGTCAGCCGTGACCCAGACCCTTCACTGACCAGGCTTCTACAACGTGGTAGGAAGCGGAGAAATGAAGGAGGAGAGAGGAAAAAACTCACATTTCACCTTCACATAGTGCAAACCCTTAAAATATTGTTTTGTATGAGCAATTGCTGCCCTTCCCCTAGCTTTGTAGCTCAACATCTAACACCAGTGAGCTGTGTTAATAAAAGGAGGTGGGGACAGAGGAGGGATCTGGTGCTTTTTGTGGTGTAACCTCTCATTACAAGCATGAAATAAGTCATAAGCTATCAGAGCTTGAGCTTTCTGAGTCTGCAAAATAGACACATGGTGGACTTGAAATCTGCTTTTAAATCTATTAGTAGGAAATTCCTTCCATTAAAAAACAGGACAATCTCTTTCCTTTTTCCTTTTTATCATAGTAAGCGAGGCGCTTGGTCCTTCCTTGATGGCAGAATTGCATCTGGCTTTTTGTCACGTGACAAAATAAATAAAAATGAGTTGATGCTAACAGCTCAGCTTCCTGCGCCTTCATGTGAACTTAAACCTCTCGTATGACCTGACCTCAAAAGAAGGATGCGTAGAAGTAGTCTTCCTGGTGTATTTCGGGGTTTGTTTTTATTTCCCTTTGCCTTCCCCAGCTTTCGTCCCACCAGTGCCCTCAAAGCTTTGATATGAAGAACACCCTGTGGCGTTACAGGTGTTCTCTTGTTATTTCAGCTCTTTTGGATGCCTTTGACTGGCAGCTGCTTGGTGATCTTATGCTGGCATCCCTGCTCCTACTCACCTTTCTTCTCACCTCTTATGGCACGAGGGTCTCTTCCATTTTCCCCATTGCATGCCACGCTCTCATCCAGGCTTCCTGCGCATCTCCTCAGAAGTAACTCTGCTTTCCCAGCTCCCTCTGAGGATCTGTCACCCAGCCTCGCTCGGTGTTGCATTATTAAGCATCGAGTAGACACCAAGCGAACTTGGTGGAAACTGTATTCAAAGAGCGTTTCTCTCTCAGCGCGTGTGATCTGCTGTTCCCCTGCTCTCCAGTTTGCTCCCACACATGCCGGGGGGGAAGTGTGTGTGTGTGTGTGTTGGGAATTTGATTAGTGTGGGGATCATCGCTACCTGCGTCCTTGCACACTGCCCGTTCTTTGTCAGATCTGCTGGGTTTGTAACTGCCAGGTAGATGGTGTCTCTGCTGCGTTTGAGGAACAGTGGGGACATCCAGTGGTCACATGGGTTATAATTAATTACTCCCGATCCCGTCAGTGAGATCAAATTCCCAGGCTTTCTTGTGTTCTCAGCGTTTGACTTGTTTTTCATCATAGCTCATTATGCCGTAAAGTGCCTGACAGAAGGTTGGGATGACTTCTTTCTCTCGTCTTTTTCTTTTTCTTCCCCCCCTATGTGATGTTGCTTTGTATCTATCAACAACTGAAATCGGGAAATTGGGTCTCTCCCAGAAGAAACCAGGGATATCTTTTAATTGCTTTTCAAATGGAGAATTTGGAAGAAACAGTAAGGAAAATATTAACTATTATTTTGAATGCAT
This sequence comes from Larus michahellis, assembly GCF_964199755.1. Taxonomy (NCBI): domain Eukaryota; kingdom Metazoa; phylum Chordata; class Aves; order Charadriiformes; family Laridae; genus Larus; species Larus michahellis. Next base: position 70,220,653 of record NC_133896.1, on the reverse strand, counting down.
AGCACTGGAACAACTGGTAAAAAAAATGTTATTGCTAGAAGTGATAGGGATTTAAAAAAAAAAAAAGACAAATAATCACAAAAAACTTTTTATACTACTTTTTCAAATTACCTCATGCATAATTCATGTGTACCTTGGTTCACCTGGAGTCTGTAATGAGACTGAGAGGAGCCGTCTCCTTCCCTTTTCTGAATCTGGCAGTGATCAGATTCAGTCACTGCTCAGCAGGGGAGCAGAGTCTCCCATTTTTTGGACCAAGTGCGCTTTTCTGGAATAATTCTGAATGGGGGTAGCTTTTTAAAAGAAATTAATAAAAAAAGACCTTTTCTGTGGTTGTCATAACATAGAATAACATCAGTGAATTCCAGACCTTCACATCAGAGGATGGAAGACGTTTCCTGCCCTGTCTAATGCCCGCTTGTTGCGTGATCATGCAGAGGACCAACTGTCCTTTGCCCACTTGGTAGCTCCAGAAATGGCACCAGCTGATCTTCTAGTTAGTGGCGTTAGAACAGCAAAATGTCCATCCACTGTGCATCAGTATAGCCAACTTTCACGCTCCCAAGTTTTGTTCAGAAATATGAAAAAAGGATATAGACCCTCCAGGGATTGAGAGAGCACATAAAAATCTATCTTAATTTCTTTTTTCCCTTTAGAAAAAAACAAATAAACTAAGATCCCTTTATGTAATATTACTATATTCTCTTAGTCCGTCTGATACTGGAAAGAGTGCCTTTTTTGTTGTCAAACTACGAATTAATTTAAATAATCTGATTGTTCCTCTGCTGTTTTTTTGTTTCCACATTGAAATAAAATTTGTGGAAGCCGTGGGAGAAATTCTAGTAAAGGTCACTGGCCTAATCATAAAATGTCTTTAAAATTTTTATGATCCTTTAATGGAGGGCTATTGGATAATTCCTCCTGGAAAGGATCTAGCACTGTAATAAATCCTTTCGAAGGGACATTGCAACTTTGGTACAGCTCTCAGCAGCTCTTTTCCCCAGGTTTGTATGTGGTACCTTGGTGGCTGTGACCGGTAGAAATGCCTTTAAACATTTGGAAAAATATATAATGCAGAAATGAAGCAAGAGAGAAGTAATGAATTTTAAACATTACCTTGACGAAAGAGTATGAAAATATCAACAAGGAAAATTCTTTATAAAGGAAAAACATTTATATAAAATGCATCTGTTTTCTGAGCAAGTTACATCAAATTAGCTCCACTTCATTTTTGAAAAGATAAAGGGCTTGTTCTAGTATATCACGATGGTTAAATTTCAACAAATCCTTGATTTTGCCTTGGTGATGGAGATGGCGAAACTGAAAAAGTTGTTTTCTCCTATTTTCTGTTCTTCTTTGCTGGTATTGTCCCATGTAAATTAATCTTCAATCCCTGCTTCAAAAATTTGGATAAATATCATAAGGCAAATAATGGACATGACTGAATTTGTCCAAAATGAGCACTTGCGTACCCTAATTTCTAAAAATAAGTTTCTCTTTAGGCCAACCCCGTGCCTTTTACTGTCTAATGGAAATCTTCCAAATATTGAATTGTTCTCACTGATACCGAGCTTTGAAATAAATTAATTTCGAAGGGTTTGAATAAGGAAGTACATGGTTTTTACATGTTGCTGACAATGCAGTATTGACCGTTCTTGTTATTTCCTTAACATAAAATGGAACTCCAGGACATTTGAGGGGACGCTCAGGGAAAGTGAGGGCTGTACATCCTGCGTAGCAGGTCATTAATCAGCTCCGTGGCAGAGCTGAGACGACAAGGCAGCTCACCTGTTTCCTCCTCCACGTCTTTCTGGAGGGAGCTGCTGCTTCTACTTAATGTCTCCAAACAACCTACAGTAATATGCATTTGAAGTTCTGCCAAAGGAAAGTGTAACCATGTTTGACAGTAGCGGATATTGTGAAGATAGGGGGGTGGGTTTTTTTGTTTGTTTTTTCATTTCTTGAGATGAGCCTTTCCGTTTTTGCTTGAAGTTTTGCTTGATTAATGCATTCATTAAAGAGGAGTGACGGTAATGATTAAACAAAAACATCTTTAAAATTCAGAGTTCATTTCAACCCATTTGGTTTTGTTGCGCACAAATTGGATTGGCATTGCATCCTGCACAGCAGGTACTCCACTTGAAATCAAAGACAGATGCTTTTATAGGATTAGAAAGGATATCTTGAGGGGTGGAGGAAGAGATTGAGGTTGGGGTTTTTTGTTGCTTTTTCTTGTACTTTTTGGTAATAATGGTAAATGAATAATGATAATACTGCTGTTTTGTCTGCCTTGAGTACTAATAATATTGTTTGCTTACAATTAAAAGGAAATAAAAGCTACATTGTAACTTGAATTGTTAACAAATGAGGAATATTTAATTGAGAATCTTTTCCTCATAAATAGCTAATGACACCTGAGCCTGTTTGAATTTTAATGCTAAATATCTCTGAATGAAAATATTTGACTGCTGAGTCATCACAGGTAGCCACGTTACTTTTTTTTTTTTTTTTTAATTATCTGGCAGTGTACCTTGTCCTTTAAGAGCGTCCCAAATTGCTTAAGCTTCTCTCTGCTGAAATAGAAACCTGGTGAGGGAGCTGCAGCTTGCAGGGGATTGTAGTTGGTTATAATAAATACAATTTAAGCTTGTCTCTCGAATGGAAGCTCTCAAAGACTGAGTTGTGTTCAGAACTGCTGAAGGTGCTGATCTTCCTCGAAACGCACTGCAGCCAGTTGACTAAGGAAGCAAAGAGGGGGACAGGTCTAGGACACTTCTATAACTCCGGCAGTACCTTCCAGTTAAAATGTCCCTTTTGGCTGCCCTTTGAGAGGTGTGACCTACAAGAGTCACGAGCACCCAGTGAAAATCGAGTTTGGGTGAAATACCATCTTGAGCACCCAGATCCCATTTGTCAGCAAACTACAAGCTAGCATTTCCCGCGAAACACTTTGAGATTGTTTGGCATGAAAAATGATCATATCATCACGTTGGCTTTGGGGCTCCCGTGTTGGAGTACCTTCCTAGTAATCTGCTGTGCCTAATCATCCAGTATTTCTGCACGTCATAGCCTTTCTGATAGTGGCTACTGTAGCTTGCACTGTTCCCTACTTTCCATGTAACCATTCCATTCCACATTTATGCCTTTACAAAATATTTCTTATTTAATGCCTTTCTAAAGATATAATTCAAAGACCTGCTGCCTCTTGACACTATGAAGCATCAAAAACATTGGGTTTTCCCACTGAAAATATAATTTTTATTTTTTTTGTAGTGTATTATTTTTAGTCAAATCTTAGCCTGACAGGTACAGAAGAGAGTTGAAGGGATGATCATCTTGCTGAGAATATTCACTTTTTTAGTGTCGCTGTTGATTTCCTTAGTGTGTCCAAAGATTCAGATTACGTTCGGGGTTCACTTCTCTGTGTGTTGTTCAAATACAACAGATGGAGTGTCTCTAACTCCAGGAACTTGCTGGTGCCTTTTGAAACAATGAAGAAAAGAATATTGAGAAACAAGAGAGAAATATCACGTATTCCAGTCAATTAAAATTTTTCTTCAGCTAATGTCTTTTGTTTCATGTGGTTTGAGTTTCACCCCAGCTGTTGGTGATAACATCAGTTCTAGATCATAAGAATGAGGACCGCAGTAGGCTTTTGTTCAGGGTCTAATACCTGGTTTCATTTTGCTGCCTGGCTTGACTTAAAGTTTTTTATGATAGTCTGAGTGTGGCCAGTGTGGTTTGTATGAATGTGTGTGATTTTTTCAATCATGAAGTCCTAAAATTGCCATAAGGGTTTTGTTTATTGTTTTTATTGTTTCAGTTTTTTTACATTTCCTACATTTTATCTGTAATGTATATGTTTACGGAAACTAAGAACTAGATTTAGATTGTAATGATCATACTGTAGTAAGGTGTGGTATTTTGTCATTCATGACTTTACTGCTGCCGAAAAATACTAACGTCCAGGAATCTGAAAATTATAATTATTGCCCCAGACTCTTACCTGACTTTACTTTCAAAACTGATCTCTACTGCAGATTTAACCATGTATTTTTCTCCTACTTTTCAAGGTTTGCCTAGCCTGCCATAGAAATTCAAACATCACTTTTTCCGTGTTTAATATGAATTCCGAGACTGCTACAGTCAATTCTTGATGGGATTGTTTTAGTTTGGTTTGCTTTTCGGAATAAAGGATCTTAACCTATATAGTTCACATAGCCTGGACCAAGGGAATAAATCAATAAGCTTCTGCCGCACATTTTTTCTTGTCCTACTTAAGAAGTAAGCTTTGCCATTTAAGTACATGCAGGGCAATAAATGTCTCTTTCATAGTGACTCTCTCATTCCAGTCTTAAATCAACCTACAGATTCCAGAGGAAGACGTTCATCCCTGAAAATGAATAGACAGCTGGAAAGCAAAAATATAGGTCAGGATTTGTAGAGGTATTTTTTTCTAATCCTAATGGTTTTGCTTAAGAGTCAGTTTGCTTTTTTCTGCCCCCATTTTTAGTATATAAGCTCTTGAAATGGCTGAGCCTTTCAAGAAGAACTCGGTAGTAAATGTTTGCTTTCCATTGAACTTTTGAGAGAGAGATTCATGATGCATTCTTTTAAATTTATGAACAAAAAACCCGGTTTGCTTACTCAAGAACAGTATCCTCATTGAAGAAAGATGTGGTGTTTATCATTCAGTAATCAACTTAATTGCCTTCCATTATGAAATTGGCTTGGATTTTTGGGTTTCCGCCACAACAGTTTTTAATAGCACAAATGAATTTTTCATAGAATGAGAATGAAAATAAGTTCAAAAATTATGACTTCAAATACACATTTTTCCACTGTGCATTCTTCTGTACTCCTGCTGGAAATCATCAAGTCATATGTTGTTATTGCTTGTCAGAAGACCCATCCAGATGGGAAGTCCTTCTATTTTATATTAGCAGAGGCTGTAGGAAGCCAGAAACAGGGAAGTGGAGACAACCCTGCAATCTTCCAAAATTGAATACAAGAGGCATGTGATCAACCTCACATGAGCACTTGAGAAGTTTTACTTCTGCCTGACTTCAGTAAGAGCTCAGGTGTCATGTCATACTGCTGCAATGCTCGTCCCTGATCCACCAAACTTTTTAGTGCTTATTTTCTCCATTGTAGGGGCCAGTATACAATAGGTCAGGCAGTTGCCTTTCTCTTGTCCTGGAAATGGTGGCCACTTCAGACCCACAACTGAGAAATAACACACTCAGTGTATGTGTGGTTGTAGGAATGCAGATAGACAGATAGATCTGGGGGAGTTTCTTTCTCAAAAGCGCTTTTCTCCTTTCCTTTCCATCTTTCTGCTTCCTTCTGCTTGAGAACCTTGTGTTCCTCTTAGGTTGGTCTAAGCCCTTGCTAACTGCAAACATTAAATCTGAGAGGGCAGCACAAGCAACAGAAGCAGTATGGGGGCTTTCCTGAAGGCACTGCTTAGTGAGGTGATGTCACTAAGCATCTGAAAAAAAAACTTTTAGGAAGTTGGAGAGTTTTTTGAACACAAAATGTCTAGCCCTTTCAACATGTCTAATATTAAAACAGTAGGATGCCTCTGCTCGTAAGTATAAAGATAACTTCTGCTGGTATAGAGGGGTTTGCACATTGGAAAAACTACGTTGGTTTATGCCAATTTAACTGTGACCCATTGATGTTTGATTGTATCATAGCTATTTAATTTTAAAAAAATAATTGGGAAGCCCCTTAACTTTCTGTATTAGAAAACACATTTTGGTTAACTGTTGTATTTTGCTACAGGATCTGGTACTCATAAAGAGCATTTCACTACTTATTTCACATACTGTTTTCTCAGTGTTTCTCTGCTCTTCTGATCTGAATATTAACATATCACTAAAGTTAATTTTTACAGAGATTCAGGAGACTTTCTCGAAAGAAACATCTTGAGAATGATTTATAGAATCATAGAATCATAAATCATTTTGCTCGGAAGAGCCCTTTAAGATCATCAAGTCCAACCGTTAACCAAGCACTGCCAAGTTACCATGAAACCATGTCCCTCAGCACTACATCTATACGGTAAGAAAAACCTACATGGCTTTGCAGTGCTGCTTCTGCTTTGTGAGCATCAATTTCCTGGCTGGATTTGTTAATTTGATATTTTTTTAATTCTTTTTTTTAACTGGGTAAGTAATTGTGTAATTTTTTTAATACCACCGATTTTCATGGCTATGTTATTGTAAGACTATTGTGTAGGGTGTATTTCTCTAGACGCTTAAAAACTATTACTTAATTCTAAGTAAAATTTTTAACTCCTCATATCTCCCATGTAAAATGCAGTGGTGAAAGCAGGTGTTGCTGATGAATTTCATGTTCTCTGTTCCAGAAGAAGTGAAAAAAATTGAAAGATTTGCTGAGGTAAAGTTTTAAGGGGTTTTGCTGGATATTCTTTGTTGGAAGGGGGAAGTTGTCATGAGAAAATAGATGCAAATGTATAGAATTTAGGAAAAAAAAAAGTTAAAATAGAACCTTGTAAGTTATGCTGAAAATTATCAGAATCTGTGTTTGTCTAAATTTATCTAAAAATTAATTCTGAAGCCTTTACTTTAGGAATCTTATAATGTAGGAAAATCAGACCGGTATCTGACACACATTAGTAAATGCTGACGACTTCTAGTGGTAACTGCTATGTGTGCTTGTAGCTGTCAGGAGATCATGTGGGTGCGTGGTCTGATAATAGCTGTATTTTTTACTTACCTGTCAAATTGGAAAGGATGTATCAATGGTGTGCGTGGTTTAAAAGGGGTGGCTGAATGTATACAGTGTATGTCTGACAAGGAAAGTTGGAAAGGTATGAGTTAATTGTATATTGTTTTATAGTAGGGTAAATTTTTAATCACGTTGCATGTGTACATTTTTGGTGAAGGAAGTAATTGATATTTGGGACACAGAGGGATATAAATATTTTATTCAATCTCCTACAAATAAAAGGAGTCATGTGGGTTCTTTCATGAACTTATATGTTTATAAGGTTTAAGATGAAGGAATTTATTCATGAATGTCGAGAAGCAAAGATACCATCAGCAACAACAGCTGCCTAAATCAGTTGAGACAGTAGTGACTTACAGAGTTTTGTTTTAGATCTGCTTTTACTTTTGAGGGAAGGGAGCTTGTAAACACTCGCACCTTTGAAAATAAGTAAAAATCTCTGTAGGTGGTGGCACACCTCTTTTCGTTTACTGAATCCCATCACCAATTCCTCCCTTCCCATCCCTCTTTGGCACTGACAGTGTGGTACACAGTTACCAATATAAGCTGCAAGAAAAGTCTGGATTTTTTGTTAGGAACTCATTTTCTGAGACGCGAATTGGTCTTCCCTTGATAGAACAAAAGTGGCTCAAACCGACTGCATCATACGTGATGTTCTTTCCCTTAAAACAAAGCAACATCTACTGAGGCTTTGTTGTAGACCGAAAAACCTCGTTATGCTGAAACCTTGAGTGGAGCTTCTGGACACTAATGTGCCAGTAGCGTTACGTACTTAATGTGACTGTTGGTTGTATTCAGGTATTCAAAACCAAGAAAACGTCAAAATGACACAGTGGTACTTTATTTCGTCACGTAGCTGAGAGGTGTGCCAAGTTAGATGCAAGAGGTGAGTATTAGTGGAACTGCTGAACATTTGAGGTTCCAAATCCTCCTCATTGGTATCCCAAATTTTCCTTTGAAACTGCCTGTGGCATTTCCCTAAAGCCTCCTCCTTTTTTTTTCTTTTTTTTTGTTTTGTTTTTTTTTTAAGGAAAACAGAAATATGAAGAGAGTGTAGGAAATACAGGTTTTGCCTGTGTTCAGACTGACTGTGCAACCCGCGCGGCGAAGCATTACAGTCACTAGCCCTGCTGTAAGGTACCAGATTACCGGGGCAGAGAGCTTTGTACCCACCACCAGGCTCTGATTCAGGACAAATGTGATTAGCGCAAGAAGCTGAAATAGTGCAGCAAAAGAAATGTTTGCCGCATTTTCCCCTTTCTTTACAAATTAGCTCTTAATAATCCCCACCTCTGCACGTGCAAACACAGCCAGGCACAGCCCGGCCTGAGCAGGGGCCAGGGCAGGAGAGGAAAGGTCGGATGGGTGCAGATGTGCTGGGAGGTGTGAGCATCATATGGAACGTTGTTAGCAGGGGATTGTCACCCCTGTCAGAGCCCGTCCTCTGCCCTCAAATCCTGCCTGGTTAAACAGGCGATAAGCCAAAAGCCAGTCTTAATAGGTTCACTAAACCTGATCAGCACGTTGCATTGTCCCCTCCATGTTTATCCAACTTTGATAGTGCTATCATCAGTCCTTCATGAAAATATTTGGCTTAAAATCTGTGGTGTAGTGTCAGTTGTTTGATTTTGTGGTTGCTTGGGGGTTTTTTTTCCCCCCTCTCTCTTTACTGCTTGCTGCCATTTGAGCGCAGCACGTTGTTTAAAAAGGCTGTGAAAATATAGATTGGGTGATCTGTCTCTTTTAGACCATTCAGTGATGAAATTTCTACTGTACTACTTTATTGTGACATTACCTGACTAGATAAAGCCATTTGCTGTCTGAGAAGGGAAAGAAGCTGGCAGTGTCTACATAAATCGTGTTACTCATTTCATGCTGAGACAGGGGTTCCCAGAGGGAGATCCTCTGGGACACGTCCCTCCTCAACAGAAAAACAAACAGAGGCACAGCCTGTTTCTGAAGGATGGGGCTGATCAGTTTTATAATGTTGCTGTTATTTCAATAAACATTTGTGGTCCGACCATTGCAGTTTGGTTTAACAGATATCCCAATAGCTATTAAAGAGTAAAGCGTATGTGAAAGAAATACACCCTCCTCCTGCTCCCTCCTTTCCCCAAAGCACTTGGCATAGCCCTTGGACTCCAATTCCAGGGGAATGTCTGGGTGTCTTAAAATAATATAATGCGGGACCGTTCATGCCAAAATTACTACTCTGTTTGGCCTATTTGAATAGTATTGTCCGATATTAGTGTGGCAGCTGTCAGATCTGTTTGTGAAAGCACCAGTTTTTAATAGCTCTTTATTTTGTGAGCTGTTCACCGGTAGATCCTAATGTGCTTCATAAAAAGAAGGTAAAATTCTTATCCTTGTTTTGCAGAAGGAGGACTGCAGTCTTTAGAGATAGATGACTGAATAGGGGAGCTGGACAGGATTTCTGGCAAAAACTACTTTTTGTCAGGAAACATTGATTCATTAAAGCTCTTTTGCAGAAGCATATGCTTTGATGAAACTCCTGGCATGAAGTTTTCCTGAAGTCTGGAACAGAATTTAAAGGCCAGAATTTCTGCGCCAGTGGAAAAGGGAACACGGACCGTCCTCCATTGCTGCGGGGGGAACCTGGGTCACCTTCATCTCCTGCTGGAGCTGCTGCGCCCTCACAGCAGTGCAGGACACGGCTGGCTCCTCGCTGCAGAGCACCCCCTAGGCACCAGCGATGTGAAAGCCACTTCCACAAGTGCCGGCTGCTCATTCCAGCAGGGAAACCAGCCACCAGACCCAGCACGGTCCTGCAGAGCGGAGCTGTGGGGCCAGCCTAGCCGAGGCTGCGGTGCTGCCACGCGGTTGAAGGTGTGATGTTATCCAGGTTGCCTTTTGCTGTCCTCTCCAGGTGCTGCAGTCTGAGACCTCTCTGTGAGGTGGGGAATGGGGAAGGGGATAGTTTTCCAGACTCTGCTCTGGAAGACCTGTGGCTTCTTCCTCACCTGCAGGTTGTCCAGGGCTTGCTTGGTGCTCTCGCTAAGCAAATACCTGGAATAACACTGGGGACAAAGGCAAAGCAGTACAAAACAGTGTAAATCTGTATAGACTGAAGAGCTGCTCAGAACAATTAATTTGTACTTTCTGGGGAGACCTTATAGCAGCCTTCCAGTACCTAGCGGGGGCCTACAGGAAAGATGGGGAGGGACTCTTTAACAGGGAGTGGAGCAATAAGACGAGGGGAAACGGTTCTAAACTGAAAGAGGGTAGATATAGCTTAGATATTAGGATGAAATTCTTTCCTGTGAGGGTAGTGAGGCACTGGAACAGGTTGCCCAGAGGAGCTGTGGATGCCCCATCCCGGGAGGTGTTCAGGGCCAGGCTGGATGGGGCTTTGAGCAGCCTGGTCTGGTGGGAGGTGTCCCTGCCCAGGGCAGGGGGGTTGGAACTAGATGATCTTTAAGATCCTTTCCAACCCGAACCGTTCCATGATTCTATGACAGAGAAAACACTTTGTTCTGTCCTACTGGTATTTACTGGGAAGCAACTACGGACAGCATCCTAGAAATCAATAACTCTGTGTATGCATAGTATTTCTGGTGAAGCCGTACGGACATCCTTACTGCTGTTCTGAGCCTCTAGAAAGGGGCTATTACTCTTCTGGTGGAGTCCTTGATCTGCAATGAACAGCCACAACTCTAACAATAATATTCCGCACTTTTTTTAGTACCTGCTACACAACTCAAAACTCCTTCGCAGAGCCTGCACGGAACAGCCTGATGTACCTGAGCAGTGTGTAGGAATAGTCTTTTTTACGAGTGGGGGGATGGAGATCTGAAAGACTAGGCGATGTGCCCATGGTGACGCAGGAGGTCTGTTGCGCACCGGAGACCGAGAACAGAAGTGTCGGCTCCTTCAGCATGCGGAGCGCGCTCGCCCGGGCTTAGCATTGCACGTCAGGTCTCCTGGTGCTCCTCTCCCTGCCTTGCCCACATCACCACATCCCCACCTAGAGGCTCAGTACTCTAGGAAGAAATTAAAACGTAAAAAAAAATGCTACTTTTTTATATCATAGGTCATTTGGGGTTTTTTTAAACACGGGCCTTTATTTTTCATTATTTTGTGTGTGTGTGCCCACTTTGTTTTCCAGCTCTATCCAAAATACCCAGGACTATGTAGTTGGTTGATTAGTGTCTTTGGGGGTCTTTTCTCCTTTGATAAAATGCTGCTGGCTGTTCTGTACTTGCTACTTTATATCCTTCCCCCCCTCGCATATAGCTACCTATATCATATGGAAAGGATCAAACAGTTTTGATTTTTTCCCAATGATACTAAGAAATGCAATATTTATCACAGGTTACTCGCAGAGAAGAAGAAAGGAGAATCTAAGAGTGTTCCCTTCAGCTGTGTTTCTGTCAAGGCACGGTGTATGTCCCAGTCCACCTCTGTTTTGCTCAGTGCGTTACTTCTGCTCACTACAAGGTGTAATGCAGCAAGACTGAAAAAGTTGGTTGCCCACTGGCCATCCGAAGAAGGAAAAACAACCAAAGCTGGTTGTTAGTTATCCCCGCTAAAGTGCTAAACAAATCTCCCAGCAGCTAAACTGCCTTCCCTTTTTATTACTTACTGTACCTTGTAAATCAAATATTTATTAACTGAAAAGAGCTTTGCTCACTGACTGATCTTGCAAACATGGGACAAGTTCACCGCAGCTGGCTAGTAGCCAATTGCTTATTCAGGCTGGTAAAGGAAATCAGCCTGGTGGAAAGACAAACTGTGTGATGATTTTTCTTCATGCTCCCCCCCGCCTTACTTCCCAGGAACAAACTGCTAACATCACTAGTTTGTCTGCCATATTTACCTTTCATGAAAATGAACGCGTCTGAACGAGGTCACTACTACTCTTTTGAAGAGGGCTTTATTTTTATCGTGCCTGTGTCAAAACCAGAGCTTTAGTGGTTTGAAATCGCACGAGCAGACACAGATATTGTTTCAATTAGCATATCAGGTCTGTCACCTGGTGAAATGAAAAGATCTTTTAAGCGTCTGCTTCTGTGATTGCCGTCTGATCATCTCTTACCGTCTCCTGGCTTCGTGTTAATCCGTGGGGGTCCTCAACAGTCCGGCTGCAGCAAGCTGAAGCCCTTGGATGTTGAGGGATGACAGGATGCAAAGAACAGAACTAAATTCGCACTCGCTTTCTCTTTCTCGGGAAGCGCTGCCGGTAAACTTGAAAGATCTTTGCGTCGTTCGAGGCTTTGCATTTGGTTGCTATAATGAAGGTGATTTGCTGGCCCTTGTCTAATAAATATCCCCGGGGAGCATGGAATGACAGCGCAGTTACACTCACTCATGGAAAGGGAAGCCATAGAACAAGCAGGGATTGCAGGCATTTAGGATACACTCTACAAGGAGCTGGATGCTATTTCCACACACCCCCTGCTAAGGCCAGAGTGACCTGCTGCAAGCACACGCGTTGCAATAAATGCACGCAGCAGGCTGGGTACAGTCAGTGGGTCAGTTTTCAGTGACTCATTTTTGTGCCTGAGGTTCCACGCCTCATGCCCTGAAGTTTTGCTCAGCAACTGGGCACTGATGCTCCTGTCAGCTGTGGTCGCATTGATTTCCCTGGTTATTCCCAAGAGGACTTCGAATCTTATCAATGCTTTGTGTGGTCCAGCGGAGGGCCACGAAGATGATCGGATGATGAGAGGGCTGGAGCACCTCTGCTATGAGGACAGGCTGAGAGAGTTGGGGTTGTTCAGCCTGGAGAAGAGAAGGCTCCGGGGAGACCTTATAGTGGCCTTCCAGTACCTGAAGGGGGCCTACAGGAGAGGTGGGGAGGGACTCTTTAACAGGGAGTGGAGCGATAAGACGAGGGGAAACGGTTCTAAACTGAAAGAGGGTAGATATAGCTTAGATATTAGGATGAAATTCTTTCCTGTGAGGGTGGTGAGGCACTGGAACAGGTTGCCCAGAGGAGCTGTGGATGCCCCATCCCTGGAGGTGTTCAAGGCCAACAACAACCTGGAGGTGTTCAAAGGGCTTTGAGCAGCCTGGTCTAGTGGGAGGTGTCCCTGCCCATGGCAGGGGGCTTGGAACTAGACGGTCTTTAAGGCCCCTTCTAACCCAACCCATTCCATGATTCTATGTAATTATCTTTGTTCTCTCTCTAGCACTAATTTAAGGGGGGTATACAGCGGTACATGCTTTCCCCCAGCCTGAAGCAGCGGATGGTTCCTGGCTGTGTGGTTTGCTTTCCCCCAGCATGCCTGGGTTGCTCGTTCTCCTCCGTCAGACGCTGGTGGCTTGGTAAGTCCTGCAGCACGGCATCCTGGTGGGCACTGAGGAGCCATCTCGGGCCCCAGCGCTTCTGGTACACTTTGGGCTTTTTGTTAACTCTCCAAATCTGTTTATCTACACAGTAAGGAGCAGTCTGGCGAGTACTGGTTTGCTGGGCCGCAGTACGGAGCTCCTCGGACAGTGGGACTGGGCTGCGCGGTGGGGGCAGCAGCAGCTTGCTCCATGGGTCGTGGCCATCTTCGGGTCCTTCAGCTGCGAGTGCACTTAGAGCAGGGGGGTTCACTGGCAGAAGAGGACAGGGTCCTTAACACCGGTCACTGAAATCTCGGGTGACCGGTTCTTGTCAGGCTAGCCATGTTATTTTTTTTCAAAGGCTAAAAACCATAATCACATCTGGGTCTTCTGACCCATCCCCTTGTGAATTATTGCTAATATTTTCCCTTTTTCATTTTTATACCTTTGGATAGTTGAAGATGGATATACTCTGTCTTTAATCACTTTGCCAAGCTGGAAATATTTATATATTTAAAAAATCTACATTTTATATTTGTGACAAGATGCACGAACATTACTGAGCAAGCAGCAACTGCCAGAGCCCACAAATCTCTGTGTTTGTTTTACGTCCAGTGAGCAGGGACAATATATTTTGTAGCATGCATTAACAAGATGGTCAACTGGGACTACTCATTTAGATAACAAAATAGCACCAAGTTACTCTTGCTTTGTCTTTTTTTTTTAATTCTTTTTTAATGCGTATGAACTATTGTCTTGAAAGATCCCTGAATACATAGCAAGAGTGGAGAAGGGAAAGGCAAGAAATCCACAGAAAACTGCTGACAGTCTGACTGTAATAAGCAAAATAAGAGGGTATTCCATTAAAGGACACATTAAGATCTATGTAATATTGTTCTGCCCTTTAGTAATTAATGGCTTTGTAAAACTATTTGACGTGATACTATCCCTGGCTCCATCACAGGCCTGTCTATACATGAAAGCTAATTTGACTGATGAAGACACAGACATAAATCACGATAGCTAGTTTGAATTTTCCCATGTGCAAACGGTCTTTTTCGCTATTAAGAATACTTTCCTACTTAGTTTAATCTAGGAAGTGAGGAAACGGAAGAATCTCTTTCGCACCACAAGCACCCGCGCAGAGGACACTGTGCAATTTGGCAAGGAGAGACGGCCTTTTTTTGCTGGCTGAATTGTCTGTGTGTTCCTCACAACTTCCCAGGCTTCACTTCCAGGTGATCAAGGTCTTTCTGCGTACAGGTTGCCCGTTGCGGGACAGCACGCCTGGATCTCAATAGTTTCTTCACCTGAGGGAGCCATTACAAATACCCTCCATTTACTCAGTTACTGGTTAACTGGGACAGGATGGATGCAACCTGCCTCGATGTCCCGGTTCCTGCCCTGTCGGCTGAAGGATGTTTGTCTTGCTGCAGGTGACTGATGAATGAGGACGTGATGGATGTCGTGTTGTGCATAACGCAAGCACCCAAAGGTCAAACCCCTTAACTTGTATGCCTTTCCTGGGTGAGAGCATGTTTATTCTTCTCTGCGATTCTGAGGTTTCAGATCTCCTCCCACTCTGTGCCAAGACCTCTGCCAGCGACTGAGAAAATGTTTTGAGGAAAAACTTGGGCTCAAAAGTGCGTCTGGAGCAGTCTTGTGTTTACGCCCTTTGGACACTTACCTAGAATGTGGTTTCAGATCTTTGCTTGCTTACTCCAGACTAGGTATTTCATTCCAGGTAGGTATTGAAATTGGACCGTTGGAGTCTCCTTCACAAACTTTTCAGGTTGCCATGAAGCCATGCTTTGTCATTTAAAAAAAAAAGGCAACAAAAAAAACCAACAAAAACACACCGCACCCCCAATTCCTTGTGCTGTATATTGTAATGAATTCCTTGTGTTTGGGAATAGGACGTGTGTACGATTAAGCGTATATCTCCAGGCATCATCTCTAGGTTCAATGCACCACTCAGAGGAATGGTTATTTCCCTGTTGTACGCTGTTAGTCATTCTGAAATTGCATTTTCTTCTTTAAGTTTTTGGTTTGGTTTGGTTTTTAATTTGCCTTGAACTGGCCCTGGTTTTGCAGGTAGTGCTCTCTGACAATAGAAAGCACCAAGTACAGGATACCTTGGGGACCCTTTACTTTGTTATTTCTAATGTTTTGGATAAAAGGATTTAGGCTGAAGCACAGACAACGTAATTGTTGTAGTTAGGAATTAACTGCATGCGTGAAAAATGAATTGGCCCTTGAGTTTCAGCCAAACCTTAAGTATACCACATCATAAAACTACAGGATTTGTTCTTTCAAACTCCTCTTTTTCTCTGAATATATTTATTAAAAGGCCAAGCTACGTCCAATATGCACCTGACTGACCCAAGGGAATTAACCTCATTTGCTGTCTGTAAATATGGGGGCGCAGTTTGCCTGGAGGCCGGGGGGAGAAGGGCGGGCGGGCGGGTGTGATGAGAGGACTCTCACTCGTGTAGCACCCTGTAAGTGAAGAGAAACACTTTAGTTGGGTGTCAAAACCAGATCAGAGAAAGCAAGCCTTTTCCCATCAATTGGTTTCTAAGCGTTACTCGTTCCTCTTGTCAGCAGGTTCACTCGCACCTCTGGGGGCACGGAGCTCTGCGGCGCTCCTGAATATGGCTTCGTCAGGTTTCTTCACACACTGTCACCTTCTGTGGTGCATGGTAGCCGCCGTAACCTTCGTCGCACCACACACCCTCAATGCAGGTGCAGGACACAGTGTGCCATGGGGGGAGCGGGTGGCTCGGGGGGGGTGCTGAGCCCCCCACCCCTGCAGAGGGTGCTTGCTCAGGAGAGCAGGGAGCCAAGCTGGGTCCTCCTGTACGCTACCAGAAAACAGCCCTCTATCAAAGCTTGGCATTTCTGGTACCTTCATAACTAGGAGAGCTGGCCACCGCTGCGGTCACTGCGAGCAGGGCTGACCCCGCACCATGCACTGGCACGCTGTGTCTCGTGTGGGCGATGAAGTGGGTGACGGACCCAATCCAGCTGAGAAACAGCTTTGGGACGTGGTGGGAAATGGTTGTTTTAAAACCAAACTCAGCTCCCCGACCAGGCCAGGTGAGCAATCACTCCAACAGCCATTACGAGCACGGCACAAGGTGCAGAGTGACCACGGAGCAGTCCCAATTGCTTGCCTCCCTCCTGCCTGAGTGCTAGGGTAAGCTCAGGAAAACTTCTCAAGCATCTTCTTCTCTGCATTCAGGAGGCAGCCAAGCTGGTGTCCTCCTGGGAGGGGACAGGAGAAGGAGGGGAAGAGTGACAGACTGGCAAGGAGCATTATACCTCTGACAGCTCATGGATGTATGGGAAACAAGGTTGGCAAAAGGCAGCATTAGGTATTCCCGCTGCCAGCTAATGGTGTCCAGTCATGTGAGTTAGTCTAACAAAGACAGATAGTAATGGATTAGCTGTACCAGAGCAAATGTTTTATTGGCAAGTAACCATTTACAACCTACTGTGCTCTTCCACCCAGAATTTTCCTGCTAAATTTCCTGACAAACCACTGTCCTAGCACCACCTAGTGTCCAGCCCGGCAATTCAGATGTTCTTAACAAGAGAACACAGACAGTTGGGGCGGAAAAGGGATATTAAAATTCGGGGGGGGTCTTTTGGTATTGTTTGGGGTTTTTTTGAGCTACCATAGGCTTCAGAAAAATTTACAGTTGCAACAGCTCAATTACTGCTTTTATTTCCAAGTCCTGCCATCTTCATAGGAAGATCGTCTTCTTAGGAAGATCATTTTCTCTTGAATGTCTGAAATCTCTCAGCGTAGAAAAGGGTAGCGAGCAGGGACCCCACTTTCTTGATAGGGATGTTGAAACCCTCACTTTTTGCAGGAGCATCTTGGCTGAATGAATGAGGAGCACAGAGGTACCAAGAAGAGACTTCATGAAAAATGCAGGTTCTTAAACGTCGGTGGCAAGGCAAGACAGCGGTTAAAATTCTGCTGCTTAACAGTGCTGGATTATTTCCAAGAGGATGGAGCGATGGAGAGCAGAGTGTGCCGCGAAGAACGGCAAAATGAGACCGTGGTGTGCCTGGCAGTACGAGCTGGTGTGTAAAGCTACTGAAATTATTGCAAAGTGTCCTATTTCTCATGAAGTCAGACACACAGCAGGAATGTTGGCACTGCCGGTTCCAGTCTCCGAGCGGCATGCATCATCACAGCTTATTGCCAAACACCGAGTTTATTAGCATTATAGAGCCAGGAACATACATTTGTATCCCTTCTGTCATGTTGCTTCTATGGGGTTAAGTCTTGCGGTTTGTAAAGTGGAGCAGACTAATTATCATACATAAGAAATGACTAAAATCTGACAGTCCCATGTCTCCTGGGAAGGAGAGCCCATGAGATAACAACGAGGGAAAAAATTGCTTTGGGGAAAACTTCCCCAAATTTTCAGTAGTTGTGTGCTTCCCCCTTGCGTCTAATATTAGGCCCTGGCAGCAGAAATATTTTTGATCGATGCATCTCAAGATCCATTGCGTGCGTGTGGCTGTCAACACCGAAGCTGTCTGCGTATGCTCGCGGCTGTGGACAGCCCTAGCTGCTCATACTGCTCATGTCCATCAAAGCCACCAAGTACCTCGGTATGTCCCTGGTCAGTGCTCTGAAGATCTATCTGTCTTCACAAGAGGACTCTTTGGCAATGCCCACCTTCACTTCTAAAGGGAAGCCCTGCTGAATGCCAAAACCTATTAATTCACACCGTTTTCCCCCGAGCTCACCATTCCCCAGTCCCTGTCCTGCAGCGAGAGGGGGACGTGTCACAGGAGACGCCAGCATGGTTTAACAAACGCTTGGAGGCCATGTGCTAAACAATCGTTGCTTTTAAAATGGAGGAGCAGAATAAATCATTAGAAGAAGCAGAATTAACTTCTGAAAGGACCCTTCTTTGGTAACGACACATTTTGGAGAGGGAGAGTTGCATGAGTAACGTATCTGTGCCCCCTGTGAAGAGATGGGCTTTCTGGCATGGGGTTACCCAAACCCCCGGCAGCTGCTGAGCACCACTGGACTAATTGACACAAAGACACTCCATCTGAAGTTTGTCACTTCACAAGTGAGATGATCGTTAAGATTCCGGGTGGGGATTTTTTCCTAGCAGATGTTTTTCTTCACTTACCGTTTGTTTTAATTATTCCTGATGTTTTTGCCTATCAAATTGCAGACTTCTTCAAAGGAAAAGGAATAAGCAGTTGTCATAACAACAAAGCTCTTCATTACCACAGGAACCTTTGACAGCTTTATTTAAAACATTAAAAAAGAATTAAAAGAAAAATCCAACCAATTATTTTTATCAGTCTGATTCATGTTCTTCTTAAACAGATTACAATGTGTTCTCTAGCAGTCGCACTGTGAAGGGAGTATGGCATGAATATTTATTATAATGTAAACTTTGGGAAATAAAATTAAAAAGTGAGTTTGTTGTCTTTATGAGCTTCCTGTTGGCAATAGCTCGCCTTGACTTTTAGTTAGAGTATATGATACGAAATTTAAAGGTGGACTTTTTTTTTCTCACGTATGTGAAGCAAAATGATCACTGCATGAAATAAAAATGCCAAGGTTGTCATTCATATGTTCTAGACTTTACGTCTTCCATTTTTGAAGCAAAAAAAAAAGGTTATTAGCCTCCTAAAGAGAGAGGAGGCGTGATTTGTTTGCTAAGAAGTTGAGGCCCTTTGCAAAGCTTAGAACTGGCTCCCGGTTTTAATTTTCCGTTCTCTGAAGCTGAAGGAGATGAGGGGAAAAGCTGGTCAACAGTTGCTGTGACACCTTACAGAAGAGAAAGCTGTGGGGAGGTGTTGTTTACTGCTTCCCCACCCCCAAGAAGTAACCAGTTAACTGGGAGGTGCGACCTGCTGGGGCAGGAGGAGGAGGAGGAGGAGGCGGCGGCTGATCGGTGGGCAGTGCGCTGCCTGGCCAAAGGAAAGCCAGAGCCAAAGCGTCCTTGTATTTTTTGACACAAAAGAGGTAAATAGCTCCCACTACCTCCTGTTTAACTTGCGCACTCAAATTTGAAAGATGCTTTTCTTGATTTCACATTCTAATTTTTAGTATGACATAAAGGCTAAATGCCTTTCATCTGATCAAGGCATTTATAGTATCCTTAGCAAAAGGATTTTTTTATAGCCAAGCGAAGGATAATACTGGAATTGTTAAACTCATATCCCTTAAAATAAGTTACATTTGTCCTCAGTTTGAAGAGAGATGTTTCTTGCTGGGCGTAATCAACAACTTAATTCTCTCCCTAAGCCAAGGAAAGAATGAATATCTGCAGAGACCTATCACTCTGTCTTCCATCCATAAAGGAATATAAAAAGCAGCTGTTGCATTTATCTTAAGAAGATGATAGCTGTAAATTGCCTTGTCTCACAGGCACTTCTCCTGCAGACGTCCGTAATTCCTCTGTCACGACGGTGACCATGAAAAAGCAGGGAAAATCCCAAATATATAAGGCCAGACTCCTGTCCCACAAGACTAGATTACTTAACCTCAGGGATGAGAATAGATTACTTAACCTCGGAGATGTGTTGGGACCCTGGTATCCGACAGTTTGGGGGCAGACCGGCTTTTATTTACTTTTTAAAAAGGACTAGCCGCATCCAGAAGAACTTGTTCTGTTCCGGAGAGGAGGCGATGGGGTGCTTTGTGTATTGGTTTCCTTACAGCCTACTTCATCTACCCACAAGCTGGGTTTGACGGCTTCACCCTGATGGGTAATATGGCTGTGGCTCTCCTGTTACATGAGATGGCGTAGGGAGTTATTATTTAATTATGACAACTACACACATACAAGACATTGCATTAGGAAACACACATACACCATCTGCTAGATACCATGATTTAGCTGTAGGCGTACAAGAGCAGAGTCTTATGAGCATTAACTTTATTCTAGGAGACTATAAATGCGGGTCTCCTTGCACAGCACTGCCGAGGGAGGCATTCAGGGGAAGAACATTCCTCGATGATATAGTCATTACTGTTTCAGCAAGACGTTAATTTTTACAATAAATAAGCTTAATCTTTTTATGCAGATCGTTTTAGAAAATAAACAGGCCATTTTTATGAGCTACTTAGAACTGGGGCTGGGATGGGATTTGCGGTAGGATCCTGCATACGCTACAAATTGTAAGCAATTTTTAATTCCTGGGGAACTACTGCATATCATTATTTGTTGTTGTTTTTTAAATAACTTATAAATGCAGCATTTTGGCGTGTTTCAAAGCATTTAGAAAGCAGAAACATCGCCTGGTGGAACTAAATTGCTGATTATTAAAGAAAAACGACAACCGTAGTCCGTGCGCTGAGCTTGTAGTTTTAACCCACCACCTTTCTTTGATTGCTTCTGGAGAACTTGTATGGAAAACAGGGCATGTGGGAGCTGGCAGGCAAGGGCCTGACCACTGGCCTTGGGAGTGTGAACCCCTCCTTGGGCTTCAGTCTGGTCTCCTTTGGTAGCCACCTTTGGGACCTCAGCAGAGGTTAGCAAACAGCAGGCAATCCAATTCTGGTACCTTTAACCACTGACCTCTCTCGTAGAAGGAAAGTAATAATGCAATTTTGGACTCCTGAGAATATGACTATCCTGCCTTGCATGGGCTGCGAACAGTAATGTATAGTGAATGTATGATTCTGATGTGAACTCTTGCTTAATGTTTGCCGGAGAAATAATGTGGCTGTTATCTTGAGGATAACAGAGATGTCTTGTCGATGAAGTATTAAATAAAGAAACAATATTACTAGCCATAGTTAGTCATTTTATGTCTTATAAGCAAATCTTGAGAGGGTACTGGTTTTGCTTTCTGGCCAGCCCCAAGATGAATGCATTTACACGACAGTCTCTGTTTTGACACTGGATATGATCTCATGTCCTGGCCTGGAGGTTTCACAGGTTTGGTGAGATTCTGTGAAGGAGCTGAACCATTACAGCCCAAAACAGCCTGGCTTTCAGACAAGAAAGGTGGCCTGTGGTTTGGATCGCTACTGGTGACCTTGCGCGACGTGGGCTCAGTTCCCTGCCCTGACATGTGTTTGCCTGTGAGCCTGGACAAAGCTGTGTAGCCTGAGCCTTTGTTCCTCTCCTGTAGGAAATCTCCTTTTCTCTTTAACTGTGAAAACGATGCTCAGGCACTGTAGAAAGGGGGATCACTTAACCAGGTTAATTTTGGCTGCATGCAGCCACATGATTGTGTCGCTCCATCACAGAAGCATCCTCATTTCAACAGCTACAAGTTTACGTAAAACACTTCCATTCCCCGCGGCACAAAAGTTTCAGTAGGATTGTATCCCTCTTCTCGTTATCCACGGAGCCAAGCAGTTGTGTCTGACAACTACAGAAAGAAAAAAAATAATATTGAGTCTGGCTTTATTAGTGGAGCCTACGGGAATTGCTGTTGCTTCTTCACTGTCCACATTTCCCCTCCAGCTAATACTCCTTCTGCAGGATGTGGGGTAAGGCGTTACATCAGGCAGCAGCCCTGATTTGCCACTCTAGGTCTAGATACAGCACCACCTAACACAAACATCAACTAAGGAGCCGTGTTAACAAGCCAAGCCGTGAAACCAGGGCTTGAATAAACCGGGAGCAAACTGAAGCTGACTCCAGGGACATACCTGGTACGTGCTGAACGAGCAACGCTCCTTCCACACCCTTGGGCAGAGCCACCCTGGGTTCTTTAAACTGTGCAATTGTCTAAAACACTTGTTTATTTTAAAACATTGGCTTTTAAATAAATCAAATTCTAGGCAAAAGAACAAACACACGAAAACATCAGTAGTTTTGTTTGGTAAGGTAGGTAGTGGGTTTTTGTGTTGTTTTTTTTTTTTTTATTTAAAGCTTGTTTTATAATGTAAATATAACCTGGATGAGAAAAAGAAAAAATGCTTTTATCACAAAAGCGACTGTAATTCCCAATTAAACAATGCCTAATAAATGTTGGTATTGTTCAGTCATCGTGGAGGCCACCACTAACATCACACCATGTGCAGGCCCCCAAAGCTCTTGTTTGTTTCTAAAGCGATCAGGTCACACCACTCAGTTCTCCCCAATTTATTTAAATCTGTTACTTTATTTCAAGTGCTAATTATCTCTCACAACAAACAGAGCCCTGTCAGCTGCAATTACTGGCATTACAATAGATTATCAACAGAAAAGTGTGTCTTGAAGCAAGAAGTGTTGCCTTGGTTACCAACCCAAAATGCTCCTGGATTGCATCTGTAACCACCATTTCCTGATTATACCTGAAATATTTCATGAGCGAGGCCCCTCTTTTCCTCCTAAATTAGTACAGGGTAGCATGAGCCAAATTTTACCCCACAGAATTGTGATTTAAATCAACGGATGGCGCAAGTTTGGAGCCGGTGGTAGATGATCCTAAAGGCGAAAGAAAGGGTTTACATTTTGCATGAATAGAGGGGGAGGGGGGTGTATTTTGCTCTTGGAGTCAGCGTACACAGGAATAATTCCTCTGTCTTCACAAGCGTTATGTCTGACTCATAAATGAGAATAGGCTCTTGTCCAGTAAGCCGAAGCAGGTGTGTTTCATGAGGCCGTTCTCCTTCCTACCAAAGACTCTGAGGCGTGCGAAGAGCTGGCACGGGCTAGGGAGCCTTGGACTGGTTGTAAGTGCATTTTTTCAGGATAGCTGCGAGCGAGGGTTTTGATTTGACTTGGCAGAAGGAGAAATGTCAGCCGTGAAGGAAGCGTTGAGTTCAGGCGAGAAGTTGGGAGGTTGGGTACGTCTCTCATCCTGTGTCACACAGCCAAAAGTTAAATGCCTCTGATTGCCTGAGAAATGTGTGCTTGTCTTTCATTCCACATACAGTTGCTTAAAATAGGAGGGAATCAAAGCCCGCGGAGATACGGTGCCGAAACTTTGTGACCTTGTCAGTTGAAGAAGGTTTCAGGACTGCTCGGGGAGCTGTATCAGCCTCTAAAAAGGAAGATAGAAAAAGAACCGGGATGCCTAAGCGGTACTTTCATTAAATGTAGTCAAGTATATCCTAAACTGCAATATTCCGAAGTAGCATTTATTTGGACCCCCAGCTTGTGGCTCATAATCTTTTATGGGCAGTTTTCTCCTTATAGGCTTTCCAAAAACCTCACGATCGACTTTAACGCACAGAGAGCTGCTTCCTAGTCTTGAAATAGCTAAACAGCTTGTTGCCTATCTTTACGCCAAATCGAGATCTTCAAACAATATATTTGTACGTTTGCTTCTCCCAGAGGAGTCTGAAAATTGTGGGAATGCCTACCAGATTGGGTGAAATGTGGTGGAAGCCTCTGCTTTCACTTAAGTTCTGTCTTAAACTGGAGCTTTTCTGATCCTGTGACGTGGCTCAATGTTAGGAAGTTTGGCCAGAAAGGAATCTTGAGTTGGTTACCTCTCTTTCCTCTCATCTCCCTACGTGTGTCCGTATTTCCAGGACCGGGGGGCTGCATCATCCAGCCTCCGTGTGGGAGCTGTGCGCAGCGCAGGGGAGTCAGCAGTGATTCGGGCCAGAGGGAGGAGGGACACCACAACCAGCTGTGTGGTCACGGCGTTTAGTTTAAAAGAGGCAGTCCCGAGTTCCAGCCCCAGCTCTTTCTGTATTTTATCTGTGTAAAATCCATGTAATGTAAACTAGATCACTTTCTAGGAGCGTGGACTGGGAACAAAGACTCTTGCTCTCAGAGGAAAGCTCACAAAAATAATTTGAAGAGTTCATGGTCCCTCTTGCTTAGGCACGCTCTTTCTCCTCTCTCTCTCTGGCCTAATTAGTAGCGAAGCTCTTTGGCTTTCCAGAAGAGGACTCAAGCGCAGGCTCCCGCCTTCACTCATGGCTGTGTTACGGTGTGCACCCGCGCACCCGAACACACGCACGGTGTCGCTACTCGGCTGTCGCCTGGTGGTTGGGGTAGGACACATGGATCTGAGTCCCCTTGGGGTGCGAAAAGACTCATGCCTGGACGTGCTGGACCTTAGTTAAGGGCTCTAACACTGCAAAACCCTACAGGCGGTGGTGGCAAGCGAGGGTGAGCCCCACTCGCCTCTTTGAGGCACGAGGCAGACTTAGCAGAGCTCAGCAGGGCGCTGCATGGCGGGCAGAGCTCCCCCGTGCTGCTGGCTCTCTGTCACCTCACTCTCGCTTGGCTGCT
Source organism: Larus michahellis (assembly GCF_964199755.1). NCBI lineage: Eukaryota > Metazoa > Chordata > Aves > Charadriiformes > Laridae > Larus > Larus michahellis. The sequence continues at coordinate 70,196,423 of NC_133896.1, read as the reverse complement.
CATTTAGGGCACTGCTGGGGTTTTTTGTGGGTGGTACTTTGGTACCTGTCACTCCTCTGGACACCTTACCGGGAGGGCAGGCACGTAAGTGTCGGGCAGTCGGGGATCTGAGTTACGCAGCTGCGTGCAGCTCCCTGCTCCCGCAGTAGCCACACAAGCCAGGGACACGAGCGATGTTTTGCTTAAATCCATTTTTGCAGATGAACCTTAAAGTCTTAACACGTTCTCAGCACTGCCATACATACCCGATTTATTCTGTGTTTCTAAGTAAGGTCTCACCTGCTGAAACGAGTGTGGAAGAATAACCCTTCGCGTTTGTGCTCCGCTTAGTGCTGCAGAGCCAGCCCAACTCAAAGAGAAGGAATGTCGTTCAGTTCCCCCCTGTGTGCCATCCGCAGAAGCTGCTTGGGATGCTCTGAGAGTGTTGCGCTTGGATTCATGGGATTGCGCAGCCGTTGCCAGGAGCTGGGATGGGCAGCAGGGCTCCGGTGGTCACACAAACACCCGGGACTGGGACTGGGAAGGCAAAGCTCAGCTGCTGGTCCAAAGTGAGTAGCTGTCATCATCAAGGGGCTGCTTCTTGGCTCTGGCTGACGTTACAGAAATTATCCATGCTATCTGGCACTTCCTTTGGTAATATCAGCAGAAACCAGAGGCTCCATCAAGGGCAAGGCGATGCAGGTTCACAAGGCCACCTGGGTCTCTTTTCTCCCAACTGCACAGGTCTGGGGGGGTTCAGAGAAGGGGTGTGATTTCTCAGGAGGGCTGGATCAGTGGGACTGTGGAGAAAATGAGTAAATCGTCACTGAGGGAAATATCACCTTTGAACCAATCAAAAACTGCTTTGAGGAACATGTTTTTATTTCAGCTTTGGAATCACTAGCTAGGAATAAATAACAGGTTTTGGGGGTGGGGGGGGTGGGGGGGTGGTTCTGCAGATCATTGGGGAGCATACTCCAGAGTCCCCTCTTTGTTCATGTTTTTCATGCCCTCGATTTTTACAGCATGAGCACTGATCTGTACTCGTGGCGTGAGTAACTGGTTTCTGTTTATCCAAAACCAAATGTAAATATTTCCATAAAGATAAAATTTTAATGTAGGGCTTTATGACAAAGGCTGTTATTTCCAGGCCGCCATTAACAAATCCATGCTGCTGTGGTTTAAATGGAAAATTTTAGAGCTGATTATAAAATGTTGAAATCAGGCACGACTATGAAAACTTGTCAATACCTGAACTGGAGAGAGAAGGTCCTGCTAGGGCTAAAAAAAAAGCAGATTGAAGGACCGAAAACCAAATATAAAAGTGCGCAGCCAGTGTCCAGCATGGCAGCACCGTCAGAAGAACATCATTATCAGTAGCATAATAAAGCTCTCCCCCAGTACAAATTTATTTGGGTTAGCACAGGAAATTAATAGTACTGTAATACAGCTCCTTCACAGATACATTAGGGCTGCTTCTAAAATGACTTCATTAACTCTAAACTCAAAAACTCTAAAACTCAGAAATTTAACTAGAAATAGAGTGTTTTAAGACGAAGTAACTAGGATGGAGCGGGAGTGCTGGGGAGGAACAGTAGCACAGGGAGAAGCCTGGGCATCCAGAGAGGGACAGGTTTAAGGTTAGTCCATTATTTTCTTGCTAAAATTAGATTTTCCCATTTTTTCCTAACTTGCACTTTAGCATTGTTTTTCATAAGACCCCCCTCTGATACCCTAAATACACGCTTGGGAAGTATTATAGATTAATTTCTACCAGCCCATGATATTTTCTGCGCCTGGCAGCGCTCCACGCGGCAGAGGAGGAGGATAGCTGACCTCTGCATGTGGTTTTACAGGACTGCTCGCGGATGAAGTGGGCATAAGCGCGTTTGTGCGATTGTTTAGACGTGGTATTTGAGTGGCCTCTAATGCATTTTGTCTGCATGGAGCCGGCCCTGGAATATGTCTAAAAGGCTCCCCCGCTAGAGTACAACAGGTTTTGACAACCACCGGTGCTCAAAGGAAGAGCAAATCTGTGATTTAGACCATTGTCAGGGACTTTCTTTTTCGCAAAGAGAGTTGTCACATTGCAAAATTGTGAAGCCGCACATAATAGGATGCTGACTGCAAAATATGTTACAGTCGTGCTCTCCTGTTATTTATCAACGTAACTATGGCTATTTACCAATCCTAGATTGCCAAACCACAGAGCAGCAAAACTGCATGAAAAACTTAGCATGTCTAAAACAAAAATTTGTTCTATCTGAGGCTATGTTATTATTTTTTTAAATTTTATTAAGAAATAAATTTAATGTGCATTGTTTGCCTCAGAGGTGAGTGGTTCTGAGACTCTATTTCTTGTTTCCATGTAACCGTGCTTCAGTGAGTTTTGAAGTTTTAACAAGAGTTAGGGGTCAGTTTCCTTAGGCAAGCTGAAGAAATTATTTCTGATGATTTAGTTAGTAGCGGCGGCGCGGTCTTCTTGTAATCATACACCCAGCACCTCCGATGAGGTGGGGAAGTTAATCTGTGGTGCACCTTTAAAATAAATGGAGAAATAAACCCCAAAGAAACGGAAGGAAAATCACAACTTCAGACTGAGTCTAGAACTGCTTTTGTTTTCTGCCAATGATGGAAGTTTAAATGAAGAAGAGAGAGAGAGAGAGACACAGGAAAAGTAAAACCAACTCTATTCCATTGGATAGTTTTCCTGTCATAGACTAAAGTTAACAACAAGGCGCCGTGCAAGCGCAGAACAAAGGGAGCTACTTTGCCTCATACCCTTTGCAATAAGAAAAATGCAATTAAAAAATGCGGCCAGGTCCTTTGATTTTCCTGTTTTGCTGCCCTTCTCTGAACGGCCGTTACTTGTAATGTGTGCTTCTGCATTCCATACGACCCCCAAATTCCTCAACTGCAGGATCTGGGGGCATGTGAGAGCTGTCAGATCAGGCCTTCGCTCTTCTTCCTATGGAATATGCTCCCTTCTCAGATGGGGAGCTCCTCCAGAATAGAAATAACTAATGATAGTGTGACTACTTGAAAGCCACATAGAGGGAGGGAGGAAAGAGATGCTATTCACTTCGGCAGTACAAATAAAGCGAGCGCTTTCTTTCTACAGGCATGTGTGGGAAGGGCAACAACAGAGCAATTACATGGTGGGTGGGAAAAGGGATTTTGTCACTTTGGCAGTGCTGACAGACAGAAATAAACTGCTTCTAGGGGGATAGCAGGGTAAGAACTTGCACATCAAGAGCATAAGCAGAATTAAAATGGGCCCTTAAGGGGATTTATTGAGGGCTGTTTCTTTTTTTTTTTAAAGTGCCTAAGGCCCCTACTATTTCATCGTGTGCAAGCCAAGAATCAGGAGCAGGGAGAGAGAATGAGCAAGTTACATCCAAAGTAGTAAGAAACAGTTCTGACTGCGAGAATAAGATTGCAACCCTTATGCAGCTGTTACAGATGTGGGGGAATGGCACATTCTGCATGTAGGGCCGGTGAGGGAAGGAGTTGTGGTCAAGAAGGCAGCATGGAAGAAACCCTCTCCCCTTTTCAAACCAATAATGGAGTCCCTTCCCTCTTTTTTGTGCGCAAAACAACGCCACGTGGTGGCCGTGGTGTCCAGAGAGGTATAATACTGCCTTAGGGCACATGACATACTGCCAGGATGAGGCAATAAATGATTTGAACTGGTCTGAATTTAGATGCATGGGCACTTGAATTCCCTCTGTCTGTGACAGGCTTTTTCAGTGGGAGTGACTGTGCCACTCTTACTTTTTCTTGGTTTACCCGGAATTCTGTATTACTCATATGGAGGCAGAAGGCAAAGTCTGCTCCAGTTCGACAGGAAGAGGGGAACGAAGCAGGGCTGTTCCATACTCACAACTGCAGAGTGCTGTTGGCCTTCTGTGGGAAATAAATAATATTACTTACTAACATGGGTTACAATAACAATGGATTGTTGATAGACACATTCTGGTCCTGGAGATGGTTGTGCTTCTTTTTCGTGTTTTTTTCCCTCTCAAAAAGAAAACAGCTGGTGATGTCCTCCAATATAGATTGGCACAGACAGTTGGAGTGCAATCATTCTTAATTTGAAATAGCAGATATCTGCAAAAGAAAGGTAAGAAATATGATATATGGAATACACAGGGATAAGTTCGTGCACCACAGGTTCATTCCACCCATCTCTATCCCTTATGCCCATCTCAGGGGGAGCCCTCCGACAGAGGAACTCCGGCAATTTCCCTCTCCCTTTCCTTTCCAGAAGAAGAAGTGGTGGAGTGGATGTCAGCCTTCCCTTCCATTGCGGAGTTCTGCGCAGGGCTGGGCAGCGGAGTTTCCCTTCACGGGTAAAACACGTGCTGCTATTTCACGGACCCTCGGTTTCACCCGAGATGCCAACAACCGAATGGGAGTGGCTCGTCGTTTAGCGGTGCCGAGACTGGGCAACTCGTTGCACTCATTTGGTGCGAGGTTGCTTGTAACAGCAGGCTGTGCTGCCATGCAGCGCGCTCCAGCTGAAAGCGAATAAGCCTGCCTTCAGCAAGACAGCCTAGAGATTTTTCTAGATGGCAGGTGATTGGTGATGTCACATAAAATTGACAGCTCTTCAGACAAAAGGAGGAAGCTTGACTTAATGAGTGCTATGGGTGGGTGTATAAGCAAAGACTTTTCTAAGAATTATCATTACCTGGGAAAGGCAATTTTCAGCTGAATTGACATTCCAGTAATTAAGGGCCAACGTAGAGAATCTTGGTCATTATAACTGTTTAAATTTCCAAATTGCTTAGTTTAGAATTGCTTATGGTTGAACTGCTACTGACAGCTCCATCACTTTCTATTCTCAGCCGGCTTGATTGGCAAATTGATGAGGTCTCTACTGCGCATCCACGGTTCCATTTTGGTGCCAAAAATCACTACCTGGAGCAGAACAATGAGTATCAACCACGGTCAGATCAAATCACGATGAATTCAAATTTTCTGTTCACTTCTTAATAGTGTAATATGCACGTTAAAGGGGTCATTGGGTGGCAGATTCTTGAAAACCATGGTGTAGGGTGTTGTAGTATTTCAGTTACTTAAATTTACTCTATCAGTGTACACTTTCTATCAGATTCATCGGAATCGACATTGCTGGACTAATAAAAAATTTAATTTTTTTCTGGCTTTTTTCCTCTGTGTTGACAGCCTTGGTGGACAACGCTTTTCAAACAGTGAATGCTATTTTGTGATCGTAGGAACTTTTTTCAGAGAGACAGGTAAAAGAAACATCTGGAGCTTCTGAGGAAATTGCATTATGTCTTGAAGCAGCTTTCCTAATTTTGGAAGTAAACCATTATACGTTCTATCTGCCAGTTGTTTTAATTCTCTTGTCATACCACTCAAAGTCAAAGAGACTGGGGGAGAGAAACCATATTTTTATTTTAACAATTTAGAAGACTTTGTGCATTATCCTGCAAGAATGGAGGCACTGGATCTCTTAGCTTTAGCCTGTTGGCCTCCGTTTCTCCCCCCGTAAAAATGTATTAACTTATCATGTACTTTGTTCTACTGACTTAGAGAGAGAAATTTTTTTTTTTAGTCCCTCTTCCTCTGTACTGTCACTTTTGATTCACAGTTGCTAAGCGTCGCAAAAGCTCACCAGAGGGACACTCTTATAGTGTGATTTGCAAACTTTGAAATAACACCCACCAGCAGAAGCACCATATGCTACGAAGTTGCACAGTAAACTGACAGCAGTATTTCATTTATAATTTGAATTTCCAAAAATGTCAGCATTTTTCACATCAACAAATGCCTCTCAGCTTGCAGTGCATGACTCTCTCCTCTGAGTGGACATTAAATTATGCTAATCCTGCTTAAATTTCCACAGACTTTATTAATGACAGCCACATTAAAATCAATTCATTTTTATTATGGCAACTTGTGGTATTGAGACAAAATAAATCTGTGAATTTTCTGAATGTGTAGTTAAGTCATTGGGCTTATATACTATACAAATGTGCGTGAAATTTACGGCATGTGTACTTTGTGTCTCTCTGTAACATTGATAATCCAGTGCACCCTTTTTGATAATAAAATAAAGTACCAAGGAATATTTTTTTAATCAATCAAAGGCAAACTTCACATAAAACACAAGCTGTTCCCTTTGTGGTTAATTTTCATCCAGCTGCACTTAAGTACAACAGAGCCAGCAGAGGAAACTACTTGGCAACACTTCCTAATTAGGGGACGTTAATTACAGCTAAATACTATACAATTTCTATGTTATAAGAGTTCATCTAAATCAATGTTATTATGGTACTAAAGGAATTAATAATGATTTCATACTTAGAAGCTGTTGCCAAACTACCCATTAGTTCAGAGTTTAAAATGACTTTACAATGAAATCTCTAAATCTGCATTACATAAAACACTGGAGCGTTCAGAGACAATCACACATGGCACTGCTATTGTGTATTAATAACTGCGCCTGATGGCATCCCGTTTTCATGCTGGAGTGTTGATGGGGTGGGTGAGAGAGAGAGGGGAGGAAAAGGCCCCGCGAGACGAGGCGTACATCCTTACAAACTGCCAAAGCGAGATCTCTCCCCGAGAATGGAGATCGGCCCGCTGGGAGACTTGGTGCGGATTTCTTGGCGGGGGGGGAGGGGTGGAGAGGGACACGGGCAGACCCGCTAACAAAACCACAGATACTTCTTACACGAGCAGTTCAGATTCTAATGCCGAAATACCAACCTGGGGGTGAGCTGGGCTGTGCGGTGGGGTCAACGAACCCCTCGGTTCGTTGAGGAACGTGGCTGGCTCCTAGGCCACCCTTTCAGACGTGCCCCTCCACTTGGGATGGAGAACCTGTGATGGAGCTCACATATGCTGAAACGTCCCTCACTGCATCTACTTATATTCTTGTTTTAAATACAACGCAACGATTAAATCACTTTTTGCTGCATCTTGCATTTCTAGCAGCATTTGCCTTGTTAAAATTATGGCTTGGCATTTCTAAATCAATCCAAATTAGAAAAAAAAAATAAAAAAATGAAGAACATTAAGCTACTATGCAGATGGACAATTTCTCTCAGGTTATTTCTTATTAAACAGGGATCCACAGGTGCCTATTACTGTCATAGCAGCCGCTGCTCAGCAGCCTTGTCAGTAAAATGGGAAGGGAGATCAAGACCAGAGGAGACGCACAGAGCAAACTAACACCTGGTCCGTACAGAGGTGGGGAAGCTACTGAGCTACAAGTCTGCAGTGCCTCGGCACAGGCTGCGCAGGGAAGATGTTTAAAGCCCTCTTTTTCTTCACTTGATTTGAGACAGCTCCAGTCCCTCCAGTTTCCCTTAGCGCAATTTGTACAACTCACAGTACTGTCCCGTGTGGCAAGAGCTTGCTGGTCTTCTCCTCCACCCAGAGTCATTGCTACCCTGCAACATGTTTAGCGGTACATTTCATTTCCAGTGCCATGGGGAACTCCTCCCTTAATGTCCAGCTCCATTTTGCCCCTTTTTTCCAGCGTGGCGGATGAGGTACGGGACGTGCAAAGGGATACCTGCATTCAGAGCTCTGCTTTACAGCTTCATTGGTTTGTCTCTGAGCAACGGACAGAGAAAGATTAGTGTTGTTGCAGGGAAAAGCCGCTCAATTCATATGGTTTAAAGCAAATCAGGATCAAAGCAGGTTATTGATTTATTAATGACGAGTAATTAACTGGCAATCAGTGAACTATACATCCAGGGTCAGTATCAGCAGCACAACCATGATACAACACACTTACAAAATGTAAAGAAACACTTGCAAATTCAAGAAAGACCTTCCATAAGTAACCCCAAAAAGTTTTAACCCCATGCCCTCCCACCACATCCACCCCACGCGAGGGTGAAGAGGGACTCTGCAAGGCCACATACCCCACCTGGCGGTGCAGGTCCCCACGCGTGGTGCCCCATACCATCAGTCCGCTCACAGCATCCCTGGGGAAGAGGAGACACTGCCTGGTCTTGATGGAGGTGGAGATGTGCATGGGGGTAAGCGAGTGCAGGCTCCCCAAAAAGGGTGACAGAACTTTGCAGGAGCTTAAAGCCCGGCAAAGGAAAAGTTACATTTGGCAAACACACGCGGAGTTTTATAGGACAGCCCCCGAGCTGCTGGCTTTGAAGAGCCGACCTCCAACCAAGTTATAAAAGTTGATTTGCTGCGCTGCCCCAGGATGGGAACATCAGAAGGATCGGTAGGTAGATGCAAAATTAACCCTTTCTATGAAGTCAGCTGCTGGAATACAAGGAGGAAATATTTGTAGACCGATACAGGTATCCACAATCACCTAAGAAAACAGGCAACACTGTGAGATGTGTAAGCCTGTAACTGAAATAATCATAGAATCATAGAATGGAATCATAGAATTGTTGAGGTTGGAAGGGACCTTTAAGATCATCGAGTCCAACCTTTAGCCTACCCTGACAAGAGCCACTTCTAAACCATGTCCCTAAGTGCCCCATCTACCCTTTTTTTAAACACCTCCAGGGATGGTGAATCCACCACCTCCCTGGGCAGCCTATTCCAATGTTTAATAACCCTTTCAGTGAAAAAATGTTTCCTAATATCCAATCTAAACCTCCCCTGACGTAACTTGAACCCATTTCCCCTCGTCCTATCACTTGTCACCAGGGAGAAGAGGTCAGCCCCCATCTCTCTACAACCTCCTTTCAGGTAGTTGTAGAGGGTGATAAGGTCTCCCCTCAGCCTCCTCTTCTCCAGGCTAAACAACCCCAGCTCCCTCAGTCGTTCTTCATAAGGTTTGTCCTCCAGACCCCTCACCAGCTTTGTAGCCCTTCTCTGGACACGCTCCAACACCTCAATGTCCCTCTTGTAGCGAGGGGCCCAAAACTGAACGCAGTACTCGAGGTGGGGCCTCACCAGTGCCGAGTACAGGGGGATGATCACTTCCCCAGTCCGGCTCACCACACTATTCCTGATCACCCTTGCAAACTATGTTTTTTAAAGTTTTGTTCCAGCCGTGGACAGAAGCAGTAATGATCAGACAGGCTTCCTAATCCAAACCAGCTGGCCCTGCTGGGTGAGTGTGCATGGCACCCCGTGTGGGACACCCCAATGCCACCTCAAAAGAACAAGAGGCACAGGGCCAAGCGCCTGAAGGCATGCCCAAAGGAGAACCCAGGAAGGCAGCAATGCTGCGGGTAGGTTTGTGCCCATGGCTCAGGGAATCGTGGGCCCGGGGCAGGAGTAACCGTCATGCCCATATCTTGACTATACAAGTTATTAAGGCTTTCACTCGCATCGTCACTGCTATTCTTTAGATAGACAGGCAACAGAGTACTCTGCCTGCAAACCACAACCTTTTGCCTTTCAGTTTATAGTGAAAGCACTTTTGGTTTAAGACAACATATCTGTATTAGTACTAAAAGTGTATTTTAGTGAAACATTTAGTAATATTTACACTAGAAGTTCACCAACAGATAGTGCTGCATCTCTTTACGTATGGAGCAAAGGGTTGACTTGCAACAGACTGCTATTTTGATAAGAATACCTTCTGCTTAGGAACTATTCTTAAGTTTATTTTTCAAGCGTTATTCCAGATCCATGTTATGAAATGTTTATATGTGCACTTAGGAGCATGGTTATGGTATAGCTGTAAAAGCAAAAAAAAAAAAAAACACCCACCCCACAGCTGGTGTCTTTTCGCATACTTAAAACGTCAGAAAGGATTTGCAGCTCTCTCACCCGCGGGCTGTGCGAAGTGAACCCTCACAACAGGGGGGTGCTGCTAAAGTGCCCGCATACCCCCCACCACCCAGCGCCTCCCGTGGTGCGGCCTCCGCACCACCCGCACTCACAGGGCAGCCCAAGAAACCCACAGGGAAGCAGAGTGGGTCTGGCACCTTAAGGATGTGACAGGAGGTGTTCCCGTGACAATAAAAAGCACTCCTAGGTGCACCTCCAACCGTAAATCATTTTCCAAATCGCTCCTGGCTTTTTTAATTTCTTTCATTTGGAGGATTTATAGCGTGCTGACGTGCCAGAATGTTTATTCCATAGGCCGCCCGTCACGTAGTGCCCCATTTGCAAGGTACCAGGCTTCAGTCTGCGTTAATCTAAACCTCTGCAATGATCATCTGTGGTTCCTAATAAATGACTGATAACTCTGTGTGTAACTCTCGCAGTGATTAAAGTTAACATCGGTACAGAGTGCAGGCTGTTTCAGCCGTTTTTTGACGGCTATTTGCCATTCTTCCTTTTTAGTATTGCCATCACTGAAACAAAAAGCTTCTTGTTTGAAAATTATTTATGGAGTGTTGCAGAGCTTTATAAGATTTTCATACACCACTTTGCGAGCTGGTATCCTTTTGGATTAGAGTGTACTCTCAATTTCAGTCCATGGATGAGAACGACTTGATTTCTTTTCATAGTTTGCAGCTCCAGAAATGTCCATGAATATGTATCGCATCTTTTGACATTCCTTTGTGCTGGCTTTTGGGGAAGGCTGTGCAGAATCAGGGAAGTTAAAAATGGAGTGGACCCATTAGACCATCCAGCCCGCCTGCCTCCCCACACAGGCTTGAGCTTTCTGAACGTCGCTGTCTCATATTTGGTCGGGTCCCAGCTGAGGGGCTTCTGCTGCTTCCCTGGTGGGCTACCAAACAGCCTCGTCTAACTACTTACAGAAGGACTTGTTGTTACTCACCCTAAATTTCCCACTTGTTATTTTTGCCTGGTGCAAATCTGATACGATCCCAGCATTTTGCATCAAATCATTCTCCATGGCTGGAATTCACACTTACCTCCAGCAACATGCTATTGCCCGTTTGCATTAGGGCATGTGGGGGCACTAGCCAGGAACCACCACACATCGCAGTGAGTGCTGTGCGAAAACAGAACCAAAAAATCAATCCCTGCCTCAATGAGTTAATTGCTTGGATGAATTAAATTTACAACATGCACGACAAGAAACAAGGAATAAACACTGAGGTCTGGAGGGCAAAGCATTTCAAAGGTACAAAACACTAAGTACTGAGGTTGCCTGTGCCACTGCATCTCAACCTTTGTAAATGCTGCGTTCAGTGACAATGTTGGTCCCCGATCCATCTGTCTGTCTCTCTTCCAGCCATTCCCAAAATTAAATTCAGGGACGGGAGATTAGGACTGTGTGAACCATTTTCTTTTGGTCTCAGTAATCCTCCTCTCCTGAGGAAGCACTGTGTTTCTGGCAGTTTCACTCCCGTTCTTTTTGCCCGGATCACCTCGCTCTCGCTGCCAGTTCTTGCTTCTGGTCTTCTGAGGCATCTCTCCCCCCCACCCCAAGCCTGTCCTTCCACTTTCCCTGCTCCCACCGCCTCTCCCAGTTTCCTTTATTTCTCCAGCCTGTGCCAGTGTCTCTCACCCCCTCCAGTCTAGCTTTTGCCCGCCGGTGGAATTACACTCCTCCTGCTGGCACCACGCTGTGTACTAACACCACGAAAGGCAGGTGCCGAGGATCGGGACCATTCTCCAACTTGCTACAGGTTCATGCTCTGAAATGTGGGAATTTCACAGAGCTCAACTGCCGAAGTTTCTCGGTGTGGGCTGAAACCCCCCAGCCCACTCCGTATTTTTATTCAGCTTTATTTTCTGACTCTTTTTTAGAAGAAAGTTCAGCGGAGGAAGACATGTACTTAGAAAATTTCAGTCCAAGCAATTAGCTCGCCAACGCCACAATTGGAGCATAATGGAGAATGTAACATTTATGACTCCTAAAAGTGTTAGAAACTCGTAACTTTTGCCTAGAATAAGCATAGTTTCTAAGGAAGGATTTAAAGCTCTACTTGTGCTTTGCTCATGCACTTCACTACTCTTCTCTGAAAACATACCCTATTGACCAATTACTCTGTGTTCAAACACACAAGCAGCAATTAACTTACTCATCTGCCTCACCTGTCACACGTGTATTTAAAATTCTGTCTTAGTATCTCGGCACTTCTTAATCTCATCAGCAAAACCCAAAGCACTGATGTATTCTGAGGCACCGCACATTTTTTTTCCTCTCCATGCGTTGCACCAGTTTTACACCCCATTGAGTTGAGGAGAGCTATACAGCAGGAAATTAGGCCCAAAGTACATATACAGGTTTAAATCTGTTTCTAAAACACTGTAACACACTGCTCTGCAGCCCTCTAATGGAGAAAATGGCAGACACGTTCAGCAAAATGAAATGAAATTAACGCTTAACAAAGAAATTTCCCCTGGAGGAGGCAGCTCTGAAAACACACGCTCAATTAAGAGCGGACAGATATTTTCCTGCAGTTGAAGTGACTTTTATTTATGCATTTATTTGTTTATTCAGAGCAGAAGGTCAGGAGTTTTCTTTTCAGTGAGGAGCAGGGGTTGGGGGGGGTTGAAGGAAATTATATTGGCGGGAAGAGCCCAGGTGAAACCTCCTGGAGACCTCGGCCTCCCCACCTTCGCTGGGGAAGTCACTGCTGCTGGGGACATCCCTGCTTCTCTGCTGTGTCTGCGAGAGACAGCCCCTGGGCAGAGGTGGTATGTGTCCAGGGAGTGCCCTCTCATACCTAGCGATCCTCTCTGAATATGTTACACGTTGCTAATACCGTCTCATCTGACTGCCGTCTAACGCAATACATTTAACGAGTAGGGTACTCATGCACCCGTTTCACCCCGACCGGCTGCGTGGAAGTTGCTTCGGGCTACGCCTGCTCTTTCGTCTCCGGCAAATCCTAACCCAGCGCAACGCCAAGCTGCTCCTGCTCGGCAGCGGTTCTCATTAGGGCTCTGTTTTGGGATCTTACTTGGCATTTTCAGGACAAGCTTAAGAAAAGTTTCAGAAATTACGAAACAGCTTTGCCTTCAGTCTGCTGGGGATACCTTTTAGGATGCCTTTTACTTCTGTCTCAGCTGCCTCCTCCTTAGCATAAGTGTCTGAAAGAAATAGGAGTTGTGGGAATTTGCTCAAGATAAGATAATGGTAGGGAAAAGTAACGGCATTTTTCTCAAACAGTGTAGGAAAATGCCTGCTCTGGATCGCGTCGAGTTGTTCGAGTATGTTGGACATCCTCGTTGTAACGGTAGCCAAAGATATCTGTCATTTCTGACTCTTCCTGTAAGCTGAGGCATTAGTCACGGAGAGCTCTGCCTTTTTTTTTAAACCTCCATCCCACACTCAGGAATAAAGGAGGAAACCATATACAAATTATTCTCATTCATTTCATTAGCTCATCTGAACAAGCCAAATGACCCATGCTAGCTCGCCAAGAAACGTAGTAGTTCGAAGTCCAGCCACGGCACATCTTCAAGGTATTTATTTGAAGTTCCTTGAGCTTTAAACAGGTGAAGGGCAGGTCACTTTTCAGACCACGAATTTTCGGGAGCCATTCTGAAGCACGTTTAGCAGAAGAGACCTGGGATGACACTCTTTCACAGAGTGGCACCGGTATTTTTGTGAGTGCTTGCCATCTCCAAGGATGAGCGTGGACTGGCCGCCATGGGGGGAAAAATACCTGTTTGTGTAGATGTTCCCACTCTGCTGTCATCAAACACTGAAACAGCCTATTTAAAAGTGCTGAAGAAACTAGAACGAAGTCCCTGGTGCCTAGATCTATAGTTAGAGGGGCATTACTGGATGATGCGATCCTACCAGATTGCAGGGTTTATTTTTTTACAACATTAGAGGACTCGTCAACCCTGAAGGGACTCGGGGAGGGAGGATGGAGAGGATGAAACCACCTGGATGTGCAGCACTGCAGGTTTAAAGCTCCAAGTCCCAGGGCTTGGCGCACACAGTGCATCTGTTTAACATCCTTGCTGCTTCTGGGCTTCACCGTGAGAATTGCTCCAGCACCACGCGCCAGAGCATCCCCCCTGCGCTCGCATTAGGCTTCTCTTAACGTTCAGAGGGAAACAACAAAAGTTCCCCTTTTCCTTTACAGCTCTTTCACTTTCCGCCTAATGAAGGTGGAATATAAAATGTTGAAGGAAAAAGCAGTTTTTCCCCTACAGTAGAATTTTCTTTTCAGTTATTTTTAATCTGACATCTGTTTTAACATGCACTCACACACTACATTTATTTTAATTTTTTCCCTCCCCTGTGTTTTATTATTTACCTCCTGTTCCAAAGAGATCACAAAAGATTACACTTCTGTGAAGCAGTAACAGCGGTGGTGATAATCCCTCTTACTTCTCACAACTTCTCTTTTTACGCCTCTGTTTTTCCTTTATCTACATCTTCCTATCACTGTCCTCCCAGAGGCCTCGTTACAGCCGCCATCAGATGGGGTGATGGCGCATTCACGGGGGGTTTTTTTGGAATTGGACAGATTTGGGCTAACTAGAAGACAAAGCACTTCTTGTTCAGAGCCTGGATAGTCATTCTTTGCTCTGGTTCAATTCATGCCTTTAAATAAGTTAAAGCTAGAAATCATGCTCTGGGTCAGCCGGTACCTGTACTTTGAAGAAAGCCCAAGGCTCTGCTAAAGGCAGCAGAACGCAGCCAACGCTGAGACGTGCCAGCCTTCAGCCAGCCTTCTGACACGATGCCGGCTGAATGTTTCATTTCCCCTGGAAATGAAGATAACATCCTTAATCAACTTACGTGTAATTAAATTAAAACATGGAGAATATGCATTCTCCAGCTTCTCCTCAGAAGCTGGTCGCTCAGCTCTGAGCATTAGGGTGGGGGGAAAAAAAAAAACAAAGGGTTCTCGATGGATCAGTAATCGCTACAGACAGTTTTAGCACCTTCCTGTCCCCAGGGCAACCTCTCAGGCAGCAGGAGCACGGGACGGTTCCTGCAGGATGGGAAGCCTTGGCAGGCTCCTCCATCAACCCACTTGCTCTCCAGCTTGTGACAGTGGCAGGGACCCCTAACCCGCGGGATTGCCAAACCAGCCTTGTCACTGGCCTCGGCCCAGACGTAGGAAGTGAACTGGTTGCCTGGTTTGCTCGTTCGCTTGTTTGTTACGACTAGTAAATAGGTGAGAACTCATGTAAGTCCTTGAATAAAACCAGAGCTCGTGCTATTATTGACATGGAAAAATCAGCTTATAAAGCTTTTCCTTGTTTTTCTGGGCAAACCATCATCCATTTTGGGGTTTGGTTTTATACGATGCTGTACTGTATGGAGATGATGCTATTCTCCACCAGCTGAGCCTGCAAAGCTCTTTCCGCTACTCCTCCCATAGAGAAAGCAAGACTTAAAAAAACAAGTGTAGTTAACTCCAGCATGGCCTCCTCAGTTTGTTAACATTCTTTTAAAAATCCTTTGTTTTCATCTCAGCTAAGGAAGCAATTCAAAATTGATGCTTTTACAATTCAGTGTTTTCAAACACTCCCTGTGATCTCGGAGATCTGAAACTGTTACGCTTCAAGAAAGCTTTGCTTCCAGAAGGCCATATTTTCTGTTATTTCCAAGAATTAGCAATCCACAAGATGTCCCCGGTGCTCATGACAGAGCCATTTAAAATCACTAGACTCATTAGGAATGGCTGGAGCATCTTGTTGGCACTCCTTCATTGCATCAATGTTAAATTTCTTTAAAGGATATTAAAACAACTTCGTGGCACTTTCTCTTGGTAAATGGTTACTGTAGGTCCTCACAGAAGGGGAAGGATCTGTAAATTGTCTACAACAGAGGAAGGTCACTACAATATAGCTGGTTGGGACCTGATGGTCACCCATCACTTGCTTACTCTTGCTTTTATGGGGTGTGACCTTTCTTGATGCTTCTTTCTTTCTAAGTCTTACCAACTCTTAATTTAGCACAGGTCTGGCTTTCTGGGATTTTAATAAAAGTAGTCAATCAGTAATTTTACCTTTGCATATTCAGAATCCTCTTAACCTTGGTTGCCCCCTATTAAATAAGGACTGACCAGATGGACAATTCTCCGTCCTTCTCTCCTGGGCAGGTTACATCTAATTAAAAGCAGTTCCCTCCTCCTACTCCTACTGCCCACACTACACATCATCCAGATGTCAGCACTGGTAATTTCAGCAAAAGCTCACCAAGATTTGGATAAAACTTGCTGTTGTTGTTTTGCGGGGTTTTTGTCCCCCCAGGGGAGGGAGGCAGGGAGCCAAAGTTCCAACTGAGCAAAATAAAATTAAAAGCAGATCCGTTTTTTCTGTCTCAGTAGTATGTGCTATGGTATATAATGCATGTTCCCTGCTTCAGAAAGGAAATGAAAGAATGAACTTATATGACTGATGAAATAAAGATATCAAAGTATTACTTGCCCCAGCTGATATGTACACTTCACATGTAATTACTATTTAATATCTTTGTTTCCTACGAACCAGAAAAAAAGCTTAGCCTCTCTCCCAATTCCCCCTTCTTGTAAACAAGTTGATGCAGAATCTTCTAGATTTGTAGTTTCTACTTGACTTTCTTCTTGAATTTATTCTCTTCTTTGCAAAGTAATGTGGTCTACAAAATGAAGCTATTTAAAATCCTAAATGAATAAGTGTTATAAAAATAATAAATTAGTATACAAGACTGACTTGCACAAAACATATGTTATACTCTGAAATATATTTAGACAGGAGCGCATAATTGCCTGCTCCTTTTCTAATGGCCTGAAGCACAGCGCTAAATCTGAACTTTTCCCAAAGTCTACACAGCAATGGAGCATCGCTCCCTCCCTGGTTCCTGACTGAGTTCAGGTCCCCATCGCCTTTCACGTGCTGCCCGCAGGAGTGACAACCAGCTGCAGCAATAAATCTCAACCACCCCCTGACCACGGGAACTAAATAGCAGCAAACGTCCGTCAGCAATGGGGAAGATGGAAGAGAGGGCAGTGGAAGTGTTGGTCAGGATGAAGGGCAGCGAGCCTAGAAGACCACACCGTGGGCGCTTCCAGTTCCCCGTGGGTGGGGGCATAGGCCCTGCCACGCCAGTCTCCAACCTGAGCTCAAAACTCATGTTACTCCCTGTACCCCCTGTGTTTGGCTCTCTCACGGGCTCAGTACTGGAATAAGCCCAGTGACACTTCTGGACCCACAGCAGGGAGCCAGGAGCCCCACTCCAGCTCGGCCCATGGCCCTCAGCACCTCCCTGAGCTAAACTGCAGGAGTTCCAGTCTCCAGCCCGGCCTCTGGGATGGACCTCGGACCTGCACTCTTGGTAGCTGTCTCCTGGATGGGCCACCTTGGACATGCATTGTTGTATGTCTCCAGCCTGGTCCCCTGCTGCTCCTGATGGGACTACGGGCCCACGTTCATTCCCTCGCATCGCCTAGGGCTGTCAACAGGCCAGTACCTGGCTGGTACGAGCAGCTTCTGTAGGAGGAGTGAAAGACGAGGCTCTGGGTCATGTTGGGGGTCCACAACCACAGACACTATGAATACAACTCACTTGAGTCACAGAGAAGTTAACAAAGACAACCTGTCACTCTGTAACACTGAGCCTTCTGCTTATCCCTTGAAAAAAACCCACCCTTAAACCAGAATCATCTTTATTTGAATGCATTTACACATTCTGTTACTTTTCCATTGTTTCTTTTTTTTTTTTTTTCCCCAAAAAACTACAGTTTTCAACAGGAAAAATGTTTAAGTTACTTTCCGATCCAGCTTCTCCCAAAACACTGGTTGGCTTGGAGCTGCACAACATTTCATATCAGTGAGTTTGTAATCTTCATGGAAAAGGGAAGTGGCTATCTTCAACTTTTCAGGAAGCCAAACCTCTCCCTCCACAAATGGAGCCTGTTCCCTCTGAAGCGAAGTAACCAGCAGCAGCCCATGTCCACATGAAAACGAAGGGGAGCTGACAACAGAAATACAGTAATTCCTCCTGACAAATTCATTAATTGACACGTAGTTCCCATGGAAACAGTGAGGTTGTTCTGAGAGGTACTCATGTTAAATAGTTAGACGGCAAAGTTGGACCTTCATTAATTTTAAGGAACTACACGGAGTCCTTCACCTAGAGACTAAAGCATCTCCAAAAAATAGCTTCTATCTTCACCCTAAATGTCCAAAAGACAACCAACAATGAAAAACTGTGCTTTGCAAGTGAGGTGAATCTTTCTGCTATGAAAGGATTGAAATACTCTCTAACATTTACACAGCTAGAGCTAAACTGGGAGGGCATGGCAGAGGGTCAACCTGGCAAGCACCTGGTGGGAGCTGACTTCGTAAAATGGGCTCTGTATTCCTGAAAACTCAGCAGCAGAATTTTCCTGTAAATACACGAACAGGCACTGGATTCTTCCTTCAAGAAAATGGCAGTGAAATCAGAAGGAAAACCCATGGCAAAAAAGGCTACTTTCCAGGAAAACAGACATGTGAAAATATAGTCACAGCTCAGCCTCATTTTCTGTGTTGAGACCTAAACCAGAAAAAGGCCGAGCGCCTTGCGTTAACTACTTCCTGGGAAATTAAGGCCTATTTTTAGTGCATATAGGATTTTGCTTTCTGTATATGTTGTTTCTCTGATATATGTTTTTCCCCATTCAGCTTTCCTATCTGTCCAAGGTGTTTTATAGACACTAGTGATTCAGGTGGTATAACCAGACAAATAACAGAGTTATTATCTTTATGAAACACAGATCTCTTTGTAATAAATGTACCTTGTAGCTTGATTTACAGCAAAATCCTCCTCCTCTTACTTCCCTGATGAGACCTACTTAAGTCAGTGAGACTAGTCATGATGATAAGATAATTAAGTTTTTAGTACAACTCTGGTTAGTGAGCAGAATGCAGTTCTGAAATAATGAATTTACTAGCTCCAGTCTAATATTCAAAAGGTGTTGATGATTTTGGTATTATTCTTAGTGCGCCCAGAGAAAAGTACCTTTTACATTAAAGCTGTAAACCCTGTAAAGGACAAAATTCAAATCACCTTTTAAATTAAAGAATTGTTTTTAGAACGGCAAAGTTGAAGTTCAGCCAGCATAGCAGTGACACCTGCAAACTGACAGTCAAAGCCCCCTACATTAAAATGGAAAGATTTGCATGAATGTGTTCTAAAATGACAGGAGACAGCAATGGGAGCTTCTAAGCAAGTTAGACTAAAATTTTAAGAGTGAAATGCCTAAAAATAGGCCGCTGAATGCATAGTTAGGCACCTATATAGATGCTGCTTGATTTTCAGTTGTTCTGATCACCCAGAGCTCCCATTAACTTCAGGAGCAACTGTGGATACTCAGCTGTTCTAGAAATCAAGCCACCTTTATTCAAGGGTCTAAATATGGATGTCTGTACCCAAGTTTGGGGCAAAAAAATACCACAAAAAAAAAAGACTTTTTTTGCTACAGAGACATTTTATAAAAGAAAGTAATAGCCAAGTTTCGTTTTCTCAGGTTACAATGCTTGAAACTGAATCAACATAACAATTAATAGTGCAACACGTCTGTGGCAGAAGATTTTGTCTGAGGTGAGTGGAAAGCTATTCCAAGATCTGTAGTTCTTAATTAGCAATCTGAAACATTCCATAGATATTTCATATTCTGTGACTGCAAAGTGTTACCAGGCCACCTAAATCTTTTTCATAGTATTTCAGTGTTGCCATTAATAAGCTTTTCAGGCTGGTCTGAGGAAGACTTTGCAAGATTAACTTTGCAAATCTGTAAGTATTAACTATTTAACTATTTCAGAATTACCATTTTTTCTGCTTTTGGATCAAGTACAACCAGCAGACTTGAGCATATTTTTAAATACTATAAAATATGAAGAAGGGAGAATTAGGTCTTTAATTCTATCATATGCACTTGGTTGTCAGAAGACTTCTGAATGCTGTTTGCTTAAAGACCTCTTTTGTAAAAGTAATCCTGAGTTGATTTTGTGTCTAAGCCATTGCCAGGTCATGCTGACGTGCGTAAGAGCCAGTCACGTGATAGAAAATCTGCAAGAAAAAAAGAAAATTTATGATGGAATTATATACGACTATAAATCTGAAACTGTCAAGGAAGTAACAAATTAAAGGCATGCCAGATGAAGATGATGGATATTTGTTTGTGCATGTGTGGGTGCGTGCATAAAATATGATGTAATATACCTTTATAGCCTTGTTTATAGGATCTGAACTACGGGCTCTTGCTGCTTTGCTTGGAAAAAAAGTAAGAAGCAAAGACCCTTGTTGCTTTTAACTAAGCTTTCAAAAAAAGCCAGGGAGAAGACAATGCTTTACGCTCACTGTAATCTGATTTTGACAATTTCAGTATTCTTTTGTGATATTCAAAGTATCCCAAATTGCTTATGCTTTTATATGGCTTGTTTCAAACTATTCTTTTACCTGTCCTGTCTTGGAGGTGGGGGAGTGCTCTCCCCATTTTCTATGTTTGTTTGGGTCTTTTTAAATATCTGTTTGTTTCATTGAATATAATGATTGGGACGTTTTATCTTACATGTCTTTAGATGGCACAGCATAGCAGAGTTTTAGTCATGACTGGGGCATTTCTGCAATCCCTGGCAGATAACAGGATGCCAACCTTAAAAAATCAGAAGAAATCGTGCGACACAATCACTGGCTGTGTTGTAAGACTCAGCAGCAATGGCAGTGGCAACAAGAAAGCTCATGCTGCTGTGTCATAACCAGGGACATAATTTTAGGTCAAGAGTGAGGCAGAGGCAGCCTGGCAATGAAGCAAGCCAGTATTTTTCTCATTGCAGGAGTGAGCCAGGGGTTTTCAACCGTCATGAATATTCACCTGACATCTCTCAGCTGTTCTATATTTCTTAAGACATGTCAGTATTTCAGTTGCTAGGAAAGGTGGGAAAGGGAACAGACTGGTGCTTTTTTTCTCCACTAAATCCCCTACATCTCATGTTCTCCCACCAGCAGCAACAGCACGAGGACTCTCAGACTTTTTTCTTTGTTAAAGCTAATATCACCTCATCTCCTGGGTTTAATGAACATGGGAGTGAAGTTCAGCAGCCCTAGTGGTTTAGTAGTTCCTATGACACCACACTGTACCCTCCGGGGCTGATACCCTGCGTCACTGAGGTAGATCACGGGTAGATAGGTCAGAACCCTTCTTCCCACCGGGAACTACACATTGCCACTGCACCTCATACACTCTTTGTCTGCCAGGAAACACAGCGACCAGCCTGTGTCACTGCACAGAAATAAAAGCAATTAGAAAAATGAGGCTTTGTAGGAGTCAATTGCTTTTTTCCCCCCAGAAAATAATCAATATGTAAAACCTTCTCTACCGGCAGTACCACATGTAGGATGAGATGTGACTTTCTCCACAGCATGAAAATACATTGTGAACAGTTGCGACCCAGTGACACAAAGGGTCTCTGAGATATTCTGAGGGTCAGCTGAACTGGGAACAGCTAGGAGTGCAGGGGAGCGCACTACCACACATTTGCAAAAGTCTCCATAGAGTCACACCACATCGCAAACCTGGCCAAGGCAATCGCCAGCTGCTGGAATACCAGAGTCCCAGATGTCTGTAATAACAGGCCAAATTTAAAGAAATACTGGGCTGGAAGTGAACCTGTCATTAATAATGAATTAGATGTATGTTCTATTATCTTTTAAACAGCACCAAAAAGCACATTCTGCAAAAACAGTAAGCCAGCACATTTAGAAAGATTACTTTTTCTCTCCACCAAGCTGAAAACAATTAACAACTAACCTGTTTCTCAATGTCTTCCAGCAAACTACTGGCACCCAGGCGAAAGAGCTCTGGTGTTAGCCATTCCACTCCCAGTTCCTCCTTCACCAGCATAAGCCAAGTAATAGCGTCTTTTGCTGTCCGAATGCCCCCAGCAGGTTTAAATCCAACCTTTATAGAGAAAAAAAAGAAGTGCAACACACATTTTCATTCATCAGCAACCCTAGAAGAGCAATCAGCATTTGTACACCTGCAGTCTCAAAGTGCCTGTGGTGTATGTAACAACTCTACTCAGTAAGTATCTGACTCCACGCAGTATAAACTCTGGATGAGTGCTGAGAGCTATCAAGCCTCAACCATCACTGCAAAAGGTAACATTTTCCTCCTAAGGGACCACAACTGAGGGAGTAACACTTCTGACCCCAGTGCACTTTCTCAGCAGCTGGGTTTGAGGTCTAATGGGAGTACTTTGCATAAGGACATGTCAGGCCAAGGGACTGAGGCAGGACCTGGAATATCTGCGTACCACCTACTGCCCATGTCACAATCTAATTCCAAATATATAACAACAAACATACATGCAATAACATAACACCAAAGATGCTGAAATAAAGCACGAGGCAGCTGACTCATATGGGAAGCAGTGGGAGATGGCTGTGATTTATAAAAAGCCTGTACACCACAGTTGTACATTATTGGGTTATACATGATTCAAACCTACCAGAGGGTTAATTTTCACTAAAATTTTACAAATGGGAATTAAATTGGGTCTGTCTTTACCGAAATTTGAAAGTTTTGTGCTTCACAGGAACTGCAAAACTTCTCTGCCACATGCTGGATAAGCTTTCAGTCACTTGATGTGAGATACATGTCATATTTGGTCAGGTGAACTGCCATGTATGTAGAGGTACACACATCAAAAAAACCTGCCTTGGAGGCAAAGCACATCTTGAATCCCATGAACGACCTGCTGTGCAGAGCCAGCACTGAGGTGACTTGGCATGCACCCCTAATGCCAGTCTTTTGGTTACGTGCCATTTAAACGCATCTCAATCTGAGACAGAGCTTGTGAGACGCAGCTATCAAATCCCTCACCAAAAATTTTGTCACCTGCATTAGCCAAAATGTTGGCCTGCAGCAGCTTATTAAGCTCTTGAAAAACAAGGAGAATTAGGAAAAAGTGTTTGTGCATCAAAAAAAAAAATATTAAATTTGAACAATCTTTACGGCAGCACATGATTCTTTCTACATTTCCCTCATATCCTTCCTGTCAGCCCCCTTCCGCAACAATTATCATTCTGATTTCTGTATATACATTCCTGAAACCTCACTGCATTGAGGATTTCTTTGTAACTTATGGATGTAATACTGGAATCAAAAAGTATCTGTTTTTAAATGTGTTTGGTAATTTTTTTTACAGTGATTTCAGGACAAGCAAACACAGAATAAATCCTTCTCTCACACTAAAGCATTGTGATAACAGCATATTTCCAACAAGATTGTAAAGAACAATAACTGAAAAAGCTTGATAAATCCAAAACACGAAGACTGTATTTTTGTGGATGGACGGATGGATGCATGAGTGTATGCATACATCTGTTAACATTACATTTCCAAAAGGAATTTAAACGACAGCAACAGGAAAAGTATCTTCTAGACAAAAAATTAAAATGGTGGGAATGTGTTTTCCCTCAGGAAGTGAAATTCTAATGAAATTCAAATTTAGGTTTCTTCCTAGAAATATTACAGCTCTTTGAGATAATCTGTGGCAAAACCAAGTAAAATAGAGTTAATAAGAGAATTAAAAACACCATGCAGAATTCCTTTCCCTTTTAGCAAATTCTGAAAGCTCTTTTCTTTGCAAAAAAGCTGACAAAGACAAGCCTGTCCTCTCCTCCATTTACCAGCTTTCCAAACGGCACATCTGACTGCCACAAAAATGCAGAAAGGAAGGGGGGTTGGAATTTAATTCAAGAGCAGTACAAAGTCCAGCTACCACTTTCCTGCTGTTTCACAGCATTTCATTATTTTGCTTAATAAGTTCATCTCCTCAAGAATTTTCTCTTCACCTTATATTATTAAAAGTAATAAGTTTTTCTGGATTGGGGGTTTTCCCAACAGAAAAACCAATTTATGTATGTCCTTCAATAATGACAGGAAAAGATTATTTCCCATTATATTGCACACTTTTCATATCACCACCACAGCTTATCATTCAATAAATGTTACTCTGCAACTTGTTCCTTTCCTCGAAGAAGTTTAATTTCTGTATTAACCTGTTTTTCCCAGCCAACGCCTTGCTAGAAAGCATCCCTACAGCAGCAAAATTAGTTTGTTAAAGAAACCATTTAGAAATCTCTTGTCACCGATAATATTGTCTTCAGTTAATAAAAGCACATAAAGTCAGTTTACATCTAATTCACTGACACACACATGCACACAGACATAAGCACTCATTCTTAATAACACATTTTATACCATGAATGCATCCTTTTAAAGCAAAAGGTGAATTTAACATTTATATCCAATTATAGGTACAAAGCTGTGTTAATGCAGCAGAGCCCAATCTCTGGCACACAGCTCGCGTAAGCAGCGCTGGTGCCAAGGTGAGTCACCTGGCCCCAGGGACCTGCCTCGGGTTGGCAGCAGCGATGATGCTCCCGCAGCAGGAAGACTATCGGAGCTGCTCCAGTTGTTGTGTGTCAGAGAGATGCAGGCTGGGGAAGGGAGGAGTGAGGACAGCCCAGGGATCCACACTGGCCTCATCTAGATGACTACAGAGAGCAGACGGACACGTCTAATCTGCTGTCACATGCTCCTCAAGCTCCAACAGCCCCTGAAGCCACCTCAGCTCCTATCCCGCTGCTCATCCCACGTCCTAACACCATACCCCCGCAAAAGGGATAGAAGGGGTGAGCTGGAGATGATGGAAGAGTGACCCAGAAATGGGGAGAGGGTCTTAGCTAGAGATACGGTTATCTTTCCCGAGGCTGCAGGTGAGGACAAAGCCCACTGCTGAACACCAGCACCAGATCTAATTGGCAGCCGCCACTTGCCCATGGAAAAAGGAGGGGAGAGACGGCTTAAGCCTTCCTGGATAACCTCTGCTTTCTCACTGCTTCAGCGCAAGGATGGATGCATGGATAGTTCATCACTGGCTCTGCCATACGCTTCCCCCTGCTCCTTGCCTCCACTGACTTCACTTGACAATGACCTGATGGATAAACGTGTACCAGGACACAATGTTCTTCTGGCCCCTGTCCCTCTCTCTCTCCCTCCATCCCAGATAACAGGATCCAACTGGATCTGCCCTCTTGCCCCCTTGGAAAGCCACTCTGGGCAAGGGAGGAAAAAGTAGAATTTATCCCTTGGGTTGCCAGAACAAAGCCAAAACATACAGTTGTGTACACTGGACAGGTTCTCAATGGCTATAAATTTGTATAGCTCCACTGAGGTTTACGGGAGTATGCCAGTCACTGTCAGCTTCATATTTACCCTGTTATTAATGGAAATGACCATTTAAATACCTTAAAGGGTGAAACAAAACCCAAACCCAAACGCAGCAGGGGATGCATCAAGATTGCACGAGCTTTTATGGAACAAAGTGACAGGTATTCAAGGGAGTAAAGCCAAAAGCTTTCTTTTACTTCTAAAAAAAGTATACAAATATCAGCAAATCAAATGAGGAATACAAGACAGAAGTCACATGACCCATTGCTCTCAGAGCCACAGAAGCTAATGTATGTGGATTTTTATGTTCTGCATTTTGAAACTATTACAGCCTTATTTCCTTCTCAGTGAGCCTGTTTGGTTAATTTTTATAAAGGTAGTGAGAATTACCTTGTTGCCAGTTTGCCAGTAGAATTCTTTAATGGCTCGCATCATGACTACTCCAACTGGAAAGGTCGCGTTTTCCACCTCCTTTCCTGTAGACGTCTTTATAAAATCAGAACCTGAAAGGAAGCAGAAAGTTTTATGGTAGTTTTAGAACAAGAGCCACTCTGCACATACATAGTTCACACCATCCAAAGATGTCCTCATGTTTCACAGCAACTATGAAGCATTCCCTTACACGTACGTCCCTGTGGTGCCGGTGCTAAGCTTGCTCTGGTTCGAGACTAGAGCAGGAGGATAATCCCACCTGGTTTCAGAGCAAGACAGACATCTCAGTGGCTAAATGAACATCCCAGCTCTTAATTCTTTGCTCTAGCTATCAGACTAACAATCTCTTCAGGACAGTCCAATATAACAAATGTTCCTGTACGGACACTGAATATATGTGTATATATACATTAATAGGAATGTGTCTGACTAACTACAACAATGGAAATTATTTCCTCTGAAAAATTTTGCATATAAATCAACATTTTAGTATTTACACAAGGATCTTCCTGAATAGAAACAATTTTCA
Source organism: Larus michahellis (assembly GCF_964199755.1). NCBI lineage: Eukaryota > Metazoa > Chordata > Aves > Charadriiformes > Laridae > Larus > Larus michahellis. Next base: position 70,170,473 of record NC_133896.1, on the reverse strand, counting down.
TCATTTTCTTTAATTTAACTTTGCATCTATTTAGTCTCACATTTGACAGACTAGTATTGCATCTCCCGCAGCTATTTAAAGTGAAAGGAAAGAAATCCCACGTGTACTTATGAAACCAGCTGTGTAATATTGTAAACAGCGGAAAAACTCCCTTCTCATGCATTTTGTGATTGCAACATTGCAAATTACTATACTTAAAGGACAGTCTGATACAATGCAGTAGAAAAGGTCAAAACATCTGTGTTATTTGAAGAAGCAGAAGTTATCCTTGGCCTATTTTTTTCTGGTCTTTCACTTCTGAACAATATTCCCCACTGCCTGTCCTGAATACTTGTGCATTCTTGCTGTTCTGGGTTGGCTTAAAAAAAATCCTGCAGCACAATATAACAAAAAGCTAAGAAACTAACAACAAAAAAATTGCCTTGCAGTGTATGAACCTTCATTGACACAATACAATGACAAAAACTTCTTTAATTGCATTAGGGCGCACTTCATCCCTGGGAACCTACTTCTTAGAAAAGGTGTACTGTGGGATCATTAATTATCAAAAGTAATCGGGAGAAGAGGAGGAATAATTCAAACATCGTGTAGTAGTGCATCATCCACTTAAGTCAATTGGCACTGCATCTGCTTCCACTTCAAATTTGGCTTAGGGTCCATTTTGTCTCTTATTTGAATGATGATGCCTCTACAACATCCCCTAGAGTAAGCCGGGAAGTTTCACTACTGGCTCAAGCCAAAGAGTTGCCTAGACTACATTTTGACGGTGCAACTGCGGCACACTCCAGAGACTTCCTGACAAAGGTTGGCAGGCAGCTAGGTCTCAGCCTGGTAGGAAGTTAAGACAAAGCCAGGCATGTCTCTGCATCCCGTGATTTAAACTTAATCGAACGGTTTCACTAACACTGTGTCTCATAAGACCACGGTTTTCTCTGTAGGCTTCCTGTCTAGGCACTAACTCAGCCTGTTGGTGATTAAATTGCACCCTCCTATGACAATTCCCACTCTAAAGAGAAACAGTTATTTGTGAAAAAAGTTCTAACTCCAGAGAAAAGTGCGATGAACAAAAGAGGCAATTAACAGTTGATTGAGCTTTGCAAAGAACGGAGGACATATGAGAGACAATTGAGCTACATATTTCAGAGCTAATCCCTTCCAGAGAGACACTATGGACATCTGATAGTCACATTAAAACAAGTAACAGTGGAAGTGAAACTTCAACAGCACCAAATTATATTTTTAATTTCCCTTTCGAAATGTAGCACTTAAAGTCCTTCAGCGCAATACTTTTCATTTTTTCTAGTATAAGGTAAGTCAAAGCTTTTATAAGTCTTATAATTACAAGTCTCTATGGTACAGTTTCATTAAAAACTTTCATTAAACAACAGCTGCCCTTGTATATGGTCTTCTAATCAATTTGGTCAAACAGAATGACTTCTAATCAGCTGTTGATAAAAATAGAAGATGAAATTTTAATTCTAATAGATTAACCACAAACTCAAGATAGTCTTCAAAATCCATCTAGCTCTATTCTCCAGTGGATTTAACGACTATTCAGCAACTCATTACTAAATAGAACAAGATGAACATTTTCCAGTTCATTAAAGAAATGTACTATGTATTTTTGCATTGTCCTCATGATTCGTTACAGGGAGTCTTAATTACAAGATAATGGATAATGGTTATTAAATGCAGACTCCAGTAATGAAGCTCTATTCATTTGCGAGCCTCAGAGACTGCAAAGAGGGGAAAATAAAATTACTAGCTTCAAAAGATTAACAGATCAAATTATTATTCAATTTTGAAAATCTCATTCAGACTTCATAGAAACAAGAAGAGATTAAAAACTAGTATTAGTACAAAAGTAGTGCATTTATATATTTATTTTTAAATAATATCTTAAGGCTATTACCAGAATAATCAGCTTTAGATGTGATTATTAGACAAACATACAGCCAATTTAGTAGCATCCTCTAACAATGAAAACAATACATTTTTATTTCCTGAACAAATTCTATTTATGACACAAGAGCTTACTAGCAGGATTGCATGCAGCCCCTTGCAGAAGACAGAAGATGCACACTAGCAGAGAGCACCACAATGGGAGGTGCTATTAATGTTTGGATTTCAGGAGTGAGAAGGGGGATTTTAAAAATCAACCACTGCCGCAAAAAGCACCTCATTAAGTAGACTTTATGCCAGCCTTGTAATAATAAGGCAGTTTCACCAAGTCTATTTCTTATTCAAGTTTTCAAAAACAAGTCTAAGGAACAAAGTTCAGCAGGAATTTCGTCTGGAAATTTAAGTGATGATTTAGAAATGAGATTTGTAACCCATCATCCCATCTTCCTTTGAATGTATACACTCAAAAAATCAAGGCTAATGTTAAAATACAACTTGGGTGGCTTTTCCCTTCCTTAGGGTAGGTTACCTGATTCCATGAAATATTAAATCAAAGACCTAAAAATATCAGTTCTTCAGGGTAGATTTCTAGGCCCAGTGAGCCTGGAAAAGGCCGCACTTCCTACTCTTTTCCAATGCATAACCACAACAGTACATTGCCTTTCCAGGCAGCCAGTCATGTAAGACTCATTGACTCACTAACGAGAGGAGACATCAAAGCCTTTTTGAAACACGGCAGCATTCGACGCCTGTTTCAGGTGGGCTTGCTGCCAACCTAGTAACCCACCTGCGCGTGATCCATTACAGCACCACAGCCTGGCAAGCACAAACTGCATCGGCTTACTTTAACCAGAGATGGAAATCTGAATAAACCTTAAGAAATGTGAACGGTGCCCCAGCCTCTGTTTGAGAGGCTCTCTCTGGTTGACAGCAAATGAGCTCTCGGCGTGGCGGGGAGCCAGACCACTTGGGCTGCAGTCACACGTCTTGTGAACTCAGGAAGAGTATTTTAAGATATTAAATCCCCTCTTCTCTTGCGCTTTCACCCCCCACGCACACACGACCCTCAGCCACTGCGCTCCACCAAAGACCACTCAAAATAAGTCAGCTGAATGTGCACACGCTAAAAAGAAAATTATTGTCTTCATAGTGTGTTGCCTAAATCCATACCTAGAGGTCAGGATGAAGTCCATTATACTATTTCTGTTCTAGATACTGACACCCCCTTATTTATGGTAAGAGCAGAGGTGTAGAGCTGAGGTATACATAAGTGAGTGACTTGCCCAAGGGCTCTCAGCAAGCATTTGTCAGGGCAGGGATTGAACACCCTGGTTTTCTGAAGGCCAGAAGAGCTGCCATGACTGGCCCACCCTACTGCTATCCCCTACATCATCTTGAAATGCTACAAAGCTTCCCAGTCCACGTAACACTGAAGCAGAGCATGAGAACTGGAGAACCTTATTTAGATGACAGCATCCAGCAAACACACTCTGGTTCTATAATTAAGCAATAAGGAATAATAAGCAGTATAGCAATCGTGGAGTAATCACAACCTTTTGGTTGTGAAGTGCTTCAAATGCCCTTGGGGAATGATTATCTCCTGATAAGTACAGACTTTGTGTTGTTGCCTTACTCTTAATAAAGAACAAAGATGCGTCTGGCAGTTTTAAACAATAGTTTAGAGAGAGCTGCTTGCAGAGGGACAATTATGCCCTGCTACTTTGTGAGTACTTGCAATGAGCACAAATATATCTTGGTTGCTGCAACTCAGATATAACAATATGCGGCGACATAGGGTGAACACATACCCTTCCAAGACTTCTAGGACTGGTGTCAAAAAGAGGCATGCTGCTGAGGGGACCTGCAAAAGCCCCTGCTGTTTATCCTGACAGGTAGCAATGATAAAATAGTACATTATCAAATGTGCATAAAGTCCCATTAGCAAGTCATCTTTCTATTTTATGAGTACCTAAAATAAGGGTCTTAAGATTCACAGACAATTAGCCTGACAAGGGGTGACCAGGTTACCAACCCTCTGAAAAGAAGAGGTAAGGGCAAGAAATAAAAGGCTAATGTAGTAGCTAATTCTTGTCAGTTGAGTCACTGTAATTGTCCACTTACATGTCCTTATCCTACTCCAGTGGCAAGACAAAATACATTCCCTGCTAGCTTAACTTTGCTGCTGAGGAGGAGAAGAGAACACAAAGCTGTGACAACTCGCTTTAGCAGTAGCTCACCAAGTAGCTTTAACTCCATCACTCATGGCTATACTGCCAGACCACTTGGTTAGGTGCCTACGCATGTTTCCACATGCCTGCGTCTAAGCCACCGTTTTGAAAAATGCTAGCTTATGACTTGGTCTTCTGTGAACTGCCTATTTTTTGCCATTCTTTTTGGAAAAGTGCCTGCACAGAGCAGAGGAAAAAACCCACCACATCATAAGCCTCCATGTTTAATGTCTGTTTACAAATACGACAACCTTTCTAACGACCCATCCTATCATCTCAGCTTGGTTTTCAAGACTCAGAATGGATGCTTCCTTTCTTGTACATCACCTCCAGTAATAGGCATTTTGCAGGCCAAACGATGCCCGTAGGAACACTCAGGCATGCACACGAAGGGACAAATTATTAAGTCCATACTTATGCAAAATGCCCTGTAGATGATGTCTGAAAGCATTCAGCATTGCTGAATTATGCATAGCTCGCTAATGCACTATAATAGTGTCTACCACAGGTCTCCATGGAATACTATTACTTAATTAGCATTAGTTTCTTGTGTGTTCATTTAAAATGTGTTTCTTTAGAAGGTTCAACAGAAAGATCCATATCACCTTCTGTTACTCGACTTTATAGCATAGGCTCTTGCTACTTTAAGAACATTCCTTCCAATCCATTCCCTGTTTGGTATGGTGAAAGAGAAGATAAATAACTGACATGTGCCCCGGGCTCAAAGGCCACAGCTGGAATCCCTGTCAAAGATGGCTCTTGGCTTTAGGCTTTAAACCACACTAAAGCGCAGGAGGAAACGTGCTCCTAGTCCCCTCCTGAATTCCCAGGCAGAAGCAGTGTTGGGAGATGCCAGGCTGCAGGAGCAGCTCAGGCAATTACATGTTGCTGGAACAGCCATTCCTCTTCCTCTCCAAAGAGGAAACAGCAGGATATCCTCCCAAAAGCGACTAGTGGGACTACAAGGAAGTTGTGGTCCGTATTGTTATCTCCTTGTTAAATTTCATGTTTCTTTACAGCAATTTCATTTTTCTTCTTTAAAACTGTGTACCATGTATTACACTCAAGGGCTTTACAGTGTATGACCTATATTAACCTTATTTCATTTTGCAGATGGCATTACTGGAACTGGTTAAGCAGTTTGCCTAATGACACATGACGAGGCAAAGGTAGAAAGAAGAAATAAATCAATGCATCTCACAACCTAATCCTAACCTTACTGTAATCACTGAGAAAAAAATGCACCTTTCCTCTCAGCTTATCCACTCGCAACGCAGTTTTCCTTTACAGACTGCTCTGTGGGATATTTTTTGCCACTCCCCTTCTGATTTTGAGCAAGGTACAAAATACGAGTGATATCAGTGCAAATCTCCTTTCTACTCTAGCATAGGCTCAGCTTGAGAGCACATCCCTGTGCACACCCAGGGCAGAAGGCAGTGTTGGTGGCACATCTCTGGCCCCAGATACCCAAACCCATGTCCTCCTCTGGATCAACACCCATGACAAAACAGAAGCAGGCAGCTGTGGCACATTTTACCCAGTGGAGAGAAGAGTAAACAGGGTGAAAGTAGTAGCAGAAGTGGTACATGGGGACAAAATGTGTCGGTTACCATTAGCTTTAAGATGTGGCTGATGCACCAGCTACCAACATACCTGAGGAGTATGGGGGAAGAGAGCAGAAGAACCACAAACAACTGAAAAAAGCATGGATAGTGTGCTAGTGGTGAGAGTAGCTGCAGCACCTGCATAAAACCTAGTAGAAGTGCTCTGCAGCGTGCATGGAGGCACAGAGGAGCAGGTTTGCTCCTTCTCATTGCCACCACCACCACCGTCATCTCCACAATTACACAGCGGCTACCTACAAAAAAGGCAGTCACATCTTTCAACACCTTGTTCCGACTCTTTGCTGCAAAGGCAGCGATGGCTGAATTCTGCAAATTACCCTAATGTCCAGAAGTCATCATTTGCATAAAAAAAGCTAAAGATTATAAAATAATACATTGTCTCTGTACAGGGATATGAATGTGGCCAGGGGCTGAGGGGGATGGTGACTTTCTCTGCTTTGGCAGAGTGTTAGTGTCCCACGTACAGCAGCTTAAGGCACGCTGGGTGTTTGAGACGGAACCACAACATTCATTCTCATCACTTTACTAGTAACACACAGGTTGCCGCTAGAACAGGTTGTTGCTCCTCGGTGGAGCAGCACAAAGGTTGGCCTCTCCTTTCAGATTAGATGCGGGCACTCAGGTTCTCAGCACCGAGACACGTGCTCCTGCTGGGCTGGGTGAAAAAGCAAAACGCTGCAGGAGAAACTAGACTTGATTTGAAAATCTCACCCATTAAGCTTCCTTTACAAACACTGAATTGCCTTGCATCGTTTACTTGTTCACACTTAAACTAACCTAAACAATGATAAACTATCCTAAACTGCGATATAATTAAAACAGCACTGATCTAGGTCAGGCTTTTTCCCTCTTGGCATTCTTGGTTTTGGATCAATACATCTCAGTCTCTCAAAATGTTGTCCAGTACATGACATATTACAGACTGAGGCTAAAACCCTGATATATCTACCAGTAATAGCACTGCAAATTGGAAGAAAATAATAAATATGCATGACTGCTTAGAATCGCAGCACTACATGGCATATTGCATGCCGTGTTTTAGCAACCACACTTAGCTTTGTGCTTTTTAATGTTGATAGCAACTTTGAAACAAATACGTTAACATTAAAACTCAGGTATGCTCACGTATTGTCTATTAGCTTGTAACAAAATTACTCAAATTGAAGAAATAGCTGTTTAAAATCCATTTGGAAATACTCCACACTGAACAAAACAAGTAGAAAATCAGTCTACTTTATCAAGAAGATGCTATGAATTTTAAAGATTTTTTAAAAAAACCATACATAATACAGCCAAAATCATGACACTTCAATGTCATTTTGAGTGTTTTTCAACACCTCATGATAAAAGCAGTTTAAGATTCTGTTCTGACTCTAACCCAGAGAAAGGCAGGATTGATTTTTGAGATTTAAAAGTCATGTCTTAATGCCACAATCAGAATCTGTCCAGCATCCAGCCTCTTTGTCATGCAGAGGACAAACAGCCAGCGTCAGCCCCTCTTCCACGCTGTTCCCTACACATAAAAAGGCGACTGGCACAGGTCGGGGCTTCAGCACTGGGGGGATTTCCAGTATCAGAGGCATTTCCCGAGAGCACTTCGTGGCCAATGTCAAGCTTTTGGCTTTGCCTGGAAAAAAAATAATTAAAATCTAAGGTGTCAGATCTCACCAGACTCATCCGTGATGTGTTTGTTTCCTCCTGGCTTTTATGAATCAGGTAGAATAGGTTACTTAGGGGCTTGCACAGAGGGCTGAATATTCCACTTCCAGTAATCATGAGATTCCTAGGAAAATGTCAGGCACTTTTAGTTTAATTTTTATGATACTTGAACGTCTCCAACACAACCAACTTACAAACACATAGATTCTATCATGAACTTCCTGGATGCAGGTGGTGGGCATTCTCCTGATGCGACAAATATCCAAAGGGTAACACCCTGGAAAGCCTTACCTACGCATAAGGCAGCATAGTAAAACGGCAAGCTATGGTTGTTTTTAAAACATACCGATCTTACTCACAGCTCCTCCTTCCCAGAAGTTTTTGCCCCTCCGAGTGTTTCCTCCTTCTTTCCCCACCTTGATAATTTGACATCCGGCAAAACTTGCAAAAGCCCACCGTGTGTAGGCTGCAGTGCGGGTGACAACTACCAGGTACCGACAGATGTTTTCACTACTGTCAATAGGGTTGTTTTACACGGTTCCTGCTCTTCAGGTAGCCTGAATACCAAATAGCCTGCTAGCCCCCCTCGATGAAAAAAACCAACCAAAACCCCTGACTGTGCAGCAACACTCCAAGCAGGAGGCACCTCTCTGCTGGGCATCAGCGAAAGACACACTTCTGGTTTTTTAAGAAATCTCTCCCCCACCCCACCCCCCGCATTGTATTATTAATGATGCTTACATGGCAAAACTAACAATTTTATTTCAAAGGGATGCTTTATGAAGGCATGCTGCTGATAAATTCAGTCAGACTTTTCTGGCATAACAGTCTACTGAGCACTACTTTAAAAAATGAAGGAAATAAAAAAGACCCTTAAGCGCCATCAGAAATAGGCAGCAACTCATAAAAAGGTATTTAATATGCTGGGGCATTGTTTCTCCACCTTCATTTGTCAACAGCCTGTGTGCCGATTTGGTCACAGACTGCAATCATGGTGAGCATCTCAAACCAAAAGTACCAACAATCCGATAAAACAACTGCCTGGGTTTTGGTTAAAAATAGTTGAAACTGATATAGAAATGAACATTTAGTTAGCCCACTGGTAAAATGAAGATGATACTTCAGTCTTCAAATCTATGTTTTATATATAGGTTTTACATTTTTGAGAACCTCCACTAAATATATATAGCATAATTTTGTACTTCAGCATTTCACGCTTTTTACAAAAATACTGTGAATGAAAGAAACTGAGTATCAAACCCTCTTTGTGTTATATGTATATATATTCTCATAGGTATTTAGTGGCAAGTTATTAAATGTCACTATTCATTGAGACAGTACATTTTATGTCTGTCTGAAAAAAAACCAAAACAACACACCACTATCTAAAGTTTGTAGCTTTGCATGGCAATATTTCAGACCCTCACTTCAGTAGCAATGGTCTCTTCATTCACACTTACACGTTCAGAAATAGAAGTGGTGAAGCAAAACATTACCCGTCTTTTACTGAGCTGTAACTTGCCAAACGGCAGTGGCAGTGATGGTGCCACCACTACACCAGGAAGCACGACTGCCTGGTCTACACCTTTCCTTCTGTAATCCTAAGCTTCTGACATAAATAGTAAAAAAGTTGCAGTGCTGTCTCTCCATTTGAGCTTGGTCCTAAGCATGCTCCGTTTTGGTCATACAGACCATAACAGTAAGCAAAGCTACCCAAGGCCGCACTCCAAAGAAACAGATATTTGATGAGAACCGCCAGACCCTAACCTGATAAAAGTAAAGCCTTGCAAGATCCACACTTTCAACTATGACTTCTAACAATATCTAAATGGGTATTACTATTTTCTGTAGTGACTCCAATTATTCAGTGTCAGGAGTGGGATCACGAGACATACACAATCTGAAAGAAAACTATAAAAGTTTAAACACGATCTGTGGGATTTTTGTTTTTAACAGTAGTCACTTCTAATTAAGTAAATCTTGATCATGCCATGAGACTAAAAATCAGGAAGTTTAAAAACCTCTCACTTGTCTCTTCTCCCCACCATCCCAATAGGGATGCATACATTTCAATAAGGCAGCTGTTCTTCACAGATACTGAATCACAGCTTAAGTCACAGGGAATTATGTGTTCAGCATTTCTCTACATCAAATTACATACGTAGGCATCTAATAATTATTTACATGGGAAAACACAGGTCTGAAGGTGAGTATAGAAGCGCTGTATATACCTTATCTATCAACTAAGCACAGTATTCACTTTGCTAGCCATCTTCTGCAGAATGCTTTAAGGCCCCCAGACATTAGCCCAAAGCAAAACCTCATTCTCTCCATTTAATTACCTATCTTTTCAGACTTACAGTGATCAAAATGACCGAGTTAAACCAAATGGTTACTAGTAACAGGAGACTGTTGTTAACCAGCAAGCTAAGGTGGGGGTGTGTGCATAGAGTTCAGAAGAAGAAGATGCTGCTGCATGCTGTTTGCTTCTCCAATGTGAATTTATAAGGGGGAGTGAAAGTGCAATATCAAGTGAACTAGCAAGAATTGAAAGGATTGAAAATCCAGGAACGAATGAAATCAAAGAGGAATGGAAAATGGATTCAGCCCTAAAAAGATAAAATTATTTAACAACTTATTAAAACTGTTCATCATCATAATTAAAATCCAAGTGCCTAGAAAAAAAGTGGCACAAGAAAGGTAATTATTTATGAGGAGACTTTAAAAAGCCATTTACTGTCAATCTGGGAGAGAATCAGCCTGAAAGAGTTGGTAGTAAAAATAAATTGTTTGTTTATTCATAAAACTTATTTTGGTCTAGCATACCACTAAGACTCCCCAACATCTGCTCAGGGCAGCTGTAAGTAACATTAGGAACACTCATCCAATTTATATCTTCTTTTTTATTAAAAAATAAACAGGTATTTCTAAATTATTCACTAGTAAATTAACATTAAAAAGTTACACATTTTGTGGAAAGGCGTCTACAAGCTTAGTATGAACATGATGATCTAAACCTTTCTACGTTTCACTGACTACTTTACTCTTTATGTGATGTCCCACCTAATTTAGCAAATGAAAACGTAGAAAACCTACAAGCCATACCAGAGTTACGGCCGTGAATAATACAGAATGCATTGCTGATACCTCAAATGCCATACTAGTAACCTCCTTCCAACTTGAACGGATTCTTTTCTTACCTTCCCTTTGTCTTCTGCCACTTAAAAATTCCACTCAAATAATCTTAGCTCCTTTCTTGCTTCTGTCTTTCATGAACCTCACAAAACCTCAACTGGGAGAACCCTTCTCTGAATTATTTCTGAGTAACAAAATGCAGTGGTGTTAGTAATTCATAATTATTTGTTCTCATCTGCAGCATTTTTATACACAGATTGCAAAGTGATCTCCATGTTCCTGTGTTTCACTCCAAAACTGTTCTTAAGACAGCAAAAAAGGCACAGGAGCCCTTCAAACCAAAAGGCCTCTCTCTACCCCTCACTTTTTTTTTTTTTTTGTACTTAATCTCTTGAACATTTCAGCAGAAATTACTTTCTTCCCAGGTTTCTCTCCTGCCTTCAGTTTTTACTTCCTTATACAAGCAAGTCCCTGCAAATGAACTCACCAAGAAGTTGTTTGAAAGCACAGAATAGCTCTGTTTATTTTACTAGGACTTTTTTGTTTTACTTCTAAGCAACGAACCAGCATTTCTGCATTACGCTCTGGAGACAGTTAGTTTAAAGCTAAGTGAGCTGTAATTCTAACCCAGGCGCTGGAAATGGCTGGAAATGGCATTGCTACAGCAGCACATCGTCCATCCAGCTGAAGCTCCCAGAGGAGCCTGCCTCGAAGCTGCAACCGTGCTGCAACCGGCAACCAAGCAAACTGCTGTGAAGCTAAATTTGCTTACATCCAGAGAAGCTGCAAACACATTACCTGATTACAACATAAAAGTAACCAGTTAGATACCAACAGCATTTATATGCTATCTTGTCATCAGAGCACCACCTGAAAATGCTACCCCTCCTCTTACTGGGGACCAAAAGCCACGAGAAACGTGGCACCCCCTTCCATCACACCCCACCCAGCTGCTTTCTCATCCTGGGGCTTGGGTTTGTTTCAAAGCTTCATTTACGTGTAAGGCTTTGTGTTTCCTTTGAGCTCTCTACACGTCCATTTTCCAGTGGGAAGCAGGCTTTTGAAGATATATGATTCACTATTTTGCATTGCATAATTTAAGTTTAATGTGCTGCACAGAATATGGAACATCACCTGTTTCCTTTTTGGTCCATTAGAGATGGATTAACAAGTCTCCTTGATAAACTACAAGGCTTCACCTCTGCAATGTTTGGGATAGGCTGGTGAATTGGACATTGGATTGGCAGTGTAACTGCAAAGGTGACGGAAGGAAGACTTTTTGCTTAGGAAAAAGTCCTGCCATCATCAAGGAGGAAGTTTTTCTACATCTTAGATTTAGGGAGAACTCAACTTGAGAAATCATCTGCAGTTGTACACTGCAGGGAAATCACTTTATAGCACAAATGCTAGAGGGGAAGAAACATCAAAAGTGCATATGACAATCAGATGTCAGATCCCTGTTGACTTGCCATGAAGACTATGGACTTTGCTGTCATCTTTGTCTTTGAAAAAATCCTCTCAAAAGCAGGACTGTTACAGGCAGCTCTGGGAAAGGTATTGTCTCTGGTAACTATAAAGTAAGCATAGTCAGAAACTAGAAATTGTCTTATCTGAGAGATGCTGAAATTAATTTCAGAAAAGGAATTAAAAAATACATAAATCAGGAACATTTCCCAGGGGTTGAAATTCCAAAATATAGTATCAAAGAAGGGAATATCTTCCATTCCTTACACCACCTTCCATATACGGGCTGCACTTTGGCAACACGGGTCAAAGGAGCGCAGAAAGCCTGGAAGACGAGCTCCAAGTAACCCAGGTACCTACCAAGGAAGTTCAAGTCCCTTGTGCAACTCACCAAAAATACTGCAAGCAACCACAGGGGCAAGCTGGAAAAAGTCATGGAGCTTTCCTTCCAAACACCACTGAAATGAGCACATTGCTGAAGAATATTGCTATAGTCTGTGGTCCTATTCTGATAGAAATATTTTCCTTTCAGAAAAGACTGACAAAGTCTATTAAGAAGACTTCTTAAATTCCAGTTAAAAACTTACATTTAGAAGGAAGGGAAAATGTTAAACACAAGCTTAAATGTTTGCGTTCAAATAGGCAGTCCTGTTCAGCTCAGCGAGGACTGTGTTTGTAGCATCATGCATACCCAGCACTCAGCTTGTCCCTCTGCACTCAATGATGTAACACTTTGAAATACAGCGTTAGTACCATGAGGACATGATCTGTTAACTGGATGTCTTTATATTGATCTCAGCGTGGTTTAACATCCAGCTTATTGGTAAGGAAACTATCCATAACCTCCTTATGGCAAACTTCTTGTTTCATATGACGATTTTTGTCCCACTTCTATGTCTCAAGCTGTATTTCACTTATGTTTGTGTCCACCTCTTGTTATGCTTCTTTGTTTTCTGCTGTATTGCTTTGCCTTATGATTAAACGGGTTTAATCAAATGAGTGGCCATAGAGTTTTAAAATAACCTATTGATGTTCAAGGTCACATATTCCTTGTGTATTTTTCCGTTCAACATCTTTCTCTTTGGAAGTCTAATTTCACATTTCTGCTGTCATGAGTATATACTTTCAAATTAGACAAGCACGATTACTAGGCCTTTCCACCTTAAAAAGCAACAAAAAAATTCCAGGACCTACAACCCTAAAATCATGCCGAGTTTATTTCCACATCTATATTAAGTTTCTGTTAAGGGACTGGATTTTCTAACTAGTGTTCCTACTTGCAATCTCTTAAAAGATACTTTAATATTTCATAAGCCAATTTTGTAAAATTGATAGATACAGTAAATTAAATATTTATTTCTATTTTTCACTGGTTTAGTAGAATTTAACACCTGCTGCTAACACAATAAAAAAACAACCCAAAATATCAGAGAAATAAATAGTACCCTGTACATCTATTGATTTTACATAATATTTTCATGTTTTAAAATTGCATTCTCTCAAACCATTACCTTCAATGCTGGAGCTTCACAGATGCAAAGTTTTTTGCCAGGAAGCCGTGTTATTTTGATGGCATGTTTGACTAGAACTATTCACTGTGCAACGATTTCTCAGTCTGAGGTGATATGAAACTTCAGAAGTTTTAACTCAAATTCTAACAAATTATTTAACATAGAAACAAGGTTTCATTCATGGGGAAAATTAACGCAACAAGGGTGCTTTCTCACCTCTCTGCATCAGTTGTTATAAATTGAAAGTATACCATTTAGATATTCCTTAATTAACACGCTTTGCAAAGATCTTGAATACCAGCAAAAGAAAAATGCTATTCAGGTATTTAAGGTAGTTTGCTAATAGAGGGCTGACCCCTCTCAACTGTCTGTTATATTGTCAGTACCTGCCTACTCACTGTAACCTACTATTTCACAACCAGTTTCAAAGGCTGAAGCATAAAGAATTAGCCACTTTCTCACAGGTCAAGAAGCAGAAATCCGCAGATCAGGGTTCCGACCCTCCTCTGAGATCCAGTGACAAGTCCTGGGATTTGGGAGTTATCGCACTCCTGCTGCTCTACAATTTCACGTAGGGGCATGCTGCTCATTCCATTTTGCTCAGGGCAGGGAGAACACCAAAGCACAGCAAAACAGGCGTACAGGAGGCACGGCAAAACTCTTCAATTTAAAAGAACATTTTGAGTGGAGTGCTATGAAAACCGCAGAAGGGAGGCGACCTCCCTGCTGCTATGGGCAATGCTGGTCAATCGTGCAGTGCATGACGCCATCAGCCTAGAGTATCACGGCAAGCTGTGCCAGCTCCCACCTCCACTGTTGCTCCCAGAGCTGGCTGTCCTAGGAAATCGGAGTCAGCAGCTCCCACCAGAAAATTTCCAGACTTTCTCTTGCTCCGTTTCCCCATTTCAGTTGTGACCAAGGGTATTCCATCTTCACACACAGAAAATTTCTGCCTTCTAATGAGAGGAATGTATTTCTGCTTATATCTTAATTTACTAGACCTCACGGAGGTCTTATAAAATGTGCAATGTTAATTTTACATACGGAAAAACAGAGAAGCTAACAGAGTTGTCAAAGCTGATAACGATAAGTTAGGAGTCATTCTGCTACCTCAAAACAATCCTACCCATCTTCTGGCTCCCTGACTTAACTTGGTATTCTTCTGGTGAGAAGTGCTTGGAAATAGCACAGTTTCTATGAGTAAATGGGGACGTGGAGGAAGAAAGTGAAGCAATGTTGTGGATAACACAAAATCAAACAAACAGGTACAGAGCTGACAAATGTCATCTGTTTTACACTGGTATTTCTTCTTTGACTTCAGTAAAGGGTGTATATTGCTATTTTCTGATTACAGTAGAATACCATTAACAGAAGAGACACTTTCCCAAAATTAGCAAACTGTTGCCTTGCCAGGCATCCCGGTATGACAAATATGAATGGCCCCAGACAACTATCTCCCCTCAGATATGGCTGTATAGGTTAGTGCACAGTTCAGTAAGCACATAAATAAATGCATAACAAAACATGGCATTGCATGCACGCCTGAGTTTCTAGCTTAACAAACTGCAAACAAATGAGGCTTTACTATATACACTCTAACTCTGTTCTCCCTTCGCAGACTCTTTGTATCTTTTTTTCCCCCCAACATCTCTGTTTCTCTTACATATTACTTCTGTCCTCTACTTATCCACACAGGGTTCTGTTGCTCTTTAGAATCTAATGAAAAGACTTTTAATTAGAGCCTGCCCTAGTGTTTCTCAACCACTTTCCATTCCTTCACTTCTGATTCCCTGTACATACATTATTGAGTTCCAGACAGATTTTTAAGTCTCATTTTGCATTCCTTCAAGGTCTCCTTTACACAAGCCCAACGTCTTTTTGTGCTACTGCTCTTTGTATGGACTCTCATCAGTAATTCAAACCTGAGGATATTGTGATTGCTTTGTTAGAACTTTTCAACTCCAAGCTTATCTATCACGCCTACATTATTTCTAGTGATTAGCTGCAGTATCACTGTTAAGCTCGTAGGCAATTACACCATTTAAGGGAGCAGCCTTGTACTGCCTTACTGAACATGCAGCTATCTGCATTTTTACACCACTGGCTTTTTTATCCTCCCCTGCCCCCACTCTGTACCAGGATAAATGAAGTCACTTGTTCCTGTAGAGACCTCTTTTAGACTGATTGTATTTAAAGACTATCCATCTTTTGATCTAACTCCTAATTCAAAAACTTTTTTAGTCCATAATATCATTCAAAATTCTGAGACAGACTGTGTCACTCTGACCTACTCTGTATCTTGGTTTTCCACACGTGTTTTGTTCTCATTCCTTGCATTAAACTTTCAGTGATGCTAACCACACCTCTGAACATGCAGAACAACCGCAGACTATGTGGAATGCAGGACATCTGCTGCAACAAACAACAGAAAACTTATCAACTACTAATATAATTCCATAGTGTTAATTACTGTCCTGATGAGCTTCTTACAGCAGCCAACTGCAACCACTTCTGCGTATTCAAGGCTATGTTCCTAAAATGACATACAACACTGCATCTGCATGATGCAAAGTGCTGAAGTAGTACAAACTCTGCAAGTTCATATTTATCTAAAAATTTTGAAGGAACGGGCAGATCTTTGGACAAATGAGGCATTGTCTGCATGCATGCAGACAGAAGACAGCTGACATAAACATCATTTTATGCGCTCTCAGTAAACTGTCAGAAATTCAGAAATGTGCTCATGCCCACGCTAGATCTAATCTGTACTGCCAGAAGATCACAGCCAAAGAAAATTGGGATTATTCTCTACCATTTGACAACACAGGTGGGAGAAGTCTCTGCACTGCACGTTGTCCTCTGAAGACAAGCAGCCAGATGCAAGAATACACTGTCTTTCAACATCTGCCTTCCTCTGCCAGTGAGCACAGCTCAGCCAAGCTGGAACAGCAAGCAATCCCCATCACACCTTGAACTCACTGACTCCTGCTTGGTTGGACGGAGAGACGAAACGGCCACCAGACTGTGACCGAGAAAGCCTTAGTCACCAGTCAGGTGGTAAGTCCTCTTCCTATACATTCAGAAGAGTAAGGACTTCCTAGCTTGTCCCCAGCCCTAAACTGGACCTGCAGACAAGAGCTTGACATCATCTGTCACCCTGGAAAGCACTCGGAGACAGTTCACATCTGTAGAAAGGAGATGCCAATTTTGACCCAGTCTGCTTTTAGAAGATGACAGCCATGCATTGTCCCTGATTTCTGATGGACCTTTTACAGGGTAAAGTGCACCCTTTACAGATAAACTGTAAACTCAGTACAGTTGGTTTTATTTCAGATGTGTAAAACGAGACACAAATTGAAATCTTGTTTTACATGTGTTATCAAGTCTCCTCCCTTGGTTTGCCTTTCATCCAGAAATGCTCTAATAACTGACTGACTTAGTATCAAATTACAGCTGAAGTTGTAGATACATAATTAAATCAAACTTTTCTTTAAACATAATACAACTCACATGCTATTGAGGGGATCCTCAACTTTCGGTTTGAGCGTGGGATTTAAAGCCAGGAACTCACAACTGATCTCAGCTTGACTTTTGACTTGTCTGTTATTATCTTTGCCTCATACTTCACAGGGCGATTCTAAGATTTATTCCGCTAATGTCAGTATGTGGTTTGAAGACGTAAAGTGCTATCTAAGTGCCAAGTACTATCACTTATTCAGTAGTCTTGTTTCCTATGTTTGTCGCATCTGCACAAAGCATGCCTAGCTTTTCAGTCAAATTTTGCTAGTTTGGTTTCCTTTCTTCTCTTTCATTTTTCATGAAACATTTGCTTGGTAGAAGTTTTGGATCACAGCAGTCCACATCCAGCAGTAGAAAAGTCATCCTTTGCACCTAGACAGCTGCTAGCATGTTTACAGCCATACCACCTAACCCTGCTCAAAACAAATCTTTGCAAAACAGTACTCAAAACAACAGCAGCTATTGGTGCCTCAGAATTTGTCTTCCCATTATTCATACTAAAAATGGATCTGTACCGATATTAATGACAGTATAAAAACCTTATTTAGAGCTGGGATAAAAGCTTTGCGTAGTCAGGCATTGTCCTGCGATGTTCCAAACCACATTTCTTAGACTCTCTCTTCTTACAATTATTAAAGTGTTATCTTTCCTTAATTCAGGACCAGGCTTTTGTGCAGTGAGATGTTCCGGTCTTCAAGATTTCGGAGGAAACCTCTTCATGCAGTACTCCCACATCCCGAGTTTTCTTTGCGGGAACCTCGTGGCACTGCTCTCTGCTTTTACAGATAAAGACTGGACACTACAGCCCTCAGCCGGTCTCTCCCTGGATCCAGCACAAGGCCAACCTATTTGTGCCTTTAAGTTTTGGTAAGGTTTTCTGTGAAAATGATAAGTGTGTATTAACTGGAACCACTCCTGTAAAGCAGGCTGAAGCCTGGAAGGACTGATACTGGACTCTCATGAGAACAGCAAGACACAGCTTTTCTTCACCGTTTGGCTATATTATTTCTGTTCATTTTGGAATGAACACTACCAAAGCATCTAAAAAACTTCTGCTCACACATCTAATGTGTTTTAATTTTCTTCTGCTGGACTACTAGCATCAGAGACATTGTTGCCTCAGCCATCTTCTGCTACTTTTTGCAGGGTTTTCTGTGCTAGAGACTTCAGAATTTAGTTTTAGCACTAACTCATTCCCTTTCTAAATTCAATTTTTACATTAGTCAGTATCTCAACTTACAATTTATTTAACTAACTGCCTAATGACCTATGAAAATATTGTTTTAAACCCATATGTTTAGTAGAGCTGCAGAAGACATACATCACTCTTTCCTGATCTTTCCACAGGTACTTGTTTACAAATATATAATTAAAATAAATATCTTTCACATGTCACTGCTGTGTTTCCTTTAGCTTCCCAAAGAGTGATGTAAAAGGAGCTGTACTATCAAGACCAGCTTTCACAGTCAAAATCATACAGAGTTTACACTTTTAAAGTAAAGTACATTTACTTAATCACTTCCTCCACCTCTCCCCCAGTCTGCATATCTTAATTAATATGAACTGTTACACAGAACAATAAAGATTTTATAATTAGGTTATACGGTTAAAATGTGATTTTCCAAAATAAAAACCTTATATATGACTGAAATATGCAATTAAGTCATTCACACCTTTACTGAAGTGTTCCTTTCCCACTGCAAGTTTATCATCTTTCCCTTCTTTGTCTCACTTCCTTGGCAGCTTCTCATGTTTGTGTCAAAAAATAAAAGTTAAAAAATGGCCTACCTCTCATAAGAGAGCTGTGTACAAGACCTGTTTCTTTTTTAAAGACACCATGATGAAGAAATACCGAATAGTTCCCACTGGTACGGGGGAGTCAGGCAACATTTGTGTTCCTTAGGACTGTTTATTCCAAGAGGCTAAGAAGTCACAGATTTGAGTGTCTCCTGTAGAAATGGACGTGACTCACACAAGTATACACCAGACAGTGAAAACCACAAATTAGTTTGCTCTACTCCTTGTCTGGAAGCTGTCTGGTATAGTCAAAGATGCAGTCAGTTGCCCTTGAGAACCTCATGTACTCAAACCACCGTCAGGACTTCAAGAAGCTCAAGAAATGGCAGTGGGTGTTATAAACCAATGACCAAAAAATCCCTGATTCCATGCTGAGATTTTATTTTGGTCAGCTTTCTGAAAACAACGTGCTCCTTTGGTAGTGACACGGAGACACTTATGTGCAATCCTACCTGCCATTATGTCCTCCTCGGCACTGCAAGGATTATTCCTGCCAGGTGAGTCACTGTCCCAAGAGGGCTGTCAGCCTCTTTCACTCAGAAATAGGTTCTTAAATATTCCAGAAGAATTTATCGCATGTCAGTCAAGTCTGTAAAGCTATGGTTAAAAGAATTTAAGAGAACTGGGTGCCTGCTCCCATTCTGATGCCTTTCTCCTTATGTACTGTGCTAACGAAGGAAGAAAAAGTAGTCGTGGTACTTTGGAGATATGATTTCAGGCACAGGAGGACCCAAGAGCCACTGCGTCAAATAGAGGCGAATTATTCTCACGCTTCACTATGAAGCAACACGTTTCCCCCAAGTTCTTGCAGGTGCAAGCATTAATATTTTGTACCCAAGCACCATTTCTACAACTGGCCTCCGCGTCTAGTGCACTGCTGGGATCTGCACGTTTGACTGGGCTCAGCCTCACTCACTGGAGGGCGGTGAACGGCTTCTGCCGAGTCCCCCAAGGGCTGTGATTCAGAGTACAGGTATTTGCCTACAGAAGCAGCCTACGCAATCTGCTTTGAACGTAAAAGTGCATGGGCACAGCATCCCAGCTTGAGCACGGCCCTTAGCATTCTCTTAAGATCCCAGTCAATGAGGAGGTGCACGTTTTTTGGCCTTTTACCATCCCTTTTCAGGTCAGTGATGTGTGCAGCTGGCCTCCTGTCCGGTGGCTGAGCTGAAACTAAATGCAACATGCTGTGGTTCCCAGCAGACACCAACAACTCCTCAAGCCACCACAAAGAAGACTGTATACAAATTTTGGAAAGCTGTTTGGGAGAGGCGACATCTGGGTTGTACTCCCTGTTCAGTTAATTGCTTTGTGCAAAGCAGAGCAACTTCATTAGAAGGGACCGAGATCCTTAACAGCAAATACACAGTAAAATTGACCTTTGTGTGGGAGAAGAGACCAGGTCCCAGACAACCCAGGCAAGCTTTTTAATGACGGAGCTACTGATAAATCAGCACTGTGTTACTCTCTCAGCCTTCCGAATCTCACAAATGAGACACATGGGAAATATATACATTTTCTATACACGTTGCAACACATCTAGTGGCTTTGTGCTTCAGGACCTAGGTGAATGTGTGCATGCTCAGCAAGGGCAACATAAACATCTGTATGTCTAGGAATTTGTGCTCCCTACATGATAGGCTTACATTATGCATAGCGAAGTGAAGTGAAGCAAAAAAAGTTTAAGGACTGCACACCTTGTCCTCAGTTGCACTGATACAATCGCATGCAAGGGGAAGCTGTAAACCAGATTACTGAGGCTGTGACCACTTAAAAAAGAAAAAACATATTGCCAACCAATCACAAAAAACACACAGCAAAGTAGTTATCCCTTTTCGGGAGTAATTTCAACTGTATTACTTTGAAAACTCAGCTTACAATGCAGCATGAGGAGCACTTCTAACAGCACAGGTGAAGGAGCAGCAAATTTTGGTGTAAAGGACGGGAGCAATTGGCCAGATGCAGCAAAAGCTTCTAAAGCCAGTTTTGCAGTTGATCCACTATACTGTGTAACTAATTTCCCCATACAAATCTAATTACTAGGGTCAAATTTATCATAGTTTTTGCTTTTTTATCTTCAGATAAAAGTTGCCAAGGCCTGCCATATCCACACGATCATCTGCTTTTTTTTATTTCTTTCTTTTAAATCATGGCACCAGTTGAAAAAAAATATATGGATACTGAAATTAGAATTTAAAACTGCTGTGACAAATTACTTTCTCCCCAAAATGCTACAAATACATAAATCAAACAAAATTCAACTGTAATTTGAGGTTCTCAGCGGTTCTGACAAGTCAGAGTCTGAAAATCTGTCCCTCAATACATGTAACATAGGGCACCAAAAATTCTTATTTTTACACCTACCCACAAAGAAAAAGCAAAAGACTGAAATAAGGAAATTACTGCATATATTGAGATGGATATGTATCTTGTAAAATGAGTAACTATGCAAGGAAAATCATTAACAATAGAGCCATCTGCTGTATTTCAAAAAAACTACACCAGCAAAAGTCTGGAAACGTTTAATGCTTTACAACCTGAATTTTTCACTACTTCATGTTACAAAACGCGATCATAATGATTAGTACATCAGTTTAAATGACAGGAAATGTGTATTTCTTACACTTCTTCTAATTAAAAGCAATATTTACTGGCATAATACTGATCCGCTGTATCTAATGATACTAATTGACATTGTAGCTGAGCATGTAAAAAGCCTGAAATGCTTCCCATTCCATTTGAAGTAGATAAGCATAGTGTTGTGTAAGGAGACAATGAGGTCAGCAGCAAGTTGCATATTTATTTAAATACTGACAAGACACTTGGATGATTTTTTTCTTGCTCTAAAACAAGAAGACATTCCAGGTCTGAAGAGCTTATAGTAGAAAAAAAAATCAACACAAAAACAAGGGAAAGTTTAGAAGACAGACTAATTCAAGTGGTTCTTAGTATATCTTTACATTTCTCTCTACCAATATACTTGAAGAGCCCTCTTTCAAGCACAGTGGAAGACGCAGATGTCTAGAAAAAAGTTCAAAGAACTAAACTAAGGAAAATTGTCCCAGCACAGACCCAAAGCTGCAGAGAGACTATCCTGCTATAAATCTGGGCTCAAATGGGTGCTTCGCTACATTCAGTCTGCAATGGCTATAGCTATGAAAAAAAGCAATACCTACAAACTATACGTAGCCCCTAAAAACTCTATCCTGTTCATAGGAATGTGTGTCTTCGCTGAAAGGTTCAGAATAAAAGACAGGCTCCTAAGTATCGGGTCAGATGTTTAGGCAGGGAAGACTGAACACCTCTCGAAGCGCCAATTAATTGCTTGCGAGTACCACAAGCAATTGGTAGTGAGTGCCACTGCTTTTGAGTGTGCCAATTAAAACCAGTTACGACCAAGCCCATCCCAGCGCCTGCTGGAGCGCGCAGCGTTCTTCCCCTCGCTGCATTACCAGCACAGTTGGTTTCCCCAGTCGCACTCTCATAGAGGTGGTTAGAAGAAGCGATCGCAAACCAGAAATGAGAGCTGTCAGCACAAATCTTCACAGGGAAGTTCCCCCTGCATTTAAAATAAGCCTATGAGCCATCTACCTACACCACATCTGTAGTTCCCCACAACTGCCTGGATAACTTGCGTATCTGCCCCAAATGTATGTGTCCTTATTAAAAATATCAAGGATCAGACATTTGACGAGTATTTGTTCCTACAAATTTTGTCATTTAGCAGTTTTAAGTGTTATTTAACATTTCATGCAGTTTTTGTAGGTTATACAAAACAAGTGATACTTCATTACTACACCTGCAACTTCAGTAATTGCTGCATAATAGTTTTTGCCTACTATCGGCAAAACTAAACTTTCGCAACTTCAAATAACATAGCAAAACCATTCTTAGCTTAAAAAGAAAACCACGTATATTTACCTGCCATCATAGCAATCATGCTGGCTTTGTAGACATTAGCAAGGGACCCCAGTTCACCTGTTGCCAGGATTGTTTTCATATGAGCTTCTCCACAGGCCTCACGGCACTGACGGATCTCCTCGTAGAGACCTGGGGATAAAAGCATGTGAAAATGATCAAAGTTGCCTGAGAGACATTTTCAAGTATGGCTGTAATTTCCACTTCTGGATTAATTTCCAATCTTATAATTAGTCATAGCACTCAAGAACTTAAGTTTTGTAAGTTCAATAAATTACATGACTGGAGGTAATTAACAATGCCACACAGTTTCAGACTTAACTTAATAGCTATTAATGTCGGTTCTCTCAAAACTAAGAATGTGCGCAGTATGCCAAACACTCATGAATACATCAGGAATAAAAAATGCTATGACAGTCAAGATTGATTTTAAAACAGCTTTTTCAGCAATAAGTATGGTAGCAAATTGAATCAGTACTCAGGGACAGTTACGCTTTCCTGTCCACGTTCTATCACCACTCTCCCAAAGGGTTCAGCCGAAAAGCCACCAAAGGACTGAATAAGTTCTCCAATTACAGACCTTAGTGCCACCTGAGATGTCCTGACATATCCCCCTTGGCTTCTAGCTGCCACTCCTGAAGGCTCCATGTCTCCCTTTGGTCTCCTGCCATATACCCTAGTACCACGGGACTGTCTGGGAAGTCTGATATGGAGCTCAATGCCTGCGTTTAGGCGTCTGAATCCCACTTCAAGCTTCTTGAAAATAAGAATTGCCTGAAAACATGCAGCCAAATCAATGTGGTCTGCTAAGATGCCTGATGACGAGACACCAAGGCCTGGGATCAAACCTCGGGGACCAGCGAATCCACATGAACCTGCATTTACAAACCAGCTCAAGTGGTTGCATTGCCCATGAGGTTACTAAGGACTTGGACCATCCCCTGATGTTACTTCAAATGGTCCCAGGAAGGGTCGAGGAAGCACCATGGCAGGAGGGCCAGCGGGATAACATCTGCCCAGCATGCTGTGGAGCTACAGCTCCCAAACCTGAACTCAGGTCGCAGGTCTGCCAGCCTTTCAGATTGCTTTTCTTCCCCTGCCGCTTTACAACCTGGATTGGTCTTTTGATGGTGGCCATCCAGGGGCAGAGCTAGACCCCAGCTTCCAATGTCCACACTCAGGGAGGAAGCCATCTAGAGGTCAGGAAGGACCTTCAGCTCTCCTTAGTTCTCATCTCCAAGCAGTCAGCATGTCCCTGAGACAAACTAGCACACATCCCACCTGCCCACTGCTTCTCAACACACTGTCACTCAACCTGCTGTCCATCAGCTGCAGCCAGGGAGAAGCAGGAACAGGGAGGACAGGACAGTATTTGGCTGCTCACAGATGTTGCCCAGAGCAGACCACCCCCTCATAAGTTCCTGCAGTGTCATTGCCAGAGGCACACTTAATTTTCTAACTGCTTTATATTTTCACAGTAAGGACTGGAATAAATTTGGACTTAACCAACTGCACTTTTTAGAAAGGGCTGGGACTTGCAGACATGGTCAGGTAACACAACACAGGGAGCACAGGGAAACCCTCCCACCCTTTTTCTGGTAAAATTCAGCAGTGCTCCCACAAAATTTTAAACCTAGGGAGGATAAAAGAGCTAGAAATTATCAAAACGTATGTGTTAGAAGCTGGCCACTTGGGGATCATTAAGACTCTTCCAGTGTCAATGTTGGGGAGAAAAGCAGTTCTTACAGTGCACAATCACCATTTCTGGGATTTGAATTAAAAAAAAAAAAAAAAAAGAGACACAAAATAAGCAAACAAGATCCTTTGCAAGAGAGTCTTTTTCAAAAATTGTATTCAATCTTCAAACACATAATCGAAAAGTTTGTCTATGGAAGTCTAAAACACAGCTTTTACCAAATCTTTCTTGCTAAAAAAATACAGGATATGGCTATGGAGACTGAATTTTTTCATCAATACTAGCTTTCTTTTCCCCTCGGTCCTGAAGCGAGACCTGGAAACATACAGTAGGGTTTGCCAGCTGCTGTACAGCTGGACCTCCCCTCCACCCGCGATGCTGCCACCTCCTATTGGTGCCATCAGCACACCAGGGGGCAGGGGCTGGGATCCCTGGGGTGGTCCTCTGAGACGTACTACACACATTAGTAGACACCTGGCTAATGCACTTAGTAAGTCCCTTTATAGACACCAGGCTTCACCTTGTTTCTTACTGTGTACCAAAGGTGTGAATTAATCAGTAGTAGCATGCAGTCTAGCATGTTTTATTGATCAATTGATGATACTCCAGAAACCTACATCAAATCGAGACTCAAAAAGGAAATACAAAGAACCTGCCCTATTTTCCTGTGCGTTTGATAACACTGCCTATGTTAGATACAAATGCAGCCTCTTTTTGTGGAGTGACTCTTTCCTGAAGCTTTTGCAAAGCCAGAGAAAGCAGCTTTCATGTTCTTCTAGTTTCGGTAACAAGAAGAAAAGACTCGAGTTTTCCCTTCCTTTAAGATAAGCCGCTAAAGACGTCAAAATAAAATCAACAAAATGTACATTTAGGTTGTATTCCATGAAAGGAAATTATATCCTCCTAGCTGTTGTTCACAGGAGTTAGTACCGCGGCTACAGCATCCTCCCTATTGTTGGAAGGTACTTTTACATGCAATTAGTGCCAAGATCATTTGAACAGTCTCACTATCTGACAGCACGCATCAACCCACAGAGAGGAACAACTGAGGCTCTTCAATCATCCGTGTCTATCAGGTTAGCTGAGGTGGTGGAACAGTGGGCACACTTTAATGGGGCAGGTGTGTAGGTAATAAATACTGCGCTTTATTCACAGGCCAATTATTGCAGACAATAGCTAGCATTCATAGAACATTCTCAACCCTACAGTAAAAGCACAAATAGAAATGCAACTACCTCTGGGACAGAAAAAATTAACCAGAGTATCCCAGTCCCAGTGCAAGCAGGGACTGCTTTGATACAGAACAAATGCAAAAACTCCCACTCCTTTCAAAAATAAAAGAGAGGTTTCAGTACTCCGTCAGATTTAAATCAAGGCACAAATAATTTGATTATCCCAAAATTTCCTGGCAAATGTCTAAAGTACAGGTGGAGTTGATCACACTTGAAAATGCACTCAGTGTTTCAAGGGGTCCTGGGCTGCTTCTGGGACAGTCTGAGCTGCCAAAAAGTCCATCACATAACTACTCAGTTCCATCAAGCTGATCAGTAGCAGAAGCAGAGCTGGACACTATGGTTCTGGGAATATCTGAGACCTGAGCAGAACACCAGTAACTGACACAGCAGACAGACCTTCTCTGCTTAGCAGAAGCAGCAGAAAGCTTTTGGGAAAAACCTCTAGCACAGAAAACCCCACGGGCATATTTTCAATGGTGAGCTAAGACCACCATGAAGAAGTTGTAAGAGATTCTCCTTCTGACTGCTAAAAGCAGGGAAAAGACAATCAAGAATTCTCAAAGGAAATGGCCAATACTGTGCAGCAGCTTGAACGCAGCACCAACACACCAACACTATCCATCTGAAAGAAGTCTAAATCTTAAGCCAGGAAAAAGAAACAAACAAAAAAAAAAACAAAACCCAAACGAAGACAACTTATCTAGAATATATTTGGAGCCAGATGCTCACTGATGTAGTTTGCAGCAGCTTCACTGACTTAGCTGTTAAAATGGATGTGACATAAGAACTCTTCTACTTTGCACCCACTCACTTAAGATACCTTACTGCTTTCACGAACTTCAAATCTGTGCTTTTATTGGATGCATTTATAGAAGTTGGAAAAATTCAGATTTTATAGGAAGCAAAAAAAATACTTTCATAGCTGTGGTTTTAATTTCCCTGTTATAAAAGATAAGTGTTAGAAAGTGGCTTTTTTGTAGTTTTCGTAAAATTCTAACTATTCAGTACAAACATTGCATTGATTTTTAGCAGTTATTAAATACACCAAAGAAAATGTTCCTCCCCCTACACATCTCTCAGGCAAACATCCCTGACAATTACTGATGGCTATAATCTACCCTAGATTGTCTAATTGGCATTTTACTTTGGTCTAATACGTTTGTCCTAAAAATCACGTAATAAAGGGGATAATCCATATCTCCTACACAGGAAAGGCAAATATTAAGAGGGAAAAAACCACAGCTTAATATTTTTATGAAACAGGTCTTCTCTGAAAATGTGGTGATATAAATACTTTTTTTCTTTCTTTTTTTCAAATTCAGATTATTTTCTGTTTTTATCTAGTCAGTCACATTGACTGATGTTAAGGGTAGAAACTGAGATGAGGAGGGAAGATGTTTCAATTTATGTAGACCAAAATATCAAGGTAATCATGACGGGAAACTGGAAAATGAGCTGGAATCCCTTCTGTCTTGCACGTTAATGGCAGGTTTGTTAACAAAATGACAAGCACGAGGCTATCAGCACAACACGACTCTCTCAGTTCTGCTCTCAGCCACATATGTGCAACTCCAGGCTCCAGTGATTCACGTGAAACTGAAAACAGAGCGTGGTTTCAGGAGTCTGAGCTGCTGCTGACAATATAAGGTAGAAATTATGCAACTAGACTTTGAGGTCCCAAGTCAGGTTGTACATCTAAAAAATGGTAAATCCAACTATAATATTCCTGAACAACATGCGGAGTCTTTTCCAAGTGTCTGGATTGGGAAGTGTATTTTCTCTGCACTGCTTACAAAGTATGTAGCATAAAAAGGGGACCCAATCCCTGAACAAAGCCTCTAAACTCACAGTTGAATAATTATTAACAAGAATCAAAAGGCAGCTTTCATAACGAGGTTATACCTAATTTATTTAATGGATGCAGCCACGTTCAAACTTCTTAGAGTATACTTGCTTTTTTCCCTTTTCTTGTAGAAAAATTCAACTGACATAGAGCAAATGATGGTTTAACACGACCTCTGAAGGCACTGACAGTGTGGTATGTCCAGGTGTTTGCTAAAAGCTGTGAAACTATAAGTAATATTACTGTACCCCAGGCAGCTTCATCAGGTACAGAAACTCCAACAGATTCGTCGATATAAGCAAACAGATAGATAAATAAAACTTTCCAGTTTCTTTTAACAATTTGTTGGTCAGCTTCACCACTATTTACATACAGGCTCCACATTCTGTGCCTAAAGACAGTATCTAAATTGTGATTTTTAAACTTATTCCATACCTTGTCAAGTGATACAAGACAATGGTTGAATAAACTACTGTAAAGTAGTATTGCTCTAAAAGCTAACAGGTTGTAAAAGGTATATAAGTTCATTTAATGTTCATTTCCAATCTAAATTAGCTGTCCAATAAAGCTGCTTTCAAGTTCAGCACTATTAAAAAGCTCTTAACAATTACTTCGGAAAGATCTAGAAAATATATTCTGAGTGTCATAACGAGTTCCAACCAATATTTAAGAACTGCTTTAAAATAACTTGACATAATTGGACATAACATTAAGAAACTTAATAACCAAATAAGCTTTTGAAACAAATCACAAAGCAATGTTATTCTATCACGGTGGCCCCAATTATGGCACAGGCTAGAAGAAAAGCTAAAAACATATGAACAGTAAGATAAAATGCTCTACCACATAAATATGTTTGTCAATAATTCCTGAAGTTGTGAAGAACAGGCAGCGTGAGAAAATAATGATAAAATACACTAGTGTTCTAAGCACAGGCAGAGGTTCTGTCATAACTGCAAGGAAGCTCTCATTGACGAAGTACCTTGAACACGGGCGTAATTACTGCACTAGAAAATTTGAATATTTTATGTAGGGATCCAGCCTAAAAAAGACTTCTTCCTCCTTTCTTCTAGCTTCCTTAAATGTACTTTATACATTGTGGTGTATCATAGCTAATCATTAGATAGAGGTGGAAACCTGCATGTTCGCACAGGTAACATACATCTATTGAAAGGAAAACAGGAAGTCAGAACACTAGATTTTCCCCAAAACATTCAGACCACCTACTGAAGTAATTTTTTGGATGGGTAAGTTAAATATTAGAATTTTTCACTCTGTAGCAACATTATCTGGATGGCAAGTAAATTCTGTTCCTGAGGTAGATTTTTTCAAGACGATGTAAATATGTGCCACACACAGATTCACGTTCATAAACAAACTTTCAGAAAACATTTGGAAATCATTTCGATTCTGCCCTCAGTAAGAGAAATGTAAACTAACCATTGCCGAACAAAGGATGGCTTTTCAAGCTTGTCACTCCAGCTGCGGATCAAAGAATATGCATACCAAATCAAAAGTTATCTGTAATTTATTTATTTAGTAAACTGACAGCTTTATACTAAACCCATCATTGCTATCTCGGCGTACTCCTCTCTGTAATTTATGATCATAGAAAACAATCTGTTTCCCAGAGAGAAAAACCTAACAACGTGTGTCCACTTCATTTCAATCACTGATAACAAACTTCCTCTCTCAGTCTAGCCCTATATTTCTCCTCCAAGTTCTCCTTCATGTAACGCCAGGCAATGTAACCTCAAGCCTGCATTTGCAACTGCCTACATGCACTAACTTTCTAATCTCTGCTCTATGCAATTTGCACTTAAGAGCAGCTTGTACCGTGAAGTCTGAAGCACGGTAACCACAGTTAAGTCAGAAATTGCTATAATGCAGACTTTTTCAGACACAATTTCAAGTTGCTGCTCAAGTCCAGTTTATTTTTTTAGTCTTGGTGACAGATCACTGACTCAGCCTGTTTGGTATCCAAGACCTATCTGTGTTCCCACCTGAGTGCAGCTTCTGGAGGGGGTACCTGCTTTGTAGACCCTCACATAGACCCCGACAAAGATACAGCATAGGAAGGTGCGCGTGTAGTCTTGCTGTCAGCCGGTACAGAATTTGACCATCATTCTGTCTTATTTAAAACCGCTCCATCACTCAGTCTCTGTATTCTAGCAATTTCTGGGGCCATACCCAAACTTAAATAGCCACTCTGAAAGAAACAAATGTCTGCAGCAATGCCCATCCTCAAGTCAAACATTTGTAAAGCTGCATATATTTAAGAGCAAAAGAATGGAGATCGTAAATACTACAAAAGAGGTCAAGATGTTAGAGCAAGTAGAAAACAGGATATCAGTCCTGAAGACACAAATGCAGAAACTTGGGGTTTGCTTCAATTCTAACTTCTAACTGAAGGATGACCAAAATCAGAAAATGTGATCTGTTCCCATGATGACTGTATTTCCTTACCTAAACTCAGGTACCAGGGGTCCTTTATAAAGTCTTCCAAGCAAACAGGCTATTATACCAAAGCATTATACAACTAAATGGAAAATTCATTCCAAGACAACGATGTGTTTACCTTTGCATGGAGATTAGTTATAGAAGCATCGTCAGCACTTAAGGCAAACCATTCACAGTACATTAAGGAGGCAATTAGAGCAAAAACCATCTTCAGCATTATTGTTCTTACTAATTAGCAGTAGTCTACAGGCACAAGAACATCAATAATAATATGAACCATCAATTTGTACCCTCAACTTTCAGGGAAAAGAAAACAACTAAAATACATATTTTTGTCAAGAATTGAAACATGTATATTTAACAAGGTATCATCTACATTAGCGACCCCTTAGGGGTTTTAACAAAACTGTTCAAATAATTAGACCACAGGCATTCACTTCCATTCTACTTGCTATTTTTTTAATCCTGTACACAAAAACCTCTAAAGGCACAGAAGGAACAGACACAAACTTTCAAAACACAAAGTCATTCTGAATACCCAGCCTGACAGAACTTTTAACAGCACTCTTTAAAAAAAAAAAAAATCCGACCCATTACTCATAAATTAGTTAAATAGTTTTTATTTAGTTCAGCGCCCCAGATTATCAGTCACTTAGGGGAGGGATCAAATTCTTCAAGGACTGATGGAAGAGACAAAGGCAGAGCTTGTGCGTGCACATACAGAGGTTTAGGTTCCCTTCCTGAAGGGCAAGTACTTACCTTCCCACTGGCCAGTCAGCACCAGACTCCTGCTTATGACAATGTCAATCTCTCTGGCACCGTATTCCACAGCTAGCTTTATTTCAGCCAGTTTGGTTTCTAGAGGAGTTTGTCCAGATGGAAATCCAGCAGCCACTATCAAGGAGGAGGACGCAGGCAGAGGGAAGAAAATGTTTTCTAAATTGACCATAAAATTGCAAATACCACTAATACACCACAGAGTTTGAAAGTTATTCCTTTTTTTAGCCCTACCACAATTCAAAAAAAACTAAAGGCACCTCATCCTACCCTCTCTTCATCCACAAGAAGCGTTTGCTCTTCCCTTAAGAACTGACGTCCAGCAAGATACTAAGTGCATCTTGCAAAAGGTCTCTTTCACATGCTTAATTTTTTGCAAGCCTACATAAGAAAGCACAGTATCTATTGCCTCCAGCAGAATTGAGCAAACAATGAGTGAACTCATATATGAAGCAATACATAAATTTTTGATTCTCCCCAATTCTTTTAAGTAGTATTTCAAGTTAAATCCCAGTAATATTTTAACAGCTAAATCACAATAGAGCAAAAATTGTTTTCAATGAGGTCTACTTAAGATTACCTTTATGATGTTTAAGTACAAAACCCAAAGATAACTTTGGAAATGGAAGAAACAATGACAAAGAGGATCCCTGACAAAGAGATCCTCTTTCTCTCTGACATATAAATGCATTTAGTATGTATTCTTCCCTACAGGACAATGAAACAACAATAACAAAAAAATCCTCACAAACAAAAAAAAAAACAACGACCAAAACCAGAAATCATGGATCTTAGCATTAAACACCTGATCTAACTTCAGAGTTAGCCCCTGCTTTGAGTAGGAGTTGGAGCAGATGACATCCAGAGCTCCCTTCCAACCTGCATAATTCTCCTTCTTGCTTATTGTAGATTCCGGACTTGTCTGTTGTGTGTGGTGACTGGAGAAGAGCTGCTACTATGAGATTTCTGAGTACAAGTCCCGAACCTGCGGGCTGCTCAGCAGGCAATAACCCCTGCCTCTGCACACAGCTTCATTGAATTCAGCTAGTAGGATTATACTTAAAAGCCAAACAACTGATAGGAAAAAAAATCCCTTCTATTAGAACTCCTAAAATCTCATATTGTAATTTTATTATTATTATCCACTTAGTGTCTACTGATACTTTGTCCTGCACACTATTGCAATTTCTTCTGCTCAGGTGAGGGAAACGTTAATACATCTCAAGGACCTCTTTGAAGAGCTTCCGGCAAAACAGACTTGGCATTGCTGATTGATAAACTTGAAGCTGAAAGAAAACAAAAGACTATACCAGAAGCAAATCCTCCTCTCCATTCCCTTCCTTCCCCCTGCTACCTTTTTATCTTACTCTCTAAAACAAAAGCAAGTCCAAACTTCTGGATTTTTCCACATATTTTATAGCATCAAAATATATAATTGGATATTTTAGAATAAAACGTACCTGAAGCTACCGGTATGTTACAACCAGCAGCTTTTAGGGCATTAACAGCATCGGTGACTCTTGTGGGATATACACAAACTGCTCCAACAGTAATACCTGAAAAAAACACAGTTCACTTTTTCATATGTATAGATTTCCACCTTCTCTAGTCCAATCCGTATTATGAGCATATGTGCATTGTTTGCACCTCCCACTTCTGCATTCTCCCAAGGATTTTAAGCCCCTACACCAGGGATATCTGTTTTCTTGTTCGAGCACTTCAGGTCATTCTCCATATTGTTACCTCCCTCATGTTCCTTCATCTGACCCTGGGAGCAAGTTTGCATTAGCAGGAATTAAAACACCGAGATCTTTATCGACAGATTTACTGTTTAATGCCAACATGTTCAGTTAAGACATGCTTAGTCAGCAAATTACTGCGAGAGAAACTGCACTGCCAAGCCCTGTCCTTACTTGTTGAGCCAGACTGAGCCCAGCAGCAACCGAGCAGTCTTTATGTTAATGCAGTCCTACTGCATTTCTAGTTAAAATGCTATTCTCTCAGTCTCAGATAATTGACCTCATATTTAATACTTCAACTGTCTGAAGAGTCCATAAATCCAAGTTTTAAAAAGAGACTAATCTTTGAAATTTT
The DNA here is from genome assembly GCF_964199755.1 of Larus michahellis. Classification (NCBI taxonomy): domain Eukaryota; kingdom Metazoa; phylum Chordata; class Aves; order Charadriiformes; family Laridae; genus Larus; species Larus michahellis. The sequence continues at coordinate 70,137,610 of NC_133896.1, read as the reverse complement.
ATGTGTATGGCTTAAAACCACAGGCCTGATTCCTCTCTGGTTTTACATCGTATGACTTCAATCAGTGGATCAATGCCCGTGTAAAACTGAAATATTTCAATAGCAAAATCATGCCCCAAATGTCACTGAGATTTTGGTTTTGATAGGTCATGATAAGGCCAAATGACAAGTCAAATGCTATTCACCAACATATCAGTGATTACATCTGGAAAAATTCAGAAGACCCACTCAGATATAAAGACGTTTTATTGATACTTATATTGACAGTCTCAATTTGCTCTGAAGTTGAATCTTGTTCAGTCTCGGGTGTAACACTGGGACTTCAGATGGAGCCTGCTTAAGTAATATCAATGAAAGCAGGTAACAGATAACGTTTTCCGAAGTAAAAATAACATGCTTAGGACCGTGGAACGCATCTTTTCTGACAAGCAAAGTGGCAGGCTCGGCAGTTACATACAGCAACAGCAGCTATGCATGAAATCCAAAGGAGTCACATGAACACTCCCCCCTTCTCCAATTTAGTAAGGACATCAGCAGATTAACAGAATACTCAATTAGTTTCACCTTAGTGCACTGTTATTAAAAGACATACGCTGAGGTTACAAACTTGTGGCTTTCCCATAAAATTTGCTCATCAGGTATCATAACTTACACTGTCACCTTGAGTCCATGCTTTACTTTGGTCGCCAAACTGAGAATGGATTTTTTTCTCCTTGTATTCTTATCTTAACTCAACGAAATGGATATTTTGCAATTAGAACTTAAGATGGTTGCTTTGAATAAGACTGTATAGGATCTAGTTTCTTCTCTGGGGACTATTAGCTCTGCAGTGCTGCCTACCATAGCTGCTTCTGTTATATGAAGAAGAGGTCATTTTTACAGCTATCTGAAAACTGAAAAAGTACTGAGGAAATGCAGACATTTCCTCTACACAACACACACAACAAAACCAATCATACCTTTATCATGCATATCCAAGGCTTTCAGCAGATCCTCTCTGATGGGATGCTTTGCTTTAAAACACAGTCTGTGAACATTCGAAGGAGTATCATCGCCTGAAAGAGTGGTAAGGTCCATGCAGGTGACAGCTTTCAGCAACCAAGCAGCCTACACAGGGAGTGAAACAGGGAATACAATATTTCAGTTTATGCTTCCAAAACCAAACTGACTTAGAAGATGCAGGAATCAGAAGCCTGGCTCTCACGGTAAGAATAAGGATGGCAGATATTTGTTCACGTCAGTATCTAATGAGCAGTATCTAATGGCACAGAAAGGACTTGGAATCAAAAGTCTGCTCTCTCAGAATGAAAGGATCTAATTCCAATTTTTGGTGCAAAAGCTAACTCCCAAATGGGACTCTAAGAATCAGACAAACATTTTTACCAGGAGAAAAAGCATCTTGTTTCAAATTTAATTCTATAACACAAAGGTAAAAAAATCACCTATGTGAGAAATCTCATTGTCCTAATATACTCTGTTCTACATACTATGTCTGTAACTTTCATGCACAAAAAATTATACGCACAGGTTTGCAATTGCCAATAACCAGGTAAGTGTATATGTCAGCAATTTGCACATTTGCATGTTTGCATGCTTCTCCTGCTGTGAGAGTGAAACATGGAATCCGTGGGGGATAAGAACCCGGACTTCTTAAAACTTAGGGTCTACACTCCACATGTTTCCACTTTCTTTCGAGTGAATCGGGAATAAAAAACATCTGTAATTATTTGGTGCAAAAAACAAAAGCAAGAGCTAAGTGACAGGGCTAAAACACTATTTAGATGAAAATGCTACAGAATTACTAAAGACTTACTAATTGGAGAATGGAAGAAGCACGTCAAAAAAATTTTTGAGATTTTGTGCTGAACAAAATTTGAGCTTAAGACGTTATTTTGAAATATTTGTTGAAGATCTTCCAGCAAATTCTCATTCACAGCTGATGGCTTCAATAAAAGCTGACATCTCTTAGTGGGCACATGCTCAACAAGGGGAGAGTTTGCAACAGCAAAGCCCACCTGAGTCCATAAAGTCCCTCCCTGACTGCTCTGTTCCGTGATACGATTTGTCACTATATGCAGCAAAAATTGGTGTTTCTTCATGGAGGCATTACTCCGCAAATCTTAAGATGCTGCCCAACCCACAAATCTTTCACACTTTGCTGATGGGAGTCTTCTTTCTGAACTTGCAGTAAATGTTATGCTGAAAGCTACTTTGGGGTGACTAAACAGAGTAACGAACCATTACTGGCCTCTGTTAGTCTGAGCTTGACTGCTTGTTTCTAACAGATTTCTAGTTTCACCCTATAACACTTCAGAAGGTTTTTTCACTTTAAATGGTTTTAAGTTTCTTTTACTTGGATTTTTTTATCTTTCACTCGAGGGAATTTTTGTCTCATCTCTTACGACATGAATCATAAAGTCATCAAGACAGATGTAGTCAGGGAGTTCCAAGAACTGGTATGAACTTGATTTTTTTAAAAGGGTTTTTCAAGCGACTATTTTGGGAAATGGGCTTCAAAATTTGAATCTGGTGCTACTTACATTCAAACACGTAAAGGTTCAAAATCATCTCTGTGAAATAAACAGCACATGACTATCACGACTGCAATGACAGCGTTCAAATATAGGAGAGATGCTTCTGAAAATAATCTCTTGGCATTCTTCAAAGTAAAACCTCACTCGAGTACCTCAGTACCAGTGTTACTGCACAGGAGAGTGGAGAAGTGTTAGCAATTAAACATTTGTCCTATAGCCATGTTGAGGGAGTGACACTAAATCCCTTTCTTCCCAATGATTCTTTGCAATCAAAGTCTGTGTCTCTATGTTCCTTTGTTCTTTATACAGTAAATTCTGTGAAAGCAGAAGACTTAATTTTTATGTTACTGCACGTGCAGTATCTGAAGATAGCCAAGGTTATGGAATACCCTCTGGATTTTATCACTGACACTATTTGCCAACCCAGAGACATTGGACTACTAAACTTGGTATCAAGTGATTTTTTACGTACAAGAAACTCTCGGGAAGTGCTGAGCTACTGTCTAACTTTCCTCAATTTGTGTCCATTTTTTATTTAATCATAACGTTCAAATCACAGACTTTCATGTTAATGTAACAGGCAGGAAGTTGTTTTATATCACCGACCAGTAGGATCTTACACAGCTTCAGCAAATCATGCCCAAACGGTCATCTGCAGGGTCTGTGCTCATTGTGAACGCAGCTTCAGACACCCCAGAATGGCTGCCCGACATAGTAAGCACTCAGGATACCAACTATTTTAAACAGTTTTTTGAAGAATTAAGTATAATTAAATTATTCTTGCTTTGTTCTGCTACATTGGATTGTTAAGATTTATCCTTGAGCATCTCCTTCCGCCTGCTTCCACGTTGACAGTTCCTGTTGCAAGTAAACAATTTGTTTAGTGCGCAGAAGGGAGGAATCACACACATTTGCCTCCAGAACAGCTGTTTGGTGAACAAAGAATCAACTTGTCTGTCCTTTGGACACTAGTTACAACCCCATGGCTGAGAGCTCTGGGGTCTTCTCCACAGCTTTTCTCAGACCCTGCCCTTGGCTGATTGATGCCAAAGCACTTACGGCATCCGGCAGCCAGCTCCGCCTGCCATCCCCCTCAGTGCTTCCCCTCCTGCCACTGAGGTGGCAGAACCAGCACGTGGCCGTGGCTTTGCAGAACGTATTAGCTTATTACCTCGCTGACCGGATGGCTTGGCATTACAATTCTCATGTACAAACTGGAGAAACCAAAACAGGCACCGGGCCAGTATCTGCCAGTTCTGCCAGGGGGGCAGTAACAGCAGAGGTTGAAAGTTAACTGCTGAGACATCAAATGTGTTCAATGAAGACCATATAGCCTTGAAGAGAAGTTCATTTACGCCACTGGCTTTAGCACAGCTTACATGAACCTATTTTATACTAAGATGGACAGCAAATGATCATTTACCTCCTTATCTCAGGAACTGAGAAGTCAGCCCCCTTAAAACTAGCAGCCTTTTTTTTTTTCTTTGTTCTTTTTTTTTCCCCTTTCTCCCTCCCCGTGCCAAAGCCAGTCAGGATTTTTGAGTTTTAGGTAAGAACTAGTTAAGCAAAGAAATCACACATGTTGGGGATGTTTAAGTAAAGAAAAATCATCCAGGTAGGTCAAACTTGACAGGGACCACGATCATATCTTACAGCCTTAAAATTAAAAAATAAGAAGGCAGCGTGCAGAAACGTCTGTCTGGGAAACAGAATAAATGTGGTGGGATAGTAATATACAATTTAATCCGCTCATGAATAAAGATGACTTAAATTCATTTGCGGTTTTGCCACTCATGAGTTATAAGGTTTTTAACTTGTTTGGATAAATGCATTGCCTTATTCCATCCCATCATCATCAAATACAAATTATTAAAATAAGACATGGACAAGCACATCTTTTAAGTTTACATGCATCTTGAAAAAAATTCAATATTGCAGCCTGGAGAGGGAGAGTGACTGCTTTAAAAATACAGGAACAGAATGCATAAAAAGAGCACTTACTTGCCAATTACCTTTCACGGTTCTCCATTTTTTAATTTGTTCTGCATGCCTCACAACCGCAGGTCGATTCACATGCACTTTTGAGATCCAGCCAAGTTCTGGGGTGGGAAAAAAAAGAAAAAAAAGAAGCCTCAGCTTTTTCTGTGTTCTTTTAATATACAGTGTGGGACGTCAGAAGAAAGTTGTAGCTTGATTTGGGATCTCTGAACAGCATGTTGTGCTTTTATGTCCTTTTAAGGGACATATTTATTATGTATTCATCACCAATCTGAAATATCATAATAACATTAACTTCTGTTAGGGTATAATCTGTGAACTGGATTTTTCATACAGCAGGTTTTGTTTGCCATTACAACTGAATTAACTTACTGCTGAGAGACACCATGAGTCCTGGACTATGAGGTTTATTATATACGTAGCATATGAAAAAAACCCCACAAAACAGCCAACTGCCATTACTTGTTGATTTATTTCTTGATTCCAGAATATAGTAACATTTATTCAGTCCTTTGCTTGTTTGCTGGCACCCAGGACACAACAGCATTTTTTGTGTGCGTGAACGTTTGTTTACAGGAACTGTACCCCACACAATCACCAAAACCTCTGGACAGACCCTTGCATAACAAAGCATTTGAGTTGTTACTGTCTAGACCTAATTTTACTGAATTTGCTACAAGGGCCTGACTAACCGCAAAGTTTCCAAAAGCACTGAATTCCTGGGCAACATGTCTGCCTGGAAGTTGCTGAGATGCATGCCAGCCTGCGAAGTGCTCACCTTGCCAAGCACCCTGGAGGATTCAGGGCAACACCTTCAACATGTGAATTCCTTCAAATGCCCACTGGAGACACAGCCTGGGTCAAAACTTCAATGAGTTTCAGTATCCACAAACAATAACCAGACCCAAAGAGAAGCAGATACTCAACATTTACTAACATAACGTAAATGTCTAAAAGCAGAAGTACCAAAAATTGCCACTGCCTAACAAAGGGTAACTGACTGATACAGGAGAACTGAGGATTCAGGCCCTTGAATCTTGGAATTTCTGCTTAGTGTGACAATCCAAAAGCGTAATTTTGAATGTTAATAAATACAAACCTCTAAAAGAAGTACACAGCGAAAAGAAATCAGATCATCTTTAAAATCTCTCATATGCCAAAACATAGATAATTCTTTTAAATCCTAATCATATAAGCAATCCATGAAAATACTCTGAAGACAACATGAACACTCATTAAAAACCAATCATCAGCAAATCACCACCATCAATCATCAGACACCATTATCAGTTAAGGTCAGTGTACGGACACGGGCTCAGATACTAAGACATAATAATTCTGGGTGACTTAATTTATTAAGGGCATCTCATCTCTATGACTCTTCTTCACTACTGTACTAGACTTGCATTTCCCTCGAGCACACTGATTAAAAAAGGTTTAAAACTTTAAAAAAAGGCGATAGTCAAAATCCCTGATTTTGTACAGAAATCTTATCCTCAAATTTTTATCTTCCTACTTTATAGTTTTAGTAGCCAAAAAAAGTGCAGAACGAATATGCTAGCTAAGTATTTGTAAATGTAAGCTTGTTTTCCTAATTAGACTTACAAAAAGCTCTGGAAAAACCAATTTAGGGCAAAGATGACTCAGTGGAAATGCAAGACAAAGGCATGAAACACAGCACAGTAAGCCACCTTGCTACCACTTTTCTATTACCACATCCAAGTAATTAAATGAGCAGTACCGGCAAGGTCAAAACGTTGGCCAAAAGCAAAAGAAGTTAAACCAAAGAAGGAATTTCAAAGGAATCCTAAGGAATTTAATTTCTGTAAGACTTCAGCATCAGTCTCACTGTATGGAGACAAAGAAAAGGAAGAGCTTGCAAAGTTGCAAACCAGTTGAACAACAAACCCTCAATACTTCTCTCCACTTTCAAAGCTACAGGCTTATTCATTCTGGCCCAAGAGCAAGAAGCTCAACTGACATGTAGAAAGCAAGTGAGAAAAGCTATTGCTACATAACCCATGACTAAAACTTTCCTTCTTTTTGAATATCGATAAATGCAAACCTTATAAACACAGACAGCTGAAATATAAGCTAGCGAACCCTCTACAGCCTCCACAGTTGCTTTAAAGTTGAGCCTCCTAGGTGATCAGCAGAGAGCGTGCAACCCTTCCTATGGGGGCATTATAGGCAATAATAGACAAAGCCCACAGGGTGGGAAAAAACAAATAAATAAATAAATGAAGGAAACGCAAACTCTGTGCTGTGATTCTCCTACTATATGCCAAGTGCTCACGTGTAATCATTTAATCATAATCCAATTTAACAAGACAACTTTTGAACCCTACTGGGTGTACGGTGACCTTTCAGCCCCTTTCGAAAACGTGATAAAATGAAAGCAAGCAGTTTAGATGAGGGACTCAACTTCTTGCTCTATAATACGGATCCAGAAGCTTCAGTTACTCTTCCCTAAACTATTCTTTCTACATTAGGAAAAAGAACCAAGAAATCCAACTAAATAATTAATTTATAACAACTACTGCCTTCTGTAGAAGAGTTAGGAAGACTATGGAGACAGCATCCAGTTGTTTAAACATGGCAAATTTTCATCTTCTTGGTTCTTGGGGCATAAACCTGAATTTAAATGAAAGAACTAAAATTTCCCCCATTAGTAGGTTAACCCTTCATTACTTATTATTTGGAGTAGATTCAGTCAGATTCAGCTTGTGCTGGACTTAGGTAGAAACATACTGTTATTGTATCTGCCCCTACCTGACTTGAGAGCATAGCTTCTCAGAAGGTCTGAGTAATCTCTGCAGGAAAGGGAGCACTTCGCACTAGATTAGTTTAAAAGAAATAGTCATGAGTAATGCCCTTCGTGGGGCAGGCAGAGAATTGGGGAAGTAATGTTTAAGAAACTCACAAATCAATGGGAGAAAAGAGGGGGAAGAATAGTGGAAGTGAAAAGAAAACCTACCACTTCTGCTAACTCATCTTTGCTCAGTCACCCATGAAAGTCATCATATATCAGCTGATCAGCAATAGCTGAAATAGTTCTTTGCAAATATGAAGAAATTCATTGGCTTAAGCCCTTTTCAGTGAGTAACACACTTTACCTTCTGTTTTTAATAACTCCAGACTAGTCAGGAAGGTAGCTGACACGTGGCAACTCAATAAGGTGCAATATCTAATTTTTGTGCCCGAGATGTAAGTTTCCTTGAAAGACCATAGAATTTGTATCTCCAAGTATATTTTTGAAGGCGGGATATTAAACCACTGTCCAAAGCAAAGGCAGAAAACTTAAAAAGAAATAATTAAAAGAATTAAAAAGATCAGAACTCCATCCTGCCTGTACAACTTAATGCGAGACATTATGCATCTTACTAAAGGAAATAAACTGGTGTAATGAAAAAAACACACAGCGAGGAAGGACAAAGGTTCTGGTAATATGCAGCAGCAGATGGAGACTTCTATCTAACACAGACCTTTTATTCAAGCCCACTTCTCCATTAATTAAAACAGTGGGCAAGTGAAAACAAATATGTCTCAGCGTAATTGCCTCTAAATAGACTTTCAAAGTTTGCCATGTGAGGTCTTACCAAATCTTTAAATGTAAGTGTCTGTATTCAGAAAAACCACTCAATTCCAGCTTCTTTTTTTTTTTTTTGCAATAAAAATCAGAATAAAAGCATTATTTGAAATAGAACTGACTGCCTTTGGATTCTCCCCCTCCCCAACTCCCCCAAGCTTTATGATTTAGTATCTGGCTAAGGAAAACTATATTTAATTAGGCTCATTAACCTTGCAGTGTGAACATGTCTTTTTTTTTTTTTTTAAATAAGTCATCTGCTAGTCATCTGCACAGTCATGTGGCTTCAGGGATAAAAGTAATTAAAGCAGTTACACTATAGCTAATTAGCCAATATTCTGTAATCATTCTTCAAGTTTACTTTTTCCTCTGAAGACATTTGAAAAAAATCATATTCAAAATCTTAACAGGAAATTCATCTTCTCTCTTTGAAGAACACGAATCCAAAAATACCAAGCATTTCCTCAGAAAACAATAAATAAAACCACTTCATTAGTATAATTACATAAATATCTAAGATACCTAACACATGCCTCATAAAACAGACTAAGCTTTTCAGAAGCTTTAAAAAAAAATGTGTAGATGGCATCCCTTCAGATGGTGAAACAGAAAGCTCAAGAATGCCTGAGGCTGTAGTTTCACAAGCATTTTAAGGCAGCACTGTCCCCAAAAGAAGCTGCCCCCCAATTGATTATTTCCTCCTCTGTGCCAGAAACGGCATGTGTGCTCCTGCTCTTACCGTGAACACATGATAAAGTGGGTAAGGGAAGTGATGAAAGCTGTTTTTTCTGGAGAAGCGAGTGAAACCGTATCCTGAACCTTTAGTGGAGAAATGAGGTATTCAGCTGGACACAGGCTGACCCCAGCTGGCCATGCAGAGCTGAGCAAAGCCACTGGAGAGAGAGAAAAGGCTTCAGAATCAGGTCTTGTTACAGTTATCATAGCATGTAAGCTCTTTAGAGGTCTGGGGATTGTTCAGTTTCTTAGAGACAGAAGCTGTGGTTATTTTCCCACAGTGCCACTTGCTACGGATCTGTTTTGTTTGCAGATGGGTCCTCCTTACATGAGAGAAATTCAGTCTCCAAGTCATCAGCATTCAGACACTCAAAGCAGGACACCAATGCATGAGCCCTGAACTAGAAATCAGCTCTATTATCTTACGACATTAGTGAAATCACACAAAGTTGACCATGGATCGCATGAAATGGATCACGGTATTCTCCAAAGCACTTTGAAAACCACTGACGAGCCTTTCCTGAGAAAGTGAGCTAAAGAACAACTTGGTTTCCTGCAGGTCCAGGTCCTCTGCTGTTCCCTCGCTTCTTCCCTGGCTCCAGAGACCTCTCCTCACAGCAGTAACCCAGCTGTCCTGTTGCGGTCCTTATGACCACGGAGTAAACCAGGATGTCGCTACTTGCATAAAGCCCAAAAAAAAAGATGTCACGAAAAGTCATGTAATCGCTGAGCGGAGCCTGCCTTACCCTCAACAGAGGGACTAATTTGGTCACTCTACCCGGTGACTTACTTATTTCTGAGACATCTGTCTGTCCTTCAAATTTGATTAAAATTATCCAGCATATTCAAAAGGTGTTACTGAAGAAACAGAGCCACAGTACAGTCTAAAACCAGCTATTAATATATTAGAACAGAATTATGCTGTCTTGAAAAGGGATGCAACACTTCATTATTTAAATGCCACTTACCAACAGGCTAGCTCTCACATGTAAATGGCTCAGAAATACCAACTATAATTAAAAATATCAATTGAAACATAATGAACGTATTTCTGGCCCTTCAACTAGAGAGGCTGAGCAACACAGATAGAATTATTTTTTTTTTAGAATCCAAGAACATACTTTGCAAAACAACTGTAACTAATTATCCGTTACTCAGAATACATATGTGTGTGTGTATATATATATACACACACATGCAGAGGTAAAAAAACCATATAATTGTAGAATAATTCGGGTTGGAAGGTCTCTGTAGGTTATTTGTCCCAACTCCTGTATAAAGCAGGGTCACCTCTGAGGTCAGACCAGGCTGTTGAGGGCTTTATTCAGTTGGGTTTGGAGAGTCCCCAAGGATGGAGTCTGCCCAGCCTCCCTGGGCAACCTGCCCCACCACTGACTGTCCTGCATGAAGACATTTTTCCTATATCCAGTCTGAATTTCTCTGTCTTGAGACAAGCCTGTTGTCTGGCTTCATCCCATCCTGCAATGCTATGAAGAACCTGGCTCTGCTTTCTTGATATGCTTCTCGTAGGGATGAGCAGGCTGCTGTTAGGACCCTTGAAGCCGTCTCCTCCTCCTCTGGCTGAACCAGCCCAGCTCCCTCAGCCTCTCCTCACAGGGCAGGTGCTCCAGCCCCTGGCCATCTTGGTGGCCCTCTGCTGAACTTGTGACAGTTTATCAATCTCTTCCTTCTATCAGGGAGCAACAAAACTAGACACAGTCTTCCAGATACGGTCCAACAAGTGCTGAGCAGATCCCTCCCTTCCCGTGATCTACGGGCCGCGTCCCCGTTGGTACGGCCTGGGAAGCCACTGGCCGTCTCTGCTGCCGGGGCAGGGCTGGCTGGTGCCCAGCTGCCGTCCCCCAGGCCCCGGGGCCTTTCGGCAGAGCTGCCCCCCAGGCAGGCAGGCCCTGGCCCGTGTGGCTGCTGGGGATCGTCCTCCCCGGGGCAGGGCTCTGCCCTCGGCCCTGCTGGGTGTCACTGGGCTCCTATTGACCCATTTCCCCAGACTGCTTGTAACCCTCTGATCTGGCTAATTTAGCGTCAGCTGCAAACTTTATGAGCAAGCCTGTCACGTCGCCTTCTCTAGAGCATTGGAAAAAGAAAATATTAAACAGGAGAGGTCGCAAGCTAGACCCCTGCATTACTCTACTTAGGACCAGCCTCAAAGTAGATTTATCATCAACTGTGTTATCTGCTGGGTTTTAAACATCCTACTTGCCATTTTCTGGGTCTACCCAAGCTTACTGAATGTCTGCCTTTCTCCACGACTTCTGAAGTTGTTGCATCAAAATTCCATCTGCAGGGAGCAGAAAACCCACGTGGCAGAGGTCTGCATCCCCACAGTTAAACCGAAGGAGTATGCCACTAGCTTACACTACAAAACAGATGCTCATTGATGTGTTTCACTATTTCGTTGTGAAGTAGCATCTGATGCTTTTCTGAAAAGCGACAAAACAGGAAGCACCTGGTCCGTTATATTCCAGTCATCAGGAGCCGAGCAGGAGAGGCAGACTCCCTTCAGCCCCTGCAGGCATTGTGGTCAACCCGAGTACCCAAGAATGACTCCGCAAACAGTCCCTGTGAAATAACAAATTCGTAAAATTCCTTATCCACCTGGTTTACATGACTCTCTGATGGCAAATATATCAGTGTATTAGACTAGTGACCCTCTGACTAGTTCATGTAAATCAGTGTCTTTTCATCTGTGTTACATGTACCTGTTCTTTATTTCAAGTAAATACCTTGTTCTTCTACTAAGGAACAGAGAAAGACAAACAGACAGACAAACAGAAAGGATGAATTAAGGGCTTTTACAAAAATATATTTATTTTACAGAAAAAAAAAATCACGTGGGAAAGCATTATATGTCATGATTTGAGAAGAGTTTGGCTTGTCATTGATAAACAAATAGATGCTCTGTAATGGCAGCATCAGAAATGTACTGCTTAAATAATGACATTAGGTAGCAAGCACAGAAATAACAGAGAAAAGGATTTGAATAATATATTTTTGAGTAAAAGATATTTTACCACTAGGTGTCTCTTAGAAAACTGTAATCCACCAAATGCTCTATGAGATACAGTGCAAATAATCTGAATTACTGTTAAAGCTGCTGGCACAAGCTGGCAAAATGTTCAAAAGCCAAAGTGCCTAAGTGACAGAAGTAGCGTGTAGAGCGACCAAGAAAGATAAAGGCAAGGGTTTAACATGTCCTTCTTGAGTACTTCTATCAGCTAACACACAGCACTTTAAGTAAGACACAGCAATTTAAATATAGCACTTAATGTATTTCAGATGTGTATTTTGTGTGAGAGTGAGTGGCATGGAGATTCAGGTCTCCCTCTAAAGCTGCCAGCACAAGGCAGCTGTCAGAAACAGCCACAGCAGGTATGCTGCCGCTTAATACAAACGCGGTGGTGGCCGCACCATTCCTCTATTACACCTGCCCTGCACATCTCACCCAGCTCTTTTTAACCTCAACTGATTTAAACAAAGATCACTGGGAAGGGATGGCAACGAGTACCTGCGGATAAGCTGAGGGCAGTGGCCTTTCCAAGTAAATCAGTTGCAGCTGGAAGAGGCCACATGGTACAGCCCTGAAGACATCCATCCCTCTGTGCTCTCCATTAATAATCTTGAAGATGAGCTGACTTTGTCTCTCGGGCAGGGAACGGCTACTTACGGGAGGAGAAAGAGTTATAGAAAATATTTGGATCATACTGAGAGATTGGTTTAGTGTCTTCAAAAAACCAACGATTATGTTGTGCTAGTCTGCTGCACGTTGAATACTTTTCCCGTGACTACAGTTGTACAGCAAGATCCAGTCAAACGTTAGTGAAGTCGCTTGTCTCTTCCAATAATTTCCCACTTGGCAGCATGGCCTTCCTTACATGTATGCCTGTCTGTCAGAGGATGACTGTTTGATGGGTGGACAGGGCCAGAATCTTTTCAATGGTGCCCACTGACAGCACAAGGGGCAAAAGGCACAAACTCAAACACAGGAAATTCCATCTCAACATGAGGAAAAACTTCTTTGAGGGTAACAGAGCACTGGAACAGGCTCCACAACAGACACATGGTGGAGTCTCCATCTCTGGAGACATTGAAAACCCGCCTGGATGAATTTCTGTCCAACCTGCTCTAGGTGACCCTGCTCTGGCAGGGGGGTTGGACCAGATGATCTCCAGAGGTCCCTTCCAACCCTACCACTCCGTGATTCTGTGAACTGAACAACTAACTTCACATTCAAGTCTCTGGACTCCCCACGCACATCAACAGTGAACTGTAAGATGAAATTTACAGTAAGAAAAAGCATAACACATGCCTAATTTAAAGTAACTTGAATGCATTTGCAAACTCCTGTGCTACCTTTTTTCCTAACAGGCACTGAAGACTTGCCACTATATTATTAACATGTTTGTTTCAGCAAAAAGATGCTGTTCAGATGGCTACAGCTGAAACTCACCTGTCCCTGCAAGCAGCCCATGGATAAGCACATCACAGAGCAACTCAACAGCTCCCTTTTAGGAGTTTGGAGAATGAAAACAGAGTCAACTTTCAGTTGTCCACAGGCTAATCATTTAAGCTGCACGTTAGCTCTGTAAAAAGGCCCGGGCTCGTGCCAGAGACAGGAGCGTAGCCACGTGACGCCATGGCCTCCTGAACTCTGCTCCTGCTAACTTTGAGGTCTCCCTGTTCCACACCAGCTGTCCTTTGCTACCCGTCTTCCACGACACCACCCCTGGACCTCCTCCACTTAATTCTCCACCAACTCGTATTGACCGAATTGTCATACCTTAGAGGCAGACTGTAGGAAGGCTCATCACCTTAATTCATTCCACCACTGCAGCTGGTGTTCGCTGGGTGGAGAAGTCAGAAAGCTGTAGCCCTTTCCCCTTCCCCACCCCCAGCAACAGGCAGAAGAGGAGCTCCAGCTGGGAAATGGCAGAGAAACCCTTTCTTGGCTGCTCTCTGCCTTACCTTAGGCACAGCAACCTTTCAGGCCCAGAGACTACCTGCAAACACCTGGAAAACCCTTATCGGTCTTCAGAGAGCAAGGAAGAAGGAGAACAATAAAGCAAGGTAAAGTCCCAAGTTTACAAATCAGAACCCAACTAATAAAAAGTGTCTGGAACCTTTTGGGGAAAAGGGGGGGAGGTTTATTCAGTGGGAACCATAAAGGTGCGCAAGAGGGGACCAGGACCAGCTTTATGCCAGGACGAGGGATGCCGAGTCCCCCAGCGCCGGCCATCGCCCTGCTTGGAGCCTCCCAAGCGGAGGCCCTAGGCGACGGGCAAACCTCAACTCCTGCTTCACATGGAGTACCGAGGGCAAAATAAGCCTCCCGCAGGCCTCCAGGTTGAAGAGACAGCCCGAACGGTATGTCACGAGCGTACGTGAAAGGATCCAAAGGAATCGTAACTCGATTCCTGCTTCGGCTGTTCAGAAAGGCGAGGCTTCGCAGCAGCCCGGCTCGTAAGCGCGGAGCTGGGTCAGCCGGGGGTGGGGGGGCTGGAGGCCCGGCCCCTCAGCCGGGAGCCGACCGGCCTCTGCGCCGCCCGGGCGCCCACCGGCACTCCTCCGCCCGTTGCCGGGCCGGGCGGCCCTGCCCGACCAGCGCTCCCCGCTTTGCCGCCTCGGGAACCCCTACACGGCTCCGCAGCGCCGGAGGGAGCCGGGGCCCGGCCCGCCTCCACGGCCCCGCGCGGTGGGGGGCGCCCGCCGGCCCTCCCCGCAGGCCGCCGCCCCTTACCCAGCTCGGTGCCCGCGTTCCGGCCCGCCATGGCCCGCGCTGCCGGCGGCTCTGCCCGGGCGGGGCGGGCAGACTTCGGCCTCGCCGGTCACGCCCCGCGCGGGCAGGAAGCGGCGGCGGCGGGGGGGCTCCGGTACCCGGGGCACGGTGGGCCCCCGCCGCCATCGCGTTGGTACCGAGCCCGGCACACCGCAGCTGTCGGTAACGAGACAGCCAAGTACCCTCAGCCTCCGGAGTGAGAGCCTGAGGGACCACTGCCACTTTGTGACAGGGATCGCTGGGATATAGAATCACGGAACGGTTTGTGTTGGAAGGGACCTCAAAGAAAGATCATCTAGTCCAACCCCCCTGCCGTGGGCAGGGACACCTCCCACTGGACCAGGCTGCTCAAAGTCCCATCCAGCCTGGCCTTGAACACTCCCAGGGATGGGGCATCCACAACTTCCCTGGGCAACCTGTTCGTGTCTGACCACCCTCAGAGTGAAAAATTTCTTCCTGATACCTAATCTAAATCTACCCTCATCCGGTTTGAAGCCGTTACCCCTTCCTTGTCCTATCACTACATGCCCTTGTAAAAAATCCCTCTCCACCTTTCCTGTAGGCCCCTTTCAGATGCTGGAAGGCTGCTATAAAGTCTTCCTGGAGCCTTCTCTTCCCCAACTCTCTCAGCCTGTCTTCACAGGAGAGGTGCTCCAGCCCTCTCATCATCTTTGGGGCCCTCCTCTGCTCCAACAGGTCCATGTCCTTCTTGAGGACTCCAAAGCTGGATGCAGTAGTCCAGGTGTGGTCTCACCAGAGCAGAGTAGACATCCTGATGATAGAGGCCAGGCACCTCAGTTTCTTAGTTGAAAGGAAGCCTCACGTAGAAGGTAGTATAACACATACACGAGTTCTAAACCAACCTTGTAAAGCTTTCTCTTAACACCTGCCAAAGCCTCTGACAACTTCATGGCCTTGCTTTTTGCCAGCATCGTAATGACACAAACTCACGTACTGTTAATATTCTCATTTAGATGAAACATCTTGCAACTCAAGCACTATTTTGCTCAGTGCTAGCAAAGAAACCAGAGACTCGCAGCAGCGTCACATAAAGCAATGAAAGGGTCATAGCTCTGAAATCCAAGGATGCTATTCCAGACTTCTCTGTGAAACGCTACACAGCCTACTTGAAACATGTCACAAAAACCCCAGGCTGCACAAAGTTTCACCATGGAGCGTCCAAGTTGCGTTCAAACATTCTTCAGCTTGTAAGATGAACAGCTTCTAGGCTGAAGTACTAGATTTGGAGCCTTCATAAGCCATAATGGATTTAATGGTAAAGCTGAAGCAAGCTGTAAAGCAGAGGGTTGCAAGTTGCTTGTTTTTAGAGTAAAATTCAAATAGATAACTGCAAAACCAATTTTGGGATAAAGTAAGCATATCCTTAATACTATTGCACTAAGAAACCACGGTTCATGGTATCATTCTGTTCCTTCCTACACCCCCCTCCCCAACAGCTGAAGCTGGAAGGGACCTCTGCCAACGACCCCGTCCAAGCACCTGCTCAAGCCGGCTCAGCTACAGCAGGTTGCCTAGAACCATGTCCAGTTGGGTTTTGAGCACCTTCAATAATAGATAATTCACCTTTCCAGGCAACCTATTCCAGTGTTTGACTGCCCTTCACGAGGGAAAAGTATTTTCTTATGTTCAGACAGAATTGTCCACGATTTAACTTAAATCCCTGTTTTCACATGTTTTCCTAAGATGATAGCATTACTGTACTCTCGGGGAAAAATCCAAAAGAACAATAAGGACAAGTGTGAATATAAAAAAAATAAATATATGCATGAGTAAATATACCTCTAACTTTTCTCCTTTCCATATGGAGTGCATTACATAAACTTTTCAGCATAACATTAAAGGAAGTGACAAGTAGAAGAACGGCAATATTTTCTTTAATGAAGAAAATAGTATTTGTAACCTTGAAAGAGTAACTTTTTTATCCAGTCTGGAGGACTAAACCGAAGCTTTATACAGATTCATAGCCAACCTCTGAGATTTTCATGTACAACCAAATATTTCAGGCAGCATGTTTAATTTGAGAGTTTTCACTGCTTTTGATTTTAGAGACTCACATTTACATTCAAACTTTAAAGAATAAAAAGACACAAAGCTTATACAGATCAAGGAACTTGCCACCCTCTGTACCAACACTAAAACATTCTTTTTGCTTTCCCTCTGTCTAGTACAAACCCAAGACGCTGGAAAGGATTACGTAGTTAACTTTGTTGCTTTTCCATTCCATGAACCCAATGCTCAACAGTAAGATACGAGTTTTGAGAGGCATTTTATTTAGACAACTGAAAACAGTTAAACGTTCAGAAGCAGCGTACAATGAAACAAAACCCGAACAAAATACTTTTAGTACATAATCCCTTCTGTTCAACTAAAGCCAAATTGTCCAACTTCCAAGAAAAAAAAAAAAAGGGGTAAAAGCCATTGTACCTCTTCTCCATAATAACGAAAACACACTACAACGAGTCTAATTGAAATTGGAGAGACTGGATCTTGGCTTGCACACTTCTTTGAAAAGACAGTAGGCAGTTATGCTAGAAAGACAGCAAAACTCTACTACTTGTCTTTTCTTTTTTTTTTTTTTGTTTTTGGATACTCAGTTCTCTTACAGACAACACCTAGCCAGTTCCACCGCATTCTCATCAATTACTGCCCATCTTTGCCTTATGTAGAGAGCACACTCTGGAAGGCTGCTGTTTATCACTGTTCACTTGATTTAGTCTCATATGTCCATATGTCGCATAACAGTTGCAATAATCAGGCCTTAACTTCAGGAGTTGAGCTGTAGACTGAATCTGAGTTTTCAGAGGGAAGATCTTCTGCAATTAAATAAAAAGGGTATTATTTAACTTCACCTTAGATATAAGAACCAAAGAAACATTGCAGGGAGTGCTTAAAGACCAACTCAATTTTTTTTCCCATTTAATCTGATCCAGTTATTCTCCCCCATCTGTTCAGTCTGCACAGCTCTAGTCACTAGTCTGACACTTACCACATAGTCATTTTCAGGAAAATGCACTCAAAGATCTTTTGAGAAGAGTGAAAAATGTTATAAGGTACCTGGGGGGAAAACTACTACTTCCATACTAAAGAATGCTACCATCTTGACTGATCTTTTAACACTTAGCTGAGTTGAAGCTGGCAGGTGAATGCATTACCTATTTCCTCCTCTGCAGTTCCTGGAAGGGTGGTCCTTGCTTTTGCTGCTTCTGCATTCTCCTCTTCTGAAGAAAGAAGGGAGAAAAAACAGTCAATACCTTCAGTTCCCCCCACTCACCTTAATAAAAAATAAAAAAAAATCTCCACTTAATTTAACGTTGAGGAGAAACAGCTGCGTAAGCAATCCATTAATGAATACTCACTTGCAGTTTTCTAGACATAGCTCTCCTCCCAAGTCTATAGAACCGAAGTACAATATAAAATAAAACTATCATCCACACTTCGTTCTAGAGAGTCTTATCTCCTTAAGATTTATAAAAGTGGTATTTCATATATCTTGCTCTTTAACATAAAAATACATCAGACTATTTGTTAAATATCCACAAAGTGTCTATATATTCAATAAGCTTACAGGCTTGAAGTTAATTGCTTAGATGACAGCTACAAAAGTAAATCCTTAAATCTAACAGACTTGAGTGGATATAGAGACCGTCAGAAGGCAGTACAGTTATTGCATGAAATTCAGATGATTTTTACCACTTACAATAGATATTACTTAAAAAGTGCCCGAGAAGCAGTCAAGTTGCACCAGGAAGAAGCGGACACTTACCAGGAACTACACACTTCCAAAGACCATAGGTTTTCCCTACTGTTGTCTGCCACAGCCTTAGTGTACCATCCTCAGAGCCACTTGCATATAACTCTCCATCAGGGCTAAATCTCACACAGTGAATTGGACCAAAGTGTCCTTTGTAAGATTCTATAAAAGAACATACCAAGAGCATTAATTTCAAATTTCAGTGAGTAACTGAAATTAATTAGTGAAAACTGATCAGAAGACAATAAAAAATACTGAGGGGGCACTTCCTCAGTATTTAACTTCTGACGCAAAACAAAGCTTCTATTAATTGGTAAATCAGCAATCTCAAATTTACATAACATATTAATGTTTTATTAACTGCAAGAAAACAGGTGCTTATTTACTCAAGGCAAAGCTACAAAGCAAGCCAGTAGCATGGAATACACATGCTCTTGTTCCTTCAACCCCTCACTCCACACACATACAATTTTAAACATGGACAGCATCAAGAGACCAACTTCAAAATACACTTTTTTTTAAATATATTTGGCCAATACTAAGACCACTACAAACATATCACATTTTTCATAAAAGCAAGTAGCTGCAACTCATTAGACATATGTAATAAATGCTATAGCATGACACGCAAGTTAACATATAGCTTGCTATTGCAGCAATTACGGAATGCCAACATTTATTTTTTTTTAATGGGTGCAAAGTGCTGTTTAATGCAGGCTTTAATTGTTCTAGAAGAATAATGTTAGGTATACTGAGACAGGAAAAAAAATGCTTAACTGATAATATACCTCTCCATCCTCTTGCACAGCATGGTATGCTAAGACCTTACGTGAGTATACAGTTTCATTTATTAGTCATTATTTCATTAATCTAACACCCATTTCAGAACTCATTTTTGATTACAGAAGACAAACATACCTAATTCTTCTCCTGTATTATAGTCATATTTATAGAGTTTAAAATCTTCACCACCTGCAACCAAACATTCTTTCGCAGGGTGAAGTGATGCAGAATTGATTGTAGCAGGTGCTTCAAATGATTTAATCTGCTCTAGACTGAGGGGAAAAAGTTTGTTAACAAAGTTCATTGAAAAAAAAAAAGTCATCCTGAGAGCAAAGAAACTGTGACTCTACTAATCACAAGTGCTTTTAAGAAAAACAGAAGACACCCACACACAGCTTCTGAAACAAGTTTTTATACTTGCAAATCACGCTCATCAAGTTAGAAACAAGTTCAGAACAAGCAAAACAAAAGGCTCGCATATTCAGAACTACTTTCTGGAACACTACTTTTATGTGTGTAACCCACTTTCTTAAAACATCGTAGAGATGTACAAATGATTAGTTCTCTGAAAAGCACTGAAGTGAACCCTGGATGAAACTTATTTAACCACAATTACAATTAGAGTGAAATATGAAAATGGCACCAAACCTTTAGCATCTTATACACAGTTAGGGTTCACTATTTTAGAAGAGGGTAGTTGTATCACACTCTGCCTCTGACAAGATGGCAAGCAAAGATGTCCACTAATGCCAGTTCTGACAACTTCATGATTTTGGCCTCGTACAGTCAATTTTTACCCATAAACAAGCCCATTACTCAACCTGCAAAAATTCTGTGTTTTGGACTCACGTTTCTGCACTATGAAAAGCAATAGTCTTCCCATAGGTTATCACAAGTATCTGTCCTTCTGGAACATACTCCATGCTGCTCACTGACATTGCAACATTTAGTGCCTTCACTTCGGTCATTGTACTCCGGTCCCAGAGGCTTAGGAGGAAACAAAAAGGAAAAAAAGACTCTCAGATTACTTCAGCAAATCAAACAATTTTCACCTTCCATCCATGGCAAAATCTGGATCAAAAAAGCCACCTAACAAAGAATGTGGTTTGATTCCACAGGTACTTCAGGCATTCGGTGGCTTCCTTATCTTAAAACTTTGCCTAGGTGAGAATGAAGTCATGCTTACTTTAAAATACTGCTACTTTTGAAGCTTAATGCAACAACATTAAACAGTACACATGCTATTTAACTACTCCAGGATTCTCTTAGAGATTAAAAACCTTGTTACAAGTCTCCTGAGCAATACAGCTTTCTAGAAGTAAGGCTTAAAGATTCCATTCTGCCTTTTTACCTCACAAGGCAAAGAGGTACTAATGCCAATTTATACAAAGAACAGAGATTCATTTAAGATAATATAGTCTCCTACCCAGAGGCGCAAGAGCTATCTAAATGGAAATGAAATGAAATTGTTTTGCTATGACATGGTAAGAAACTTTGTTCATTAGCTGACAGATGCATTTCTATTTCTACAATTCAGGGAAAAATAAAGACAACCAGACTCTTGCCTATCTTGAACACTTGGAAACTGAAAAGAACTGGAGCTGAAAGGAAACTGCACCAGCGACTTCACCCTCCCATCCTTCTTTCCACAAAGCAGAAAAGACCATTCTATGTCTCTCTCCTTTGCGCCATAAATATAAGAATGGTGAGACAGCTAGGCGTGAGATGACACTGGTCATATCAGCCAGAAAGCTGAGGAAGCAGTAAGGCACATCTTTTCTGGACAACTTAGTCTGAGGGAGGGTCTTTATGAATTCATCACCCCAGCAGGTTTCAGTACATCTCATACCAATTTGGCATAAAGTAAGCAAAACACTTAACTGTAACTGGATGAGCCATCTTATAAAAACACTAAAGCCTACTCAATTTATCAGCATGGCAGAGAAAGAGGTCTCTGTCTATCAATAGTGCACTGTTTCCAGACACTCTTCCCAGAGAAGACAGCGGCCTATGCCTTCTGCATCTTTTAAGGCTGAAAGGCAGAAGACAAGGCAGCAATACCTCAGCACAATCAGTACTGACATCTATAAATTCATCTTCCCTAGGATTATGAAAAGCATAAATTTATTCTACTATGCATTTCTCAAAGACCACCTCTTCCTAGCAGAGACGACACATTTATGGGGTAAATTAGAATTATAACAAAAGTTACATCTCTAACAGCAGAAAAGAACTGTACTGGGCATGCAGCTATAATAATCTATCATCAAATAACCTGTGTTACTTATATCCTTTACCAACAAAACATAACTATCTTCTCACATAGACTACGACAATACATAAAAGTAAACTTCTTGGAAAACTGAAAGTTACTTTTTCTTACCGGACAGTTTTATCATCAGCTGAAAGAATCTGTTTGTCATCACTGCTCCATAAAGCCTTTTTAATGCCAGAAGTATGTCCACTGACAACATCAGGTTCTTAAAATAAAGCCAAATATTTTAATACATCTAAGAAAAATGAAAATATCATGCAGCAGTCTAGGAGCTTTCTTAAGCTATATGTATTTCCATTTACTAGAAACCATAAAATTACTTCAAGCACTTATGACTTATTTGTAGATCTTATTCCAGGAACAGGATAAATGTAAACTGAATATCTGATTGCCTAAATAAAAAAAAGCTTCCGTAGATCTTATTTCAGAAACAGGATAAATGTAAACTGGGTATCTAATTGCGTAAATAAAAAAAGCTTCACTAATTTAACATCAAGGTTCTCTAGCTTCATACCAATCATCAGTAGCTCAGTATCAACATGAATTTAAACATACTTAAGTATGTGGAGTCTTTTTTCTTTCAGATGACTAAATTTTAATTATTAGATCTAATTCTAGTGAGTCTACGTTTAACTGAAACGTGCTACCTTTGAAGTCCATTATAGATAAACTTTAATTCACTTGTAAAAGTGTAAACTTAAAACATACAGATCATCTTACTATAACAAAAGGCTATAGACACTACATTTGTAAAACAATCCACAACTTAATCTTTTGTGATTCATAGCAGAAATTAGCTCTTAATTTCATAACTTTTGTTTAATTCCAAAAAGCAAGAATCAGTTCTAAAAACAGACTCACCTGCTTCTGGCTTGCTCAAGTCATAGATACGCAACAGTTTATCTTGTCCACCTGTTAACAGATAATTGCTATCCTGAAACAGAAGTTATAAAGGGTCAACTCTTATTTTGAATCAAAATACCAGGCTTCACCTGTGAGTCTTAAAATAACAGTTCTTTCTCTCAGACAGCCTCTAACTCACTTATTACATTTAAGTTATGATCTTAAAAACTAGAAGCAGTATACTAGATTATTTGCCTGTTAAGATACACACACAAAACGCAGAAGAGTAACTAAGCGCAAAACATACTCAAGAGCTTCCCTGGTGAAAAAGATATAAAGGTTTTTCATACCTGTGTAAAATCCACACTTTTGACAATGTGTTTGTGAGCCAATGTGATTAGTTCATCGCCTGACACAGCATCCCACACTTTGCTAAACAGCAAGAAAAAACATTTCTGTTTTAGTAGCAGCAGGACAAATCAACCTGAACAGTCAGATTAGTTTGTAAGCAATCTTTCCTGACACCGTTATAATATTTCATCATAAATGATACATTCTTATAAGTTATGACCCAGTTAGTCAATGAGAATACTTTCTATGCTTTTAATTAAGCTTTTTTTGGTACTAACCCACCATTTTCCTTTATCCTCTTCTTCAGAATAATGTAGACTAATCAGCATTTTAGTTTTAAGACAAGTTCTTCTCTGCAACTAAATAAAGATTGCTCTCTACTAACAAGATTCAACTTGCCAAATATTAATATACGCTGCAAACAGCACAAACAAACAACAAAAAACATCAAAGAAATAATTCACTAGAATTTTCACAAGTTTTCATGTAATAAAAACAGAATAACTGGTAGAACCAAAATAAAAAAAAAAATATCACTCTTTCAACTCTGGTATAACTACAGTGCCAGAGATCAGGGCTGGTTATAAATGTTATTCTAGCAAACCGGTATGGTAATTAAGTATATTTATCAAGAAACAAGCATAGTTGTTCACTGGGAGGGAATTAACTGTAGCTGCTTTCAAGAACCCAAAAGTCTTAGTTTTAACTTGGTTAACCATAAATAAGCTAACAATTACTAAAGAAAAACAAATGAATCAGTAATTAACTACAGCTACATGTCACCTAAGAGCACTATAAACTTCAAAGACAGTTAATCACTTACGCTGTAAAATCTGCTGCTGCTGTAGCTGCTTTAGTGGCATCTGTATTCAAAGTAGCACCCCAAACAGCACCTTTATGACCTAGAAACGTGCCAATCCAGTCTCCTGTGTCGCCCTGACGCAGCATAGGCTTACCATCTTCACAAAAACAAAACCAATATTCAGGTAACATGATAAAAAAAGGAAGCTGTTTTACAAAAAGATCCCCTTGCACCAGCATGTGGAAATGCCACATAATGTATGAAGCTATTCTTTGTAAGAGTTTTGCTGAAGAGCTTACATATGCAGCTGTACTTGGCACATGCATCTAAAACTGTATAGACATTAAAATACCGCTCCAAATGAAATAAAAGTTTTCTTTCCGTTTGTGTTAAGGTAGAAGGGAGATAAAAAGGAGCACTTCACCTAGGTTTTATTTTTACTCAGGTTTTTTTTCAGGCAGAACAGGGGTTTGTGTTTTTAGTTTTGTTTTTTCCTTTACTTTGGAACAATATTTTCAGGCCAACAGCACTCAGAAATAATAATTCTTGTGCTTGTAACGAGATGTGTTTCAAACACATACAAAGATGCTGTAAAGACTAAACAGAAAGCTTTTCCTGTGATTATTTTTTCTGGGAGGCTATCAAAAAGTTGTTCACACAAGAAGATGTAGAGTTGAACAGGAAGCACTCCAAGGCAGAAAGCAATGTCCTTTTCAACGTATGAATACATACATAAGACTAACATATACACGTATACGTACTTCAAACTGGAAGAGGATAGATGTAAATTAGATATTAGGAAGAAATTCTTTACTGTGAGGCTGGTGAGACACTGGAACAGGCTGTCCAGAGAACTTGTGGAGGCTCTGTCCCTGGAAGTGTTGAAGGCCTGGCTGGACGGGGCTTTGAGCAACCTGATCTAGTGGAAGGTGTCCCTGCCCATGGCAGGGGGTTGGACTAGATGATTTTTAAGGTCCTTTCCAATCTAAACCATTCTATGAGTCTATGTATGAAGGGGAAATGCTATTCACATAAGGAGGAGTGAGTTCTCATGGGAAAGGAGGTGGACATCATCATTCTACGTCCAGCAAAGCAGCTACCCTGGTTAAACGGGAGCTCCTTTAAAAATAGACAGCACATGTGCACAGACAATACAAACGGGCCGTCTTAAAAATAAGTCTTTTCGAGGCTTCCTCCCCCGCCCCCAGTTTGGATCCAAACCGGTCAAACACGGGCTATGAAACACCCCCCACCCCCACCCCAGGCTAACCCACTCATTAAACACCACGAAAATCAGCTGCCCGCTCCCTTTTTTTTCATTCGGTAACACCGTCAGACGGTGTGGCCCTCCGCGTACCAGCGTTTCGCTGGGCGAACAGGGCTCCCCAGCACAGTCGCCCCCCCCGCCCCCCATCCCTCCCTCCCCAGCAACACCCCCCTCACGCAGGCGCGGCGCTGCGCGGCCTGACGAGCCGCGGGGCGGAGGCGCGGCGCGGCCCACCCCCTGCTCCCCACCCGGGCCCCCCCGCTCCCCCGAGGCCGAGGGCACCTCCACTGGGCAGGCTAACCCGAGGGGGACGGTGAGACCGGCCGCCCCCCGCCGCCGCCGCTCACCCTTGCAGGCGCTGATGAGGAAGTAGCCGTAGGGGGTGACGCCGCTGAAGGCCAGGTCCACCACGGGCCGCGTGTGCCCAGAGCACGTCAGCGGGGTTTGCCTCATGGCCATGGCGGCGGCGGGGAGCAGGGGGTGGCGGCGGCGGGACGCGCACGGAGCCTGTGAAGGGACACGAGTCCCCTCCGGCCGGGCAGGAAACGACGATCGCGGCGGCGGAGGAAATGACGGAACGGAAACGCTTCGGAGCGGAAGCTACGTCAAGCCGGCGGGTGCGCGGCCGGAAGCGCTGTCAGGCGCAGGCGCCAGGGCGGTGTGGGGTTGTGGGGAGCTGTGGCGGTGGGGTCTCTTCGCTGCCGCAGCAGCACCGAGAGGCGATGGCGGCACCGCTGCCTGACTGAGCGCCTGGCCCTGAGTCCTCAGCCCGCCCTGCGCCTGATGAACTCCTCCTAATGGCCTCTGCCACCGCGGCGTTTCTCCGCGGAGGGGACAGCCGCGCTCTCTCTTCCCTCGTCCCGGTTCCTGAAGGAATGATGCTTTCCTGGCCCGAGGGTAGGGCCCAGGGCTCCTCAGTGTGCCTGGATTTTGACGAGGCAGTTGCTGCAAGCCCCAGCCTTGTACTTGCTTTTCAATAGTTGGGGTCTCGCATAAATGCAGGGCAGTGCTGTCATGGCGCTGCGCAGCTCTTCACGAGTTCTTTGTTCCCTCGTGGTGCTCCTCTGCTCTCTTCGGGCTCCTAAACCACCAGCAAACGAAGCACCGCGTTTTCTCTAGAGCTAGTTTCCCTCGCGGCTCACTGCAGCATCTGATGAGCCTTTTCCAGCTGGGGAGGTGGTGGGAAGATGGACTTAAGGGGATGTAAGGACCTAGGGCTACATAGCAGAGCTCACCTGGGTTTGCATAAGAGACGGGAGCCACGCTGATAGTTGTGTCCAGACTGGTTCTCAGAAGCATCTAAAGATGGCATTTGCAGATGCCGTAGATGCAGCCGTACGTAGAATTACGTCTCCTAGTTAGCAGTGCTGCTTGGGTTTGCATTTGAAAACCCTCTTCTGATAACTTATGTTATAAAGTTTTTGAGTGAAAAAAACCAAACCCTAGTCAGTAAAGGTAAAAACTTAGCATTAAATTTAAGTTACCTGCTTAAAATTCAGTATTGAGGAATGGAAAGAAGGGAAAGATTGTATTTAGGGAAGTTTAATGATTTCATAGCTTTTGTTTGATTTTGTGTTCTGTTAAATTGGAGCATGATTTTCCACCTGCATAAAGCAAGAATATGTCATCCAGTTAGGAAGACACAAAATCTGTAACAGGCAGACAATGGCAAAAATATTTCTAGTTTGCCAGTAGGTAGCTGAAAATCAGAAAAGGAGAACAATCGTCAAGATGTGAAACCTATAAAATCTAGACTATGTTAAAAATCCCACTAGGCCCACCAAAACTGTGGAGTAGTATTATGAATTAAGTTTTTCATGTGCTGCAGGAACGTGGAAAAGTCTAGTAAGGGATGTGTCGGGTGTCACTAAAGCCAGATCCTTCAAAAGGGACTACTGTGGGACCTGTGCAGACGTTAGGGATTGTGCTGCTAACAGCTGTGTTTCATCCTGAGGAAAATAATTGTGCTGGGTAGAAACCTGTGGGTTGATTGTTATCAGCTACTGCCCAGTTTTACAAAAGTTACAAATCTGCTGGTAGGTGGACTTAGTATAAGCATGTAGACGATTACGTGAGCACTGATCCCATGCGGTGCCTGTGTCTGATGCCAGCAGTGGGTACTTGATTGATTCCCAGTTAGAGCCTGGCACTTCCCTGCTGGCGCCAGCCACAGCCTCTCTGGCTTCATTTCCCACCTGGTAGCTCTCCTGGACGATACCAGACAGTCACTTCCAGAAACTAACTTATTTTTGCTTTCAGCTCTGAACATGTTTCCATTCCTATGTACACTAATAGTACAGCCACATGGCTGGACAAGAAGTATAGGAATTAGGCCTCTAGAGTCTAGGTTTAACAGTGATACAGAAGGATACGACTTCTTAAATTGCAATTCTGCAAAGCAGGGGGGACCTTTATTATCTTCGGGAAACATGATTAAAGACATAAAGAAATAATACTGAAAGTAAAGCTATCTGCATTTTTTCTTAAATCAAGTCTTTAATGCCAAGACAGAACATAGTAATTGAAAGTCTCTGAAGTTTGTCCCTAACTTAGGATATATCCTGCATAATTCAGTCAGACAGTTTGTTTAACAGAAAAAGAATACAAAAAAAATCTCGGACGTTTTTCCTTCTACATTCTGGGCTACATTCTGCATCTCTAGCCCAACTCCAATTAGAAATTTCTAACGCAGCATTTCAGAAACTGAGTATGGGGAGGAGAAATACTACCATGCACGTTTATGTGGGTATTTATAAATATATAAATAATATCATATATATGGATAACATGTATAAATATATAATTAGAAATATATATAAATTTATATTTATAAATACTACTATACAAGCACATTTGCGGTTGGGGAAGGAGAAAAACTTTGCCGCAGAGCCACTACAAGTGGAGTGAGAAGTTTTTTCTTGAGGAAGTGTTTCAACCAGAAGCAAAAAGATGAGAAGGGAAGGGGCCAAGTACACACAGAGCAGGAGCACAAGAGGATGCTGAACTGATGGGGCATTGTCAGTGAGCTCTTGCTGAGGAGCAGCATCCTAATGCAGTGATTTCTATCAGTTGCGCTTCCTCTGCTTGTGTTCAGAGCTGCTGTTTTCCTCTGTTGGAGCCTGACAGCCTTTGGCTGACTTCAACTCCCCTGGCATTTCCTCCGCCATTGCCCTCCTCTTAGGTCCCTAGTAGCATCTCCATTTATTCCCCACAGTTTGAGAAGCTCTGATTTTAGAAATACACTAGTTCTGTGAACTCAGGCTAGACTACTTTTAGTACCGAGATTGTTAGAGAAGCTGGGAACTGTGAAACAGGCCTCAGTTTTTCAAGAAAGTCTGGAGAGGGTACAAGAAAAAGAAGGAAAGATGGGAAAAAACACTTAAAAGTGAAAGCCTAGCAAGTGTAAAATAAAAATACCGAGGTTTTTTTTTGTTTAAGCCAAGGTAGTTATATATCCAACTCCAATAACATTACAAAAAAAAGAATTGTAATTAAAACATTGTTATTCAAAGTTTCATAATTATCTATTTGTTATAATCAAAATAACTGTCTTGTAGTGTTAAATAAATATTTGTCAACCCCAACTTGTGAGGAAGTACCCACAAGTACTTGTAATCATACAGAGTAATTCACCCCATTACTGCATAGAATGACAAGTATGCCAATCATAGGTTATAAAGCACCTGGGCGAGACTCTCTTTTACTTAACATTTATAATTCAAAGTGTCTGCTTGATTGAACAACATCTTTCCGCAGCTAATGATTGAATTTTCTCATAAATTGTTGCTGAAGATGAATAAAGCTATCCTAGTGAAAGGTCATGATTCTAGTGCTTTGATTAAAATAAATCAAGCAGAGATTGAATTAAGTGGAGGGTGTTTAGTATACCTATTTACATTTCCAAAGACGACTTCCTTTTCACGGTGTGTTGGATAGCACAGTTGGGAATACATTCTCTTGCCACTGGGTGGAGCTCCTTACATATTTATTAGTACATTAACGCTCTCGCTGAGAGCTTCTGCTGTGGGTTGACTTGACGATGGTTATTTCAGCTTGTAGCTGGCGGCTTTCTGGACATAGCGCTCAAGAAGCTGCTAGATGCTTAGTTCTCTAACATGAATTGGCTAACTAGGTAAATGGAAATCTCTGGGTGCCACAAGAGACAGCAGCAGGGCAACGCCTTTGTTAGTGGACTTTGAATAGGAGTTATTTTAATATATTGCAGGTTTGAAACAATCTGTAGGCACGTCAACACTCTTTACCTCTGTTAAGTTTTTCTTTGGAGAGATGTCCCCTACCAATCTGCAGAGCTAATTTAGGAAAAAAAAAAAAAAGAAAAAGGAATATCTGTTTGCTGAAGGATGATGTGTTACAGATGCTGTGTGCAGATACGTGAGAGCGATTGCAGAGCATGTTGCTGTGTTTTCACCAGGGGAATAATTACAACCGAGTGCCAGCCTTGAGCAGTCAATTATCACTGAGTAACAAGACAAAAATTAGAAGACAGCTGTAATCATATTTCACAAATAATAGAACAGTGTGCTTCAAGTCAAGGAGTCCTTTCTAGATCCACCTTTCACAGCAGATGACCGTATTTTTTCTAGTTTCATGCAACTCCTTGTAACGTTGCTGTAGGGAGCGTGAGGGCTGGACCACGGGCACTCTTCAGTTGGGTGCGCCTGGTAGTATATTTTGTGTGTGTGAATAGAGGCCAAGGGGATTAGATAGGGAAATGGGCTGTGGAGGAATCGGGAAGAGTGTGAAGAGGAGTTTGAGCCAGCAGCAAGGAGGAGAAGTGTTTTAGTAGGAGAAATTTAACACATGGAAGCTGGATAATAGGGGAAATGGGAGACTTGCCTCAGAGATCAACTGTGTGCCTCATAGTGGGATTTGTACTCTTTTTCCCCATCTCTTCAGGTGAGGTCAGATGTAAGATCACTTCTTTAATCACCACCTTAATGTTAGGATCTCAAAAGGATTTTGTCTTCTGAGAAGGGTGGTGTTGCTAATGTTTTCTGCATGCAAGTTGGATCATCAGGAGCCTTTCCATCTATCAGTAGGGCAGGGATCAGGCACTTTCAGAGCATGCACCAACCATAGAGTGATGAAAACAATCAGGAATATTAAAAAATGTTTAATCTTTGCTACAATAGCTTCTCTGTTCCTCAGTCTTCATGTCCTATTCTGTCTTTTGAAAGGGAAAAGTTGACAGTGTTGGCCAGATAGAGAGGAGAGCTATAAAAAAAAGAAATTACAAACTCTAAATATTCAATGTTTTCACTGAAAAGCTGACCACTGCAAAACCAAAGGGACAGCGATTGAAGAAATGATTAAAACAAAAACAAATCCAAGAAAAGGAAATGGAATTCCCTAAATTCTAGCCAAATGTTCTCAGAATACAGAGTTGCTAAAGTTAACCCTCAGAAAATAAAGGAGTGTAAAGTAAATGTATGCATATTCAGTGTTTAGGTGGAAAGATGTAAAGACATAGTTGGGGAAGCCCAGACAGGGTCAATATAGGGAAGTCACCTAGAGAGGAAAGTATAGTGTGCGTGTGTGTTCCAAAATCCTGTACTAGGACTGTGCTCTGCCAATCCATTTAACAGTATAGAACGTTGCAGTAAGCTCATGCATATGATAGGCATTTATAGAAGGAACAGAGGTCATTGAACAGCGTTATAGCAGCTCACACAAGGCTTGGCGGGGTAGGCGATCTTGCGGTGTTAACAGGGGAGATGGGAGGGGGAAATGGAGAGAAAGAGTGATACACAAGCCTGTTCCCATGCTTGGAGTTCCTGTAACCAAGACAAAGTGAAACAGCTAAATTGCAGGTATTATGGGTGCTAAATTCTGGCTGAAATAAGCCATTTCTGTATTTTCTATTTGAGTCAGCAGCTTTGCTCGCTAGACCATTGAAAGCATGACTGCACTGTGAAGGAGGAGGCATAGAAGTGACATAGTATTCTTTTCCTACCTCTTTTCAAATCTCATATTGGAACCACTTGATAATTCAGGCTAGCTAAATAAGTATTTACCTCTGCGAAAAGAATTTCAATTCATAATAAAAATGGATCAGATTGTAAAAGCTTTGCTAAAGGAAAATTAAAATTGTCTGGCACTTCACTTGCTTTCCAGGAAACAGTTCAGCAAAATTCTTATTCTCTGAGTATCATCACATCTGTAGTACCTCTCTCTGAGCTTACTGTACTGTAAGAAACAGTAATACAAATTTTCAGGAACAAGCTTTAGCTGAGTTAATTCATAATTGTAGGTGGCTTTGATGTTTTCACTTGGAAGGTGTTCCTTGCAGTGCAAGATGTTTATACTTACTGTTCTAAAAGGCTAAAGGAATTAAAACATCAGCCTCTGAAAATCAACCATAGCAGACAGCCTTAATCCTCCTATTCTAGGAGTAGTTAAGCTGATTGGAGATATGCAAGTCCATGGGACCAGACAGAACCCTTCCAAGAGTGCCAAGGGAGCAAGTTGCACGGCTGCTGTCTGTCAACTTTAGAAGTCATGGGGATTGGAGGAGGTTCTTCATAACTGGAAAAAGATAAACACTCTCATCTTTAAGAAGGACAAGAGAAGGATCCAGGGAACTGCAGGCCAGTTCGCCTCATCTGTGTTCCTGGGAAGTCTGTAGAGCCATTTCCAGACCTAGGACAAATTATGGCTGACCAACCATCTTGCTTTCTACAACAAGATAGCTGGCTGTGGGGACTTATAAATACTTAAAGGGTGGGTGTCAGGAGGATGGGGCCAGGGTCTTTTCAGTGGTGCCCAGCAACAGGACAAGAGGTAACGGGCACAAACGTGAGCATAGGAAGTTCCACCTAAACATGAGAAGGAACTACTTTACTTTGAGGGTGGCAGAGCACTGGAACAGGCTGCCCAGGGAGAGGTGGTGGAGTCTCCGTCTCTGGAGACATTCAAAACCTGCCTGGATGCATTCCTGTGCAACCTGCTCTGGGTGACCCTGCTGTGGCAGGGGGGTTGGACTAGATGATCTCCAGAGGTCCCTTCCAACCCAGAGGTCCCTTCCAACCCTATGGTTCTATGATTCTATGAGGGGAAAGCGATGGATGCTACATACCTTGACTTTAGCAAGGCTGTTGATACAGTCTCTTACAATAGTATCCTTAGAGCCAAAATGGTAAGAACTGAGTAAGTGGATAAGTGGGTGGAAAATCAGCTGGAGTGCTAAACTCAGGGACTGTGATCAGTGGTACAAGTTGAGGTGGCAGCTGGTTACCAGCGGCATCCTTCAGTAATCATCGTTGTGGCTAGTAACATGTAATGTCTTTGTTTACAATCTGGATGATGGGATAGAGTGCACTTTCAGCAAATTTGCAAATGATCACACATGAGGGATCCCCAGGGGCAGAGTGGGGCTGTTGAAGGCTGGAGAAATGGGCTGAAGGGAACCTCATGAGGTTTATCACAGGCAAGTGCCAAGTCCTGCACTTCGGGTACTGGGTTCATTCAGGCATGAGAAGATGAAGCAAAGGTGGAGGACCTTACTGTTATATATAACTACCTATGAAAGGATGTAAAGAAGACAGAGGTAGACTATTCTCAGAGGTGCACAGTAGAAGGATGAGAAGCAATGGACACAAGTTGGAATATGGGAAATTGCAACTAAATGTAAGGAAAAAAAAAAGGCACTGCAACAATGATAAAATGCTGGAAGAGGTGCCCAGAGAGGTGGTGGAACATCCTGTCTTGGAGATACTCAAAACTTGACTGTACAAGTCCCTGAGCAACCTGACCTACATTGTCCCTCCTTTGCGTAGAAGGTTGGATGAGGTTAACTCTGGAGTGTCCTTTCAGCCTATGTGATTTTATTTCCTTTCCTGTTTCCTTTGAGCGATGATTTCTTATGCCTTCACTACATGCATTTGTCCTCAGCCTTTGAGGATGAGTCAGAATAGCTTCCAAAATTGTCATCTTATTTAAGGTAAAAGGTTATGTCTTAAAGGACTGACAGGAGTCACCTATGCATGCTTTATATTCAAGCATTGGCCTGATTCCTCAGAAGCATATCCTGCTGCACTGCTAAATTTTTCAAGTCCTTCACCTTCATGCACAGGTTGTCATCTAACATATGCTTCCTATGCATTATTGAGTCTGTGTATCAGGGACACAATGCTGACTGATGCAGGGTTGCTATAAGTCAGTATCAAATTGGATCATTCAGAAGACACGTACATCTGCTTCCTTTAGTCACGCAACCAGACGTGGCAGGGAGAAGATCAGTGATACTCCTTAAGTGACCTCCTTACATTGCAATAATGCCAAGCTTGTGTGGCGAATGCTCCCGGCAATGAAAAGAGCCAGAGCAAATGCAAAGGACACAGTGAAGTTTATTTATATAATCCGTGGCAGCTATCAAGACCTCTACACGGCAGCAGATACCGAATTAAATTATGTCAGCATGTACTGTATTTTTTTTTCTTGTTTTCAGAGATATAAGCTGTGCTGAATTCAACAGTTTGAAAAAAAAAAAATAAGCTAAACTGGGTAACATCAGTCAGGCTTGTTGATAAGCCTTTCCTAATCACTTTTTCAACAACCATACAGATTTTCTTTAGATCCCATTTTTTAGCAGTCACTTACAGTCCAGTTGTTATACCATTAACATCAGTGGTACGGGGCCAGGATGTGAAATGCTCTAATCTCTGATAAATAAAGCTTAGTGTGTAATGTGACTGTAAGCCTCTCTTAACCAGGTGTTGTGGTTTAACCCCAGCCGGCAACTAGCACCATACAGCCACTTGCTCACTCCCCTCTCCTCGCAGGAGGGTAGGGAGAAGAGGGAGAAAAGGAGGGGAAAGGGAAAAAAAACCTCTTGGGCTGAGATAAAGACAGTTTAATGGAACAGTAACGGAAGAGGAAAATAACAATAAAATAATAATAATGGTAAAAGAATATACAAAATAAAGCGATACAACATAAGTCACTCTCACCACCTGATGGTGAGAGCCCATCCCAAGCAGTGATCATGGATCCCTGCTCCCCATTTATATGCTGAGCGTGATGTCTGTGGTATGGTATGGAATACTCCTTTGGCCATCTTGCCCCGTCTATGCTCCCTCTCAGCTTCCATGGGAAGCTGAGAAAGTCCTTGACTAATATAAAAGTTGCTTAGCAACAACTAAAACAATAGGTGTTCATTCTTCAACATCCCTCTCATACTAAATCGAAAAACACAGCAGCTACTTGAAAGAAAATCAACTGTATCCCAGCTGAAACCGGGACACCAGGCACCGTGACATTTGCTGGTTTATCAGAACAAGTTGTGCATTGCAGAGAAGTAGAACACAGCAGTGTCGTTCTGCTACTACTTGTACAATAATTAGATTTGAAAAAATATAACTTTTTTTTATAATGGAAAGTACTATGTATTAGAGTGTCTTTGCCTTTTAGGACACATCAGAAAAATAGGTAAACTTGAAGGTAGGGGGCGGTAAGAAAAAGATAAGAGGAACTACTTATATGCAGCATATATTTGTGTTATTTAGAAAGATTACTAGTTACAATTTCTTTGCATAGACAACAATTTCATATGATTAGCTCTGCCTTAAGGGCATAAACCCCCCTAACTTTTAAACAAATATTATTGCTGTTTGGAGATTTGAAAGTATGTTCCATTTCAAAACAACTTAAAGCTACATTTGTCTCTGGACTGAATCCACTAATGTTATCACTATTAGATCATGGATTAATTTGGCTCATGGTATTACGCTTGGAGTAACTACAGTTCTGCGGGTTTGGTTTTTTGCCAGGATCAAACTTTGGAAAAGAATTAATAGCACTGATGGTAGAAGACAGTGACAGTGCTTTTACAAATATGAAAGACATGACAGGGAGATTTGCAAAGAGTTACATTTTGTTGAGATTTGGGGGAACAGAGATTACTGACCAAGGTGCATACGGATTATATAAACCCAAGGAACTGGAGACATGTAACAGTGGAGTGAGTCAAAAAGACAGGAGGTACCATCATGATTCTTGAGTAGAACTTTGCTCATGAGACTTGTACAAATATTTGGAAATTCATTAGTGCAATTAAGATCCTTGCCAATTGGGTTTCCGTGGGACTTGCATGTTTGGTGCTGCACATCGTATAATTGTGCCATGCAAAATACAGAGTAGGATTCCAAAAAGTGGAATTCTTTTTATTTCTTGATGGTGATATGGGAACAGCTTGACAAGCTGGAGGGAGGCATTAGTTCAGCTCACAGTAATGTCCAAGGTAGACTGTACTAGTAACAGATCATCTGCAATCACTACAGGATGCTAAAAACGAGAATCTTATTTGCATGCGAATGTGGGTGTGACCCAGGTTTTATATAACATTTAATGTGGACATATGAATAGCAGTTTAGATTTAGGCTAGAAGTGGCTGGCTGTCAGACTGGATAAAAATAGAAGAAATAATCTTTAGACACTTGTACTGCTTGATTCCAGGTGAAACCATCATCTTTGCTTGTACGTTTACAGGTTCATCAGCTGACTGAGCATGAACCAGGAAGAAATCACAAGTTCCCAAGATAGCTAGATCCCTTCACACCTATCAAGAGCCTTTGAAGTTAACAACAAAGGCTAACTCTAAGAGCATAAGTATAGGACCATGTAAGGAAAAATCATTTAGTAGTTAATCTTGGGCCTTATCTGGAAAGTACTCTATTTCTATGGAAACGGAGTACTTGGCTCTGAAAGCCGGAACATATCACAGGGACTCATTTCAAGAGTATTGGAGCAGACAGAGGTATCGAGTTACATGTCAGCTAGAACAGCATTCTCTAGTTGTTCTACTTGTCAGTTTTCCCCCTGGTTTTACACCCAATCCTTTACCTCAATTTTTGTCCTTGTGTTTTACAGATTTGGATTGCCCTGTCTTTGTGGGAGCAGTAAATCCAAAGGGAGCAGTGTGTTCAGGCATCTCAGAGACATTCCCTGAGATAGATGGGGCACTCTTCATTTGCCAAAGTACAGAGGACCAGTGTGGGAATACTATCAAGTGCAGGCTTTTGGGAAGGAATTTTTCTGGCAGACAAAAAAAAGTCATTTTGCAGAACTAGTAACACTCTACAGTTCTTGCAAATCCTTTGAACGTTGTGACCACCTCAGAGTTGACAGCTGCAAACAGATTACAGACAAAACCCCATATCACACTAAAATATCTGGGGACTTCAGCTAGTCTAGTTACATGAATAATAAAACAACACTAAAAATAATTCATGTGAATATAGTATGATAACCAATAATATGCATCTAGTATCTCACCTATTCAAGGCACTGAACAAATAACCATATGGAAAGTAAAAAAATGGGAGCAGAATTTGGAAACCAATAACTGGTAATCTACAGGAACGGTATGAGTAATTTAACTTATCATGTTACATTGTAGTGTATCAGCCAAAAAAAAAAAAAAAAATCCATTAAAAATCTGCCCAGCACCTGGGAATGGGCTGTTACTACAGTTGGCAAGAGCTACAGAGATTTCCATCTGTGGATCATTAATCAAATCTGTGCCAACTTGAAAGACAAAAACCTGCTATCAGTTAGCTTGTCATCTTTAAAAAAATCAAAACCATCAGAAATCCCTCTTGTTGACAGCATCACTTGAGAGGCCAGACAGTTTAATCCTATCATGTGAACAACTTTCCTTCTTCTTGTGAGTTGAAATACATTGGTGGAAAAGTATAAAGTCAGGTATGAGTACGTTCATTTAATTCTACTGAAAAATTGATTTTTTCTACATATTCCATTAAACAACTGTCAGATCACCATCTTATCTCTCAGATCACCAGCATTTATAGGCTACTGCTGACTGTAGCTGAGTGTGAATTGGTTGCCTGCAAGTGAAATATTTTATTCACTGTGATAACTGAAGTAACCCTTCGCCTCCTGAAGGCTTTTGGGCTTCTGCCCTGTGGCTCCTTACCTGGCTTTCATACCTCTCTTTGCTTTTTCTCTTATCTTCTGCCTCTTATCAGCTCCTCCATTAAAGTCACAGT
The DNA here is from genome assembly GCF_964199755.1 of Larus michahellis. Taxonomy (NCBI): domain Eukaryota; kingdom Metazoa; phylum Chordata; class Aves; order Charadriiformes; family Laridae; genus Larus; species Larus michahellis. The sequence continues at coordinate 70,100,841 of NC_133896.1, read as the reverse complement.
GAATTTGCTGGACATCCTTATCCTTATTTCTTTACAAATGTTTTGCTGACTAAATTGATGTATTCCCTTCACCCGTTTTCCACTGCAGAACTTGATGGCAACGCAGAAGACTCCAGATGAAAGCTGCTTTTGTGGCTTTCTGTGCAAACTTTCGGTTCACTGCGTTATGAGTCTCTTGGTCTCAGGAGTGCCAACCGCTGGTTTGATTCCATTTGCGAAACTCAGAATTGAAGTACTCGAAGGGATGTGAGTCTGAGGGGAAACATAGTTACTGGATGTTTGTTCAGAGCTGTAATGGGAATGAGTAGATAAAAACAAACGTACCACTTTCATATACTCTTGATCTGACTGCAAGTACCGTGGAAAACAGGGGTAGGAAGCACAAGGGTTTCAGGAATAAACCCATTATTAATTCCTTTGCTGAGAATCTTTATACTTCTAGGAAAAAAACAATGCTATGCTTTTATCTCAATAGATGTAATGGAAAATAGATCAAATTCCACATCCAGATGCCACATTAGTTGGCATTAAGCTTGTAGATAGAATTTTTTTTACAAGTACGTCCCTACTTGTATAATGCCTTAGACCGAAAGCCAAACTGCCAGCCCTAAACTTTCAAGTCTATATAAGGATTGTTTTCATAGAACAAGTTAAGCGAGTCTAAATCACTTTTAAAATATTTTCCAGAAAACTAAATTTAGCTTTTAAAAACCATCTTCACTAGAAAATGCAGATAAAATATTTTTGCTTTGAGATCTGGGTTCATTGAACTCTCCCTGAGTCCTAACACACGCGTGAGCCAAAAAGCCCCATGAAAGAAACAACCGTTCACACAAACTCCTGAGAACCAAATCAGCTGACTCTGGCAGAGCACAAATGTTTTTAAACTCATTTCAGCTTCTTTTATGAAGATAATCCAAGCAGTACCAACTCGCTCATTCCACAAGCATCTTTTCTGCTTCTCCCAGGACAAAATGATAACACAGGAGTCAAAGACTTGCAGCATCCCAGAGTCCTGGCCTAGATTATTTTTACTGTAGCAACAGATCTGCGGGAGAGCAAACATTTCTTTTATAATATGGAAAAGGGTGTTGGAAAATAACAGAAATCATCATCTTTTTTAACTGGCCACAGTATTTTAGGAGAAGCCTGGAATGCCCTGTCTCTAACGTAAACGTACAGTACTCCATTTAACATACTTCTTTTATTTATTCTGTCTTAGTAATCAGCTGCGGCCTTTGAGAGGATAATAAAATTCGTTTTTATTCCCACACACAAACACGCACATACAGTGTAATGTATTGTGACCGATTTACTTTTTTTAGAGAAGCTAAAAAAGGAGAAATACACAAGAGCACCCTTGTTTGAATAAATACTGGGCTGTCTGTATGGAATAACAATTATATGCTGAAGCTAGAGCAGATGTATGGGTGTGAATCACATAAGGGTAGGTTGGGGAATTATAATCAGCTAAACAGACCTAGGAATCAATCAGCAGTGGAAATTTTTCTGTGGTCAAACAGCGTATTTCTCTAACTATTGCGGGGAAAGACGGGGAAAGTGATTTTCAGACCATGTTTTGGTGCAGGTCTAGCGTGGAAGTTCCCAAAGTGTAGGACATACATTTGTGGTACATAAATGCAAAATGAAATGAGAGCTGGCACTTCCATGGGCAGCCACCGTTAGGACTGCTGAAGAAAAGTTTGCAGGCCCCTTATATAGTACTCTGCAAGAAGAACAACAAGTCTGTAGTTAAGACTAAAGGTGCGAATGCTGTTTTTTCCTGGGTACGCACTGACTTAGGTCAGATTTGGACTGATTTGCACCCCCACTGGGTATCCAGCTGTTACTGTAGTCAGTAGAAGGAGTCAATGAAAGTCACCTTCTTTGAAGGATGAGGCCAGCTTCTATGTTACGAACCATGCAATATAACAGTATGTCTTCATTGACGTTTGCGATATTCCTTTGATACTTTCGCATACAGAGTAGTCACAAAGCACTGTTTAAAACAAATGTCTTTTGCCTACTTTTCTTCATCATTTCTGCATTAGCATACAAAAAATTTAATTCAGTGAGGTCATTCGATGTCTTTCCCAATAGTGTGTTTATTACCCACTTACTCTCTTACTTATAAAACAGCTTTACTTGAATCACTGACATTGGCACACTCCCAAAGAGAGTTAACCAGGAAAAGTCATGCGGCAAATTTTGTTTCCTATCAAGTCCTTTCTTCCCTCCTATCTGTTTTGCATTTCACATGGGGTCACGTATCGTATCTTGCATTAGAGTGTTGGAAATGAACAAAGGCATCTGTAAAACAGGGGTTCTAAAGCGTCCTCCAAAAACCTGCCAGAAACGGCTTCCATCAACTTAAAGCAGTAGCAAATGGGCTTCTTAAGTCCATTCCTGTTGTCAGCCTAAGATACACCATGGCCTAGGAGGTCTGAGAACAACGGGCAATTAGCAGTGATTACACAACATTACCATTTGATGACTGGGTGGCATTCATTTCATGAGTCAGCGGTGTTTTTTGCCCACCTCCCTAAGATGTCTGCTGATTAAGAAAAGTAATTTTAGCCAGGTGCTTTGTGGGCAGTCTCAGCTGAGAGTTAAGACATAAAGGCAAAGGGGCAGAACCAAAGTCATTGCCAGGGCACTGTGGGGGATGCAGTGTCTTGCAATCACTGCTTTTGCTGCTCTCGTACCTGCTCTGGGTGGAGAGATGACAGTAATGTTTGTCGTTTCAGCTCAAATGCATTCATCTACCAAAGGTAAAGTGCTTACGTTATACTCAGTTCAGAATTGAAAGAAGTTTCTCTGCTATTATCCCCTTTATAGCAATTATGTGTGCATCAGCTGCTTCCAAAAAAATGTGTAGCTGGCCCTGGTGGTTAAGTGTTTTCTAGCTGCTGCATTAAAATAAGTCAAAATAATTTAGAAAACATATGATACTCCCATTTTTTTAAACAAATTATGAAAGAAGTATGAGTATTTTCCAATAAGCTTGGATATGGTTATGGAACCAGTGACCAAAAAAAATCAGACCTTTCTATTTCTAGTGATAACTGAAATGTGTCCAGAGTTGTTTCCAGTCAAGCCAGTAGGTGTTTGTACAATGATTTTAGTCAAAGTAGATTGGGCACTTAATTCTTTTTCCACAGTCTTTATTGGGTAGACTAAACACTGTGCAAAACTTAGTTAATAGAAGAAAACGTGGTGCATTAAAAGCAGAAAACAAACCTAGTGATATATCATTTTGCTTAAAGATATAAGATTACCTGTCTAAATATGCCTGAAGTTTGGTTAGGGGGTCTTGTTTTTTGGTTTTTTTTTCTTTTTCTTTTTTTGCAGTTGCAAGATGCCACCAACAGAATATATACCATCCTCTCCCTTCCCTAGACTTTTTTTTTTTTTTTTTTTTCCCCAGAACCTGGAGGTCTTTTCTTCCAGAAGCCTGAGAAACTCATCTGGTAAGTGTATACAGATGGAAATAGTTACAAAGTGGCATGGTAGCACACTAGGGAGAAGATGTATGGTAGTTGAATCCACAGTTGATACACAGAGCATTAAGACAATTGAAGAAGTTATAGTGGATTTATATAACCATGGAGCGCATTTTCAGTTTGTGTCCAGCTTTTCTTCTTCTGTTGTAAGAAATGGAAGACACACGGTGTCTCCGCTTCAAATAACATTTTTTGCAAACCTAGGCCACCTAGTGACACCTCTCATTTAAGCAGATCTCGTAGCCTTTTATCCTGCCATGCTAACCATGTAATCCAACCACAGCAGTGATATCTGGGATGACTATCTATCCTATTTTACAGGCCATATCAGCCATGTAGGCATGGCATTCCCAGGGGATAGGGGATTCCCACCTCTCTGAACTGGTTTTAGGCACACACAAAGCTCTCACATTTGGGTTCCAAGACATGACAGCTTGCAAAACTAGCCTGGTGTGTCTTCTGTCTGCTGAAGAAGCATATGTTTATTAATGGAAATTATGAGCTGCAGAGAAATCAGATGACCATGAATTTCATGAAAGCAGTAGAGTGTCAGGATAACAATGGATACTTGTAGCCTCCCCATTTATGGCACTATTTAATCTTCCTATTTTTAGACACAAATCATTGTCAATAAGTGGTAAGGCTTGCAAATGTTCCTGCTGCTGGATTAACTGGATATAGGCAAGATACGGAGAGGGTAGCAATGATACAAAGAAGGCCAAGACTTCTTTGGGGCACTGGATAGAAACTGCATGTCAATATTCAGTCTTTTGATGGCATTTTAATGGGATGTCTGACCATCGATGCAGAAAACCCTTATACATCACAAAATGGAACAGGAAAAATGTCTGATTTGGCCACTCAATATTACACAGAAGTCAGTCATTCCCTATCAACAGCATTGAGATCGGTAAGGAGCAAGAAGTCCTTTTCTGCTAAGTTGTCCTAGTCATTGTCCTAGTCATTTTCCTGGCCAAAACCATGACAGACATAAATCCTGCTTCAGTGGATATATGATACCACTTGGGAAAATGGAGTGATATCAACCATACATCAGGTATAGTTGTTTGAACATATAGTTTTCCACAGAAGAATTCAGCATCAAAAATTCCACAGTATTTAATGCTTGAATGAGGAACCAGTTACTCAGATTAATGGTGTGCCATGTCAAAATTACAGTAGCTGCCTCCCAGAGCTGACCTACGCAGCTAGAATGTATTTTCATCCTTCCATCCAGATGTTAATGTAATCAGAAGCATCAGCCTATTCATTAGCTCATTGGCAGCGTGGCAAAAACTCATCTTTAGACTTGATCCCATTTCCCTGTATCCTGTCAAAAGAGATCCTGACTACAGTAGCCCATCAGTTACAGAGGTTGTCCAGAGGTAAAGACGACACCGGGGCTTCTGCTGCTGAAAAATGCAACTGTCCCGTTGTCAGGGGCATTAAGAGCTGCAGCTATTCTACTCTGCACTGATCTTTGTTAGCTTCAGGTCTACTTAGGCTGCCAATTTGAGGGTCAGATGCTAATCTTCAAAGGCATCACCAAGTTTTAATCTGTTCCTATTGGCAGGGACATCCCTATCTGCACTACAGCTACAGAGCTGCATCCTTCTCAGAAAAGCAGCTCAGAGAGTCCAGGACAAAGTACCCTAAAGTCTTCAGCTTTAGGGTAGGTATTTAGGTATAGGCTTTAGGGTATTTTTGGCAGAGGGTCTTCGCTAGTGAGTAATCTCCTCAAGGAGATCACACACTCAGCAGTCCTGAACCATAAACCCACTCCTCCTACCCTTTACAAAGTTACCTGTCTTCCCTATAGAATGTTCCCTCATTTTTATGGTACGAAAGAATTTATTTTACGTCAGAAATGTGGAACAGTAAACTAAGATTACTGAGATTTATTTACAACCTACTAAGACTTATTTACAATTTACTACCCACAATCATTTAAAAGTTACTTGGACGCACAAAAAAAATAATTGTGCTGTTCGTTGTGGGATGCTTATGACATTCTGGAGTCCCAATTTTGGACGTCGCCAATTGGAAAAAGATACTGTTAGTTCCCAGATTTGAGTAATTTTAGATACACCTCCAGACAGACCTTTCTTGCGAAATACTTTTTTTCCACTAGAACTGAGTTGATTCAAATTATAAAGTAAATCTTTCCTAACAGAGAAGGGTTTATGTTACAGATTCAGCTCCCTTCAGAAACAGCCTCTTCTGCCTTTCCGCATATCCTGATGGGGATAATCCCCTGCAGCTGCTGATTCATGCTGGGATTGCTCAAGCAACGGTTTTATGCAAGATTTACATTTGCAAAAGAGTGCCTGTCATTGTGTGAAGGGACTCTTGCAGAAAACTAGATTTATCTTTCCTTTATAAGCAATCAGCTGTGTTCCAGGTGGTGAAGCAATGCTAGGAATCAGGTAGCGGCTTGAAGGTCACCTGACCTATACCTACAATTTACTCCATTTTATTAGTGAGTAGGAAGGAAAAAAAAAAAAGAGGAACTATTAAGCAAAAACAACTGACAGACACCCCCACAACTCTTGATTCATTTATTTTGTTTTTATTTTTCAGCCTTGTAGTAGGCCAACAAGAGGCCTGTTGGTATTTGTATGATAGTTCAAGAGAAGAAGCAAAGACCGGCGTTGTTTCCCGATGGTGCTTGCTTTCATACCCACCCTCCTATTTGGCTGGCAACAGTGAAGTAACACTACCGACTGCTGCAGCTTCATTTTCAGACTTTCAGTATTTCACATTTTTAGTCGATACTTCAGATCTTGAAGAAGCTCAGACTTCACTTTTATAAAGTTAATAGGTCTCACAGAGAAAAAAAAAAAAATCAATACGCACCCAAGTGCACCTTAGGGGCCCAAAGTTAAAGGGAAACTAAAAATATCTTCATTTAATATTTCACAGCTAGACTGAATAATTTGCGATGTTTACGACTGGCAATTTTTCTGATGATTCTGTTCTAGATATCAAATTTTTCTGAGATAACTTTTTCTGATTTAAATATAAAACGGTCTCCCCTCAAGGACATTTCAAAGATTCCAGTTTTGTGATTCACTTGCGAAGGGAGTTATTTTCAATCTTTCCCATGATCTCAGTGTCATGGGATTTTTATTCTCTGGGAGCCATGATGACACAAATAACATTAACAATAACAAATGCATTATCCATTTTGAATTTATGATAAGAAAGAAACTCGCCACTTCTGATGGTCTGTTAGCGGGCAGCAGCTTTTGTTACCTGCTACCGGTACAAACCCGTCTGTCATCAGTTGTGGAGAGCTGCATAAGCTCAACTAGATGTCAGCAGAACTGCAGTTTATTTTCACCTTCTTCTTGCGTTTTCTGTGCAATTTGTCAAATCACATACTCTCTCTGCCTTATATGGCATCTGTAGAATGGGATTCTTTAGGTTTTCTTCCATTTGATTTGAGGCATATTGTTACAGTGGGACAGGTTCTGTCATCTTTGCTCTTGCAGCAGAAAGGAAAACAATAGGAGCGAGAATGCACACTGAGTGTTTATCAGAAGGGGAGCCTGGTTTTGAAGCCTGTAGAGATATTAATTTATCTGCATGAAATGAATAAAGTTATTAATAAAGTGATAAAACTTTCCATTGGTGTGGAGGCTTATCCGGTGTGCAGATTCTGGATAATGCAGGACAGTTTTATTAGCGTACTAGCTGGTAGTTTCTCAACGATTCGGTGCATCTAGAAAGAGAAATCCCTGTCCCTTCGACACATTTCCCTCACTTCAGGCAGACTCCATTCTGATAATATGACCGAATGTGTCCATTCTGTTTCTGTTTCATGGTTACAGTAAGGACATCGGTTTCTCGGCACATCACATACCAATCCGATATAGTAAAATAAATAACATTTGAAGAAAACTGATGTGCCTACAAATGCCTGCCCTCCCGTACCCGTTGTTTTGCAGTCCTGACCTAAACGTGGGGCGCAGCGTGCTCCGTCGGGCTGCCGTGAGGAGATGTTCTGGCGAAGCGTGCTGCCTGTGCCACAGCATCGCAGGGAGCCGCAAGGTCATGGTGAACCTCCAGCTCCTTGTTCTGCAACTAAAAATACTGCCCTTCTGTACAAGCTTCTGTTTCAACATTATCGCGTTGGAATTCGGTATCAAATGCCTCCTCCTGTTCCAGATAGATCACACACTCTGCTTGGGGACTGGCTTGCGCTACACCGGGTTAAGTTCTTACTGTATCTCGTGAGCAGCTGTCCTCTGTTGAAAGAGGAACAACTAGGGAAATGTGGCGATATATATTGATATTTGTACTATGTTTTGGCAAAGGATGTTATGAATGAATAGAATTTAAGCCCCAAATTTGTCATAGTAAGTACCGGAAATATAGACAGCAGACCAGATATGAATTTTGCATATGGTCTTTCATTTCTTTTTATAGGGGGAATAAATATTTAAAGAATGTGTGATATCTGTCTTTCTATTTCCTACAATGGAATGGGACCGATAATTGCTGTCTCATTAAGGACTGAATGTAGTTAAATGATATTTGTAAGGCACTGCAAGGTATTACATGAGAACAAAATTGGATTGGTTTAATTTTTTATTTTATTTATTTTTTAATCTACATTTGTTGCAAATCAATTTGATTTTTGTCTAGCCAGAAGAACACAGATGTTCCTTACCTATATAAGCTATTTTTTTTTTATTTTGAAACATTTTTTTCTTGTTTCAAAATGTGTCCAAATGAAGTTCTAATAAATACTCTTGATGGGATCCTTGTTTTTCAGAAACTTTTTAGACTTTGCACAGTTCAATTTAAATAATATGACCTGAGGTATCTCCATATTGGTTTTATTGTTTTATTTTGGAGACCGTTCTGGTTCATAGTCAACATGGTCCAGGATAATAAACAGTGTTGCAAAAATGTGTGAAAATTCTGATATTGATAAGGATATATATTTACGCATTTATTTCAGGAGGGGTCTGCTTCAAACACTTGCAAATGAAAAGGAAAAGGACAGCTTTCTTCTGACATTGTTTTTTGTTTTGTTTTCAGTCTCACGGCAATTGGATGCAAAACTGGTATCGTCTCTCAGAAGCCTGTTGCTTTGCTGCCAAGGTCAGCTCTGCAAGCTAACTTCGTATTTTTCACATGGCTCTTTTGTGCTTCAGCTCTTTCTCTGGTGGATTAAAAACAAACAGGCGCTTCTCCAACATCAAATGTCCCTGTTTTTTCTTTATTCCTCTGCCTCCGTTTTAACCCTTACAGCTGTTTAAGCCCCAAGGAGATGCCCCCATCCCCTCACGCCACCTCGTCCTTCAGCTGCCTGTTCTCCAGCTGCCCGACTGCTGCACTGAGCGAGAGCTGAAGGTCTGTCTGGGGAGACAGGGCTCAGGCTGGACTAAGTCGATAAAGAGGAACTATTGTGGACCCCAAAGAGGCAAAGACTTTATGCATCAAGGATGCATAAAGATTTGTTCCTCTACACAGCCTTGTGGTTTCAGAATTGGGTAGAAGACGGTGGCAGCTGCAGTAAGAGAGTGCTGGGTTTTGGTTTGTTCTGGACCTACAGTGGCCTCTCTGTCCTATTGCAACTGCAATAGTTTTTTTTTCCCCTGTCTTAGCTTTAGGACCTAAATATTGAATATACATAGGAGGTTTTCCAAATGAACTGGGAAATTGCAACATACCAGATAATTGCAAAATGCGAAGGTTCTGAACTCACTAATTAAATCTTTACAGTTTGGCTACTCGTCGTCAGCACTGTGAGGGTTATGGTCTAGGCTGTGGTCTTGAGCGAGCTTGAGTTTAAGTGTTCGTATCTTTGAGAAACTGATCTAGTGATCAGTATATATGTACTGACACCCGCTGATAGCTAATGTGAACGTCCCTCCTATGCATGCAAAGTTCCATAAAGAACCAACTGGAAAGAGCACTGTCACTGAAATATCCCCATCATTTTTAAAATGGAAAAATGAATTTTGGCTTGTGAGAGTGTGACACTAGTGTCTGTGTTTCGTGCTTCTATGTCATCAGGGCTCCCTGCTGCATCGGGTGGTGTGAAAGCAGTCGGGAAAACTTTCTGACCCTGAAAGGGCCCCGCTGCAGAGGTGCTGCTTTCGCTCTGATCTCCTTGTTTAAGCAAGCCCAAAAGGCATTTAAAGATACTGGAAGAGAAACCTGCCCATCCAGGAGCTTGGGCAACCTCACAAGCCTCAGTATAGTGGTCACACAAGTGACTATACAGTATTGATACAGTGTTGGAAGTGAAGAAGGTAGGTTTGAAAGATACAAAAAAAACCAGCTGAGCTTCGTGTACGAGATCATCCTCTGGACTCCTCAATGCCCAAATTCCTCTATACTGCACTGTTGTGTGCTTCTAATGCCCTAGATGATATTTCAGTTTAGAAGCTCAATACTTTCTGGCTTTATAACTCTGTAAGACGAATAAATTCTTTTCTGGTTTATGTCTCTAACTTGATGACAAACTTCCTATTGTAATAAGTGCAGCTGTGACAACACGGGCCTGGAATCCGCAGGATGCAAGAACAACCCTTGGACAAACGAATTGTTGGCTGTTTGTAGAAAGAAGAAGGTATCTGCGGATCTTCGTATGAATCCAAAAGATGACTCAGTGGTAGAAAAGGCAATTCTAAATTACCCCCTGTTGTGACCTATAAAAACATATCCGACAGCCAACTTTTTCTCTTTCCAAGTATCCATACAGGGCTCCAAACAAAACAAAACAGACTCAAAACCAAGAACGAGCCCCAACTAGGTGAAATAAAGCATACTAAAATTTAGGCAACATAATGAGCAATCAAGTGCAATTTCTTTGGCATAGTCCCACAATTTAAGTTAATGCAAACAGTAATACTATAAGTAGTTAGCTGTTAGAGTTTATTGCTCTCCTCCTGGGACTCAGGAGGAGCCCTGTACCTCATTTTTATTACTATATGGTCAAAACTGCCTACAAGTGAGAAATAATTTTAAATGCAGGTCACTAAAAAATCACATTCCTCTAGTATAAAATAATAAATTCTCTGAAGAGAAAGGTCCACTGCAATAACTCTAAAGATTTAATATCCTTAAATATCTTAAGGATAGAAATTGATGACTAGAACAAGGATAAGGTCAATGTAACATTGTAAACTCAATGAAATATATCAATGAGAATGAAAAGCGTAGCAAATCACTTGCTGACAAAAGATGATGGGGGACTGAGCTATTTATTTCCAATGTATTGTGAGATCCGCAGTCAAAAACTTCAATCTTGCCATCAATTAATCGAGTTCTGTCTCACTTTACTCCAACCCTTAGCCCATAAAGTCTTGTTTAATAGCAGCAATGAAATCTTCCTAATATGAAAATAAAACTTTATGAAAGATGTTGATAAGAGGAAAGCCTTTCTGTTGAAAAACAGGCCTACTAGTAGAGACCTTAGTTCTCTTATAGCTGTTACTCAGAAAAACGAATATATTTTCACTAGGATAAACATGCCTTGAACAATACTCTGTTCCTGTGTTGGGCTCTGGGGAGACCTTGTAGCAGCCTTCCAGTACCTAAAGGGGACCTACAGGAAAGATGGGGAGGGACTCTTTATCAGGGAGTGTAGTGATAGGACAAGGGGTTTTCAGTTTTGAACTGAAAGACGGGAGATTTAGATTAGATATTAGGAGGAAATTCTTTACTCTGAAGGTGATGAAACACTGGAACAGGTTTCCCAGGGAAGCTGTGGATGCCCCATCCCTGGAAGTGTTCAAGGCCAGGCTGGATGGGGCTTTGAGCAGCCTGATCCAGTGGGAGGTGTCCCTACCCATGGCAGGGGGGTTGGAACTAAATGATCTTTAAGGTCCCTTCCAACCCAAACCATTCTGTGGTTATATGATTCCATGATTCTCTGATACCTCCCTATTCCAAAAGCAGCCAGTAACACTACTGTGCCTCCACACAGCAGTCCTGCATTACAATTATGCAGTCTGGCAACATTCCCTAACTTGTCAACATAAACTTTTGTGTTAAGCGGGGATGTATGGTAAGCCAGATTTCATAGCCAGCAGAGTTCAGAAATCTGATGATTTGAAAAAGAAAAAAGATGTCTTGGATATGTATTTTAAGTAAAGGAGATAGAAGAGCTGGAAGGGTTACAGTTAAATGGATGCAATAGTCAGTGAAATCCAAGTCCAAAACGGCTTACGTTGATATGAATCCTTTTAGCTCCCGAAGATTTCTCTGAGATGGTGTCTTATGCTGCTGTGTTTTTTATTAGGATTACAGGGTTACTATAATAATAATAGACCGTATAAGCAACAATCATAATGTATTATTAACAGGAATGTATCACGTATTGTTTTTTCCTTGTTATTTTTCTTTTACTCACTCCCAGATTTTGCAGATTACCATGTTATTACTGTTATTATTTTGTAGAACAGAAATGCTTGAAAGCACTCAAATCAGGCTTACGCAGCAGCTAGACCGAAACAATGGACACACATTGACCCCTCTCCAGGCTGCTGAAAATCAAATGCAAAATGCAAAACACCAGCTGAATTTAATGTACAAATGCTTGAAAAATATGACCAAATGTGAAGTAACTGTAGAGCTACAGAGCTGGGGACAAAGCTGGGGACTGACGGGGCCAGGGAGCAGCTTTGCCATAAAGGACTTGGGGGTCCTGGTAGGTGGCCAGGTTTGAGCAGGCATCAGCAGTGTGCCCCAGGGGAATGGAGGCTGAGCACATACTAGGTGGTAGGAACAGGAAGGTAGCTGCAGATCACGAGAAGTGATTGTGCTTCTCCAATAGCGCTTGCGAAGCCATGTCCAGAGCAGTGTGTCTGGTTTTGGACCCCAGAACACAAGAGCAATACGGACAAACTGAAGTGAGAGCAGTGAAAGATCACTAAGACAGTTTTTTTGGGTAACAGGACGTACAAAGAGAGTCTGAGAAAGCTGGGTTTCTTCAGCCTTTAGAAGAGAAAGCTTAGGGGAGATCTTATTGCTGTCCATAACTACCTAACAAAAGCGTGCTGAGGAGGCCGGGTCAGATGTGGCTTAGAGGTGCAGAAGGGAAGGATAAGGAGCAATGGACATAGGTTGGAAGATGGGAAATTCCAAGTAGATGAAAGAAAAAAAATCACAGATACGTTGTGCGATTTCCATTTTATGGAGATACTCAACACTCAGCTGTAGGAGTCTGCGAGCAACCTGAGCTAGCTTAGAAGTTAGCCTTGCTTTGTGCAGGGAATTGTATTAGATGACGTCTAGAGGTCCCTTCCAAATGGAATTATTATCGGAGTCTGTAATTTTCTGCTTCTCATTTATATTAAAGCCTGTTTTACCCCAGATCTTGCAGTTTTACGGGGCTTTCAAATAAGTGTAAATAAATAAATAAAAGATCCATATAAGTAAATGAAATGGTGATTCTACAGTGCTGTAGAGGAGTAAACAAGAATCAGGTCCACGAAATCTCAGATTCAGCCATGAGTGGCCGTCAGCTAGAGTCACTGCACTGGGCAGGCTGCTGTATGGAGAAAACAACCCACAATCTGAACTGGAGAAGTTTGTATCCGCTTGAAATGGGAAAATTCATTTATCCCACATCCTGGAGTATACGTCAGTGCTGGTCACATCAGAGTCCAACGGGAGTTAACCTCATATTGAGAAGATTCACTCGTAAACACAAAATTTTCTTTAAAACCTTCAGCTTTCTTGGCCAGTAGCTCCTAAAGGGAACTGCAGGGAGGGTGGCACGAAAACTCTGGTGTCCCCATTCGGACAACCTTACCTATTGTGTGTGTTCAATTGGCGGTGAAAGGAGAGCGCTGACACGACGGGGTAACATAACATGTCTGTCTGTCTCTCCACTAAAGAAATAAGCTGTCAAACTGTCTCTCTCCCTGCTCTTCTCGGGAGAAGCGCCTTGAATGAAGCACACAAGAGGATTTTTCATTTACCACTAAGCTTTCGGATTCCTTCAAAACCGCTCTAGCATCTACCTCGTAAATGAGGAAAGTTAATTGAAAATTGCTCGCAGCACACAGAGCCTGACACTGGGGGAGTATTGTCTCTCCGTGCTGGAGTGATTTGACTGGGGCTGCTGTCAGATGTTATATATGTTATGTTCAACTCGGCACTGAAAAACAGTCTTTGCCATTTGCCCTGTTCTCACAGACAGGGAAGCTCAAGCCATTGTTCCTGATTTGTTTTCAGTTGTTGTAGTTTTCCTGCTGATAATTTAACAGCCTATAACTTAGATGAGGAGAGCAAGAGTATCTCTTTGGAATAATACAGAGCAAAGGCACATGAAAGGATAATTAATTCTGGTTTCATAGTACTGTGTGCATCCTGATTTATCTGTCGCAACAGTCATTTACTCCGTGAAGTTCAGTAGTAATTTTGCAGTATGTATGGTCCTGCTCCAATGTCCCATAAATTGAAAATATCCTTTTGGCTTCAGCGAACTTTGGATTCAGTTTTATCTCATCCCGGGATCTCGGAGCGTTTTGTAATTACATCTGAATAAATCTTCACCGTGCCTCACTCTCACTCTCTCACCTAACTATTCACTTTCTCCAGAGGGCAGGGTAGAATTTGGAGGCAGAGAACAGGAGAGCAACGCAAAGCTGGCCATAGTGCCCCGCTAAGGGGGAGCAGCCTCTCCTGCGGGCACGTGGGCAAATCCAGAGCCTGCCTGCTCACACGCCCCCATGACGGACCTGCACCTTCTTTTAGGACTATAGAAGTCTGTGTTGATTTAAAAAGCAAAGAAGTCTGAGATATTCTTACCCTTTTTCCCTTTGGCCATTGTGTGTATATAGCGACAACAAAATCAGTGCCGTTTCCTGCAGCTTCTACGATGCGTGAATATGCTTAAAAAGAAGGGAGCAAAAGAATTCGTACAACCGTTATCAAAACAAATTAGGAATGTTTCACTTTGCAATAAAGACAAAGAGAAAAGGACCAGAAGTTCAAAGAAATAAGAGCACTTAAGCATTTTTATTTTCAAAAGAGATTTAGGGTCTTAGGGTGGAAATCCCATTGACTATCTCACTTGCGTTGGCTTTGATTCCGTTGTCAGACTGAGAAGGAGGGATGTTCCAGGCATCAAAGGTTCACTTTCTTCACCTCCATCAAAAAAAATACACCCCCCAATTTTTAAATGCAAGAAAAAACCAGTTGTAAACCTGCAATGTTGGTTTTTTTTTCAGATCCCACAAATCCAGAAATACTTTGTGGGCTTGAAATATCCTTGAAATAAGTTTCTGTTAGACCAGGTAGGTTAGCAATGCCTTGCTGTGCACATTTCTGGCATGTATCCCTGTCTTATGGTTGTGAATCTGAAAGCTCTTACGGTCCCTCCAGGGAGCCTCCCAGATTATCTATTCAGTTATTTCCAGTAACTGTTTATTTATTTTACTTTGGGATTAACTCAATTCCTTCTCTTCCTATTTTTCTTATAGTCCAGAAATATCTGCATCACGAGTGTGTTCCCAATCCGTAGTTTGGTCGTTCTAGGGGTTAAGTCACCCATGTCACGTTATAAGAGTTTCAGTCCTTCTCAGTTTTTCCTTTTGTCTCCATACAGCTGCACCAGCCACAAGCATTGCCTGATCGAGACCATTCAACCCCCCTTTTTTAAATTCAACAGCAGTCCGGGTGTCTCTGCCCCTTGGAGCAGTGAATTCTGCTGGCTGACACCACTCCAGAGGAAGAAGAAATTCTTCTCTTGGCCAAGTGCTTGCTTATTCTTTTAACACAGGATCGTGTAAAGGGGAAGGACTGACATTATTTTTGTTATTATTTTGCCTGATTCATTAGGATACAGAGTCTCTTCTCAGCACGAAGCCCTGGCCGTGCTAGGTACTGTATACACATATATGTGAGGACAAGTCCCAGCCTTGAAAATCTCACCCTTTTGAAAATCGAAACCACAAAAGATGTGGGGAAATTTTTCTGTAAACAAACAGGGTGATTATGATTGCCTGTAAGCTCAATTTCTTCCTTCAGCTCATTGAAAAGCTCCCCTGTGAAGGGTCAGGAGGGAAGGCAGCTTAGGTTTCTCCTGCTCTTGGTGGTGGTTGGGTGCAGAGGTGGGAATGGACCACCATGCATGGGAACCTTTCCACTGATCCCTGTCACCTGCAGCCTGGCAGGATGGCTTTTCCCCACCCTGCACCCCTTCCCCTTGTCGCCCCCTTGTGTCTCTTGTATGGGGTCACGGAGGGAGGGAGAGGTCCTGGTGCTGCCTTGCTTCATAGTGGGGTAGGAGAGGAATCAGCTCTACAAGTCTCACGTTCATGGTGTGTCAGTGATGGGCAGGTGACATGGTTTAACCCCAGCCGGCAGCTGGGACCACACAGCTGCTCGCTCCCCCCACCCTCCCCCCTGCCCTAAGAAGGGTAGGGAGAAGAGGGAGAAAAGGAGGGGAGAGGAAAAAAAACTTGTGGGTTGAGGTAAAGACAGACATTAATAGAACAATGTCAGAAAAGGAAAATAAGAATAATAACAACAACAATAATAACAATAGTAATAACGACACAAGTCACTCTCACCGCCTGGTGAATTGGCACCATCCTGAGCAGTGATCACGTGTACCCGCCCCCTGGCTAACCCCATTGATATACTGAGCATGAAAGTCTATGGTAGGGAATATTTCACGGGCCCTTCCATTGTTCTGTCTAGGCTTCTTCTCAGCTTCTAAGGGAAGCTGGAAAAAAGTCCTTGAAAGCTATAAACATCGCCTGGCAACAACTAAAACAATATGTATTATTGACATTCCTTTCATACCAAATCTGAAACACAACAACCACTAGAAAGAAAATTAACTCTGTCCCAGCTGAAACCAGGACACGAGGTCAGGGTCTTTTGGTCTTGAAGAACTCACCTCTGTTTTTTGGACCTCTGGCACTAGAGGGGTCAAATGCCTGGCATCTTACTGCCATTAGGAAGGACAAAAAGGCTTTTGACCCAGGCATCACTGTGTCAGTGGGTGCTGATGAGTGCACCTACTTATAAAGGGGTGGAAAAATGTTGGGGCGTCACATCAAAAGGAGGAAGAATGGAGAAAGAGAGGAGAATCATAGAATCATAGAATTGTTAGGGTTGAAAGGGACCTTAAAGATCATCTAGTTCCAACCCCCCTGCCATGGGCAGGGACATCTCCCACTGGATCAGGTTGCTCAGAGCCCCGTCCAGCCTGGCCTTAAAAACCTCCAGGGATGGGGCTTCCATCACCTCTCTGGGCAACCTGTTCCAGTGTCTCAACACCCTCATGGTGAAGAACTTCTTCCTAACGTTCAGTCTGAATCAACCCATCTCTAGTTTTAATCCATTCCCTCTAGTCCTACCATTACCCGACATCCTAAAAAGTCCCTCATCAGCTTTCTTGTAGGCCCCCTTAAGATACTGGTAGGCCACTATAAGGTCTGCTCGGAGCCTTCTTTTCTCCAGACTGAACAACCCCAACTCTCTCAGTCTGTCCTCATAGGAGAGGTGCTCCAGCCCTCTGATCATCCTCGTGGCCCTTCTCTGGACACGCTCCAGCACATCCATATCTCTCTTGTAGTAGGGGCTCCAGAACTGGACGCAGTACTCCAGGTGGGGTCTCATGAGAGTGGAGTAGAGGAGGAGAACCACCTCCCTCGATCTACTGGCACGCTTCTCCTCGTGCAGCCCAGGGTACGATTGGCTTTCTGGGCTGCTAGTGCACACTGGTGGCTCATATTGAGCTTCTTGTCCACCAGCACCCCCAAGTCCTTTCCTTCAGGGCTGCTCTCAAGCCAGTCACCGCCCAGCCTATATCGGTGCTTGGGATTGCCCCGACCCAGATGGAGGACCTTACACTTGGTCTTGTTGAACTTCATGAGGTTGGCATGGGCCCACCTCTCCAACCTGTCAAGGTCCCGCTGGATGGCATCTCATCCCTAAATAAAATCTTAACATTCTAATGTACAACACACTGCTAATTAGTAGTAGTACAGTTACAATACACAAATATTCACAGTACAAATTATCTAATTAAGATAAAATAAGTCCTACTAATAAAATGGTCAAAAATCGTTATAGAAGAAAACCAGCCTCACAAATCTCCCCCTATTCTCCAGTGTTATCTTCCTTTTCACTGCCTCTCTGCATCCTGGGGGTGATGGTATTCTATGCCTGTACTTCTCTGGGCTGCATCCCGTGTCCCCACTTTGGAGGCTTCTGCTGTCCTCCTACATCATTATACTAGGCTTATAAATGTGTCGTAATCTACAAACCATCAGCTCATTACTATTATCTGTACAAAAATTATTATGCCATATGGTTATAACATATGATTCTGCCATGTGATTTTGCTCAGCTCTGGAGCTATGCAGAAGTTAAGCAAATTAGGCAATAGTCACCTGGACACTAGAAAATTGCTGTTACAGCTAAACAAGCTAGAATGCTGTTCCAAGCAGGCCAAAACAAGTCCAGACAGCGTCTGACATGTCCAGAGACATTGCTGGGTTAGTACAAAACTTTCCGACAGTCCCCAGCCACGGCAGCACCATGCTTGCCAGGCTGGGAGGCTCAGTTGGAAGCACAGGGCTGGGGATGAAGGAGGAACACTTCTGGGGAGGGAGAACTGAGTTTTGGCAAACAGACACCCAGTTAAAGCAAAACTTCCCTTGCCTGAAGGCAACCTGATGCCCAAGAGTCACAGAGGTGGAGCATGCGGTGGGATCCTGGTGTCACTTCTCCAGTTACAGCTGAAAAAAGCTGAACAAGCTGATGGTAGGACAACCCGTTATGGGGATGGTGCTCTCAAAGACCCCTCCACCATCCAACTCTGACCTCCAGCCAGGAGTTTTCCTGAATGCTTTTTCCATGCGCCAGCCATTTCTATTCAGTAATTCCTGAGATGTGTGTCACACAGCTGGCGATGCCACCTCCCCAGTGCTGCATCGAGGAGAGAGAGGGCGCCAAACACTATGAACGTTCATAAGCCTTTGGGTTAAAAACCACTTATTTGCCGCGTTTCTCCCAAGTAAAATGCGCATATGGTGGATGTACTCTGAAATCTCTCATCCCCTCTTTACCACACAGGATTATTTTGGAGTACAAAAGGACTTTCAGACCTCTGGAAGGACATCCTTCAGCACTGTCTGAAAAACCTTTGCTTATTTATTTATTTAGTAAAAGGGAAAAATATTTCTTTCTGAATACACACATCTTCAGTCAGCTTCCAAGGTGAGGGACCCTGAGAGATGTTAACAAGCTGGTGGTACAAAATAGCAATTAGAAGAATTAGTTTAAAATCCAAAACTCTTCACATGGTGGAGGAAGGAGAATGGCACACAAGAACAGTGATACGCTGTAAATGGTACAAGATGCTTCCCCCTTTGTTGATACACAGAGAGTATAGTTTGGGGGCTATTTTAGTGAGTTAGGGTGTGGAGTCATTGTCCTCAGCTCCTTCAATTTACTTAAAGCTGTCTGAGAAGCAGAAACATCTCACAAGAGGTTCACAGGTCTTTGAGGCAAGATCCTAGAAATCAGGAATGGGATGAATGTGTGAGGCAATTAAAATAGAAAATTATCCCAGGCATCCATAATATAGGTTCCAAAATTGCTTCAGAAGTGTGTGTTGGCTGGCACACCATTTGTATTGTGTTCTCTCACTATGCCACCTATTTCTCTGCAGTGATTTCTGTAACGTGCATGGAGTTTGGGCAAAATTCAACGCAAGTGATTGAACCCTGCCTTTTAAAGCACGTGTTCTGTTTGCTTGTATTTGTGTTCTCACTTTGCCTCATACTGTAGTGTAGTATGGTAGTAAACTATCAAGAAGCCATTACATTCCACCTGATGAGCTTTGTGGGTTTAATTGCTTTTTCTAGGCAGATTTTTATTCAACATCCGACAGTAGCTTGCTCAGCATCAGACTGCATCAGGAGGCCTTCAACCATATTTCTGTGTGCTCCAGGAGGGCTGCATAAGGTCTCCTATGGTAGGTGGGCTTCTCCTTGCAGCAGCGTATCTCGGCAAACAGTTGTGACCACCGTAGTACGAAATCCACCACTGGCTGACTGATGATCGTAATAAAAGTAGGATTTAGTCTCCCTTTTCATTGTTATTAGCCTTCCCTGACTGGACTTGTCGTAATCTCAGGCAAGGTCCTCCTTGATATGGTAGCATGTGTGCTTTAAATGCTGGTATTACTGCAGGGTTTTGGGGTGCCTTAAGGCAAAATCATAGCTTCAAGTAATGCAGCTGTAGATCTGCCACATCTCTCACAGACTTAAGCAATTATGAGCTTGGACATTACATATGTTGATCTGAAAAACTGTGTGGAAATGAAACTATCTCATGGGCACCTTCCTTCGGAAAGAAAAAGCTTGTTGAGTCTAATTGCATTTGTGACTATATATGCAGCTTTTCAATCATGCCATAACCTTCTCAGTCGTAACTCCCAGGACCACAACTGTGACTCTGTATGAAATAAAATTCAGAGGCAGTGTCCCATTTTTGTACAAGGTGTTGTAACGGTCAGGGCACGACACTGGAAACTTGGGTTCCTGGGTCCCACCATAGCCCTACTTCCATGGGCACTGGATGCAGCTTCCCGGTGTTACTGAGCCTCTTCATCTTTGCCAATGGAGTGTGTGACCAGAAATAACGAGTCATGTTCTTCCACCCAAAACTCATGAGATGCACCTAAAATGCATTTAAAACTATACATGTACACACAGAAAGAGAGTTATTGTATATGCATTTATTGGTGGTTTTTTTTTTCTGATCTCCCAGATTTTAAATTCTATGATTTTAGGCTTTAATAAAGTCACAACTTACTGTGAGGTTTTTCAGTATTATCTGAGCCTTGGCTGTTCCTTCTGTACAACAAAGCTTGTCTCTACAGAGTCATTAACGCTCGTAGATGATTTTGAGGTCTGTGGCAAGAGCTATGTAACCAAAAATTGTCATCAGCATTATTAATTACTTCCCTCAGCTAATGAAATAATTATGCAACCAGAACTAAGCAAATGTGTGCTGAAATGATGGGGATTTTTTTCCCACATAAGCAAATGCAGAATTTCAGATGACCTACACATCTCTACACAGGTCAGACAGCTGAACCAGGCCCTTCTGTCCTTTAAAACAGGAACTGGGACTACTATTTTCAAAATTAAAATTCATCACAATTAACGATAAAAATACAGTTTACAAAGTAATTGTGGCCCATCTAGTGATTTTCCTGTTGTGGTAATGATATTTGATACATTTCTTGAAACCTTAATTGGCTATAGTCTTGTGAATGCACCAAATCCTCATAATTTGTTAGAAGAAGAAAGCCTCTCCCTCTGACATTTCTGCTAGGAAATATGAAATCTACAGGCCCCAAACCCAAATAAAAATGTCAGCAACTTTTTTGTCAACACCTCATGATTATTAGAGAAATGTCTTGATTTTAGATGCTTGACTCAAGAATTCTGAAGCCGTATGGTCAAGATTGTTCCCCCTCCTCCACTGGAGAAGTATAGTTCAAAACCCTAGAAGGAAAAAGAAAAACCAGAAACTTCTATAAATTCCGGCAAAACAGATGATTTTTTTTTTCAGTTATATATTTTTCTTTCTGCCTGCCCTCTTTCTTTTCTCATGAATGTGAGGTATAAGGAAAATGAAATATCTGAGGTTTAATGCTCTACCTCTCTCCCAATAAACATACAATTGTAATAAAAAACATCTGTCATGCTTCCCTATAAAGAGCAGAGTGTAGATACAAAAAGATTGATTGTCTGTGTCTTATTTCATTTTTGTCTCCATAAGATAGGAATATGGAGGCATCAAAATGCATAACAACGTTCGAGTTTGCTTCGTAAGCTGCAATTTATTTGCTTAAATTCAATTAGAGTCTCATCCATCAAACACAGCGTAGCTCTTCAGAGGGGACAGACCGAAATCTAGTAATCACAAATGTGCTGAGCTTTGCCTACATGATGTCAGTGGTTCCCATATGGCTTTCTTTATGCCTCAGGTTTCTACCAGGACAGGGTCCTTGACTTCCAAATCCAAGTGTCAGCCAACCAGCTCCCAGTGCAGAGATGGAGTAATGCGCAAATTAAGGATTTGGATCTAATTCTATTCCTTCTGAAGTAAATGGCAACACTCACCATGGCTCCAGTGGGAGAAAGTCCTCTCCGTTACCTCACTAGCTGATTGCGATCCACAAAGGACCGTGCAGAAAGGAACTGCCAGATAATTTATAATGTCACAATTGTCTTACTGGAAGGCTTTTTATCGTCACGCATTCAACCTTAATCCTAGACATAAATTTCCACGGCTTGTAATTGATGCATTAGTAACTGGAATGGCTGGATGGCAAGTTTGCAAGTCATCAATGGTGGCAGCTTCAGGCTGAAGAGTTTTGGGATCAGGATAAACAGCTGGTTCATTTATCCTAGTCAGCTCACTCAAATAATCTTCCTTCTGGATGTAACGATAATTAGTAACAAGGAATAAAAATCTGATAACCCCTGGCAGCTAGATTAGGGGACAAACAGGGAAAGTGGGTATTTAGCGCTGCAAGCTCCGAATTAAGCAAAACACAGAACAGCACATCCAGGAGGTGTGACTCCACATTCTCTGACTTGGGGGTGCAGGTGCCACAAGGACCACAAGCAAATAATTGTGCCTTTTCTTTTTCTTTTAAGACGCCCCACTTTTCTGCAGTACAGAGCGGTCCCTCATATAACCTCAGCAAAGTGATTCACGATGGCTCTTTGAGACACTCTTATCTATCACAGTCGCTGGGAGTCTCCGTGGAGTTCAGGACTGCACTCTGACAGACACCTTGTTCTCACCTGATATATTCTCTGTCGTATCCTCAGGCTCTTCAGAAGAATCATTTCTTGGGCAGAAATGAGGCTTCTGGGAATGCTCTGTGCTGCTTTGGCTCCGTACCTGGGATAAAGGGTATGAGTCAGCCAGGAGCAGTCCAGACTTTTTCCCTCTGGTTCAGAACTGAGTCTGGAGTTTGGTTTCTGCGAGGAGAGGGTTACGGACACACTGGGTTCCTCCTTCCTTTTTGGGTTGAGATCATGGGTAGCTCTCCGGTCTGCTTTACTTTGTTTGCCTGAACCAACCTTCCCTAGAAAGGTTATTAAAGAAAACGCAACTAGCTTCTGTAATTGCATAGAATCATAGAGTCATAAAATGGGTCGGGTGAGAAGGGACCTTAAAGATCATCTACTTCCAACCCCCCTGCCATGGGCAGGGACACCTCCCACCAGACCAGGTTGCTAGACCAGTTTGTACTAATCAAGCACAAGCTCTCCAATAAAGGAATTTACTAATCACTTCTTAATGTTCCAAATCCTATGGGCAGAGAGGAGATTTTAAAAATAATTTTATTTTACATTTCATTTTCCAGGGGTGTGTCTGTGAGAAAAACAAACTTAAGCACATCAGAGGGCTTGCCCAAAGTTAATTTTTTGATAGCAGAGGTAGTTTCCTCGTTAATTTGGAAGTTTATAGAATCTCCCCAACATATTGCACCAGTTTTGAGGCCGTTATGTTGTTCATAGATTTACTACTGAAATATTACACCTGAGTTTACAACAACTACATTCACCTAGTTTCTAATGAAAATGGTCTGAAAAAAAATAAAAAACACCTTTTATGGCACAAAGGACAACACATTTAAGCAGAATACTTTAAAAACAGACGCACCCCAAAGAAACTCCCAATCAGACTACAAATGACATTGGGACTAGAAGAATCTCTATGCTTACTTCTTGAGATTGTCTTTTAGATAGGACTTTTTGCCTTTATGCAAAAAGTTTTTTATAATTTTACCTAAGCAGCAAATAAATAGTTTCCCCATTTGGGATTTATTTTTTTCTTTTTCATGCGTTGTCAGTAGCATGAAGAACGGAGGAGCATGGACCTTTTGTTTCTCTCATTTGCTGTGTATTCCTCTGGATTAACCTCACATTTTTATGATCCTAAATGAGGAACAATTCTGCTGTTTCTCACTGTAGCTGCACGCGCCTTAAAATAAAGAGAGAAATTGGGCTTGCTTTGTCCAGTTTTCTCCCCGAAACTCTATGGATACGGTGGTGTCTGTTTTCAATGAGGGTGGAAATTCCAGTATCAAGCAGTTAATCTTAAATCCCCAGGCTCGCTGCAGCCAACACCGTACAAGTTGAACACTTGCCCATCTATTTTCAATACGGCCTGGACAATGGCGCTCCCCACGAATCCGCAGGTTTGTTCCCCGCGCCGTGCCTTCCCTCGCCTCTACACCTGCAAAGGAGATTGCGACTGGCTGGGGCCGCGGCGTCTGGCCGAATTCCACGCAGGAAGGGGGCGGCGGGGAGAGGGGGAGATCAGCAAAAAGCCTCTGCGGGGTCTGCCAGACGGTTGTGTAAAAGTCATTCGTTGTGTGTAAGTCATTCTGCAGGTTCCCAGCATGGAAAGTATCTTTAGGCTATCCTACAACAGAAGGAAATTCTTTGGCGTGTTTCATCTTTTCCCCAAACAGAAAAACATTGGTGAAATTTCTTCTTCATCCCCTGTGTTACGATAGTCTGGTTTCCTATCTGCAGTGATATTAGCTTCATAATCATAAAAAATAATTTTATAAATGTCCATATCTATTGTACACATCCTGAAGAAAAGCTGATAAAGCACAGAAACGGAATTTATTCTTCCCCAGATCTTTCTCTCTCCCATTTATTCTTCTGGTTTCCCTTTTCTCATCCTCACATCCCACTTTCTTTCCACCTTCCTCTTTATTATCTCTGTTCCTTTTAAATATTTTCTTCCCAAATAAAAAGAATCAAAAATATCAGCCCACAGTGGTCTTCTGCGTTCGTCTTCTGTCCTTTGGTAAAGGGAATTGGAGCAGGGGGTGGTCTTGGGCTGCTATCCAGGAAAGAAGGGGAAGAGAGGCACTGCTTATCCCTGCCAAGGACTGAAGCAGCCCCCGACCTTTTCTTTAATAGCATCTATCGTCTTCCTTTCTGCCTCTCGTGGGGAAATTACTTTTATGTATAAATTACTATTATTATTTACCTAGGGAGCATGTGTATGGCGACTGGCAGGAAGAGTGTGGAAAAGTCAGTTTAGATGTCAGCGTTCCTGTAAGCATCCATTCACACGAATGACCTAGGTGACCCCGCCATAATCTGATCCTTGAAGGTTTGTTGAAAACAAACTTCCTGTTAGCAAGACAAGTGTGTGGCATCTGCGTATTTCGTTGCTTGTTTAGGTACATAAAAGTGGACTGACACCCCCCACCCGTTATTTCACAAGATTCTTTTGTGCTTTCCTGTTTCTTGGAGGACCTTCTGGACCAGAAAAAGTAGCAGAGACAGAACCATTAGAAGAAGACGCAGCATTACAGGGGGCTTTGCCAGCTCAGGGTCAGGAAGGGAAAGTTGCCTGAACTGCTTTTCTTTTTCTCTCAGGTTTTTTTTTTTTTTTGGTTTGTTTGTGTTTGGTTCCAGTGAACTCCTAAGCCATGGTGGAGTGAGGCCCCACCTCTCCCAGCCTGATCTGCAAGCTCGGGTTACTCTCTCCTATCTGGCCCACAGGAGCCCGCAGTGAGCCTCATGCCTGCCTGCTGCCCACTGCTTTCGGCTCAGAACCTGCCTGGGATCCTGGCAAAATAACACACTGCGCAGAGCTCACATCCTATTCTCGGGAAGATTGGCTGGCACACACCAGGTCAAGCATGGACTAACATCACTTGAGAAGAGATTCAGCAACTGAACTGCCGCAAACAGTAGCTGAGCAGCCAAGCAATATCTTCCTTTCTCCTTTTTTAAAAAGTGGGGGGGAAAATCCGTCTCCTTTCTGGAGAAGCCGTCAGGGGCACGACTCTGGCAGTGATGGCTCTGACTTCACCTGCCTCTGCAAATGAGTCACGGAGCGTTATAAAAAGCAAGGACCTGCCAAGTCTCATTTCTTGGAACTGAGTGGAAATTTCAGCAAGCAGCTGCTCTTTCATTAGTTTATACTTTTCCTCTGCGGGTTTCTTGAAGAGGGCCTGGAATCACAGAAACTTTGTAGCATAAAGGACCTGTTGCTATGTTGGGATAACTGTGCCTCAGTCCTGGAAATGGCTATGTGTTTGGTCTAGAGCTGATTTTGATCTTCGCGAGGAATCTTGGTGAAGCCTGGAAGGAGACTCGGGAACATAATTAAGCAGGTTTGTAAGTCTTTCAGGACTGGCAATTCAATCCTATCAAAAATCAGGAACGGAACCTCAAAACTCAAATTAGCTCTCCTATATAGTACCTGAAGAGGGTTTCTTTTCATCTGTCTGATGCTCTTGGAAGATTTACATTTTCTAGCTTTTCTCTGGAGTCACAAAAGACAAAAACTTATTTGAAAGTGAAATCAGTGAAAACTGAGATTCTCAGGGAACCGCCTGATTTTAGGTAGGAGTGGAAGTGGCTCATTATAGAAATCACGACCGTGGCAACAGCGTAGCACTAGGACTTTGGCTACCTGTAAGAGTGCCAACAGTATCTGTGCACGGGGCTATTACCCTGTGCTGGGTGAAAGCCACGTGTAAGTTGCCAGGGTCAGGAGGGACGCGGTGCCAGATGGAAATACCATCAACAGCTGGGAGATTTCATCCGGGATTTCGGGTGCGGACGGGCGACTTTTGTTCTCGTAGCAGACTCGTTCCAAAGGCGGGTTTAGATACACCTACTCCTTCGGGGAAGGATTTTGCTTTGGAGTCTTGGTAGGTTTTGTGTGTTTGGTTTTATTTTTTTTTCTTCTTTTGCCTTTTTTTTTTTTTTCCTGGTGAACGCTTAGGATGGCTTTGAAAAACGCCCGTATTTCACCCCAGCCGCTGTTAGTACCTTTGCATTTCGCGGGCGCCCTGTTAAACCCCCCCACAGGGGAGCGGGAGCAGAGCCCAGGCGACCCCCCGCATCCCCGCCGGGGCGCGGAGCCCGCATGGCGCTGGGCGGCGGCACCGCCGGCGCAGAGGCTTCCGCGGGGCTCCGCGCTGCCCCGCCGCCGGCCCGCCCCGGCCGGGGGCAGGGGCTGGTGCCGTGGCGGCGGGGCCGGGGCCGGGGCCGGGGCGGGGCGGCGGGCCGGCAGAGGGAGCTCCGCGCCGCTCCGCTCCGCTCGGCCGCTGCTCCCGCTGACCGGCGCCCTCCCGGCTCCGCTCCGGTACTTTGTTGGCGGCGCAGAGCGGAGACCCCCGCGCCTGCCCCTGCCCGGAGCCCAGAGGCTGTGGAGAGCCCCGGTCCCCGCGGAGCAGGGCGGCCGCCGCCGCTCGCCCGCCGCGGGAGCGGGAGGAGGAAGCCCGGGAAGGTAAGGGGGCTGGCGGGGCGGGATTTACCCCTTTCGCCGAGTCCCCCCGTCCACCCACACCCCCCCCCCTTTTTTGTTCCGCGGCAACCGGCCGGCTTCGTGAGATGGCGAATTGCGGGGCATTAACCCCCAGCCTCCCCCCGGTCCCGCCGGCTTTGCGCTGCCGCCGCCTCCGCTCGGGCAGGGGCCGCGGGAGAACTCCCTCCCGGGTCCCCCGGGCTCTGCCGCGGCGGGCGGGGACGGCGCGTATTGCCACTGCTTTTCCCCGCCGCCGTGGGGTTTTATCTACGCGTAGCTCTCCGTATACGCATAGGCGTAGGTGTATTTTTACACCCCCCCGCCGCGGTGTAAGGCCAGCCGCCGCCGCCACACCTGCTCGCACCTTGCCCGCCGGGCTCCCCCCGGCAGCGCCCCGCGGCCCGGGCACCGGCTGAGGATCCCCGCCGCTGGCCGGCAAGGGCAACGTCCGTGCCTGTGCCCTCCTCCTGCCTCACTTTCTGCCAGGTGACTTGGCTTTCTCTCCTTGTTGTGGCGGTTTTTTTTTTTTTTCCCCAGCGGTTAAGCTGGCTTTTCCGAAGGTGGCCCGTATTGCCGGTAGCTGGCGAAGGGCAGCTTTTGGGTTGGGTAATCCTGTTGCATCCCCGTGTTTCTTGGGGGCTCTGCCTTGCTATCTGCCTTCTCCTCTGCTGCTCAGCCCTTTCCCTCTCTCTGCTAACTTTCCCTGCCGTTCTTCCTCTTTCTGCCCCTCTCATTGCCATGCTGTGCACTCCCTTACGCATCGTGCCGGTGCACGGAAGATGATCTGGGCACACAGCGGAAAACAGGTTTGTGGCATTTTACGGTGTGATCTACTGTAACCTCAGTAGGTTTGCCTTGTATCCGTGAAAAGCGAGACATTGCAGCTTCCACTAAACCCTAGTTTCAAGCCAGCTAGTAGCAGGCAATAGAAGAAGGGTGGAACAAGTTTTTCTCAAGGACGTTGCTTGGGAACCAGCCCTCCGACCCCAAAACCACGCTTTGCCATGGAGTGTGGGTCTTGTACACCCCAGAGATACAGGCACGTGGCAGTACGACCTTTGGTGGAGCCTGCTTTGTTTACTTAAAGTGAAGTACTGAAGATAAAAGTATTATTGCTCTGCGTTGTGTCTGCTGAAATATTAACCAAATGACAGATCTCACGTGTCTTTGCAGTGTAGATCGTGTTTTAATTGTGCCTCTCCTTTATCATCAAAAATGAGGTTCTCCTCCCTTCCTATTGACCATCTTTCTTCTCGTTTGTGATTGTGCAATGTCTATATGTCAGCTACAAAAGTTGCTTACGTGGGAGAACATAAAAATGACCATTTTTGTTGTTAGCAACTGGAAATACTGAATCAGCATTGTGTGACCTGTCTCCTCTCCATGGAGTACCCCATGAAATGCTGCAACCTGTGCCCCTTGAGAAGCGGTCCTCTCCTAGGCCAGACCTGAAATGGGGTCGGTTGTTTCCCCTCGGTGAGCAGTGGGGACTGCAAAGAGCTTACAGGGTTTCCAAGGTGTAAGGGAAACGCAGCGTATCTCATCTTGATTCACAGTTCACAATGAGCATGGCATTATTAGCACACGGGTATCGTCAGGTAATGAGATCCTGTGCTCAGGGCTCCACAGAAGCAGGTTGGGGCTGCTGCTGGCTTTTACTGGGGGCTTTGGACTTGTATTGTCCAACTGGCTTGTATTGTCACATGTTCGTAATGGCTGCAGTATTGAGTTATGCCTTCTCATTGCTCAGAATAAATGGTTTTGATTGCGTGTAATTTTGAAAGCAGCCGGAGCATCCCATTAGGTTTAGTTGGAAGGAGGTAACACCCCACAAGCAAGAACACCCAACAATGATTAGGTGCTGGGTTATATACAGCGGTTAATAGAGAGTGCAGGATTGATCTAAAGATACTTTTGTCTGCCTTAAAATGCACAGATGGAAAAAAATACAGAAGTTTCGCACTTGGTGACAACTAAATTCCTGAAATATGATTGATTTTCTTTCTGTCTGTAGTCTAGCTGTAAATGGCAAATCATTCACATTAACTGCTACATTTTTTTTCCCCTGTGGGTGGAAGCTTATTACAATCTAAACATCTGAAGTCGAGTAATTGGTACCCTGAGGGTCAAAATAGATTAAATATATAAGAACTTTTCTCTTCAGCTACTGCAGTGAGATAACACGGAATCACGGAATCTTCAGAGCTGGAAGGGACCTCTAGAGATCATCTAGTCCAACTCCCCTGCTAGAGCAGGATTGCCTAAACCACATGCCTCAGGGCTGCATCCAGGCGGGTCTTGAAAATCTCCAGAGAAGGGGACTCCACAACCTCCCCGGGCAGCCTGTTCCAGTGCTCTGTCACCCTCACTGTAAAGAAGTTTTTCCGTGTATTTGAACGGAACTTCCTATGTTCTAGCTTGTGCCCATTGCCCCTTGTCCTGTCGCTGGGAACCATTGAAAAGAGCCTGGCTCCGTCCTCCTTAAACCCACCCTTTAGATACTTGTAAACATTAATCAGGTCCCCCCTCAACCTTCTCTTCTCCAGGCTAAAGAGTCCCAGCTCTCTCAGCCTTTCCTCATAAAGGAGGTGTTCCAGTCCCATAATCATCTTGGTTGCCCTACGCTGCACTCGCTCCAGTAGTTCCCTGTCCCTCTTGAACTGGGGAGCCCAAAACTGGACACAGTATTCCAGATGTGGCCTCACCAGTGCAGAGTAGAGGGGGAGAATGACCTCCCTTGACCTACTGGCCACAGTCTTCCCTATGCAGCCCAGGATGCCATTGGCCTTCTTGGCGACAAGGGCACACTGCTGGCTCATGGATAATTTGCTGTCTACCAGGACCCCCAGGTCCTTCTCCTCAGAGCTGCAGAAGACAGAAGACTTCAAGTCTTCAAGTACGGTACAGTGTGCACGGCCCAATCCCAGTATCTCCATCCAATGAGAGCTGGAAAGATTTGCTTGTGTGTGTGTTTTCTGCACGTCGATAGGTTTGTTTCTCGTGGTGCCTTTGAAACCCGGGTTTCTTCGTGCTTTCTCACTTAACAGCATCTGGTTCTGTGTCCCTTTTGTCCACCGGGATTCAGAGTTTTCATCATTCTAGCCCTGAGCTGGGTTCCCAAGGAGGCTAATTAACAGCTCACAACTAGACGGCTTTTAACTGGTTTTGAAGCCTCAGTATTTGTTTTGCGGTACAGAGAGCGGCATGGCGCCTGAAATACCCTTTTTCCTCATAGTAGGGCCATACTTACACAATACCCGCTAAAACTGTAAGTCACTAAAAAAACCCATTGGCAACTAAACTAACAGTGCAGTTTTATTGAATTTTCACATTGTGGAAACAAACAAAAAAAAAGGACTAAGATGCTAATTTCTTGTTTTCAGTGCTAGTTCTCTTGATTTTCCAGTATTAAATGCTTTGCATTATGAGAAACTAGAATTCTTGCTTTCAGGGAGGGCTGCAACTGCTGCCATTTTATCTCACCTCCAGGGTCAGAGTCTGATTCATCCATCGGTTTATTCATCCAACACACTGAATTTCCCATAGTTTCGTACAGATCTTGATTTAATCCTGATACCCAGGAATTTCAGTTTCCCACCCCAGGTCTCAAGTTAGATGATTGCTGTCATTTGACTTTTATATTTTGCCGGGACCTTCAGCTGTTACTGCAGTCCTGAGTGACTGCTGGGTTTCTCCCTGTTGTGCCCACACATGAACTTAGGTATGAAGTCATTCAGAGTCTCGTCTAAGTCAGCGATACTATTTGGGGGGTGTGTGTAGAAAAGCATTTGCATAATGTCACAAAACTCAGCTCTTCCTTCACTGAAGTAGAAAGGTAAGATAAGGTGCCTTTTATAGGGCTTGGTACTCTCGGATCCTACAGAATTCTGCTTGTTGCCTGGCGAGGTTAGTCACAGCCTTCTTGGAAAGACCACGATGATGTGGGAAGAGGCGACCTTGACATCTGTTTTGCGGGGAGGGTTTTTTTGGTTTGTTTTTTGGTTTTAATTGCCTGTCATGGACTCTGAGGGGATAAAAGATGAGTCAGTTACAAATGGAAACGTTGTTAGCGTTAGCTTTTGAGGACCTGTTTTCATTTTGAGCTGTGACTGTGAGCCCACAATTGCTAACACATGCCTTTGATTTTATTCTGTAATGTGAGTTTTAGTAAAATTTTTAAATATTAGCCAACTTGGGGCCTTACTAGTTGAACGCTTCTAGTCCCTTCTTCCCTTCCCTCCTTGTGCCACTGTCTAGGTAATTAAAGTTACTCAGGCTGTGAATCTCCATAGGATTGAAATCTAAAATGGAAATAGCAAATTACAAATTACTTTGCATTTATTACCTTTGTCTCATTCTGAATAGATTCCAGCAACCTTATGCATTCTGGATAGACAAAGATAGCAGATGTCCCTTCCTTCAAAGGTGCAGTGTTAGCATCTCCTGTGGAATTTGTACATCTTTCCTTAAGTTTTCCGTTTCTGTGGGGTTTTCACTTGTGTAGTTTTCAGACACATAACAGGCCTCTTCATTACTGATGGTGCGACAGGGGATTCTACTTGCATTTGTTCCTAAAGCTTCCCTCAAGTTGACATTTTGACTAGCCATGGGGAATGCTATGTTCTCTATGAAACTACAGAGAAAAAAAAAACCAAACACCGAAAACCTATATAAAACTCTGGGTTGTGAAATGATGAATGCCTTGTCCTGTAATGCTGTGAAACCTTCGAGCGTTTCAACAGAATATTTAGAAAAAACTCACCATTTTAAGAACGGTATCTGTTGAGTGAGAGTAGATGTTACAGATGTTCAGTAACTTAAAGCAGGTTTTGTGCAGATAACCTAGGTTTTTTTTGTTGTTTTTTTTTTTTTCTTTTCAAGAGTGCGTTGGTTTTACATGAAATAGAGGATTTATCTTTTAATAATCCAAAATATTACTGCTTATGGATTTTCTGGATTTTATAGATTACCACTGCAGGTAAGGGAACGTCTGATTTCTTTCAAACCTTCCATGAGCAGAGAGGAGTTGTATTCGTCTACTTTAACTGTGAAGCTGCCATAGCTGGTTCTTGGGGCAGGAGGCTGGGATTTGCTATCGCTCCCGGATGCTTCAGACTTAACCTACTGCAAGAGCATCACTGCCAGCCTTAATGCCTGTAGCTGAGGAACATTTGTAACTGGAAAATAAAGGCACGACTCATGGGGGATTTGTGTGTATTACTTTGATTTTTGCTCCTGCGTGTAAAAGCATTTTTAAAGATTCGGCCAAGTAGAAAAGCAGGCACGAGGCTTGCTGCTTCTCCCATCAGCACTCCCTTCTCCTCCCCCTTGCCTTCCAGAAATTGGCTGAAGTGCAAAAAGAAGCTGAAAGTCAGATGTTAGCAGTACCTTTTTGCTGTTCATTAGTATAGGTCCAGACCCATTAGGAAAGGGAAAGGGAAACAATACGTAACATACCCCCCCTCCCCCCAAATCAGCTGCGCAAAACTTGATCCAAAAAAACATGAGAAATACATGAGATCACAGAAGTCCATTTGCTTTTCAATACTTGCCGATGCCTAGTGAGATACGAGATTATCCCAATTTTATCAATGTTTTAGCTTCAGGTAGAATTTGACATTACTGTGATTTGTTCACTTAATGCTCCTAGTGATTTGTCTTTCACCTGAAACACGAACTTTGGTTAATGAGCACTTTCTTTCATTCTGGGGTGAGTGAGAGGGCTTAATGTTAATTCAGCGCTCTGAATGCTCCTTTCATGGAGACTGAGGACTCTGCTCTTCGTTCCGATGTACAGTTCCTTCTTCCGATGCCGCTGTTCTTTTTGCTTGCTTCCACAGTGCAACTGAGGTGTTGTCTTCTCTATTTCCTGAGTCAAAGATCTCTTTGTTTCCAGTGTAAAACATAATTTGGAGTAATTAGCCTTGAGAAAGCTTTCTTTTTCTAATCCGTAAGGGATTTAACACTTGGTGTTTCAGGTAGTTAGGTATCTGGTTGATGCAGGGATTTGTTCAGAGTTCAGTGCCTGTGAGAATCCCAGTGTAAATCACAAAAATATTATGAATTTGCAGCTCTGTTACTCAGAGCATGTGAATGTGAGACCTTTGCACGAAAAGCAAGACATTCATCTTGCTTGTTGAGTTCTTCACTGTAACTAAGGGCATATGACGGTGATATAGCAAGGACTACATAATGAAATTGAGTTACATGACGAGGAGTTTGCGATCTCCAGTTGTTATAAAATTCAGCTTGATGATCTTCCGTGCCATTTTAGAAATGGCATGGAAAAGTCAGCCGTTTATAGATGTGCCTCTAAAGTGATTTTCAGCTTTGCACAACATGTCTTGAGAAGCCAGTGAGTGCATTATACTGCCTTCAGTTGGAGATATAAATATACATCTACGTTTCACATTCAGAATTGGGTGTCAGGCCATGTATTTAACTACACATTTTTCTTCTTGCTGTTCAGCATCATCTCAGGCTCGTTTTTCCCAAAGTGGAATTACTTATTCTCTTCTCCACTTCTAGCATTATTTATTGCTTTGCAATTCTTCCCATGCTCTCGCAACCTTAGTGTAATGTTTCATCTCTTCTGTTTCCTTCTCTTCCTGTATTTAAGGATAACGAATTGTCCAGGGGTGGGGGCAGAGGGCTGGGAGGTAGGAGGGTGGAGTCTGTTCCTATTTTAGCTGCAAACTTTGTTATGGCTAATAAATCTGAGCTAACTGGTAATTAGCCTCATAGTGCTATCTCGTGTACAGAGGACAGGACAGAGTGAGGAACCTGGACTTTGTACCTTAGTGTTCATTAGGTAAATCACCCCTGTGATTTACAAATGTCCTACCACTGCCGAGAAACGAGCGCAGTTTCTCTGCTGCAGTCACTGTTTCCCTTCTCACGGCTGCTTCTGTGCTAAAGCACTGCTGCGTTTTGAGCCTTACCTTCAGCTTTGGTCTCAGTCCTTCTCTCTGCTCAACCTTGCCCCTGGGTGAGCTCTTCATGTTTTCCTTCCTTCTCCACTGACCTGAGTCACGTTTCTCCACCATCTGCCATATTGTGATCCATCCTGCTCTTGAGGCTTGATGCAACTTTGGTCTCCTGTTTTTTTCTTTTCTTTCTGTTTTCTTTATTCATCCCCTAAGTTTTTCCTACCCTTTTTGGTTTACTTCACTCTTTGGTTGCACATAGTGCTCGGTGTCCAGCTTTGCATAATGCACTTCATGCCACTTCTTGGGGTAAAGCTTTTTCTTGCTCACAAAGCAACTCTTTTTCCCCTTTTGTGTCAATCTTTATTCCAGTGTCTTCTGAAATGCATTTCAGATCCATTGATCTCAGTGGGGCATACCGTATGTGAAATTACGTGGGTAGTCATGTCTTTGTTGGATAGGGCTTTAAAAGTAATGTCTTCTCTAAAGGTTCACCACTGTCTATTTTGTCTAGGCAATAATTTTAAGCTTACTTCAAGCAGTTCTGGAGCTCAAGACCTGAATAGGAGGTGTTAGAGTGTGTGTAGCCATTTGTTTTCCCTGTGTGTGTGAGGTGTCTAAGACACACAAAAAACGTCTGTTCAATCAATGTCTTCCTGAATATGAACGTAAGATATTCTCAGAAGTGCCTTCAATACATGGTGGCATTTGTTCTTTTCTACTTAGCATTTACAGTTTTTCTCACTTTTTATATTAAAGCTAAATGTTGACATGCAAGAAAAATAAATGTTCATATATTTCTTAAATAGTGACAGAGCAGAATACAGCCCTGGAGGAGAAGCAAGTTGCTGTTGAGGCCCAGTCTTGGTGGTGACCGAATAAAGTCACAGTTTTCATAGAATCATTATAGAATGGTTTGGGTTGGAAGGGACCTTAAAGATCATCTAGTTCCAAACCCCCTGCCATGGGCAGGGACACCTCCCACTAGACCAGGCTGCTCAAAGCCCCATCCAGCCTGGCCTTGAACACCTCCAGGGATGGGGCATCTACAGCTTCTCTGGGCAACCTGTTCCAGTGCCTCACCACCCTCATAGTGAAAAATCTCTTTCTGATATCTAATCTAAATCTACCCTCTTCCAGTTTGAAACCATTATGCCTTATGCTATCACTAATGCCCTTGTAAAAAGTCCCTCCCCAGCTTTCTTGTAGGCCCCCTTCAGATACTGGAAGGCTGCTACAAGGTCTCCCTGGAGCCCTCTCCTCTCCAGGCTGAACAACCCCAGCTCTCTCAGCCTGCCTTCTTGGGAGAGGTGCTCCATCTCTCCTATTTTTGTCTAGAGGTGCTCCACCTCTTCATTTTGTGCAGCTTATCAGTGGTTTGACTTCTTAAGAGAGGCTTGGACTTCCAGGTTGGGGTTTGATAGATAAGATGGTCCTACTGGCCTGCGTAGTCTGGCATTTTGAGCTCCACAGTGGCGAGTAGCTCAGAGTGGTGGGCAGCAGTGAAGTACATCTTCCTGGGTAAGGAGTTTGCTGACTTTTTTGGAGGGGGTGGATGTGCAGAGCATGAGAGTTTATGTCCCACTGGATTCTTTGAGTATTTTAAGCTGTACTTTTATAACTCTGAAAGTTCTTGTTGTCCAAAGAGATTTCCATTCCCTTTTTTAAAATCATCTAATGATCTTGATTTTGGAGACAGCTGTTCTGCCTCTTTGCCTCAGTTTTCCTATTCATAAAACTATAGAAAATGTGTCTGTCTCTCAGGAGTTCTGTGAGGCTTAATTAGCAAATGTTTATACAGCCTTTTGAAGATACAAAATCTATATAGATGCTAAGTGTTATTAATTACCACCAGCCGCTTTGTTGTAATTGCGGTAATAAAGTTTTCAGTGCTGGTGGTTACATTATCGTTGTTTGAGACATAGGTCAGTTTTTGTGAAGGCTGGAGGCATCGAGGGTGGTGGTAGCAGCGATGGTGCGGACCATACCGAGGTACAATGTGTGGCAGAGCTGGGATGAGAGAAGCCGTGCTTCCAGCTGTGAAATCTTTGTGAAGAGCTTCCTGGAAAAAAAAAACAAACAACAAACCTAAAGAAAACAAAACCAAACAAAAAAAGGTTAAAAAAAAATAAAATTAAAAGTCCATAACTGGGAAAGAATAAAACCTCTTCCGCTGCAGTATGCCAGCGTTTACAAGTCCCAGGGCTAACTGGGGGGTGGTGTGTGTCACGCAGTGTCTCAGCTGGTTAGAATGAGCTGGCAGCAGTTGCATTTGTGACATTGGCATGTAAAAGAAGGGATCTTTTAGAGATGATTGATAATTGGTGGTATAGGGAAAGAGACGTGGTATAAATCACAATTAGCCTTTAGGATTTTTTTTTTTTTTAGGTCTACTTTTGTAAAACACCCATGACTTAATGCTGAGCTATTTTTATGAATGTTCTTGTGCTTATCTCGCATAACCAGCTTGTTAAAAGAGGATATGAACACTTTTTAAGCCTCTGCCTTATAAATTGTGAGAAAGAGAAAAGAAGATTGATTCCAACAGGCTTGAAGGTAGATTCATTTCTCTTCTAGTTAGCAAAATGAGAGAATGGAAAAAATTAAAGTGAAGACCTAGTGGGGCGATCAGTTTTAACCAGGTAGAAAATCATTCGATTTAGCTCTAATGTACAATTTAATTGTAAAACTTTAACCTAAAAGAATATAAATGCCAGGGAATTCTGGTTTTGGTAAATTGATGATAATATCTCCAAGTCATTTCTGCCTGAAGTAATAAGGGTAAGAAAAAAAAATAAAGTAATAACAAAGGCACATTGAGGGGGAACAATTATTTTGCTACTGTCTCCTGAGGATCTGAGGGGGTTACTCGGTCGCATTATAAGAAGAATATTGTGCTGCTGGAATGTTGGAGAGGACTGATAATAATTGTGCTTTGAAGAAAGCTTCTCTGTTCTTTTTACTGTAAACATCTGAGATAAGATTGAAAAGTTTGGAAGAACGCAACACCTTCTGTGAGTTCTTTCAGCATTCTTAATTGCTCGTTATGAGATCTCAATTTGAATACTGCTGTTAGATATTTTTAGGGGGTTCTAGTTTACTAAGTCAGGCTGTCAGACTGCCTATAACAAGTGATCTGTTTCTAATCGTATCTTAATATCTAGTGTAATACTTATTTAAATTGCTAGGGATGTTTCCTAATAGCTTCTGCATCAGTTCTGATTATGAAGACCTGAATCAGTTAACACATTAGAGAGGCCACACAAATCTGGATCATGGGCAGCATGGTTTCTTAGTGGCTGCACTGCAAGGACTTCTCAAACAGAAATGATGCAAAGCAGGGAGCCGATTCAGTCCTTTAGGATTATGTGCAAGCAAATTTTCAGGCAACTTTCAACATCGTTAAACAGCAAGAAGAAAAGGCACCAGCCTTCTCTTTTTATTTTTTTAGTTTTAGGGAAATCCTACTTTAAAAATAACCATAAAGTGTACAACCCCAATGTCCTTCTGCATAGAAACAGAAGCAGTTTAAACACACAGAGGTAGATGATAGAACGCTGAAGCCCACACGGAGATGTCCCAAATGCTGGATAAGTTCAGAAAAATGTTGCTTTAGCTGTTCAAACTATTTTCAGTAGCAAAGTGGAAGACAATTCCTAGCGTTGTATTGAAGCTGTTCTCTCTCTATTGTGTGAGACTGGTGATACCTCATTTTGAATAAAACTCTGGGTTTTCTTGAGGGCTGTAAGAAAGAGCGACTATGTTCTGCTCCCTGCATAGAGAGGTACGGCAATTTGATAGGAGTTTCTTTTTCTGTTATCCTAGACTGTAACATATAGTAGCATAATAGCTATCTTTTGAAGTACAGAAAATCTGCCTAAGGGGCCATCATTTTAAAGTATAATATGAAATGCCGTTTTAATAAGGTTGGCTCCTTGCACATTTTAAGTGCAAGGAAATGTGTGTGTGTTGAAACCTTGCTAATCCTTCATTTGCACAAAGTATTTGGCTCGCTCCCTAACTGTCAAGGAATTAATGGTGTGCTTCAATGAGATCTTGCATTACTAGACTGTAATTATTTTTATAAGAGATTCTACACTGTATTTGGCGGTGCTTTATGAATTATCATAATAAATAAAATGAAATTGCCATTGTCAAAGCATATGAGCAAAGTAATCTTTTTCTTATTGTTTGTGTACTCACTGGCTCACGAAATTAAGGGGTTTCCAGTGGACTTCCAGGCCGTTCATACAAGTTGGTGAGGTTTGCTGTGATGTATTGTTTTGCTTGTGCTTGTGACAAGTAAAACAATGGTGTAGCTGACAAGAAGCAACTCCGTTGACGAGGTGGCAACACATCTCTCCTGTACTTCCTCCTTTGGCCTTGTACTTGAAAAGGGAGCGGAAAGGCAACGCATGTATTGGTTCACTTAATGAATTCACGGCCTCATCTGAACCACGGCGGCGTGACCTCTGGCAATTATTGTATGGTAACAGGCTTTGAATTAAGTTATTCAGAGGAGTGCTTACAGCAGAGATGTCAGGACAGTGCAGGTGTATCCAAGCCGATTTTAATTGCATTTTCCCAGTACCAAAACCAGGCTACAGTTGCATGGGACATGGTGGACTCCCTCGTGGCTGAGGACAGAAGTCCTTGCTGCCATGGCTAGACGGGGTCCAGTACCTGAACCTGGGTGTGGTGTCTGCACTGTTGACACATCCTCCGTCTGCACGCCTTTCTGGAGATCTGCGTCTAGCTAAAGCAGACAGCATAGAAGATAGTACATATCATTTACTTTTCAGGCGGATAGAGTCAGTGGGATAAAGCTTCAATTTCAGGATACCTACCTAAGATTTTCCCTTTAGTTTATTACAAATATTCCTATGGTCATAGTTCCTCCAGATGTTAGCCGGTGATGGGAGGCTTGTTGTACTAGGCCCTCAATTTCAAGAGAATTTTATTATTTAAACATTGTGTCTATTTTTAAAGTCAGATAATCTATAAAACCTGTTTAAAGCCACGAGGGATCATTACATCATCTAGTTTGACCTCCAGAGTGTATGAAGGAGGAGAGTTCCTGCCCTTCTATTTCTGTAGAAAAATATAAAACAAGATTTCTTGTCCTTCCTCCCTGTCCATGATAGACACAATAATTTAAACTGCCTGCCTCTGGCAAACGCTGGCATTTTTCACTAAGTTCATTATTGAATATTTAGTTGTTCTGTGTTGAACTTGTATGGTGTTACCCTCTAGATACTGTTGTTTATGTTTATATATTTTTTTTTGGCACATGGCAAATGCAGTATAGATTTCCTCCTCTGCATAGAGAACTTTTCCCCCAAAACCTGATGGGCTAAAAGCAGATAATCCTAGAGTTTGTGCTTCTTTCTCTTCATGCTTCACTGTATAAGTTGTATAAACTCAGATCACTTTCTGAACCACTGTATACTTCTCTGCATAATTGTTTTTGGCTCACATAGCAGACTGAGACACTTGGTCGCAAACCAGTTTCGAAGAGTTAAAGTCTATGTTACCCTGTGGGAGAAATACATGGAAGCGTTGGAGAGGTTCTGGTGCAGGTTCACCTTGATGTTTGAGAGACTCAGGGCCCTTCTGCCTCCTAGACCATGGAGATGGTGTTGTATAGCAACTGGGATGTCCGGATGCATGCTGTGCTGGTACTCCCAATAATGCCAGCAATAACACTTTTGCTCCGCGGCGCTGTCTCCCTTAGGGCTGCTACTGAACAAGATTTGCAGATGTCACTTCGGGCAATTAAGTAAATTGAATCCACAAGACTGTGTGGGAATGTGTCACAAGTGATGCAAGTCCTCCTTGGTCTTAAACCCTCCCTCGGAGAGCTTCAGTGCAGTGACTTCTTTAGGATGTAAAGAAAAGGGCATAGTAATTTTACAGATGACCTTGCTCTTTATGCGCTCTCTGCATGCCTTCCCTACATGGGACTCTTCTTTCCAGTAATGAGGAAATGTTCTGAGGCAGTGTTGTTGCCATGATGACATAAAATAATAGAGACTTCCAGATATTCCCCTGTTCTTACCCTGTGATCCCTTCAGGGATCAACTGACCTTAAAAATGATGCAGATCTGGAGCTTGAGGTCATTTTTGTTGTACAGAAACTTTTTTTTTTATAGGCATTGGGATGGTGGTGTTGCACTCACTGATTAGAAACCGTACGTGATTAACATTCTTGGTCTAAACGTGTGCTCTCCACTCTGGACACACATTTCCCCTAGAGCTTTTAGAAGTGCACCGAGTCATTGCTTTGGCAGAAAAAAAAAAAAAAAAAAAGGCAAGGCTTTTGCCCTCTCTTGCTTTATCTCATTTATGCCTTTAAGACAATATGTGTACGTATTCTGTGCAAATAGTTTTTTAGTTTCTTTCCAATTTCACAACGGCTGTGTAATTTGGTTTTTGTCAAGATCTAGTGTCTTCCCTAGGAAAACCGCATCTGGCAATGTACACATGTCTTCAGCAGTTGATACGTTACAGACAATGATACAGTTCATGTACTGTGAATCCGATGGAGCGTAGGCTCTGGTGTACAGTAGTACTCAAACATTTGTGGCTTAGCATAAAGTCTTCTCCCCCTTTGCTGGATGTAGTGAACAGAAATCTTTTGTTTCAAAATTTAGCAAGAATTGCCTAAGACCTACCTCGACCAGTTTGAAGGTATTCTTCAGCCCTGTTGGAAATGTTCACTGATAAAGCTTGGTAGCGGTGTTCGTGAAGGAGTTGCCCTCAACTGCGGGGGAGACGCTTGATTCGGGATCAAAATTGTGATCTATAAATACTTATTTTTTCCACAGATAGTCATGGGACAACTTCTCTGTCTGACTGTTGTTTAACTTAAATGCTTGTGAGATTGAGGCCCAAAATCTCAATTTAAAAAAACAACAGCCCACAACAAAAAACCAAAGCAAACCCCAAGAGAATTTGTGTGCTTGTTTTATTAATAGAAACTTAGATTATTTGTAAACAATTTAAAAGAATTTGTTAACCATTCTTGTTATTTTTTTTGGGTATGCTTCTCAGTGTGAGACACATCTTTTGGTTCAAGTGTGTACTATTTTAAACGAGTGTTATGTTGTCTTGAAAACTCTCCTGGGCAATGTCTAACTCCAGACATAAAAGCAAATAAACCAAGAAAAACCCTCTGTTTATCTGAGATGAAAGGACTTTTTTAAGAAAAAGAGAGAGAGAGAGGGGATCTAAAACTACCTAATGGTCTCCCATGTCTCTTTCAAATGTTCCTTAATGTTCTTCTGCAGTCCTCCGGAATTACTCCATCTCACTGGTATGTCACTGGGATATGAACTACAAAGAAGTCTTAAAATGCCACCATCTTTAGACTATATACTGAAGAGTGGCTGAAAGTGCTGCAATACATTGTTTCGTATAGGTTGATTCTGATTTTACTCTGTTCAGCTGTACATTTCGGATGAGAGATGGAAATTCAGAGATTGATGTGAGTGCGTAATGACAAATAATGTATTTTGGGCACTTCCTGCACCTTGGGGAAGTAAACATGAGGATTAACATCTTGGGTTCAGGGCTGTTCACTTTATGAAAAGCTGACATTTCTTGTGTGCAAGGTTGCCTATTTAGAATTTCTGAAGCTAAAGAGTGAAATATGGCAACTCATCCTCAGTTTTACTGTTCAGTATTTCTTCAAACAAAATTAAGCAAGTTTTATTATAAACTTGTCTAAGCTAATTGAAGTCATCACAATTTCCAGTTGCTTGCTAGGTTGAAGAATCAGCTGTCTTGATTTCACAGAATCACAGAATGGTAGGGGTTGGAAGGGACCTCTGGGGATCATCTGGTCCAACCCCCCTGCCAGAGCAGGGTCACCCAGAGTAGGTTGCACAGGAACGCGTCCAGGTGGGTTTTGAATGTCTCCAGAGACGGAGACTCCACCACCTCTCTGGGCAGCCTGTTCCAGTGCCCTGCCACCCTCACAGTAAAGAAGTTCCTTCTCATGTTTAGGTGAAACTTCCTATGCTCAAGTTTGTGCCCATTACCTCTTGTCCTGTTGCTGGGCACCACTGAAAAGAGCCTGGCCCCATCCTCCTGACACCCACCCTTTAAGTATTTATAAGCATTGATAAGATCCCCCCTCAGCCTTCTTTTTTCCGGACTAAAAAGACACGAATCCCTCAGCCTTTCTTCATAAGAGAGATGTTCCTGTCCCCTAATCATCTTTGTAGCCCTCTCAGTATTGGCCTTGTAGAGGTAGGCGTACCAGCAGTGGTAAGTGATGTGAAGATGAAGAAGTGAGGGCTATTGACTGGGGAATGAGCAGAATGGGCTGGTGGTAACGTACGGGGGATCATTTCCCCTCTAAAAGCTTCAGTATGTGACTGCTGAGAGATAAGAGAGCCTCCGGGCTCCCCTGCCATGAGACACTTCAGTGTGTTTTCACTCAATTCTTTATCTAGACTTACCCTTGTAAAGGCTACCAGTTCAGTGGGAAGGACACCACTAATTTTCTTGCTTATGAACTCCATGTTTTTCATAGCATCCACTGTATGGATGGAGCAAAAGAAACTAGCTTTGTTTCCATGTATTTTCACAGTCTCCAGATCTTTTTGGACTGGCTGCAGACCAGGTATGGTTAGATACCAGTCAGTGAAGATCAAAATGACTGTCCCAATGACCCTGGAAAATTAAATCCTCGGCCATGATATCAGGTGGGGCTACGACAGTGGTAGCAAACAGAGGTCTGGAGTGGGGAATCTCAATGCTGCCACTTGGGAAACCAGAGCTTGTACCTTTTATCCCTCTTTTGCAAAGCCCTGGGATTCTTCTGTAATCTTGAGTTCAGTCTGCTAAGTCTTGTGAAAACGATAATCTGGCTCACCTACAGTGCCATGATTTTATCTTGAATTAATAATAAGTTGTCTTTTCTCACAAAGATGAGTACTTTTGTTTGAAACTAAAATTCCTGTATCTTCTTGGGGATTCTAACATGTTAGCTAATACACTAAATACGGGATTTTTTCCTAATAATCCTTTTGTTATCAGGCCCTTTGATCTGCCCTGGATTTTAATGAGTCATTTAAAAACAGATGTCTTCTTTGGCAAATTTGACTGTGATGCTCTCTCCCAAATCAGTTACCATTTTGAGAATGACATCTGAGTCTGCCTATGTTTCTGCATGACTGGAAACTGTCACTACTCATTTAAACTTATTAGTGCTGGAAATGGATATGCTGGTTCATCTAACGGGGATGAAACGTGAGGCACCGGCATTCAAATTCAAGTGTTGTTCCCAAGAGTAAAGGAAGAGGCGACCGTAGTCATGAGAGCTTGGACAATTAGGGGTGAAAGCTGCATTGCAGCTCGAAGAGGTGTTGGGTGCTTTGCTAAAAGCAGGTTGTGGCATTTTTGGACAATTCAAGAAAATACTGCATTTTTAAGATAAAAGTTTAGTAGAAGGATACAGTGCTTTAGCTGAAGATTATGCCATGGAAGACACTCAGTTTTGCTCTCAAGAGGACCCTAAGTTGGGAATATTCATTTTGTGAGGGGGACAATGAGCATTTGAGAAATCAGATTTTTTTTTTTTTTTTTTTTTAAGAGGGCAGATGCAAAGCTCTGACTGAAAGTTGAGCCTCTGTAATGGCTCTCGAGAGTCCACACATACACTGAAGGTATGCAAAATGATTCTTAAAAATGCAGACCTGGAGAATGAGGGCTGCGGTCCTCCATCTATCTTTAAAGGACCTGAAGGGCTACGGGCACAGGAGCACTGCTGGCACACGGTCACTTTTCTCATCTAAAAAGGTTGTGAGACAAAAGGAGTCCCCAGGCAACTTGAGCTGTAACCAGCCCTTACCGTAACTCTGCCACTGCTCTTCTTGAAAGGCCATATAGTGCAAACCCATATTTTTTAATTTCTTCATTATTCTTCCACTCTATTATATCTAAATATATTCCCTGAGCAGAGATTATTTTCCCCTACCTCTTCCCTCACTCGCATGCCTAAATGCA
Source organism: Larus michahellis (assembly GCF_964199755.1). Classification (NCBI taxonomy): domain Eukaryota; kingdom Metazoa; phylum Chordata; class Aves; order Charadriiformes; family Laridae; genus Larus; species Larus michahellis. The sequence continues at coordinate 70,057,085 of NC_133896.1, read as the reverse complement.
AGCCCAGAGCTTGCTTGTAATGGGAGTATTTTGATTGACAGCACCTTCGCCATTTGAGACTAGTGGTGTGCTAAAATGAACAACTGGCATTTCAGAAACTGTAAAACTGACCTGACAGAGTGTGATTTTAATTTTTTTCTTTTTCTCTTCCCTTCTCTCACCACATTGTAGATGTGTCTTAATTATGATGCTGTCATGCAGTTATGTCACTGGTTAACATCTCTGCAACCTATGGAGAACATACACTCTGAAATGCTGAAGTGTCAGCTGGTAAAGAGAACTTAAATGATGGAGTTATAAATTAATCTTGGTTTAACCTTTTTCTTCTCCCCTAAATAGAATTCAGACTGCAGCAGTAATACAATGATCTCGTCTGAAGCTGATGGCTGATAGAGAGTGCAAAAATGACTTTCAAGGTGATGGGAATGGTTAGGACAGACCAGATGTTCCTAATGGGTTTGCGACTTCCATACTACCCCTCAATAACCCATTGATTTCTCTGTAACAAGCTAAGAAGTGTGACCTCTGCTTAACTACCAGCCTTTTTAAGATAAGCTTACAGTTCTGCCAACCGCCGATGCAATGGCTCTTTCTTCTCTTGACAGATAATAATATTGGGAGGAAAAGGAAGTTTTGCAACCCTTAAACTTCCTGAAGAAAAAAAAAAGGCTGATAAGATTCCTTTAAAAATAAATTAAAAACAAACCCCAAAACTCAATGAGTCATAGTGTACGGGAATATCAGCTTTTTTTTTTTTTTCCTCTGTGATGATAACTAGATGTAATTTTTGCCTTCCTTTGGGATAAATGGCAAAACTTTGCCAGCTTTTTTGATGGTGCTACACTTCGGTATCACAACCCTATTTAAAGGAACACTGTAAAGTTCCATCCATCATTAAAATGTGGATGCTTCGGAACAATTACTAGAATCCCTTCGCATCAGGTTTGAACATTGTGTAAAAGGAAGTGATGAATCGGTTGAAAAAACGTATGAGGAGTTTCCAAAAGGCGCTGTATAAATAACCAAGCTGGGCATTTTCAGAAATGCTTATAAGGCAAGCCATTTTCATTGTAGCAACTCATCTGCAGCTCACTGATTTGGAAGAGAATGCTACTTCCAATAACAAAATTAATTTCTGTGACACAGTGGTGAGACTTTGGCTCAGATTAAAACTCAAATATTCCCTTATTAAAGCACCGTTGTTAGTTACTGAATGAGGGATCTCATTCAAGTAAAATCATGTTTCCTGTATGAAGTGGTCGACCTGATCTTAAAGAAAGGTCTCACCTGATCATCCTTTGAGGTATTGCAATAGGCATTACACATTTTCACAACTCTTATGCTAAATAACATTGTAAAAGGATGTACTTTAATCTAATGGAGGTGTGCTATATGTCAAATTACCAGCTCAGGGGGACCATCCTGTTCTCCCTGATTTTTTTTCACAACTCATTGTGTTCTCGCTTTTGAGTATCTGTTGTGTATAGGGTTTTCTCTTGACCTCCTGAAAAAAAAAAAAGTTCTTTTCTGATCTTAAATGGAATAATTTTATTTATTTTGCATTGTTTTCTCAGGCACTTGAAATAATGATATATCCAATCTGTTCTATTTCATTCTCACAATTGCAGTAGTGTAGAACATTAGAAATCTGGTTTGTCCTGGAACTTGAAAGGGTAGTTGCTATGGTAACTGGGCACTATATATCCCATTTGGGACTTGAGTTAGGTGTGCAGGCTTCATTTAACTTTCTAGTAGTCCTCTCGAAACGTGTTAAGTCTATGAGCTCCACTAAAACATCATTTCTGGTGTACTAAGGAAAAGTAATTCCTCACGCTATCTCTGCCCCCCCCTTTCATAGAATCACAGAATTGCCTAGGTTGGAAGGGACCTTTGAGATCATCTAGTCCAACCAACAATGTAAAACAAACAGAAACCATCACTAAACCCTTTGTTGCATCCCATTTGCTTGTGCCTTCTTTCTCCCTCCATATGTTGAGTAAGCGACTGGAGATGCTGCTCTGGAGCTTCCCAGCTGCAGGGAGGCAGCAATGGAGGCGCTGGCCCAAGCTGTTGGGCTCCAGCCCTCCCTCCGTTGATGCAGTGGCTGTGAGAAGGGGACACCCCAGGAGCCGAGCGCGTTGGGCGGACACCCAGCCGATCGGGCACAGGTACGGTCTGCACCGCTGGGGTCCTGCTCCTGAAAAGTCCCTTTCTCTTTTCCATGCTTTAAAATCAGGCAGGCGGAAGCTCTGGTGACTGCCAGCTGGTGTCCTGTGCCCTGCCGAGGCGTTGCTTCCTTCTGAAGCACCATGCAGGTAAGAGCTCCCTTCGGAGTTCGTGCCCTGGAGGCTGGACCTTGTCCAGGGCAGTTCAAGCAGTTCCTTTTCATCAGCCCTTTCCTAAGAAGGTAACAGAAGTCAGCGGGGCTGCATGTGCGTTTAAAGGAAAGGAAGAAATCTTGATGGGGATGAACTGTTAGGAACCACTGTGTAAATATTTTTACATTATCCAGTAAGAATATTTGCCTCCTCTTTGATTTTTTTTTTTATGCTTTTTTTGCCAAGCTCTAATCAAAAGAAGCTTGGTTTTTAAGATGCAGGAATCTCCCACGTGCAAGAATGTGATGGCGGCTCTCTTTCTTCTTCTGCGTAAGATGTTCTCTCTTATTTTGGGTGATGTTTTACCACTCCTTCTGCGGTAGGGCTGTGGGCCAACCCTGTCAGTGCCCCCGAGCACTCAAACGGAGCAGAGCCCAGGCTGGATCACAGATGATGGGCTGGGTGCCTCTCTGAGCTTGCAGCTGGATCGAATTATGGTGCTGGGTTTGGGTTTCTTTACAATCTAGCTGAGGGGTTTAGCACGATCTGTGAGCTGTTTGTAGACAGCAGCGGGTCTCATGTTCTGGAGTACGTTTGGGTGAGAGAGAAGAGAGGCTGGGATGGATGGCAACCTCCGTTGCTGGTTGTAGGTGTACTTCACGTGCACGTTTGGTCGAGATGCCCCTGGACTTATTAATCATCCCAAAAATTCTTTGTAAGAGTCTTTCTCACCATGGTCAGATCGCACTAGCTTGCTACATTCAACTTTTGTAGGCTTTTTGCTAGGTATGTTGGGACATCTGTAAATATTTATTCACTTCCAGCTGGTAGCTTCCTATTGCCTACTTCTCATCAGTTTGTTTGCAGCACTGAGTGATGGCTGTGGCATCTACGGGGTAAAAAAAAATAAAGAACAGATGAATCTTTCTTGATCCCAAACTTCCCTTAAGCCCTGCTCATGGCGGGGTTTCCATGACTTTCTGATAAGTAAGAGGTCATTTTCCAAAGTCAGGGGGTTGAAAACTTCCGTTTGCCAGGATATCGTGAGGTGATTCTTCTTTTTCTTTTTTTTTTCCTTTTTTTTTTTTCTTTTCTCCCAGAAGCACAGAGGGGAATCTAGTTCTCACCTCATATTGCCTGTTCCTCTTTACCCTTGGAGAATATTCGTCCAGAGATTTTGGGGGTATTTTTGTTTTGTTTTGTTGTGGTTTGGTTTGGGGTGTGTGGTGGTTTTTTTTTGTTTTGCCCCTTTTTTTTTTTTTTTGAGCCAGTTTTGGTAAACAAGTTGAACTTGCTCAAGGCTAGAGATACAAAGAAATTTAGGGTGGTGACCTGAGGCCTTAACGCTGAGACATGTTCGCAGACCAGCTCTGTTACCTACTTGGAAGCCATAGGTAGTTTGTTTTCTCTGTAGGTGTCCCTGAAGAGGAGGCAAATGGAAAGTATTTCAAAGAACAAAGCTCGTAGCCAGCTTTCTGCCTTTCCTGGAGGTGGAAGAGAGAGAGTTATTGTGCGTGTCCACGGTTCTTTTTTTTCCTCTCTTATGATCTTTGGTAGTTGAGAGTGGGGTAATATTTTACATAATTAGAATTTTGTTGTTGATGCTTTACATCTCAGTCCTGACTTGAATGCAAATAACCATTTCGTTAGGTAGAACAGGTATAGTTTATACCCCCGGGACACTGATTGGGAATAACTGTGTAAGGCACTAGATATTTCCCTTCCCTCATGCAAATTTAGTGGGAAACATTTGCCCAACCCCCTCCTCGTTCTTTAGTCTTGCTTAACTTGGAACATAATGGAATGAAACATCGGGTTTGTAACAGCTCACAAAGGGGAAATATGAGAAGTACAGACACTTTAATATTAAACTTTTCTTCCTGGTTGGGTACAAGCTAAGCAGAGAGCTCCTGCACCTGCTGCCGTGTCCCAGCGCTTGCTCTGGGAAGCGCCGGGCTTTGTGGCTTGGGCAAGTTCTCTGTTGGGCTGGGCAGGTTGTGACAGAGGGGTGTGATTTTTCAGCCCTGGTTTTGCAAGGAGATTCCCAGTGAAAATGATACTGGAAACTGTCAAATCACAAAGGATTTGCGGATTTCTAAAAAGCAATATGCCGAGCTAAAGTTAAATTGTTTTAGGAACTGCCTAAGCATTGATACACAGGGAAGTTTTTATTTCTTTGCCAGGCTAGAGGACTGCCAGCTTTCACACTGTCAAGGAGAATCCACATGTAACCTGAATAACACATAATTGTGTCTCACTGGAACTTAAAAATATGATTTACGGGGCTGACAGGCTCTTTGTTTTATCAGCATTGCGTGGTTGTAGTGCAAACAGAAATGCACTTCAAGTACCTAGAAAAGAATTAGTCTGAAAAATATGTCATGTTTTTAATTCTGTGAATTGTTATGTCTCTTAGTAAGTCTTGTAGGCAAAACATTTTTACTTCCCTCAGGAAGACAGGTGATTAAACATAATATTCACATTTTCCTGTTGCTGCAGTATTTTTGCAGCTTGGTAATAAGCATTTCTTTTTGGTTTGTTTTTTTTTTTTTTTTTTTTTAATCCATTTGTGCCCACTGTGTTTGGTTTTGCCCACTGAAAGCAGTCTTCATTTCTGGCAGTTTCATGTAAATCAGTCGCATTTCTGGGGACGAAGCTTTGCCGTGCTATTGCTGCTCACTGCAGGACTGGGGAGGAGGTATTTGAATTCCCAGCTGCGTGTTGACAACACTGTGGTCAAAACTCTTTTTTTCTCGGTCTCCTCAGCAGCCATCCCACCATTGCCAGTATCAGTATAAATAATGAGTGGTTAAAAAAAAATGAACCAGTGACATAAACTCCCATTTCTATAAACGTAGCATCTTCCTGCCTAGTTTTTCCCGAGAGAATTTGTTCTAATGTTGTTTGCTCCACAGAGCGTGGAATATATTAATCTCGCTACTTACACAAGGGTAAATCGGGGGATCTTGTGAAGTCACTGGCCCCCTGTCGCTACTAAGCAAATATTTGCCTGGTTAATTTATGAATATTGTAATGATAAAACTTAAAGCTATTACAGACAAGTGCTTAGGTGTTTTTACACTGTAGGTGGAATGTGTCATGTCTCAGCGGAACAGCTACCTGAGTCTCAAGTAGAAGATAATGTGCACATTATCTGAAGTACTGAATACTTTATCTTCATTTTGCTGCTGTACTCGAAGTCATCCTGCGTCTACATTAATTTCCTATAAGGAAAGATTTAGAACTTCAGCATCCTGGCCTGACCATCATTCTTCTGAAGTAACTTAATAAATTGGCATGTAGGCTTGCCATCTCATGGTTGCTTAAGTCCTGAGGCAATATTTAGCGTAACAGAATAAGCAGTGCTCCGGTTAACACAATCATCTCTTATGCAGAAGGATGCATTTATGCCTTTTAAGACAAAGAACCTTTTCACTGTACGACTGGCTATTATTCTGTTAATTCTATGCGGAGAATTGCCACATCTTTGTTTTCCTTTGGGTGGAGAAAGAGTTTGGTATGTTCTCACTGAAGAGCCCAGAGTTTCAAGCCACAACACTTACATGAAGATTAACTTTTCTTAAGGACTTGAGGGTCCCCATGCAGTTGCCTGAAGTCCATTAATCAAAGATTGAAATTTCAGCCTCATGTATTAGTTATGTTTGTCCAGTTCCTAGAGGGCCAGTAAATCAAATTAATCTCAATTAAATCTCAGCATGTGATAGGAGAAGCCAAAAAAAAAAAGTTCATAATATTGTAGAGTTTAAAGCTTGAAAGTATTATTAGACAAGCAGACTGTTACTTTTTCTGGTAAAAAATGTAAATACTTTTAAAATTCACTTTTCTGTAAATACATTTTAACTTAATCATTTTTAGGCTCGACATAGACTTTCAGTAATACACTGGCTACTGTGCTTTTGTCTTCATGGGAAGAGTATTTTTCAGACCAGTAGGTTGAAAACTCATTTGATAAGCCTGTCTTGTCATCTAAGCCTGTAAATTGTTTTGATCAGCTTTGCAACTGTAATAGTAACCGTAATATGAGAAACAGAATTCCTGTAGTGGATGTTTCCTTCCATGTGCTAGAAGGGGACAAAGCTAAAAGCGATAAAGATGGTAGTCACTTACATGTGTGGGTTATGTATGTATTCTTAAGTTGACGTAAATATTCCATTTAAATCCTACACTAGGAATTATTAGAAGTGTGAGACCATGCAGAATTACTTAACCTCCTGAGGATGTCTGCATTTTGACAAAACAGACATCAGTTTTGCGTCTCTAGGTTTATTGATTGTTTCTGAGGAAAATTGCTCTTTTGATTTAAATCCAATAGAAACTTTTTTTAAATACTTGTCTTCGTCAGGCCAATATTGGCCTCTTTCAAAACAAGAAGGCATCTCTCCACTTCTGGTTCCAAAGGGCATCTTTAGCGTTCTTTCATATCTCTTCTTTTTATGTCTTGTAAGAAAATGTGTGCACGAATAGACATAGCCAATGTTTTTTGTTTTTTTGGTTTTTTTTTTTTTTTTCTTCATTAAATGAGATTTCAATGCTCCAGAGCTGTGAAAGACAGTATTAGCTTTGGTCTTTCTTCTAGAAACACCTTAGTTAAAAGCTGTCATTTACTTCTCCTTGGCCCATTTCTTCATTCATTTGGTTTTAAAAAAATTCCTAGAAGCTTGCAGGAAGTTTTTGCACACAGGGCACGCTCGGTGTAATCCATTGATATAATTTATGTATTTCATAGGTCTGTGTCCTAGCTGGGCAACCTGAAGTAGCTGGTTTACGTTTGGGGTTGATTTTTGGCACGGCATGGCACTGACAGCAGTGTTTTGAGCCTCCTGGGAAATGAAACTGTTTCCTCCTGAATATGATCTCGATGCGTGGAAAGGGTTCTCTGTCTTCTTTTCCCTGTGCGTCTCCCCTGTGCATCCTCCCTTTATTTTAGCAGGCTTTATTTCATCCTGGCAAACAGAGGGAGACAGTGGATTTATTATTAAACTCTAATGAGAGTGCACAAATTGTTTTGAAGTTGAAGACAAACACCACTGCTTGGGCTATGTAAATAATGCAGTGGGTTACCTGACACACTGGAGAGGCTTCTAGAGTTTCTCACCTCATCATATCTCCTGCAAACAGTTGGTAAAGGTCAGCTTCCAGTTAGGCTGGTAACTGTTACTTTCTTCATTAGGTTTTAAAAGGGGTGTCTCTCTTCTCTGTTTTTTGCAATGTGTCAAAAAAATGAAGCTTCCTGGGAGAATTACCAAAATTTTCCACTTTCTTTGCTTTCATGTGTTCTGCCGACATGGAGGTTGAGAGGTTTGCTGAGCACCCAGCCACTCTCCTTGCTTTTGGCAGGCTTCTGAATTGACAATCTAATATATTGCGATGATACAGACATTGTTAACATTTAATTAAAATTCCAACATGCACAGCCATTCTGTATTCACAGGCAAACCTGCGTATTTAGTAAGGGTTTAAGACTGGGCCCTTGCCAGCTTGGTTGCAGCTTCACCCACTTCAGCTGTGCTGTGTTCTTGCTTCTATTAGGAGAAAAATCTGGTTCCCATACTACCTAACAGGCAGCTTCAGTTTAGGATACGTTTGTTGTCCTCTGCAGATCTTGAGGCTGCAGAATTGTCCTGCCCTGTGTGATATATTGCCAGATTTCTGCTCTGTGAAAGGGGACAGAGATGGTGAAAGAGAAGAAGAGGGTTGTGCCTGGTAGCTTCATGGGTTTGAATTAAGCCCGCTCTGAACGTAGCAAAAACTTTCCCCTTTTGTTCCAAGCTGGGTAATATAGGTGTATGAGATGTGTTTTGTGCTACCCGTGTTGTCAGCCTTTCCATTATAGCCTCCGATCTTAAGGTTTTTTTATCGTGGCCCTGAGTTTATTGCTCCATGCAAAGATGTGGCATAACCTCTTTCAGCCTACAGTGAACCCTGTTTTATCCACATCTTTCTTGAATTTCTTTACCGATTTGGGATTTTGTTTTGTTTTGTTTTTTTGATTCAGCACCATGAATGTGATATGGCCACAATTGCGAGTCTAAAAGTAGCTTTGAATCATTAAAACAACAAGGTGACGATCATTATTTTAAATGGTTAGAGTGGATTTCTGTTTTTATTTATCTATTTTCCTCAGTAGAATTCTGGTGGTAAGATTAAAATGATGAAAAATTGGATTAGGAATTGTTTATTCAGAGGGATTTTATGTTCGAGTGTGTTAAGCATTGGTAATGATAATACATGACTTTATGCAGTGAACAAAACCAAACACAATTAAAATACTGTGTTGATATTGGCAAGACAAATTTTTAAGCGTTCTTGGGAAACTTAATGGGCTGGCTTTCCTCTAGCTTTCATGTTTTTTGCTTCTGGATGGGATGCACAAAAGTCCCTTTTGGCGGCGTAGATCATTAATGTCCTTATTCTGGCTGCGTGGCTTTGAATTTGTCTAGTCACGTTGCTTTAGGTTACTGTGTTTTGGTCATAATTGCCAAGCAAGAATATTGTGGAAATACAAGGGGTGTGCAGATAGGTTAATATAGAGCCAGGGGAAAGCGTGCATGTAATTATGGTGGTTTGGGTTGTTTTTTTGTTTGTTGGGTTTGTTTTTTTCAGTTTGCAGGGAGGTTGGGCTTTTTGCATGTTTGTTTTTATGTATGATAAGTTAGCCCAGGATTAGGTTTTTTGTTTGTGCTGTAAATCCGGCTCTTAGCCTAAAATGAATGTTGATTAGACTTCTGTACTTATATGTGCCACGTTGCAGGATGAGCTCCTCATTAGTAAGACAAACAAAAGCACAGATGAGGTGATATAAGAAAGTCAAAAAGAAACTGAGATCAGATCAAGGCCAAACACTCTTGTTCTGAAATTATAAAACAAAGGAAGAGAGAAGCTTAGAAATGTTGGAAGGTAACACTTTAAATATTTAAACATGAGGATTTCCTTTTTGTACACCCTTAACTTGTAGAAGGGCATTACTGTAAGACATTACTGAAAACATTACCTTTTAATAGGCTTCAATAAAAGAAACATTAGCAAGAAAACATTTATAAGTGGTGGGTTTTGTTGTTGTTTTTTTTTTTTTTTTTAATAAGTGGGACGTTTTGAAAGATGATTCCTGGCTCAGGCTTGGCAGAGGCTGGGTAGAAATTGATTAAAGTAATATTACTTTTAGTTGTCCACTGTAGGGCTCCTTATGAGTACTTGGCCATCATTAGTACCAGTCGTCACCTACAGGAAATGGAACTAGGGGACCTTGTCTTACAGCAAAGGAACTGTCATATTTTTTATTCTTTTGTGGGATCTGAGGAGAATATTTAGCCCTAAGGTCTCCAGAAATCCCTGCCTTTCAGAGTATTGAGAACTTTGCAAGGGCATGTGGCAATAGGAGGACGGGCAATGGTTTTAAACTAGAGCAGGGTAGGTTTAGATTAGACATGAGGAAGAAGTTCTTTACAGTGAGGGTGGTGAGGCACTGGCAGAGGTTGCCCAGAGGGGTGGTGGAGGCCCCATCCCTGGAGACATTCAAGGCCAGGCTTGAGGAGGCTCTGAGCAACCTGATGTGGTTGAAGATGTCCCTGCTTACTGCAGGGGGGTTGGACTAGATGACCTTTAAAGGTCCCTTCCAACCCAACACATTCTATGATTCTATGAACTCTGTCCTGGCCAGAGTCCTGCTCCAGACTGGATTGCTCCTGGTGGTGTGTGTTAGCACAGTGGGAACTAACAACAGAAGTAAAGTGGTAGTGATAAGTACTATAAAAATGTGGTTTGGTTTTTGAATCTGTTTTTTGTAGGAATTAGTAGTTATACTCTATTGGGAGCATTGCAGTTTCTTTTGAAGGAATAGAGTGGCCCCAAGAAAGTTGCCACCTTGTCCTTGTTGCAGAGTAGGCAAACTATAAGGTTCCCGATTCTTGTTTTAACAAAATAACATGTTGCTTTTTCCCTTAGACCTGATAGTTAGCCTGAAAAAAAGGTTTGTTTTTTCTTTCTTTTTTTTCCCCCCAACTGCATTACTAGACTAGTAAAAGTTATTACAAAACTTGTGTTTCATAGTTGCATTGATTTTTAAGATGATTTAACTTGGAAGGCGATACAATGAAGCACATTAAATTCTGATAAACCAGTCATTCATGAAGTAGAGGTCATACAGAAAATAATAATGAGTTCAAAGACTGTGGTCAGTACCAACGATGGAGTAGAAGAAAAAAGGCCATTAGTGGCATAACAGGTTGCTTTGAGTTACAGCAGAAGCTTTATTACCTTGATGGGCAATATCAGAAGAGACTGGAAAACATCACTTACGGTTCAATGCTTTGACCCTAGTGGACTAGATGAGCTCTAGCATCAGTGATTCTAATCAGCAATAAATGTAAGGGCATAGGTAAGAAATGATACTTAAGAAAATGGGGAGGCAAACTGAAAATTGTGGCATCCAGATGTCTTGATACTGTGCCTATTTGTGATTCCCAGAGAAAGGATAGCACACACTGATGAAGAGTATCTGGTTTTATTATTGAGTTTAAACAATGTGACTTGATGTGCTTGAGTGTGGGGGGAAAAAAAATTATATGAGCTTGATAGAAGTTTTTAGTGTTTCAGAGGCCATGTCTGTAGTATGTTCTCTCTTCTCCTGCAATAAAAAATTCATGAATCCAAGTTTTGATATAGCTTGGAAGCAACTTCTGATTGCGTCATGATGGGGAAACTCCCCCTGCTCCTCAGCTACAAAGAGAAAATTATTGGCACTAAAATTGATTTATTGCTACAGGCTATGCTTAAAATAACTTTTATTACCATAGTGGCCATAATGTGGTGGAATTCTGTAGGTGTGTTGACGTGGAAACCCCTGTGCTGTTCTTTGTAGAAGTGTTTTCAAAAGGCTGCCTGATTTTTGTGTTTTCCTTGATAAACAGAAAAGGTTCAAGATCTTCCTGATGACGCAGTTCTGTAGTGTGGTAACAGAGCTAGGAAGGGTCAGGTTCAGGAAGGACTAATAACTGCACAGTTTTAAATTTATACCAGTCTGAACTAAATGTTCAGTCATTCATCTTTTGGCCATGAGTTTTCTTCTTAACTATCTAGTTACTGAGTGCTTCTTTGTGCTTCTTCTCCATCCTTCTCCTTGTGAAGGGATTCCCTTTTTTCTGGCTTCCTTCCTCCACGTCTCTACAAGTCTCACAAGACAAATGAGCTATCATAAATTAGCAAATTTTCTAAACAAGTTTCTTTATTTGCTAAATTTCAGTACGAATACTGGGCGTTTTGCATAGTGCATGCTGCCTTTCTGAAAAAACAAGAGGAACCTGACTTTCCAGGCTACAGTGGGACAGTTTCCTGGACTATTTCGGCTCTCATTTTACAACAGGGCTAGCAAAGGAAGGACTTAATAGCAAGCAGCTGGGAAACTGGGAAAGTTATTTTTCTTTGCTACTGAGAACAGGGGACGTTTTAGTAGACTTTAGTGCTGAGATATGTGAAGGATGGATGTTGTTTTACCCTGGTCCATGCTCTCTACAACTACCTGAAAGGAGGTTGTAGAGAGGTGGGGGGTCGGTCTCTTCTCCCAAGTAACAGGCGGTAGGACAAGAGGAAACGGCCTCAAGTTGCTCCAGAGGTGGTTTAGACTGGATATTAGGAAAAATTTTTACACTGAAAGGGTTATCAAGCATTGGAACAGGCTGCCCAGGAAAGTTCTTGAGGCACCATCCCTGGAAGTATTTAAAAGACGGGTAGACATAGTGCTTAGAGATATGGTTTAGTGATGGGTTTTGTCAGAGTTAGGTTAATGGTTGGACTAGATGATTTGAAAGGGGCCCTTCCAACCTAGCCGATTCTATGATTCTATCCTCTCTGTTTCCTTATTTCTGTGGAATGTCATCTGGTTTGTTTGGTTTTTTTTGTTTTTTTTTTTTTCCCCTTTGCTGAACAGCAAGATTGAGCAAAAAAGGTCAGCTAGAAGAACTAGCACAGTTACTATTCACGGTCTAGTTTTTGCTGCTCTGAGCACCAGTGGCAAAGAACATCCCCTTCTAAGCCAGCAGTAGGATGAAAGAAAATGAAATAAATGAAATATCTTTGGTTGGTGCAGGGGGAATGCAAACTTATCTGCATGCTGAACAGGGATATGATGGGTGTTTTTGCCCCAACATAGTATCTGGAAGTCGGTAGTTAAAATTCCTCTTCAAGTCACATAGAACGTGGTGAGTCTGGGAATCAAGGGTTGAGCAGCTCTGCTCTGAACACCCTTCAGAGTGACTAGAAAGACACCTTCCCTTTCTCATGCCTGCTGCTCCTTTCCGAAAACAACCAAATTATTTTTCTTACTGCTTTTCCCGATGCCACACGTGATGCTTCGTGCGCATCCTTTAAGCTCCATCAGTCCTTGTCAAAGGTCTGAGAGTCGATGTAGTTTTTAAGAGCTTTCACAATCCTACAATCTCCCTTCATGGGAGTGGGCGGGGAATTTATGTTTGAGCTGCTAATGTCCATGTGTCTGTTCCCCACTGCAATACCCTCCATGCACATCCTTTTAAAGTCTGTAACGGTATTTGAAGACAGTAATCTAATCTTCCTGAATAATATGCTGCTCTCAGTTTTTTTTGCTTACCGCATGCGTGTATCTAAAGAGACAGATTTGTTTTCTGTAGCACTAACAAGAAATCCTGGGTCTGTTGAAATGTACGACCAAGCGTCTGTTGACTTCAGAAAGGCAGAAACTTAACCGTGTTAGTCTTTTATTAATAATCTCTCTTTACTTCAAGTTAAAAAGAATAATTTTAGGCATACTACCAAGATATGCCTCTGTTAGGGAGACAAAGGGTTTATATACGTCTATATTTGCCAGCATGACTTCTATGCGCTCAAGTTTAAAAGTGGATCCAAGTTGAATGTATAAAAACAACTTTTATAAAACCTGAGACTAATTAATTTCTTTCCTATTTCAAAATGAAACAAAATAAAAATGGTACCGATTGGTTTTCAATTAAATAAACCTGATCCTTGCAGAGCTTGAAACCTAAACATTGTGGCAGGAGGAACCTAAAAGTAAAACGGATTTCATTGTTCACCCTGCCAGAGTCGAAGCTGGGAAAAAGGCAAAAGTAAACAAGGAGACAGTGACAAGTAAGTAGCCACTGAAATAATCTAACAGCTGTTAATAAACCAAGCCTGGCATTAATGTACGGAACCAAGGAAGGTATAAACATTGAAAGGGCAGCAATAATAATAACAAAAAAAACTGTAGTGGTTTTGAACCTCTGTGGCAATGAGGATGGACAACGTTTAGACATCTGACTGAGATTTAGGAAACTTTGTATCAGCATAAGTAACATGAAGTACATTTTGCACTTCTATTGTCTTTCCATCAGGTTTCTGTCTTTTTTTTTTATATCCTTCCCAGTTCTGAGGGATATTTTTATCAGTCCGTTTAGGATTACTCTTCTACAGTGGGATTGTAGTGCAGCATTTTGAAATGATATTGTTGAATATAATCTTTTAAGGAGTGTCTGACTTGTGTATGAGTTGTGTGGAGGTGTCTGCCCCTTTTGGCATTCTGCACATTTTAGGCAAAATGATGCAGCATCCTAACCCATGCGACTGTGAGAAGAGATGGGCATTTGTGCGGCAAATATGACAAATATGCCTGTTGGTACATTCTTGGGAAAAACTGCACTTCTAGTGGTTCTGGAAGTAGTTTTGCATTGTATGTTTTGTGAAAGGAGGATTTCTGTTAGTCAAGAAACTCACAAATGTAAACAGAACTATTGGAGAGTTAGACATCAGTGTGGTTTTTTGGGGGCTCAGTGTCTGCATGTAGGGTAGAAAGTGTATTTAATTTATTTTTTTTGAATTTTAAATCCATTACTATTTCTAAACAGGGTTTACAAAACATCACACTAAACAATATGTTGTCTCTTTTGACCTTACCAGTAATGCTTTTCTCTTTGCCTTGCAAAGAAGCTTTTCCCTGTGGACTCACCCATCAGCTGAAAAAGCTGAGCCGAAGTTGGTTTAGTTTTAGTTTTGTTTTTTTGTGTGTTTTGTTTTATTTATTTATTTTTTTTTTTGCTAGAAGATATATGACTGATTTAGGAACAAAATGTTATGTGAAATAAACTGGTGTTTGATGACTTCAAGTTCTTTTTCTTGTACTTCTTTACCATCTCAACATGCTGCATCTCTTATCTCCACATTCTTAAACCCTGCTGTTGTGCATCAAGAGAGTGCTATTTAAAAAAAAAAAAAAAAAAAGAAAAAAAAAAAAAGAAAGAGTTGATTACAACTGCTTAGAATGCTATGGGGAAAAGGTTTAAAAAAATAGTCCAAACTCCCCTCTTCTAGGTTATTATTACTAATTTCACAGAGCAGCAGTGGTTCTAGATCTGTTCAGGTGCCCAGCTCCACTCACTTTGAAGGGTGTGACTGTGCTTTTTCAAGACAAAGCTATGCCAAATTAATTGAAATTTCATTTTTATTTTTTTCTTATTAAGTAAGTCTGGCCAGGCCACACTTACTTGGATTAAATACAAGCAAAAAGAAAACTCACATTGGTTCAGGAAGTTTGTTTTGTGGCTCTTCGGAAGAGAACATTCTGTCCCCTCTTTGCAAAACCAATACAAACAGTCTCTTGGCACAGACACCATTCTTTGTAGACACCTTACTTTAAATTATCTCTCGGTTATTTTGCAAGATTAAGTATCGCAGTTCCTATTTCCTGGATAAATTCTGCCTTGTGTAATTGTGCTTTCACTTTGTAAGTCACATCTGCAGAGGTAGTTGGGCAATACGATTAAATCTTCTAAACACTATTTGAGCTCCGTTGATGAAAGATACTGAATAATAGAAATTGTGATTATAAATTGTAGGATAGTAAATGTTGTTTACAAAATAGCACTTATTCAGAAGCAGTTATATCTCATTGTAGAAATGATCACGTAAATATGGGTGATTATTGATGTTACTGAAAAAGAGCTGTAGAAATACAGAATAGCAGTAAAACATCCAGAACTGTGGGTTTTTTTTTCTTTAATGGGTAGTTGAGGAAATGTGTAGGAGTTCTGCAGAGATATCTTTTTTTTTTTTTTTTTTTAAAGAATATTATTAAGCTACTCTGGGTTACTAAAGGAGTATTGAGGACAATGCACTTCCTGTGCCTACGTTGGGCATTTCTCACATGTGAGAATCTGGCATGAGCTGCTGGAATTACGAATAAAATCAGGGAAACAAACGTCCGCTGTGCAACCTTAATCAAACAGGGAGCAATCTCTAGTGCCCTCTTTTGATAAAGTATCCAGTGGAACCAATTAGGGGAGGATCTTAAGTGATAGGTTATTGGACTGATTCTTCAAGTGGCTGTATCTCCTACTGACTTAGGCTCTCACTAGAAGGGAAGTGAAGGATATCTTGTACCTTCTAGGTGGCAGTCCTACTTGTAGTACGTAATATTCCCAGAGAATGATAAAAGCAGAACAAATCTCTGCTGTAACAGCTTTGAAGTGAGCTGAAGGTTTACGCACACATTCAGATGTAATTTTTGAGAAAGAGCTAAATTTTTTTATTATGAAAAGAAAGGACACTGAAAAACACCAACCTTGCGAACTTTCCATTTCCATACATTTAAATCCAAAGACTAAAGTGTTTTGATTGTCATGTCTGTCTTATCTTTCTAGCAAAGACTTTTTCCTATAATTAAAAGGGCATCAATTTTTCTAATTGATGCCAAATCCAATCCAAACCACCCACGCACTTATTTCACCCTTCCCTCCCCCTCCCATCATTATCTGATATTTTGTTTGCACAGTCATTATTCATTAACTCTGTTCATGTCCAGGGCTGCAAACAGTAAAATCACATTAGCAAGGAGGAGCTCTGAGACTCACCAGTGAAATCTGTTTTTTCCTTTTCTGTTTTACATTGGCTTTCAGAAGAGAATCCCAAAACCTGTCACAAATTTGGGAGATAAGGGGCTTGGAAGCGATGAATGTGCTCCTGTTTGGTATTTTCTTTTCTTAGCAGAATTCTGTAGTTCTTTCATACTACTGAGAAGAATTAAGTTCTGTGTAAGAAGCTGCTGAGATCACCAGTTACTATTGGAAAAGAAAAGAGGTGTAGTCCTCTTTTTTACATACATACATATATATGATTGGCCAGAAGGCCAATCGCTTCCTGGGCTGCATCAAAAGAAGTGTGGCCAGCAGATCCAGAGAGGTGATTCTCCCCCTCTACTCTGCTCTCGTGAGACCCCACTGTGTCCAGCTCTGGAGCCCTCAGCACAAGAAGGACACGGACCTGTTGGAGTGGGTCCAGAGGAGGACCACGAAGATGTTGAGAGAGCTGGAGCACCTCTCCTATGAAGACAGGCTGGGAGAGTTGGGGTTGTCCAGCCTGGAGAAGAGAAGGCCCCGGGGAGACCTTATAGCAGCCTTCCAGTACCTGAAGGGGGCCTACAAGAAAGCTGGGGAGGGGCTGTTTGCAAGGGCATGTAGCGATAGGACGAGGGGCAATGGTTTTAAACTAGAGCAGGGTAGGTTTAGATGAGACATTAGGATGAAGTTCTTTACAATGAGGGTGGTGAGGCACTGGCACAGGTTGCCCAGAGAGGTGGTGGAGGCCCCATCCCTGGAGACATTCAAGGCCAGGCTTGAGGAGGCTCTGAGCAACCTGATCTAGTTGAAGATGTCCCTGCTTACTGCAGGGGGGTTGGACCAGATGACCTTTAAAGGTCCCTTCCAACCCAACACGTTCTATGATTCTGTGATTCTATATATGTGTGTATATGTGTATGCATGCAGCCAAGCCTATTTTCTTGTCTCAGAGCTCTATAGACGACCCTGTTTTATTTAGAGGTAGCTTTTGAGCATGTCCCTTTTCCTCTTTGGCCTGTCCTCAGGTGGCTGTGTCTGCCCCCTTGCCCTTTTGAGAGATAGAGGCCTGCACACAAAGGTCTCACTTTGATTGCTCCTGAAGCCTTTTTGGTCTGTTGCTTTTCCAATGTTTGACCTTTGAAACCAATGGCAACCCTCTCACACTGACCCAAGGTACTGGCAAGCGTTGGATGTGTCACTAACCATACCTGGCTCTTGGGGTGCTCCTCCACACTTGCACTTGGATTTTATTAAGACAACTGTCGCCTTTATCCGTGTTTTGCAAAGGAGCAAATGGGCACGGAGGGGTAGTGAGCTGGGAAAGGCTTGCAGCTGGAAAATGAGGTATGGATAGAAGGCAGCCTGTGCTGCCTTCATGCGTTGTGCCCATGTGTTTTCCTTTCTTCAACATGAGTTTCCTGGTCAGCAAACTGTTAATTGCTTATCTCCCCTTAAAATATTAGAATTTTAAGTTTTTGACAGAATTGGGTGATTAACAGATAAACCACCACTATAATCTATATTAGTAAGCAACTTGATAAAGTTCAGTACATAAAGTATCTCAATATACTACTTCTTATGTTAATATGCAACCACCGGATCAATTCAGATTGACTGAATTGACCCGTTACCATTTGGCCTTGTTACTGGATTGACTTGTTACCGCTTCTTGCTAGTTCTGTTGCTGTATCAAATTGATCTGTATCTTTTTAATTATGTTTTACTGGATTTATCGTAAAATGGAAAACATCACTGCAGGGCTGCCCCTGTAAGGGAGGGAGAACAGGACCTCTCGTAGAAGTCCCAGAATTAGGATAATGTCAAAATGATGTCTCAAAGAGAGTAACTCATAGAAAATATACAACTGTAAATAGAGCAGGTTTGGTGAAATTTAAAGGATGGTGCAGCTACGAAGCTGGAAGTGACTTGTTATGTGCATCCAGCTTACAACAAAGTGTTAGATATGACTAAAGAAATGAAATAAAAAAGGACTAAGCTTGTCTGAATTCTCGAATGTCAAATTCAAAATTAAGGGGTGACAAAAATTTGAGGAGAAAAAGGGAGAATACCATAATTGTCGCCTTCCAAAAAAATATTTTAAAAGTTGCACCTTTTGCTGTCTCCTTCCTCTGCTTTTCATCTTGGCTTTCACCTTATTCTTTCTTTCCTGCATCCTCCTTTCCCAAGTGCCCCATGGGTTCCAGCCCCACTGGTTTGTGGGGAGGTTTCTTGAGCTGTCCCCACTTTCTCTCAATAAAAACAGGTTTTGTCCTGGGTGTCTCTCTCTCATTTGGGCCATGTGGCTTCTGGTGCCTTGTGAGCCCAACCCTGGTCTGCTGCCCCTCAGCCTCGGCTGGGTGCCGGGAGCCCAGGGGCTATGAGGGCAGCAGGGGTGGGCTACAAGAGGGACAGGGATGCGAGGTGTGGAAGGGGCTCCACTCTCACCAATACTTCCATCCTTGTGCTTGACCAAGCTTTTACAACATGTATTTACGAACATGTTAGGCTCTCGTTCCCTTTGGATTTGCAGCCTTCTTGGCTCTGCTAAGTCACAGGTCCGTGGCTTTGTAAACTCCTCACCCCAGCCTTGAGGAGGGATCCAGCCCCAAACTGTGCTTGAAAGCAGGGGTTGGGGTGGAGGTTATTAGGTATTCTGACTATGAAGTTCCTGCTAGCTGTACAGAGGAGTTCTTTTTGATATTGCTGGTATTTAGAAGGTTCACATGTTTGAAAGTAGTGGATGAACTCTAATCAGAAGTGTACTTCTCCCTCTCATGCAGCAAGGGAAATCACATTTTAAGAAGTCAGCGCTTAGCAAGTCTAACTGATTGTATAATGCGCAGTGGAATTGCAAAGCTGAACTTTCTATTTTTTTTTTTTTTTTTCAGTGATTTGTCCGGTTGGGCGGCCGCCTTCTGGGTGACTCTGGAGAGATGCCAGCCACTTGAGCTGAATCAAGCAGTGGCAGGGACAGCATCTACCCGGGCTGAAGTTTTAATCCCAGGCACGTGGCGTTTGCATTAAGTGGTCACTGGTGAGTTGTACTTAAGCGCAGCTTCTGTCTCTCTCTGTCTCTTTAACAACTGGCACCTTGTTGCAAACTGTAAGTTTCTTTATGCAAAGACTCGCCTGCCTTGCTTGTTTTTCCCGGAGGGTGACTGACGAGCTTAGAGAAAATGAGAGCAATCCAGGTTACCAGCTGATTTTAGGAAATCCTTACTGTTTGCTTGTATGTTTATGGATTATTTTTACCTCTCCCTCCATGGAATGAGTAACATCCTGGTGAGGCCAAACTTCGAATCTGTAGCGGTTGGTGTGTTGTACCAGACGATATCACCGAGCCTTTTTAATCAGAGGAGGTTTTATATACCCTCTGCCTTAGCGCTTTGTAGCCTGGAAATACAAGCTGTGGGGTTCTGATAACAGAAGTAGTGACTGCCTGCTGTCAGCATGAGGATGATTAAAAATGCGTGTGTGCGTGTGTGTGTGTGTGTGTGCGCGCGCTTGCTCACTCCCTTTCCAGCTGAATAGAAAATGAAACTCCCAAAGCCTTTTATGTAAGTGCATGGGTTTTGCTTTTTTTTTTTTTCCCCTGTTTAAATCTCTGTGTGGCTGTGTGCAGACAAACTTCATCCCCAGCTTACTTTTGTAGATGCTAGGTAAAGAAACGAGAATGCTTGTTTTGCCCTCCAAAGTGTGATCCTGTCTTCAGTTCAATACTAGATACACCCTCTCTGCAAAAAATAATAGCTAGCAATTTTTATTTTTTTTTTTTTTTTTGAGGGGAAGGTGGTTTCCAGTCAGTTCCTCCCATCTGTGATTTTTTTTTTCCTTGATAAAACAATGGCAATCTGCTTCTTCCAGCAGACGAAATGCTGTGATGCTTTGACAGCAAATGTGTGGAGTGCTGCCTTGCACCTCCTAACACCCTGCTTTATTTGAGACACTGCCATGCTGGGCTGACTGCTGTCTTCCCAGGAGTGTTGCACCAAGGAATTATTGATGAGATGCAGCCTGGGCTGCAAAGCACACGTTCGCTATTAAAGCCAACATATGCGCCCTTAGCTGTTGCTAATCACCTGAGCACCTCCGTGACATTTGGGGAGAAGCAGCCCCTCTGTACACGGATAGAGTCCCATTAAAGCATTGGCACGATACAGCGCACTGTCAGATACTGAATATTCCTATGAATATCAGAGTTGAAGATCGGTGCTTTAAGCAGAACCACTTGAGGTTATTTTCTGGAGAAGGTATAAGGTGTGTTGCCTGGTAAGGATGGGTGTGGGAAGGGCAATACGCATCCCGGGCTCTTCTGCAACTCTTTCAGGTTTGTACCACGTTGTTAAGAGTGCTCATCAGAACATCGGGACAAAACCCCAGAGGTCAGTGCCGTACTGAGCTGTACGTGCTAACTTGATTAGCAGCAGAGTTGGAAAACTACTGTGGCCCGAAAAATTATGAGGGCAATTCTGGCTTTATGCTGCAGGAAGCAAAGGCAGAACAGGGAACTTGGGTACGTGATTTCAAGGTCCAGTAGTCTATTAAACCAGGCCAAAACCGGTATGTTTTAATTAATGGAAAGTTTGGAAAAGCAATTTTTATGCTTTTGTCAAGTATGCGTTGTGTTTTTGCCAGTTGGACGATACCTGTCCTTAAGTTCCCCTCATTCTCATTACCGGTCTTCTCCCCGCTTCAGTTCAAGCGTAACAGCTGCTATCTCGGGAACTGCTGAAGGTAGACGCAGTTCCTTTACGCTGCTCGAGAGCTCTGAACCCCAGTGCTTAAATAATATAACAAATTCAGCGCTAACACCGGCAGCTGTGGAGGAGAAAGGTTTTAAAATTGTTGCAGTTGATTTTCTGGGTGTGTGGAAATAGAGAAAGCAAGGTAGTAGTTGCAATGATGTTTTTTGTTTAAGATCATTATTGTTTGGGTAGGTGAATGTTTTTTTTTTTCCCCCGGTAAGTATTTTCGATTATTAGAACTCAGAGATCACAGATTTTCTAGAAGCCTAATAATTTCGCGTAGATGAAATTATTCTCTTACATTGGAAGCATATCGATGCCTTGGTCAGGAAGGCCTCAAATTTAAGACTAGTTGCTGTCTGTCATATCTGTGGTCTCTGTCTGACTCACGAGCTTGAATGCTGGCATGGGGGAGAAGGCAAGAACCTTTGCTCCCCTGTAGCGTGAGTGGGAAAGCGTCTCTGTGTGGGGAGACTCCTTTTGAAAACCAAGATCACCAGGAAAGTACCTCAAAAATGCACTGCACAAATAAAGATCGAGGCAGCCAACGCCTGCTTATTGCGTCAAGTAGTGATTACACCGTGACGTAAATCACCTTGTGCTGCGGATACGTCCGATTTCGTGGCTTTGCCTATGGCTGCACTTAAGAAACATGTGTGAGCTCAAATGCAGCTTTTTCTCTTTCTGAGAGCGCTGTAGTAGTAGAGAGTAGAGCTTCAAGCGCAGCGTATGTGGAATGTCCTGCACTTGGGGTTAGACGGTGTTTTGCACTTTGCTTTCAATCCCATTCAGTTGCTTTTTGCTACCTGCAAAACGCAGCGTGCTCTTTTGAAACTGCAGCTTTAATCTTCGTCTGTCGGCTGAATTTTCTGATACGTTTTTTTTGTTTATTGACTGGTGTTTTTTTGCATTTTTAGTTCTTCTTAATTATAGGCATCCTCTGCTGTCAGAGCAGTATTACGTCAAAGTGATTAGCTAATGTAAATATCACAGAATCAGGTAAACGAACCTCCTGCCCCAGGTGTTTGTTTACGTTGCTGAGGTGCTGAAGCACACTGACAGAAACTGCAGACCATCATAAGCCTGCAATAGAGCAACCACCAGCTATCAATGAGCGTTTTGAAACTTAAGAAAATATTAGCTTAAGCAGTTGATTTAAATCAAAACACCCTTTTGTTAGCACACGTTTTGCTTAGATCCATGGAGTCACTGCAGCTAGATGGACATTTCTGGTGGTTTTACAGTGGCAAAATTTAACTTCTCGATGGGAGTAAATGGGACAGCCTCTGAGACTTACTGTTATCCGTTCCAATCACCTGTGTTTTGCATTTTAAAACATAAAATTCCTAGGAACCATTGGCTTTTCTTAATCCTGTATTTCAAAAAACATGGTTACCCTCTTTTAAATTCTGCAGATAGGGAGAGCATTCGCACATCAAGGTATTCAAGACCTGGCTGCTCAGATGGGGGTTTTTGCCTTTGGAGAAGGCGAGAAATCTGGGCTTTTTGAGTATTGTCCTTGCATGTGGTGTGGCTGCTGTTGCCCACGTGCCCGGCTCTGCAGGCGAAGGATCAGTGTCACGAATGAGAGCCACGTTGCTCGCGGAGTGTTGACAGCTTGTCATTGCAGGCAGTGTTTTTTTCCTCCTGCCTTGTCGTCGAAAAGGTTGAGAAATGTTCATAATCTCTTTCCTGAAATGACTCACGGAAGGGCTGGAGTTTGTTCTTTCGAGATTCGGGGAGCGAAGGGATGCTCTGCATTTCATTTGTGCTGAGTTTACAATTATTTTACTGTCCCGGTTGGATTTTCTTAACGTATCCAAAATCATTAAGCTCCCGCAGAGTGAAAGAGGATGTGAAGAAAAGGAGCGGTGAGGGGGGAGGAAGGAAGAAATGGTAGTTAAACAGGTTGGGGTTTTTCTTGTTTTAGGCGGGGTGTTTATTCTACAGCAGCTATTCCTGGTACGTAGGGGAGGGTGCGGGGAAGGTGGGGTGACGGTGAGTACGTGTAATGGAGTATGGCATTTGCTCAGCCATGTGGCAACTAGGAATTGTACATCAGCCAGTTCTTCTTTGTCCTTTTAACTGGGGCAATAGAAGGTTTTTTTTTTTGTTTAATGCCGAAGTACGGGCGTTCTCTGCTCAGGGCACGCATGCTGGGCTGCTGAAAATTAAATAAGTAAATGAGATCCAATGACATAAAAACAAACCCGAGCCAACAAAGCCCCCTGAAGGGTGCAGGTGGAGGGCACCCTTCGTCCTCTGTCATCAGAGGAACGGGGCTGTTTGAATTGGCTTCCACCTTTGTTTTGCGAGGTTGCTGTGGTGATGAATAACCTTTGCGGAGGGTGTGTGAGCAAGAGCGTGCGGGTGCCTTCGTTCTTGTGCGTAGAACGATGCTGCTGAGCCCACGGCTTTTCACCCCCGCATCAGAACGCGTACGCTGGCAGTGGTCAGCTGCTCCCCAAAATGGATTAAATAACAAAAGTGTTGTCTCAGAGCCTAGTTATTGACGTGGCGTTAATCTGCTGATTGCTTCCTCGTGTTGCTTTCATACCAGGTAGCAGGAGACCGGGTGATGGCAAAGCGGTGGCTTTTTTCCATTGCATGGAAGGGGAGTTGCAGGGTAGCTGATACGCCTCATTCACACAAGCTTATGACACCTGAGCTTTGTCTTGTTACCTGGGCTTGAGGAAAGATAGTAGGTAGAGAAATAGACTGACAAGGGTTGTCTGTAGAAGGAAAGAGGGAAATGCTATTATTTGAGAGGGTTTTCTTTTTTTTTTTTTCTCTGCCATTACAAAGATTACATTTTTCTATACTGAGGAAAAAAACCTGTGTACCGTCTGTGGGTTAGTATTGTTTCTTTTTATTCTCCATTTATCAATAAATATTACAACAAATTCTTATTAAATTTAATGCAGCTCAAAATAGATAAGTATGTTTTTCATACTAAGATACAAAAATCTGATGTTAACAACTACATATTCAATACAAAAGTGACTGCTTGAAAATTAGAATATAGGTATGAATATTCTACGTGAGATGTACTTTCTTTATGAAGTCGCACTGGTACAAGTATAGTTTGATGGTACGGTTGTCTGAAGATGTTATAAATATCACTTCTAGGTAAAGAATTGCCTTCAAGAAAGTCTTTCAAACTTTATTGGTTCCCCCCCTGTTAGAAAACCCTAGCAAAGGGTGGCAAAAATGAATTACCACCCGAGGCAGCTCATGGAGAATCTTCTTCCCCGCATATTACCCTCGATCCCAATGTCTGCGAAGCTGCCCTGTACTTAACTTGTAGGAAGAACTCTGGGAAAAACTGAGAACTGAGTCACTTGGAGATGATCCGGTGGCCATGACAAATACAGTGAAGTTTAGAATGTCTACTTTTGCTGCATAATTCCTGAACTTTAAAAAAAAAAGGAAAAAAAAAAAAAGGTGAATTACTCAGTTCTGTGTCAGGTCCCCACCTCTTCAGAGACCATCATAATTGGTGGCTTCATTTGGGAGGCTACGTACTTTGAAGGTTGTCTTGTTCTTGACCGCAACCGTACTGAAGGATCAAAGGGGAAGATGAAAATGTTTTAAAAGCAGTAAGGCCTCTCGCAGTATTTAAAGTGAAGGTGGCAAAGGCAGAGTGCGTGGCCCCCTTGCACGATTGCTGGGAATTCTTGCTGAGTTGGAGCAGTTGGGGAAATAACCTCCTCCCCCTCCGGCAGTTTTTTGAGGCTTGTCATCTTGAAGTTTTCCCCAGCACAATTTAAACATGCTGTCAGCTCCCTTTCGTGGCTCACTCAGTTAAAATCACCTCCAGTAAGGAGTATTTAATTACGTCTTCTAATACCTTATTCAGGCTCCCCTCCTGGATTTTTGAGAATCTGGAGAATGCCGCTAATAGAGTGGAGCCAGCATTTACAGGAATAAATTAATAGTAGTACCATAGCTGTGCTTTTTACAACTGACACATTCTCCAAGGCTAACGCTGCACCTCCCGTTCTTCTTCAAATTCATTTGTTCCGTTTCAGTTCAGTCTTTTGAAATATTTTGTGATGAATGAGTTCACTTTACAAGCCAGTGATCAGCAGCAGCTGTTCATAGTCATGCTTTAAATTGAATCCATCTGTCAGTGGGCTCTTTAAAGCGCGAGTTTCACATTGTCAGGAGACCTGATTACACCAGAGCAATATCTGGGTGCTGTTTGCCAAGAAGAAAAAATCAAAACGAAGCGTACTTGGATGAATTCTGGAGTACCTTTGCAGTTCCATCTGTAGAGCC
Source organism: Larus michahellis (assembly GCF_964199755.1). Lineage (NCBI taxonomy): Eukaryota > Metazoa > Chordata > Aves > Charadriiformes > Laridae > Larus > Larus michahellis. Next base: position 70,031,864 of record NC_133896.1, on the reverse strand, counting down.
GTGATTTAGCCTGCTAAGAGGAGAGCAAAGTGACCACAAGAAGTACTTCTGCACTGACATGCAGATAGGTGTTCAGATGTAGGCTGAAATTAGGGGATGACCCACAGTAAGCTTCCCAGAAACCATATGCGGTGCTCACTGTTTGTTTTTTAATCCTGACCCTTTGATGAACCTCATCACCAGCTCTCTACGTTTTTTGGTTGTAGCGTTGGGGCAGATTAATGTTCTTCAGAGGATGAGCTGAAGGGGAAAAGACGTGGTTTATTCAAATCAGCAAAAGGAGACAACACTGCTTCCCCCCCGCCATGCATCACTTCTTATTTTCATTTGTAACTAGAGGAGGATGAAACGTGTCTGCTGAGGCTGTTTTGCAAGCTGCATTTAAGGCACTGTTTGAGAGCAACAAATGGTCATTTGCTGATTGTATTAATTGTTCTCATAATTCCATGTAAAAGCTTTGGTCCGTAGTAATGTTCTCAGTAAATTACATACTGGATGTGGAAACCAGCTGATTCTTGGCCTGCAGTCCATTGGTCTTATCCACAGGTAACTTCTCATGTTTTCTTTCTCCCTAGTTTTTTCCTCACCAAGACTTTTGTGGGAGGACTGGGCTTGTGCTGGGGTGTGTATATGGCTCTGTGGAGAAGCATTTCTTACCAGCAGGAGCTTATTCACCAGAGTACTACGTGTTTACTCAAGTATGTCATTTTCATTATATCATTTCACTTTAGGAAATAAAGCCTTCCTTGGAGGAGTGGAACAGTGGTACAGCCTCCTTTGCCACTGCAAAACTTTTTTTTTTTTTTTTTTTTTGTTATGGTAGTAGTAGGAGGGACTTATTTTATTTCTAGGATCAGTCGAGGTCTCCAGCCACAGATACTACCCTTTGTCGGTGGTCAGCTAAATGTCTCAGCATCTCGCATCACCCACAGCAGGAGACCTCACTCAGTGGGTGAAGTCCACCCGTGTTTCTCTGCTATAAGCTTCTCCGTCTCACTTTTGCCGTTGCTTTTGCCATCGCTGCTCACCACCGCAGCTGCATCCCTGCTGCATTCCTAGTGCAAGTGCCAAGCCAGAACTTTAATTAAACACTAAATTCAGTGCTGGCAGAAGCATAGAGAAGGGGAGAGAAAAAAAAAAAAACCAACAAAACAACAGAACACCCATACTGGCTTTGTGAGCTTGCATTTTCTGTCAGTTGAAGCTAGCACCGTGTCTTTGAAATGAAGTGTCTGTCGTCATATGGTAAGAGAAAAGAGCCTCTTAGCTTTTCCTTAACATATAGAAAGCAGCACTCTGTATACCAGAGCCTGCTATTGCTGTGTATCTCATAAATACAGATGACTTTTTTTTTTTAATGGAGACTCATTAACGTGTTCCACATGGAGATGGTGAGTATCGCCCATTGAGTGAAGAGACTGACTGATGTTGGCTTCTGTTAAGAAAATATGTCTGACAGAAGGAGTCAATACATGCTCTTTTTTTCCTTTAAGTGCATTGTTTTTCCTGCATGTGTTTAATCAGAGAATTTAGCGGGGGAATGCCCCTGCTTAATAGCTGACAATATCTTGTTATCTTCCTTGAAAATACTTAATAGAGTTAAAATACAGTTATTAAGATCTGGCACTCATTTGAACGCCCACTTGGGACTTTGGATTATAAACACGCAGTATCTGCAAATTAGCTGCAGACACAGAGTAAGTATTCAGACCTTCACCATTTAACATAACAAGCAGTAAAAGCTGTGCACCAGCGAGCACGTGAAGAGCCATGCTCTGCAAACCTGCACGCAAACGTGTCCCTCCTCACTGGGAGTGCTCAGACCGCAGGAAACTCTGATTTCAACTTTTCAGTCTTCACAAGTTGGGCCTGGGCGGGGGGATTTGGCAGGAGAGGAAAGAGGAAAACTCTTCTTTCCCTTCCCAGGTAGAGAAATGGAGGTGAAGGTGGAGAGCGCGCTGAAAGGGACAGGTTTCCCACATCAGGAGGAGCCGTGCGGTGCAACGTCTCCCTGAAGAAGCTCAGGGGGTGTCTGTGAGCAGCATCAGCCCGCGTGGCTCCCGCGTCCTTCTCCAAGCTCCGTATTTCTAGGCAGGGTGTGCCAAGCCCAACGCTGCGTGGATATTTGAAGAGGCGGCATCACTGTGTGACTAAGAGGATTATGAATGAAATTCTCAATATCTTGTCTAGACCGTACTGATCATTAAGGATGAAATGAGTAATTTTTCAAACCAGGTTCTTTGACTCTTACAACTGTTTTAAAAAATCGGCTTTTGCGCACCACGGTATGCTTTAAGGAGAAAAGCTGATTGGTGTTCGGGTACTCTGTATCTTTAGTTTCTTACTTGAAACTAGATGAGTGATATATTTGTCAATATCTGTTGCTGAATACAGGTGTAATGTTTGTATCGCTGAGACAAATTCATAGCATGAGCAGTGTTAGTGCTGCGTAAAGTTCTAAGGTTTTTTTTCAGATTTGTATTTTCATGAGTAGTTGCGAGTAACATTCTAGTATCTGGTTTAATTTTTATCAGGTGTGCACAGATATCTTGTTCCTGGAAATGCAGGGCTGGGAACGGGGTAAGGTCCAGACAGCGCTGACTGAACAGAGTTTTGTAATCTCTGTTAATCGCTGCAGTTCTTGGTGAAGGTTTGAAACTGTAATGGCTGAGCCAATAAGGATGCGATAGACAGCAACACATTTTGAAATTGCTAGCAACCCGATTTTTCACGTAGTACATTTTAGTAGGTAATCCTATAGAGGCATTATAAACCGAGAAACCGTAATATTGTAGCTATTATAACAGAAGCTGAAATACTCTTTGCTATCAATTGGAGATGGAAATTTATTCCAATTTATTTATTTATTTAGAATCTCTGTATGAAAAAATCTGCTGGCGTGTAGAAAATGTAAAACTATTAAAGCGTTTACTATGATCTGTCGTTGCCAGTATCTTTACCTACAAGATTTCTTCTTAATGTAGCCCAGGTTACAAATGGGAGAGGTAACTTTTTTGGAAATCCTTTCAATAAGTAAGTGAGGTGAAATATGGCCTGCTGTAAGCCATGCGGAATTTCTTACTGTTCTTCACTGCATCTGGGAAGACTTGTTTAGAGGGAAAAGTAAAAGGCTGCTCCGTGCTATATATTCACGTACAGTATTCCCCAGAAGCATGGTATAATAGCATACTGTTTAACCAGGTAGCATCTGCCATGTAGTAGCAATGAGCTAAAGGTTACATTTTTTTCCAAATGTAAGTGTCCAAAAATTAAATACATCGTGGATACTTAATTAACAAATCTATTTACCAGGAGCCAGTTTACTTTCATCTCCTCCACAGTCAAACACTACTGTGATAAAGTTGTACCCTGCGAAATTTCACGGGGCCGTATGAAATGTACTTTTTTTGGTGGCACGACTCTTAGCTGTGCAGAAAAGCCACTGCAGATTGCCTCTTCGCTGAAGTCCTCAAGGGCCAGCTAGATACCCAGTTGTAGCTGTTTGCACTCATGCTGGGGTGGTTTTTTTTTTTTAGAGACAAAATCCGTGTCGACTTGCTCTATACCTATCTGCTTTCTTGTATGCTTTAAGGAACTAGGTAGTAGCTGCCTTGAGAATTATCTATTATTTTCTTCTGAGGAGAGGAGCACGCGCTTGTCGTGCCGCCTGCTGATGGTCTCCTCCTCAGGGCTGCTCGCTCGAACGTGTGTACTGCTCAGTACGAGAGGGATGGCACGGGTGGCTGGATGATTCCCTGCCATTTCAAAGACGAGCCGCTTCCCTGCTGCCAGAATTTACATTTCGTTCCCCAATTGCTCTACAATTCGGTCAAGGCAAACCTGCAATACCGGCTTTTGTGGCACAGGCCGCTCTGTTTGAAGCTGGGTATGTGGCAAGGCATCGTGTTTATTACCAAGCTCCTAATATCCATCCGGCTGCATCCCTGTCGGTGTCCTTTCTGTAGCTTAAAAGCCCTTGCTAATATATCGTAGCTCTCACACAGCTCATCCAACACGTGCCTTTTGTAACGCAGGGCCGCATCCATGTTTCGTCTTGTGGGCCGAATAGCATTTCAGGCAAAGAGGAGACTGCTTGGTCTTAAGACTTAATTGCTGATAAATAAGGGTCTGATTCAGCTGACAGCTTTCACCTTATTGATATGTTCCTATCAAATTGTGCTGAGTAGGGAGCTTCAGCAACCTGTGAACTTTGGCACCTGCCTCTTTACAGGGAGGTGCAGCTGGTGGCAACTAATAATTTCTGTAACAGAGGTGAAGTGCAAAAAAAAATATGGTCAGCAAATAAGAAAATACAAATTCCTCTGTGAAAAGGAATAGTAAAGTTCAGGTTACTGGCAAGACATGGATAGACCTGTACAGTTTTATGACACTGAACTGCAAGCACTAGTTGAAGGTTTCAGTTTTGAAAGAGGAAGGGCCACAAACACGATGAGAGGGCTGGATCACCCCTCCTATGAAGACAGACTGGGAGAGTTCAGCCTGGAGAACAGAAGGCTCTGGGGGGACCTTATAGTGGCCTTTTAGTAGCTAAAGGGGACCTACAGGAAAGCTGTGGAGGGACTCTTTATCAGGGAGTGTAATCATAGGACAAGGGGTAACAGTTTTAAACTGTAAGAGGGGAGATTTAGATTGGATATCAGGAAGAAATTCATTACTGTGAGGGTGGTGAGACACTGGAACAGGTTGCCCAGGGAAGCTGTGGATGCCCCATCCCTGGAGGTCTTCAAGGCCAGGCTGGATGGGGCTTTGAGCAGCCTGGTCTAGTGGGAGGTGTCCCTGCCCATGGCAGGGGGGTTGGAACTTGATGATCTTTAAGGTCCCTTCCAACTCTAACCATTCTATGACTGTATGATTATTCTTACTTCTGTTTCCATGCTGATCCCTCTGTGGGCTGAGGAAAGGGCTATGTCTGTCTAAAATTCTTAGTGAAGGTCACAAAGATCACCTGCTTTATGTTGTGGTCAACCATGGAGTATTGGCTGCCAACAGATGCAAAATATTAAAGCAAATGGATCAAACATGTGAGTCATTGTGGTTGTGTATTGCAAAGTTTGGCTTATTTTTTCATATTTCTTGTCCCATTGCTTTTCTCTTTTAAACAAAGCTGTTGATTTTTCCTTCTTGTGCAAATGAGTTTTCATAGTTCTTACTAATCTTTTCTCTGTGCTTTAAAAAAAGGAAAAAAAAAACAACCCACACCAAAGCTCCAAAATATTTATTCTACGGGTTCCAAATTCTTACTCTTGTTTGGAGGTCCAAAGAAATTCAGACTAGAACTGTTTCTACATATTATTGTTACTTGTCTTCACAGAAACAAAGCAAAGTGGAAAAAATACCCTTTCTACCATGTGACCATTTAGAAAAGCAGTGTCTGATTTTAAACTAGTTCATTGCTTAATGGATTGTACTAACTGAAAAAAAAATAAAATTAGAAAAGTCTTCCTCTGTGCTGTCATTGAAGGTGTTTATTATGACACTGCTCATCTTTACTCATAAGGATGTATTTTTTCCCCATCACTTAAACATGCTTTTTAAATTCATTATTGATGTGGAAAATATAATTAGTCAAGGGCGTGTAAGCCAGTCTCATTTATCCTTCCCCCCCCCCAAATTAATTTCTCCTTTCCGTACTTCTCAGTGCTTCATCTGAGGGGAGAGGGGGGTGGAAATCCCTTTCTCTCCTGTCTCTTCATTGGGCTTATTTCCATTCTTTGCTGGCAGAGAAACTCTCGTTACTGAACCAGCAAAACCTTTCAGGTGCTGTTTGTAACTTATTTTAGAGATTAGGTGTGCTCCCAGAGGTGACTGTAAGTGAGAGGGATTCCTGAAATCTGTTGCTGTTCTGACACTCCACCTTTGGTTTGCGCAGCGGCTGCCTGCGCTGGGCTTTTCCTCAATTACGCAGGTGAGCTCAGTCCTTCCCAAGTGTTTTTTAAACAGCCCTTTAGTCTCCTGCCTTGGTAACTAAGGCCTGGGTGGCTTGGAAAAGCAAAGCTTTGGGGGTGTGTGTGGCCTGTCGGAATTTTCTGTTGCTTTCAGGCTACGCGCGAGCTGCCCCTCAGTGCTCTGAGTTGCTCCGTGCTCAGGCGTTAGGTGCTATGTTTGCTGTCAAAATAACAGAGCGTGACCGTGTGCCGTTGATACAAAACGTGAGGTGAAATCTGTGGTGTACGTAGGAAGCCACAGGAATGGTACCGGATTATATACTGCTGGTGATGCTCGCAAAAATCTCTGGTGAAAATCCCTTTGACAAGTTTGGTAGGGATTGAATAGGTGCAGATGAAATGTTATGGGATTCTGGCATAATATCTGTTAGTGATTTTTATGTGCTCAGCTTTCATTATTAACAGTGTTCCAAAATATATGCACTGAGATTTTTCAAAGCAGGTTGGAAAACATAATCCTGAAAGCAGTAGTCATTTCACTAGCAGTTGTCAATTTTCTCTGTTCTGCTTTGTAAATTCAGATTTATCTTTTTTTTGTCTTTATTCTCTCATACTGCATGCTTAAAAAATGCCAACTAGGCAAGTGTACCTTTTTCAAAGTCCTTATTGTTTGTGTCATCACAGCATAATAAAATTGACCTTGGTCCTAGGGGCTTTGAAAAGACTGCAGTAATTGTCTAGATGTTTACCTTGTAAAGCTACCTTCTTTGCATTGAAATATACAGTGATTTAGTGTTTTGTTGATACTAAATTCATGATTCCTTCAGTTAAACTACTGTGAGAAGCCACACTGCGATTCTCTTCTTCCCTTTACAATAGTATTCACTGTTGTAAAATCGTAATGCAATGGATGGATGTTGCACAGAAACAAGGTAACCATTGACTTAAAAGAATTCTTGGTTGACGCCCTTGGAAAACTCAATGAGGAACTTCATACAATACTGAACTCGTAAAGAAGCCAACACCTCTTTGCTGATATGCAAAGCTATTTGTCATTTAGGGAAGAGGTAAAGCAGCATCTTGAGTGTCAGTACTGCCTGACTATGTCTTAAGATTATTTTTTTTTTTTTTTTGAGGTGGAGCTTTGAAAGAATATATTATTAACTATGAAAGAATGTGTTATTTGCTATTTGAGGATTTTAATGATTTCGCTTGTCATTTGTCAAAGTACATAACAAAATTAGTGTGTGGTGTACAACATTGATAAATCTTAGACTGTTGGCCCTTTGAGCATTTATATCTTATCAGCAGTGAAGTCTCTTGTAAAAGAAGATTCCCATGAGAATTTAAAGCAATAATATCACCTATACTTTGTAGACCATCAGAATGTGATTCCTTTGGGATGGTACAAGTATGATTATCACAATCATCTTAGTATTCATTTGAAATTATTTTTTCTGATGCCAAACTACAAGGTTTACGCATTTTTGTTTCATTTTATTGATAAAATAGTGTCCAGCTCAGGATGGTCTTGGCTGTGAGTACACAGTCTTAATCCTAAGGATTTCCTTTCTAAACGTTATGATTTTGTCACAGAAGTTATGAAGCATGTTGCTTCTAACAACTTTCTGCATATAGTTAAGGGTTAGAGGCAATGTGTAAACTTGAAAGCAGAAGCTGCAGTAGAAAACTTTTGAGTTTTGTATTGAAGGAAAGAATTTGGCTTAAATCTGATCTAGATATTTTTTGCATTTTTTAATTTTTTTTTTTTTTTAACTGGTGGATATATTGTTTGTAATCAAACTGAAATTGTTTTTGAATAGTGAAAAACCACTTGTTTGTACTAAACTAAAGTAATATTTCTATATTAAATTTCACCCTGAATTATCATAGCCATTGAGAGAGGAGCTCCAACACCTGCCTGTGGTGAGAGCAGGCAGGAACATTCCTGGTTTTAGAGGTTGGGAAAAGCAGACGTTGAGATTTGAATTAGTGGGGGCCCACAGTGAATCCAGTTAAGGGAGAGAATGAGACGCATCTTTCCTGAGACATTATTTTCTTTATGCAAGATAACCTACTTTAGGGGTGACGTATGCAAGTGGGGCTGGGACATGTCCAAGGTGGCAGCAAGTAATAGTGTTGCCTCTGGTCTCGGAGAAGCCCTGAAGGGGGGATGCCTGCCCTGCTGTTGAGCTGTGCCCACAGCATGTGTGGTGTTTGCTGTTCTTGCAGGAGCAACTTCTGTTTCAGCTCAGAGGAAATCAAGTACCAGCGGTACCGAGCGGGATGTAGGAACATGCAGGGCCTTTTCTCTGAGAGCTTTTCTGTTAGCCTAACAGATTATTCAAGTGTTTTCCCATTGACTTAGTGCAGTCAGTGGTTTCAGCTGTAACCTTTAAATAGGACTTAAGTCTGTCAATAGATACTGATGATAGCTGTGAATCTGGGAGGAGGGAAGGGGAGCTCTTCTTAAGAGGCGGTGTGGAGCCATGGGCCATGGCCTCACTGGGACTGGGGAAGGAGGGAGGTAAGACAACAAGCCCTTCGGAAAGGAGCGGAATGTCGGTTTGGATGAGTGTGGGATTGGGTCAGTCCCTGTCCCTTGCGCTGTGCCTGTGGGTCCCTGCAGTGGCTCTCTGCGTGCAGCCGTCGTTTCCCTCTCATTAGCATCCGTGGGTGTTATTGCACTCATGGCAGAATGCAAATCCTACACAAGGGGTTGGGAGATAAAGCGGGAGGTAGAACTTTTCCTGCAGGAAAAGGAAAGGGAAAAATATACTCCAAATGCCCCCCGCCTTCCCAGAACAAGGAGTGCGGGAGGGGTGTGTGGGGGCACAGTTGTCATGTGCCTGATATGGGGTTCCATCTCTCAACCCAAGACCCTAAGTAGTTTTCACTCTTCCCTTCTCTTTCAGCAAATATCGATAAATAGTTGTGATGAATGCAAATAACGCCTAGGGAGCTGCATGTTGGTTTTCATTTTGCTGTGTCCGTGACGGTGACAAAGATGGCTTTGAGATCAAGAATTTCTTGGCAGCTTTATTAAAGGTCCTGTTGACTTTTACCTCTACTACCTTTCACCCATCCCTATGGCAGTACTCAGAAAACGCCCTTTGCTAGCCGCTATCTGTGTCTTTAATTTCAGCTGAGGGGGAAAAAAAAGCCACCTCATTTCTCACACTCTTACTTAAACCGTATAACGCCCGCGATGCAGAGAGTTTTGTACCTACCCAGGTTTCCTAAATCTCCTGCAGACAACCGGGTGGGCAGTCAGCGGGGGTAGCCTGCTCCTCGTGTCCGAGACCCTCCACTGGGGGCATGGATGGGCGGTGATTCGGGAGAGCCCGCTGTCACCCAGGCTCAGCTGATAATTTCTGCTTGGCATATTGCCTGTTCCTGGCTCTTAATGACATCACTTGGGAAGAAGAGCAGGGGCTTAAAAGTAGGAAGAGAAGAGCTGTCCATCCCATAGAGACAAGGAAGAGGCTTCTGGTCCCAGAGTAGGAAATACATTTCAGTGGATCCAGGTATGTTTGCTCTTAATTTACTGTTTGTTGCTTATGTTTCTCCAGTAAGCTTTGCCTTTTTTTTATTTTCCTAACTGCAAATGGTTGAATTAAAGTACTTATCAGTACATTCTTGAGCAATATGAAAGGCCCAAGTCCAAGGTAACTTATGACACCTCGTTCAGCCTATATTTTGCCATACTCCAATAATAGAAACTATTTCCAGAATGCATGAAACACTTTGTACTCTGATCTTGTGAACTGGAGAGACAGGGTTATGGCTGGTTCACCTCTCTGTAATCGTGCTGTCTCTGGCGTAGTCTTTTTCGTGACGAAAAAGTTGAAAATCGTGGTGCTTTTGGGTTTGTTTTGTTTTTTAAATTCTCTGGCTGAACTGAGTTTTGAGGGCTGTTCTGTGTACTACATCCTTCACTATTTGCACTGGAGGGAACAAGGGTTTTAATTTGATAAAACTGCCAACCATTGCTTTCGTCTCACGCAACTGAATTGCCGAAGACGACAGCAAAAAAGATTGCCACGGGATGGGAAGAAATCATACTCGAGTTTTGAGAAGTGGTAGCTTAGGTTGGGCAGTCCGGAGACTGGGGCTTTGAGAGCCCCTTTGTGCTCTGCAGTTATTGTCACAGGGCAGTGACTCACAGATGTAAATGTCGGGCCGCACCTACGTTGTCGCCAGCTTTGGTCCTGCTGGGGGTGGAAAGAGGAGCGAGTTGGGTCTGAGTGCCAGGGTGTTTGCTTGGAAAGGAGGGCTGTAGGGAGGTGGGCCAGAGGGATGCTCCCAAGTACCTGCTCCCTTTTTTCTAGGAGGGGAAGGTGACAAATGGGGCAGGAACGGCTCGCTGCCTGGAATCAGCCTGTGAGATATTAGTGGAGCCTCACTGAACTAAACTGCAGTATTACTCCACTGTTTTTGGCATTAGCTCTTTTAATTGCTCTAGATTTTAATTATTTTTTTTTGTAATATCTTTTTTTTTTCCCCAACCACTTTGACTAGTTTGACTTCTCAGTTCATTTGCTAGAAGCAGTCACTTCATCCTTCGGATGTCAGTGTGCTGTTGGATGTTAGCATTTGACCTCCAGAATTAGTCATCTAATTAAGGAGTGGGTTGACCACGTAAGTCTGTGTTTGACCAAATTGCTAAGAAATAACTTTGTGCATACTAATGATGCTGAATACAGACTGCTTGAAGTCCTAGTGCTTGCAGAAGCAGCTGCAACTTTTTTCCCCTCCCGTCTTCATCCAGGCCCAGGAATGAACACTCTGATTCAACGTAAGTGGCTTTTTGCTTGAATGGCTTATATTCAAATCCTGGTTCAAACTGCACAGGAGAGACTTGAAAAAAACCACCCATTTGTTTCGACATGTGTTGTTTTTTTTTTTTAAATAGTTGATGCGACACTTAAAAAAATATTGCTGTGAAATGATGTGTCTTCAGGAGATCCTGTATTGGCATTTGGAGAACATTTTTTAAAGTTTGAAATCTGAACCAAAAAGTGACTTCTGAAGTTTGAGGTTTTAATAGAAGTAGTGAAATTGATATTAATAGGAAATGTTTTAAAGATGCAAACTGTTCTTTCCACTTCAGCTTAAATCCTACAGTAGCTTATCATAACCTTTTTTTTTTTTTTCCCCCTTAAAATTTGCAAATTGGCCTGAATATCCTCCAAAATTTTTGGGAAAAAACTATGCTTAGTCACCTTACCCTGGTATTTGTACTTCAGGTTTATTTTGCACAGTTCAGTATGTTTAATATTGATGCTTTAATATTTTATCTTACAATATTTGTGTTAAATATTTTTAAAGAATATTAATATTTTAACATATCAGTAAATGTATTAAATTGCAAACAACCCTATTTGATGTCTGAGAGGATTTTTAGGCATTTTCTATGTATTTTTAACATGCCCTGAATCTGTGAGAGCTGTGTGCTGTGCACATTGAGTCACGTTGAAGGGTTCCCAGTTGCAGCTCCCCTGCGTCTGAGTGCCTTTTAACATGAATTCAGAGTACTGGCTGTGCAGGGGCTACAGCAGCTTGGTGAGCGGTGGTGACTGCTTCAGATGCAACACTGATGGCTGTCCTACTTTTGGATTTATTCGATCCCTCAATTTCCTTCTTCGCAGCACCCAGCCTCCCCCTCCTCCTTTCCTGAGAAAGACAATGTCAACTCCTTAATGTTTTTAAGATATCATATATTTTCCTTTAGTGCAAAGGAGGAATACTACTTAGTTCATCAGACTTGACTGAAACAAAGTTACTTTTTACAGCAGTATTTTTAATTGTTTTGCTTTAGAAAGAACTTTGGTTTATTTTACTGTGTGTATTTATTTACTGTGCGCTGTTAAAGCTCCTACTGAGCTTCCAAAGACAAGTAGTGAACATGAGCTATGGGGGTGCTTTCAAGTAGCTAAACAGTAGCTGGGGACTTGAACACATGGAATAATTATACCCTTTTCTCTTTTTTTTTTTTTTTCCTTTTCTTTTTTATCCTTTTTCTGAAAGCTGATATTTTTTTTTCTTTCTTGTTACCGTGTTTTGTGTTCTGGGGTTTGTATTAGCATGTGGCATTGAAGAATGCTTGCTTCAAACTCATGAAGTTTGAATGCCTTTCAATAAGTGATTAAAGAGAGTGAAGCAGAAAAAGCTAGATTTAATATTTTGATCTGTTTTTATTTTATTTTTCTTTTTTTCAATTACAAAACACTGAGAAAGGAAGGCTTTGGATAATAGCAACTGTGAGTTTGAGAGAGATTAATATGCTCCCGAAGATGCTTTGGGGAGTGGGTATACCGTAGGGATACCATATTTTGCTTCCTCCTTACAAATATGTTTGTTTCAAACCTTTGTTTTGCTTATAAGGATTATGAAAGCACTCCTAGAACCAAAATACACATGGCACCAGGATTCACCAAAATAGGTGTCAGTGTTTAGATGCTCACCAAGAACAAATTGGGTACCATTTTAGCATCTCACTGTGCCTGTAGTTATCTAGCTTCTGTCACTTGATTTAATAAAAGGGCTGTAATTGGCATTTGTTTACTTTTATTCCAAAGTATCTCACTGTTTCTGTTTTATTTTTCTTTTTGTTTAAATGTGACATGTTATAACTTTACAATACACAGTAAATACACGGATTACTTTATAGTATCCTGCCTGGTTTTTTTTTTGTAGAGATTCATCGGTTTAACAACCATCTGGAACTCAGTGGTGATGGTACATTTAAGCTGGTGCTGCCATGCATCTGCTCCTGCTTAGTCCTTAGAAATTCTGCTCCGTCAAAGGTATCAGTGGTTTCAGCTCTGCCACCAGTAAGTTCTGCTTGCCTGAGTTTTTTAGGTGACTTACGTGCATCTAAATCCATGTAGGCAGTGACTCACAACATATAAAATGTCAAGAGAACATAGCATTTGCTGGAGTCTTAAGCTACAAGTTGGTATAAAAAGAGAAAACCAATGGTAAGGGAGACATTTGGTGATTAGACTGGCTAATTAATTGAGCTTAGGGACAAATCCTTCGGGAGGGGCGCCGGCCGTGTTCCGGTTTAGCAGAGTTGGTTTGTGCTGAAGCAGAGGAGGGATGAATAAGGGATGCGAAGCAGTGAAATGTGGCTCTACCTTTTCCCCTTGAGCCAGCACTTCTAGATGGGGCCAGGTCGGACTCTTTCCTTCGGTGGTCATAAACCTCACCTTTGCTGTCCTGCAGTTTGTCTGTTTTACGTAGAATTTAAGGAGAGCGAGGCTAGTGGAAGCCGTGTGAATGAAAGTGCAGGACTGCGGGCAAAATGAAGAGCATGGAGGAAGTCTGACTTGTAGCAGCCTCTCTAGGAGTAGGATTGAGCAGAGAGTCTTATAAGTTTTCAATGTTAATGGATTTTTGTTTAAAATGTTTTTTTTAACATACATATCAGTGTACTGGTTTTCCAGTCACCTGTTCTCTTCTCAGGAAAAACAGGGTATGCAAATTTCAGTTGCGATGAAAGAGGCATGGAGAAACGAGACTAAAAGCATCCATTCTCCTCGGAGAGATTCCCTTTTTTTTTTTTCCTCCCATCTTTTTTTTTTTTTTTCTTTCCTTGTAAAAATAAACGGAAGATCTATCTTCTCTTCGGAAGGAGAGGCCTCCTTTCAGCACTGTATCAAAGTGCAGGGGGCTGTTAATCACTTATTCGTTTTAAGTTGGAAGGAAAAAAAAAAAACCAGTCCGGTTATTCACTTCTGTGATCAGTCAAGGAGGTAACTCTGAGAACTGCGAGTGGGTATTTTGTTTCTGTTTTCATACGAATCAGGAGGGAGGGAAAAGTATTGGAAGTTGGTGACAGCTTTAATGCACAGATGTGAATACTTTAGTAACCATCATGTCATGTAAATCCCAGACACCTGTCCAAACATCAGGGTTGGCCTACAAAAAATATTGTTATTTATTTTGCTACCTGAGTTGTTAGTGTCTAGTAAAGTCTCTGTTTGCAGCTGAGCTTAAATGTATTTTAATTCTGTTTGTACTAACAAATGCTTGAAAAATCCAGAACTATCACGCTGCTTATGAATTATGACGCATAGGTTTTTGTAACTTTTTAAACAGAAATACACAATGAGAACATGGTAGTGGATCAGTGGATGCGTTAAATGGAGAAACTGTCTGTCCGGAACTGAAGCTTTTTGAGAATCTGTTCGCAGGGATGTGGGGTGAGGGGGCCTGTATACATTTAGCAATCACTTCTCCAAAGCATGGAATCATAGAATCTTTAGGGTTGGAAGGGACCTTAAAGATCATGTAGTTCCAACCCCCCTGCCGTGGGCAGGGACACCTCCCACTAGCCCAGGCTGCTCAAAGCCCCATCCAGCCTGGCCTTGAACACCTCCAGGGATGGGGCATCCACAGCTTCCCTGGGCAGCCTGTTCCAGTGTCTCACTGCCCTCACAGTAAAGAATTTCTTCCTGATATCGAATCTAAATCTCCGCTCTTTCAGTTTAAAACTGTTACCCCTTGTCCTGTGATTACACTCCCTGTTAAAGAGTCCCTCCCCATCTCTCCTGTAGGCCTCCTTTAGGTACTAGTCACTTTTGTGAAAAGGAATTAAATTTCAAAGCTTTTGGCTGAAAAGTTTTCCTTTTTCAAGATTGCAAATGCGTACATGAAACCTCTAAACAACCAAGGGCGTGTATTTTTTCCGGGGAGATCGAGGAAGCTTTAGCTGTGATGCCCGTTAGCAGCAGCTCTTGTGCAGTTTGCACCTGAGCCTTGGTGTCCGTGTGTCCATCGGCTCCCTGTCCCTCGCAGGGTGTTGTGCCTGCGCAGGAGGAGATGTTTGAGAGCCTGGTGTCTGCAGGGACTCCTGGGTGAGGATGGGTTAGCGGAACTTCAGGAAAAAAGGTGGTTTTCAGCAACTTCTTTTTTTTCTCTACTTCCCTTGGAAAGGATAGGAAAGTACCCAGATTCTCAGTGAATAACTGGGTTGAGTAGCAAAAGGCAAAGGTTCTGAAGTGTTTTAACAAACACAGAGCCCCATAAAGCTTTATGCACAGTCATTTCAGAACGCAAAAATCAATTGAGGAGTGGAAATGCAGGTAACAGAACAACTTTTACAGTCCAGAGAGGTGGAACTGAAAGGATTCTTACTGCATGTGTAACACATTGCTTCATTACCTGATTCTCCATGGCAAGGAAGCGGTTCAAGAAGGGGAGGAAAAGATGATGATAAAAGGAGCTGCTTAGGGAGGTGGTGGTACAGAAGATGATGGCGAGGAGGTGGAATAGGGTGTGGAAACAGAAGTGCCGATGTCCTTAATGTTTGTTAGCATGCTAGCTCACTTGTGTGCTAGGTTTATAAGGTGGTTTGGGTTTTGTGATCTGTATTTTTTATGTAAGCTCTTCTGTAGCAAAGGTTTAACACAGTGATGGGCTTGCACTCTGGTAAGCGCCTGCCCGGTAAGAATCCATCTGCTTCTGCGGCGTGTGGTGTTTGATTGCAGAGTTGGAGGCAGGTCCCTTCTAAAGAGGGTTCTCGGTCGCGTTTACCAAAACAGTTATGTGTAGCTACAGGCTAAGATATCTAGCCAGACCGACAAGCAAAACCATAGCAACATTGTATAGCGATGGTACAGCCCAGGCACTGCTGCTTGTACGACCGGACCAAAAATCCCAATGCACTGCTGCATGGATGGATGGGCTCACGTGAGAGATCTTTAATGTATTTCTTCGTTGTGCCGTATGCACGCGATCCAAACTGAAGCCATGCACAAACACGAAAGCTAATTATAGAGTAAGTTGGTTTAGCAGGTAGAGAAATGCCAGCACTTATCAGGTTACGCTTGTCAAGCCCAAACAAGGAAGCAAGTCATGAATTTGAGGGAACGTCTGCTGATACGCTCTGAAAGTTTGCCCCTCTCTTCCCCTTGAGTCATAAGAACTTGCAAAAAATACGTCTTAGTGATTCCTTTTGAAACAAGGGGGAGCCATATGCTACTATTAGGCTGTCAGGGACAGAAAAGGACGTTTTCCCAATACCAGCCTGACACTTGCCTGCTGACTGCAAGCACAGGCTTGCAAGGTCGTGTGTGAGAGAAAGTAAAGCATGGAGAGGGATTCGTCTACCTCCTGTGGTGGAAGATGTGCTGCACTTCATGATTCAGGAGGTGTAAAAAGAAGCCAGATGTAAGATGTTCTAGAAAGGTGTAATGTGGCAGCCCAGACTAATGAAGATGCAGTTGGTGTGAGGGGGGGTCCGGTCCCAGGATAATCCCAAACCTGCCCCGGGGAGGGATAGATAGAAGTGATTTTCTCACACTTTGAAATAGTGGAATAGTACTACATTTTGCTTCCATGGCAGTTTCTCACCGAAATACCCATTTATTTTTAACCAAATGTCACCATATGAATATCATGAAGATAAGTTGCTATAACTGTTTCTGGTGTGCAGGTGTTTGGAGCATATACGTATGTGAGCGTATGTTGCACAGGTGGTACCCCTACATACTAACAGAGAGGTGGTTAAAAACAGAATTTCTCCTGTTGCATCCCCAGCCTGTGAGTGCATCAAGACGCATTGCAAGCCTGCAGTCCCACCACCTCCTCCTGTTAGTACACGCTTCCTGGGATTCATCCTCACATTGCCCATCTCTGAGCAGCTCAAACAGCTGCCTTTATTGTCAGGGTGAAGGAGGTAGCCATAGTAATAAATACGTGGAGGAAGGTGCACCTGTGAGAGAGGCTTTCCCTCCTCTCCCTGGAGCTACCTTGGCTGGCAGGGGAGCACTGGCAGGATCTGGCCCTGGACCAGACACAGCTCTTCTGAGCCCCAGGGCACCATGGCTGCCCAGCTACCGAACTCGTGCTGGCCGTGCTGGTGTTCACCCCATAAGGACCCTTTATGCCAGGTTAATTTGAACGTCATTTAATTCTTGCAGAAGCTTGGCATAACTAAAAAAGCTTGGCAGCTCGAGTCATGAAAAGCCACGAATTTGAGAGAAGTTGATTTTGTTGATTTTATTGTGTGCCAAAAACTCTATTTAAAGTGCCTGAGCTAAAGATGCAACAAAAAAGAGAGTGAGTTCCTCTGATCTTCTTTGGCGCCATTTTAAGACTCTTTCAGTATAAGGAAAATATTTTGTTGAAGTCAGCCATCCTCTGAAATATGGAAGGCTTTGACTGTCAGTAACAACGTGAAACTTTTAGTGGTTCTGTTTCTGTCCTCTGCATTACGTTTTTGATTTGTTCTTTGTTGGCATGAAATGAAATGGATCTGACGTACCACAAGCATGTGCATCATTACTGGGACAAATTGAGTGGTTTTAATAATGCTATTTTAGAAGAGATATCACCTACTAATTCCGTTTTTGTGTCTGTTCATTAAGATGAACAATGGAGTTTATTGAAATTTTTACTACTACTTCATTGAGGCTTTTATTATTTTTTTTTTTAAAGGAAACCTAAATTAAAAAAAAAAAAAAGAAAACTAATATGGCAGGCCTTCTTAGCTTACGGAATAAAATACGGCTTGTTTGGTTTTTAAGAAATTTCAGGCTTGGTATAATTATTTTTGTGTTGACTTTCTGGAAAAAACCAACAGTGTGACACACGACAGCAACACTGGCTTTTTACTGAGATGTTACTAAAGATGCAGATGCTTCCAGATGAAAATATGGTTTGTATGCTATATTTGATTTAAGAGAAATAGTTGGCTTTCAGGACCTTTAAGTCAGATAATGGTAAGACAATAATGGTGGTCTATTTTGTCTGTGTGTCCTGGGAGGCTCTGGAAGCCGGGCTTCTTGTTTTCCTATCTATTTTTTCTTTCAGAGGTTTCCTTATCTCTCTGATTTCAAGGTTCCAGGGAGCAGGCACTATCACTAGTTATTTATTCTAAGTATTGTCAAAATATACTCCAAAGTTTTTTAAGCCCTTGCTTTCAAGCATATGTTTTCTCTCCTAATAGTTTCTAAGAAGTGACAATTTAAATGCTGAGAACTTGCATGGCCTGTTTCTTTTCAATCACTTACTAGGAAGTCCTGTGAAATACAATTCAGATATATTCTGTTAGTATCGTAAGTTAAAATAGGTTTTCTGGTCTATAGTCTTCATTGAGATAATGAGCAGGTATTCATGTATAATATGTGTATATTGTATTCTTATTTTATGTACTATACCTGCAGCCCACACATGTGACATTGAACTTTGGCAGTGAAAACTGCTCGTTAAATCTTTTACACCAATGCACTCGGTTACTAATTTGTTGCTCTAGCTCTCCCCCTTTTAGGATTGCTTGCGTCTCTAACATTTTGTGAAGGAAAAGCTGCAGGCCTTGAATCTGGGAAGTGCTTGTTGAGAAGCGGCTTTACAAGGCTGGAATTTCTGTTTGGCTCTGGATTAACCATTTGCCAATCTCATAGACCCATCTCCCTTCCTGAGCGTTTTCACATCATAAAGTTCGTGCAAAGCGAAGCGCGCTCTGACCTTGTCTCTGTATCCCTTTACCTCTTGTTGAGTGGCGCGGCCAGAACTGTCCAGATATGTAATTGAAAATTAATGAAGGACTTAGCTTTATATAGAAGACAGTAGTACTCAGTTTGCTGCACAACAATAGCATTGATATCCTGTTTCAAACAAGCATGAAAGTAGTAGAACCTTATTTATCTCGCTAGTCAGCAGCGATCACTCTTGACTGCGCACCGGAGAGGGATCTGCTGAGTGCAAAGGTGCCAGTTTTAGGTTGTTATTTAGCAGACCAGAACTGCTGCCTTTACCCTCAAAGCATTTATTTTATTTTAATTATTTTGGAGATTAGTAGTCTTACAGAAGAAGAGAAATATAGAACCATTTGATGAGAAACGGCATTCAGAAAAAGTACTTCAAACCTGCTTTGAGAAGTTATTTCCCTTATTTTCTCCATTATTCCAATATTTATCAGTTAAGTTCAAAGGAACTCTCCATTTGTTGAAGTCATCAGTGTAACACCCTGGAGCTGTTGATAAAGTACCTGTGGTAAAATACCTGTCAGCTGCCTAGAAGCGAAGCAAGCTAGGGTGTAGCACAAGACCCGTGCAGGGTTTTCAAATCCTTCTTTTTTTCTTTTCTAGCTTTGCTGTCTGCCTTTTACACATGCAAATTTTATTGACTTCACTTTTATCATTTTGTTTGTGGCCAGAACTACAAGAATACCGGTACTGTTAGCAAACACGTGAGAAGATGCAACTGTGCTGCAAATGAGCGATGAGTTACGAGGGAAAGAGGAGCGACATGGAATGAATTATATTTTAGAGTAGTGTTTTTGTCTGGGTGCTGTAAGAGGTTTGGGATTTGATGTTAATTGTTGAAAAGAGTAATTGCTACCAGTTTCTAAATATATAATGTTTTAACAACAGGATAAGTGGGGGGGGTGGAGACAGGGTGAAACAGGTTCAAGAGTAATCAGGTGAGCTGAGTTGATGGAGTTCACCCTGAGCAGAGGTTCCTGGGACGCTTCTGCAGCCACGCTGAGTACTGGGCTTGCAGTCTCTGGGGCAACTGTTCTTTTATGTTGTTTAATGTATACTCTCCGGCTCCTGGCCCAGCTTCTTACCTTGGCTTTAAGACATACCCTGAGTCTAGAGGGCATGTGTAACATGCAGTAAATTTTTACTTAAAAATAATTTGAGGCTATTTCCTTTAAGGGTAAGGCAATCGATACAAAGGTAATGATGCCTGTCTGTAAAATAGACGGAGACTTTACAGTCCAAAAGTTTGGAATTCACTACTCTAGGGTATTGAGAAGCTGTCTGAATTCATTTGTGAACTATTCACAGTTTTTGCTTGCTCATGGAGGACGGGAGGCTGTGGAAGACTGGGAAAAGGCAAAAATACAAATAAACCGAATCTTAAAAGTTATCTTTAGTTACTTAAAAGTTACTAAAGAGTGAGTTATGTTAGTTTGCATTGTACAGGGCAAAGTGAGGGGTATGTGAAGTTAGCTGTGCGTGTGTCCCTTCCCCATCCCTTTCTTTTTGTGTGTTGTTTGTTTGTTTGTTTTTTCATTTAGTAGTTTGATGTTTTTGAGACTGTTCGTGCTATTGCTTCCTTGACTTGCAGGAAGGGATTGTTTGAAGGGGGCTCAAATTCTTGTTCTTGGAACCCCTGCATCTTCTTTTAAGTCGCAAGACTTAAATGTTTGTAATCCAGTTGGCTTTGTCTTCAGAACGTGAATTTAGTGCTTAAAATCAAACAGTGAAACAGTGTTTTAAAGACTGTTTTCTCATCTACACTGACCTTCTCCCACCACCAAGGTCGTTCAGCTGTACGGCGGAGGGGAAGCGTGGAAGGAAGAATGTTTTCAGTTTGCCAGGAACTGCTACAACCACTAGGGATTTTAAGCAGTGGGTCATTTTTAAGCACTGTGATTTGTTAAAGTACCTGGAATTTGCTCAGAACATTCCTGTTGTTGCTGTTTCTGGTGGAGGAGCAGTTATTCAATTTTCCAGTATGGTCAAAGTGTGAACAGCAAAATTTGTTCCTATCTTTTGGACATACCTTCTAATGCAGGCTGCTTTCAACACTATCCTCGGTGACCATTTTCAAGCTTGTTAGCTAACAGGGTTTGCTTCTGCATGTGGGAATCATGACAAACTGTAGTGGAGGATGGTCAAACCATTAAATAATGTACAGCCTGTTGCACTTGGCATAGTTCCTCATTGTAGCCTCAGTCTATATGCCAAGTCCAAAGAGGCAAAACCAAACATATCGAGGCATATTGAGGTACTACAATTCTTATTTAAATATGTATGTGTGTATATATGAATTATGCTAATCCCAAGTGATGATATCCATTTACAGCCTGACAAATCGTCTGTGCTAGATAGTAAACGTTCATTCTCAGCTCTACGCTGGAGGACGGAGCTTGATGTAACTCAATCGCTTTCCTCCCTGTGGCCTCGGTGAGGCCTAGGTGAAGGGGAGTGTATAAACAGCTGCAGCAAGGCTGTTGCGAGTACAGATGTCTTCATGAAGTGGGATCTCTGGGTCACCGGGGACCATGCAAGCCATACTAAATGGGTTTGCAGGAACCTTTCCATGCATTAGCCAACTGAGCTGTGCTGCTGTCCTCCAGAGAAATGCTCTGTTGACTTTCACCCACGGCTCTCCCCCGACCACGCTGTCCAGTTTCCTCCCCTGGGCTCCTGCAGCTATTTGTCTGTGCTACGCTGACGCCTTCTCAGCCAGTTTGTCCCAACACCAGATTTCCTAAAATGCTGCTGAACTGCATTTGAGTCACAGGTCGGCCAGCTGTGCTCTTGCCAAGACCTTTACTTCTGTTCTTTATCCCATTCAGATGTAACAGGGCAGAAGCATGGGACCGGAATGGGAGAGTTTATTTTACTGGTGCTCAGGAGCTATTTGTCGATCACTTGCTGAATTTCTGGTGGCTTTGAGGAGTCATTGTGATTATTGTACACAATTCATAGATCGTATCTCGGTCTAATTTCAAAGGTAGCCTTGTTTTGATCAGCAGGTTGGGACTAGGTGACCTCCAGAGATCACTCCCAGCCTAAATTATTCTGCCATTTATATTGTGATTTAAACATAGTACAGTTAAGGAGTAGTTGCTACAGGCAAAAGAACGGGTAACCATAGCACAGAATTGGGAAACAATGGGTGATTCATGGGCTAAAAGATAGAGGGGAGTTAGGCATGTATCTCTCTTTTGCAACTCGATATATTTGCATAGGCTGGTATTCAAAGAGTCTTGATAAGCCACCATCTAATTGATAGCTCATAGAAATGAAGGTCTGTGTATATATTTGTTATGAATTTTGTTTAAAATTATTATTCTTAACTCTCCTTAAAAGAGAGCTAGCCACAAAATGCTTACTGCTAAGGATACACAAGCAGTATGTGCGTGGCAGGGGAATCAGGGTATAAAAAAAGGATTAACTTGTAGCTTTTTGTCACCTCTGATAGGTCATTAACACACTTGTATTTCTTTATGCACATTTTAAAACAACTCGGTAACAACAGGGCCATCCCACTTGTTCACCAGAATAAAGCTTCCTACAATAATATATTGTCTTAGTGATACGTTCGTGTATATTCATTTTGCAGTTGACTTGTTATGTCACTGAATCACTGAACTTTCATTCCTTGTATAACCAAGCATTTGTTTTGCTGCTCTGTCATCAGAAAGCATAAGCACCATTGCTTGGCTATAATGATATGTACCCTCCTAATATGTTTATTCTACAAATGGTGATTTGTGATCCAATGTACATTGACTACTAGGGCATAACATAGCATTTTCTTCCTTGAAGTAAAGGAAGAATCATAGGCTTTGGGAACTTGAACAATAAATACAAATCCGAAATGGTACAAATACCTGCTTGGAAATCAAATTGACACAGGGCTTAGTGCGTGTTTTATACCTTGTGATATTTGATCTTGGTTACCTGGAACTACCTTTATTTTCAGAAGGCAGGTACTGAAAATTATGCTCTTTTGGCTTGTATGATTAATACTTGCATTACAAAGTTAACACCCCTCCGGATCACTGGCATTTTTTTCTGGATTTTCTTTGCAAGTTATCCAAGCCACCATCACCCTGAGGAGTGTGTGAGGGTCCTGGCCCCAGTGACGTGGGCTGTTCACACAAGCCATGCCATGGAGAGTCCAGATATTGCCCTGAACTATGCCTTAATTAGTACGATGTTCATCATTGTTTTCATGATAATTGTGATTTCTTTCTTTCTTTCTTTCTTTTTTTTTTTTTTTTTTTTTCCTGACCACAACGGAGTGGGGAGTAATAGTCTGATCCTATGTGGAGAGGGAGATGCCTTTAGGGCCGTGATGGTTGCTTCAATGAAGATACAAACGGAGAGGCACCTGGGATGACATCTAGTCCAAGCCATAGAGTATGACCACCAGTTTCAGATTCCCTTGTCGCTGTGGCACGTAGGTCCTTCTGTACTGCTGGGTGCGCCCTCCAGCTGAGGCCAAGATCTCTGCCGGTCCTGGGGATTCTTTTGTTGTTTGGGCAGCTGATGCCAGATAATATTGCTGTGCCTGCTCCCAGGTGTGTTGGTTTTGAAACCTTTGTACGTGCCTGGCTCAGGGGGTGTGTGCTTTTCCTCCGCCTCCCAGGCGTGCGCCTGCACAAAGGCAGGAGCCGGTGCCTGCTGCTCGTGCTGCTCCTGCCTCCGTAGCCACTGGCATCTCCCTGGCACTTGTGCTGGCAAAAGGCATCCGTGCTGGCGCTTCGGGAGAGGATCTGGCAGTGGAGCACAGCTGCATAGGTGGGGCTGGGGCTACATGGGTTCACAGCCGGCGTCATCTGACTGACAGTGTGATCCGTGCGGTGTTGGCAGGCTTTCCCATGCCAGAGCATGGCGTGTCCTGTGGGACACAGAGTAGCTCATCCTTCCCCCGCATAGGCTCGAGCGTCAGCTCCTGCTGCTGCAGAGAGCTTTCACTGTCAGAGCTCACTTGGAGGGCTGCTGGCACGTTCTGAATAACTTCTCTCATCTGAAGAGAGAAGTGGCTGACCACTTATGTCAATTCTTCTTGTTTTGGAACATCTCGCATCTCTCTAAGCAGATACATTTGTCCTCTGTCATTTTTCTCGCTCATAAAGTCCATCCCATAGTGTTATTTAAGGGTGGATATCTCCTCCTACTCACCTTACAGCTCTTACTGAGTGCTGGTGATTGCTCTACAAAAATAGAAACCAGTGATTTATATATTCATTCTTGGTAATAAATGACCTTGGGACTTAGTCTCTCAAGAACTAAACTGTAAATAATTAAGCTTTACCTCTGTAGAACCCTCACTCAACCTAGGCCATTTCTAGTTGTAATCTTTTAACAGTTAACTTTTAATTCCTTTCCTAGAGACTGTGGTTGTGTGAGGTGGTCAAAACAAACAAATAAAAATTAAATGCTGTGCACGCCATTTTTATGTACACAATACAGTAAGCGCTGGGCACAGTCAAAAAAACCCAACCCTGATATAACTGCAGAACAGCCAAGCTTCAAGTCCAAGTTGACCTAACAATTTAAAGTAGGAGCAGGCTCTCAAGCTCATTGATGCCCAATTTTATTCTGAAAATCTATCAGAACTATGAAGTTCAAGCTTCTGAGTTGTGTTCTTGACCAACCTGATGTTGTCAATCGAGATTTTTTTTCCTTCATATTCAAAGGGGATGGGGAGGACACATGGGAGATGAAGGCGGAGAATTGTAAATCTCCTTTCTGAAAGTCTGTTTTTAAGTTTGCGGTGTTAAAAGAGTGCCAGTCGTCTTTCCTGGTTTATTTTTTTTTTAATCAGGCAAGACTAATATTTTGGGAGTTCTAAGCAGACCGATCTGTGAACAGCAATGCTCAAATTACACAGTGTGGGATTCAATCCTGGGAGCATATTGTGGTGAAATAAATTATTTACTGAGGCATTTGGAAGTGAGCGTTAAAGATGACAGAAGTGTCCAGCTGACTGCACTACGGCACAGACAAATATTACTCGCGCCATGTTTTTCTTCTGAGAATCATCTCGGTGTATATGAGTGCTTTGATTCTCATGAGATTGGAATCTTTTCCAAAATCAGTATTTACAAGAGACAAATGGAAGCTGAGCAACTGACTGATCTGTGGTTCTTTCACCTCCTTCCCCTGACACTTTCCAGAAAGGAAAAAAAAATGGAAAACTAGCTTTCGTTTGGAGAGAGACTGGTTTGCATCTCGTAATGCTCTTTTTTCTCTTCTAATTCATCCTAATCATTAGCCTATCTCATAGTTGACTTGTAATGATTATCTGTGCTGAATAACTGTTTCAGTGTCCAGGCAGTCTCAAACTCAGTGCACTGCCATGCCTTTACCCCTTGCATCCCACTTCTAAATGGTTCTTAAATGTCATATCCGTCTTCTAACAGTTTCCAAGAATTTTGGTAACCCTATGGACTTCTTTTCTCTGCTTTTGTAATTTTAATTTAACTATTGAACTGTTACTCCAAATATTTCTTGTATGAGCAGTCCCATGTCAAGGGTCTTTTTCTGTGTGCAACAAGACAGGGATTAAAATTTAACAAGGATTTAAAAAAAAAAAAAAGATAAACAAAGTGTAAGCAAGGTTTTCCCTCTGGCCTTATTTGTAGGCTTGGGAGAGAGCAACACAGCTGACTCGAACTCTGTGGAATGTGGACAGTAGGCAAAATATATTATATTGTAGAGATACAGTTCTTTCTAGATAATTAAAAAAAATACACAAAAGTCATTAAGCTGCGTAGTTTCCTTTGTTACTCTTATGGCTTGAAATATATCACAAATTCCTTAAGTTTTGTGCAGTCTTTTCTCTTCCATGAGTCTGGAGCTGTGGATGCTTCCTCCCGGGCTCTGCAGCACTCTGCTCCTGGGGAGGGGGGCGTCCAAATGCCATTTCTGAGTAACGAACCACCCCGTGTTCAGGCCAACGGCGTGAGTCAGGAGTGAGAGATTTCTTCCGTTCCTTGCCTCCGCTTGGACAGTTTTGGAAATCAGCTCTGGAAAAGCATTTGTGGTCAGTTTGGCATTAGTTTTTATATTGCATGTGGCTAGTTTTCTGCATCATGTGTATTTTCCTCTTGGATAATAACCCCTTGGAGGGCACTAAAACATGAGGAGGAGAGGAACATTAGATAAGATCAGCCTAATATTAGGGAAGTGCAAATTACATGACATCACATTTTACGTATTTCCAGTTCAAGAGCAAGTCCAAAAGAGTATCATCTCCTCCTTCATTAGGGCCACCTTACTGTCTTACGGACTAAGGGCAATTTACAGTGGTTAAAGACTTATTTGTTAACCATTCAAAGCAAGTCTCATCTGCCGCAGTAAATGTGTTAGACTTCATTACTGGGAATGAGGATGCTGTGCAATGTATGCCCGAAATTTTGAAGGAGAGCCATTGCTGCCCCTGGTTTTGTGTTACCAGAGCACTTTATCCTTCTCGTCACGTGCCAGAACCATCTGATCACGTACATTAGGGCTGCGATGCCCCTTCTGATCATGATTTAAAGGAAAGGGGATATTTAGCATCTCTTGAGCTTCCAGATTGCACCAAGCCTGAGGAAGAGAGAGGGACCACGCTGCTGAAGGTGCAGGTGTGAAGTGAGCTGGTTGCGAAGCCTGGCAAGCCGATGCCTCTGCTTCTAGCTGACATGAAACCGTTCAGTGCTGGGGAGGGGAAAGCCCTGTGCATGGTGAGAAGTAGCCATCTGCTGAGCAATACTAAAACTTGGCAGGAGCGAACTACACAGGAGCCCCTGGTGCTCTCCAGTCGATCTGGGCAGCAGGAAAAGATGTTAGGACATCTGTTGGGATTTCCCTGTTTGTAGACTCACGGATCCCCTCTGTCTCCCCAAAATCTATGATTTTCTAATATATTCCTTGCAGAAGCATACACGTATTCTGGGGACTTTTTCTTAAGTGAGCTACATGTGTTCATCGCTGGGAAAAGAGGCAATGAGAAAGATGGGGGCATCAGGGCTCAATCTTTCAGAAACACTAAGGGGTTTTGAGCCCGTTGGCTGCAAATGCCCTTATTTGAGCCTAAAAGAGTGTGAGCTTTCTCCCCATCCCGGGATAGTAAGTTCTCAGTATTTTCTCCAAACGACTGTGGATTTTAGGGAGTCTGAAGGCTGTCAGCTGAAACCTGGTGTACCTTTCCTTTAGCCACGTGTGAGAAACCAAACCGAGGGCTCCTCCTAAGGTACAAGAGAAACTCCTGGGTGACAGGAGCAAGCGTGCTGTGCAAGCATGGCAGGGGCGCATGGGCAGGAGGGGAAGGGCAGCATAGCTGTGCTCTCAGCACTATGTTTCTGCTGGCAGAAGGACACTGTTGCATCTCATCTGCATTTTTTTCCCTTTAGGCATAAGATTCTCAAGAGGTGCTGCTCCAGCAGTAAAAGTGGAAAGCTCGTGCCCAGGAGAACCATCTTGTAGCAGGAGAAGGGCTGAATCCAATGGCCTTCTCCCTTTCTAATTTCTATAACCCTTGACCTCCCCAATCTGATTAGAGCAGCGATCTCATTCTGTTTGTCTAACTTCGTTTAGAGAAAATGGGTGCGTATATCTCCTGTTAACATTACCAGAGAGGCTGGCATTGTCTGAGATTTACATATACTCGGAAGAGCTGAGTCACAAAGCTGAATAATGGCAAAGGAAGCAAATTTTTTTGGATATGTATTTTACCTAAATGTCACCTTCAGTGCTCTGGACTCCAGCTATGCTGTTTTCACTTCGACAAAGGGCACGGAGGTAGTTGGCTTGGCCAGCTTGGCTAGATATTAATTGTGCCGATGCCTTTGGCTAGGAGTATTGACCTTGTTATGCATGGGCAGTGAATGATTCGGTGACCTCTCCGTTCCCACCACGCGATGCAACATCCCAATTAACGGCTTCACTGACGAGGGAAACAGCCGTGACATCGGTGGGGTGGGTGAGGTGGGTGGCCCGCGGGGTTGTTTCTGGAGAAGGTGGCTCCATGGGACGCAGAGCCAGGCCTACACCCGGGCAGCTGCCTGAAGGTCCGGGTCCTGCAGCCATAGCGAGGGAGGTCAGGGGAGAAGCAGCGTGGTGCTGAGTGGTGGGGCAGCTCTGCCTTGGGAGGGAGAGGTTTTTATGGACCAACACCAGCTGTTACCTGGCTATTTATAAAACCAGCTTCGTCAGGCTGAAGAGTGCGCTGAGCGTGATACGGGGCAGGTCGCTGCTGAAATACCATCTCGAGGTGTGACTGAAGGTCTGCCCTCACTCAGGTCCTCTCTGTGCCTGAGCAGCTCTGCCCCAGGGCCATTTTGCTTTGGGGTGGGCGATGGGCACACGGACCGCGGAGGCTCATCTTAGTTGAGCAGTAGGCTGCCTCTCTCGAACTTACTGGTGGAAACAGGGACAAAATGTAGTGTTTCAGACCAGGCTGGAGGAAATCCAGTAACACCAGGCGCTGCTGCTGTCTGGCAGACAGTGTCCAGCTGCAGCAGCAGGAGACACGGCACCTCTGCTGCAAAATCCTCACCAGTCTGCACTTCTGAGGGTACTCTGGGAACGTTTCCTATGGTGTTGTGGCCCCTCTTTGCAATAAAACTGGGTTAGCACGTCAGTGAAGTAACATATGGATAGCTGGTGTTGGGGTAAAGGCAACTCTGGTGAGAACAGAAGATCTTAAAAGCTGTTTAGGTCTGTTTCTTAAGAGCATAAGAAGGTGGCTGAGGAACATGAAAGCAGGCCCCTGTTCAGCAGGCTTTTTGTGAAGTACCAGGTTGGGGTAGGGAGTCTCTTAAGAGCTACCTCCTTGGTTTGTGGTGAAAATTTTTAGAATGTGACCCAAGTGTGTGTAGCCTGGGGACTATCTGATCTGCTTGTGGATGGACAAAGATGGGCCATCTGGACAACCTTCCTGCTGTCCCAGTAAACTGCCTTATCCCTGTGCTAAATCTTATTTGGGCCATAACCTCAACCCTTGCAAGCTGCAGCTCACTCTTCTGCACTGAATTTCAAACTCTGGCTCCCAGAGAGATGTTGGTATTTTTACGTCACATTTTTGCATCCTTGTAAAGGCAGAAAGAAGGCGTAGGCAATTAGAGCAGTAATTGCTTCTGCCGTTTCACCTAAATCTATCTGTGAATGACTGTGAGTTTTCAGAAAGCTTAATGCAAGAGGTGGGAAACATAAATTACTTCATCCGTTCACAAAAAAACTAGCTCTAATACTGTTGTCACCTCCATTGGGAAAGACAGTTTTTACAACTGTCAGTGTTAATTATCTCAGTGGTCACCCAACCCAATCAGACAGGAGATGAAGGACAGTCACAACGCAGATGGCAAGCTGAGTCCCTGTCTTAAAGGCTTTCGACAACATCAGGAACTGATTTTGAGGCCGCAGTTGGACTAGTTTTTCTTTAATTACTTTGTTTCAGAAAGTCTGTTGTAGTTGTGCATGACAAAAAGAAAAGGAGGAGAAAAGCATAAGGCTGAATTAAACAATATGAGGAAAAAGAAGAGGTTATACAAAGTTGAAGAAGCAAGGGGATACGGTTTAGAAAAACACTGAGATAATGAAAGATAATATATAGATGAAGTAACTGTAATATTGTTCCCCCTGAAATTTGCCTTGTGGGCTCCCATGGGAAAATAGAAGTTGACGTCTGCTTACTTTGGATTGCTTAGCTGGAAAAACATATGAGATGACACATATGAGATGACATCCTTGTAGGCCTATTGCAGTGTTGATATGAGCGATAAGTTATAGAAGAGAGAGGCGGTAGCAGTAAGCCAACTATTCTTTATCAAACAAGACTGAGGAACAGGATATTTTTATAAGCCCATTTTAACACAGCTTGGATGCATGTTATTGTTACTTTTTTTTTTCTTTTTCTAAAATTAAGAACCTAACGTATTTCTTGGGTGTGCTGTGGGTAGAAGCAGTATCAAGTGAGTTAGTGAGTTTAAATTGCAACAAGGATTTAGATTGCGTATTGAGAAAACCTTTTTCATCCTAAGGTTAATGAGCCCATGGGTTTCCTCAGGCTTAGTTTTAGAGTCACTCACTAGTGGCCCAAGGAACAGGCTGGGAAGTACTACTTTTTAGGAAGTACCTTGGCACAGTTGCTTCCTGCCTTAAGGATGGGAGATGACTTCTTTCCTTTTCAGCCCCATTTTCTGTGATTGTTTCAGAAACTTTTTCTAAAAACATTGGGTTTGGGGGAAGCACGTATGCATGGTAAATCCTGCTATGATCTGAATAACTTCCCAAGAATTTTCTCCAGGTTCTTTTGTACCCTGGCTCTGCCACAGAGCTGCCCTAGGTTAAGGAGCAAGCATCTTGATCAGAGTCCTGCATAAAGGCATATGTACTTAATTGTCTATGTCAATATGTTTCTTAATTCTTTATACCTCTAAAACATTAATATATTTTAGTCTCTTTTATCATTTTTAATTACAGCGGAGTTCAAAAGAGTACGCACTTAACATTTTAAACATTTTATAAAGATATCTGAAAGCTTTTTTCCATAAAAGAACTGCTTTAAAAGCTCTGCTTTTATTCTTCAGTCTTATTTTCCTCTTTTAGTTGCTTCTTACAGTAATATAAAGACAAATGCAATGGAAAGGAGTAATAAGAACTGGGAATGGCAAATAGAAAAAGGATAAGTAGAGGAAAAAAAGAGTTCTGCTTTTCATAAAATTTCAGAAGTCTTTGCGTGCTTGCTAGAAGTGCTGGCTCTAATCCAACATGCTTTTATTGGCATATATGAACAAATTATCTAGGGCACAGCTATTTTTCTTACTGTAGTAAAAACAGGGACTCTGAATGGAGGCTTTGTGTAGGACAAATATTTTTCCTTCAAAACTGGGTATGAGTTTAAAGTTTATCTAGTGTGCCTTCTGAAAAAGGAAAAATTATCCTTCTCAGTCTCTTCAAATAGAAAATGTATAACAGTGTAGGCACCTCAGAGCTCTATAAACAAAATTTAACCATTGGTGAGGAGCTGGTGAAGTTTTATAATACACAAGATTTCTTAGTTGCCTCCAGTGGGGGCGAAAGCTCTAGTTAAAAAGGCTTTCGTACTTCAAAATTTTTCTGTGGATGCCTTCTCTCTAGCATCTCTTGCAGAGCTTTATGTGTTTTCTAGCCACATGGGTGTAACCAGGAGGATAAGGGCTTTATGGAAAATAGTTCTTAAGATAACATTCATTGCTGTAAGGAGTATCGTCATGGGTAATCCTTCTTATTCCTGTTGAAGGTGTAACTCACTTTGTGGTAGTACCATTGCTGTTAAAGCTGAGCAGCCTGTGAAGTCTGACAGTTCTGTTTAGTGTCATGTATTAGAAGTACCAAAGATATATGGAGTGGTCCAAATACGCTCTTCTGGGGGGAAAAATAAAGACAACAAAGAAAACTCCAACTAACCTATAGTATCTCCAATGACTATCATTTATGCAAGATCCCCATAATGTAGTGACCCATCTTGAAAGATAAAGAGATTATTTAATTCTTTCTTAGCTCTGTAGGAGGGTAACCGTATCTTGGAAAAAATATTTTAGATGGGTATTTCTTATGTCATGCAAAGATAACTAGAATCAGCTCAAGAACAACTCTTGAAGTGCATGGAAATGAATGGTGGACTCAGATTTCTCCAACCTCATCCATCACCCCTCCAAGCAGGAAAAGATTCAAAAGCATTACCACATATGGTGTTTTTCCCTCCTTCCCTTTCTCCCCTGCACCTTCCCACCCGCACTTATTTCACACACACTTCTTTCTAATAAAAGAACTGAGTGGAGAACAGTAAATCCATATTCTGGAAGATTTTTGAAAGTTAGCTTCCTTCAAAACCTGTGGGAACTTTCCAAAAAATAGAGGTCCTCTGAGGTTTCCTGGGAGCAGGGTATGTTGGGCTTCTGTCCCAGACTGTGGTTCCTTCCCACTGGGAACCTATCTGACATCAGTTTAAAAAAAAAATTACATTGGAAATGCCTCAGCAAAATGTTTTCAATTCAATGAATGAGCAAATTGCAACAAAATACCTGGTTGCAGTATTTCAGAATCCCTTTCTAGTGACAGCTTGCTAAATTTGGCTTGGTGAGCAGCAATGACAAATCCCTGACAAAAGTTTCTTCTGATACATGAAAATTCAAACTCCACAATTAGAGGAAATTGGAGTAAAAAACATTTTGTACTGAGTATAATTTTTCTCTTACAAAGTTTTCTAATTTTGTCATCTTTAATCACTGGATGTTTGCTGGAAAACTAGTATGTGTTATAAGTGTATTGAAATTTAAAAAAGTATATATATTTATTTCTAAAAGTCAAGCCTGTAACTCGCCAAGCCTGAGCATTCACATCAGAGACTATTTTTGGAAACGTGAATTTGTTAATTGATTTGGAAAAAAAATCACTTTTGTGCATTTGGTCAGGTAATTCAAAAAAAAAAAAAGAGTCAAGAATTTTACATTAGTTGAATATATGTTTTCGTTATTGTAATGCATGTAGAGGAAGGGCTTGGCCCAGATTAATGGAGGAGAAAATTGTATCTGTACAGAGAAACATAAATAATTGAAACTAGAAAATTGGAGACATGAACGCCAAAAGTTTAAATTAATTTTCTTCCCCACAAATTGTGGAATCTGTTATTGTTCAGTCTGTTTTCTTCCACGAAACAAATGCCGAGTTAGGGAAGTGCGCTGTTGATACTGTGGCCGGGTGTGACTTCATTCAGCTGTGACCTCAGTTCAGCAAGTTCTTTTACACTTGAATTGCTTTGTGCTGAATAATTGTAGCCCCAACGTGGACTGATCAGTTATGCTTAGATGTTTAAGATAGTGCCTTTTGTTTACTCGCTGAATTGCAGTATAGCCTCTTTGGGTTACGTGTGCATTAATGCAAACAAAAATTGATGCTCAAGATTTTTGGTGACCCAAACAAGCATCTCCGGCTGATGTTTGGATGCAGGTGAGTTATTGCATGTCTGAAAGTGCTGAGAACTGCGCAGGCTGTGTTCAAGGTCATGCATCTTAGTGCGCAGTCATATGCCTGTTTTTAACCCTGGGTGAGGGGAAGTTGTCCTTGAAGTTTATTGTTTCAAATTCATGGTTCAGAAGGAAGAACATCAGGGAAATGCTGTATGATATAGAGGGACCGGCCATTTGACTTCGTAGTTCTGTACAAGAGAAAAAGTCACATGGTGCTTCTCATATCTCTACGTTACTCCACTCTGCTGTGGGGTGGGAGATGATTTTAGATTACCTCATCGGTGTCAAGGATGTGTTTCAAGTAGAAGGGAGAAAAGAAAACGGAATGTTCCCTTGAAAAACATATTTTTTGCCAGTGCATATTTTCCAGTGACAATGAAATCATTGTATTTCTGACAGTATAAAATTGCATATCTCAATTGGTTCATTTAGCACCCCTGAGTGATGGGGATATAGGTTCTTTCTTGCATAGAGGGGATAACCGAACAGGGTTTGTAAAAGTCAGTGAACGCTGGTGCTAGGTCTTAAAATAACTTATAGTGCAACTTGTTCTCCAGTTCTCTTTAAAAATTAATTTTGTTTTCTTCGGCCTTTTCTCTCTTCTGCCTTATTTTCAGAGTCCCCATAGTTTTGTTTTTGTTGTTACCTTACTATGTGGACACTGTGCACCTAGGCCCCTTCTCACAATGTCTCCTAATATTAATGAAAAATACAAGAGGTGGCGGTCAATTGAGTTGACTGGGTGACAACTTAGATACCAGCTTTCAGGAGCAGCATTTTCCCATATAGATTAAAGACAAAGTAATTTTCTTAGGCCCCTGAGTTTGAAAGAAATAGGATTCCTGTAACACAGGCTAAGTTTTAAAGATAACACACAGTTTTCTGTTTTTAATGTCCATAAATCAGCTTCAGAGTCAAACCTCTGTGCTGAAGGTAGGGCACAGAGGTTTGACTCAAGTATGGGCAATGTTTCTACTCTACAGTACAGCTTCGTAACTACATAGCTTTGAGGACAAATTCCACTTCTTACGTGTTTTATGTGTGTTTGACAAGTGAAAACCTGGTCCCTTTTAGGAGATGTGCTGACTAGATTTGGAATGAATTCAAATACTTTCCAGGTATCACTTGTTAATTTAATACTTTCACATATACATGATGTTTCAAGTACGTTGGAAAATATTAGGGGAATATTTTGAATGACTTCTGAGAATATGAATGCTCTACTAACTTTTCTAGCATCAAAATCCTGTTTAATCCCCAGAATTTGTAATGGGGGTGTTTGTTTTAAATCGTGTTACCTAAAGACCTGGCCTTTTGCATATCTGCCTTGTGAAGCTTCATTTGCTGCCTTCTTTGCACGTTATATGATTTAGGCCTTTCTTAATAGGGAAGTTTGAAGAATTAATCAACGTTATTAGAACAGCATGTGCTCATCTATTAAGTTTTAAAAGAAAAGGTTTAGTTTGCTATTGAGCTCCACTGTGAGCTTACCTTTCAGCTCAGCATTGCCAATTTGCTGTGGTCTAATCAATAAATTTTAAATCTTAGATATTCGTTTACCGTCATTAAACGTAGCCTTCTCTTTTTCACTTGTCTACATGGCAACTGCTTTTTTTTTTTTTTAATCTTATAAAAAATGTGAATTTTAAGAGTAAGACAGAGTATGAATCCTTCCTATAGTAAAGTTTGAGGCTTTTCGGGCTTGTGTGAATTGGCATTTGGAGCACTTTATTAGTGGAAGAGACCAAGATTTCGTAAATGGTGCTGGGTCCGTATCATCAAAGGATATCATCAAAGGGAGGTCCACAATAGTATGGAGCTTGGGTGTTTAAGATAGTCAGGAAACCAGTGGATGTTGCTCCTACTCAACGTTTTTTATCTTGTTTAACTCCAGATTGTAACCTAATCTAGAAATTGGTTCTTCTAAGTAACTAGCTGATGGATTCTAATAGAAATGGGCCATTGTCCTGATTTATTCTGCGTGCTGCCATGTTAAGAATGAATAAGAATAGATATCAGCCTTGTGGGGGTTTTGTGTTTGACTTTTTTTTTTTTCCTTAAAAAAAAAAAAGGCTAGAGGGAAAGTTTAAATAGGGAGCAATAAGAAAGCCTTGCAATGGGAGTCATCTATTGCCATGTCTGAGACCACGATAATTGCAGTGTCGGTGTCTGGCTACAAGGCCTACCTGATAAAAGCTTATACGGCAACTTCACCAAAACTGAAGAAAGTAAATTTGTGAAAACAAGAATTAGATCTTGCCACAATTCTATTAAACTAAATTAGAGAGGCATTGATGAGTGTTCCTGTCCTTTTTCCTCCTCCTTCTCCTCCATGTTAATTTTAATGATCTGGTTGGAGTATGTCATTATATGGTTTCAGTTCAGCTTTTGTTATGGACTCTACCACGCCAATTTTAATAATGGCAGTGTGTCATGACACAGCTATTAAGCTTGCAAGTAGATGTGGATAGGTAGTTAAACCAGTTTCATTTGGTCAACTTGCAGCAGCAAGCAGTATTTTAACGATGTTGGGAGTTCACTCATTTTTTGGCCAGGCTGTGAGGAAAACTTTATTTAAAACCACAGACGACACCCAAAAACATTGTCTTGTTCACTTTTATAGACTTACAGTACCACTACAGTAAATGTTATAATTTCTTAACATTTTCACAAGCACTTCAGTACAAGAAACTGTTCAGGAATATTTCATCAGCTACACTCGCAGCCTGTTTTCAACGTGAAAGGGAAAAGTATGTCCAAATTTCTTGATCTTTTTGACACGTGGTGTCTCCAGGGTGGTGGGAAGTATGCTCATATGGCATCTGGAAAGAAGCACCTTTTGCACACTGTTTCGTGCTGGGTTTCCTGCCGGCACATCTAAACTAAGTATACTAAATACTAAAAAAAGTATTATAATATCATTTATAAGTTCTCATTTCTCAGTCAAATTGATGGCTTGTTGGTTGTACACTGCAAGCTGCCTTTCAAATCAGTGTCTGGAGCACCCTATTTTGAGATCTAATCATCTCATTTGAAGTATGAGGTAACAAGGAATAAAAGGAAGTAATGAAAAAATCAGAGTGTGAAGAAGAGAAATAAAGCTGTGGTATCTGTGCTAGGTCTGCTGTATTCACCAGTCAGGGGTTCCAAGTCAGTTTTGTAGTGTTTGGGTTTTGTTGTTTTGTTTTGTTTTTTTCTTAAAGAAAAGCAAACAACAAAACCACCAAAACCCCAGACCAGAACAAATTATTGTACATCTCTCTTCAGGTGGAGATTTTGAGCGTACTGTTGTAGCCATGTTGGGATTAGAATTTGTAAGTAAAAATAGTATCCTTTGCTAGCTTACTACTGTACTTGGAGTGGAAGGGGGAGGGGGGGTGGTTGGGATAACGTAGACACTTTCCAGGCACTTGGGCCCTTCCTCAGGAATGAAATAAAAGCATTGCTTCAAAGTCAAGGACTTACCAGAGACAGTGATTTATATGGTACATTATAATCCCCTTCTTCTGCCTCTTCCTACAAATTCCTTCACATGCCATAGGCACCTTCCTCTTTAGACTGTCATTCTGTACGCGTGCAGGTTTTTTTGTTTGGGGTTTTTGGGTTGGGTTTTTTTTTTTTCTTTCTTTTTTTTTTTTTTATACAGGATACTGGTCTTTCAGCTGTGGTGATACTTTCTGCAAGGTCTGCATAATTATCCTGATCTTAGTAATTAATACTCATCTTGCTTTAGATGAGGTGGTTAATTCTCTAATTAAAAATAGCAGTGAGTGGTGGCTTTAGTGCTGACGTATTTATTAACGTTCCTTTGTTACAATAGGGATTTTAAGTCTTTGAAGCTTTTGTATCGGTAAAGCTGGTTTTATTTTCTTTCAGTACAGTTAATTATAAATCATGGCTCAGACCTGAGCAAAATGAATGGAAATAGGTTGCCATGCCAGAATAGGGAACCTGTTTTCAAGCAGGTTCTTCATTAGCGTGGCCATAAAAAGAACTAAAGCTGTGAACTGGATCTATCTGAAGTTTATTCATTCAATTCCTCCTGTCGGCCTTCATATTTCTTCCCTTTCTTAAAACAGAAGATACCCATCTTAATTGTATTGTTAGGATATTTCCTTAACAGTGAATCACATGAAAATATCATAGTACGAAAAAGAAGATTTGAAGGGCACTTTTTATTTTGTTAGTTTTCCCAACAGAAAACTTCTCTTTTAGCTAACAGCTCTTGCTCTGAAGACTGGTCTTGCATTAACTTATCGAGTCTCCTACTTTGATTGATAATTATATCATCAAATCTTTTTAAATAAATTTGTCCTATCCCTCCTGCTGAAGGGAATACTCCTGATGAATTTCGCTTACTCCTTCTATTGAAGGACTGAGGAAAAACATTGGATTTTAGAAAGTGGGAATGAAAACCAAAATACTTGTTGAAATTGGTAAAAGCAGTGTTGATTGAGCTCATCTGCTGCACTGCTCTCTGGAGGTGGAGGTGAATACACTTAGAAATCCCTCCTCCTGGGCAGTGATGTGTCCCCTGTTGTGCAGTGTTGTCTTCCACCTGGCCAGAGCCCTATTCATTCCTCTGTCACAATCATTAGTTTTTTTAAACGCTCCTACCCCTCTGCCCCCCTTAGACAATATTCTGGGGTTCAGTTCAGCTTTGTATAAGGAGCGAAATTCAGGGGGGGAGGGAGGAACATGTCCACTCCTTTGTTCCCCACCCCCAGGTTTCTCCAGCAGGAACCCCATTTAGCTAATGTTGCATCCACCAGAAGGGATGTTTGAGGATGCACTGCAGTCTAAACACAGGGTGCAGCTCAATGCAGATTTGTATAAACTCAGATGGAGTGTAATTGATGCTAATGGCCATGCTGGACAAGTGCTCTGGATCCAGAGAAGCCCTGAAAGTAACAGTATTTTCAAAATTATTTTATTGTGACTATTGTCCTTAACATGTTTGCTTGAAGTCCTGACACTTGGACTCAGGAGTGTATAATGGAGTTCCTGTTCCTTTCTCAGAAAGCCAAGAGTGGCTTGAAAGAGGCAGAGTGGTGGTGAACAAAGTCCAAATGTTTTGTTTTGAAACTGCATCACTTGTAGGGTCTAGCTTTCCATTTTCTGTGTGATTTTTGCTGTCATCTTTTTGACCGGCCTTTGGATGCCCCAATCCCCTTAATAGAAAATGGAAAACGTCACAGTACAAAGCTGCCGCCAGCCCAACCGGTAGCAGTTTGTCTCGGAGACGTTCTGATATCAATGTACCAAGGATGGAAAATCCCCAGTGATCATTGCCGAAGGAATGCTTACTTACGCATGCATGTGCATCGTGGTGTTTATCTTGAGGCAAGAGGTTGAACAGCCAGCAGATCTCTTGTTTGCCCTTGGTTGTTGTCTGAAGCAAGTCCCGAAGCAGAGGGCAGCGGCAGCGTTTCATCTGGCTCCGTGGGATGTTCTTCTATGAGGAGTTTCCCATTCGTAAAATCTGTGGCTGGAGTGAAGATACAAATCGGAGAGTGTTGGGTCAGAACAGCAAAGTAGACACAAGAGGGCAAGGCACCAAAATACAAGAACATGAGGAATAACTAAAGAAAGTATGCCAGCTTGGAGAACCACGGGTATTAAAAGTAGTAACTATGCAAAATCGAGCAGGTTTGAAGGAAGGTCTGTGGGGCTGAACAGGGTGAGGTTCACGAAGAAACAAATGAAAAAAATTCTAAGTCACGCAGCAAGTTAAATGGTTTTTCTACGTTCTGTAGAACAGCAGTACTGAATGCTGTAGGATAGCAATAAGGGGCATTTTTACTGATTGCATCGTGAGTTACAGTGTAGCATGGGTACATCTGGGGTGTTTTTTGTTGTTTTTGTTGTTCCATAATATTTTAAAAAGGGAAAGGGTGGAGAAAGCATGTCCTTTTCTGTCATTGCTACATTGTCAGATCCGCTACAGATAAATATTACCTTGTAATAGTCCCTTGTTTTTGTTTAGGCTGGAGTTACAGCCTGTGCCTGCTGTCTAGCTGGGGAAGAATTCTTGGGTTTTGGGGGGGAATGTGATAACAATAAGTTGCTACTAATAACATTTTCTTAATCGGTAGATAATTATTGTTCCAGCCGTTCTTGGCTTTCCTTTTCCTTCCCCTACATCCTCCTCTCCTTAACCCTTCCCCCTCCATCATTTCTAAAATACGCTCACCATTAAGCTGTTTCTCTTTGTTCCATTTGATGTTGTGATCTGTCGCTGGGTGGGACCGATTGATTCAGGGTGGCCTGTAAAGAGCACCGGTCTCTGGAATATCTGATTTTCTTTATTGAGATAGCTCTGCCCTTCTAGAAAAGGGATTTTTTTTAAAAATAAATTGAGGGATTTTGTTACCTTCAAACTCCTACTAGAAAATGAAATGGCAAAGCATGCGAGTTGTTGATTTGTCAGCTTGTTGTTGCACACGGACTGTGTTGTTTTCATTAGGCTGCTGTGCTACAAGGTGGGGAAGGCAAAGAGTATTTTAGCATTTGGGCATTTTTTAAAACGAGTATTTATGACCAATGTAATCGTGTTGTATATGGTATAACACTCCCCACGTTTGGGACTAGACCGCCTGTAACTTTTGACTGCTAAAGAAGCAAAGTATATCTGCCTCAGAAATGGTTTGTCTGTTATAAAGGCTGGACCCTTGTCGTTTATATTGCTGCTGATTATAAATATGCTAGAGTCTCTTCAAAAATAAAGCTGATGGCAGCAGTGAAGTCCTAGGTGGATTTCTTTTTGTTCAGTCTCGGATACTGTGGGAAGAGAGTTTAGAATTTATTTGATTTTAGGAATTTCATATTTATAACTATTTTCTTACTGTTTTAATAATATGTTATATTAATATATTTAAAGATAAATATCTTAATATTTATCTTATTATTTCTTATTACTTTTAGCTAACTTCTTATTCTTTTCTTCTTAAATTCTTATTTAGTTTTCTTGATTTTAAACATTTCTTGCTCAGAGTAGGCACGATTTCTTTGCAGGCTCCTGAGAAAGACATGACCATTCTTGGGCATGTTCACAAGTAAACTGTTGATACTTCAGGCCTACTTAAAGAGGGATCATACAGTTAATTTTGACGGATGTTTATCTTAAAGTCTAGGACACCAGCGTATGTCGCTGTGAACTGCTGGGCTGAGGTGAATGGGAAGATTAAAGAGGAAGTGGAGCTTATTAATAGCCTCCTGGATGACAATGGCTTCGCAGTGTGCAGGGGCTGACTTTTGCTACGGGACTGTCTCTAAGAGATGAAAAAGCATTTGAGATGAGAAATACAGCAGAGAAAGCTGTACAAGTGAATAAATAATAAGCGAAGCACTGCACGTTGTGTTATCCTTTTATGTTTTTTCCTTTCTCTCCATCATGCATTTAATAAAAAAATTAAAGTGTTTTCCTACAACGTTTCTTTGGAAACATTTAGGTTGAAAGAGGTGAAATTGCCTGATAATTTGGGGGAATTAGGAGCAGCTTTTTGATGCTGTTATAAATATTGAGGCCTAATTATAAATAATGACTGTAAAGGGTTTGTTTGTATTTGTCTTTGGGAGCTTTCTTGAACCAAAGGATAGACACATTGCTAAGCCTCTTGAAATTGTTATGTCAAAGTAGTTGTCTTGGCATTTGATTTCTTTTGATTTCTTTTTCGCAGTGGAAAATTGCATGAGGGACAGGAAATATTGTTGGCTTTACTGAACTACCAAATAGCAAGTGGTGTTTTGTTTGCATATCAGCTAAAACTCACTAACACTTTTGTGCTTACTTGACAGAACAAGCTTCTTGCTTTTTTTTTGTTTTTGAAGGACAGACAAAATTATATACTTCAGATTTTCACTATCACTTGATTAAAAATGTAATTTTTAAGCTTTTTATATTTACTCTAAGCGGTGTTATGCCTTCCAGTGGGCAAGTATTTGTCATGAGACACGTTTTCTGCCCCTAATGTGAAAATCTGCTGTTCAACTTCATTGCTGCTTTAAAACTTCCTTTTACTTAAAAGATCCGTTTCACCACTTTCATAAAATTAAGCGGAGTACAAATAACAACCCAAGTATTTGTCAGATTGGGATGTCAGAGGAGCAAAATCATTTTGAGAGAGAGTCTAAAACCAAGGTTTTTTTCCAGATCTCACTTTTAAGCACGTATTTGTGGAGTTTGTTATAAATAGGGCTATGAAGAAGATCACAAATGATAAAAGGGTATGGCAAATAGAATTATTAAGTAAATGTTATCTTAAATAATGCGTGTATGGAAAATAGAGGGAGTTGAGGGTATTGACAAGCAATGGAGGTAATTTGTGCAAGTTTTTTGTACTTGGTCGCTTTGTACCTGGAAGCTAAGAACGGGGTAAACTGTTAAGCAGGGTAGCAAATCGAGCAATGGTTGCAGACGACAAGAATTAATAGCTGATAGGAAGTGTTGAAGAGCTTAATGGCAGTGTGAGTAGCTCTGGTCCGTGCGGTCGCTGAAACGGAACAAGGAGTGCACAGTGACCTGGCAAATTCTGCTGAGAAAATGAATACTTTTATCCTTTCAAGTCATGGGACAATTTCAGGATGCTTCCCAAAGGTTGTAATTGCTAATGAACTGAGCATCACTCAGCACGGGTAGTAATTTACTGGAGACAGCTGCTAAGTACTACACTCCATAAAAAGTGGCTCAGAGCAGCCAAATAGGCTACCAAGTTGGATACGTGATATGTTTGTGGGGATGTGTGGGAGAAATGGAAGTAAAAAATGGGTATGTCAGTAAAGTTGTTTTGCAAGAAGCAATCAAAGATTTAAAAGAAAAAAAAAATTTTAAAAAGGGATACTAAGCAAAATTACCAAGTATGTGCTCAGTAGAGGCAATACCACGGCTCCACATGATTGCATTTGGCACATAATCAGTACAGCTCGGTTCTAGTTGTCTTTGCAACTGCATCTCAGGTAGAGGATGTCAGGTGGTCTTCAGAAAGGTATAAAAATGACTCTGTTCTCAGTATGGAAGACCAAAAGCAGCTCGTACCTCTCTAGAACTGGTGGAAGATTTTAGAGCTGAGAAGAGAATTGGATTTTTATTTTGTTTTTGCATGAAAGGGGAAAGTAGCAGAACATATGTGGATACAAAATACGGTATGCGCTGTAGGTCAGTCAGCTGCTGCCTCTTTCTAAAACAGGAAGAGGACAGGTTCAAGTGAGGCAGTAAGTTGACTTAGCGATTCAGAAGATAAGCTGGTTGTAAGGTGGCTCTAGTACAACAAAGCTGGTTGCACTTTAGAAATGGAGCCTTGGTTAGGTGCAAATTTTATCTGATGTACTTTTGACTATTTTGCAGAAATAAAAATAAAAATCTTTAAAAAGAAATAAATTTAACAAATCTTTTTTTTTCTATTTAATGACTGAGATGTAGAGAAATATTCAAACATATATATTTTATATATAATGCAAACATACATATTTTATATATATATGAATGAAAGAATATTTGCCCATGGTAAATTTTAATAGAGATTTGTTAATTGCTTGCAGGCTTATGGAAGTCACTTTCCAGGGTCAATTTTAACTTCAATGGGCACGTTATTAAAGGGAGAAGGCATTCTTTTAACTGTTTCATTGGAGCTTTTTCAGTATTGCTGTTACATGAGAGGTTTTATTTGGCATGCCAAACTTTCAGGATGTTAAATGCTGCTTAAAAAAAAAAAAGGTTTTTTTAGTCCCAAAATAGCTAACCAAGTTTCCTTTTGTGCTAACAATTGGTTTTTGTTTTGATAATACATCTTTCTAACAATTCATCTGATAAGTTTCATAGAATATGTACCAAAAGGTCATTTCAAAAGTTTCATTTGAAAGAAATGAACTGAGGGTTTAAATCAAGCATACTTGACTATTAAAGTTGCCATTTGGAACATCTTGTTCATTTCTGCAGTAGATTTTGTTCTTTGTTTAGTCAGTCGTTTATTTCTAAAGCTATTCCTAAAGACCATTGTATCAATAATAATAGCTTTATTCACTAAATTATAAATTATTTGAAGTAATAACTATCAAATTGCAACTGGGAGAAGTTCCATAACGGGTCTTTAAGGCATCACCGCGATGTAAATAATAGCAGTTGAGCTTGTTGATGCAATTCCTTTCCCATTTCAACTATAATTTTCTCATTAGGTTTGCATTACATCTGTATTAAACCTTCATCCTTTCAGAGAACTTCATATGCTGTTGTTTCTTTTCCCAGATCTTCTCCCTCAGTAAGTGACGATAAGAAT
Organism: Larus michahellis; assembly: GCF_964199755.1. NCBI lineage: Eukaryota > Metazoa > Chordata > Aves > Charadriiformes > Laridae > Larus > Larus michahellis. The sequence goes on along the minus strand of NC_133896.1, from coordinate 69,989,208 downwards.
GAATGGACATATATCAAACACCCCTCCTGGTGGATACGGAAGTTATTTTCCTCAAATGAAGTAAGTTTATGCCTTTGATTTTCCTTTTATGGACAAAAAATAGCATTGCATTTTCTCCTTTACATTTTCATTTGAGATAGAGGAGCTATAATGATTAGATCCCATTGGAGTAATACAAAGGCAGTTTTTGTAAAAGAATGCGCAGATTCCAAACCATGTAACCAAATGGGCAGATATCATCTGACTGATTTTTGTATTAGTGTAGAGGTAAAGCTGTATAACTGAATGGAATCATCTGGAGCAGAAAAATAAATTGCTGTAGCCATAACACACTTATTACTTGGAGATGTTTTCGTGTGCCTGAGATGCTTAAGGTTAGCTCTGAGTAAATGTGGTTTTATGCATAAAAGATGAGGCTGCCCTTTCCATCTCGGAGAAAATATTGTTTGCCAGTAAAGAGAACTGAGCAGCTGTTACATGAAAGTGTTACCTTGCCTGAGATAAGGGGATGCTCCCTGTATCAGAAGCATGGCACCAGGCTCATTCGCAGCGCTAATGAGAATTGACCTAATCTGATGCCAAAGAACATGTATTCCTGTATGGAGCAAGGCATCTGGGCCGTCATCTGCTTCTCGTGGTGTTGTCCCTTTAAAGTGAGTTTGTATCTGCCTCATTCGTGTTGTTACGCTAGAAGGAAGTTGGGTTGCCTTTTCATTTGTTGTAGGCAATGATAGTCCTTTTAAGTCTTTTATTAAAAGCGGTTAAAATTGTTAAAAACAATTGTGTATGCAGGAAAAAAGGCAAAATCCTACCAAGTCTTTGGCAAAGTCATTATTATTATTATTACTACTACTATTACTACTACTACTATTATTAAGTGATTTTGATTACTTACATTATGGTAGTATCTATGAGTTTACCACGTGGCCATTGTGCATGATGTTGTATTTATGCAACAAAAAAGAGCTTGGAAGAGCTTCCAGCCTAATTGAAACACTCTTCATTGTATTCATGGTGCAGAACAAATATCCAGTATCATTTCCTCTGTTAGTAATGTTGTATGTATGTGTAATCCTACATAAAGGGAGGGTTTTGTCAGTGCCCGTTTCTGTGTGGCAAATACATCTATATAGAAGTTAACCAGAAATGTTTTCTTCCAGTGGCTATGGTTCCCCAACGTTTGCTCAGGCAGAGAGGGAGCAGAGCTCAAGAACAAGTGCAAAAGCTCTTTATGGTAAGGCGGCATAAAGTCTCTAAACTTTTATGTTAAAACTGTTGTTTAAATATTGGTTGTGATGTCATGGTGGAAATCTTTCATGCATATAAATCTGAAAGTGTAGGTACTTACACATGGGTGTGTGTAGCATTGAAATCAAAGAACAAAGTGATTTTATTCCTGCTAAAACTAACTGGGCTAGCTAGAAAATGTTTTTATGGTTTACTAAGGAGAGAACTCCCACCTGCTAATTTTTAAGGCAGAAATGTGTAACGCATCTATCAGAAAACTAAGAGTGATCCTATAGCTGAGGTATGTACCAGGGCATTCAGGGGTCTAGCTGTGCTATAGGTTTGATTCATGACCTGTGTCTCCTCCTGCTTCCCCAGCTTTATCCCCTGCTAGCAGAAAAAGAATTTGCAATATTATTCTTGTTTGACAGACGGATTTCATGGAAATTAGATTTGATGTAATGGATTTGGAGTCCTATTTGGCCAGCTATTTTCAACAGGCTTTGTGACTGTCAAATGTGATGTTACTTACAAATGCCTAAACGTTGTTGCACTTACCCAACTACAAATGCTGGTATTTGTCTTGGCTGTATGCTCTACTCTCTAGCCCATGGCCAAATCACTGTGGAGGCAGAATGTAGTCACGTTCCTTGCCAGCCAAATTGCACCGTTTCCTGGTCGTCCACCTCCGCTGTGAATACATCCTGCTGATAGCTGTGTCGGTAATGGAAATACAAGCAGTAATGAGGCTGCTTGAGGAGAGATGTTCTGCTCTGTAAATCCATGCCTGCTGTTAAATGCATTTTTGAAAATCAGTACAGTTGATGAGACTGGAAGAATGAAATTTGCGGGGAGAACCTAGTCCTGTGCAGGACCCCGTGCTCCTCAGCCTATTCTCCTGCGTTGCATCTACCACCTCTTCTGCAGGTTAACAAACTGGAAAGCTCGGAGAGCAGTGGCTAATAACTGCAACATCCCTAGTAATAACTGATCTTTTCTCCCTCCTGTTTTGGGAGGGGTGATGCCTGGGAGTGACCTCAGAGGTTATAGGAGTGATGGCAGGATGCTTTGTGGCATTTTAACAGCGTTGACTTTGCTCTTGGAGGATACCCTACAGGCCTCAAGTATGGTTGCTCACCCGTGAGCACATGAGAAAAAATTTGTTATATTGGTTGCCCTGTTGGCTTTCAAACTGCTTGAAAATTCATGAAGCTAAAAGTCCACAAAAGGAGGTTTGAGGTCTCCTAGCTTTGTATCCTCTGAAAAGGTGGGTGACGGCGCTGTGCTAAAGTAGTGTGAACCTCTGCTTCTAGAAAAATCAGCAAAGACAGAAGTGGAAACCGTTTGAAACATTTGTCATTTAAAAATTATTTTGCAGGTGAATCATTCTAAGTTTAAATTTATCTTTTTTAGTGGTAAGCTACAAAAGTCAGTCGCTTGACGTAGTATTAAAGGCAGGAACTGCAACTGAGGAAAATTCTGAAGTGATCATTTTAAACTGATTTCTGCATCCTGTATGGGTTCACTCAACAAACTGATTGCACGTGTTGACAGAAATAGTAGGTGGTAAAAGAAACCAGCAAGAAACCTTGCAAAAAACCTCTTAGCAGATTATTTCTTTATGAGGCGCTAGGACAGCGTTGCATTTTTCTTTTTCATTTTATATCATTATTTTTCAAAAGTACATGGTTTGAACAATGTGGCAGTATCAGTGTCTTAACCATGTCCTTTAATTTTTGTGGGCTTTTGAAATAATATGTCTCTGAGCTTTTTCATATCAAACATAATGGGATATTCATATTTCAGTAGAAGACGGGGACAAGTGTGTAAATTTGAGGTATTTATTATACATAGCGGTAAACAGCCTTTTACTTCTAAAATACTTAATTGAACTCAGGTACTAATTGAAAATGCTTACCATAAAACTGCTGCATGGTGGCTTCTGTAGAATGAATTGTTGGTCTTGGGTCACTTCCATTGCTGGTAGATATATCACAAAACTGTAGCTGCAGTTGCCAGGAACTGAATGAAGTAGAAGACTCAATTATCCTGGGGCTGCGAGCGAAGATATATTGGCACAGCTTTCAGAGAGGAGTTTGCACATTTTACTGCTTCTGCTCTGTTTTGCATGCACAAAGAACTAGGCTGTCAGTATCACCAAATGTATGAACTGGAGAAAACACGGAAAACAGCTAAAACCTTTCTCAAATTCAGGGTAATTATATATATTTTTTAAATTTTAGCAACCATATTACCGTTCTGCTGCATCCCACGTGTGTCTTTTCTTCCTTTGTGGTGTTAGGGATTTTTGTGCATGCTGTCCCAAGCGGGGTGGGAAGCAGTTGAGTGATACTGGAATTGTTAAAATGTGTTAAAAATGCTCATGATAAAATATTTTATTTATAATTAATAACTAAAGTATTTTATTTGAGATCCATGAGACTGAAAGCCTATAACGCAGATTGGAGGTGTCCTATCTTTATATTTTATATTATGTACATGTATATTAAATGTACATATTTTATTTATATAAATACATAAATCTCATGGATTCAATACAATCACTTATAATATATTGGGAAAAATATATATATGATTTTACTGTAAAAATAAAATGGACCATGTTTTTTTTTTTTGATAAAATGTGACAATGTAATGTTAGCAGCAAACTTTGTGACGAACTTCCTTTTCTTGGAAGACTTCTGAATGTCGTTTGGACTAAAGCCACCTGTCCATGGGTATAAACATGGGTATCAACAAGTGAAGATGGTGCCTGAGCTCCTGAGTGACCGCTTGATCTTGAAATCACTTTCTTCCACGAACAGTAAAAACTAAAGAAAATATTATTAATAATAATGTGTATATATGTATATTTATATGTGTATATACACACACACACACATGTTATGTGTCATGGCATGAAATTTGCCTCTCGAGTCTGAGTGCTGAGGTGATTCATGATTGTTCAGTCCTTCGGTCATTAGGCAGAAGGTTGGCCACAGTGCCAATGGGAAAGGAGGCTGGAGTTTTATTGGTGTTACAGACAGTTCAGTTAAAAACTAGACCAGAGCCATCACTATCTCTGATGTGGTTATCTGATAGGAAAAACTTCCTTGTAACTGCCTTTTTTCCTGTGTCAAATAATCCCTTTGTTTTCACTCATTTCCTTCCTGAAATGAACTGTTTTCTATTTGCATGATAAATCCCTGGCTGAACTGGGAGGGAAGATGCCCTCTGCACATTCTTAGGGGGTTTATTTCATCATTTGCTTCCTGATCTCTCCATCAGAAGTGGGTTTTGGCTCGTACTGTCATCTGTTGTTCTAGCATTGGCTTCTCCATCTGTCTTCTGCAGCTCTGCTTGTGGGGAGACGTGCAGCATCGGCCGGTGCCAACAGCCAGGGCTGTGCTGGGGGTTTGCCAGCGAGTGACACAGTGTGGAGCAGCCCCATTCCCCACGTTGTTAGGTTATTCTACAGCGCAGAATTGAAAGATGTTACTAAAACTGTCTTCACACTGCATCAGAAAAGACTAGCTGTGTTATACATTGTGTTTGTACTCTCACGGCTGTGATTAGGTGCTAGCGGTAAAATTGCATGTGTATTTTTGCATAGCTCAAATACCTCATTCAGAGCAAGAACTGTAGTGGAATAAGTTCAAGGAAATGACAAGCAGATCATAGACTAGGTAAACGAGTCCATTAAGAGAAGCCATCTACGGAACATGCTTGTGTTATTTGATGCTCGAACGAATTAAACTAACAATTGACTTCTAAACCATCCACTTTCTCTGACAGCTAGTTCCACGTAGCCATCGGGGAGAAGCTTGTGGCACAAATCTCTGAAAGTGATAGCGTTTGCTCTCTTGATGAGATTTGTTCTGAACTCAAGTTTTGACCTTTCTCCCCGGATGTGTAGGTCACATCTCCTGCACTTTGCTCTCAGTCTCAAGTTGAGTTTTTCCAGCTGCTGCAAAACATTCTTAAAGGGGTATCAGCAATCAGTCCAACGCAAGCCATAAATATACAGTAGCAAACTAAGTATTGGGCTTTCCTTCTTGATGATGTGTGGTAATAATTTATACTGTCACTCAGGATTCTTAGGACAGCTTGTGAGGGGGACTCTTGATGGCTTCATCTCTACATGGATTGCCATCAGATTTCAGAGCTTTGTCTCTTTGCGTATTGTACAGACATTTTCCGATTTTGCTATGGCAGGCAAGGTGGAATCCACTGTTGTCCTTCTTTGCACTATCATAACCAGAATACTGATAACATTTATTACACCTGGCCTGTGCAATTATTTGTAAGGCGTCAGTGGAAGTCTAGGCATCAGGATTCCTCCTTTCTGTTTTAGGCTTTTAGGAACTAAAAACTATTTGTGTCTAAAGGTATCTTAGCCCTACCCAGCATCACCCACGCTTCAGGTCATCAGGTAAGGCCTAGACTGAGATCTTTTGCTTTTGGTAAGAATTTTCCCTCCCTAGATAAAGAATTTGATTTCTCTTGCTGGGGTACATTTCTCTGTGTGGTCTTCCAGACGACGGCACCGAGCCAGGCTATGGTGGAGTTTGTTAAGCAGCTGTCTAATTTGCCATATTGCTGCACCCTCTTCCAGTTGGAAAATGGGTGAGACAGGACTCTAACTTTAGCTATGTCAGGTTCTGTTCACGGCTCTGCCTCAGGGACCTTGGGCCACACTGGTGTTCCTGTCCGAAACTGTGGAATAGTTACCTTTCCAAAGTATGAAATGGTCCTTCACAGAAATAACGGGATAGCACAGTTCTTAATGTAGAGAGGGCAAGGAAGAGAATGAGCGATGGCAATCTCAAGTCCTGTTTTTCTTTGTCGTGTACTGACTAGTGTATTCTTGGCTTGGCTAAAAGTCTTTGATCAAGAGGTCATTTTTTGTTTTCTGGTGTTTTGGCTGCTCCCAAAATTGGTATGAAATCAGTACCTTTTCACGTCATTTTGGAAACCAGAAACATGGTCCATTCCTGATGACTGGCGAATTCAATAATTTCACAAAGACTTGAATAGCAGTGGCATCTCTCCACATGAGACAGCGGGAAGAGTATTAGTTTCTGCAGATCAGTGTTTCTGTTCCTTTGAAAGGTTTAGTAGCTAGTAGATATTACAGTCAGGACCTATGAGTGAAATGCTGTGCTTCTTTTAAGTTTATTGCCCTTGCCTTGTGAGAGGTTTTTTGCTCAAATTCCTCTGGGTTGCATTAGCTATAGATTGTGATTAAGAATTTAATTTAAGTGTCTTCTGCTGTGATCCTTTTTTATTTTTTTATTTTTTTTTTGCTTTGTCAGAGGGAAAATACTTTAGGTAAATTATGTGCAGCATGTCAGCAGGGTTTGAGCTAACTGCGGTATTAAGGCTGCATTGCATGTCACATGTTGGGTATAAGAGCTGCAGTAAGTAGAATAAATAAAAAAACCTCAATAATTTTGATAGTTTTATACATCCTATCTGGAAGTCTCTGATGCAGAATTTCGTTTTAGCTTCAATAACTGTCTTCATGCACGAAGGCACCCATGAGAGGCTGAGACTGATTAGGAGAGTGAAATGGAGCATACAAACACTATTTTTTTTTTTCGGTCTTGGGGGTTGATCCCAGCCAGCAGTTAAGGACCTACCCAGATGCTTGCTCATTCCCCATGTCTCCTCCCTGCGGCGGGATAGGGGAGATAATCGAATCGAGGTAAAGACAGCTTAATAGGTGAAGGAAAGAGGGGTGAGGGAAAAAACCTGAAAAAACCCCCCAAGTGACACAAAGATAATCACTCACCACCTCCCACAAGCAAACCAATGCCCAGACAGTCTCTGACCAAGGGCTACTTTGGAAAGACTACCTGTCGGTTTTGTTGCTGAGCGTGACATTATACAGTATGGTCAGTTGGGGTCAGCTGTCCCAGCTGTGTCCCCCTCCCAACCTCTTGTGCACCCCCAGCCTACTCACTGGGGTGGCAGAGTGAGAAATAGAGAAGGCCTTGACACTCTTCAGCAATAGCTAAAACATCCCAATGTTATCAACGCTGTTTTGGTCACAAATCCGTAACACAGCACCATACAGGCTGCTGTGAAGAAAATTAACTCCATCCCAGCTAGGCCCAGTACGTTCAGCAAGTCAGCAAATTCTGTTGCTCCTTTTCAATAGTAGGGTGTGAGTTATTTGCATTTGAAGATCATGTAGTAAGTCAAGAGGCATTTTCAGGGTTTCTGTAAAAGCAGTCAGATTAATATTGATGAATAATAATAAGCCACTTTGATATGTGAAAGAGTTGAGGAGCTGGAAGCTACATTTCAAGAAGAATAGCAATGGACAACTCTGTAGGAAAAGAAGAAAAATAAGGAGCTGTATATGGATGAAAAAGCCTGTGAGACTCATGCTCGGATATATCTGACGTGGCAGGGGAAACGCGGAAGTGGTGTAGGAAGAAGTGGCAGACTCTTGAGTCATCTGGGTAGAGAAGGATGCAGAACGGGTTTGCAGACTTATATCAATTTTGCTGGAAGTTCGAGGCAGTGGAGCACATTAGCAGAAGGGGGTGCAAAAGGGTTTGTGTCCTCCTTTCTGAGGGCAAGGTTTGTAGGTAGAATGTGGGACATGAGCCAAGCAGTAGGAGAAAGCAGAGGCCGAGATTTGAGATACTGGGAAAAACCATGGGGAAGGGGATACATTCTAGATGCCAGTCCCCCTTTCTTTTTTTTTTTTTCTTTTTTTTTTATGTTATGTTCATATTATCTTAGGAGGACTTTATTTATAATTTCAGGATGGAGTGGTTACCAGTAGTATCTACCTCCAGCTCCTCTATAGCAATGTTGACAAAATTCACCATTCACAGCTGCTGTAGACTACTTCTTAGCTCATTCAAAGCCACAGAAAAATTTGGACAATGCCCTTAATAACATGCTTTAACTTTTGGTCAGCGCCGAAGTGGTCAGCAGTTGGACTAGATGATTGTTGTAGGTCCATTCCAACTGAAGTTATCCTCTCCCTCTCCCTCTCCTCTCCTCTTTGTTTATTAACACAAACATGGATTGGATTTTGCTAATTGGAAATTTTATTGAAATTCTTGTTACTATTCTGTTGTAATTAAGAATGCAGAACTTGAGGGGCTCTCCTTGGCTCTCAAGTGTAGGCAACCACAGATTTTATTAGCATTCAGGAAGCTCTGAATAGAAACACTATTGTTTTCACCATGACAGAGTGTGTTGAAAACCTTGCCATCATGTCTATTGTGAGCGTTAGGGCTGCTCTGCAGAAGAGGATGTGTTAATCAGTGCTAGAAATGGTTTTGGATATCCTGTCTTAACACAAGAAAAAAATTGTATGTGAAGCAGAGCAAGGAATCTCTTGCAAAAGTTACTCTCTTCTTCTTAATTCCTTTGTTTATTTAAAACAACTCTAACTGGTTTTGTTTGCCGGATTTATAAACCTTACAGTGGATGTAAAATTTCTTATCCTGGTTTAATTTGATATTGTTAAAAAAATAATACTTTTGTTCCCCTGCAAAAGATAATGGCAGTCAAAGCTGAATATTTGATGCATTGTTAATTGAAAGAAGTGACTTTTTTTAAAAGCATATATTCTGTCATACTGGACAGCATTAACTATCATTTACAATCCATAACAGAAGACTTAACCGATCCCCTTGGAGATACAAATAATTCTATGGGGTTAAACTAGATACTGCATTTTAATTCCCTTGTTTTGTTAGGAACAGATGGACTTTACTTCTTCAGATCATCATCCAAACAAAAAAAGAAAGGTAGCAAATCAGACAGTACTGCTTTACTGACTGTTTTGTTGGGTTGTGCATGTGTGTGTGTGTGTGTCTGTTGAGGTTAAAAAGAAAATCAACCAATAAAATACTTTAAGTAACATGCTGCAAAAGCAGAAATAGTAGTTACGGTTGGAATCAATGCGGATCATCTTCCCTGGGATTTCAGACTAGTGGATGATGAAAGTAAGACACCTATTTTGAAATATTCACACACCTAGTTAAAAATTCTGATAATCCTTGGTGTTCTTGAATTTGGCTGATTGCACTGCACACTTCTCTTACTAAAGCAAGCTGAGTAGCTGCTGTGCAGGAGCCGGTTGGCTCTGTTGCGTGAGCAGTGTTTGTCATGGGAGGGGGGCTTCAAGCTAGGGAGGGATTTCAGAAACTGTATTTCTTTACATGAAAGTCACCGAGAACTGGAGAGATAATGCTGTGATTATAAAAGGTGACAAATACTTCTACAAGTGACATCTGAAAATGAGGGCACTGCTGTCATTGGCAGCACCTGAAATACCCGTATGAAGGAACCCTGGTCAGAGAAGAGCCTTTTACAGGGTGGCTTTTCTGGTGTCCTCACTGCAGATCTCTGTATGTCACAGATCATGTGCTTGGTAGTAGTTAGCTTTTTTTTTTTTTTTTTGTTTTTTTTGTTTTTCAAAAAGTGACTTACCTTTCCTGTCAACAGAATCATATGCTTTTATTTTCCCCCATCATGCTCCACGTATGATGAAATAGATGTATTCTGTATGTACATCAGGTACTCTCTTTCCAAACAAAATCAAACTGCCTATTTTACTTGAAGATCAGAAATCGAGTTATGAAATGGAGAGAAAAGGATCGCCTACTTTGCAGAGTCTCCTTGGTCCTCCCTCAGCTGAGCCTCCTGGTGACTTCTTTCCTTAGGCAAAGCTCCTGATGTTCCAGATTGGGCACTTAAGTGGTTATGATGAAAAAAGAGAAAAACCCTCCGAATATTGCAGTCAAATTTTTTCCACTAAAACTGAAAAGTTTTCTTCAGTATTCATCTAAATTCATCATTTTGTGATGCGGGTGTGTGTCTTGTCTCCATCTTGCATTTTCCTTTCCTGCCTCTCCTGATTTGATATTAATTTATTGTATGGAGTAAAAGGCAAATGATGTTTCTGATTTTGCAGCATTGTGTTTTGTTCAGCTGAAAAATATTTCTGTTTAGAGATATTTGGTGTGCATTTCTCTGCTGCAGCTTTTGGCTTTTTGTTTTTCTTTTCGTGTTTTTTTTTTTTCTTTCTCCCTTCTTTTGTCTCTACTTTCCATGCATATTTTTACATTAGTTATTCATCAAATTGAATACTTTGGGAAGAAATAAAGGATGAGTCAGGTCTTCTTTGTGCGGGGCTTTGTTGTTTTGCAGATTTAACATGAAAATTATATGTATATCAGAAAATACTTTTGCTTTTAAGTGCATTCATACAAATAAGGTAAGCCTGCTGCTAGTTATCATATTGCTACCAAAGTGACAAGCCAGTCATTTTAATAATCGGGCTTCCCAATGAAGCATTTTCAGTCAGAACACTGCTCCCCTCCGGTGTCCTGACTCACTGGGAGGAGACAACTGGCTTTTGTTTGCACCCACTGGCACTCCCTTAACGTTGTTGACGTAAGTATGATCCCTGTGCTGGACTGTGTGGGGGTGAAGGTTTTTTCTGTCAAAATACAGAAATTAACAGCAGCTTGTCTTCTGTTTTCATATGTACAACTAGGCTTAAGCGTCTCTGAGAAGTGTTCAAAACAGCATGATAAGAAGTTGAATGAATAATTACTCTTTCTTTTCCTCCCATCTCTAGAACAAAGAAAGAATTATGCACGAGACAGCGCCAGCAGCATATCTGAAACTTCGCAGTATCACGTAGAGGTGAGACGACGAGCAATATACCAATTCTAGCTTTCAGTTACACACAGTTATTTTTGCCTACACGGTTTTTGAGGATACATATGCTTGAAGGCACATACATCTTCCAAAATATCCTGCCAGCCCGAGGTCACTTCAGAATAGATTACTCTGAAACGTCTCAAATTCTATAGCTTTGCCATAATGAGCTAAAATTTTGATGTGGAAGAATGTAAGCAAAGTTGTGTGTAGTTTGGCAGAGGGACAGGACTTCTCAACGGGGTATCGATTCAATGTGTTATGCTGCCCTGTCTCTGAACCTGCCTTGTTGCCAGGACGAGGCAGAGCTGAAAAGTCCTGTGCTGTTGGCGAGACGCACGGGATGATATTTAAAATGAATGCTTTGATCAGTTATAATCATCAGAGGTGACAGAATATCCAGAAAGAGCTGCGCATTAACCCGTAAAAGCCCCAGTTAGTCTCCTGTGTAGCAGTTAAACAAATATATTCTCCCTGCACAGATTCTTCCCCAGTGTGAAGTGTAAAGTATCTTATTTACTGTCATAAGCTGCTTTGCAGAATTACCGCATGCTGCTGTCATGTTTTATCCAGAAGTAGATACATTTAAAATACTCAGCAAAGTAAGCCTGGGTGCCCACACGTAGCCTTCTAAGGACTTCTGGATGCAATGCCTCATTCTTGTAGTCTTACGTGGGTACAAACTTTCTCCCGCTGCCATCAGACCACTGCCATGGGTTAAGCCAAATACCATAGATTGTGAGGTCTTTTTTGCTGGGTTTTCAATTAGCTGTAAATTGTGAGATCGTCTGCAGAAAAGTCTTAATTTCAAGTGCCTCTATCCTATGATCAGCTTGCAAATGAATACTTGTGTTGCTTCTAATTGTCTGACAGTATTTTTCTTTGGTTTCTTCATAACAGTTTTGGTACTGTACTGGCATAAAAATTAGTACTTGTATTTGAAGTATAAGCATTCCTGTGTGAGCAGTCAGTAGAGAGTTTGTTTCTCTTTACTTTTTTAATACTTTGATTATATGCGGTTTATATCTACTCTCTTGTCTGTCATTACTAAGTGTTGTTATCCTATAATAGAAGAAAGCACGCTTAATTCTTTTTTATTTTAAACTTCTTTAGAAGATAGGTGTGCAGGCATATATTAAAATTGGTTCAGGTTGGATGAGCGTAACCATATCTTCAATAAGAATATGAAGGTAGATTTGCACCTGGATAAAATGAAATAATTTTATGGGTTGTATTGCATGGTTGCCATGTTGAAGGAGAAATTGTCCAAACCATAATAGCAGGGAAACTAGTTGAGGTGATGTACATGAGGTAGTATTTAATTTCTAGACTGTTCATTGAATCTGGAGAATATTCCAAGTTTCTGATGAGCAAAAGTAGCTAGTATATTACATTTCTACTGCAATCCGCATAAAAGAAGCCACTAGCCTGTCCATAAGGTATCCCAGTCAGATGCAAGGCCATCATGGTTACCATCAGCACGCTAGCTGGCAGCTCTGGAAGAGATGAGGACACTCCAGGTCAGGGTAGTGGTGGAGGTACATAGGCAGGGTGTTTCTGGGAAGCTTCTGCTGACGATGCCTGGATTCAGCTTGCCAAGTGAGACAGGTTTTCACTCCTCAAGAGAGCTAATTAAATACTCAGGGTTTAATTCTAGCTGTGATACCTGAAAGATGTCAGAATATACCTTCAAGTCTAACCATTTACTGTAGTGAGGAAATGACAGAGGATGACAAACAGTGAGTTACGAAAATCTGTTGAGTTAAAATGACATTATGGACTAAACAACCTCTCCTATGGCTTATTGGTGGGATCTGTCATATACAAAGGCACTTTTATTCATGAATAATTTGTATTGCTATTTCCTGGCAATTTGAATACTGTCACAGCCTAGGAATTATGAATTACAATTTTTTTTAAACGTATGTCCCATTCACTAGCACTTGACCACCTTTGTTCTGGACCGAAAAGAGGCAATGATTACAGTAGATGATGGAATAAGGAAGCTGAAATTGCTGGATGCCAAAGGCAAAGTGTGGACTCAAGATATGATTCTTCAAGTGGATGACAAAGCTGTCAGTTTGGTGGACTTGGAATCAAAGGTAAGATCTGTGAGTGGCAGTCTCATTTTCAGAGAGAGAGAGAAAAAGGGAACAGGCAGAAAAATGATGTATGTGAGATTTGGTATTTTAATTAGCTTATTATCACTTTCCCTTTTTAACTCATGCAGCTTTTCTGAGATCAGGACTGTATATAGTAAGGTGGTGTTTTGTTTTTTTTTTTTTTTCCTCTTCTGGCAGAATGAACTGGAGAATTTTCCTTTAAGCACAATTCAGCATTGCCAAGCTGTGATGAATGCGTGCAGTTACAATTCAATTCTTGCATTAGTATGTAAAGAACCAACCCAAAACAAGCCTGATTTGCATCTTTTCCAATGTGATGAGATTAAGGTAAGGTAGTAATAGAGATCTGCTATGACTTACTTGAATAGGGGAAATTTTATGAATTGGCAAATACAATCAAATGAGCTTATTAATAGAAAATAATTCTGTTCTTTTATTCTTATAAATATGCTTCAACTTTATTGCATTTATGATATCAGCACTACGTATAGTGTGTTGGTAAATGTAGCATAGTATGTCTTGCAAGAGAGTAGTTCTGCATGTAAGCTGAATTTTTAGTGCATGTGCAAATGTGTCATTACTGTAAACATTGATTCTTGGGCTCTGTAGCTGTTCGTTTAGGTTTGCACATGAGTAAAGCTCTGGAATACGTATATGGTTTGCATTCGTGCTTCTGAAGACGGTGGTGTAAAATAGTTTATCTCAAACTTATAATCTGCAAAGAACTTATCCGAGCCCTGAGTCCTACCTAGACTTTCCCCTTTTCTGCTTTTTTTGTCACTGAACAATTAAACCTTCTCTACGTTCGCACCTCTCTGGAACTCTGCTCTGCTGGAGAGATAATGAAAAGGAAAATATTACTTTTAGGAGGGGAAAAACAAGGAAAGAGATTGTCTCTGATTAAAGTATTTCCCTCAAGCATAAATATCTTTTTTAATGTATTCTGCAATACTTCTTTATTTCCAGCATTATTCATTTTAATTTCTGTTAGTTATTCTATATACTTTAAATTCTAATTGATAATTTCATGGGCGTTTTTAAATTCCTTTAGTAGTTTATATCATTGTCTTAAAAAACATTGCTAATCACATTGTGCAGCCTTTTTGAAACTGGTACAGTAGGAGTGATGTGAAAACAACCGTTTAATTGTGTGACTGGTTGCACTGTATTTGCTGTTTCAATGGAAACTGGGATCCTGTGAGAAGATCAGGCTGCGGTATGTTAAATAACACAGGGATCCTCATTGAGGTCTGGTTGGACCCAGCCTCCCAAGGTTTAGAGATGGTCTCTTTTCTTCAGACTTTAATCTTTTGAAGTTTTTCCTCTGTCTACAATTAAAAATGCAGAGCACATAAGCATGACTTGGAAATCCAGGATCCCCCTTTTCTTCTGAGGTTTTGTTCGACTCTGTGACCGTACCCTAGGTTTTGTTCCTTACCCATGAAACTTGGCTGGTTTTGAAAGGATAGGTCTTTCTCCCTTGCCTTTTTCCGGTTCTTAATCAGAAGTTACCATGAACCTCAGGAGCCTCTGCAATAGAAATTCCAATGTATATTTATAAACAAAAAATTGTTAAATAAGAGTATTTATTATACTCTTATTTATATTTATAAAGATTTATATTGATAAATAAATATCAAGAGTATGATTAATGGAATGCTTCTGGTTTTAAGTTCCTCAAATCTGCTTAAGTTTTTTTCTATTAAGTCTTCAACCGTAATGTATCTCTAGTCCATATTCTGTAGTGCAATTCATTATAGCCTGAGAAGTCTGTTAATCCCTTTAGATCCTAAATTCAACAAAGTCTTCTGGTCCCAGCAGAAGTTACATATTCCTCGCCAAAAGTTGCATGGTTCTTCACCATGAGAGGACCAAGACAGATGTGGGCCTTGTATAGCGAGCCAGACACTGACAGATTTGGGCTTTGACAGCCTGCGTAGGAAATTAATTTGTCAGCTGAAGACGTGTAACAGAGCATTCTAAATCCTACGAGAAGCTGTGACCTATTTAATGCAAGATCTATTAAAATAATGCCTTAGACGTGCATCAAAATTTCACTTGTGGGCCACTGGTGGAGGCAGACTGCAGTTATGAAGATGCAGGAGCCTACAGATTAGGAAACGTTCTGGAAAATTCATCTTCTATTAAATCAAAGAGAAGTTGGAGGATATTGTTATTTCTTAAAGGAAACTGTATAACTACAAGTTATTTTCGAATCCTTTCTGCTGCTACTGCCTATAGTAGTTTTGCTGCTATTATCTATAGTAGATTTTTTTTATAGTATGTCTTTCAACTAACATGGTTGAGAAAAACAAAAATGACATACACAGAGGGGAAAAAATAGCGTATTCAATAATGGCTGACTTGAGATAATTACCTCTGTTCAGACAAATTTGGTGTCTAGATGACATACTCATCTGATGACTGTGCTGGAAATTGGAACAGTGACAAAAATACCAACTCCCAGTCAATAGCATTGTGTGTTTCTTCATTCTGTTTAGGTGTAAAATAATTTCTCCTAGAACTTTTAAATAAATGGGATTTGATGAGGGATTCTGGAATCTAAAGATGCCCTAAAAAATAGTGAACAAGGAGATATAGATGATAACTGATGTTTTCTGCTTCTGTCTCTCTAGGCTAGCTTTATTCATGAAGATATTGAAAGTGCAATCAGTGACAGCAAGAGTGGGAAACAAAAGAAGAGGCTTGAAACACTGAGGTAAAGACCTAACTCCTTGGCAGTATATAGGATCACCAAATAGTGTTACAGCATTCAGAAGCTCTCGAAGTCTGTCTTTGTTAGTCTTTGTTGCTAGTTGATAACATACTTCCAAACCCACATGTAGAGGCCTTGCTTTAATAATTATCTTATGCTGTCTCGATTTGTAGCATCACTCTTACCTTTCCCAATTCCACCTTAGTGATGGGAAGATCAATCAATACGGGTTGCCGGAGAATATCATTGCATGCCTCAGTTCTGCGTACCAGTCAAGTAGTTCAGAATTTAAATTAAAAATATAAATGCCCCATAAATCCAAGTAAGTACGATTCTGATAAAAGGTTTGGGGATCTAAAGATGTTAAATGAAACAGCAACTGAAGATTGAATAATCTTCCCACCTGCCTGTTTAATGATGCTGAAGACTCCTTGTTTCCCTGGTAGCAAAAACTTCTCTGCCAGTAAGAAAACATGGGGGAAAAAGAGTCTGTTGAGTTCAGAGAAGATTTATGTAGAAATGAGAAGTAGCCAACAGAGGTATAATAACAAGGGCATGAATATATTTGATACTGAATGGTTATGGTAATAGTCTGTTGAAAAGTTAGTATGCAACCACGTCCTGATAGTATCTCTCAATAACACTGAGTTTTGTGGTCCAGATAGAGAAGTCTTTGCTGGACAAAAATCATTAAGTAAAAATGACACCGTTGTATGAACAAGTTTATAGCAGTCTTAGTAACTATTAAATTCTGATGTGCATCTCATGAAGTTTTCCTCGAGTAATGGGCACTCCTATAAAAACAAAACAAAACCTGAGCTGCGTCTAACTTTACCTGTAGGCTTAAAATTAAATAAGCACACTTTTCTGTTTGTGGGTCTGTAACAACAAGTATAAGCACAAAGTGGTAATCCAGGAGGACTCAAACACATTGGATGTACTGGGAAACTGATGAGATTTAATTGGGCAAAGAATGTAGGTCAGTACATCTAGAGGAAAAAATAATCTGCGATATCAGTCTCTGCGGGCTGTGAGGCCAAGTGGTCATTAGTGCGTGACAGCTTAGCGCCGGTTACTTGCTGACGTATCAATACGTGCTGATGGGGGTCACAGGGAGAGACCCTCGTCCCTGACATGGCATTGTGGAGTCACTGCAAGGTTGCTGACAAGTAGAAGTGCAGGACGTGCAGAGAAGAGTGCCCAGGAGACCGGAGGAAGGAATGGTGATGGATACATCATTTTTTATTCGGTGTCCAAAGACCAAATAACACCTGACATTTCGTGGTGGTGTTGAATGCCACGAATGAGATGGGATTATAAAGAGAAGAATTTAAGGTGAAGATCTTGCTTTTAAGTAGGGACATGGGGAAGGGATGGCATGTGTGCGTGACAGGAGTTGTTGGGATTTTTCTGTCTGTTGGTGTGAAGTTGCAGAATGACTTCAAAAACATGTTTCCTTATGGTATTTAAAACTACATTAAGAATGGGAAAACTGAAAAATTGCAGGTGGCAGCTGTGATACAGTCTATGATGGGATGGTACACTTGTATCAAGACAGGATGAACAGGCCACTGATACAAAAAGGAAAAACAACCTGTAAATTTAATAGGTTTTGTTGGTAGAGCTTTGTGAAACAGGCAGTCGACAACCTGTCAAATTTAGGGACTAGATAAGCATCTTGTGGCAGCTGAAAGGGAACTTCTAATGAAAAATTTCACACAAAATGGAAGTCCTGCCAGTAAAGTGCATGTGGTGGTAAAAATTCCACCTACTAAACCCAAGCAGCTGAACTTGCCTGTGTAAACCGGCAGATCTCTAGACGTCATGTTCTGTGGCACTCCTTGGGGATTTCCCATGTGGCAAGGTGACAAATGTTTGCTAACCCCATCATGGACTGAGTTTCCTGCTGTGTTTAACATATTTACACACCATGGTCTTGAGCGCTGCTTACTTGGCAAGCCCATAGTATGCTCAACAGTAGAAGGAGGTCCTTGTAAAGCCTCCTTGTCTTCTCTGATTAAGCACTAGAAAATAGACTCTTTTTCCTTCAAGTGTCACTTCTGGGCTTTCTTCTCTTCCTCTAGGATGATATCCAAAGCTGACAGCACCATCCCTCCACCGCCGCAGGCACCTGCCCCTGTGCCACCGGGGACCATCACCCAGGTGGACGTCAGAAGCCGCGTGGCAGCGTGGTCCGCATGGGCCGCTGAGCAGGGAGACTGTGAGTATTTCTGGGAGACCGCCACCTCAAGTGTGGTAGCAAACTGTTGTTCTGGGCAGTAACTTTTTATGATCCTTGGTAATAACGAAAATAGTTTGGAAAGACTACTTTTGTAAAGATTACAGCAATTGAATGCAGACATGGAAATGGTTGTACGAGGTCAGCCCTCTGTCCTTGCTGAGAGCAGGCAGGATTATTTTCCCAGTCTGGTTTGAAATGCCCCAAGCCACTGTTGCCTGATCTGGGGAATAAGACCTGACTGTCATAATCTGACTTGTCATTTACTTGCACTTACCCGTTTTCTGAATTTCTGTTCAGAGCTTCTTTTATTTGTGTTTAGCTGGGTGGGGGTGGGGCTACGGATTCTAACCTGGGCTTTTTTGGGAACATTCACGGTAATCAGTACTGTCATAACTCTAGTAATTTAGTGATGGTCTCTTTAGTAATAGGGAAAGCGTAGGCCAGATATTTCAGACAATTAAAAAAATATAATCATGGATTAAAAGGTGACTAGAGATCAGCATTATTTATTTATTTTATATTTATCTAGTTCTTTTTATGTTTTTTTTTTTTAAAGCCCTAACCGAGAAATATTGTAGCATTTCTGATGGGTTTGGATTTTTTTTTGTTGTTTTGTTTTTTGGGGTTTTTTTTAAATCTCTAATGGAAACATTTTTATTTTGATCAGATTTCTTTGACAAAAATATTCTTTAGAAATAATAAATTTCCTGCTGTAAAACAGACTGTATTAAGGGAATAATCTTGGTTAAAGTGAGGCCTTTTTTGGTCTGGGTTAATTTTTGTTGCCTTTTTTTATAATAGATACTAAAATTTTAGAATTAGAAGTCATTAACCACAGAGTCTTTATTATTTGTGGTTTATTAAACTGTATCACTCAACAAAGTACACAACTATGCAAGGAAAAAACTAAAAATGTTCAGAGAAACCTGTAATGTTAAGAATGTTTTTGTCCTCTAATCTGCAGTCTTACATGTATCTTGAGTAAAGGCTAGTTTGTTCTTCCGTTTAAGGACTTCTCAACTTCAGAAAAGTTTAATGAGTTTGTCAAGTGATCTGTCTTGCCAGACCACTTGTGGACCTGAGTTCCTGCAGTTCCTGCTATTCTAGTCATGTGGATCTTTCCTAAAACATATTTATTAAAATCCCACCTTTTCACAAAAGCAATACGGTATTTACTGTGACTTAAAAATGCAAAACTTGTCCTTTCTCAAAATGTTAACCCTTATTGTTCTAGAATAGAAGTCACTGACTCTGTATTTGGAAATACCTGTTTTATCACATCATTACCTCCCCTCATTTCTGTGTTGCCAGACTTGGTCTCTCTGTCCAAATTCCTACATTCCTTTTTTGCTTATTCCCTTCTACATCAAAATTAGTTTGAAGTCATAGCTACAGTCTTCCTTCTTGCTTACCTCCGCTGGAGTAGCTTTCAGCATATTTTGCAAAATGGCATGATTTCTCAGTACGTTGTATTTATAATCTGCCATTTTCTGATGTAATATTTTTGATTTAAACCTTGGGACCACATTTCTGTGGTTAACTTCATTTATGCAGCAAAGTTGACTGGAAGCATACACCTAAGCTTTTTGTGTGAGATGTGGCAGGATCAGGCATTAGGGTGCAAGATTTTCAGGTGGTGTGGGGTCCCTGCAAATTGAATGGGACAAACGTTGTCCATCGTTTTCTCACAGCAGTATGGTTTCAAACTTAAGCTGTATAGGAGGTGTTGGTTACTAATTCTGCGTATATGGATGTCTTATTCTCTTCTTCCCTTTTCCACAGTTGAAAAACATAAACAATACCACGATCATGAAGAAACAGCAGAGATGATAGCAGCCAGGATTGACAGAGATGTTGTAAGTGAGAAACTGCAAGCAACATTGCTTAATGTCTGTGAAATTTTGCATCTCTACTTTGTGGGAAGACTTTCCCCACGTGGGAAACTCAGTTCTGGAGGAAAGCTTTCCAGACAGCCTGTGTTTGCGGGGTAGACCTTAAAAATGAGTAGGCAGTCATTCTTTTTCCTTTTTTCTCTCTTTTTTAAAGAGGAAAAAAGAAAGTACTGAATGTTGATGCAAAGTTTCCTGCTTTGAAGCTAGAAATATAAGTACTAATTTTATGTGGTAGACCAAATTCAGTAAACCGTGTAAGGATAAACTCCATTAATTTAGTGGGACTTAGATATGTGCAATATCTAGAAAATGAACATACGGTCATTTCTGATATTGCTATAAACAACAAAATTGGGCAGGTCTTATGTGGTAGGCAATATCCAGTATTGCCCTATTTGTCACTTCTAACTTTCTATTTTTCCACTTGGCAGCATCCAAGGGTCTTGAGGAAAGCAGGTTGGGGCCTGCTGAATTGGTGTATACATGTTTGCCCCGGGGGGTCCTTATGCTCCTCCATGTGCTCTTTGAAAGCAATTCTTCAAAGAGTACTTCTAAAAACTGCATTCTGACATTCAACGAACAGCTTAATATTTTGTACTAAAGAAGATTATGAAGTTAAATTGTTTAGGAGAATGCTATTCTACACAAATAATTAGAATTTTTTCATGTGTTGTGAGAGAAAATGTAACGTGTGAATGAATTGTGTAACTCTGGTCTGAATTTAATAATCTTGATGCTTATATTTTAAAAAACTTACACTGGCCCTAAGTTTCTAAAAATCTAAGATTTAAAATACTTTACGGGTGTGTAAAATTAAGAACAGCAATATTCTAGCATGGACTCTAGCTTCTGAAGGAGCTCTTGGTGTCTGAGGGTGTAGTCATTTTGATTTCTGGAGTATTTCTGCTATAGGTTCTGTAGAGAAACTGTTACTTTTCTTTTCTCCCATAGCAAATTCTGAACCATATTTTGGATGACATTGAGTATTTTGTTACCAAACTTCAAAAAGCTGCTGAAGCATTTGCTGAACTTTCGAAGAGGAAGAAAACTAAAAAAAATAAAAAGAAAGGACCTGGAGGTAGGAGTTCTCGCTGCACACAATTCTGTTCCTCTAAGGATTATTGAGGCTAGCAAATGTGGGGGTTTTTTTATGAATGTAGTAGTTTTCTTTCAATTTCAGCACAAAAGATCCTACGCAGTATATTGTTAGAGGGAAACCTGTGGAAATCATTTGCTTGAAGTCAGCAGCGAGTGACTAATTAGAGATATGACTTTAGAATATGCTCACTGTTGTGGTTCTATATTTACAAAATTCTGTAATTTGGTAAATTTATTATGTATTTATATGTTTACTATGCCTGTAATATTTATAGAAATTATATGCCATCTAAATGGATATATAAAAACTTCATTTTGTTCACCAGAGGGAGTTCTTACTCTCCGTGCAAAACCACCACCTCCAGATGAATTTGTTGACTGCTTCCAAAAATTCAAGCATGGCTTCAATCTCCTGGTAAGTGACTGTTAGTGGATATGGTGGTGTGAGGCATGCAGTAACAGTTCCTTTCCTGAGATAATTGATGTTAAGTATAAAATGATCTTTGTTTTCCCCACCACTACAAAATTAATTTGGGTGTCAGTTGTGCTGCACTGGTTTTCCTGTGTCTTACTTCACTAGTATGAAGTGAAGAACTAAAATTTTGGGGAAAGATGAATAGGACAAGGAAGAATCAGTAACACGACCTACTTGCTTTGCAGTTATTTTTAAGTTCAGTCTTCTTGGATGTTCCTGCTATTCCAGACAGCGTGGATGCATTATTGTTGACTCCCTCGAGGGAGCTGCAGATGGCTGTCTTGTCTTTGGGAATGTATTAATCAAGTCTTCTGCCTTCTGTCTAACTTTTCTGGTGCCTTGTCCATGTAGAAAATCCTTGTGGGTCTTAAATGCTTTACTGCTGCCAGCTGTGGTGGTCGTGCCATCCAGGGAATTGTGAGCCTGGGCCTCTGTTGTCTTGGTCTCCACTGCTCTTTCAGGAGAAGCAAACCCACAAGTATCCTCTTCAAGAATGACATACCTGGAAATGTAATCTTGTTTGGTCCTTGGCTGACACGCAGGAAGATAATTCAGCTGATACCTGACTGATCTTAGACATTTGCCTATTCCTTCTCCATCCAAGGCTGAAGTGAGACAAGAGCAGAGCTGGCAACCTCTGGCCTAGGTTGGCCTTTGAGCCAGCTTTGGGATGCTGCTCCTTAAGGGCTCTACACAGTGGCTAGATGAGCATATTTCTTTCTGCATTGTTGTGCTGCTTTTTTTTCTTGGTTCTTGAAAGCCTTTTGCTTGGGAAATTTGAGTTTAAATAGTAAAAGTATTTCTAGGAACGTCTGTTGGGATCACAGTTCTGTTGCATGCTTGCCAGCATCACCAGCTGTGGCTTTAGTTTTATTCAGCTATGCCCATCAGACTCCCTGTACTTTTTGCCATCATTACATAGGACCTTTCTGGCCTCAGAACAGTCCATCCAACAAATTACTGTCTCTTTATAGGTTCTCAACAAGCAGAGATGCTAATTCAAGAGCCTTCTCCTGGCATCTCCTTTCTGCAAGTGCTATTAAAGGAGGTCAGCAAGTGGGACACCTTCGAAGCATTTGCTTTCAGATACTGACTGTCCCTTCCAATTGCTGGGGAAGCTATGCCAATGGGGAAAATTGTTCTTGTCTTCACTGAGTGCAATCAGCTTTTTCTTCCTCTTGGGGAATGAATTATGATTGCAGGGCTGTAGGAGATATTTAGAAATGTTAAGAATATTTTTTTTTTTTCAAACCCTACATCAAATCCTGTGATTCTGACCTCAAAGGATTTCTGGTTTTGTGGGGATGGATGTCTTTAGAATATGCTGATCCTTCTCAGTAAGAGTGCTTGTAATGTTAAGTTTTTTTCCATTCTTACTTCTTATGCGTTCTGCATTTAAATTAGTTTTTCACCCCAAAACAATATGTGCATCTTTGAATCTTTATCTTCTGTGCAGAAGAAGCAGCAGTTCTTGTTTTGGTCCTCAGCAGCTTCTAGGGCCTGATTTCTAATGTTGCTCTTGAAGAGCTGTGCTGTATAACAGTGCTTTACTTCAGCATCATTGCGAGAGCCTTAAAAGCCTGAAATTTCACTTTCTGGTGCTTTATGTCAGACATGGAGAACTGTACAAAATGAAGAACCTAAATCTGAAAGTTTAAAAATAAAAGGAGCGGCTAGAAGAATAAAATCTTTGTCAGTAGAATGGAAACTGTTTTAAAACACCATGCTGGAAGCTCCTAGAAAATGCCTACCATATGTCGAAAAAACTTTAGAAAGACTGAAAGAAAGTTGTTATGACTGAAGAACAATGTATAGGAAGTTATTAGAAATAAAAACACATCCTCCTCCTTTCTTCATTTGGAGGCACACTCTGGAAGGCTAGATGTAAAAGTAGAATGAGGCTAGGCAAAAGCAGTTTGAGGAACAGATGGCAAGATGCAATAAAAATTACTATAACTTTTTAAAACACATTCTGGCATGCTACTTATTTCTGGAGCCTGCAGGGCCAACGGGTGATCAGTAAATAAAATAAATCCTCCAGGAAGCTGTATCACAGAAACTATATGTTTGTGGGGTTTTTTTAATGCATATATTTACTTGGAAAAGCCTGATAGTGGAAAATATGTTCATGAAAAGTGTTTTTTATGGGGGTACACAAGAGATTATCAGTTTCAAATTGAAGAACTGGTAATGAGTTAAAGAACAGCAAATCAAAATGGCAAGTTACAGGCAGATGAATAGAAGCCCTGTTTGAATGGGCACCATTGATCCATCTATTCCAAAAACTAAGTCAGCAGACCACACAGTATGGCACGTAACCTCTCTCAAACTGCCTTTCTTCCAGCGGAAGAGAAGTGTTTAAGATAATGCTGATAATCTTTACAGTCATTCCAAGAATCCGAGTGACTATGACAACTGGGTACCCCTGAGGTACTTGCACGTGGGATGCAGTTTGTAGGCAGGTATATTAAATTGAGGAAGAAGCAAACTTGCATCTTGCAAAACAAAATAACGTCTACAAATCCATCAGTTCTTTGATTTTGTTTCTTTGGATTTCCAAAACACATCCAGCAAGGTTGCACACCCTGAGGTTCTTAAAGAAACCGAGCTACTGTAAGGTTGAATGTAGCTTCTTAGATTCTTGTTTGGTGAAATAGAGAACAAATTATAGGACTAAAATGCCAGTTCTCAAAGTGCAGTAAATTCAGCAGTGAAGTCCCACACATGCCCCTGCAGAGGCCTTTGCTTGTGCAATGTCTTTACAGGTGTTCTGGCAAACGGGGAGTGAAGAGTCTACAGATGTGGAAATATCTCAAGATAGCAGATACAGTGACAGATGAAATTCAGTGGTGATAGATATGATAGAGCATGGACTGGTGGGGAAAAATCTCATATGTAAAACAAGTTAGAACAAAATGTTGATGTGATACAGATTCCTGTGAGAATGTCATCTGGGTTCAATGGCGATCAGCCAAGCAAATGTTAAGAACCATTAGGAAAAAAAAAAAAAAAAGAAAATCATCAAATAAAGAGCATCAACATGCTGTTATGTTCCCTGGCCTTATTTTGTTCCCAGTGTAGCAAAATTGAAGAAGGTACAGGGAAGACAAGAATGCTCCAAGGAATTATGTTAGCTTGGAAAAGACCAAACAGAGTGAGAATGCAATAAATATGTAAATGGTTATGAGCATCACTGGAAAAAGCAAGCAGAGAAGGATTGCTCAGTTTTCATTTGGAAAAGAACTACAGAATGCTAATGAAACTAAGAGATAGCAAATTTCCAAATGAGATGCCTCTTTACAAAGCATATAAGTCAGTTGTGGAACTTCTTGTTCTGCGCAATAGGTGTTAAAGCTACACATGGATTCAAAAGCAATTGGATGAATGAGCACTTACACTTAGCAGATGTTGCAGACAAAACACTGGGCTTAAGCGGACCTGACCAGGGATGGCCATTCTTACATGAAGTATTTATTATCACAAAAGTTAACCGTTTCATAAAATGTATCATTTTCCAATTCCTTCAGGCCAAATTAAAGTTCCATATCCAGAATCCTAGTGCGGCTGAATTGGTTCATTTTCTGTTTACCCCACTACATATGGTAAGGTTTTATCATTTTCTAATTGTTTTCCTTCAGAACTCTTGTATTTATATCCTCTGTGACCTTTTCAAGGATAACAAGATTGAAATGTTGTGTCCCTGGACAATAACTAAGGAGAAATGTGTGTCTCAGGACACTTCTCTTTAGAAAATAATTTATATCCTTTGCTGTGTATATTCACACCTATTAAATATATTTATTTAAATAACCTTTAGCTTTGTGTGTTACAGTTTGCCATTATAATTTTTAATTAACAATAAAAAAATTGAAATAATTTACATAATGCAGGAGGAGAGTTGGAAGGATAACCGTATGTCTGTTTAATGGCAGTATGCGTGATGTTGATCAGTAGAGCAAAAATAACATTGCCAAAAGTGGGTCTAAATGTAAAATGGTTGGTTACCAGGACAGCAGTTCTTTTGCAATAAATCCGTTAGTTAACCCATAGGATGTTAAGACACACTGTTAGCTTCTCAGAGGTTTTTTTGGAGGGTGTTTTTGTGAGTAACCAATGTTTCCTAGCAGCACTGTAGGTAACTTATGTTCACAGTAACTTCCTTACTGACAATGTGTTTGTTCTTTGTGTTATTTGAATACTTGGATTTAGGTGGTGCAGACAACAGGAGGTCCAGAGCTTGCTGGTACAGTACTCAGCCCCCTCTTAACAAAAGATACTGTAGACTTCCTGCGATATACTGTCACTAGTGAGGAAGGACAGTTATGGATGTCATTGGGTGACACATGGACCAAAGCCAGGTGAGAAAAAGCCACTGCATATTTTAGAGACGATCTCTAAACTCACGTTTATTGACACGATCTTAACCAGGTTATCCGCTCCCCAATAAACTCAATATTCATTTGTCAGGCTTTCGACTCTTCAGAACTGTTCTTTAAAGTTTTTGGAAAGGAGCTCTTCAGCGTCAGTGGGATTTGGTAGTGGTTTGATTTTAGGGGTCTCAAGGAGGGAGAAAATGCAGACAGAATTTCTTTTTTTTTGTCCATGGTATGAAGAACCTCTTGACATAACCTTTTGCAGTCAGTTTTTTCTGAACTGTCCCTTGCATGTTTCCGGTTGTTTTTCACCCTTATTTTTCCAACCCAGCTATCTTGACTTCATTAACGATCAGTCTGAAGAAGTTGCAATAAAAAGTGACAAAATATTGATGAACAGGATACACATTTCAATTTTCAGTGTTTATTGGCTGAACCATGTCACATGTGCATACCCTACATGTTGTGCTTATGGATTCACTGTTATGGTTAGGCCTAGCTGAAAATTAACTATTTTATACATTTGTTGTTTTTGAAGCAAGTATATGGTTTGAAAATACTTAAGTAAATAGAAAGTGCAAAAAAAAAAAGCTTTAAATTTGCAAAGTATGTTTTAACTCTGTAATCTGTGGTAGATAAGTGCTTTTGATGATGATTAAGTATATGCAATCACTTGGGCTGGAAATGCGTCATGTATTTTGTGTTTATTCATCCTTGCTCTTAGATTTCGAATTGGAACATAAATACCTACCAAGTAGATTTCTTTAAGTAATTGATTGATTAAAAAGTAGTTGAGTGTTTTGCTGGTAAGGAAGGCTGCATGGAAGGCCCTAGGGCATGGAGTGATAAACACCCTCAGAGTAGGGAGAGTGACGTACAGTTCTTTCCCTTCCTTGAGCTCACTCTGCCGCAGGACCAGGAATGTTAAAGTTCATCCTTTGGGCCTATTGTTTGGCCTGCTACTACAAAATGAGGTGGAAACAGGAGTTGCAGCTCCTTGTGATTGCCAGAGAGCTTACCCCAGCAAAGCACCATCCGCTTGCCTTTACCTGCCTCAAGCTCTGCTGGCTTCATAGCAGCTTGTGGTGATACCGGCAGTGGAAATTGCCTCATAGCATTGGAGCCCCATGCAGGAAAAGTGGGTCACTGGTAAAATAATGGGCTCCTTGTCTTGGGAACTACCGTCATCATTTGTTTAGTCCATCCTGAAAAAAGTTTAATGGAAATAGAAGTAGCTCGTGTTGGGCAGTGAAGAATGAAGAAGCACTTAGAATACAGCTGGTTGACCTGTGCAGATTAGAAATGATGGTCTGAATGATCTCAGTCTACAGAGGTACACTGTGGTGTGAATGGTGAAACTCAAGGGTTACTGACCCGTTTGAGGCCTGCTAATGGGCTAGCAATTGCTGGCTGCTTCTGCAACTTGTGTAACTGGCAGCATTTGTCCCTTAATTTTGAGCAGTGTCAACAACAAGACTGTTAAAAGACTGTAACATACATTCCCGTTTCTGCTTCCACTGTGAAGATACAGTAAGTTATACTGTGGGGCAGCTTGTTATGTATAATGAAAAGGCAGAGCATGAAAATGTTTGTTTATGAAAACTACAATAGGGAATGCTAATGGAGCTCTGAAAACTGGCACAGTATTTTAAAAAGATCAATCTGGGCAGCAAATGTGATGATAATTCTTGTGCCTTGGAGCATGTAGAGTTGGGGTTTTTTGTCAGTAAATGCTATTGCTTAACTTTTTCTTTTAGGTGTAGCTGTGCCCCCTAAGTTTCCATGCTTCACATCTGCTTTCAGACTTTCTTATAAAGCAGGCTGTTTCTTTGGAGTCTTTTGTCTGGTGCTTTAACACAAATAGAGCATTGCAATTATTTTTCCTCATGTGACAGTTGAAACAAATCCTAGATTTGTTTGTGATTGATTCTTCTGTTACTCATCCTTTGCTACAAGACAAAAATTTGTTGTGTTTTACCACTGTCAAGTCCTTAGGACAGGAGCAGTTTCTTTCTGCAGGGCACAGCAGGGAGCATAGTTGTGGTCAATAAATGTTTTTGCTGATTTTCTGAGTTCTAGCACAATTCTGCCTGTACTTTAATCCCAGCCTCTCCTCTATACTACTTAAAATTCTAAGCATTTCAATGTTTAGGAAACATATGAAATCAATATTTGTATGGCCCTTGATACAGATCTCTAATTTACTTTTCATACAGAGCGGATTGGCCCAAAGACCATTTTATTCCACCTTATGTCCCCCGTTTCCGAAATGGTTGGGAGCCTCCTTTGCTGAACTTCATGGGAGCTCCAAAGGAGCAAGAACTCAATCATTTGGCTGAGTCTGTGGCAAATGTTGCAGAGCAACAGCGGAAGCAAGAAATGAAAAGACTGTCCACTGAGGTAGGTTGTCTGAAGGCAACACCAACTGTTTCCTTCATAGCAAAAATATTCTGCGATATTGTTGGGGTAACCGTACTCTGATGTCTGCTACATCAGTGCAAACTCATTATACTTATATTTAAGTTATACGGAACCAAATACCTCTTCAGCCACCAAAAACGTGATTAGGAAAACCATAAGGCTTTTGCCTACTGCTCTCCTTGAACTTCGTGAACTTTCCTGCCTCAGTTGGGAGGACAATCCGAGCCCGTACGGTTCAGTTTGATTCTTGACCTGTGCTTTCAGATCCCATTGATTTTGGTCATATATACTTCAGGTAGGATTTGAACCAAAGCATTCTCAAATGTGCATTCATGCACAGGCACACAGACAAAAAGTAAAAAACACCACTTTTTGGGGAATTTTGGATTTAAGCTGCTTCCTCACAAATGTGGAATTCACTATTCCTTTCATTAATTTCTTGATACTTTCACTGTATTGCAAGAAAGTATGTGGAGGTGCTATAGCAGTAATGTCATCTCAGGTAATTTAGGCCTACTTCTGAAAAACAGCTGCCAATTGGAAGAATTATTGCACAGGAACATTTTTCCCATCCTTTTATCCCAAGAAATGTGATCATTTTAGCAAAAAATAAGTTATTCTGTTTAAAGGATGGAAACATGCGTCACCATCTAAAGCCTTCAGAGAAACCAGAGTGCGTATTCTGTGTAACTTTGCTGAGAAACAAAGGGACTGACTATAAAGATTCTACACCCTACTCTCTTTCAGTAGAGTTGGCCAGAATAGGTACTTTGGTTTATGTGAAAATTTTAAGAATAAAAGTGGATTGTGTTGCTTTTTTGTTCAGAAAAAAAGATACTGCCTTTTTAAACATGTAAAAGTTTTAGTTCTGGATGCTTTTTGTTGTTTCAATTTAAAATTTTAATTTATTTTTCTATGCTAGCTTTAGTTTCAATCAAGCGTTAGCTAGTTCAAGATGCCCTGCTAGCAGCTGTGATATGTAAGTGCACCTAAGGGTTTTCTAGGTTCAGTCCATAGTCTTTCTTCCATAGTCCTGTCTTCCTTAAGCAACCTACACCAGTACTGTATTTGGAGTACATCTTAATGCAATGATACTGGATTTTATCTTAATTTTAAAATACCTTTTTATCTGTTAGTGGAAAAACGCACATATGTAAGAAGATTCAAGGGAAGGATTAATGGCTGTTGTGAGGTGGCGTTCTCTTGCAGAGCAATTCTCTTATTGGAGACAACAAAGCTTCCCCAAAAGCTTATCAAAACTGTCCACGGAAAGCTTGTCACAATAAAACTTTGTTTTCATCAGAATCTCCGTTAGTCAAAGAAAAAAAAAGACAACCAGAAAACCTCTACTCAGCTATAGGGACAAACAAGTTGGGTAAAAAGTCTGCCAAGCAAAGGAGGATAACATGGTACATAGTTGATTACTTAAAACACTGGCTTTATGCCTAACAAGATATGCAAGAATAAATGTACCAAAACCCAAGTTATTGCCAATGATTCGTTGTGAGCAAAAAAGCATTTAGTAAAGTAAATGGGCACAATAATATGAAATGTAGCTGTTGCCATTGCTGTCACCCCTTTCCCTAGTCAGCTTCCAAAAAAATCTCATCAAATATTGTCTCAGTGTTTCACTGCTGCTCTACATTTCCATGAAGGTTTGTTTTGTTTTGCCTTTGTTTTTTTTTTTTAAACAATTTTATAGGGGTGGTGAAATACATTGAGGGATTTTTTTTGCTTGTGTTTCAGGGAATTAATTTCATTCTTTTTGGTGTCAGTAATGTTGGTTGGATTGGTAGCTGTCTGTGCCAGCTTAGCCTCTTCATCTTAATCATCAAAAGACCAAAAAAACCCAATTAAAATAAATCCCAGTTCACTGAAGGCGTTTATGTGCCTGGGATGTCAGGCCTTGGTTTCATGACTGTTGCTGATTCCCACGTGGTCTTGGGCAAGTCGTTTAACCTGGGTACCATGGTTCCTTGCACCAGTGCCTCCTCGGGCGCATCCCTAGGGGGAAGACCGCTGAGCTGCTTAATAGCTGTGAAAGGCTGCAGGTACTCAGCTGGAAAAAGCTGCCCCAGTGCAAAATGTTATTTATCTGCATCAAAAGGACCGCCCTGGAGTGGGTGATACCAGACGCGCTTTCCCAAGTCTG
Source organism: Larus michahellis (assembly GCF_964199755.1). Classification (NCBI taxonomy): domain Eukaryota; kingdom Metazoa; phylum Chordata; class Aves; order Charadriiformes; family Laridae; genus Larus; species Larus michahellis. The sequence continues at coordinate 69,958,790 of NC_133896.1, read as the reverse complement.
CCGTAACAGCTTGTTTAACGAAGGGTGCTGGAAAAATGAGAATTAAAGTGTTCGTCCCTTGCCGCTAATTGGCCCTGTGTGACGTTACTTCCCGAGGTCCGAAGCTGCGTGTCAAGGGCTGTGTCCCACTGGGAATGGAGAGGGGGTGCGTGCAGCTGCCCCAGCCGCCCTCCCAGCTGGGCAGGGACTGCTCTGGCATCTGGCAAAGTGCATTGGAGGTTCCTCCTCATGAGAACCATTTTTTTTTAAATTTTTTTTTTTTTTCCTTTTCATTCCCAAACCTTAAGATGTAGTCACACACTACTTCCCGCTGGGAAGGGGTTTCCAGGTGGAGCCAGTTCAGGACTTCAGTTGAGGACTTCAAATAGCAGTGAAACAACAGGGAACTGGTGATAGAGAGCCCAGTGAGGCTGAGGCGATGCAGATAATTTGTGTGTGAAGTAAAATGAGTCCCTGCTTCCTGGGTGTCTTTTGATGTAAGGTGTAAGCTGGGTGACACTTGAGATTTTTTTTTTTTTTCAGAGAGGTCTTAATAATACAGTTTTAAAGAATATTCTATGTGTAGGGGCAAGGTTGTGTGGTTTTAATTTCTTTTCATAAAGCCTGAGCCTCGTAGACACGTGTCTCTGGGCACCAGGTCGGGTACTTGGAGGTAGAAATTAGGCGAATGGTTTTTCTGTAGCCACACAGACAGGGAAAAAAACCAACCCAACAAAACATTAAACCAGGCTTAGAGATTTGGAAATTTCTGATGAATCTCAGCTGTTCTAACTTGCTGCAACGGGACGGTGGTGTAAGGAAAAGATCTAGAATGAGCAATTTCAATATCGTTATCTCCAGAAATGAATTGCTTAGCTTGCTTTTGTTTTGGGGGATGGTGATTAAAATAATTCTCACTTAGAAGCAGAGTATCGTTGCTGTACTTCAGGTGTTTTGGTTTTTTTTCAAAGGACTGCTGTTCAAAAAGAATTTCCTAAAGCCTTGAATATTCTTATATATGTGCTTGTGATAAATTGTGATTCTTTTCCTTAATTAAAATCCTTAATTATACCAACTACCACATTCCTTTTTTGCATTTCTTCTTTGACTATGGTCATATTCAGCAAGAGGGTGACATAAACGAGCCGCTGATATTATGCTCCTGCAATTGAGTGATAGTTTTACTAGGGAGGTTTTATTTCTTCTACAGACATACTGTTAGCTAGCTAGAGTTTTCTGGCTCTAAGTGTACATCTAGAACAAAAGCTCAAAGTGGTTTTTCAGCGCTGTTTATTTTAAAGCCGTGCAGTCATTGTTGTTTGTAAGTTGTGTTGCTGTAGTGATATCTGAGAGATGACACAGACCTTGCCCCAGAGAACTGTTTTTCTAAAGACTAGCCACTGCAATATTAATGCAGTGGGATGACTTAGGATAGAAATTCTTTTATTCTTATCCTTTTGATCTCCGTGTTTATGTATTTGAAATGCAGAAGTTATTAACTTTTCATAGCAGAACCCTGAGCACCTGAGGACACCTGAATGCTGACAGGGCCCTAGGGGGGCTGGATTAAGTGAACGAGGCGGTGGGGTTGATGACACTAATCCACCTTGTGGCTTTCTTTCTGTTTTGTCTTCCAGCCTCCCAGTGTTCCCGACTACCCTCCGTCCGACGGGTATGCATTCAGTAACACGGTTTACAAAAGAGGGCCTCTGCTGGACCAGGGGGCGGCTGTTGCCGCCTTTAAGCAAACTGTTAGCCGACATGTAGATAGGTAACACTGAATCAGCGGCGTGCGTGGTGCTGTGGATAACTGTCCCGACTTATTGCTATTGGGGTGGCGGTGTCTGTAATTACCTCTGGTTGCGTCTGGACCAGATCGTTATTTCTATGAGGAAGCGATTCTTGTTAGCAGTGGGAATTCTGCTTTTGCTTCTCTAAGGCACATCATTAAGACTCTTTTAGTATGTTTTCTATGAAACTGCCCTGTTTATGTATGCTGTTAAATCGATGCTTTTGTCAAAAATTATATGGTGGAATTCCAATGCTATTGAGAATGCAGAATCCTCCTGTTTGGGTTTAAATTTTATTTCTGCTTTGTTTCATGTTTTTAAAAATATTCTTTGCTCTTTTCAGAACTACAAAGAATGACAAGTCTACTCTGAGATTCATCCCTCCTTGTTTTGAATGATCGTTTGATTTGTTTAGCTGCTCACTTAAGTGCTCCATAGTCTCCTGCTTTTTGTTTTCTGGGATAGTGCATAAATATCCCCTTTCAGAGTAGTACCTCTGTGTTTATTCCATTCTCTTTCAAATGGTACAAAAAGTGCTCTGAAATGTTTGCATGGCAACCAGTGTCTTTTAGCACATCCTCTTCCATCCTTTTCATTTTAGCCTAAATCCGAATAGCTTGACAAGATCAAATGCAGTCATCCTTGGAGTCCCAGCCTTGTCTCTGGGGAGGATTTGTACTGGTACAAACTGGAAGTAAATCAGTAAAGTGGTGTTGGAATTGCTCCCCTGTGCCAACCTATAGCACCGTATGAAGAGTATTTTAGCTTATGTGCAATGGAAGATGTTTAAGCTAAGCCTTGGGGATCAGATTGCTGGTTAAAACAGCTTTGATGTAACTCTTTTGAGGAAAACCTTTGCATAACCCCTCCTTTTGAGCTGTGTGCTAAAAGAGCCTGTTAATCTGCATGCAAACATACTCTCATGTGGTGTGCAGGGTGAAGGCTTGATTCTTTTCCTGAACTTTGGATTTATTCTTCATAACAACAGCAGCAGTAGTAGTCACCTCTAATCTTTTTCTCAAACTTGATTACTCTTTGGGTTCTTGTCTCAGGACCAGTCAGCTTGAAGCATAGATGATGCGTACTCTAAATTCCTTTCTCTCTTATCTGTAACGTGGTAAGACCTGTTTTGTCCTTTCAGAGTAAGAGTATTCCATGCAGATGTTGTTGCCTTCATTTCAGGTTTAGAGAATGGGGCTTATTGCATTGAACTATAGATGATATCAGTGTATCTGGCTGCAGCTGAAAGAGTCATCCAGCCTCCTCTGTGGCGGGTAAAGAGAAATGGGTGTTTCTAAGACGCAGTTCATGTAAGGTGAAATTACTCTTTTGAAAGATGTGAAGAGAGACCTGCAGTAGTGGTGCCTGTTTCTCACCGCTGGTTGCCAGAGAGAGTCTAGATGGCTGGTACTGATGCAAACACCCACAGTGTGCCCCTGTCTTCCAGTCTGTTCAACACGACACAAACTTCCATTTGTTAATTGGCTCGTGAGGCATGTATAATATGTGCCTGGCAGGAGCTCTTTATTGGGGGAAAGCTGTTAGTAAGTATTACCCCAATTAGCTTCCATTGAAAGATAAATTTTAAATCATCTGTGAAGAAGCAGGTGGAGGAGTGGGCTTGGGGGAGGGAGTGAGAAATTCAAGCTGATCCTTTAAGCCATCGTTTGCTGGTCCTTGTTCAAAGACAGCATTCCTAATGAGCAGTCCGAGCGCAGTGACCAGGCCACCCACTACCTTCTGGTGGACAGTTAGGTTACACGGGGAACTTCAGTGAGCCTTATTCCAACATGCCAGGACCTCCATGAAGGTGTGCTTTCCTTGGGTGACTTAAAGTTAAGTGTTAGGACCTTAAACTTTCAGCGTGTTACGGGGTATATCAGGGACTCTGATGCTGAAAGAGAACTGAATAGATTCTCAGCAAGTCGTGTAGTGTTTCACAGCAGTATGTTGTGTAGATTGTTTTTGTGCTGTTGTTTGAAGAAAAGCACCCTGGAAGTTTCTGCAATCCACTAGAGTCTCATTCAGCATGCGCAGGCGAGCAAAGGGCTGCAGTTACGGTGTATCGGACAGGCAGTAAGAAAGCACGGTGGAGGATGGAGGGAAGGAAGCACTGAGAATATTGTGCCCCACGTAAATTGTTTGGCTCATTAAGCTGGGCTTGAAGAATTATGGCCACTTCAGAAGCGTACGGCCACTGACTAGCCGGTGCTCTGGGGATGTTGCTGTTGATTGCAACAGAGTGGAGTAAAACTGAAACGTAAGCATTTTGTTAAATTCTTCCTGAGTTACGGTTTTTGAAGGGATCAGGATACTTAGGTGTGGACAGGGTAGGAAGACACTGTTAGTGAAACGAGTTTGGAAAGGCAGCCTAAAAGTAAAAGTGCCTTCAGAGGTACATTAGTCATATCCCTGAAATAGTAAGAAGGGAGTTCAAAATTATATGAACTTTGAGTGGGTGGCGGAAAAAAATTGGGATTACTCACACATCTTTCAGCCTCGTAACAGCTATTCTGCAGGGTGGGGTTCATCCGGTGTTTTGCACTCTCTCCTTAAACACTTTTAGTGTTTTGTCTTTCTTTCAAAATAATCTTTCAGTCTAAATGTGACTCTTCTTTTGTTCTGCTCTTCAAGTCAAGTGAGACAGTTCTCCACAGCCATGCAATAGCTAGGTAACTAATGGACTGCTCAGGCACACCTGGGACCCACAGTTACGCGGTACCAGCCTCAACAACCACCTGCATTTGTATCCCTGTGCTATGACGTCATATGCAGCATTTCAAACCATTGATTGCTTCGTGTTTTCATTATCTGTTTGGATTTTTTTTTTTTTTTTTTTGACTTTACTACCTGGTATGGGTTTGGGTTGTTGGGCGTAATTTGCAATAAGTGAAAAATGTTACTGTTTATTTTGGACCTGTTTTGAGGGGGCCGGGGGGCTTCTCACCTTGAAGAGGTAAAACGCTGAAGAAGCTAGTAGCTTCTTACCCAAAGGCCTTCTGAACAGGTCTTTCCTCATGGAAACAGAAAGACGCAGAGTTAAACTGTGGTATCCCTTGTTCTACAATGAGCACTGTTTGTAACCGCCAAGAAGTTATTTTTCATTTTTAATTGATACAGTAACTTGAGGTTGTTAGAGTTTGATAATAGCTTATGGTCAATTAAGAAAACTGATCTACAGTAGGTGAGCATTTTTTAGAGCTTGATTCCATTGGTGTTTATGGCAAAAATTTATTCATCTGTGATGTATATGAAACAATTTATGATGAGCACGAGAAATACATTTTCATACAAAACACAAGATATCAATTACATACTAAGTATAGTCATTTGTTTGTATGGCAAATGATTGTTTAACCTACTGTAGGAAAACAGACTAAATATAGTGTACATGTTTATTTTAAAACAATGGCACCTGCTAATCTAAGTTGTAATCATACATCTTGCAAGCAGTGAGCCAATAAAGAGTGCCAAGTACCAGTTCTTAAGGTCCATGTAGCTCAACCGCCTCTTTCTTTTGTTTCTTTTTTTTTTTTTTTTTTTTTTTGGGGCAGTTAAACCAGTGTGTTATGAATAGGTAGTCCTACAGCAGCATCATGTTATGGTAGGGTGGGAGTTTTTGTTTAATTGTTTTGCAGGTTGTCGGAAGAGGGTGTTTTGTCTGTGTTTTTATTTGCTTGAATGTCTCACTGAACAATAGTCTGATCTTTGCTTTGCAGAAACTATGAAGCACACAGTAAAGCACAGACCAAGAAATATGCCAAATGCAGGTATGAATTTATGGCAAGGAACAACAGTGAGCTTTCTGTCATGAAAGAAGAGATTGTAGAGGTAAATTTCTTTTTTTTTTTTTTTTTTTGCAAAGAGAAAACATGAATTTCAGGTACTGCTCAAAGCTGAGGATACTTTTCCTGCAGACAGTGTGGCTGTTCTTAATGATTACTTCAATGTGTTTGATTTAGCTCCCTTAACATGCAAAGTTCAATCAATTCGTTTTGCATCACAGGCAAGATAAACGGAGATTCTGCGCTGACTTATGAATTGATGCTGTAGAGATCCATGCTAGAAATATATTTGTGTGTTTCCTCTGTCTTCTCTGTTGTTCTTTTAAAAGCCTAATTCAGTAGTATTTAAATAACTGTCTCTGGCAAACACCATCTGTGTACACACAGGGCATAGTGAAAGACTGTCCTTACCTGGAAGAGTTGATACGCTGAAAGCTAGACATGTTTGGAAGGGAGGGAGTAAGAAAGAGAGAAAATATCGCGTATAAGATTGCACAGCAGGTAGTCAGTTTTCAGACTTCTCCTCGCCATCCTGCTCCAGTTCCCTGTTTACTCTGAAGTGCTCTCTCTCCAAATTTGTGCTCTCCTAGAAGGATGCAGTTTTCCTTGAGTTATTAGTAGTTACTTATTCCTTTTGTCAACAGTGTAAAGGTTGTAGAGATGCCAGCCTCTCTGCACAAGTATTTGATTTTCATTCTACTGACTTGTCCAGCACATGTCTGAGTTTACAGAGGTTCATTACACACTTTTCTTCCCTATCCTTTCTTCAGAGCCACGTTCTGAAAAGTGCAGTACGACCATGTAGAATTAATGATGGTGATAGTCAAGGAAGCCTACAAGGGTTTCTCAGGGACATCTGTGTAAGATCTGTTGGCAATCACAGAACCTGGCAAAGTTATGGTTTTGTTTCGAAATGATGCCCAGTCTTAAGTACTGGCAGGAAGGAAGTCAGAAAAGCTTTGTAATTAATTTACCAAATTATTTCAGATTCTGGATGACAGAAAACAGTGGTGGAAGGTTCAGAATAAAAGTGGCAGCACAGGCTTTGTGCCAAACAACATTTTGGATCTTCTGAGGAATCAAGAAGGTGGTCTAGGGTGGTCAGAGCCTGCATATACCCGCACAATCCAGGTACTGTCTGCTCCTTGGGAGCAAACCTTTTGTTTGAAGTGTGCATATGTGCCTGCGGAGGTGAAAGAGATACACAGCAAGGCTGAAATATCTGCATGTTCCACTATCATGTCAAAAGATTCGTACTTATTGTACAGGCTGAGGCAATTTCTGTATTGCATAGAGTCTAACATGAGAATATAACTGATAGAGATACAGCAAAATGTTTTTCTTTAAGGTGTTTTTTTTTCAGCTTATTTGCTTAGAGGTGGTAATTTCAATCCTAATGGATGCGTATGCGTTTATTTTAATTGCAAATATCCTTTGCGGATTGGTAGCTGTTGATGCCAAAGAAGGAGTTTGAATTATTTAAGGTAGGGTCATCTTTGTTTCTCCTAGGAGAGTGAACGCTAGCTTTTCTTTTTATTTTCTGTCTTTGTGTGTCTCTATCTTAGTCTTGAATTTATTTAATTATTGTAATTATGGAATCATAAAAAATAGGCGTCTTTGCTTTTGAAGCAAAGCAGGTATTTTTCAATTACTATGCCTGTGCATTAATAGCGCTCTATTCTCCTGACCTTATTTTGGTTTTCTTTCTTTCATAGTGTGGTGTGGAATTAAGATCTTGCTGTTATTGTTTCTTTTGTATGTTGAGCAGAATTAGAGATACAATATTTAAAAAAAAATAAAATAGATCTTACATCAGTGCAGTTGTCCACCTGAGTAAGTATATAAAGAATAAAGTTGTAATGTGTATTTTAGACAACATCTAAGTGGGCCGGAGGCTCATAAAATAAGAGGTTGTACTTTCTAAGACCTTTTTCTTCCCTTTTATATCTAATGATTTCGAAAGGTTAGACAAACAAGTTTGGATGAAGCAGACATTCCAGGCCTGCCTCTGAGTCAGACTTTTTCAGTCCAAATGCAAACCAAACTTCTCTTGAAACTTGAAGTTAAATTTAATTTGATCTGATATTCATTCCTTATGCCTACACACTGCAGCTGATGACTGAAAAATGAGAAATTCCATAATGTTACTGTTGACTGTCTCTGCTGCAGACTCATCTAAAAGTCCTGGTGGAAGGCGTCGCTGTGCCGGATTCTGTGTGCGCAGCTATCACGAAAGCTGCAGCTTTTGCAGTTTTTCCAGTTTTGCCATGGATATAGAAAACCTCTTGAGAAACAGGTCCTATGCTATTTCAGGCACACTAATGTGGTAGACCTGCCTTCAGCTTGGTGGGCTCGAATCAGACTATTTCTGAGTTTTTCCCGTCCCTAGTTGTTTGCCTATAACGTATGAGCTCATTCAAAATTGATTATGGTTTTTGCCTGTCTGTGAAATGAAGCATGCGTCTAGAGTGCTTTTCAAATCCTGATTTAAAGATCTGACTTTTTTTGCTCCGGGTGCGTGTCATTTTGTGTATTTGGAATTTGCCAAGAAATCCTGAGCAGACTGAGTGCAGTTTTGAGCAGTTGTTCTTACGCTGTTCTTTGTAATGCACTGCAGGTTTTGAAGTTTTCTGTTTGAAATAATGACGTGACATGGGAAATAATAAAATAATAATTTTCACAAAGCGTTCTCCATGGACCTATGAAAATCAGGGCCAGAGAACAACATTTAAGATAATTTTGTTTCTTTACCTTCTGGCAGATTGTTCCCCACAGTCCATGATTTGGTTTGTTTGTAGCTTTATCATGTTCAAATGTGAGCTTGAAATAATGTGAAATTATTTAGGAATACAATGAATTACACAGGATAAAGGGAGTCTTTACCAAGATGTGTCAGTAATGTTGTTCTTAACTTTATGGCGATTATTATAATTTTAGCACTCCTGAGCGTGCTCACTTGTCTCTCTCCCTGTGATAGATACATGGTTCGTTTGGAATCTGTTTGCATAAGCCTATTTATTTTCATAACAGCGCTATGAGACATTGCTGCTATTTCAGGGAGAAATGAGGCATTGAAGGGATGACTGCCTTGCCCAAGGTCAAGCAGGAGAACTTGTGGGTAGAGCAGGAAATGGAAGCGGTTCCTATCGGTGCCGTTGCCAGAGCCTGAACACGAGCAGGCTCAGCGGCTGGTGCCGTGCAGCTTTTGCCGGTCTCCTAAGTCACCTTTGGTTTTTGAAAGACTGCTTTCAAAGCAGCCTGTCTGCTGCGGTGAGCACCCTGGTCGGCTTTGAGCCACAGATAAGTGTTAAGTACAAGGTTAGCATCTTTCTTGACAGACTAAAGGCCTTCAAAGCCCAGCTGACCAAAGGGTGTTGCCAGATTATTAGGAAGGATTAGGGATTCCATTTAAAGAGGTAATTTTTTTTTTTCATTCAGTTATCCTACAGACGGACACCCCTTTGCTGAGAGATGGATGGATGCCTCTTTATTCACAATTATTCTTAGAGCTACAAAGTTTACTTTACTCTCGCTCTGTTCCCTCTCCTAGCGACACCGGAGTCCACACAATAGATTAGATCCGGAATTTTCTCTTAGTCCTTTCAGGATGGAGCTCCCAGATGGTTACTTTAAAGCACCGAATGGTCTAAGATGATACTTGCAGGAACATTGGAAGCAATATCCTAGGGGTTTTTTGTCATCTTTGTCAGTCAGAGGCTGTAACATTGTGTTTCTTCTGGTCGTTTGAATTACTTACAGGAAACCCATATTTTTGCTTGTTTGGTACTTTTGCAGATTTAGGAGAGCATTTTGCTGATTGTTTTTGTTTTCCACTAATGTTAATTATTAATTATCAGAGTTTCCTGTGGTGTTGACGATTTAGTCTGCCTTTTTATTGTGAACCAACAGTGGTTCTTCACCATCCCGTTATATATGAACATAAACAGTTTCCCAAGCACTCTGATTTCTTCTTTTTACAAGTATTGCTGGTGAACCTAGGAAATAATTAATTGTAATATTTCCTACTTACTGTGCATTTTTAAACCTTTCTTAATGCTCTTCAAAAAGAAATTCGAGGAACATAATTGGGATAGAAGCGTGTATCTTGGTGGGCATGTTAATTAATCTCATGACACCCTTTGTAAGGTGAGACAGTTATATCATCAGTGATGTGTATGAAATCGTGAGGCACACAGGGTAAATGTTAAGCCAAATGCAGTCCTGTAGTCTTATGAAAAAACCATGACTTGTGTTTTTTGTGACAGTATATCTAAGAGGCATGTTCATGGTATGTAAACACCAAGACAAAAGTCTCCACCTCATTTGGGACAATTGTCCTTTGCATTTCTTGGCGATCTACCATCAAAACCTTACTTTCAAGTCTCTTTGTTTAGCAGCTGACTTAAAATATCTCTGTGGGAAGTAGTTTTCCCTCAAGCATGGCATTTGTGCTCCAAGTTAGTGTCATAGTGTTATACTCATCTTTTGCCAACTGGTATCTTTCCTGCAGATCATGAAGTGTTTGACAATGAAGAGATGCAGTTGCCAGGTGTTCATTTTGCAGTGGCCAAAGAGATATCATAATTTTTGACCAAGAGCCAGTGCCTGTTTTGCCTCATTTCATATCAAATGCTCTTTAAAGTTGCCATCAGACCAAGGCTTTTCGAAGGCTTAAAAAAAAAAAAAAAAAAAAAAGTTGTTTCCTTCCCAATTCAACATTGATTCAATCCCAAATTATGGGATGACACTTATTATACAAAAATGTACTGAATAGTTGTAAAAAAGATTTGATCAATGGTAGGAATTTAAAGTCACCAGTTTGCCCATTAATTATTTTTTAAGAAATGGGGAATAGTCCTAGCTAAGACCAATTTGAATAAGTAAATTCTGTCTAAATTTCTCCTTCTTCCATCCGAATGTACTTCTTACATTCTGGCAAGATTCTAGCAAGGCAGGTTTGTAAATCCAATAAAAACATAAAGCCTTTACACTCCACAAAGAGCTAGCTGGGTGACTTGTAACGGGATTTTAATAGGCAGATGTTTGACTCTGTGTAATAGCTGAGCCCACCAAAGGAAACTCTGTCAAAAGACTTTGCTTGAAATTTGCTCTCCTGGTCTTGGGTACCTCGTTGGCCCTTTTGGGTGAAGTAGTTCTCTCTTAAAAAGAGCCCCAAGAAAATATCCAAACCACAATGCTGTTGACAAAACTGAGGCCGAACGCTCTGCAGCCCTCTTGGCGGACTCCTGTCACTGTGCAAACAGGAATGAGGCACTAAAATATTTGGAAAGAGAGTAAATGGGAAGCTCTGTGTCTGTGTTAACTCAATGAGAGCATTTCTGAGCCCTAATGCTAGCTATGGTTGTATCCAGCGCCTCTTTCGTGCTAAGTCTGTATTTACCCTCTTTTGAATACACGTTCCCTTTTTTTGATGCCAAAATATTTTGGAAAATAGGTTGTTCTCAGTTTTTTTACAGTGAACAAGAATTAGGCTTGATACTGTTAACTTTTACTCAAACTTATTATTTTGCTTACATTAAAAATAGATCAAATCATACTGAATCTTGATTTTTTTACAAGATGCAGCCTGTAGTGTGCTGAAAAAGAGCTTTGGGACCTCTGTTATTTTTTTTCCTGTAAAAACAAAGATTTTCTGGCAAAAAATAAGAAAAAAAATCTAGTCCCAGCAAGCTTTTCTGATATATCCATATTTTTAATAAGCATGTATCATCACTGTTCCAAATAATTTAAAAAATTTGCTTCAATTTTACATGAGTTGAGTATTGCAAGTTTATTCTTAAAAGAAAAAGAAAATACGAGAAAGAATGGAAAACAAAACCCAGGATTGTTCATTGTTCTTACGGCTGTTGGCAAATTAGTGAGTACAGCCATGTCAGCAGCGACATTTAACCTCATTTACTAATCTAGCCAACATTTCTTAAGCTAAAATAAATAAGTTCCTTTTTTAGTACCTGCCATGACTTAATTCTTATTGTTCTACAGTTGCAAGCGTTCTCTACGTTCACCTTATGATCTCCAATCCATTGTCATGTTTTTTTGTTTGGGTTTTGTTTTTTATTAAACCTCTTCCTAACTTTGTGTCTGGGTAGGTGCTTTGAAAAGAGCTCATGGCTTATATGGTGTCACATATGCATGTTTTGTAGCCTACTCTCTGTTCAGCATTCAAAAGAAGAAAATGATAATAACTCGCTATGTTACGAGTTGCTTAGTGAGTAAGAAGAGGTAATTATTAGGACTGATGTTCCTTTGTTTTAAATCGCTAATGTGTATGAAATTTTAGGAGTGATGTGTGATGTAGTTACTTTTTAGCTTTCGAACAATGCTATTTGATGTGATTTACTCCATTTTTCGCACAGCAATTGCTGGGAGAGCTTTCAGAGGTAATAAAATTACTCTTCCGATATTGAACCTCAAAAATGACTCTTACTGAACCTCAAAAATGACAAAAATGTCACCAAATTTCATAATGCATGCTTGGTTTTTTTGTAGCAATGCATAGAAGTGATGGAGTGAATGTGTGGATGTCCTCAAAAGATCTGGAGTTAAAAAAGGAAGCGTTAAAAAAAGAAATGTTAAATGTGATTTGAATGTATAATTGGCTTTTGGACAGTGTTCAACAAAATGTGAAGTGCATTTCAATGTGATTTCAACTGTAAATTTAGAGTTTGAGTGATGCTTCCAGTTGAATTTTTATTTTCACTCCAGCGAGTTGTTTTGATGAGGCTTGTGATTGCAGTGCAATATGTTTTTGAAACTACATCAGTGGCAACCATTGAGAGCTACGTGTGGTGTTTAACTATCACTTTTTCTAGATTATGATTGTGGTGCTGTGCAGTTGATGTCTTGGCTTGTAATGAATCCTCTCTACCATAAAAAAAACAAACCCCACTTTTTCCTTGCATGTTGTTTAAGACAGTCGGGGCACACATGAGGGTACCTTGTGGGGATAACAGTCTAGCAACTGGAATCTGTGAACAAGATTAAAAAAATATCTGAATACCATTAGAATATTTTAATATCCATGAAATTTTTAAATTCATTAACATGATTTTGGATATACCATAGTACATCTATATATTAAAAACTATGGTATATTTGCTCTACACCTAGAAGGGCGCACTCTTATCACCAAAGGACAGGTTTCTTACATATACATTTTTCTGCTTGTTCTCTTTTATACTATTCATTTCACTTTTCTTGGCATTTGACATTTTAAAAAGCATTTATTGTCTTAACATTAACGTAGTAGAATACAGAAAAGTCAATCGTGATTTTTTTTTTTTTTTAATCTCCCCACAATGCACTGCCCAAGGTGGACACAAAATGATTGAGATGAGTACCTCTGAGCAACTAAATGCTAAGGAAAAAGAAACCGAAAAGGTTTAATGGGGAATGTATTGTAAGACTGTATGTTTGCTCCAGTAGCTGACTATTACGATTTAAGTGAAAAATTGTCTAAGGGAAACAAAAGATTTTTTTTTTATTGACCGGCCATAGAAGCTGATGGGATAAATTTTCTGCTGGTGTAACTCTGCATAGCTTAGCTGTAATGGTCCCAGTTTACATTCACTACAAAATGCCTTGTCCATCAAGTAGACTTACTGAGTTGGGGATTCCTGGATAAGGGCAGTTGCTGACATTTAATGAAAGTTTGATTGTTGTCAGGGCAGTGATCTGCTGCTCAGGTTCTAACATATGGCTCCTGCAAATGTTTCCCTACTTGATCTGCCATAAACCTTCTGCCTCCAAGGAAATAGGGAAGAGTATTTCAGGAAGGAGCAGTGAATCTGGGGAATGTACTCATCTATTTTCATACCAAAGTAAGCAGACTTCTCATAACTAAGAAATGAGGCATCCCTATTGAGCAAACAAACTTTAATATTAAACTTTCAAGCTGTGTTAGTCCAAAACTGCGGAGAGGGAGCACTGTTAAAACAGTGAGATGTGGAGTTTGAACTGTTTGAAAGCAAAGGGTAGCCTGGGTTGCTTATGAGCTTCTGGGCTTGTCTGTCACTGAGATTGCTTTGGAAAAATGCGTGTGTCTTCCTGTAACTGGTGCCATTCTAAAGGCAAAGAAGGAGAAAAGAAATTATTCCCCAAAATTATTCTTGAGAGACCTGCTTGTTAATTATTAGCAGCAAGACAATTTGCATGTTGTTAGAACACTGTGTAAAGCGGGGGAAAAGAAACAACAGCCCTATTCCAAGAATTGTGGACTTTGAGCTTTGGGCTTTTTTTATTGGATTATTGCATTGAGGTGGCGTGTAGTAACCACACAAACAGCTGAAAAGGCACAATTGTGAATGGGTAGGAGGAGCAGGAACCTCTTAAATGGTGTCTGCAGTTCAAGAAACAATGCATTATCCCAACCTCAGTGACATTTGTAAGTTAAACCATTAGTGAGGGTTAGGCGTGTCTGGCTATGTTCATTTTTCACTATTTTTTACATAACATCTCTAAAATATAGATTTTTTTTACACTGATAAAGTCCAACAATGGAACAATTTTGGAAGCTGTTAAAAAGTGCCAGGTAATAGACGTTTCAATTTAAAAAAAAAATTCATTTGTAGAACTCATCTGTTTGAAAGAAAGAAAAGTGTTTCAGATGATGCCGATGCTGTGAATTCTGTGTCCGACAGAGAAGGAGACTGATGCCAAATCAAGTTTTGGTAAATTTTGGAACTATATTTGGCAAGAAAGATGCCTTTGTGTAATAAATGAAATGAAGCATCCCCGTGTTTTCTGAAGAAGCCTGAGTTTGTTTGATGTCTTGCCCAAGTTTTGTTGTCGAACTGAGTCTCTCTGTATCTTTTCAGAAACAAAGGACGGACTATGTTGCAAAACAACCTGATCCGGTTCCTGCTACTCCTTCGCCCCCTCCAACACCCGCTCCTGTCCCTGTGGCTGTCCCCCTCCCTCCTAGCGCACCAGCACCTATACCGGTTCCCATGCCCAAAGCACCAGCAACCATCAGCCGCCAAAGCAGCACCTCTAGCGACAGCGGTGGTAGTGTCGCACGAGACACCCAGAGGCAGAAGCAAGTTCCTGTGGATCGTAAGTTTGTCTAAGAAGCGAGAAAGAAAGTGTTTCCCCCATTCCTGTGCCTTTTGCTTAATCCTTAGATTCCTTAAAACCTCGTGTTTCTGGTAAATGTTTATGAAATATTTAGCTTTAACCCTACGTTTAAAATACATATTTCATGTGTGTTCTGACCCTCACTAATCACGATAGTAAGTAGGAACAAAACACTTCTGCACTTGTCCCAGTCCTAAATTCTCTCCTTTTATGACTGTCCGGGATCTTCAGTCAGTGGTTTTCAGCACTGTAAATGCCCATGCTGGTATTCTAGCTAATGTACGTTTTCCACCTGAACTCACTGCCGCGTTACAATCTAAATTGCTTTTAAAATCAGTTAGGCTGTTTGTACACTTCTGCCCATGGCCATCCATATTTCTAGGGCATTTGCACCATTCTGAAACACGTATCCAAGGCTTGCAAGAAGACTTACAGTTCTGGACGATGCATAGGAGCTATAATGTAATAGTGTTGCAGGAGACTCGTCTTACAATCAGATCCCATTAGCTTGGTCAAAGCAACAGCAACTGGCAGGCCACTGGGCAAACTTTTGTGTCCTTGTCTTAGGAGGATGAGAGAACATGCTCCGTAGCCCTTTAGCTGGAAAAACATGGTAACCTGCATCCAGCAGTGTGCGGCAGTCATGAAAAGTTCTGATTAAGGGCACCTTGTAAATATAAAGCCTAGCTGATGCCCCTTCTCTGTATCAAGTTAGGTTACAAGAACTTATTTGGTCAATAATTTCTGTCCTAAATGCACTTTAAGCAATGGGATTGCTTGGCTTAAAAATAACAAAAATTGTAGGCAAGCATTTGCTATAGCTTTTAAAGTAATAGCTGTTAAAATAATGAGCTTTTTGCAGTTTAAGAGTTGGCAGCTTTTCCTATCCTCTGCCTCCCTGCCTTATCAGAAAATCCCGCTTCCAACTGGGGTAAAAACTGGCACTGAGTGTAATTCTTTCTGCAGAAGGGCTTCTTTTTCTCCCTGTCCCCAGTGGATGGGAAGCACGCCTGCTTGGATAACCACCCTCAGTCGGTGGAGCCTGCTTTGACATTGTCTGGTGGTAGACAAGCTCTTGCCCAAACTCTGAACTCAGGAAGGCTCCAGGACCTTTTAAATATTTTCACATAAGAGACTGGCTGGCTGGAAATTATAAATGGAGAACAGCCTGGCAGGGGGAACAGGCTTCACTGCCATTTACCAAGAAACAATAGGGCCAGCTTCTGCCTTTGTCCTGTTCTGGGCAGCTTGTTACTTAAATAAAAACAGAAACCCGATGTGGAAAGTGACGGTGAAGAATTTCACACACGCACAAAAATGATAATTTTATTTCCGTGTACAAAGGACTTTGCATGCTGTAGCAGGTGTGTTTCCTTGAATCCATGATGGCCTTCACGTTTTCCATCTGTAATGGACAGAGAAGACCATTCTGGCTTCAGGTACGGGGTGTGAGGTGTGAAGGGCTGCTGTAGACTGAGTAGTTACAAGACATCTCTTGCCCTCTCAGCCTCCCCGCTGAGGCTCTGGGCCAGACACGAGGGCTCCTGTGCCCTCTTGGGAGCGGTCGCTCAGTCCCAGTTCATGGGCTTCGAGTACCTCATAGTCCTCACAGAAGAGCTGCCTCTGCAAAGGTAAGGGGCAACCCTGCCCGTACACCTGCTGCCCAAGTGCCCACCTGAACCCTGCAGAGAACACGCGATGTAGTACCTGCTTCACACCGAGGGAATCTAGTTTATTTATGATAATGCATCTAACAACAGTAAGAATCAGTTATCTAACAGCTAAATATTTGTCCTTTGATATAGTCTTGGTCTAGATAAAACATAAGTCTTTCAAAATCAGTGTAAATAGAAGGAAGATAGCAGTTTTCTCTCTGCCCTCCTCTTTGGGAAGATAACTGGTGCACACTTCGATAACATTGCCTAAAGGCTTTACTTGTATATCCCATCTCAGACCTTCACGTATCACTGAGCACATGTCATTTTGCCTTCTGATTCACACTCTGGGGGCAAAAAAACCCAACGAAATAGGGCCTGAATGCCTCAAATATTTTACTAGAGATATTTTGTCCACTATCTACCTGGGGCTATTTTGTAAGAGAAAAAAGAAAATGGCTAAGCCAAGGGTTTTTCTTTTTTGTTGTTGCGGTGATTAAAAAAAATAAATCCTAAAAGCATATGTAAAGCTTGTTTTTATATGTCTAACTGTCTAGAGATGTTGACCCTTGGGAGATTTTGGAAGGATATAAAAGTAAGGGAACATTTTTTCTATCTTACAGTTTTTTCATATTGAAACTGTGTCATTTTCCTCTCTTGCTATCAGTGTAATGGGAGAAAAGGAATAGCTTTGGCCACCTGAGTGCATCAGAGAAGGTGCTGTAGTTTTTCTTTGTGTATCAAAGAAGGTTGAGTAAAGATAACTAAAAATATCTTGGTACAGATTCCCTGAGAATTTCTGAGATCATTTAAAGTTGCGTGTCAAAGGATTTCTGTAGTTATTCCAGTTACTGCATGGAGAGTTTAACTATCCTAAATCAGTATCTTCTCTGTGCCCAAAAAGATGTTTACACCCTTTTGGATTCTACCTGTTTTTTGAAATTATCCATAGAACATTTTATATGCATTTTAAACAATTTTCAGTGTCATTATAATAGATTTTGTTGAAATGCGTGAAAAGCATTTCAGTTTGTTGCCTGCTAATGACCAGCAAATGGACTAAATGCTTCAGACAAGTAAGTCCTGTGGGATAGCAACTTTGTACAGTTTGGTTTAAAGAAAAAAATTACCCAATTCCTGTGTCTCTGGGGAGAGCAACTACTTTTTTTTTTTTTTTTTACTACTTTTTTAATGCAAAGTGTGATATTGTTTCAGCTAACCAGTCACTCCAGACTGGGAGTGAATTCAAATTTCTTAAAACCCCTTCAAAAATGTGATTACTGTAATAGCTTATTGGATCTAACGTGATAGGCGTCAGCAGCAGTGAAATTTTTTTACCTACTTGGATTTGCACGAAGAAGTTGTTTGTGGAAAGTGCTGCCTTTCCACTGTGTAAGCAATCTTCTATTCTTCCTGATCTTCTTTGTTTTCATTTTTAAAACACCTTATTTCTACTTGAAGAAACGAGACTATGACAATTGAATAACCCTCTGTGCCCATTTTCTTCACAGCTCGGATGCTGTCAGACTGATCTGTGTCTCTGTGTGACATCAAGATCATCTCCTCTTTCTAGGGTCTCAGTTGGATTTTAGGGTGTTTTCTTTGCTTTTGTTTTGTTTTGCAAAGGGAGGAGTGGGAATATTGAAATCTTCCCTGGGGGTAAAGGGAGAATAATAATTCAGTCAGATCTAGAGAATGAATCTTTAAAGAAAATTAAAAAAAAAAGAGTTTAAAGTGGAGCATAAGAAATGGCCTGGCTTTGATAAAGCAACGTTGAGAATGACTCCTGCACCTGTGGGGCGTCTCCCTCTCTAGGCAGGAAATCGCAGATGGAGGAGGTGCAGGATGAACTTGTTCACCGGCTCACCATCGGCCGGAGCGCTGCCCAGAGGAAGTTCCACGTGCCACGACCGAACATCCCGGTAGTTAACATCACTTACGACTCTTCACCTGAGGATGTGAAAGCGTGGTTGGAGTCCAAAGGATTCAACCCTGTGTAAGTTTGAGGGCAAACGTAAGAAAACTTCTTAAAATTAGTTCCCTGTCAGTAATGAGGATGTGGTCTTCCCACTTTTTAAAATCAAGCAGCCTTCTGAACGTCAATATATGTCAGCTGCACTCTCGGAAAAAAGGATTTGTTTTTACATACATATATACATATATATTTATGTATATATGTATATATGTGCGTATGTAATATATATCAATGTGGTTATAGAGATACGGATATATTTAAGGCAAAAAGATTATATATATTAGCCTCCACCAAAAGGTACATGTTATAACAGATGCTTAATTGACTTCAAGAATTCTGTTGCATTAAGTTTTGTCTCGATTCGGAAGCCCTACCTGAGACAATGAGGGATGAAGCCAACCTGCTTCTCTCCTTTAGCTAGTGTGTTTTTGCTTATTTCTTCTTTGTTCTCTTGGTGTGATCTCAGGACTGTCAACAGCCTTGGCGTGCTGACGGGTGCTCAGCTTTTCTCCCTCAATAAAGAGGAACTGAGGACTGTTTGCCCAGAAGGGTCTAGGGTCTACAGCCAAATTACGGTACAGAAATCTGCCTTGGAGGTATGTATAGCCCTTCTTACTAACCCGATGCTGGGTCGCTGCTTTTGAGCCTGTAGAGGTAAATAGCTCTTTCTGCAAGGCAGCTGGCTTTTGCTCAGTTCCCATCATGTTGATAAGCATTATTTGTATCTGAGTTATTTGGCATTAATCCATTGAAACAGCATCCGCCAAAACACTAGGTGGGATCTCTTCCCACTTCTAAAAGGGGTCCACAAAGTGTTAGAAAAAATGCATGGTAGTACTCAAGTTTAAGACTGTAATCAGGCTGCAAAAGACAAAATGAACTGAGAAGGGTTTTGGGGAAAACAATAAGAGAGAGTAAAATGCCCTTTTTCTTGACTCTTGCTCTTCCTGGTGCTTGAACCAATAGATACTCCAGGCACTTTTGGTGGGGGTGAGTTAGTTTTGCTTTATCTTTGTAGAGGAGATTTGATTTGTTAGGCGTGAGAAAGTGGTAGAGTGAACTCACTGTTGAATCTCGAGGCCTTTCAGGTCTTTGTTAGTTCTACTTGGGGTCTTCCACAAGTGTTTCTGGATTTATACCATTTCTGCAGGCCAGTGAAAGCCCCACATCTCAGATTTGGGGCTGCATTCCCAAGTCCGGACAACCAGATCTTCACCTTTACGCAGCTGCAATTTCTTTTTTACTGTTGTTCCACCTCATGCAGAGGAATTCAGTAGTTTGTAGTTGGAATTCCAGCTCTGTCGTGCAGTTATTGATGTTATCAGGAAGGTAAACTGTTTCAGCCTCGACAGCTCCGTCATTTTCAGAAAAGTATTTCTACATGACCTCTGATAAAGCACGTTGTCGGATATCTGCTGATGTTTTTTCTATGCATGACTTCAGTAATGGGTGACTGCTGCACTTGCTCTTTACCTGAAACCAAGTAGGCAAGGACAAGACGAATTAAGAGCAATAAAACTGCTCTCTCACCTTCAGAGAGTCAACTATAATCACCTTGCTTTGCCCTTCCACTCTGGGAGAAGAGAGCAATGGTAATTTACCTAGGAGAAGCATCCTAGCCTTCCTCCTTGTAGACACCTAACCTGTCTGTCAGGTGATGGCATCAGCTAATGCATTGTAATGGATATAATGGGATAAATCTAAATTAATTTTTATGTAATGGGATAAATTTTCAGAGTTCAAAATCAATTCAAGGATTTTCCCCTTAACAGTCCTGAAATTTATTTTGCAAATTTCAAAAACAGTTTCTGCTTCCTTATTCAGCGGTTGTTTTGGAAGATGGTTTTGAAGCTGGGAAGGTCGTGTCATAGCCAAATAACACAATAGCGGATAAGGCTCTTGCTTTATAATTCTCTAGTTTTATTCAAAGTCATGCACACTTTGGAAAGTTCTGCTCTGGTGGATATGTGTCCTGCCCTTGCTCATAACTTCATTTAGGTTGTTGAAGCAATCTGTTTGCAGCTAGCTCAGCAGACCTGTTTTTCACCCTGAAAGGGGACATAAGACCTTGTACTCGCAATACTACACCGTTGCTAATATAGTAATATGATTCAATTCTTACTACTGTGTTCTAAGTTTGAAGCCTGTGTCTCTGAACAGCAGATGCGTGATGGTGTGTTGTGTGACGTGGGATACTAAGGTTAGGTATCTCAATCCTTATTTAGGCCTTGGCTGTGCAAACCCATGTACATGCATGAATTTTTTGGTTACATAAATCTAAACTCACCAAGGGTTTATGTGCTTTAATTTCTAAATGTGATTGCCACGATATTTAAATCCTCAAGGGTGGAATCCTCACAAACTTGCTGGGCTTTAACCCTGCTTTTACTGAGGCCGTATTTCACCCCATAAATATCCAACACTTCGAGGGGCTTGCGTGAGAATAAAAGATGCTCAGCAGTGCTAACAGTCAAGCTGACGCTTTTAATAGTCTGCAGGTTCTTTTCTGGTCTGCATTTAAGGATAGTGTAAATCCTTTCCTATTCCAAAGGTTATTTAATCAGATTCTTAGTGCATGGTGAATTTAAGTTGTTCAGACATTTATCTTAATAAAATGCTGGCGGAGGATCTTCATCATGTGTCAAAACCACAAGTAAACTTTCTTTTTTTTAATTTGTTTATAGGCTAACAGTGGTAGTTCAGAACTGCAAGAAATTATGAGAAGACGACAAGAAAAAATCAGTGCAGCTGCCACAGATTCAGGTGTGGAGTCCTTTGATGAAGGAAGCAGCCACTAAAATGTCTTTCCTCTTTTCTTTAATTCCATTGTCCGTAGCATTATACCATCCAGCTTTGCTTTAGGAAGCAGTGCAGGGGAATGTCTTATAATAATGTAAACGTAACTAGCCACCATAAAGAAAATTTACAGTAGTCTCCACAGAAGTACCTGCTGCTAGCTTCTCATCATTAAAAATGAACAGATGAGAAATTCAATGGAGGTTCCTGACAGGTGAAAATATTGGCACGTCGTTCATTTACACCCAAAGATGAGTCTTGGCTTTCTGGAATTACCCATTCCATGACAGAGAAACTGGACCACGTCTTTGTTTGTGATTCATCTGAGGGAAGCTGAGCCAGCAATAACAAAGCATTTGAACCCTTCAGTAATAACAAGACTCTGAATCCCATCTCTTGCTGTAGTTTGCAATTATGTCTTTTTGGCTCAGTCTTTCTTGTCGTGCATTCGGCTGCAGGATGTTTAGTTAAGTCGTTGATGCCAGCAGTCAGAGGGGAAACGTTTAGAGAACGAACAGCAGCCCGACATAGACTGAATCTTTCTTGCATCACTCCCAGGATGTTTTATTGCTAATGATGCTGTTCATAGCGAAATAATACGCTATACATTGATTTTATCAATACTTCACTTGTGATGAACTATAATATTGCACAAGAAGGAACAACTAGAAAATAGTAACGCAGCTCAGAGAGGTGACCAGATCTCCTGTAGGTAGCCATGAAACAATTTGCAGTACTTTTTTTTTTTTTTTTATAATATACTTGCATTTTTTTGTTTATAACTTAACCCTTCAAAAGAACAGTGTATAATCTAGACTTCTTTGCGTGTTGACACCAGATGTCAGTTTTTCCTTATGTAAAAAGCTATTGTTCCTTTATAAATGTAATCTTTCGGAAAAGTGGATTCCTGGAGGCAAAAGGGGGAGAAAAGAAAACATCCCTTCCAGCAAATATTATTTTTGAAGATGCAATGATTTTTGTCACAAAAATGTTCTCTTATTTCACATGGTCGTGTGATTTTATATATAATATATGTATTATATATAATATATAATATCACTTAATTTAGACAAATTTAATCATCTAGTTTGATTAAGTTTCATAGTGCCTTTTTCACATGAATCAGCTTAAAGTCTGCAATAAACAGTATTCCTTGTCTGTTAAATAGTTGTATCTTTGTGGCTGCAAAGATGGTATTGAAATAAGAAAGCGGTCTCAAGTTTTGCCATTAGCTTGCTCTTCCTCTGCATACAAGGGAAAAAAGAATCCTATTCATTTTCATAAAAGAAAAATTAAAAATCTTAATAAAGGTGTTTAGTGCCATTTATTGTAAATGTCCTTACGAATGCTTCTTCTGTGTGTTCGTTATGTGTCTATGTGTATTTTTACATTTAATATATATTCTTTATACCTGTAAAAAGTACATAGGTTCTACACCTGTCCTTTAAATGCAGTCTTATCCAGAAATGGGTCAAGAAATGACGAATCCTAAACTGAGGACTCCAACTGACATAACAATGACTAAGAAATGGATTCTTGTCTTACCCAGTGAAAGAAACGATGATTCTCGATTGCTTTGTCCTCGTAGGAACCATTTGAACCAGCACACCTGCGTCATAACTGCATCCATTCAGTCCATATACGTAGCTTTATGGGGGAAAATTGTCCGTCTCTCTGCTCCTACCATCAAAGTCAAGCCCAGTCCTCTGAAGGCTTGATGTATTCTGTGATTCACATTTAAAATGTCCTTCTCCCTGCTCTCTCTAATAAGCATCCATACCTAGCCTGAAGAGTGTTCGCTGTACAGCAAAGTCCCCTACAGTGGGTGGTGAATGATGAAGAAAATAAAGGAAGATCTGAAGCTGCTCTTACATAGGTTCTTCATTACTTGTAAGTACAGGAGCAGGAAACTTTTAAAAAGGACTTTGAAACCCATATTTAAAAATTAGAGTCACTGTATTTTCTCATGGAAGGTATCTGATTCCATAAAAGGCACTGTGGTGGTTACCTGCACCTTTTTTTTCCCATTAATTGCCAAAACATGAAGCCAATATTTGTATTCTCTGCAAGTTTATTCTGGCATTCAGCAGATGGTTTGCTTTTGCCCAAATGGAGGCATCAGCTCCGAGACCCTTCAGACTTTGTGGAGTTTGGCATGCGGAGGTCTTGGAGGAAGCACCCGTGTTTCATCTCTAAGAGAAAAGAGGTGGCTTCACAGATGTTTTTTTGAAGCTGGCTTTCTGTGTCGCTGTTAAGTCATATAGAAAGAGCCAGCCAAGTTTGAATGCGGTCAGTGAGCTCAGGGACATCTTTGGAGATGCTTGGGTGGAAAAGAGGAAACTCCTTCCATAGACTTAAGGGATAAGCAGAATAATCTGGGGATTTGGGTGTTGGTTGCTTTCTTTGTTTCAGTGGTTTTCCATAGTTTTTAAATTAACTATTAATGACTTAACAACCCAGTACAAGACGAGTTGTATTTTACCCTTTAACTTTGCTGAACTAGACTCTATGATTTCTGAGGTACAGCCTGTGAAATCTCAGTGGCATTAAGGCAGATAGTTCCCTTTTTGCTGGAATTTCCTTGATGGTTTAAGGCACTGGAGGGAGCCTCACCCCTCTGCTGCGCAGTTTTGGAATTTTCAGCTCGCAGACAGTTACGAGAAATCAAAAGATCTCATTTGGGGTTCACTAAATGAAAATAAAAAGTTTTATTGAAAATTTTCAGTGTCTTAAGTGAAAACAGTCGTAAAATGCAGTGTTATGTTAAAAATGTTTTCTTTAGGATTTGAGCAGTGAGAATTTTGGGTTTTACACTAAAATTTTAGAACGATGCGATACATGAAAAGTGTCTTTGAAAAGGAAACGAAGCAGTTTTTTAAATGTCAAAAAGTGCCTTATTAGATGTGGAAAAAAGGAGCCGTGTTTGATAACACAGGAACTACTTTACTATTTTTTCTGCCATCAAGTCTGCCTTTTTAACTGGGCGGAGGGAGAGAGTTTTAGCAGCCTATGTTCACTCGGCAGTTTTATGCTTTCTAAGCACATCCCTTTTAACATCAGCAAGGCACTTCTTCCCGCTCCTTTAGTCTCCCCTTGGGACACCATGGGGAGAGAAAACCACTGTGAAATCTCACATTAAATTCATAGAGAACCAATATCGAAGCATGGAATGGTTTCCTTACCATCTAGCAATTCAAATATTACGCAGCGCTTTGCTCAGACAAATTGTGATCTATAAATGAGATGTTTATACATACTTTTATTGCTCCAAAGCATTGGGCTATATAAAAGCACAATGGTGGGTTTGGGGGCTGTCTGGGAAATAAGTGCAGACTTCCCATTATTGATGTGTATGGAAATCAATGTTTATCAATGGAAGCAGTTATCCAAAATGATATGATATTCTGAAATGCGCAGAGCTCCCAGTGACTCCGAGTGTATTCATCAGTGTTTGTGAGACTCCGAAAATGTCCCTGGAAGTGCTTTGCTGGAGAGTGACATCAATACTTTGCTAATTTAACCAAGGAAACAATTGGAAACCCATGAATAACTAGTACGATGTGGATTAAGTCTTTCTAATTAAGAAACCTATAACTAGCAGATTTTTTTTTTAATTGTGAGAATTGAAGGCATTTTAAGTTTTCAGGTTTTTAAGATGGATACAGCAGCAAGATATAGCTCGAATACCAGACCCTTGTTCAAGCAGGTATCTCCACTGGTTTTCCTGGGCTGCATCTCATGAATACAAGAAAGATCATTCTGAATGGTAATGTTTCTGGCCAAGCCACCATTTTATATGAGCCCCGTTTTTTCTATGATGTTTTTCCTCAACTGTGAAGTCTGTGTAGTGTTTAAAATGTAAAACAAGCATCCCTGTCTAAGGATCAAGCCATAATGGGAGTATTTGAGAGACTATTTCTGTGCTCGGCCTCCCACCTTCGCATACAAGCAACAGCGTCATGTATGTGGAGTGCAAACATAGGCAATTTGTAAGCATGCTCTGGGTTTAAATATTGCACAAACATCTTGAATTTTTACTGCTGCTGTGTTAAGTTTGAGCTAGTAAGTGCCTATTTAGCTGCCTTTGGCTCTTCAGTACCTTTCTTCGGTTTCTCTGAAGTTACGTGCTTAGGTTGCAACTTTGGCCCTTTGCGACTTCCTCAGCATCCAGACCTAAACCAATACTAAGATACGAGTCTGTGCTTCTACTTCTCGACAATAATTGTAGATTAGAGGAGATAAAAGGGGGAAAACTTCCTAGATGCTTCCTAGCCACCACTGCTGCCTGTGACAGCAGCAGCAAAGCTCAAAGCTCCCTGCTCCCAGCCATTCCGACAGCACTATCAATGGTCCCCTCTCACAAGAAATGGCTGAAAGCAACAGCTTTCCCTGCCTGCGTGAAACTACTGTTTTCATACAAGCCCTTTAAGGAGTTAGGAGTGGGAGGAAGGTGGTGTGACTCTGGGGTTAATGACCTGAACAAGGAGGGAGGGAAGGGCCATTTTTGGTGCATAAGATGATGCTACTGAATATTTGACAAGGAGGGGCAACTTTGTCTTCTTTAGGTACAGGAAAAAACCCTGTAAAACAAAGTAAAGCCCAAGTAAGGCTTCCCAACCTGTTCTTAATCCTTGTGTGAGGATGGAAGGAAACAGTTCTGAAGACCCAAGTTATGTCAGGGCTCACTGCACGGGCCGTGCTAGGACAGACAGCACTTTTACGCATGGCTCTAACAATGTCCTAGCTCTTCTAAGACGTGTGCTTAGGTTTATGTGACTGTTCCTGCCATGGCAGCATGCACAGCAGGAGGCAACAAGAAGGAAACCTGCCCTAGTTTTGATTAATGGTCACTCACTGTGCAGAGCTACTTTTACATGCATCTGGGTCAGTAGATGCTGTAAGAGCAGCAGCTCAATAGAGAGCATCTGTGGTGTCGGCAGAGCTATAGGCATGAAACCCATAATTCAGAAAAACTATTACAAAACCTGAATCTTCAGACAGCTTTACAGCTGCAATGGCTTGAGGGTTTCATTTTGACAGCTGCTGGAAACCGTATCAGCATTGCGGGGTTTTTTTGGACTTGCTTTAAGGAGCGTGACAAGGTAAAACCAAAAGTATGACATGTTGCATCAGGCTAAAAGGCTCTGCATGAGTCTTCTGAATCACAATGTCTTCCAGACTCTTTCATTGCGTTACTTATGTCTTGAAAGCTGTGAGAGGTGGTTTCCACTGCCATCCCAAGACACGCAGTTTTGTGTACCAGATGGGGTAAGAAAAGGTATTTTTTTTCTGAAGGAGTTTTCATTGTAATTGATTCTGTGATTAAGTAGCTATTAAAGGAAAAATACACACCTGTTGCTGTGCAAATGGAATCATTTTTGACATGCATTCAAAAACTGCCTGGTAAATTCAGGCTATTCAGGCAGTATCATTTGCAACAATGCGATTTTGGCATCTTTGCAGCAATCTTGTACCCTGTCATGTTCAGCCAAGCTTCTGGTACAGCCAGCTCACACGGTGATAGTTTGTGTGCACATGAATGGTTTAAAAGTAACCTGCTTACTCTGGCCTATGATACAGAATAAACGTAGACTCAACGGGCAATGGCCAGTAGGAGGGGGGAGGCAGTAGATGAGAAAGCAAGACCATTTGTGTGTTGGTTTTTTTGTTGTGGTTTTTTTTTTTTTTCTTCCCTGTTAGCGGGATGTGAACATATTTTCTGAGTAAACTTATAACGAAACTCTGAAATATATTTTTTTTAAAAAAAAAAAAGCATGAAGGCAAGGTCTGAAATGGTCAAGTGCTCATTTATAATTCTGTCTTCTGTTCGAATTAGGCCAGACAAATCTTTGCTGCTGTTACTGAAACAGCAAGCCCTCCAGCTGAGGTGCACTAGTGAAATAAGAGAGAAACATGTACCACGGAAGCCTTTCTTGTTAGCAATCCGCTCCCTGAAGACAGGGCTCCCTGCCCTTTTGCATCCATCTCTATGCATCTTATTTAGAGAAATAGTGCCTCTGCTTTAGGACTGAGCTTAGTGGAAACTGTGGAAATAGTAGTAGATGCATGAAGAGAGAAGGAAGGGGCAATTCATATCATACCCATTTAATTATCAGAGGCAAAGTCCTATTTCTTCAGTGCCCTTCACAAGGACCTGTTTTATTTGGGGAATTATGTTAAGGCTATGCAGTTCTGCATAATATGTATGGTTTAGTTTGAAGGAAGTTTTCCATTGTAACCAATACGATGATGAAGTAGATATTAAAGGAATACACGCCTATTTACCTGCTAGTGGAATAACTCTTTAGAAGAAAAAAAAAAAAAAAAATCAAATATCAATCTGAAGGAGGTTATCAGGCTCCTGGAAGTAGCTGAGCTACCGAATTACGCCCTGGTACCCTGACAGGCGATAGCAGGCCCTGGGGTGAATGAATAAAACGCGTGCGCGTTTGCTGATAGTGACTTCTTCACGGGTAAGCAATCCAGTGTGTTTACTTTCAGTTCGAGTTTGCTTTGTTTACATTGAGTACCATTGCTGCTAACTCCCAAGGAGGTGACACAAAGCAACAGGTTACAAAAATGCCATCAACATCCATTCTGACAGCATCCATGTCACAATACACAATGATGTACTGGAATTATACAAAGACAAAAAAAATATATATATAGCTAATTATTCTGACTAGAACTGAAACTGACAGCGAAAAAGAAAAGAGCGCCCCCCCACCCTGACCCCGAAGCCCCTGCAGGAATCCGTACCGACACTTTGGCAGCCTCGTAGCAATAAAGCGATAACCAGCCCTTTACATGCCAAAACCTTGTTTTTGGAACATCATGAATTCCTGGCTCAGAGAAATAGTTACATCAGTTAAAGCACTTTTTTTTTTTTTTTTTTTTTCCTTTCCACCTCCCCCCCCCCTCCCCCCCAACCTGAATCAGCTTCCATGTTTTTATACAGGGCTAATACTTATTAAAAATAATAAACAAATGAGGGGTATAGGCACCATAGACTGCTCGGACAGTTAAATGCTATAGTAATGGAGTCTAAGATATCCCAGCTTGAAACTCAGCTGCCCTTCGATTAGATTCATCTAAAACAAGAGCCTGCTCGGTGGCATTACTGAAAAGGTTGGCGAAAAGAGCAATCAATCTCTCTGCTTAATTAGTACTAGCACAGTCAAGAACCGAAACCACCCCATCTCTCGGTGTCGGCTGCCTGCTTCAGCTTCAGGCTTCATGGTTTGGATTTCTGCTCGTCAGTCCGTTCCTCGGGTCTTGTGCTCCCCCTAGACCCCACGTACATCAGTGCTGTAGGAAACAGTCAAATCCATGTACCCAGCAACACCACCCCCCACCCCGGTCCCGGCCCGCCCACCCCCTTTTCTCTTCACAATCTCCAGATTTCTTCATGTATATTCATGCCTCGCTATTCACTAATGAGGTATTATTAGATACTAACAATGCCTGTTCTTCTATGGACGTTAGCACAGACCAGTGACACATGAAGAAAACTCTTCAGTCAACCATTACAAAAATATTGCACTTACTTTAACCTTAAGCCCAACCTGCACAGAAGGAAAAAAAAAAAAAAAAAAAATTAACCAAAAGTACCAAACAAAAACCCAACACTCTGGAGCAATCTATTTTCTGCACATATAGTGTCCTTTCCTTCACGTTGTTTAGTTGAATTTGGTCCAGTGTTTTAAAAAAATGTCCAGAAATGAAACAGTTCAAAAGACACCGCAGGCTCGTTAAGGCTTTGTCTCCCCAGTGCTTCGGAAAGGTAGAAGTTTCTTTCTTTCATTGTCCGCGTACTGCAAAGCAGCGGTCTCTCCTGGCAGAACAACTCGCCGTTCAAACCATCAAAAAGAAAAAAATCAGAAGCAAGGGAAGATGGGTGTGCTTCATGGTCTCACCTGGAACCAACCAAACAGAATGCTTTAGAAATAAAAAAGGAAGTAAATACAGTCCTTAGCATTTATTTTTACCAGCCCTCCATACAGGCTGGGGCTGCAGCCCACCAGTACAAGCAGATGGGCTCTGGGACTCCGACTAGGTGGTAAACTACCTGAACATCAGGGAAATTAAGGCAAATTGGGGTTCATTTTACGGGCAGGGGAATGATGTACGCAGAGGCTAATAAAAGCGCATGAGCAACACCGCAGACACACAGCAGAGGTGGCTGGTGTTGGTGTCCGCAGCCCAGCTCTCCACCAGCTAGTCGTGTCGAAAGTCTGTAGCTTCCTGCTTCACCCAAAATTAAATATTAAGGTTACGGCTGGGTTTTTACTGCCACCTAATGAACTAAAGCTCATCAGCTTAAAAAAGCAGTGACGTGCAGCCTCACAGCTTGTCCCCACCAGCACGCCACTTGGTAGGTCAGAGCCATGAGTTTTACTCTGCAGCTGCGTTGCACCGGGGCTCAGTGGAAAGGCAAGATGGTCACTTCGCCTATGCTAATGGTCGTACCAGTTTGACACCCCCCCCCTCCTGTTCTCTGGTTCTAGATTAATGAAAAAAATTCCCTGGTGGTTCACGTCACAGCTTTTTGGTTACCATCTCACCCTCCAGCAGGCTCTCTTGCCATACAACAGCAATGCCGGCAGAGCACCCCCAAACCTCTGCTGGCCTTGATAACCTGGCAGTTGGTAAGTGACTTTGGAAGGACTGAAGATATTAAAAGTCCTCTCCTTTAAGCTTTGTAAGGAGTGGTAGGACAAGTGGCAGGGAATGGTTAGATGGCTCGGTCAGGATTGCTGGGTTGTCTTTTTCTTTGAATGATGAGTGAGACAATATACTCCTACAGTGATGTGGAAAGTATAGCAGACTGCTTACTGAGAGAGGCTAAAAGGATTTCCCTCGCACCCCCCTCTCATCCAGAGGGGGATGAGGCCTGGAAAACTCCAAACCCCCCAGAAAAGCTCCTGGAGCAACCACCCATGATGTTGGTTGCCACAGGAGGCTGGGGACATGGCACGCATGCCTGACTTACCACCTGTGACTCTGAACTAGGACTTGCTGACGTTCTCATATATGACATCGCTGATGCAGAACTGCTGCTTCTTCTTCTGCCACATCAGTTGCACACACTGGTGAATAAAAATGTATTGTTCCTGGAAGAAAAGATCAAGTGAGCGGGCATTTTTGCACCTCAGAAAGCATGGCAAAAACCCAACCAGTGAAACAGTTTGCTAGTTCGCAGTAACAGCCCGCACAGCTTCTCCGGCTCTCCCTCCTCAACCCCCTCGCAAGGTACAGTCAGTTGTCATCTCCCAAAATAATAGCCCAAAATTGTTACAGAGAGCAGCTGGGGAAGTACGAAATCCACCTGGGTTGCCCTGGCATCATAATCACTTATTAATAACCTGAATGATGATGGGGGAATAGAACAGAATAGAATAAGGATAGGGTAAGGTAGGGTAGGGTAGGGTAGAATAAGAATAGAATAGAATAGAATAGAATAGAATAGAATAGAATAGAATAGAATAGAATAGAATAGAATAGAATAGAATAGAATAGAATAGAACAGAACAGTTCAGTAGGATCTGAGCTAAAGTGGATCTACTTCATATTGCCTGAAAATTAATTAATTCCCAGAGAGGTACCCGAATGCTTTATGTGCAACGAATTGCATCCATACTACATACACATCTGAAATCTTTTAATGAACTTCATGTTCCTTAGTGCCTGACTTCTTTACCAATATAAAGCTGAAACCTGATTGTGTTCATAGAGCAGTTAACTATTTGGGGAGTTATGAACCTCTCTGCAAATGACACCATAAATCAGGCCAATCACATGCACCGTTATATTTGTGGGCAGGTTTTTGTGCTACAAAACTGTGGTTATCTTTTGTTTCGGTTATGGACTGGCTTTTCTAATCATTATCGTAGAGATTAAACACCGCAATTCACTTTGGAATAACCTTAATTGACGACTTGTAGATTTCAAAGGGACAGAAGGCAGACCCTGATGAATTCTTACACTAAGTTTTATGTGCACAAGGCACAGGGAGCAAGCGGATTTCAAGCAAAAACAACTGTCCCAAAACCTGAGTCTGTATTTCAGCCCCTGTCCCCAGTGGTCTGCTGATGCCAGGAGATATCGATATGAGTTTGAAGCACGTTTCAGACCACAGAAATGCCCAGATTTCCTCACACCTGCTAATTTGGAGTGACTGGCATCACTTCAGGGCATACAGCAATATAACCCCCTTTTGGGGCCTGTGCCATATTTTTTTTTTAAACTGCTCAGTGAGGCACTGCCAAGTTTCCAGTGTAGGAGGCAAGGTGAAGCAGGTGAGCTGTGTGTGTGGTTTCAGGTTTTGTAAGGAAAGCCTTTTCGGTGGCCTCTGCGCCTGAGTGCCAGTGCCACCTAGTGACCCCTGCGCCCAGGCTGGGCCACTGCCTGGAGCACCAGGAGCCCAGCGACCACCAAAGCCGAGCCCTTGACCCCAGCCCCAGCCAGGCTAAGAGTTTGTACATGAAAAAAAAATTTAAAAAAAAAAAAAAAAAAATCGCATCACCTCTGGAGAGGTAACACAGTTGCATCTGAAATCAACGATCTGGATTTGTTTTTCTGTTTTTTACATAAGGATCTACCTCTGGATTAATATAGTGAATTGCTATGAAAAGTGGTAGTTTGATAGGAATGATCCAGGTCCTCTTCTCCTCTCCTCTCCTCTCCTCTCCTCTCCTCTCCTCTCCTCTCCTCTCCTCTCCTCTCCTCTCCTCTCTCTTTGCATTTCTCTGGATTCAACAATCTTTGCCAACAAATTATCTGCCTCCCCTAGCCCGCAAACAGCGATGGTGGCACTTCTGACCACAGGGAGGTTGCCAGTTTATACTGTGGCTAACCAGTGAAAAGTACAACAGGCATGAAATTTTCCCCTCATTAGTAGAGGAACTGGGGAGGTCTCAGATCAATAAAAGCTTCTGCTTTGGGAAAAGTGATTTTTTTTCCATTATATCTTCTGAAAATATGACTATTCTCCTGACATTTGCCTTAAAAACAGAAAAAGAACTACCCAGTAGATATTTGAGCAGGGAAAGGGACAAAGAGGGTCTCTGGCAGACTCACAATCCTTTTGCCTGTTTTGCTTGTTATTTGTATTACCATTGTGTAAGCGAGTTCCTCTGCTTGGCTAGATGATACCCTCTTGAACAAGCGTGAACGGCTGTCCGATACCGATATCATTTCATGAGCCATTAATCCCCTCAGCAAGCCCAATTCTTTTCAAAATGGTTTGAAAATTTCACATGGTAATCTCTTCTAATGCATTTTTTGCATATTAATTTCACAGAAGGTGAGAATAACTCATCCCCCCTGGAAGATGTCAGTGAGATCGTAGATATATTATCAGACCCGCCTATGCAGCAGATCAATATCATGACAATATTACAATGAAAACTTAATTGTATCTATTCATAGCTATTTCATCAAGTATTCAGGGGGAACAGCAGACATTGGACATAAACACGCTACAGAGAGATATGAAATAGATCCAATGATACATTCACAACATTGAAGTGAACGGATCTTACCTCTGTCTGCACCATGGACATTCTGTAGGACCGCATGTCAGACACCAGGCCCAATATATCTACGAACTCATGATCACGGATGTGCTGTAAGAGCCGATCCAGGGCTATGAACGTTCCCGTTCGTCCCACTCCAGCACTGCAACACAGACAGACATGCACCTTTTTTCAGGCTTATCTGATGGAGACACAGAGAAAAATCAGTGGTACTGCAAAAAGCAAGTGTCCTGCAGCTGCGATAAGCAGATGTACCTAACCTGAGGTCAGAGAGGCTGGTTAATCTGTAGCATTTAATGCCATGTGACCCGTCATCCATTGTTTAGGCAGAACGTATGGAGTGGATGGCTCTGCAATTACTTCACCTTCCTATCCATGCTCCTCTTCCTGTACTCACATGCAGAATGTGTGTGCACACCCTCATCCACCCTCAGCTGTCTGCTCTTCCTACGTTCACTGCTCCCCTCAAAGACTTCATGGGACATCTCTAATTCCGGGGGCTGCAGCCATAACTGCGGAGATTCGCTCAGCAGCGCTTGCCGCACAGAGGCAGCTGGGGTCGAACCTTCAGTTCCACAGCTCCCCGCACTGCAAAGCTCTCGGCTTCGCAAAGGCACCGCGCTACCGCAGCTCCTCCTCAAAGGACGAACCGCCCAGAAGAGTCTACACTCCAGGACTTCTGCCTTGGGAGCATGAGACAGAAATGGTCGGCAACCACTCGGCTGACAAATCTTCATCCCCCCCAAAGGGAAGCTTAGTGACTAGAAAAAAGACAAGCTGTTTTGATTTAAAGGTTCGTATGTGCATATGATTCTTTGCATTGTGATTTCACAGGTAACTTTTAAGTCTGATTTCATTATGAGTGTGGCTTTAGAGGTTTTATAGAGTTTCATACAGTGTCCCGACACCATACCTACTAATAAGGATAGAAGCGTGTGTCTTAGCCAAAGTTCTCACTGCTGTCCTGTCATATTTTTCAGGAATGCCTTGAAAGCATTTGCAATAAAGTTTAACATTTCATCTCAAGACCATTCATCATAACTGTTGTGAAACAGATTTGGGTTTTTTTTGCTTGTGTTTAACAATAATGTCAATATCTCGAATGAGATGAAGACAATGGAACTTCCGACCTATTTATTTGACAGATTCATTAGTTAATACATTCACTCTGTGCCTTCTTTAACGTTTGAGAACAATTGCTGTAGGAGTTGATCAATACATTCTTTCTTCCCCCTTCCATTAATTACATAGCTTTGCTACTTCTAATCTATGTGGTCTAAGTTGTACAGTATATTCTAAAAATACCATCTGAAAATATCTCTCTCTGCTGCTCGAAGCATCCTAATTAAAAAGAAAATACTACAGTTGTTACCCAGCTCTCTGATACTTGCTTCTATTGCTTCCCAGAACAATTAAGTGGTATATAAGGGGTTTGATTTTGCAATGCTACATATAAATCTCTTCCCTGGCGTACTAGGACCTTTCTTGATATTAGGACTCTCAGTCCTATATCCTCTCTCAATATCCCCTATGAATTTCGCCATTAGGTTACAGGGGAGGGCTGCACAATCTGCTGCTTTTACAAATGCTGTTGTTGTTTTGCATTCCAGTAGAACACTAAGTGCCTTACCTGGAAACTAGCAATGCTCTTACTATAAAAGACTGTTTTCTGGAAAGGAGCTCTAGAAAGTGTGCAAAGTGGTGGCAAGAGAGGATCAGTGCCGACTATCACATCACCACCAGGAACGACAGCGCTGGAGCAGCAAAGTAATGGCTGCCTCTGGGGTGGGTGATGTAGGGTTGGCTGAGATTAATCTCACCAAGCCTTGACTTCCATTAGGAGTGTGTCACCATAATGCGCACGTATTCATCTACTGCAACCCATCTATTTACATATTTCGGAGAAATCTGTTGTATCTTCTGTGCTAGGAGCCACAAAGAGGTTTGAAATCGGTTGGGAGATTTGCGTCAGGAACCAATCAGGAACCAACTAAGATGATAACTAACTTCTACCATGATAGATATCATCACTAACATGGTAGCTGCCCCCAGAGAGGCCAAGTAATTGTGCATCTTAACAAAAGGACAGATGATGCACAAGAGATAAATCTGGTAGTATATAAAACAACGTTCCTCCCCAAAACCAAAAAAAATATAACCGTTATCATGGGATACTGGGATTACTGCTAGCACAGGATAGCGCTCTTCATGTCACCTCCTGAATGTGCCAAAAACCAAGTGACCAGAGGAGGAGGATCTGCACAGAGACGCTCTTCTGCAGGGGAGCAGGACACTGTGGCAGGCTGCTGGCTGGATCACACCATCCGTATTGTGAAGGGGTGGAAATGAGAGAGCAGGGACACGCTCTGAGCTGGTGTAAATCAGGGTCTCCCGCTGCCCCTCCTGAAGCCATGTGTTTATATCATCCAAAGAGCTGACTCTGCTCCAGAAAGCAGTACCTTCATGTCTATAGCTGCAGGCTGAAATCCCAGCCCCCCTGTAGTCACAGAGGGGGACTAATCCTTTACCCTTAACACCAAAGAGAACAATCTCCAGCTAACAAGCGAGCAGAACCCCAAAATCTTTCCTTCCAATCGTTTCCCAAACTATTTAACAATTACACCCTTTAGTTGGTTTCCTCAAAGCATCTACCTGCAGTGTATGATCACAGGGCCTTTACTCTTTGCTGATTTCTGCCTGACCATCTGTACAAACTGGAGGATGCTTTCGGCAGCGTTGGTCGTGGGGACACCATGATCTGGCCAGGCAGTGTAGTTAAAATGCATCACGTCTTGCACCTCATCAGCCTAATGGGAAAAGCAGAACAGCAGCATTTTTTTAGAACACAGGAGTTTTATCAGTGCAGTAACGCTCAGTCAGACTAAGGGCTTTTTTGTCATTTTGGGGTTGGTTATTTTTTCACCCCAGGTACAGCCTAAGAATGTCAGACAAAAAACGGGCAAAGACTTTACATGTTATTTGATTAAAAAGGGGAGGGGGGTACCAGCCCATCATTATGAAAAAGGCATGAACTCTTGTTTCTCGGTTTGGGATTTTTTTTTTTTTTTTTGCTTTTTTTCCTTGTGGTAGTTTGGTTTGATTTTGCTTTTAAAACAAGAATTGTTGCATTTTTCAGGTTTATGCTTTCTTCCTCTTTCTATTTCATTCCCTCTCCTTTTGTCGTTTGCCACAGATAAAGAACAATGCTGTTGCCCAACAATCAAGACTGGACTCGTGGGAATTTTCTTTTCAAGTTTCAGAGAAAATAAAATACCAAAAGGGAAGAAAAAGTCATTACAGGGGCAAAGGGAATATTTAGAAAAATACCCATTATTATAAAAAAAGGTTTATAATGCCAAAAACTCTAGTGTCTTTAGGTGAAATAAGATCCTCGACACAATTCATTTTGTCTCTGAGACTTAAAGGAACTCAAAACATGGGGAGGGGTGGGCGGGTGTCATCACCAAAACCCATGGCAAGCAATGCTTTTAGTTTTGCCATTCAGGCTAAATAATCCTGCTGTAGTAACCTCTCTCCAGTCACAGGCAACAGCAGATTAGGCAAAGGCTATTAAAAAAAGAGATCTGTACAACAGACCCTGAATTAGCTGCCCTGGGTTTGGTAAAGGACTGTTTACCTGAACTGCAAACTGCAGTCTCGTTAACGGTGGACAACAAGTTGACCACGAGCCAGCAATGTGCCCATGTGGCCAAGGCAGCCAATGGTCTCCTGGGGTTCATTAAAAAGCGTGTGGCCAGCAGGTCAAGGGAGGTCATCCTCCCCCTCTACTCTGCCCTGGTGAGGCCACATCTGGAGTACTGTGTCCAGTTCTGGGCTCTCCAGTACAAGAAAGACAGGGAACCACTGGAAAGAGTCCAGCAGAGGGCTACAAAGATGATCAAAGGAATGGAACACCTCGCTTACAAGGAAAGGCTGAGACACCTGGGTCTGTTTAGCCTGGAGAAGAGAAGACTGAGAGGGGATCTCATCAATGTTATAAATATCTAAAGGGTGGGTGTCAGGAGGATGGGGCCAGACTCTTTTCGGTGGTGCTCGGTGACAGGACAAGGGGCAATGGGCACAAACTGGAACACAGGAAATTCCATCTTAACATGAGGAAAAACCCCTTTAACTTTGAGGGTGGCAGAGCACTGGAACAGGCTGCCCAGAGAGTCTGTGGAGTCTGCTTCTCTGAAGATACTCAAAACCTGCCTGCATGTGTTCCTGTGCAACCTGCTCTAGGTGAACCTGCTTTGGCAGAGGGATTGGACTAGATGATCTCCAGAAGTCCCTTCCAACCCCTAGTATTCTGTGATAATTTTCCATAGATGCCAACAGCCCAACACATTGCATTTTATGTGTTTTAACTCCTAGCCTGCACCCCATGCACACTTTGTAATGCAGTGAGGCATGGCTGGGTAGGACTAAGGTCCTGGGCCAATGCTGAGGTGCCAGTGCCCAGCTTTTTTCATGTCCCCTCCATATCTCTAACTTTTGCGTCATGAGCTGGTGCCTGCAACGCGCTGGTGCAGAAAACAAAGCCGGAAAAAAATGCTTGAAAATCTGAATAGCTTTAATTTGGAAATCGCATGCTTTCACGTGTGTTTCAGTATTTTATAGGAATATATGAATATTGCAGAATTGCGCTTTTGAAAAAGATTTTCAATTTCTACACTGGTATTTTCAAGTTTAGAATAGCTTATAGCAAGAACATATGCCTGAGATAAAGGATAGAAGAGGTTTACATATTTGTTGTCACTGATCATTGGCGCCACAGAAATGTCCAGAGCTCTGCTACTACTTTTGTTTCAGTCTTGCACTTTGCTGAGAAATTCAGAGACAACAATTTTAGGGAAAAGTTTTGTGATTTAGCCATTTGCCTGTGTAGAGTGAAGGTAAGGCCACCACTCCCTCTCTTGGCCGTTTTCCACTGAATGCCAGAAATGGACAAAAGTTAAAGAAAAGGCTGGCCTGAAATTACTCCCACCCTTTTAGCAGGGCCATGCAAAAAGTTTCACTTACATAGCTAATTCGGAAATTCCTAAAAACCCAGTCTGTGTGCTCTTCCTCTGACAGCATTTCCACTGTGATGTCCCCATATGCAACAGGATCTTCTGTAAAAGGCCAGTAATGATCACATTTCACCTGAAAGGGAAATAAATACATACATATTGTGTTTATATAAATTGACATATAGGCATATATAAAAAAGCACAATCAAAAGTATTCTGAACCTCAGTTTTAGAAATGTATACTGTACTATTTACTTGATTCTGCAATAAAAGGGAACATATTCTGTAATGACTTTCCACCCGATTGGTCCTACTTATGTAACTATGGATATAAGCTATACATTACATTAGTTTCCTGAAGGGTAGCATTAGTATAGCAAAGAACGGAAATACATAGTATCTTTGTAGATTGTTACTTTTCCTAATGGAATAGGTCTAAAAGGAACAAACTTTGGGGAACAATAATACACATCTTTAAAAAAATGTATATATTCCAAATATTTTTATTATAATGTCAAGGAAAATGTAAAGCATAATACTTGTATTTTATTATTATTTAAACTTAAAAGCACAGAATCACAGAATGGTTGAGGTTGGAAGGGGTGTCTGAAGGTCATCTTTTCCAACTCCCCCTGCGCAAGCAGGGTCTCCTACAGCAGGCTGCCCAGGACCGTATACCCAGACAGCTTTCGAATATCTCCAAGGATGGAGACTCCACAACCTCTCCGGGCAACCTGTGCCAGTGCTCAATCACCCTTCACAGTAAAAAAGTGTTTCCTGACGTTCAGATGGAATTTTACGTGTTTTAATCTGTGCCCATTGCCTCTTGTCCTGTCACTGGGCATCACTGAGGCGTCCCTTGTCTCCATTCCCTCCCATCAGGTATTTATACGCAGTGACCCCTGAGTCTTCTCTTTTCCATACTGAAGAGTCCCAGGCTCCTCCACGCTGTCCTCATGTGAAAGATGCTCTAGTCCCTTAACCATCCCAAAATGCCCGCCATAAGCGAAAGAAGTGCCATTCCAATTCTGGTTATGATGCTGTCCCATAATCAGAACACAATGGAACTAAATTCACCCACCAGAAAATAAACACCTTTTCAGAGTAGTTTCTTTCATACTATGTGCAAGATTTCATTACATACCCTTCTTTTCTCATTACACTGAGTGAGCATAACAATAATTTGAGATTTTTGTTGGAGAACCATCTTCCAAAAATCATTCCTAGTTTCTGGCAGTGGTCCTTGGGTTGCAATGTATTCCTGGGGTGAATTATAACCCTAAGAAACAAAGAGACAGGTGCTGTTTACCAACACGATTAATGCTTTAGAACACATATTTTTCCCTGGCACTCGTGTTTTTTGCTTGCTCAAGTTCATTTCATACTTTTTAAAGTGATTTCTAATATAAATAAAGTACTTCATGATTTTTTTGCATTTATTTTGAGATTACAGCTTTCTCAAGTTTTTGATGTTCCCAAAGTATAAGCAATATAGAATGGAAGAGAAAAGATGAATCTGTTATTATACAAACCCTTTGCCCTGAGAACAGGAAAAGCAACATTAAAAAAACAAGCAATGAGAATCCTAAATCAAAGCTCCTCCATCTTCCATATTTCATAATCTAAAGGTTTGTTTAGTTACACACATAAAAACAATTATAGATGCTTAGCCTGCTCATCCCAAGCAGTGCCTGCGGTGATTTTCAGTCACGGATGTAAATGGAAGGTAGCAATGAGTAGAATTATGTGCATATGTTTACGTTATAAGGACTTAAATTAGCAAAATATTAATTAAAATTCTGCTTAAAAGAATAGAGAACATGCTGAGTCAACACCCTTAACAGATCGTCATTGCTATGTTTTATTGAAGCTCAGTTGCTTTATACCCATATATTCCTTCTGCTATCTCTATCAGCATGTTGGATAGTTGGAAAGTCTCCTTCCCCTCTCCAAAACCAAAAGGCCGTTACAAAGACTATAATAAAAGATCCACAGAATGGCCATTTTGGCATCCGCTCTCACCATATTTGCTGAGATTGTATCATCAAAACCACATTTGGAAAGGTATTTGACATTCCTAATACGAGCAAAAGATGCACCCAACACACAGCATGATCCCATGTAAATTGGACAAATTGTGTGCCACCACAGTAAGCGGATTGTAAACATATTCCTGATCTGAGGGCACTTTCCACAAATGGCTTCCTCCAGACACCTCTAGAAGTCAGCTCAGTCTGAGTTTTTGCACTACATAGAATTTGCTGTTTGTTTGTCTGCATGGGCTACGCCTGACCTAAGCGTCAAATCTCTGTTATCACAGAGACACCGATCACCACTAGTATCTGTGTTTGCAGGGAGTTACTCAGTGGAGAAGCAATCGTCAGGAAAAGCCAAGCATTAACATGACATGTCTGTCCCAGTTTCTATGGTCAGCATCACGCTGCAAGTAGAACTAAAGCGATGTAAACTATAAAAAGCAGAACTGAGCAATCCGAAAACGACCGCTACATAAAATCCTATTATCCATAATCCCGTGTCATAGAAGTTTTCCGAGTTGTGAATGATGCTTTTGAATGTTGGAATATTTCTTTCTTGATTCACTGCGAGCTCAGGCACTTGCAGCTTGAGTGTTTAGGTTCATGCTCTTGGTGTGTAGAAGCTAAGTACGGGCAACGTGCTCGGCAGTACATGCATGGGCGATGCCACAGTGACAAAGAAGTGGTTTCACCGACGCATCCGAGGGCTCCTCCCTCTTCCATAA
This sequence comes from Larus michahellis, assembly GCF_964199755.1. Lineage (NCBI taxonomy): Eukaryota > Metazoa > Chordata > Aves > Charadriiformes > Laridae > Larus > Larus michahellis. The sequence continues at coordinate 69,918,404 of NC_133896.1, read as the reverse complement.
TGCTGACTCCACTCTCCAGCACAGCCAGGGCCAGCTCTGCCTTCTGTTCACGGCAAGGGTGCAGAAATACTCGTTTGCCTGTGGTCCCCGAGTGAAAGGTCTTTTTCTAAATGGATGCTGTGGTGTCCTGCCTCCTCTCCATGCAGAGCGACCCAGGGGACGTTGCTCTCCCCAACACAGCGGACACCGAGCCACAGCAAGGGTGGGGACAGCAGACGGGCAAACGTTTGTGGCAGTGGCAGCGATAAGCCTAAGTGGCTGCACAAGCTCAGGGGAGAGCGGAAAGAGCTGATGAGGTTTTTAGCCCAGCCTCAGTGTCGAACTGTTTGACTACAGCTCTGTGTATACTTTAATTATCCTAAAACTCTGGGTGCTACTCCCTGGTAAACGGCTGCTCCGTGCCAGGCAGAGGGAGAAACACTGGGAGCACCAGAGACGAGGCAGAAAGCAGAAGCTCCCCCCACGCACCATCTGGGCTGTGTGTATTTTATCAGTTGTGGAGTGTCTGGCTTAATGCTTTTTCCATGTGCTGTAGAAACCCGGAAAAATTCCTTATTTAAAAGTTTACATTTTTCCTAGCTGTCTTACAAAGCCATTGGGCCACCTAACATTTCCTCCCCCTTTCTTTACCAGTCCACTCTAGGTTTCACAAAGATTCACAGCTCATCCAGTGCTACTGTGCCAAAACTTGCCAAAAATCTGCACCCCCACCACCTTTTCTTTTTTTTTTTTTTGGTGACTGGTGAAAAGCACTGTTTCCTGCAGGCAAGATACGGGAAGCTAAAGAAGATGCTGAGAACGTGACTGAGCTTCCAGGAGATATTGGGCTATTTGCGGGTGACATGCACCGACTGCTGTGTAGGACACTGTTCTTTACACTGACCGAGTCTCTGTACTCACAGGAATGTAGTTGGCATTAATGTAGTCAGACCCTTCTTCTTCATTCATCGAAACTAACCGGACACGACTAAAATCATCTGTAAAAGGGAAAAAAAAATCATTTGGCTCTCCAACACAGTACTTCTCTCCAACTAGCCAAAATTAAAATTAATCCTATAAAAAACTGAAAAAAATCTGTTAAAAAAACCCCAGGGAATGCTCATAGTTAGGAACAGAGAGCAATGTTTGCTCCGGTAAACGCTACATGGATGCACCATCATTACTGTTCTGCAAAATACACCCTCCAACTGCCGCCCCTTTGGGCTCCCTTAGGTTTCATTAAAATATAGTAACAAAAATATAGTAACACTACTTAGTAGTAGAAACGACCTTGTGTTTCTCACCTCCAAACTCCAAGTCTTGATAAACATCCCCAGAAAGCTACATCTCTTCAAAGCTAATAAAAAACCATCTATTGCCCGGTTCTCTCTAAGGGCAGGTTTTAAAAAAGGCTTTTATCAGTCACAAAATCGGCGCTGATTCTCCAATTCTTTTATTAAAACTCCTCTTTCCCTCTCAAGGGACTTTAGCAGGAGGCTGTATGTATCGTACTTACATGGCAGGATATTTGTGTAGCGATTTTTACAGCGATTCATGGGGAGATCAGCAGCAAAGTGGGGGATGTCAAGCCCAATCAGTTTTAGCTCCTGGGGTAACAGGAAGAAAAATGCCAAGGTCAAACTCACAAATGCTCAAAAAAATAATTCCTTGTGAAGTGATTACTTGTGGCAGGTACCAGACTGAAAGTGTTCATAAATCACTTTATAAACTGACAACAGGATTACGCTGACTTTCCTTATCTGATGCCTCTGAGTTTGGCTCCAAACAGCTAGAGAGCAATGATGTGGTCTCTCCTGCTGACGCTGCCGGCGCGCTGCTGCCATCCAAGGCTGCAGGCTGCTCCTCTCTACCCTCACTTAATTAGCTAAAATAGTGTTAAACCAGGGGGCTGATAAGGTATTTCTGTGGTGGTCATCCACCCCACTTAAAAAGCTGCTTCGAGTCATCAAGCAGCTTTTGATGTTGATTCTAGGGAATGCTTGGAAGATCTAGTCATTACCTTCAGCAGCCAAATCCAATATATGATGCATCAGAGGACTTTTTACTGGCAGGAAGGGAATATGTCAGCCACCCAGAGTGGTGGGAACACCTGGACAATCCTCCCTACTCCCTTCCCACATTTAAATCGTTGCAGCTAGCTCTAGGATAGGAGCTTTTAGTGTTATACTACTAAATTGACTTTAAATTCTGGGTAATTAAGAAAATGTGCCTGAACTGGTCTTAGAGAGACCTCCTTGCTCTTAAAGAGATTTTTGACGTTACCTTCTCATTCCAATGTTTCCCCTCAAATTAATGGCATTAAATAAATAAAATAAAGACATTAAAATCCTTTACGTTTAAGACATTGAATTCAGGAAGTGTGTTTTCCTGACAATTATCTTGAACCGAATGTGATGAGGCACTCGAATCGGCTTCGTAAGCGCAGTCTTTAACGACACCAAGGTCTGCTTTTAAGTTCTGCAGAACTGGAAGTGAAGCTGACCCACCCAGCAACAGTGCACATTAAACAACGCAGAGCACAGGAACACACCACACTAACATCTGGAAAACACTGATCTAGGCATGGCAGCGAGGAGAGGATGGAGTCCCCACAGATTTACCTCAAATTGCAGAGAAAATTTATAATCTGAATCTTTGGCCATATCCTTGATGTATCCATCAAAATCATCCAACTGGACAGGGCTTTAAAAGAAAAAACACACAGAAATTAGGAAAAAAAAAACCCAACTTTTTTAGTACATCTTATTTCTATTTTCCCCCAGAATACTATCAAGTCATGAATATGTATTTGCAACTGTTAATGCCAGCAAGCAACAATCATGAGGGAAAAAAAAATATCTTGCGGTTCGGTGCCACCAAATGGTGGGCATATTGCTCGTTACCCGCGTCACACCGTAAAGGCACCAGAAAGAGAGGCTGAGAGAGGGGTGCCGGTCCCACTGGGTGAGCTCAGTGCTGCAGCTGCTGGTGCTGGTGACAGTAAGCATCCTGCTTTGGGGGGGTTGGAGTTGTCCTGCTCTAGGGAAACCACTGGTCTGAGATGAGGGGAATGGCCCATGCACCCTTCCGACAGTTGCCTGGCCCCCGAACCGCTTTTGCAGGTGGGTATGTCCCCAAGGCACAGGTGGCACTGTGGTAAGCGGTGATCCAGCACCATCCCACCAGCACGCTTCTGGCACCAGGGCAGCGACATCTTCATTTAAGTTGCCCCTTGTGCCATGTAAAATGTTGCTTTCAGATATTTTCACGTCTGGCAGAGACACTTCTGAAACTCATTTACGCTTTGCTCATGCAGAAAAGTGGATTTCACATTTAGCTTTTGATTCTTTAGAAGGCCCTCACAAAAAAAAAATAATCCTTAAACCAGCATTTTGGATGCTACTGCCGTGACTACTTTCTCTGCTGGCTTTGAGAATGATACACATTTGTCATTAGAGGTCAAATTCCCCTCACAGAGAGAGGGTGGCAGAAAAAAATGGCATATAACCATAAAAAAACCATGCAGATCTTCAGTAGATATAAATTAGCCTTGATTTAGGGACTCCCGTCATTCTGCACACTTTTGCACCAGGCGAGGGTCTATCTGTTAGTAGAGGCACAGCCTCTGAACATAACAGAGAAATAATTAGGCTAATGCTCTGAATAACGAAACACAGGTAAACAGCTTCCCTCACCTAATTATCATGCTCTAATTTACAAGCTACTGAAGCATGTACACAGTAATCTTTTCATTTGCTTTGAGGCAATATGCCCAAAGGAACCTGTCTTATCACCACTTAATTACTCCTGTTTACCCGTTAGCATTAATGATCCAATGTTCTAGCAGCAACCATAATGAGAGCCTCATGTCAAGAGGGGAATAACTCTGGAAACAAATGCATCCCAGTTTTTCGCCATTTGTCATTTTAACTAAGGATAAGCTCTGTTGGAATCACTAAGTTGGATAATTGATCCTTTCCCCAATGACTAATTTTCTATCAGTAAGGAGCTGTTGAGAAGAATTGCTTTTGTCCAATTATTGTTTGTTTTCTGCCTTCAGACATCTCTCTCAGGATGTGTTTACCAAGAAGTTTTCTATATCTGTAACTGCAATATCATAATGCATGTTTAGTCGAAGGTGACATATTTTTTTTATTTCTTTAAATATAAAAGAAGTTACATACTTGGTCAGCTTTCTCTTCTTTAATCCATTTTTACTCCTGTAAAAAAAAGGGGGGTTTCATTCATTAAACTATTGTGTAGTCTTTATTCAAAGTTAGTACTGATTTAAGAACGTATGTTTCCTAGTCACCATCATACCACCATCATTGGTGGTAATATCTTGGACATTTTTAAGCTGAGAGCAAAATTTCCATTGACACCAATGGGTGCATTTTCCATTCTGTGGCTCTGAGAACCACCTCCCTGCGAAAGGGAAAAACCTGTGCCCAACACAAGGTTGCCCTGTCCTCTACAAATCCTGACCCAACAGCGCCGTTGGCTTCAGGTGGGCTGGGGCCGAGTCGCCGGGGCCCGAGCCCGGCTGAGGCTGGCAGGGGGCCGTGCTGTTGCAGGGGACGGGGCACCACGGTTGTCCCTGGGCTGCTCCACTCCAGCTCCAGCGGGCTGGGAAACTGGATGCCAACACTACAGAGCAACTGGGAACAAGAAAGGTCTGTTGGGCAAAGGGAGATGACCATTTGCAAAAAAAAAAGTCAGGGCGAAGAAGAAAGGAAAGGGCTTGAATGCTATTTTTCACTCGTTTCATAACCTGCTTATGATGATCAATGAAGACAATGGCAAATATCCTACTGACTTCAGCAGGACTCAAGCTTAAACCTTAGATAATTTTAATTGACTTTTAACAGCTAGACATAATTATGCCAGTCATGTAATACACTGTCTTCACATGATTTATAAGTGATATAATTCACTAGCGACAGTTGAGAGCAAGCTTATGATTGTGTTGAGCAATATAACCCATAATAAATGGACTTAAGAACCGCGCTACGCTAAATAACACCATGTGGGGTTTTTTTGGAGGGCTGGCTGTGTTCATCTTGTTGTTGCCGCAGAAAAGTTAAGCAATCAATCAAAATAAAAGCACAAAGTGAGCACCCTGGAATAGTTTGGCTAGAGGTTTGAAAACACTGATCCCCTCTGTTAAACCAGCCACAGAGCACAAAGAGTTTCTTACTTACGCAGAAGATATTTTAGTAGTGTCCGATTTGTTTTTCCCTGGCATTAAACAATATCTGTTCATTAATCACATTATAATGATACTATTTTTAATTTCATGATGGTAATAAAATGATTTCTAGACACCTTGGGTCATAGCTTCAATCAGTAAATAAAAGGCGAAGATTTTAAATTTCAAAGCAATGTAAAAATACAGAAAGAAATATTTAAAAGTGGATTATTTTTTTTTTCACTTCTAAATTTAACACTTACAAGTTTAAGTTAAGAAGTTAAGTTTAGAAATGAAATTTAAAAAGCAAAATCATTCATTTCCAAAAATTAAATTTTACAAAATGTTCAGGTTTTGGAGCAGCCACAGGCTGTAGTAATTTTGTTATCTTGTCAAGGTATATTTCCATTTAGACGTGGAGCTTTGCCTGCAGAGTTAACAAGAGCTACAGCAATAGCAGCTTTACACTAATGTGGAGATTTACTTCGCAAATATTATAAACCTCTTCAGTCTACTATGCTAAATATACAAATACTATCTGAATAGCATCTGTACATTCATGTCTCTATACACATGCCCTGGTAGCATATATTCCACCTCTTCAAAGATTTTTTCCAAAGAAAACTTAAAATTAATTTATCTAAATTATTCAGCACATTTCTATCCCCTGTGACTGTGGTAAACCTTTTAATGTTGGGCACATTGGAATTCATTTCAAAAGAAAAAAATATCTGAGGGTTTTTTTATAATGGGAATGCTTCTAAGAACGCTTCTCCAAGGAACACTTCAAGAGGCAATAAAACAAATGATTGACATCCATTTCTCAGCAACAATTTCTTGTGCTTTTATAGTCTCAAGGGGCCTTTGTTTCTTAGCACTGCAATTGTTTCCTAAATGTTCATAAATGTTTTAAACCAACTTGTGTGCAAAACAAAGACGTTTGAAACACTAGCCGGTGTTTCATCCGTTCTTCCATTTACCCCACAGATTAAAATATAAAAAGAGGGATTAATCTCATCTCATTCAACTTCAGCTCCATTAAACTTGGTCATCTAGACTAAACTAGGTAGCTTCATTGCAGAGGAAACCTCAGAAGAAAGACACACATCTGGAAAGATGAGTTAATGCATATTAATGCATATTAAACAAAAAGAGGCCAAGGGGCAAAAGATGATGGGTCTTTTTGCAGCAAAGCCATTGACAGTGGCCACCTTGGGCTTCTTGACCATCAGAGAGTTAAGAGATATCTGTGTGGCCTCCACAAAAATAAACTGCTTGCCGGATCCTCCATCGGTGTGCAGCTCCGATAGTTAGTCGAGTTTACATCAGACAAGTTACAAGTCAATATAATACTAGCCTTGGAGAGAAGACTTCCATCTGCTCTTCAGCTGGATGTATGTGAAGAACGTGCTTTCATCTCCATGGGAGAAGAAATGGGCCTTTCTTTAGTCATGTAAACCCATTCATTTCTGGACCCATTGAAAATTTAGGTGGGTTTTTCTAAGACCCTACGTGACCCAAGGAAAACCAGGCTCGGAAGTCCTTATGCTGAAGCTGTCGATGACTGCCTGCCAGGGCTGTGGTGTTGTATGGTAACACCAGGGAAAACATTTGGTCAAAAGTAAATCTTAACTTCGGTACCACATTTTTGTAAATCACTATACCTTGGACTCAAGACCATCAAGAACTTGTTTCTTTTATATAAATTAAACATTTTTAGATCATAACCAATTATTTGTTAAACAGTTTGTAAAACAGTTCTGTTTTTAAATGGACCTTGTGGCTTTGTTGATTGGTTATTTTCAAAAAAAACCCTAACCAGTCATTTACTAAATCTTTATAAATTATTTACAGACTGAACTATTAAATATACACACATACACACAGAGATGCACACACAGTGACCCAATTTTTACACTTTGTGACTGCCAGTTTGTATCGATTCTCAGTGAACTGATGTTTCCAAAAGCAAAGCTTTTACTGATGCCAGGAGAGCATCACCAGCACACCATTAAAAACTAAGGTATTTGACATCACACGCCAAACAGGTGGGGCACGATTAAGCAATTTTAGTAATAGAAAAGGAGCAGCGGCAGCAGCAGGCGGCAATGCCAGGCAATGAACAGATGAATAACTGTGACAGAAGAAGCCAGGACTTATAATGAGGTGGCAAAAATTGCAAAGAGAGCAATGAGATGAATTATGATGACCACCATACAATTAGCTTTTTAATACCAAAATGGGTTGGAGCATAAACAGACAAACTAGATGAAGCAGGGTAGCAAATACTTTGATACCCACATCCTCTCCAATCCATGTTCTGGTACAAGAAAATTATATCTTCAAAAGCTTTGACCCATTTGAAAACGAAGGTATCACACATTCTTCATGTATTAGAGATTGACATTGTTTACACATTGCATATGGAAAAACAAGTAAATCACTTACCAAGGATTAATATAAAATGCCAAAAGATAATCAGTCCAAAGGCATGAGGGTAGCAGAGTTAGGAAAGCAAATACACTTCTACGCCTGTGAGCATTAATAAATAACATACATAAAGATGAAAAAGTGAGGAGAGTTAGTAAGACAAACAGAAATCAGGAGATCAGCAAATTCTATTTTAAAAATCAGTTAAACCCATAAAGGCTTCCTCTTACTTACTTCATAAGAATATTATTAGCACCCATAGAATTTTTACTCCTCAACCTGACACCCTATGTGGGATTTTCAGCTATCCAACATAAAATCCTGTATGATCAAAATAAATGTGTTTTATGGTATTGACTCAGGCCTGTTATTCTAAATCAATGTTAATTGATAAACCGGCAGATTTTCAGAGAGTGAAATGTGTTTGAAAATTTCATCCACAGGTTTATGGCCATTACATAGGTGGTACTAGGTCTATTTTCTGATATTTTGAGATATTTCAGGACAGATAAAGTTTGTTTGTACTGAGCACAACTATGATAATCTTCCACATTTGCTCCTACTAGTGATCCTGTGGATATCAGAATATCCGTAGCAGAGATAAATTCAGATCATTACAATATCTCTTAATACCCGCTATTGAGTCAGATTTCTGAAAACATCTATATAACATTTTGCAGAGTCCCATTTTGAATTGCTTCGAATTCTCCCCCTGGTTTTCAGCAAAACATTATTTGAACTTCTCCTAACTGTGGTTTCTATGAATAACTATTCAAAGTAGGTTTCATTGTGGCTAAAGGAAATCTGAGTACAAAGTCGTTCTAAACCTCTACATTTGCAACCTGTTTACCAGATCCTGCTATGCATTAATCCAGAAAACCCACTCAGGCCTGTTCTACCTATTGGTGGAATGGGCTACAGGTACTTTGCAAACGTGAAAAACTCTTGAAACTTAAACAAAAATTGCCCCAGTAGCAGGACTTTTTGCCAAATACACCCTCAGCGTGTTTTTTCCCCATCAGAAAATCTGCTGTCCTAAAAGCAACACCATCCTTCTACAGCTGTTTTAAAGAGGAACCACCAAGTGAAATTTCCTTTTTCAGTACTCTTGGCTCTTATGAAGTCGGAAGATACTGTGTTTTCCCTGATAAGCAAGTCAGGTCAAATGTAATCATCTCTTATCTTAATCTTCCAACCAGTGGTGGAAAACTTTTGCCCACGTAGTGAAAACTCCAAGTCATGCTTTAATGAGTTTTGCTGCTGAAAAGAAAATGGGCGGCCCAGCTTCTGCAGGGCAGCTTCCCTGACGTTGGTAGGGATTGTGTGGGTCAGGCAGAAGCGACAGCCCTTTCTAGTTAATCATATGCCATGGAGGTTGCAGCATCAGAGCCGTAGGGCTTATCCGTTGTCAGGGTTTCTATGGGAGTGGACTGAGCATGACTTTGGGTTTTCTGTAAGCAGATCTCTGGTGCCACAGAGAGGTTTTCATTAGTGCCGCAGAGGGGTTTTCATCAGGTTTAGAAGAGAGAAATGATGACGTTGCCAGAGTACTCCTCTTTCCATTGGGAAACTCCAAGTGAGGTTTTTACTTCCTCTTGCCTACAGAGGCAGAAGGAATTATTCAAGCCTGGCTCTTCTGTCATCATCAAATCATCTTGAGACATTTCCGCACTTTATCAAATGACAGGTTAACGTGCTTGCAGACCTACTTATATTGTTCACAGATTAGGAACTCCGACGTTGTTTTACAATTGATTTCTTTCAACATATGAAAAATACATCATTGACCAATAAATACAATATTGGTTTCCTGGAATTATATAGTCTTTCATCTACTGCTCAGGTGTACCGAACAATTTTGTTTAATTAAAAGAAAAAGATGCAGAGATTGCTCAAATCCTGAAAACTCTGCTGACCTGAGCTTTCCTTAGGAATCAGTGGATATGCCCATAGCTCCCTTACTAGATCCTTGGAAAGGGCCCAAGAAAAATGGGTTTCCTAATCCTTCCCCCTGTCTTTAGTGCTATATTTTCCACTTAGCTGCCTGGATGGAGAGTGAATCTGGTCTTGACATTAGACAACAGAGGCACACAACACAAGATACCTTTACTAACTTTCACAGAAGTCAGGACCATAAGATTAGGACACGCTGCCTTAAGTTATCAAAAATTTGTGGAGATATTAAGCAGGAATATTTTTCCCAATTTATATTTTTATAACAAAATTTATGTATGCATACATATATGCATATACACACATATATATACACACACACATACATACACATATACTAAATCAAGCAACGAGAAACTTCACTTTCACATCCAAACCTATTAATTAATTCCCCTTCCCATAAAAAAAACTTTTATGGTTTTAATAACATCTGTTGCTAGTTTAATCATTTGATTCAAGCTTGGATATTTAATTAACACGAGTGTTTGATCTTCTGCTGCCTGTGCCATTAATATAGTTGAAGTAAGAGAAGCTGGAAGAGAGATTAGTTTGTACTGCACACAGCTGGCTGCTATTAAAGCTAAACCAAGCAAGTGAAGCTTGTTTAATATCCAGTTAATTAGCAGCACAGTGAGGTACTGACAAGATTTGCTGGGCTTGTTAGTTCAGTTTGCACGCTTATTAGCAAAAGGCTTGTCGTGGTGCAGTGTCAATCCATTTAATCCCGTCCTTGCTGGCAGGCTGTGTCCTATGAGATCATGGAAGCAGATCCCTGCGCACCAACTCCTCTTTCCAGCTCCTTGGCTGTCAACAAAGCTGACCATGGGTGTAAACCCAAGGCTCATATTTTCTTCTTCCTACATACTGGAATGGGGCCTTAGGGGGCTGACAGCATGCTTTTAAATATCTGTGTTTGGACTTGCCTTGAAAGACACGATTTTTTTTGCAGAGATTGCTAATAACAAAACAGTGAACCTTGGGTCAGTCATTAGCACCCATTTGATTATCAAAACAGGAATGAAAATGACCACACTGGTGCCAGTCAGGTAGGTCTCAGAGCCCTTTTGCTTCTGGAAAAACTAATCCTACAGACTTTGTTCAAATACTTCTCTTTGGCTGAGGGTGTCAGTGATGGCTTGGAGTCCAGTCAGTGCCTGCAACTGTTGTAGGTGGTTTTCTAGACGAGCAAGAATATGGGGTCTTTTTCCTACTCATTTCAACAGCACTGAACTTTAAGTTACAGTAAATATTTGAGTTGGCTTGTCCTTGTCTTGCGAGGAAAAATTAATTAATGGTACTGCGTGAAGACAGTTGCTAGTTGGTTATCTACAGGCAAGCTTACTCCTGGATGTAAATATGTCTCTAAGGAAGTGCTAATAGATTTACAGACCAAGTTTCTACACTTGTGTCATTTTAGAAAATATGTCTCTAAGGAAAAAAAATATCCTCCCAAAACACATCTATGCAACTTCTTTGACATTTATATACATCATTCCCTACTAAAAATAGTAGGTGACAGAATACATAGTCTTGAGTCATCATTCAAAAAGTAAAATGCTAAAATAACAGGTATAGTAGTTTTATCTTAAACAGGGACAGGGATGACATAAAAAATAAGCACTTAACATTTAAAGATCGTATTTGCCAAAATGCCGAGATGGGGAAAGACACAATTAAAAGCTTTACTTCAAACACTTACCAGTTATAAGGAAGTTTTCCATCTCTCTCTAAAGATGCAAAATTGACAAAAGTTCCAGCCCCGCACTCCCTGTTTCAGGAAGACCATTGGGTACAAAGTTACCATTTTTGGATTCACAATGCTCGCAATGATGTTGATTTAATCGAGGACTCTCAGAGTTGTGGAGGAGTGCTGAACACTCACATCTGTACTCAGGTCTGAGAGAATCTGAGATAAACGTGACTGCAATCCTTTAACATAGGCCTCCAAAACCACTAAATGTTCAACACCACCTGACATCAGGTTTCCTAATAATGCCAAAAAAGAGTGAAAAAAGGGAGAAATTGCTAATAAAGACCTCATTTTCTGTTCAGATTTGGGCTTTCTATAGTCTGGCACTAGCACTAGTTGCTGGCCTCAGTATACATGCTAAATGATTTATCTTTCTATACTAAATATTCACTGTCCCAAATCTAAGAAGATGTATAATCTTTTCTATTTGACAGAAGCACGGTAATTTTGAGTTCATAAAATAATTTTGAAAGAAACCCCGAATTTCCTGAATAACATTCCAGTGAATTTATCACAAGTCCATTATTTTTAGCTACAAATGGTAAATTGACTTGACTATTTTTGACTCCTTGATTTAAGCAAACAATTGCTTGCAGCTTCTCACTGGATTTATTTTGTTAATTTCCTCCTGCGGTTTTTATCTTCTGTGGCTAGAAGGAGTGATGAAGAGAAAAAGAAAAAGCTTTGGGTTGCCTGCACAATAATTGAATAGGAAAGAGAATTAATTTAGCTGGGATTTTCACAGAGCTAGTTACACATAAAAGGAAGGAAACACATAATGTTCACTGAAAGAGATAGCCTGCAAAATATGTCTGTTGTGTGGAATACAGAGCCAAGACACGACACATAAACTGCAGTGTCTGCTAGGTAGCCAAGCGCAAGATTCTTCACATAAGTTTTTTTACATAAAATCATTTCCTTTCTTGACACGGGAGAGTAAATTAATATAAAATATATTACATAGATTATAGAAGGATGAAGACTCCAGGACCCTTCCAAAACTAGGTGAACCACACGTAGAGGGTTTGGAGAAACATCCGCAGTTCACTCGGGCTGTAACATAACCCGCATTAAAGTGAACTGATACAGGTTAACACCACCAGGAAAAGAAAACTGAATTTCAATATTCAGGTAAAAATGATCGGTGCAGATAGCTGAAGGAACTGCAGGTTCTGTAAAAAAACATTTAGTCCTACAAGATAATTTTTCCCTTCATCTGTATGATAGAACAAATGGGGATCATTAATGTTATACACGAACAGCGGGACCTGAGCTCCCTTCTGGATTTGTGGGTCTCTGGATCTGTGGATATTTGGCTGCATTCTTGACTGTGTAGAAAGGCAAGATCTAGGTGAGCCCATATGCTTTTTCCCATGCTGCAGTTCCCATAAGAAGGAAGCCCATATAAGGCGTAGAATGTGGACAACTGGAAGACCAAGGTTTGGAGGCAGACTGGCGCTAGGGATAGAATCTCAGGGCCCTGGGTACATCCTCCATTGACCTGGGCATTTGGCTGCCAGGGCTCAGGCTTTACATGGCCTCTCAAATGCAGCATCCTGGACCTGATGGACAAATCATCTTATCTGTTGACATGGAAAAACTCCTGCTCCAAACTATATGAAAGATTTGCAAACCATCTTGATGTCCTGCTCATGCCCAATTGCTTCAGATCCTAATTATCCTTTGGGTTCCTGACACAACCCTTTTGTAATAAGGGATTGCACTTCTTATGGACCCAATCTTGCAAAGCTCAAAATGAGACAAAGGCTGAGGCTTATATGTAGAAAGTAGGCTCATATGTAGAATGAAAGTAGATAGAGGGAGAAGACATGATATTCCTAGAGAGCATCAAGACAACCATTCTGACAGCATCTTATTCACAAGCGTCTCCAGCATAACCCATGCACACAAGCATCCTCAGTTGCAACTGTTGTTATGATGTGTTTGCTCTTGTCTGAAATTTTTGGAATTAGCATAAATCCAGACTTACCTGGCCATCTGGAGATGTTTTCTCCTGAGTACAACAAGAGTCACCAGCAGCAGTCCAATCAGAAGGATACTTAGGATGGCTAACACGGAGATTACCACTACATTGGGATTCATCTCAGTGACTGTACATACAAACAAGGACTCTTGGTTATTGAATTCAGAAGCCCTGACAGTTTGGGGATTTTTTTTTTCCCTGAATGTTGATAGCGCTATTTTTTCTGAACTGATCTCATTCAGCCTGGAGTATTACAGAGAGAAAAATCTACCACTAGAGATAAAGGGAGGTTTTGACTAGTTATTGCTCTTACAAAATTTCTGTGGGGAAATTACTTCACTCTGGCATTTTGTTAAACTTTGGTATGTTCTGATTTATTTTTTTTGTCCTTTTTAACTGATATTCATAACACAAGAGAAAAGGGTGAAGGAAGTGTAAAATACAGACATTGATCATCATCTATGTCTCCAAAGCCATTTCAACTCTGAAGTTATTCTTCAACAATAATCAATACCTTTTCGGACCCAAAAGCAAAGGAACAGGCTGATGCTCTCTAATATACTTGGTGGAAACGGATTGAATTACTTTGGCAAATAAATCTTAAGAAAACACTCTGCTTTAAATAAGAGCTGGAATCATTTCTCAATAACAAAACCTTGATTTATTTTTGTTCAATAGTACATGCTTATCGACTGTACTACTATGAGACCAGATATCCTGTTCTGCTCATTATGTAAGAAACTTTCTCTGCTTTACTTGCTCAGAGTAACTTTACATTCACAGCTGTCTAGAGAAGCATTTTTCAGACTAAAAATCATGGAGATTTTCAAGCTAAGTATCAGGCACTGAACTTCAGCATGGAGTGGTGTATGATGTATAGGACCAGTGGCTAAAGCTACACAACTCCTAACTAAGCAGAGATGACACGGATTGTTCTGAAGAGGAGATTTTAAAGAGAAGGCCAGTGCTCTGCACAGTTCAACACCTTTATTTAGAGTCAATACAGAGCCAGGCTTCAAGACATGCGTGGGGAGCCTCCATCAGGAGTTATCCGTTCGGGGAGTGACTACTTAAGATCCTGCAGTGGCCCTTTCTCCTTCTCTCTCACCCTATCTCCACTTCCTCACTGAAAGCAGAAAGCTATTTTTTGCCTTAACAGCTGATAAATGTGATTTCCCTCTTGTTTGGGCTTGTCTGAAAAGATATTTTTCTCCATAAACGTCATCAAGCAGTACCCTGATGGTCAGCCTTGACACCAGAAATTAGGTCCCTGATTTCTAAAACACAGTAGAGAACTGAGCCTCCAGTTTGTATTTTTCCAAGTCACCCCCCCACCCCCACCCCGCCCCCCAGCCGGGATTTTTCTAAGAACATTTTAATGCTGCTTCCCCATCCCATTTGTAAGCCTTTCCATGATACAAACAACCCCTAGGGCCAGCATTACTGAAAACAGCTTAGAAATCAAGGAGAAACAGATGTTGTAGCTGGAGGAGGAAGAAGAAAGCACGAAAGTGCTGCTTACCCATGGTGGAAACCGCAATGAAAGTGGGGATGCTGGGGCTATTGTGGCTGAAGGTGGTCACACTGCAGTTGTAGGACGTAGCAGGGGTTAGACTGGAAATGGTCACCACGTGTGAAGAGACAGTGACAGGTTCCTGCAGACATGGGGAAAAAATACACAGAAGTTTGTCCTCCTGTAAACGCAAGAGCACAATAAGAGCTCCCTTCTCCACCCATATATTTGACCAGGTAAAGTCAGATCCGGGAAAGAAACCAGCACTTCGAAACCCAGGGAGGGCAACCAGGGCCTGCTTTTGAAAATAAGCAGGTAGTCTGGCAGAAGAGGGGAGAGAAACAGGGGTGAAAGCAGCAGCAGGAACAGCCCAGAGCACTCCAGGGAGCCCCAGGACCCCTTGGGGAGGGCAGGAGGGTGCCTCATAGCGGGTTGGTTGGGCACATGCTTGGTGGCGAAAAGCGCTGTGACCTCCAGGGCATCCCCAAAGGCAGGCAGAGCTCATGAGCTCTGGCTAGTAAGCCATATGGTTAGGAGGAAAATAAAGTTATTTTAATTCAAAGTGTGGCCCACCGCCTAGTATGAATGTATGTCGCCTCTGCCTCTAAGGCAGTTCCTCTGTGAACTGTGAGCCTTTCACTTGGCCAAGGTGAACAACAAAGCTAGAGCAAAGCCTTTGGGTAATAACGATGATCAGATACACCACACCTCAGTTTTTCTAGGTAGTAGGAACTCTTCACGTAATATCTTTATACAATGTTTTAATTACTGTGTCCCTGGTAAACACTTTTATGTTTCATAAATGCTGATATGGCAAAAGAAAACAAATACAACACATGCACTGACTTAAAGATATAGCTCCTTAAGTTCCTCAGGAGCTTTTCTGTACTCTCCAGCACAACCAAAGGTGGGTTGCAGATGTGAAAATAGGGACACTGATCCAGAGGTTTAGAAAGGGAACAAGGAGAAGCTTTATGAATGAACTCACTCCGGATGAGGAGTGCAAGATCGTGTCGCAAGTCTCGAGCACTGGATGTTTGCAGTGACCTATTGTCATTCACGGGCTCCTTCTAGACTAGCAAGTGTTCCTCTTGCAGTGCAGTTGTGAGGTATGTTACTCAGATGAAACCACATGTACATGAGTGTAAGGGAGGGGACATTTATGCTCTGAGCTGAAAGGAGGGGCCTCAGTTTGGCAACTGGACTTGGTTGGATGCTTTCTGTTTTGCCATCTGGGAAATTTGAATTAGTCAAGCAAAACCCAAGATGTTCAAACCTGGAAAGCTGTTGCTTTTCATTTTGCTGACTTAAAAATGGAGGAAAGGGACAAAAACATTAATGTAATTAGCATGGGAAATCACAAGTAAAGAATTTTCACCAGTCTAATGGGAAAGCATCCCTTTTTACTGTTCAAAAAGGACCTCTTCCCCTTTTTTCACAGAGACAGAAGAGAGAGCGACGAATCTAATGAGAAATGAGCTGACAACCTCTGTGCATTTCCCAGTGCCAGATGTTCATGTCAACAAATGAGACACCCACTGAAGATCCTGCCAAATGGAGCAGTCTTTTCCTAATGTTCTTAAAACAGATCTGCTCTGCACTAAAGCTGCAAATCCTGTGGTACCTTCCTTGCCTGAGCACATCATTATTTTGAATCTCTGCTAAGTGGATAACGATTTCACAATCTTTAGCTATTCACCGTGAAAAAGCAGGAATCTGGATGTGGAATCTAAACTATCTGAAAGATTAAAGTGCATTTAAACATATTTTTTTCCTTTAGTCAGTGCCTTTCTCAATTTAAAAGGAATCTTAAATAATTCAGATTGGTCTTCCATAGGATTAAAGAGCGTATGTATCTCTTTCTGGATAATCAGTGATACGAGTGGGTTGTGGGGTTTTTTTCTGAATGATTTCCCATTATTTGTGACAGTCTACATGAGAGAATCATGTTTCATGGCATGTAATCACAGTGATTGACTATACCATCAGCAAAACCTCCAAGTAAGCCACATATGTTGCACAGCATTTAATGTCAAGGAATTAAAACTACTACTGCTATATTCCTCACTGAGTAACAGCACCAGTCTAAACACTCAGGTATTCAGGTGGCCTCTGAGCACAGGTACTTAACGGGACAGAAAGAAAAGGAAGTTCGTTTGTAAGGCTGAGAAGGTGGGTCTCAAAGGAAATACCCTAAGAGACAAAACCCATGAGAAGCAGCCACATTTGCAGCACAAAGATGCTCTCTGAATAGCAGTGAAGGTCCTACTAAACTACAGTTAAGAGTTCTGAAAACCAGGAATAAAGTAAGCCATAAATAATAAAATGATGCATAAAAGATCTCATGGCATCTAAATATGTCTATTTTTCCCCATTCCTTATCAAGCTACCTGACCATTTTTCCCTTCCTGCCCATTGACATTCCCTTAGCTTTGTGGTCTTTTAGGTTTTGCGTGGTATATTGGAGCCATTTTCATGACTAGCCAAAGACTGACACCTTGTTGGATGCACAGAGTTTCTGTCCAAGTAATTATAATCTCATCAATGAGACAGAAGCCAATTTTAATATTGCAAAATAACAAAATATTTTAGTATTTGAAATGCTGTAGTAGTTCAGCTTTTAAAAGTTTAATTCTGAACCACCTTACCACATTTGGCTTAATGATCTAACCTGTGTACTGAGCAAAAAATGTCATTGGGATTTACACACAAATGCTAAGCAGCGGACCACAAACCAGAAAGATGCAAGGCCCAGTCTCAGTTTCAGAGATGAAGAGCAGAAACCGAAGAAGAGACGCTTACATACCTGGACTTTGGCTTCCTGAACAGATCCAGCCTGCTGGCAGTAGACTTCAAAGAAATCAGCCACTCCTTCTTCCACCCACAGCAGAGTCACGGAGGTCTGAGTCTTGTTGACAGCAAACAGTGATTTTGGAGGGGCTGGCTCTGGTTAAGAGAAAATCTCTTTTTATTAAGCTTATCTTTAAGTTTCCAGACAACTGAGAGGAGGAAGCCTTGAACAAAAATGAAAGCAATACCTGATGCCCTTCTATCTTTCATTTCCTTCAGATAAAGCCTGCCAATGTAAAGCCCTGCCTCTCATGGTGATAAACTACCACTGTAAAATGGGAAGATGATGAAGTGTCTTGGTTTTTCTTCTCTATTTAAACTGTTCTCTATTTGGACAGTTGGATAATTACTTCACTTCCCTTTTCAACAGAGCCCTTATTGAGGATGATCAGCGTATTCTATTAATAGAACTCTGTTAGCAGAAACTCTTTCGGGAGAAGATGGCTGTTCACCTGTTAGCAACACATTTGGCCTGAGAAAGTTTTTCCTCACAGGGCCCCAGGAGATGATAAAGAAGCAGAAGCGAAGGCCATCTAGGTTCATTTAATTGCAGCAAAGATAATATTTAGTTAATTAGCAGTTTAAAAAAAAAACTTGCTTTTTTTTTTTTTAATAATATATTTCTAGGCGGACACTTAGGGGCCATTGGGTCTGGAGTCGTTCCAGTTAGCTGCAGGAGTTTTCTCTCCTCACTGAATGCAGAGGTCCAGACTTTGGGGATCTTCAGTTTATTGCTATGATTTTCGCTGCTGTTATGCTGGATGAACTGGCCATGGGCAAAGATATATGGGGGACTGGGGTACCTACATGGCGAGGAGACAACCTTATGACAGGAGGACTACTGGGGGTCTCCTGGGAGAGATGGCATCAGAGATGCTGTGAAACACGGCTGAGGGACTGCACCCAGCACCCCCAGCCCCATGTGGGGTGGCCTCGGCTGTCCCCTCCAGGGCCACCTCCCCGCCCGCTGACCCCCATGTCTGGACAGGCAGTGGCCCATGGGAGCCCATGCTGACCTCCCATGGAGGCCACCCCTCCTGGAGTATGGAAAGCACAGCAGGACAGGAAGGGAAACCTTGAGGAGTAGGGAGAGGAGCAAACAGCCCAGGCATGGAGTTAGGATGAGATGTACTTTTTTTCCCAAGATTATTTAAAGACCAAGGCTTGATCCTGATTTTCCTTCTGAAGCCCACACACAACAGGTACTGGCAATCACTAGCTCTCAGTGCCTCAGCATCCTGGGCCCCTTTGGTTTGCCTTCAGAGAGTACAAAGTTTGGGTTGTACATTCCCAAGCTGTTCTCCAGAGTTTTCACGTTTCCTAATCTGTGAATGTTTAATGAAAGTTGTCATTCCCAAACAATGACCTGATTCCGAGATCCTGACACGCTACATGCAATGTGCTATGTACAACAACATTTTGCTCTTACTTCACAATTCTGTGAGATGCTGTCACAGGAGCCTAGACGTGATGCGTAAGATCTGCCTCCAAAAACTTGGCACAAAGGATTTGCTCAAGTGGTTATAGACATTTTGGAGACGTATCTGATCCTCAGACAATCAGATCAGTGTTCCAGGGTTGAAGGCTGCCAAGATTATATTGGCATTCAGGAGAGCATTGAGGAGAGCAGGGTAGGGACTGAGGCACATTCACGTGGCTTCTTCTGTGTCACGGGGATTGCAGTGCACGTGTTGACCCAGAACTACATAGGAAAGCATCCCTCTCCTTTAATTACACTCATATATCTGCTCTTGGATTCAGAAACACATTCCATCCCTCACTCCAGGTAAAAAATGGCCTCAATTAAAATATGAGTTTTGCGTTTGGGCATCATCCCAAGCAAATCCTCCTTTTGCCTCCAGCAAATGGCTTGATTTTTCTGCAAGTGGAAAGTTGCCAGGATGAAGCAAACATCATGGAGGGAAGAACATTTGGCAGGAATGCTTAAGTGACTGCCAAGTGCTGAGTCGTCTATCACTTTAGAGTCAGTTCCCACTACTGCTAATTACAACTCCCATTGCTCCCTCAGAAACAGAGGGAAGGAAAGCCGCTGGTAAAATATCCTTACTAGTGCCTATTCAAAGTGCAAACAGCATAAAGAAAACACAAAACCAAAAAACCCCAAACCAACAAAACCCCCACGCCCAGAAGTCTAGAAGCGATTTATCAAAATGGAATTCATCCCACCTTCTCTTTGTAGTCAATGAAAGAGCAAGTGCAAAATAACTGCACCAGTTCAATAGGAGCCTGCCTGCCCATAAGCAAACAGGAAGATACAACTAGGCTGCAGGGTGTACGACATGAATAATACCTGGCACTTGTGGACCTGTCTGAAAGATAAAGCTAGCTGATATTTTGAAATACTCCTCTAAAATATTTGGACCGTGGTAGCGGGGGGGATATACTCACACTCACATATCCACCCGCTCAATCCTGGGAATGACGAGTTACAAGCATGTAACTCCGCGTACAGACACAAGGCATGAGGAAAACAGTGGACGGTGCAGAGGGAAGAGGAAAATCCATGGAATTTGTCTACATCTTTCAAATATCCCCTATGGTGAAAAGACCTGGAAGAACTTCAGATTGTTATGGCTTTAATGCTTACCCCAGCACCATTCAAAAGATTTGAGTGAGAGCTAATGAGAAATGTGAAAAGACAATGATAGCTTCAAGACCTCTAATTTGTTTAGAAGTTATGGAGTCCTTTAAATTCACTTCTATCACTGTCACTCAGGAAAGGTTTATTATGCATGTAGAGAAAATACTAATATTATTTTATGAGAACGTCTCATTCCCATATGTGAAGCTAATCTTTTCACAGCAAGGTGAGGTGAAAATTACAGCTTTGCAAAAGAAATTGCGGTCACAGGTACATGACACTGAAACGAGGAAGATGCTGGATCTGCTGACACAGTTACTTTTACAGTCAAATGAGAGACGGAGTGAGTTTATAATTTACAAACAAGCATTTCTTACCCAATTTCACAAGCTGGGGCAAGGAAGTATTGCTGCCTCTTTCAGTACAAGCAGTCACTGAAAGGTTGTAAATGTCCCCGGGTGGCAAGCTCAACACTGCAGTCATCACATTGCGTGTTACCTACAATGATTATAGACATCAACTGTTAAATATGACCCAAAACAGATATCCTTCTTGTAAAATTATTCTGTTCACTTAATATACTACAAAGAAAGTTCTGTGCATCACAGCAGATGTCTTCTGCATACTCTAGACTTGTCACATGGACCAGTTCCCACTGAGATCAACAGCAGAAAGCCATAATGCTCAGCAGAATATCACAATGCAGAGAGAAGACAATCCTAGGCCATATTTTCTGTATGACCAGTGAAAAATTAAGGAAGAAAGAAAATCTCCCTCACACCAATGAGAGCACTCTTGCGTCGAGTCATGCAAAACGCTAACCAAACCATGTATTTGAGCCCATTGCAATGTTAGAGGAATTTAAATCAGATCAGATATCGCTAAGAAGAGTACACAAGACACATATAGGCAAGTCTTTCTGTATCCTAAGAACTTGCAAATTAAATCCAGCTGGCCAAGTCTAGCACCTACCCGGAGACCTCTTGAGTTGACAATAGACCTCGGGGCCTGACTTCAGTCAGCTGCAAGTTTGAAACCAGATATGATCCAAAACTGAGCTGAGCTTCAGAACACTGTGAATAACTTCTTCCTGCTATTTTAGGGGTGAGTAAGCTCCCCATTTCTCCAGGGTCACAGAACTCAGATACTTTAACAGACTGTTTCCAGAGTGCTTGTAGGCTATTTACAAAGGACACATTCAGGAATCTCATGCTGGTTTTCACAGTCACTTAATTTTCAGGCTGAAGTTTTCGGTTACAAGAGGGGTAGACAGTTCCAAATAAAGCCTAACGGGACTATGCACATTATTTTCATCACTTCTGTAAAAACTGACCAACTTCTACAGAGTCTTGGGAAATACACAGATAGCAGGAAGAAAAAGTCGTCATTGCCTGACAGCGTTACCTATGTATTTTAATAATCCCACAAGAAAATTTATTTTAGTAATCCCACAAGAAAAACGTAATAACAGTCTTAGCAATCTTAATAAATCAGATAAAGAGATTACAATATAGTATGATTTTTAAAAGAAACCGTTTCTGAAAATGACTAACAGAACGTAGGAGAACAGGTACACCCGGAAGCTTGCAAGTGTGCACTCATATTTACAGATATGAGCATGACCTGAGAAGTTAGCTATAAATAGGTTGTTGCAGGAATTTCCTAAAGAATAATTTATGAGTTCCCTTGTCCTGAAAATAATACAAAGACAAACATTTCGAAAGATATTCCTAAAGGTTTGAAGTTTTATTTGCAGATATAATCTATTGTAGATACGCTCCTGTTTTAATCTTTTGTTTAATCTAAAGCTACGTATTCAATATTAATTTTAGTTTAATTTCATCTTCAATCTTTATTATATATTTATTTAATCTAAGATTTTCATATTCAACGAAGTTGAGTGGCACAGAAATCAGATTTTTCATGAAAGAATAATAACCTTACAGAGAACATGACTTTTGGAAGGAAGAGAGGAAGGGGATATCACAGCAAAATTCTTTTAGAATTCAATTGTTAGAATATTTTATTTGTAGGAAAAAAATAAAATGTGGAGTTTTCTTCCTTGTTTGAAACAAAGATCCAAATATTGGGAGTTCCTGCTGTTCAGAAATGTCATGTTTTTGAACAGTCCTGCTAATCATGTAATTAAATTCATGCTGCAACAAGCTCCAGATGGGTGCACCCTTGCAGCCACTAGGAATCCACTGAAAGATAGGGTGGTCCATAAAAATCCAAGTGAAAATCGCTGACGAATTTGCGCTTATGCTGAAAATCCACTTCCAATTCAGCATCCGCAGAGTCTTCAGCTGTAGAAGGGAAACCTTTCCCTTGAGAAAGACCAGACACTTGAGAAAGCATCTGGTCGGTCAGTGATTAAAAGATCAATAGTGGTGTAGAAGACAGTCACAGGCCACAGGTTGTATGAAGCTACATTGCTGGCTGTATACATTCCTGCGCTGCAGCGCTCCTCTATTGCAAACGCTCCTCACTGTACATCCAGGGGCTGCTCATTCGCTTCGGGTTAAACGTGCATCTCAGTGCCCTGCAGCAGCATGACTTTAATCTACATTTGGAAACCCCAGATTTCTTTTCCTAAGTGATTTTTTAAATATGATCAGAGTTCCAGAGAACGTCCCAAGAACACATCCTAACATCTGGCAAGCTTTCTAAGAAGTGCACACATTCTGAGTGAAATCCTCCACCCCATCAGTTAGCGGAACTTGTATTTAAACAGCAAATGAAGAACACATAATTTATAAGGATGTCTTTTTGATAAAGCCAGAAAACGGGAAGTGATAGTACCTGGCCAGAATGAACTAAAAAAACTTAGCTAGTAGCGTACTCTGGTTATCATTAAATAGAAACCATATCTGTTCCCTTAAAAATACTCTTTATGTTTTATTGTCTGCAGCTCAGAATTTTAATAAGCTATTTTCAAATTCTCACCTAAATCATCAACAGTTGTGCTGGATCACCATAGAATCATTTTGTCCACTGGCTGTTTTGAGAGCTTGAGTCTTTGTAAGTGCCTGCTAACACTGTGAAATAACTTTAACCAATCAGGCTTCTACCAATCTTAAACTTGCTTAAACTTTGTATTCCAAAGTTATCAACTCAACAAAAAAAAATACAGAGAAATGTGCGATGCCTTCCCCACTCATACTTACGCTCTTCTTGATTTTTTTCTTTCCTTCTGCAATGACCATCCAATGCAGCATCCTGGAATGAGAGAGGTCAGTACCATCTCCTCCATAGGTCCAGGTGACGTACAAGAGGTGGTTGTAATATTCTACGGAGGTAATCTCAGGTGCCACTGGTGCTGAAGGAATAAGGCAAATGTATTACAGACAGGGTCTAACACAGTTGATTACCAAGTCCAGTAATAAACTTCTGCCAATGGATACTGTTAGGAAAAGACTATTACAAAGATAGCGGAAACATATTAGTAAAAGCATCTGCACCTGAGTGCAAGCTCAAAGAAACGAAAAATGGCATTTAACCTGGGGGATATTCGGAACAAAAATATACTTTTGTTTACAATCTTTCAGTTTAAAAAGAAGTCCCGAAGCTACTAGCTGATGTAAACCATTTTTTGAGTCAACATTTATAAACTGAATTCAAAGTCAAGTTAAAAGCCTCAGATATTGCTTCACTGTGTCATAGCACTGAAAAGAAATGACAGTGAGAAACAAAGACAAATCGTCACACTGAATAATTTGGATAGCTTTTCCACAGGAAAAAATATCTCCCTTTTACTGAGTTTGCATCTTCCTAGGAGGAAAAGCTCCAAACCTGTAGTTTTCCAAAGAACATCTTTTTGCACAAAAAGTTACGTCCACCTTTGTTCCCAGGGTGAAAGTCCCACCACCACAGAAGACCGCAGTCAGCTAACAGCCGTCTAACCACCCAGTGTCTAGTTTGCAGGCATGTGGTAGCTACATTATTAGGTGTTAGGTGAAGCAGCTGTTGTCCCTCCTCTTCTTCCACACATCCAGCTCCTGGACCCTGGGCTGAACATCTCAGGCTGCCCCACCACAGCCCCCTCAGCCCGTTCGATGGCTTGTCTTGCGCTGGAGCTGGCGGCAAGTCCTCGCCTCCCTGCGCAGCCCAAGAAGAAAGACAGCAGACTCCAGAGCAAGTCCTGTCCTCCTAAAATAGGTATTTAAAGGAGTAAGAGAATTTCCTCCTTGTGGTGCCTCTCTATTAATTGCAGAAGGAGTATGGCTGGTCAGCTCACCGCCACTGCCTAATTCGGAAGTGCAGGTCTCCAGTTGTTAGGATTTAAGTTAAAACCGAGTGGAGACCCAAAAGTCAAAGTCAGCGATCGGTAAAGACCATAACCCCCTCTCAAAGTGATATCAGTGGGATAACCTGGATAAAACAGGGCAGTGTACGAATCTGTGTGCTTGGCTGTGTGCTCTTTAGGAGCACAATAGGGAAAACGATACAGAATGGTTGATCTTCCTCTGCGTCTGCCCGGCGAGAGGACCCTTCCCACCACCGGAGGCCTGGACGCAGGACAAACTGGGAGCTTGGGTCTGTTTGAAGGGGCCACAAGATGTCACTGCTGCTTTCACGAAGGCTTCTGTAACTTTTGCATTAAGACATTCGTTAGCGAACAGACTTTCTGAAGTAATTGCTGAGGAAGGCAGCAAATACAATGCACAGCCAATTTAGACCCATTTAGAAACGTTTAGTAAGGCTATTATCTCAAATTAATCTTGACACTGTCCTTTTATGCTGTTGAGAGGAAGCAACCTTATTTAGTATAAAACCTATAAAGTAATGCTTCTTTTAATTTCTAGAGTTCCCAGTCCATCCCTACACAAGGATTCTTTGCAATTTAATGTCATGACTAGCATGAATTTTATACACTTGATAATAATTTCCTCCTATCCCTAAATACTGATGACATACTTTCCCTCCTAATGTTCACACAGCCGTTTGCGTTAGGTATGTGTCACCGAACACCCAGGATACGTGAAATGAGACTGAAGGGCCAGGGCTTGCGTGACCGACTCCCCTGGCACCATGTTCCACTGGGAGCCAAGTCGCACCGAGAGGCTGTGGGGAAGTTACATCCCGTTGCTGACCTGGCCCAAAGTGACAGCTGAAAGCATCCACGGGACCAACAGAGAGCAGACGTGATGGTACTCAACAACACCAAGCGTCTGTCTGTCTTACTCTTTTTGCTTCTCCAAAGCTAAAAGCATTCTTGCTGTAAAAGAAAATGCTGGTGGTCTGAAGTGCCCTTGCTTATGATTGCTTTAAATCCAGCTGTTTACAGCAGGTGGCATTAAAAACTCATTAGTCACCACAGCAACACTGGCAGCGCCATGGTCTCTCCCTGCGTTCACACAACAGCGTGCAACTGTTGCTGCAGGAGCCCGAGACAACAAATGCTGTTTCTGGTAAGTCTCTGGGATGCCCCAAGTCTCCCCCATTCTCCTGGGGATATCTGACTAATTGTTGCGGGAGTGAGCTATATATCATCTGGTCTCTTGCAATACCCTTTTCATTCCGGCTACCACACTTCCGTAAAGTCCCAGCCTGCTGTAGACTCCACACGAGCTGTGGGATCCTGTGTTAGGGAATTGTTTTTTCTGCTCTGAGCTTCCTGCAAGGTGTGGTCCCAAACTCACAGATGATCCTTCTGCTTTGTTTTAAAAAATCAAGCTTGTGTTCCAGGTGCGGAGGTTAGCTTTCCAGTTACACACAGAAGAACTGACAGATGGCGTACTGTCAAGAAGACTACAAAACCTTCATTCTAGTATTTTAAAATTTAGGGCTTTTCATTTGGTGGGTTGTTTTGTTGTGGTTTTTTTGCTTGTTTTAATTCCTGGCAACCTGTGCAGAGAAGGTGGCATTGTTCGGAATGACGCAGAAAGGGACCAAGCGCTCCATAAAACCATCTGTTCCCTCTCTGGAAAGAGACTGAGGGTGATGAAGAACTCTGCAGTCCTCTGGTAACTTGCAAGAGTGAAAAGGCAATACCTACTGGGGACAAACATTTCAAACCTGCACACGTGAAAAACTGGCATGCCACTTTCTCACGAGCTAGCCTGACAGCAGTCCCTGGACAAAGCTGAAGAGATTGCAAGAAATAAGGCAATCAGCGGACAGGAGCGTATTTAATGCTCACATTCAATGGTGACCATCTATCAATAAGCACTTGTAATTTGATCAAATCAGATTTCTTTGTTAGGACTCTTCCCTTAATACGCTGTGATCCGGCTTACTGCCATTCAACACTTCCATCAATGCTCTGAAAGTAAAACCATGGCTGACGAACCACGCAACTGGCAGAGGAGTGGAGGGTTTGGACAGGGCTGTGATTTGAATTATTGGCCCCTACGCTGGGCCTGCTCAAACAAAATGTGTTGCAAAGCACCAGGTGCAAAGTTGGGTCTTTAGCAAAACGGCATGTAGACAACACTTCCCAAATGATAAATTCTGTTAGAAGCCACCGAAGAGAAGTAAATCAACACAGACCTCCAGTGCGATGCCACAGGAAATGCAATCATCTAGATGCACAAACAGCAGAGCATTGAATAGGGAGCTGATTTTGCCTCTGTAGGAGTATTCAGCAGGCTGGTATTACACTTCCAGTTTTCGCATACTTTGGTAAAGACAGTAAAAATTAGAGAGGCAGAGTAGGGAAAAAAAGTAACATGAGAAAATGCCTTACAGTGAGGGGACCTGAAAAGTTCAATGGAAGGAATTTATTAACAGAAAAGAGTGAAACTAAATTCCGTATAGAAAGGGAAAAAAAGCTTTGTGTCTCTTCAATCAATACGAGAAAAGTGTAATAAGAATTAACAGACTGGATATTAAAACAAGAAAAATTCAAATCAGAAGCAAAGGATAAACCTTTGATAATAAGAGGAATTAAGCATAGGTACAACTTTCCAGCTAGATATTTTCTAGATATTTTCACTTAAGACCACATGACCTTTTTGAAGAGAAGCTTTGCCAATCATAAATGGATGACATTCTCTAAGAGATTCATCCATTTCTGATTTTGTCTACATCTGCTAGTTAAGGAGTCGATCCATTTTTCATCTAATGGCAGTAACAGTCTTTACTTTCACCATACAGAGATCCAGACTGATCCTGACGATGGCTTCTATTTTAGAACAACCTTAATTCCCCTCATTTCTGCTGCGGGTTTCTGGAAACACAATATTGAAGTGTAAACGCCCCACTGGAACATTTCCACTCTAAAATGCCGAACCTGGTACCCTAATCAGTCGGAAAAGACATTTCTCCCCTCATACAGCAACCAACCAGCTGGAAAATTACTTCCTTACAGTGCTACAGGAAAGTTGATTGATGCCAAAGGACAATGAATATCTCTGGAGACCCTTCACAGGGCCCTGGTGGGTGCTACGAGTTTCTGATACGCTGGAGAAGTGCCAGAATTTGTCAGCAGTGTAGCTCGGGACCAGATATCTCAAGATGGGCGGGTTTCTGCTGGCTTCAGTGGAGCTCGGACTTAACCCACTGATAATTTTTCCGTTGTAGCTCTGTCGAGCACAGGCACTATATTAATCCATCATTGCAAATGGGTCTAATTCCTTTCCTTCCTCAGTTGCGTCATTTTAGCCTCTCACCTAAAAGAAAATCTAGGATTAGGCTAGTGTCAGTTTTGGAGGGAGTGGTTGGGACCTTGTAGGCTGATTTTCCTCTTGATTTGATTTCTACAGCTGGAAAAGAAGAGCGAGACATACTTTATTTCCTCTCAAGGTCCATCTGAATTATTTACTGCTTTCAGTCACCTTCTGCAAGGTGAACTAAACAGTGGTGCATAAAACTAAAATGATTCAATAGGGAACTTTAACTTAACCAGCCTGGATGCTAGGAACACGTGGCAAGGCGCTAACAGGAGCTGTGGTATGCTGTTTCCTCTCCAATTAATCTGTTTGACACATTGAAGATTCAAACCCAAAGTATCTGACAAGAGTGTGTTAAACACAAAGCTGGACCCAACTGGAAGAGAGCAATCCGTGTGGTTATATCGATTTATTGCAGCTAAAAATCTGAATTATGACTGACTTGCCAGCACCACACCAGTTTCCCAAGGCCAATCTACCCAGCACAGGTGGAATGCCTTGATCACAGGAGCACCCTTCCCTCCTTACTGGGCACAAGCAAAAAACACCCAGCAGGAAAGGCAGAGCTGGAGGACAAGAATAACGTGCTGCCAAACATACCGCCTGCCTCAGCCTGCCCAAGAGGGCAGAACTCTACTCCACATTAGCTCAGGTGCAGTCATGGTCTGCGTTACTGGGAGGGGGAAACAGGAGGGAAAAGTATTTGGAAACATTGCAAATATACAGAAAAATATTCCATAATATTAGCAAACCTAAGAATACAGATTACTATTTGCCCATTAACTTCTCGATGTCTAAAACACACGCCGTCATAAAAAATGAGCAGGATCGCTGGCCCTCACTGGAGCCCTGTATTCAGCTGCTAAAGGGCTGGAACAGAGTAATCAAACACTGTGCTTTGTATAGGAAAATTATACATATTAATTTAAAGCAGTCCTTAGAGCTTTCCTTACAAAAACACAACACAACGCTCAGCTGTTAAATACCCTACATCTTGCAAGCATCTGCAGGTGAAACACAACCTCCAAGTCAGACTTTCCCAGCACCTCAGCTCCTGGGAGCACTTCCACGGTCTTTTCAGGCGGCTGCTCACCTGTTATGAAGCTGATGGTGGAGCTGTCACAGCAGCTCAGCTCTGGGTCCCCCCAAGTCACCATGGTGACCCGGAAATTGTAATACCATGCAGGCAGCAGGTTAGCTATTCTCTAGAAAACGACAAAAGACAAAGAGCAGCTCAGGAGACAATTCGCCAGCATGAGACGTGACTTCTAAAACATGACAATATTTATAAACCCCGTGCCCACACACGGGACGCTTTTGCTGAGCTCCCGCTCCTTGCTCCAGTGGAAATCTTTGTAATTTGGCATTTGAAATTTATTCAAAACTCTGTGCAGGGAGAGCAAACACGGTTGTGCCGGGTCTGCTGGTTACCCACGGGCACATGGTCCCAGGTCCTACCCACCACGGACACCTCGCATTGATTTCCAGGGCGGTGAGAATGATTCCCACGGAGCAATCTTCCATCGCAAAATTCTGATTTAATGAAGGCAGAATATTTAACTGAAAAACGTAGCCTTTTCTGTTTTGGTTAGATAGGGTTTGAGGATAAATTAGAAAATGCTTTTGGCTCAGATACTGTCACTTCAAAAGACTTATTTTTTTCCAATTTTCGAAGTGTATTTCACTTTCTATTATCACTTATTATAAATTAAATACGAATGAAACATAAATGACTTATGAGACATAAATTATATATATAAATACAAATGAGATATAAATGAAGTAATAAAATGCCATGTATTTTATATTATAAGTAATATTTAACTTAACGTTCAAATACTTCCATTGATAGCACAAACCAATTCAAATATTTAGTTTTATGTTTAAATGAAAAGCCTCATGATATTTTTAAAATTAAAAATAAAAGCAAATTAGAAATAATGAAAATTTTTGACAAATTAGAGATTGCTATTTTTACAGACCTCTGCCGTTTCCAGTGGCTTTTTCCCAGATGCTACAAGGCAATCCAAATATAGGGTTTGTGAACTATTCTCTTTATGCTTTTTAGAAAAAGTTGTATCAGATTAACACCAAAGCATTGAAGCTGCTTGGATTTCTTCTGACATGACCCTTGTGTAAAGTTGACAATAACAACATAGTTTTGACAATTTTAAAATAAAATGCGGAGCACAGAATGAACAAAGCAACCAAGCAAAGGGAAAAAGCAAATTCAGTTCCAAAAGTTCTCACCAAGTGATAACCCTTCAGGGTAGAATTTCTGGTCTAAGCTGTCAGATAGCTTGATTTTTGATTGCCCTGCCTCCTCGCTGGGCTTGACACTGTTGCTCCAGAATACACCACTCAGAGATGTCACTAGATCATCAGGAAATTTGTTGGACATGGGGATTCTGGAGCACCGCTAGAGAACCCAAACAACAATTCACCAATACCTACCTGTATGTTAAATGCCATGACAGAAAAACAGGGAGATACTCTTCTAATTCAGGCTTACTCTTTAAAATTATTTTTTAAGAAATGCTCACTTTAGCTGTGATATAGCACTGTTGTATTTTGGACTGAAATTCAGACAAAGGAATTCCAACTTGGCTTCCGTGAACAGGATTTGCAACAGTAGGGGACAATATCCTCTCATTTTCTAATGGACCACATTAACTCTGGAAGATGACATTATTTCTAAGATGACTTGGATCATTCAGGTTTTAATCCAATCGTGCTGAGTCATGATTACAAGATATTAATTACTCATTTGGTAAGTTATTTTTGTTTTTAATTTCCCTGGAGATTTATGTGCTAGTTTTACAGTCACGTACCCAATTACAGTTAAGCTGCTGCAGTAAAAATGACTCCACAAATGGTATTATGCAAATCAATTACAGTAAATCTCTATGGCTCTCACAAGAAGGGAAAGTTATTGCTATCCTTTTTGCATACTCATAACTTTCTAAACAACTAATTTCAGCTAAAATTGCTTGCTGTCTTGTGTTATGGCAAAGTCTGAATAAAATCTGTTCACCTCTAGGAATACATGGAAAGGAAGAGGAAAACTTCACTTTATTTCTGCCGAGTACCCAATCTTGCAAAGATGCATGTGTGTATATATGTGTGTGTGTGTGCGCTCTTCTAGAGACCAGTCTCCACCTAGTTGAAATCCTGGCATAAGTTTTGGAGTACTGTGTCCAGTTCTGGGCTCCCCGCTTCAAGAAGGACAGCAAACTGCTGGAGAGGGTGCAGAAGAGAGCTACCAAGATGATTAGGGGACTGGAACACCTCTCTTATGAAGAAAGACTGAGGGATTTGGGTCTCTTCAGTCTGGAAAAAAGACAGCTGAGGGGGGATCTTATCAAGGCTTATAAATACTTAAAGGATGGGTGTCAGGAGGATGGGGCCAGGCGCTTTTCAGTGGTGCCTGGTGACAGGACAAGAGGTAATGGGCACAAACTTGAGCATAGGAAGCTCCACCTAAACATGAGAAGGAACTTCTTTACTTTGAGGGTGGCAGAGCACTGGAACAGGCTGCCCAGAGAGGTGGTGGAGTCTCCGTCTCTGGAGGCATTCAAAACCCGCCTGGATGCGTTCCTGTGCAACCTGCTCTAGGTGACCCTGCTGTGGCAGGGGGGTTGGACTAGGTGATCTCCAGAGGTCCCTTCCAACCCCTACCATTCTGTGATTCTGTGATAAGTCTTTGTGGCTTCAGAAACATGAAGGCTATTTTCACAAGAGCATCTCTGCAGCTAAGCCTTCCAGATGGCACACTGCAAGACTAGCCCGCAAGCCCCAAATCCATATTATCAATATTAATTATGTAGATAAGGTTTTGGACTACTCCCCCAGAGGAGATGATGGAATTTTTTAAAGCCTTGACTGACAAACTGACCCACAAACTGAAGCTGCCTCTGGACTTGCTGAACATGCCCATTTTGTCAACAAAATAGAGGCTCATCTCATAACTCATCACTCTGCTTAAAATTTAGCATGGTTCCGCTGGCATTCCCTTACTTTAGAACAGAAAATGCCTCTAGCACCCTGGCCATTTGCTCTGCTTTGCCTGGAAAAATGTGCCAAGCTCAAAGGCATAGGCACATATTCATGGGGGAAATGCTGGGCAAAGAAAGGTCACACAGGCATGGGCAAGCAATAGTCGGTAATGGTCACTTTACCACGGAGGCAGTTAAAGAGATGGTTGCTGCTATTTCATAGTAGGTTGTCCACTCGGAGGTCATCGTTGATGGGTTGAAGTAAAACATTTCTACAACGTATTTCCTGAACACCCCAAGGAAAGGTCTGTTCCAGCTCAAAACCACAGCAGTAGGTCCCAGAGGGTAAAGCGTCAGATCCTTTATTCCAGTGGGCACTATAAACCAGAAACCGTGGTTAGTAATGTGCGCGTTACCAGTTACACTTTATTTTAAAACAATACCTTTCCTTAACCAAGTTGTACCTTTTTTTGGTTTGTTCCTGACTTTATTTCCCAACAAGTTCCTTGTCACAAGCAGTGGAATACCAATTTTCAGCTTTTGTTCTCCAGTTTGTTATGTCTACTTTTTCAGAAATGACTAGAGGCTGCTTGGTGTTGGCTGCTTAGCTTGAGATAAAGCACAGGGCTTGATTTTGGACAAACAGAGGGTTCCGTTCTACTTTGAAAATCAGGCTGTTTTGGAGATATTTCAAGTTGCTCAAAACCAAAAGCGTCAGAAGTCATAACACTTTGGAAGATAAAGGCTACCAGAAAGAATAGTTTTTATGTCTATCCCTCCTTCCCTGGGGAACCTAAAGGTGCTGTCACGTATTGCTAGTCTTGCCTCACAGATGATGACACCGAGAAAGAGAAGTCAAGTGATTTGAAAAATGTCACATAAGGGTCAACTTCTGCAACCTTTACTTGTCTGGAAAGCAATTATTCTTCATGACTTAACTGAGGCTACTTAAATAAGTACTTTTTGCTAACATTTGCGAGGGTTGCAGAGCCCCAGCTATTGCACACCGGGTCAGAGCCGAGCCCAGCACCCAGATGACTTCAGCCCATGTTAGCACAATTGCCTTTCCCTTCATAAATCATTTACCACATCTATTCTTTGCTTTCTCTAAAGTGTTGATACTCACCCAGTGAAAGTGAGGCTTAGGATAAACATGGGGAGAACTGAATACTTTTTGAAGTGTATTTTATCTTATTTCAGTTTCGTTTGTCATTAACCACCACTGAAAATAGTTTGCTTTGCAGTTCTGTATTTTAATATGAAATTCAAGATCCTGTTATGAAATGAAAACTCATACAACTGTCTTTTTACTCCATAAAAACAGAACATCCCCTTTATAATAAGAAATCTATGAGATGTTTTGTTTAGAAACTCATTGCCATTTTGAGTTTAGTAAGAACTTTTTATGGTTGTGAGGCCACACGAAAGTAGAGAAAATGAAGGAACTTATTTGCTTTGGGAATATATGATTTTACTTTCTCAAGTGAAAATAGAATTTTGCCGATTTCTGAAGTAACTACAGTGAGAAATAAAATCAAAAGCATTTGTAAAAATCGTCCAATGATAGAGATTTTAATAATAAAGTATATGTATTTTTTTGCTTACTATTTTATCCTTTGCTGAAATATACCATACTCTCTTTTCAAATTTTTACTCAGACCCAATTTATGAAAAAATATAAAGAGATTGCCTAGAATGAAAAGGCTCTCACCATATTCACTAGTCCACATACTTGCTTTCATTTAAGGATTCAATTCTTAACAGGTTAACTTTGTGGGGTTTTTCTGTTTCGCTTTCTTCCCTACATCACAGAGAGGAAGCAGAATGAAAAATACTGAAGATCTCTAGCTTTCAGCCACCTGCTCTCCCCAAAGGCAGACTATTTGGCAAAAGGAGAAACTGGGCGACTCAGGTCAAGTATTTCTCTGCAAATGTAACTCTATACACTGAATCTCTTCCTCTTTGCCCATTCTCTTCTTAATACATTTTGTTAAAACGGTGACCTTAACAAAATAAATGATACAACTAAAAGATGCTGAATTCTATGCTAAGTGACTCTTTATTTAGGAGCACGGTGTAATCCTGAATTACAGGCATGGAGGCAGCAGCTCTGCCTGTTGGCCATAAAACCACATTCTTGAAAATGTTACTTTCAGTCTCAGAGGGTTCTTCTTATCCTCAAATCTCAAAGCAGAGAACATCAAGATTCACTGTTAAACCCAAGAAAATCAAGGCATAGACAACTGAAGTTGGTGATGGTCATGTAGTACCATAGGAGATAAGCCAGGTCTCCTGACTCTTAGCACTGCGTCCTTCAGACCGGGCCACATTCCATCCTTCATAAGGCACATTTGCAACAAATGTCTTAACAGCAGTCCCACGGACTTCGTGAGACAGTGGGAATAAATCACATCTAAGAATTACCCACGTCTCTCCATGCATCACAGACTACCTGCAGCTCAGGCTGGCTACACCTAAGTGAGGTGACTCCCACCCTAAATGACATCCACCATGAGCACTGCCAGAGACACACATATATTCAGGTGTTCAAGGGTGAAGACGGTGCTTTCCACAGGGCCCTGCGTGTGTGAATCCTGGCCATAATTGCTCTCTAGTTAGGTTTGGTAAAAACATATAAATGCGAAACATTTGTCTCCCACTGAAGAAGTAGTTTCTCTACACATATTTAAAAACAAAGCAAAACAAAACATGTATCAAACAGTAGATGCAAGGGTTACCAATGGAAAATGTAACAGGATCAGAAGGCGGTCCAACCAACGGTCCTTTCCGTAAATAAACCACAACTCGGTACTGGGCACCGGGAACAAGATTTTCAATGAGGCTGCTGCTTGAATTCACCTAATAGGAGGGGAATGCATCCGATATGAGGTATTTGCTTGGTAAATGAAAAGAAGATCGAGACTGCACATGAACTGCTCCAGTTACAAAAGACATGATTCTGAAGACACTGGCATCAGCAGCTAAAACCATTCACTAAGCCCAAAATGGCAAAACTGTGAAAGCAGTCAGGGCTGAGCTGACGAATGATCTGACCCAGAGAATCACGCTTGCCTTGCTGTGCAAGGTTACCTGTCACATTGTAGACCCACTCTCTCCTGCTGCCAAAGTTTATTGAAATAATCAGGCTACATTATTGATATTCCGGTGATGCTATTTAGAGTATTTAGACAGTGCGTTTTCAATAAAAGCCTGAGTTTGTTCTTCGGCCATCTGATTCATCTGGAGCTCTGTGAGCTGAAGGCAGTCTTATGGGAAAGCTGTCTTCTGAATGCAAGTGTTAAAATGACAGCATGGTGAAATCAGAGAGGAATTACAGCACTACAAAACCTGGCTAAGGGACCTTGTGATTTTTCTTTTCAGTTTGAAC
The DNA here is from genome assembly GCF_964199755.1 of Larus michahellis. Classification (NCBI taxonomy): domain Eukaryota; kingdom Metazoa; phylum Chordata; class Aves; order Charadriiformes; family Laridae; genus Larus; species Larus michahellis. The sequence goes on along the minus strand of NC_133896.1, from coordinate 69,883,159 downwards.
CATCACCATCAAAATTTCTGCTGTGGCACACCAGGTATTGGTCAGAGCAGGAGGCATTGGTCTGGTCCGATTCAATAGGAAAAGCCTCATCTCCTGAAGAGCCAGCTAACAGCAAACGCAGTTTGGAGGAAAGGACTTCATGCACCCCTTCTAGAACTGCAGGCTGATATTTCCTACTAATATTTTCTTTGCAACCTTTCCAAAGTCTGTATCACAGCCACCTTTGCACTGGTGTTTTATTGTGATGCAAGCGACTCCATCAGTGCCAGCACAAGTTTAGTGAGGAAGGGATTTTATATTTAACAGCTGCTTTGGAAAGCTAAATCACTTTTAAATCACGCACAAGGGTAGAAACGGATAGAACTCTGCACTGAATTTTGCCCTTTTCAGCTTGTCAAGGAGAATTCAAACCAACATTAATAATTCCAGGTATAATAAGCTGATAAAATTTGATTAGAGGTGGTACGAACATTTGTAATGAGAAAAAGAAACAAATAACTGTATTTAGACCTTTCTACCTACTTGCAATAAACACACATTTACTTTTACAGATAACTTGTTTATGCATGGATTAGCTTTAGGTACTTGTTTTTGAGTTTGTAGATTATTTTTGTATTATTTCCTTTAATCACATATGTATATACTTGTGATCTTTGGTATATAATTGCGTACTGTATTGTTTTGCTTCCTGATGTAATGACTGCACTTTTAATAAATTAAAGGAAAATAACTCAAGGAGATTAACACCTGATTCTGAAAAACAACTCTCAAATTGTTATCTAAACAATCTAAACATGTTTAAGTTCATCTAAAATGTTTAAATTCATGGACAGTCTGGGAATAAAACCCAAAACGTTTTGACAATTCATTGTAAATGATTCATTTTAAAAGAAATTTTTAAAGGATGCAGACTCCCTGTATTAATTAACTTGCAGGGCTGATCACAAGTTTGAAGGAGATGATGAATATTTATTGGGAGGGTTAGCGGATTCCTTCCATTCCCATGAGCAAGCTGAGGGCGCAGCAGGACAGCACTGCAGTCCTTTGCAGACTTCTCCATCACACGCACTTAGGGAGCCAGACAGAAGTTGTGGCACTGCTCAGAAAACGGCCTTATCAGCATCTTGGTAAAGTAACTGGGATGTGGGCTAATTGAAGGCACATGCCACCGATCCATCATAGCCACAGGATCTGTCATGGGGTTGCACTCACTAAGTGTTTCAAGTATCAGAAAACTGTCATACTTGGGAGTTCGGGATTATTGATCATTATAAACACATCCCGTATGGCAGCCCTAAAGAATTGTTGTCCATCCAAATCACAGGCGGTCTGCATTCACTTCCCCATGCCAACATCTTTTTTGATGGATGAAAAGAAAACCCGACTTATGATCACCTCTAAACTTCCAGAAAGTTTAGTCAGGTTCTGTATTCATATGTAGGATATCTAAGAAAGAATTTATGCAAGTTTGATGATAGTATTACAGCACATGCCTAAGTGTTATTATGATTTTTCCCACTGCCCCTGTCCTGGTTTCAGCTGGGATAGAGTTATTTTTCTTTCTGGTGGCTGCTGGGTTTCAGATTTGGTATCAAAGGAACATTGATAATGCATATTGGTTTAGTTGTTGCCAGGTGATGTTTATAGTTTTCAAGGACTTTTTTTCAGCTTCCCATAGAAGCTGAGAGGGAGCATAGACAGAACAAGCTGCCCAAAGGAATACTGCATACCAGAGATGCCACACTCAGTATTACAAAGCAGGGTTGGCAGCGGGGCGGGAATCCACAATCAGCGTTCGGGATAGGGTGGACAGCCAATTCACCAGGTGGTGAGTGTGACTTACGTTGTATTACTTTACCTTGTATATTCTTTTACCATTATAGTTATTATCATTGGGTTTGTTTTTTTGTTGTTGTTGGTTGTTTTCTCTTGGTGTTCTGTTAAACTGTCTTTATCTCAGCCCACTAGGTGGTGGGTTTTTTTCCTTTCCCCTCCTTTTCTCTCTCTTCTCCCTACTCTTCTGGGGGAGAAGAGGGAGAATATAAGCAAGCAGCTGTGTGGTCTGAGCTGCTGGCTGGGGTTAAACCACAACAGCCACAAAAATGTCTCAAAAGGTACAACACAGCTCACAAGCTCGAACAAAGGATTGGCCACAGTCCCTCCAACAGAAACAGAATTTTAACACTACTGTGGTTTCCTGCAACACTTTCCTTCCCGAATGCTGTGCTCTCCCCTCCGCTCTGCACCACCTGTGTCCCTTTAGATTGCAGAAGGGAGCACCTACTGCTGTGCCCTGCAGCCCTGAGCCTGATAGGGCCCTTGGGCACCGCGATCCCAAACAGCAGGGTGGTTAGCAAATTTTTTCCTGTATTTGAAAAGGCTCCAGCTTCCACCATTTACCTCAGTGCAGTAGTGCTTTTCAAGCCTTTGACTTTCCTTTTGCTTCTGACAGGTCAGAGAGACCACAGACACGATGGTGCCGTTGCCGCCGCTCTCTTGTGATGCTGTCCAGGATGTCAGGGCAGTAGTGGAGCTCAGCACCGTCACGGTCACATGCTGGGGCTTCTCAGTGAGCTCTTCTATCCATTCACCTGTGGGGCCTGGGACAAGTCCCAAAAGCACAATTGAGCAAGCCACTCTACACATTTGAGGTACTGATGTTAAAATATTATTCTTTCATGGGATTATTTAGTACTGGTGGAAGAGGCTGGACTGACAGCTGTCCATCTCCACAGCACTCGGGCAGTGAAGGTGGCAGCCCCCGGGAAACAGCCTGTGGCCGGTGCTATTTCACCTGTAGCAGAGCAGGAGATGATGAGAGAAACGTCCCTGTCAGAAAATTCAGATTGCAGTATTCTCTATTGCTCACCAGAAACCACCCAGAAATATCAGATTTGCTTCAAGGCGATGTTTAAAAGCGGTGACATCCAATAATGGACAGATCGTTGACAAATATTAAAGGACAAGCACACAAATTTTTTGGCCTCTCCACACGCTAACCTACCCTCTAAGTGTACTACAGCCTCGAAGCGTGAAAATCGAGTTCACAGTGGTTACCACAGTGAAGAACCTCATTCTCCGTCAGACTTTTTGAAGCACTTAGTGGAGAACACAGGTTTAAATACAGATAAAATAAAAATTTGGAAAGTAACTTCAGCTAGAGTTGGTCAAAATTCCAGATTGCATGAAAATTGTCAGCTTTTTGTGTCACTTTTTAACTGACACTTGTGACAGTTCCCTCCTCGACGTCCCTTTTCTCCACACAATTCTAATAGTGCTTGAAGTTTATTGAGAAAATATAACAAATGCCAGAGCAAGAATTTGGTGTAACATCAGCCTATAAGATTTGACATTTCAGACTGCTATCTGAGTGCAACAAAAATATCGTGTAATACAAGCCAGTAATTTGACAGGATGATTCACTGAGTGAATGTTACAAGGATAAGATAAGGCTGAAGCTGTGAGCAAAATTTATTCATGACAGCAGACCCACACCTATTCAGGTAAGAAGAGGAATTAGATCATTAGGTTAATCTCTGGAGCCAGTGGATGTACCTGTAACTCTTATAATTCAGAAATTTTTTCAGCATCAGCCTTAAGGGAACCGAGTTAGCTCACGCCACGGCCCAAAGTTATAGTCCTCACACAAAAAAGCCTACTTGATTAAACTCATAAAGAGGAATGGAAAAGCAATTCCACCGTAAGAGTACTTGCCCACATCTCAGATTTGGCATACTACCAGGAATACATATAAAATCTACCTAAAATACTAAGGATCTTGCGTTTGTCAGAAGGAATGAGACGTTTACCAAGAACCCTCATGTGGTTCTAAAAGGCTGCAAAACTAACAGACAAAACCCAAATCCCCAAACATCCTCATGTGTTATGTGCAAAATGAAAATACTTGTTACGTTCCTGTAACATCTTAGTACTTTATACCCAATGAGATTCAAGTTCATCCTTAATCTAGCAATCGGTAGACCTACACTTTGGATTAACGTTTTCTCATTTCTCTCAGGTCTCTGTCCCCAGTTAGTAGACTTCATGAAGGACACTGTATTGCATATTGCTTAGTGGAAATTAGTCACACCTTGTAAAATGGAATAACATTGGGTACTAATAGCAACGCTACATAATTTATTTGATATACTTGTATACTTATATGTACTTTAATGTTTTCCATAGGATGAAGCTGTCTAATAACTATTCCTAAAGAAAACCAGAAGACAGTGAAATTACAACAGCAGAGACCCTTTCTCTCATGTGCCGTTTCCTCTTTTCTCGTTGTTTTCCAAGTACTGTTTCTTTCAACTATAACGTTGTTAAAAACACAGGAGCGATAGTGGAATTCGGTTACATGCAGTCAAGCATTATGATGAATTTAAGCCTAAATAGTTCGTATTTGTAAATATTACAAGCTACTAAAGACACCATTTTTTGTTAGTAATGGACTTAATTACTTGAGTACATTTCCTTTTAATATGAATATTTCTGCCAGCCTTAGCTACCCTGTCTTGTTGCAGCATTCATGGTTCGTGATTTCTCACATGTAAAATTGTGTTGTGCTGCAAGTATTCCCCTATTCTTATTGTATGGACATTTTGTAGGCTATATCTATTCCCTTCTGTAGAAAAAGGTACAAAGGTGACCACAGCCGTCAGAAGGATAATAATCTGAATTCACCAACACCTGTCTCACTTGCTGATCTAATTGTCAGTCATGATACTAGTTTACACAGTAGTGTATTATTATTTTGTCTTTTACTAAGTCTTCCGTTAAGAAAGCCTGGGATTCTACAGGGAAATAATAAATTACTTTTTCTCCTCTGAATTTAGCAGGCTGAACTATTTCATCTACTGAAATTTGCCCCGCTTTCTCTCAGAGACCATGTAATTTCAGAGTTCAGGGTTTAATTGTGCAATTACCACACTCTCAGCCTGAGATGCCCTTCATCCCTAACCCGGTACATACAGCCTCCAGGAGTAAGGAAGTTAAATATTTCCAAGAATCTCTATAACCACCAACTTAATTCTCGGAATTAAATCCTCTCTTTGAAATATGCAAGAGGGGAACCTGTTTCAGTGAACCTCTTCCAAACACTAGGCAATGACTCTAAATGATCTTTAACGTCTCTTCCAACACAAACCATTCCATGGTTCTATGACTCTACCAAATACTTCACCTGTTTTCAGTTCTTAGCTCTGCCGAGACGGCATGATGAAGGCCCATCCAGGCAGGATATAACATATTTGCACTATATTTCCTTCTCTGGCACAGGGAACTCCAGAAGACCAGACTCTTCTGATCCTGCAGCAGATGCCATAGCTGCCACAGTGGTCAAACTCTGTACATGAAAGTTATATTAGTCTGGGAGAAAAAGACAGGTTTGTTGAGATACTTACTGATGTAAAAGCTAAGTGTTTTTGCTGATTGACTTCGACGAACTTCACAAGAGCCAGAGGAGCTAAATGTTGTTACGGACAACTTATATTTTCCTGGTTCTTTCAGTTCGGCAACAAATTTGTGAGTGTCCTCACTTACTGTCAAAAATTCTGTGGAGTTCTCTAAATCAGGGTAAAAAAAAGTGTGGATTAATTGAAATTTGAAAGCCACTGAGGAAATGATTTATATCAGAAATGCTAACGCTGTTTCTGCTGTGGGATTAAAAGGTATCCAAGAGGACTGGATTTATGTGGGTAGTTTTCCTTCTTGCCATCAGCACAAGAGTAATTAATGACTACGGTTGCAGTATAAGTGTAGAGGAACAATAAACCCAGGACAAATTCTCATTCAGCAACAGGGATGATAAAATAGGGTTGCCATGACTGTGCAAGTGAAAAACAGCATGGCATGGAAGAAAAGGAGCTTCCAATTTTCTATCTATTGCCTCCTCCTTCTGCAAAAAAAGTATTTGTCCTCAGTGTGGCAAGGCTTATGAAAACTGCTTGTCAGGAAATAAAATTCATTTGGAGAAAACAGATTTTTAAACCAGAAAATCTTTAAGCAACATGGCTACTTTATTGCGTCTCCATCACTTGAAAAGTCTCCCCATTCTCCATCTCAGCCTCCTTGTGGCCTAAGGAACACATTTAGTAGCTGCCTTCTGAAACAACTGTTAATCTGAATGTAGACCCTCTTTTTCTGTATGCCCCTTCCAGTTGATGTCTCCCTGAGAACCTCTCTCAGTGGCTAACAAAGCTACATGATATAATGTACATTCTTTGTCTCAACTTTCTATCGGCTTGTTTCTCCTTTCTCGGATTCCAGAATGGATTTATGATAACTGCAGTGTAAACAGTGCGGCAATATGTGCAACAGTATAAATCTTGTTTAACAAAAGAGAATTGCAAGCTGCAATTTAACCCCTCCTCCCTCACTTTTTATGAAGCCCAACCAGAACTAGAGGCTATCCGGTGGAAGAAAATTCTCAAGAAATACAGGAGATCTAACAAAACCCACTGCAGCAGAGTACTAGGTAATTAATAATTTGTAGAGGAGACAACCCACCAATGGAATTACAGAAAAGGGGTTTGAAAAGTGTATAAGCCTCTGTTTTACCTTCCCTTTCAATATTGATATGGAAACCATCAAACGCAGTAGGAGGCTTTGGTGGTAACCAGGTCAGCACCATTTGTACAGGAAGAAAGGAGGGGGGCTCTGGCTTGAGTTTTCCAGATGTGTTGACTTCATTGGCCTCATAATCACTGGAAACCGCATTGACAAACTCCCCTTCACCCTCTGACGACTCAGCTTCGTTAGACCACCAATATGGCTGCGACGTGGTTTCGTACTCGGTGCCGTTATAGCGGTAGTCCGGCCAGGCTGCAGATGTGTTCGCTACTGGAATGTCAGGTGGGTTGTCAGAAAAATGGCTATGTTTTTCTTTCCTTATGATTTCTTGTGGCCCAATGAAGGATTCTTCTGCAAAATTTCCGCTATGCTCTTCCCAGTTGTTTCTGTTGATTGGTACAATCTGAACAGAAATGTTTCGAGGTGGGTAAGGAACTAAAAGAGAAGCAAGGGTTAGTCTTTTAATAGGTATGTTCTGTGCGTCTTTATGATGTGTTAATTCCCCTGGAGAACATTGTTTGCAGAAAAACAGTGCATCCATGGATAATTTTAAATACCTTGTTCTTATTAAGATTCTCCCTTCTCTTACATGTAATTATAGCAGAAGTGATTCTAGTGGGATCAAGATGAGTGTAAATTCACAGACGAATCATGACTCAAGAATACCAGGAAGAAAAGCAGATGTGAAGTCACAGTAAATCAGAGTTCAGTGCCATTACAGCAGCAAGGCTACTCATGTAAGAGTAGCTTTTAACTTATTTTATTGTGTCTTCCAGAAAGATCTTGATCATGGAAAAAATTACTTCTGTAGAAATGAATTGAAAAAAAAAATATGCAAAACTAATATATGGCATAGCTCATATTTAAAAAGTATGACTTTCATGTTCCTGTAGGGCTTTTCATATGCTTTTTAGTGGCCGCCTTTTCACAAGCATTGAACATCAGTTTAAATTTTAATATTTGTGAAAGCCTGATCTCAAGACTTGGGTCTCAAGAAGACAAAATTGTGGCATGCAAAGAAGTTACTTCAACTTATGCCAGGAGGTGAACACACAGCATTTTGTCTGCCACACTGTAATTGCTTGTCCATCATCTGCCCTTATACGCAACAAGTGCGAGCAGCCCCTGCAAACAATTTTGACTGGCAACTTTTAAAATGACACCTTACAACACAGTAATTTGTTCACCTCCCCTGTTCCAGCCGCGGCCACTGATACAAAACCAGACACTACAATTTCATGGCAGTTCATGTGAAGAATGAGGGATGAGAGGGCAGCAGGAAAGAAAAATGTGATCCTGTTGGTTGCATTGTTATGGTTCAATATCGCGATAACTATGTTTAGGATTCTCAGGACAGAGCTCAGCTGGCATCAGTTGGCTTTACTCGGTCCAAGGCAAAGGACCAACATCAGCGTACTCATCTGAAGATTGGGCCTTTTGATTTTGCCACTGGTTCATTTCACTTTGGACCCTGGAAAATGTCTGTGGTCCAACAGATTAAGAGGCAAGTTTTGGGCACCATCCCAGGACCAAATTAAATTAGTTCTGGGCCTTGAACAAATGCAATTTTCAGCCTTTGCAATATTGCTGTCTTGGAAATTAAAAGTTCATGCTTCAGGGCATAAACTGGCCGCCAAGTAGGGCGAATATGACATTCTTCTTCTCTGTGATAGAAGACTGCACAATGAGGAAGGCTTTCTCCAACGGTTTAGCTGTGATTCACTGCGCAAGGAGACAGACCAATATGGATAGATCAACGGTACGCTCAGTGCGGCTGTTCCGGTGGCTTAAAAATTAATTCCCAGCACAAGGCCTAGGATTTCTCATGAGAAGCAGAATTGATTTTCTAAGAAGCAAGCTTTATAACAGAAACACTCATGCAAATTTCCCTTTGCCCCGTATTGTACACATAACCCTCCGCACCAGCCGCAGCATCCTGGCCAGGAGCAGCTCCCAGGACAGCTCCCACACAGACCCTCCTCCCTGTGGGATCAATCCCCTCCCCATGGCAGAAAGGAAAGGAGACAGACAGACTTGGAGCAGATGGTACATAATCATTTTCTTCACCTGTTCTGTGCTGTTTGGGCTCATGCTGGACCCCGCTGTATTCCACCAGCGTGCTTTTGTTGAAGGTTGCTTCTGATACCAACTGAAACGTGATGTTACTGTAGCATATACCTGGTAGCCAGTGATTGAAAACTGTTTTACCTTTAAAGAAATCTGCAGAAGGTTTAAAAAGAAAAGAAGAAAGGGGAAAAAAAAAAAGAGGAAAATACATCACATGTTCACTTTCTGATAATGCGACTGCACAATGCTGAACTGGCAGTGTTTCAGATGTTTAAACATCGCTCAGCCCGGTCTGAGACATGAAATTCTAATAATTCAGTTTGCCAACATTTTTCATTTTTTTCTGGCTGTCAAAGCCACTTTGCTACAAAGAAAAAAAAAAAAAGCCCAGCACAAGAAACACGAGCTGCTTTTCACAGGAAAGGGAACTGAATCTGGCAACCTGTTCCACGTGACGCTGAATGTCTCAAAGAGCGTCTGACAGTTTCTGCAGACCTTTAACTGCCGCACGCAAAAGGCGCCTTGGTCTTTTGCTGACTGAGGCATGAGGCTGGGGGTGGACGCTGAAAGGGACGCATCCACCACGCAACTGAGCGCAAGCCGCGGAACTGAGAGCCGAGCTCACCTCCACCACCACTACACGTACGGGCTGAAGAGAAGTTGCTTAGGGCTGCGTGGCTACGGGAAGTAGTGTGCGAGTTGATTAGTGAATCTCTTAATTCAGGTTGACTTTTTTATTAATCAGCAGCTGCAGCATTGCAGCTCCTGGAACCGTGTATTAGCTGTAAAAGACAAAAATTACTGCTTGTATCCCTTTTCTTCTCTGGAAAAGGATCACCTATATTTTGTGCAATACTCCAGAATCTGCCTAACTTTGGCACTTCAAAGCATTGAAAATGTGATTTCTAGCCCCACTCTGTACTGAAGCAAAGAGACTCCAAAAATTTTTCTGACCTCCTTCTGCAGGTGCGTATCTCCCTCTGCTGACTTTAGAGAGAGCTTACAGTGACCAGATTTCTACGTTGGGAACCTTAGTTCAGCGCCTAAAATTCAACCTAGTGCCTACTGGATTGCTCAAAGGCATTTTAACGCCACTATGCAATGTTAAACCTTTGGGGTTTCAGAGTGTGCAGGTGCCTTTCTCACCCCTTAGGATGCTTTCCATGGGACGGTCCCATTTACACCTTTGAGATAAATGCTATGCTTAAATTATATTGCAGGGCAAAAGGGAGTTCAGTTTTAAACAAATGAAAAAGAAAGCAGAATTTGCTCATTAGATTGTTTAGACGGTTAGATTGGTTGTTTAAACTGTTTAGACTGACGGTCTAGATTGTCAGATCGACTGCCTTTGATTAGATTATTTTAAGAAAAATGAAATTTATAATATGCAGCAGGGTTCATTAGCTCAGGGACAATACTGAAAGCTACAGTAATACACCGTACTACACAGCATAGTACTATTAGCCCTGTGTCACTCTACGGTGATAGACAACTACCAGGTTTAAATCCTGCACCAGGAATCAGGTATATTGAACGTGTTTCCCAGCTCTGGGAGATCCCAGAGCTCTCCTGTCAGCTATTCACCAAAGAGGAAACCTTCGCCAGAGGGAAGGGACTGGGAACTTTATAATGATTTCAAGTGACACAGAATGTCATCCAGGGATTTCAGCAAGCACATCTAGAAAGCAGAAACGTATCTCCAACCTTCCTACTGAGTTTTGTGTTTCCTTCCTTTTTGCTTTTCTTTTGCTTTGGATTGTACAGCAGCAGGGAAGATAAAAAAATGGTGGAGAATGTTTTGTATTTTAGTGTACATGTTTATTTGGAAACACCAGAAATTGGTGATCCCTTCGCAGGTTGATTTCAGAACCGATTAAAAGAATCCAGACGGCCCAGTCTTCCTCCAAAATCCAAAAGAAAGGAAGCGTCACTAGAACTAGGATGGGAAACAGGTTTAAATCCAAAGAGAACCACTGGCTCAATTCAAAGACCCTTCCCCTTACTGCACGATATAAAAATTATTATATGAACGGACACATTACCAGAAATATTAATCTTTATAACAAATACATGCCACAACCACACCTAAGACCACTGTTTAAAATGTTTCCAGCAGAGTTAGCATTAAGTTTTAGTGGAATAGTTTCCTCCTACCTTTGTACAGCATTGTTCGGTAGTCTTTTCCTTCCCAATAGCTTATATTTACCCTGGTAAAGACATTGTACTTCTCTGGGTACTGAATTTCAAACAACACGCCTGTTTCTGGAGATGGTTTGTAATCATAGATAGAAACACTGCTCACAGGAAGGGGTTCTAAAGGATATACAAATAAAAGGAAAAAAGGAAGAAAGGAGCACATTAATAGGAAAACTGAGTTCTTGACACATACACAACACCAAAGAAACAAACGGTTTTGCTAGGTACGGCAGAGGCACTCTTAAATCTACCAGGTGATATCTGGGGCTTCACAGAGGTCTGGGACAAAGCTACTCGGGACGTTGGCAAAGCCAAGATTTGTGCGTTCTCTCACAAAACAATTTATGTTCTTGACACTTAGACTTCAACGGAAAAAATTCCTTATTTGCCACAAAAAATAAGGTTATTATTTAAGCACTCACAGTCATGACCCCAGAAAGATTTTCATCTTTAATGCCTGCTAGTCATGTAAAAGTGCCCAGACAAACACAACAAAACACTTGCAATTGCTCATAACTTTGGCATATATCTAAATGTTTTAGATAAGCTGAGAAGGTTATCAGCGTAATGGCCGAAGGAAGCTACCTGAGTTAAGACTTTCTGATATGCATTAATGTCTTTGTTTCATGGGTAATTACATGGTCCGCGTTCCTACCATATCGGAGAGGGCCAATATCTTCGACTTATTTATCCACACCAAATATAGCAACCACAAATATAGCAATCCACACCACCACTTCTACCGAATATAGCTGTACCATTATTTTACAGATGAAGAACTGTGGTATGGGGAAGGAAAGTGGTTTACCAGGGGGCACAGGGGAAGCCTAAGCACAGAAAGGAGGTAAGCGCGGAACTGCCGATCTAGTGCTCGCAACTCTGATCCAGGCGGGCTATAAAAGGTAAGAAAAATAGCCTGTGGCCTGTGATGTGGCATCTAGACCAGTTTAGTTCTGTTGACTAAGGAACGCTGTGTCAATTCACTGTAGCTGGGAGTGTGGATTGTTGCTAATAAGACAGCCACAGTTTTATTCAGCCTCTGTTATCCACTAAAAAAAAAATAAAAATTAAAAATTTAGCTTTTTAGTCAATGCTCTCCTTAGCAAGAAAAAAACCAAAACTATAGCAACCCAACTATACACTGATTAAGAGTGCAAAGCAGATATTCAAAACAAGGTTATAGTGTTAGCTGAAATTTGTCATACTGGCATTTTTGAATAGAGGTAGTTAAAGAACAACGCCCTCAGTAATTATGCCTACATCCTACAAGTTTTTTGCCTACAAGTTTTATTGTGTTGATTTAGTTCCCACAGACATTAGGGAACAGATTGAAAAATTCAGGCTGTTCATTAGCATGGCCTTAGAGGACACATTTGAGTTCAAAGTTCTGCTGTGGTAGACACTGCAGAAAAACTAATAAAATATTTTTTCTCAAAGAGCAAGAGCAAAGAGTAGATGAAAAGGAAGAGCAGTATCAGTTTCCTAAGTAAGCGGAATTACACCATGGAAGGTGGAATAGGCTAATCAAAGGTGGAAAAGCAAGACCATAGTGGAAGCAAAAATTAAATCCCAATTAATAGCACGGTAGTTTCATCACAGCACTAAGTTTCCAGATGTGAGAAGAAAAAACAACTAAGAGCAAAAGCCAGAGAAGCAAACAGAATCTCTCCCCGAGTCTTAAGAAGAAGTTGAGTTGTCATTTTTAACTTTGAGCATAGGAATGCAGAGTTGTAGGATTATTGAACTACTTCTCACGGCAAAGATGCTTCATTAGCTTCAGGTAAACACCTGTACACCAGTATATTTGTATGTTAACCGCTTACAAATAGAAACTCCCAATCTTATAGATACCAACAGGCTCTTCAGTGATGCGATCTGTGAAAATTTTGCCGACAATTCATGATGGACTGGAAATAAATAGGAGTAAAGCAGATCACAGGAAACAAAGCCTACCCTCTTCTTTCTGCTGAGGCTTTCCCCGGTGCTCATTCTGAAATAAATAGTTCATCTGACTATCCACATGACCAGAGGGTTCATATCACAGCTCACATAGCACACCATAGTAGTTTAAACGACAATAACAATCTCTAAATAGCACAACTCTTGCATGCAGTCATCTTCCATGTTAGCGGGTGTGCCCTGGGCTTTCTTCTGCTATCTCATTCACATCTGAGGTCTCCTTAAGTCTGAAAGAATCACTGAAACTTTCTTATGTCAGTGATTAAATTACCCCATTTATTCCTTCCTACAACAAATCAAATAAAGGATGGAAGTTATATTCATTTTTAATCCAAATGGTTTTTCCTCCTGATGCTTTGATTTAATTAACCAATAATTGAATTAAGCAGTAATCCACACAGACTCTCTTTCTTGTTGTTATCTTCTGCTTACTATCCTCTCCTTGCTCATGGCTGATGTTAGCAGAGTAGCATGAGTGATATAATGCAATTTAAAGATTCTTCCATTATCTTACTTCCTTCAGTACCAAATCTTCACATCAAAAGCTATTTGCACACTGTGAAATTAAAAGGACACTCAGCAGACAAAAATCGTGTTCTGTTTTTTCACTTACTAACTGCTCCTAGGGTTATTAAACTTAAAAAATATGTAAAATGACACTCTTCACTATCTATATTTATAATTCAGAGCATAAACAGTCTGGTCTTTTTAATTTTACAGATTTCAGTATTTGGGATCCAGCATTTCGCAGATTACAGTGGTTCTCAAGAAATAGCCTAAATGAAGCGTAATGTAATACTTCAGAAAATTTAGAGCCTTGTAAATGCTCAGCACTACATTGACATCTGAAGTCATATTACAGAAGGGACTTAGGGGATTTCAATGTCCCTCTAATAGCATGTTTAAGGCACTCCTTCATGTACAATCTCTTTATTTTTAGTCCAAACCACGACACAGATAAACGCACATAGACAAGCTTGCAGGATTAAGACCTAAATTTGACTTTCTTAGTGTCTCAGAATTTGCTGCTCCTATAGCAACTACTTTCCCATTATATCTATTTATGAGAAACTTAACTTTTGTGTTTCTCCTGGACTCTACAGCATTTTGCATTTCACACATAGCTTGCATTTATACAAACACCAAGACAGCAGAAGAAATGCTGCTAACCTCTTCCTCAAATGCCCTGGAAAATTCTGGATGCTAAATCCTACATTAATGCATTCAGTCTGTACCAAGCACATTAAAGTTTGTCATTCAGTGGGAAAAAAAAAAACAACAAACAAACATTGAAAATAAGTACCATATTCCAGTCAAAATCCATTTGGTTTTAATATTCAGAGATCAGGTCACTCGACGGATTCAATTAATGACTGATGACTGTGGTAGCTTAGATGTAGTAATACATGTGGGTGGTTGAAAGGGGACTGAGATCAACTCTCTTGCTTCTCACACTCAAACCCAAATTAATCATGATTTACCTTCGTATTGTGACTTTTATAAAAAAGAAGCCCCATTAGTGGAGCGACGTAACTCCTGTGGGTAATCCCCTTTATTCAGAAGAAGAAGTTGTGAACTACATAACTTTCTCCCCAGCATGACACTATTTCCATATTTATATGGTTACTGGGAGTAAGTCATAGCCTGGGTAAAGCTTCCATTATGCTATAAACTGTAGGGATCATTTTATCTCTTGCTAAAAATCAACCATTGTAGAGATTAAACAGCTGCTGTTTAATACTTTAGGAACATAATGTTCGACTTTATGATATGCAATAGAGGATACCATGTGCAATTGCTTATGAAGGGGGAGTGTAAGTGAAAGTAGTATCCGAGCAATTATGCTACATACTGCAATTCCGAGATGCCCACATAACGTGACTAATGAAAAGCCAATACAAACTAAAAAATGATGTTGTCACAAGAACAAAAGTGTATCTTTTGTTCTGGAAAAGATTTAGCCCGATATTTTAAATCAGCCTTCCAATGGAAATTACGGCAGGAAAAAATACTTATATGGATGCAGCTCTTTTTGTTTCTTTGATTCTGATGGAGGGTTTTTTCACCTTAAAAAGGGGATAACATGATTTTTTGGCTGTGGAAAGATGAGCACTAATAGACCTAGATGTTCTCCTGAGTTACGTTTCAAATTTAGGGCTGCCACGAATAACCAGCCTTTTTAAAGATGTGCCATGTCATCCTCCAAGAAAGAAAAGCACGAAGGGCTTCAGCTTTACATTTCATTG
This sequence comes from Larus michahellis, assembly GCF_964199755.1. NCBI lineage: Eukaryota > Metazoa > Chordata > Aves > Charadriiformes > Laridae > Larus > Larus michahellis. Next base: position 69,868,121 of record NC_133896.1, on the reverse strand, counting down.
GGAAAAAAAAAAAAACCCAACCTCTGAAGCTCCTACTTCAACAGCTCTGATCCATTAACGAGCCAGAGGAAAGGATTCGACCTGCTGAATCACTTCCTGCAGCATCTGGCACAATGACAACCGAGCATTAACTAGGTCTAACGCCAATTACTTTTCTGAGAGCTGAAGAGATCAGAGTCCCAGGCAGCAGGCCCGCTGGTCTCTTGAGGAGAATATTTTTTTTTTTTGAAGACACAGAGGCAGAACTCTCCCTAAAGGGAATATATTTTACAGTGATTTATGTAAGGAATCATACGCTTTTGAAACAATGAGACATTTACTACTCAAAACTCCTAATCGCAAGCTAAAATAAGTCAGGCAAAGCTGCTCTTAATTACCCTCAGAGATCCTGAGATCCTGATTTCTCCGATTCCCAGCAGAGACACATTTTTTTCTACAGCACACAATAGCTTTGCAATGTACTGCTCTCCCCATTCCTTCAAACATACAAACATTTTTTCCTTCACAACAAAACTTGACATTGAATTTGAAAAAAAAAAAAAGGCTATATGGGTATGAGTCACCCTGGGAAGAGTAAAACAAGGCTTCAAGCTGGGAAAATGGAGAATGAGTGAGCATTTCAGTCACTGATTTTACATCCATGCTCTTTCTTTCTCTCATAAACTACTTTAAAACCAATTAGTAATAAGGTGGGTCTTACTTTCAAATATTGCAAAGCACTAAAATAATTATATAAATTCTGGAGTTACTTCACTCCCATTGAAAAGCCAAAACTCCAAGAGCAGAAGAAAGCAGGGTTGAAATAAATACCTGGACGACTTCTAACTTTGCCCAGATTGAAAACTGGAAGGAAGGTCATTTTGATAGGCACAAGACAATTGCACACACAGGTATCTGGCCAGAACGTCGAGACTCACGCACCTATTCTTGTGAAAACCACCACAGGGATCTTTAATAATAAGTGGTCAGGGTTTCAGCTTTTCTGCCTCAGTGAAGCACTGAGCCCAATGTGCTGAACGTAGCCTTGCTACAGAATCAGAAGGAAAAGTGCTATTTTGTGCTCAAATTCTGTTTTACAGGTTTCTTATCTAAGAGCCGAACGCGCCCTGTTCATCTTCTCCTTCTAAAGTCCTAGCTCAGGAAGCAATGCGGGGATGTGGGCTGCGCTCAAGCTGACAAAACCCTTGGGCTCCGAGAAGACATCCTGCAACAAATAGCTCACACTTTAGCAATAGTATTTAACAAATAGCATTACAACAGTCTGGACTACAGAACCTAAACAAGGGAACTCTATAGTCTGTGGTGTTTTGATTAACATGAGAAAGTCCCAAAATGATTCCAGAGACGAGCAGAAAATAAACTGTTCAGTCTTGCAGAGAAGGCCCAAATTAACAACAGAAGTCTCAAATGGTAGCATACTTACATGCATATATATATTTTTACATAATGTCGAGATATTTTATATTTTTATAGGTACATATTTATGCACAAATATATTTATAGGTATTCATATTTATACATATATAATTATATATGCATACTTATAATGTATTAAAAAATATATATTGTTAGCTTTTAAAATCATCTTTATCTGGAGGTATCTTTTTTTTCTGGACAGAAATCTTTGAGGGGTAAACCAAAATCCTCCCTGACTTAAGCGGGATGAAGGTTCCACCGGTGAAGAGACAAAACCTTTTTCTTGCCCAATAGGCTGAGAAGCAGCACATCACTGAGGGATGTGAACAGGAAAAAGGAAAAGTCATCAAGATATACCATCGGATAACAGAGGTCTTTCGCCACTCTCACTGAATTTCTAAGTAGGCAATCTCTTTGATTGACCTTGCTCTCGTTTTGACATGCACAATTTGGATACACACCGCTCTGTGTGAAACTCAGATCTCCAGCATATGGCCAAGCTGGAAGACTACATCTCCCCGCACCGAATCCTTTGCAGACATCAGAAGATCCCAGTAAACTATTGCGAAATATTGAAGTACGGCCTTGGGAACAACCACACTGGCATCGCCGGCTACCCTGCTTAATTTATCTTGTGGCAGCCTAATGAATGGGGCCAATCTGCAACTGGTAAAGCTCTCCCGATACCAATGAAATTAGAGCAGGAATTAATTTGGTCCTGGAAGCTAGTTGCGACATGTAATTTTTTCATGTGTGAGATACAGATGGAATACATTAGATAGTTATATGTCTTTGCATGCTTAAAATAAACAGAGGACGTTAAACAAGCAGAAATAGCATGCAGCATGAAGAAAAACATGAATCTATCCTAATTACTGTCTGCTAAAAAAATCAAGTTAATTAATAGTCAGAAAACGATGTAAAGCAGGCAGTGGATAACACCAATACAAGGAAAAACTAAAATAAGAAAATGAAAACCAAGTTTCATCTAATACAGTTTTGCAGGAGAAGCCAATGGTCACTACATGAGTTTTAAAATCTCTTCCCAAAAGCACTGTACTGAAATAGACCTTAAAAAGCCCAGCCTGCTACGCTGCCTTTTCATCCCAAATTTGCTTTCATTCCTGTGGCCTTGTGCTCAAAAAGAAGAGCTACGTTAGTAGCTGAAGCTGGTACCTGAGAGCTAGCATTAACAGGAAACACTAGAAAGGAGCCTGGGCCCTTTCTCCTGCGAAGCCCACAATTCACAGCACACTTTTAGTGCTCGGTACAGCATCCTTCAACGCTGCCGGCAAAAACGCCCTTTCTTTTCCCTGAACCAGCCTGACTTTCTGTTGAGACAAACCCAGGGAAATTCACTGTTCCCTCCTTGTTATACGAGTTCCTCAAGCAGCGCTGGCCGACTGCCAAAATCACTGCTCCTTCCAAGGTCTGGGTGAGCAGCGGAGGCCACAGTAGGAAACGCTGAGATGCTGCCAGCACACCCGCAGAAGACAGGTGGTGAAAAGCGGTGGGATCCTTTCTGTTGGAAAGGACACCGTCAAGCCTTGGAGGAGTGAGAATGACGTGAGATATGCCCCTTGGAGCCATCAGCCTCACGGTCTTTCGGGAACACCTCGTGGGAAACCCCTGAGCCAGAAATGGGAAGTCTAAGGCTGGCTTCAATGCGCTGAGGGACGCTGGCTCATTTTTCCTTTAGAGATCCCCTGCACAGGAGCGTGTGCTCCATCTGCCATCCTGGATCACACTTTCCCCTGCTACCAGTGACCTTTGTGGGCTCTGGAGATCAAACAGCAATGAGCCCCGCTGCATGACTGCAAGTGCAACACTCAAAACCCACTGGAAATGCACGGAGAGGCATTTTGTTTCAGTTGTATATGGCACCTGATGCTTCCATTTTTTTCTTTTAAGAAACCAAACAAGCCATAAAATAGGAAATTGGATTAGAATTATTGCTTTGTCTGCAAGGTTAAAGCAGTCAAAGAAATGGAAATTCAGTCTGCCTATGAACCCTTAAATTGTCTGCTACACATAGATGCTCTCGCACATGTGCCTCATGAAAGACTTGCATTACCCAACCCCATGATATTTTTCCCATGGAACCCTTCATGGGTTGTCCTCATCAGGGCACAACTTGAGCACACAAGAAGAATGTATAGACGATGTAAAATGTGGTTACTCCTAAGTTTCAAGTGCCTCCCTCAGTAACATATGAGGCTACCGTAATATGCTTTGAATGCTATTACAGTGGATGTCATTCCTCATTGACAGAATAATGTAAGTACACAAAATCATAACCATTCCTCACCTGCAAGCCAACTAAAACTGTCCATAGATTCTAAGGTGCCATTTACCAAAAAAAAAAAAAAAAAAAAAAAGTCTGGAAATTGGTTTTGCCCCATCCAAATAATTTTTTTGTCTGTCTTTTCTTGAATCTGTCTTCCAGATGAAAAAATCATTTTATATTCTACAAATTGTTTTCAGGTTGGCACATGGAAACAGTTCTGGAGCAACAGCAGAGCCAGAAATATGGCAGGAATCACACAGAAATCTGTGGTGCTTCGCATAATGACGGAGCAAGCAAAATCACACCTTTCCCCCAGGATCAATGCACCTGCAGGCAGTAAGAGACAGACTACTACAAACATGGTCTCCATCACAAAAACCTGTGTAGAAACACATGCTGTCTACTATCTGCTTTCCACGTTTATTACTGCTTCAATATATTAGCAACCAGAGAACATTGTTATAGCATTTAAAACAGAATATACCTCATCATGAAACAAGAGTGCTTACACCGAAATGTCAGTCAACACTTTTTATGCTTTTTACTTTTTACAGTCAACACTTCTATGCTTTTAAGGTTACAAAAACCTTTTTTTGGAACTCCTTGTTCAAAGAGTTTAGGATGAACTTCTGGAAAGGAGGTTCATCCATCACTTATTTCAGTATGTTAGATCTCACCAGGCAGCGTTCCAAAAGGGTCACCCAGGGGAAACCCACAGCTGTCCCTTTCTTCTTGCCCAGACCTTGTGAATTTTCACTCACAAGCCTTCTCAACACATACTCCCTACTGTTCTCACACAGGGTTTCGTCCTACACACTGGGAAACAAAACAAACACACCCAACCTTTTCCACAAGAAGAACTTCTGGGGAAAAAAAAACCACACACACACACACAGAAGAAACAGAAGGAAAAAAGAATAAGGTGTTACTTACTGGTTAACACAGTGATTGATCTTGCTGACTTGGAAACCATATTTGAGTTCACTACCAACAGAGTTACTATGTAATATAGGCCATGGTATTTGGCATTAAAAACCACAGGGGCAGGTAAAGTGCTATTGAATTCTTCAAACTGGAAAAAGTAGTTCTTGGATTCTCCAGCTATCTTCACAACATATACAGAGGATGAGCTCACCACATCAGATGCTTCCAGGGAGACAATGATACAATTGTCGTCTTGGACAGTAACCTGGAAAGGTTCTGTGTTCTACAAGACAAGAAAAAAGACTTCGCTGAAGTAAAATATATTATTTCACTTTTACCCATTTCCCTTGGTATTCATAGGGTACACGTTATATTTGTGATAAAGTTATGTTTCACATTCTCCGAGATAGTTAACATCAAACCCTAGCGATTTTTTTCAGAATACAATTCACAGTCAGCCAAAGTCCACAGGCACCTGATTATCAGGCCAGTCTCTCTGCAGCGGAGGCTGGATCCTGCCGCGTGCTTTCTGATGCTCTGACTACTCAATCCCTTCCATCCCGAGGAACAAAGCCTCCGCCTTTCTTTCCTGACAGAAGGTGGAGCAGAGCAGAAGAAGGATGAGATTAAAAAGGGTATCAGGGACAAGAGGATTTCCAATAGAGCCACAAAGTGTAAGTCATTTAAATCCCCAAAAAAGTGATGATTAAATCAAGACTCTTTTATCTTGCAGAAACAGGATCATATATTCTTCAATGCAATATATTCTGAAAACCTGCAACTGAAGAATAATTTTTGGCACTAAGCTTTTCCAAGTATGCTCCTTCCAGCAAGTACCAGGTGATACGCAGCTCTCGACACTATGTCCATGGCTTTGTTTGGTAATTTTTGTTTCCTAAGCTACACCATTTCATTTTCATTATTTCTTTTATTAGTAGTAGAGAGAAAGGAGCAATTTAACCTTGCTCTCATATATCATGAGCATGTTAAGTCATTACCAGCTGAAAACACTTTCCTTTTTATTAATTGCAAACCAGCTGTCAGCAAGAAGCACTCATTCTCTACAGGAATTTCAAAACAGATTCATGGTAACTAACGAGAAAGAAAAGTTCAAGCTTTAATCAAGAGTTACCTTTTTGTTTGTTAGGCCATGCTGCTGCTTAGAATTTTTTTACCCCCAGTGAAAACTGTAATATATGACATTTTCAGTTCCCAACCCCATGGTATCTTTTTCTCCTTCCTATTTCACAGGCTGAGAGCTGTATTTGGAGTGCAGGGGGAGCAACCGTGGCTAGTTTGCAACTTAGTCATTCAGGCAAGTTGTTCCTCTACCAAAGAGCTAGACACCACCTTCAGAGAGTAATCCTAGCAGCTTGGCTACCTCCTGTCTTCTTGTGGCTTTGTTTAGTGGGGATTCTTCCATGAGAATAATCTTTTTTGGATTTCTGCTGCGGAAGCCAAGCTCCCTATTTGGAATTCACACATATGGTGTTGCCAGCTACTGGCATTCAAAAAAAAAGCAAAAATCCCCCCAAAGCAAAGAATTGTAAGATTTTAAATAACAGTAGTTTGCCTTTACATGTATTTATGCTTTTATCATTGGGCTTTGAGATTTCACAGTGTACCCAAGGCCATATCACCCTACAGGTAAAACTATAGGCTCGAGAAGAATGGACCTAAGCAAACTCACTCCTCTGCAAATGTATAAGTCCATCCCAAAGAAGATAAATGGTCTAGACAGCTTCAACCCTGAGATTAAAAACAGAGGCAATGCAACTTCAGCTGTTGATTTGAGGTTTGCTTTGATTAACCTTTTAAAAAATTACTTTTAAGTTGCTAAAATGATATAAGCCAATGTTATCAATGGATGACTACTTTGTTGTGGAATTGTGGGTAATTTTTCACAGATGGCAGAGCAATTGCTCCAAAAGGTTTACAATATAAGACTACAATTATGCAAAAGCTTCCATGTGTTTTCCTTAGCCTCAGCTGAATTCAACAGGCTTACCCTCGAGTTGATCCAAATACCACATTTCAAGTTGTTTGTATTTTGCTTTAAATCCTGATCCAGCATTTGGATTGGATCCACACAGATTCAAACCTTTAACTGGGGATTATGTTTAGATTTGGTCAAAACCAAGTAGAGGTTCTCTTATCCTTCTTCCTCCCCATTCTTCTCACACTAAGAAGATGTGAGATGATTCCTACATCAGCTCTCCTGACGTGGGAAGACAGGAGAAGGAAGGCACCCACTGACTGGCTTTCCAGAAGCACGTACACTGTCATATCACGGAAAGCATGGTTGCCTTCCAAGTCCAACCAAGGAAAGACAGACCTGATTTCTACGCATTAAGCTTGAAGTGCATGTATAATCCCACAGAAGTCTGTGGGTTTTGACCTCCCATAAACTCGTGTTTGAATGCTTCTCTAGAGGAAAGAGAAGGGTGTTATCTCTAAAATTACTCTAGCCTTCCCTTGGCTTTGCTGCTGAATTGCATGGTACTAATTCAACGTGCCTACCTTGCTATGAAGAGACAGACAAAAGAGCCCAACAAATGTATATGTGCCAACAAACAGTTCGAAGCAAGTTCCTTGTGTTTGGTGGTATTATAAATCATTTGTGATGTTAATCAAGTACAGCTGGAAATTAAGCATATAATTGCAGAGTTATAGACGTTCCCAGGATATAATTAGATGCTTTCAGAGACTGCTCATATGGGGTGTGATTTTATTCTTTGATTCTTCCATAGGTATTGTATTAACCACGTTAAACACTGTACTTTCATTTTTCCCCTCTCAATGTTTCCTTGAATTCTCAGCAAGTACCATTCAGCAAATGATCCGCTAACCTCCTTCAATAGTTCTCACGCAATTAGCATAACATGCCTCTGCTAGCTAAATGCACAGAAACCTCGCAGGCATATGCTATTGTCACCTATGACAACACCTAACTGGGGAAAATAACCTTTTGTGCGTCCTTTATCTCCTAAGTGTGCGGGGATTGCGAAATGACACCCTCCCTCCTTCGTGCGCCGGTGTCCGGATGCTTTTGAACCACTGCTGCCACGATGCACAGGCATTTTTTTGAGTGACATCTCTTTAGGAGCTGGGTGGCTCATCCATCCCATGCCTGCGCCCACCTGTCTTGGTACAGGTACAGGGCATCCCTCCCCTGAGTGGTACCTATTCTTTTCAGTGATTATGTGGCCCTCTTCCACACACCTGTACGTGCCCAGGCTTTTAAACTGCTGCGTGCACGGGACACGCGGTTTGTGGCAGGCATCCGCTGTTTATTACCCAATGGCTCCAGAAATAATTTTTATCCCTTCATTTCAGCTCTAAGGTTTGGTTTACAGAATGAAGTGGCACATAAGGGATGAATGAAAAGGCCTGGCAATTAACATGCCATAAGACGAGATCACTTATCTCCTTTGGGATATGGATTTCATTTTGGCAGTGTTTTAAAAGAACGGACCATTCTGGGCATCCTGTTCATGTTGTATGAGGTGAGGGTTACCAGACAGCTCTGGGCTTGCGATTTTGGGAAAAAGGCTAGGGACAAACCTGAGTAATTTTTCTAAACACCACTGGAAGTGACAAACATGCCCCACTTAACTAGATTGTAAAGCCAGCGTGTCTTAGGACTGACAGCATCAGCATGGTAAATACACATTTCATTACTTCTGGTCAGCTACCTCCAGGATTTAATTTGCTGGTGTCACAGCTTGAGCGGCTGTTTCATGCCTGTGGGGAAATTTGGCAGGGCTTGTGCATTTAGAACCAAATGATTAGCTCCAACTTCCTTCCTAGTTTATTATTACAAGCTCGTGTCACGCTAAAGCACTTAGGAAAAAAAGAAAAAAGGGTAGGGGGAAGTAAATCCCACAATGTGACGCCTGTTCACAGTCATTTCCAGCGCAGGGATGAGTCATGCTGGTGGAATTTCCAGCCAATAACCAGGTCCCAATTAAAATAAAAAGGAGGGGGAGGCAAGGAGATATACAACATGTCAAACACACACTATTCAAAGAGTAATAGGAAAATAAATGGCGTGCAGCAGAGCTCAGAGTTCTCTTCTGAGAAGTCCATATCCTCAGTTTATTCCCTTACAACAGTGTGAGTTTTACACCTGAGGAAGAGATCAAAGGTGCAAAACAGCTACTAATTTTATGTACTTTAGCTTTTGAATGTCTCACGCGGAAACACATTGGGCCAAGACCCAATTACCAAAAGTGCAAGTAGTTACATGTTCTGCTGACTTTAGGAGGAGCTGGGGATGCTCAACACCTCTGCAAAATTAAAGTACTGGTAACTGCATATCATTTAATGCTAGACAGGTGGAACTAAGACCCTGAAAAATCCAACTTCTGCCAGCGATTATAGTGTCATTCCTGAATATAACAGATTTTTCAAAGAGGGCAATTGAAATCACAGAGCAGGAGTAAACTTTGAAGCTACGAGGATGTACTTCTTACTACCGTTATGATCATCTACTATATAATTGTGGTCAAAAATAACCGCAATGCAAGTATTACAAGACAATGCTGAACATTATATCCAGACCTCCTGGATGAAATACTGGCTATTTTTGTGAGTGATTCTACTATACTCAGATATATTTTGTTCCAGTGACCAATACTGCTAATTTCATTCTAAATCACATGACGACTCATTCTCGCCAAGATTCATCTTACTAAATTTTAGGTACTTAATGGAATGACTGAGAGCCAAGATGACCTTTTCAGACAGTGTATCTTTGGATTCATCTGGGATCTGCATTACTTTTGAAAGTGCACTGAACAGCCAAAGGGTCTGTGCTCCCAGCTGGGCAAAATTCCTGCTGTCCTCTGTCACCAAGTGAGTCCAAGCCTTTTAACAAAGATAGGACTAGGATCCACATTTCGGGTTCTTGGCTTCTGCTATAATCTTGCAGTGGTATCTCCACAGACAGCACATAAGAAATTTCATAAAATAGAGAGTATTGCAAAGCATGAATAAAAGACATCACAGTCTTTTTGCACCAGCTTCTTAATGTATGTTTTTCCTCTGACGGTGACAAATGGTACTGAAGAACAATTACAATAAAAATGGTAAACATTCATTTTATTCAGCAACGAGAATCTTACTTTCAATAAATCCATCATGCACTTCTTGGAAATTTATTGTTTCGTTTGAGTCCCTGTGCAGGGAACAGAGTGAAAATCTGGCCTACTTAAACTGTTTTAGTCATTTACTCTATTTTGTAAAAGTCTCTGTCTCCGTCTCTCTCTGCAGGCTAGAGATTTCACCGCTGGGGGTTGATCTCAGCCACCTTCCAACACTTTATAGCAAGAAAAAAGAGGGGCCCCTGAAACTCCCTTCTGTTGGAATATGAAGTCACCATCCAGAACAGGCAACAAACTCTGGTTTCAAACAACTTATTTGTCTTGAAGTATGAATTAATACTTAAATCTTTACTTTTGATGACCCTTCAGGTTCCCACCTCGCTTCCATCGTTACTGTGTCATCTACCTGGCTCAGCCCTATACCATATCTTTCTTATTTTCACAGCTCCCTGCTCATACTCTTCACAGAGTACTTTCTGCTAAATGTTGCAACATCAGACTCTGCACTGTCTATGTTCCATATCCAGGCTCTTTACCCTTGTTTCAAAGGCTCTCAATAAAAAAAACAAAGCCAGAAAACCAACATTTCATAGGACTGAAACTGATATAGTTTCACAAAGAGATGCAAGCAGTCTCAGAAAAAGCAGTTCCCGTAGCCATGACCTGAGAAAGATCCTCTCTGAGCATAGGTAAGAACTGGGTGAAAATTGCCCCACATCAAGGCTTCTTTGGAATCGTTAGCTATCATTATTAGATCCTACAGTTTTAACAAAAAAAGCAAAGTCATCCTCATAGAATTTAGGGAAGAAAGTACATCCTGAGCTTTCCACATGTTCCAGTGAATCCTGGAGCAGGCACAGACCTGACGCGCATTGCTGCAAGAGGAAAGGATTGTTTGAAATGGTCTCCAAGAGTGTGAACAAAAATGTTACAGATTTGGAACAAAAATGTAAAGAATTGTTACAAAAATGTAAAGGCCTCTTGAAAATAAGGATATTTATTCCTGGGGCTTTTGTTTTTATCTACACTTCTCCGCAGGTTGTGCAGAGATCTTCCCTTAATAAATACTCTTTGGAAGAAATACTCCATGGGAGAAATGGAAACCCTTATCTTCAAGATTTTGCATGCAAAAAGGAATATTTTAAGAAGGGAAAAGCTAGCAAAAGCAGCAGTTCTCAGTAATTTATGATATTTGATTCAGGTTAACACACCATTTCTGGCATTCTTCTTTATGACTAGCGTCCTCAGCACTGTTGCTATTCTCAGTCTTAAAAAGCCAGTAATAACAACCTGCTAGTAATATTTTATAAATGAGCTTCAACATTTCTTTGCTCTGGGAGACAGCTTTAAAGGGACAGGTATTTTTTCCCCCTCTCTGCACACGAATGCTGAATATGAGGGTGTGGTTTTATATGCAAATGTCCATATGGTAGGTAGAGTCCATCATGTTTTGCTACCATTCTAAGGTTAATAATCTGGAAGGAACTCTTTCTTGACACTATCAACTGCTATTAGGATAGCATTAAGTAAATGCCAGAATGCTAAATACATGGAAAAGAAATGTTTGAGCTCAGTAAGGCTAATATCTTCTATGTATCACCGTGTTAGCATATCCAATATTTAATAAATTATTGCTAAATATATAGTTCTATTCCGTCTTTCTAGTGCAAACTGGAGAGGGTAAAACCCAAGCACCGTGATCCAGAGACCTTGATGATGACGAAGTTTAAAACTAAGTTAGAACTTCACGGATGGCATTTCTCCCTATTATTGATCCTGACAGCACATATACACCCCAAATATGACAGGAATACACTCTTGGGAAGATATAGTTTGGTTTCTCTCCACACTAGATTTTTAGCTTCCCTCTAGTACTAAAATTATGTCAAAAAGGATGTCTGCTGAGAGAAAATATGAATTTCATCCCCTTCCCTAACCATGAACACTTTCATCTATCTGCTTACGCCTTTCTGGACCCTCCACAATTAAAGTTCAGCCATCCCTTGTGGATGTGCCCAAACAAATACACATGCCAGATGAATTACGTGCTTTAATTAAAATGCATCTTTCTTAAAAAAGGACACAGGAAACATATTACATCACCTCATCAGTTCCCTTAACTCTGTCAACCGCTCCTTGTAGTGATCTTCTCCAGTCAATACTTGTTCTCTGTCATTGGGAGAATAGTTAAAGCAATTTTCTACCTGGACAAATGTAAAATGATCAGAGTTGTACACAGGCCAGGTGGGAAGACAAGGTCATGTTAGGTGGCCCTTCTGTTAAACTCCGAATAGGAGAAGTTAAGGGGAAAAGAAAAGAAAGATTATTTTCTAGGACCAGGAGTTAATTGAACAGCATGCTCCAGGTATACGTTATCCTAAGAATGTACGTACTCTCCATCAATTGAGAGCACGTGCTTTCACAGCACAGCGACTACAGGTCAAAACACATCCAACTATACTTCAGTTCCCTCTCCATCATAGAGGAAAGGAGGAGGAACAGATCACCAGCGGAAAATGCTGAAGGAGAAGACAGAGTGAGTGAGAAATTAATGTGGATTTTGAAGGACTTGGATTATTACAAAGAAACCTCTCTTTCCATGGTGTCAAACAATCTTTGAGGTGTCTTACATTTCAAAGCGCCCTATGGGAGATGAGAAGGAATACTGGAGCAGATGTCTTTTCTGGATGATGAAGGACAAATTCATTCATGATGTTTAGTGCTTCAGCTCCGAAATTGTGGATTCACCTATGCGAATGATGGAAGTCTATAATATCAGCTTCTGATGCTGAAACAGCTTCTGAACAGCTACTGATGCTGAAAGGTGACATTAGAAAGTCACACAGAAAATTTCTGATGTTCAACAGTACATGAAAACCGATGTTGCACCATTAGAAAACTGTGACCATGACATACTCCATCACTGCTGTGCAACAGAGAGGAACTGGACTGGACTGGTGTCAGCTGAACTTCGTCTTCCACACTGTGGCAGAGAGTATGATGGAGGGGTAGAGACGGAGCCTTATGGGTACTACAAAAGTGAAAATGCCTTCATTTTGAATTGATAGGGTGTATATATACCCTTGATATGTGCATAGGTGAACTAGTTCATAAAGACAGAATGCCATGCTTTGCTATTTGCGTTACCTACAAAGAGCACAGCTGGGAGGAAGTTAGAGTTTTGGTTTATCCGAGAAACTGGAGACCAAGTTGGTTATCCAATTTGTTTGAAATCACAAAGCAACTTAGTGGAAAACAGTGGAAGAGAACAAGACTTTCTGTTCCCCCTGCGTTAATCTGTAAGAGAACAGACTAGACGCCAACGAATAAACTTATAGATAGGGGCTATTCCAGGAGCCTAACTCCTTGTTCCACAACTCCAAGTGATTTTAAAGGGAATTAGGCACCAAAATACTTCTCAATATTTTCAAGAAGTCTATTTTTTTCAAATATGTTCTGAGACTACTAGAGAGGTTTGGAAATTTGAAATAAGGAGCCATTAATAGAAAAAAAAAAATAAATTCCTATTTCAAATCAGTTTTTCTGACATGAAGAATTCAGAAGCAGAAGTGGGCTGTGTTTTATCCCCATGTAAACTGCTGACTTCAGTTTGGCCCAGAGTTCACCTTAAACAAGCGGTCTGCCTTATTGCCACTCATTTTTCTGCCACCCCCCTCAGAAAAAGAGCCCCAAACACCCACCACCTTTTCTGCAAAGGTCACAGGCACGGTTAGGAAAAAAAAAGTATAAGTCCGGATCACCAGTCTTCCTATTCTGTGCTCCAAAATACTTACTACCTTTCTGCCCCAAACCATAACCATAATGCGGTGATGGATACCCCCTGAAAGATTGCTTAGTCGGGCTCAAGTGCAGGTTTGTTTTGTTTTCAGATCTAAGTGGAATCTGATATTCTGTCCTTTGATTACGCTGTTGTGTTTGTGTGTTCTCTAAATTGGCAAGAGCTGACCAGATAACCTGCTGAGATTTTTCTCACATTATTTATCCTGTGGCTGAATGTTTTTTTTTTATTTTCCTGCTAAAGTATTTTCTGTGCATGTTTTTGGGGAGTTGGTTGTTTTGCTTGGTGGCGTTTTTTTTTCGCTTTTTCGCAACCTGTGCTCAAAGAGAGGCAAACAGCCCGTGCCATTACCCTGATTACTAGCAAGAGATGAGCTCTGTAACTCTCTGTGCAGCACCGGGTCAATTGCAAATCTGCACAGAACATTTCAGTTGTTGTTACAGCCTGATTTTCAATTCATTTCTAGTGTGGCTTTAGGCTCAGCTAAGCCATTTGTACCGATTTGATGAATTCCTACCCACAGAAGTGTTCTCCATCACGCTACTGCTGGCAACGTGCTGCTCGGTAGTCATGAACGCTACCAAAGTCTCTAACACTGCGAAAACTCATAGCTCCTCACTGCCACCTTCCCCCTGCAGGGATCACTCTAGCAGGATTTATTTGGTCATAGTGTATGGAGCGTTTAATTTTTAGTACAGCTGCCACCAGTTGACTTGAGGGAAGTGAACGAGAGGAGCGAATACAAAAAGCTTAGGAAGTGAAGTCAGAATCCTCAGCTGTGGGGTGAAGTCCTTTCAGATGTAACATGTGGGACCCCACCTGCCCAGAGAAAGAGACTGGTCAGGGGAGAATGACTGCTCTTACCTATTGGAGGGATGACGGTACAGGTTATCAAGTATTATATGGCTTTCATGAAAGATATAATTCTTCTACACTGTCATCTCCTAGCAGCTTAATGGCTTCCACTCAGAGAGCAGAGTCTTCTGCAACTCTGTTTACCAGATCAGGAAAATAATAATTCCTTCTGCTTCTACTCTAATACACCCCCACCACATTTTTTATCCTTCATTGGGATCCACTTGCGTGCTATGACAAGAACTTCCTTAAATATTCTGTGTACTTCTGTGTGTATAACTAAAATACTGAATATCCTGTTACCTTCAAAGTGAGGAGTTCTGTTGGCCAGAACTTTTATGCTGAGACTTCTGTACTCGGCATGGGATTCATCTGACTTCATTTTATCAAACTAAAAAATTGGCATACAGTCAAATCTCATCATTTAGGCTCCCTCTGTACTCTGTAGGGAGAGACGGATCTGAAGAATTTGATTTATCCACTTAAGATTAAACAAACTGCCTTCTGCAGACGCTTTTCGTTCTCTGTGCACCTTCCTTTTAAACGTCAAGAGTCAGATGAGACCAGAAACATCAGCTGCGTATGGTACGATGGCAGCTGCAACTCAGATTTGTGTTGCCATTTTCATGCATTATGGCTCCTAATCTTTTTTTGTCTAAACTGATACTATAAGGCTTAAATTTTGTTTAGTTAGTCTCTTTTTCAGCAGTATAAAAGTACATGATGGCCATGAGTGAGCAAGGTATATAACTTTAAGCATACAAGAGGTCCTACTCAGCAAAAGATGTAAGCATGTTCATAAATCCTCTGCTTATGTGACAAAGGCCGGCCCTGTGTACAAGAATCAATCACGAGATCAAGGTCTCTCTTCCTGAACTGCCAAAGAGTAATAAACCCCTGAAATTTCCTTCTAATTTGTTTTGTGTCTTTTACGATGTGAGGTTGCTAAAAAGTCATTCAAAGGATAATAAAAGTCTTGGTTCGTTAGGTGATGCTGAGAATCCTTGCAGGTTTGGTATTCTCTTCATACAAATTATTATTCCTTGCTGTAGTCATGTGGTTTTTGCGCTTGACAGTTATTCAGTGGCCAACAGGGACGCAGAAAAACCTTTATAAATACATTCATCAGCCAAGTATTTTAGGCTGAGGTAGTTCACAGCAGTAATAGTATGGAGAGCACACAGATTAAATTTCCAGCTGGTTTGGCAGTTACAAACCATTTGAATGCAGAATTTATAGAATTAAACTTTAGCCGTTAGCTTTTTTTTATATAGTTCTCTTTTAGTACCTGGCAGAGCTTTCCCCAGGCATGACAATGGCTAGCCAGGCAAGAGAAGGATGAATACACTGCAAGATGAAAGTCAGCTGAGAAAAGGGTGTGTGGAAATCCTCAATGGGAATTCTGTTCCCTAAAGCAGAACTGACTCTAAAACAAAAATATATCATTTTAGAACACTGCTTCCTCATTTTAACTCAGGATGCTAATCCTTTATTGTCTCTTACGGAAAGGATGGTTTTATAAACAGCATGACCTTAAATGAGTCAACATGACCTTTCCCAGACATACCCCACAGTAAATATTTACTGAGCTTTATTTCATAGGCATTAACTCATTGGTAATATAAAAACCTTTCAGGTCACTAGGCAATGCAATATATAATAATATCATTTTGACATATAAAAATACGCACAATTTAAAAGTGATAATGATTTTCATTCCTAGTTAACTTCTAGATATGAGTTCACCGTGTATTGGTTTATGCCGTTGTTCTCTTCTCCCATTTTATGAAGTATTTTTGTTGCCAGTGAAAGGGAAGGATGGAGATGATGACATAGGTTTTTTTGCATTTATTTAATTCACAGAAGTCATGCTTCCACACATAAGCACTGGTCATTTTGCATTACACTAATCCAGGTAAAAAATACATTAGTCTAGTTGGCTGGCTGCTATTTCCCAGTTTCAGTATGGTAATTTCTCAGTAACTGCAATGCAAATACACAAATCTCTCTTATCTCATCAATTCCTGTACTCAAAATTCAAGCAATAAATATATTGCCTGAGCTCCTGCCCAACTTTTTGACTGAACCAAAACATTTTTCACGCTCCTCCTGTGAGCACACCAGTACTTCAGAATACCAAAATTCAGGTTCTACTTTTTCCACATATATGACCATGAAAAGTCACTAAGATCGGTTTTGTAAACGTGTATAGGTGTCTTACAACGCAGATAAGTACCTACAAGATCTTTAAAAAAATCAGAGCTGGGCACCAGGATTTTTTTTTCCTTTTTAAAGTCGAGTGTATGCCTTTAAATCTCTCCACTTGCAGAGCAGGGTCCTTTATGGACACACACGTACACAACCTACCCATAAGAGAGATGCAAGCACATGCACACTGGCAGCGCTGAGCCCCCATGGCAATGGGAGCTGTTTGGTAACCAAGCCAAATGGGTGGTTTCTGTTAGTTATTTATAACTTTTTAAATTTTTAAATACATTCTTGACTTATTCTCCACCGGGTCCTTACTGATATCTTTCAGTTTTAACTCTGCTTCCACTCCAGTGTGCCCATACAGCAATGAAACCCTTTTACTATCAACATCTACATTTTCGTTTCTTAGCTCAAGTTTATTCTCAATGTAATTTTTGAGACCTAACTCAGGTGCCAGGTCAGTCTATCGGCAGAAATATGCTCTTGACCAAGCTGTTTCCCATCAACCTTTACAGATTTAAAGCAGCAGAGAAGGGAGAATGTTTGGTGTTTGGTTGGGATTTTTTTTTTTTTTTTGGTGGTTAAATGACGATAGGTTATATTGAATATTGCAACTCCAGGCATGTTCCTGTGATGATTTCTCAAGTGACACCAAGAGCACTGCCAGCACGCAGAAGAAAGTTATGGCTCAGTGTTGTCATCTTGTTTTCTTCAGAGGAGAAACTCATCACCCAACAGCACTGTGAGCTCCCTACATCTCACAGCACCAAAAGTCATTTGCAAGCAACAGCTTCTCCGGAGACAGCTTAATGAAACACCAGCAGTAACAGACTGGGTGCATACTCTGAATTCGCTTCAAGCACCATCATTGGTTTAAATTACCCCGAAGATTTGGATCATAAACACAATCAGTTACCACAGCTCAGCCTATGAGCAAAAATGTATTTATCTATGGTAACCAAATTGGTCATGCTCTGCTTATCCCTGCTGTTGCAAATACGTCTCTTAGTATGCGTGTGAAAGAGTGAACATTCATACTTGCATTAAGTATTTGCATGTTTATGAATAAACTATAATCCATTTGATGGTATTCTCCTTTCTCATCTTATTAGCCCTATAAGCTCTTCATTCAGTTTTTACACGTTGCATACCAAAAAGACAGCAAGAGAAAAACGCTGATGTCCTTATAAAGATGCACACAAGCGCAGCAAGTCTGCATAAATAGGAAAGACTAGACACAAACACTAGAAACCGTGGCCCGAAGAGCAGGAATGTCTTAGTTACTGGCACAGTAAAAACAGAAGCTGGAGAAATGTTGCGGGGGTTTTTTTTTCCTGTTTGTCTCTACTTGAAAGAGGGGTAAAAAAGACACGCATGAGTGATGGTAATGGAAGTCCCATTTGTGTCCAATTCACTGGAGAAACAGTACAAGGACATATCATCCTTGTGAAATAATTTGCCCTGTATTCCTTGAGCCAGATGAAAGTCCCATTATGTACAAAGTAGCATGTGCAGATGAATACAGATTTGGGAGATCTATTATTCTCTCAATACACACTGCTTCAGTGTAACTCATCTTCAGCTCTGTCATGAAAACAGGCTTCTTTCCGGGTGCTTCGTACTGTCATAATGTGTGACTTTTTTCAACTAACCTAGAATAGATTTGAAAGCGCACAGCAGCGGTGAGAAGTCATTCAGGATGAGGGCTCTTGCTGTGAAACAAAACCAACACATGCTCCTGAAACATATAGCAATTAGCAAGTGTGAAATCAAAAAATCACACCACACCAATTGTTAGCAAGGCATACAGAAGCAAAAATAAAATGAAAGAGCTACATCTTTATAGTCCTGGACAGTTTGCAATTCAGAATTATCTTTGTGAGCGCGTAACAATTTCATTCCGTAAGCTAAGGCTTTCTGCCTCATACTGACACATCTGAGCTCCTCAAAATTATCCTCTTCACATCGCTACGAGGTAGAAGGTGCTATTATCCCAGACTCTCTCCCCATTGTTAGTCTGCCAACCTGACAAGAAGTTTGTGGAGGAATGGAAGATTTTGAGATCTAAAGAAAGATTGAAGATCATGCTGGTTTCACTTAATAATCAAAGTTTTCTCCTTTTGCAGCTCTAAGAAATAAAACTAGGTCCAGTACTGCGCCTGGTGCAGAACAGTACATTGGAGCCTGTTCAGCCTATGAGTCGGTGTGTTACCAGTAAGTTTTAAGTGCTAACAGAGCAGCTCCTTCTACCATACCAAATTAAATAACAACAAAAGAAAAAATTGTACTTCCTACAACAATGAGGCCCCATTCTTGGTTAAAATCTCCTGCTACAATCACATTACAAATAATCCCAAACAACACACAAGCACGTCTCTGCCAGCAAAAAGCAGTCTGCATCTACACATGGTAAGACAGAAGTTGGAAAGAAAAGACCATGCTGCTTTATTAAGCTGTCCTAGAAAAGCCAGTAGCTATCATTCAGACGCGGGTCAGAAAAAAAAAACCCAGTCGTCCAATCTGGCATGAATGTAGCTGGAAATCAAACGCATACAATTCTCATCAGCACCTGCTACAGCACAGTTTGGTAGCTTTGGATGAGAGGATGGAAACAAAGCCACCTTTCCCATTCAAATGGGAATCCAGTCCGCTCCCCTTGGGTCCCAGTCTGTCAGGTTAACAGCAAGACCATCCCTCCTTATTTCACCCCAGGGAAGCTGCGATCCCAGCAGGGTGGCAGTGGTGTATGGCACACACCGTGGCTAACCCCAGCATTGCTCTGACTTGGCCTCACGGCTAGGCAAAGCACCGGCAGAGGTTTTTGCAGTAGATGAAAAGGACTCTGAGATCTTTAAAGCTATTTCCGCATCCAGTATATAAATTTTCGCTTTTGAAAATCCCACTGGCACCAATTTGTACCTTCACAGACCTAAAAATCTGTCCTTCATGATTTCCATACCATGGGCCAAAGCATGATTCCTGCAGCACTAGGCCAACTCACTGATGTTAGCAGTTGATTTATCTTTGTTAAGGGAACTCAGGTGTCTTACCTGAAGCTGAAAAACTTGAACTTATGTTTTGAAAAAGTTATTAAGAACATATTTGATACCCACATCTTACATGGTGGGGTTTGTTTTTTTTCATTTTAAGTATTTCATGTTAGCTATTCCAAGACATTCCAGCACGCTTTTGCAAAAGTAGCTCAGAATGAGATCTAGGGAAAAAGACCAAGACCACACACAGAATAATGATTATAATTCAAACAAAACTCCTCAAAGGGCAAAAGAAGTTACAACTGTGATAACTAATTGATTCTACATACACAAAAAATGATAAGAAGGATTTTGCCTTGGTAAGACATATTTTTTTTTTAAGAGGGATTTAATTAAATACCTCTCAGATCTTTTTTTTTTTTTTTTTGAGATTTTAACTGTCAGGCAGCATATCCAAAAGAAAAATGATACCATCCAGGAAGTAATTATCTGCAATAAGTGTGCTGTTTGACTTCTTTCCTGCTACAGTGATCTCTGGCAGAAGGAGGAAGCAAGGAAGTTGGAGGAGGAGGAAAGAAAAACTGATTCAGTAATCTGAGAAGTTAAAGACATTTCTCTGTGTCTCAATTAACAGAAGGAGGGTTTGTTCTGCTGGGGGAGCAGCACAAGGTTCATAAAAGCAAGGACTATTTTAGCGACTGTGTGTCATATTAGAAACTGGAGAAACATAGGGGGCTTGACACAGCTTTATTTGCCCTGGCTATATAGCCACTGCTAGCCAGAACTGTTATTACGTGTTGGGGGATCAAATCTGGGAGCTCCATCCACACAGCGCAGTCAGCTCTGAGTATGGGCAGATGCTGAAGCTCTTGTTAACCTTGGCTTTGCTTTTCCCTGGTTCAGCTGGCTGCCCTGGGCTGCCACACAAGGACAGATGCACAGCACAAGTCATTCTGGCTCTTCCCTTGTCTGACAGCTCCAGTGGAATCACAGAATGGTTCGGGTTGGAAGGGACCTTAAAGATCATCTTGTTCCAACCCCCCTGCCCTGGGCAGGGACACCTCCCACTAGATCAGACTACACCTATTCACTACAGAAATTTGTTTTTAAGTTTTCAACGTGGATGTATCGCTCATATTTGTAGAGCCCCATTCATAAATGTTTTATTACCCCTGGCTGGTTTATCTTGGCTCCTGTTATCCTAGATAATTGAGAGCTGAACTGAACACTCAATATTTAAAATATGTTTCCTGTGTGTTTTGATGATGTCATTTTACTTATTGAGTCCCGTCACTGGTTATCCCACACAGACTAATCTTTTGTCCTTTCCCCCAAAGACTTTTGCATCTATTATTTGATGCTAGTCTTTCCGTATTGTTGAAAACGCCTGCTTTCTGTTCTGCCAGTAACAGGAGACACAAGTCCCTATTTCTGCTTCTTTCTTTACTGTTGCTTGTACGTGACACTGTCTTGCCATAAATAAGCAAGAATTCCTCCTTTTTATAGAGGTTTGTAATGAATATCAACAGCTTCTGTCAATTTGTTTCATGTATATATTTAGAAAACACATAAATAGGACACAAATTTCATGTAAAGCTTGCAAGTGGTTTGCTCCCACTTTCCTCACCTTTAAAATAAATTTTAAAAAACAGTATATTAGAAACATAAGTGTTTTGTATCTGTGGCTGATTTATCTGTGTGTTGCATTCTACAGTCTCTCTCTCTCTCTTCCGTATCCTTTTTTTTCTCACTCCTGACTGATGTGGACTGATGTTCCTCCTTTGAAAAGCAAGCTGGGAACCTCATCCAGTGTTCCCAGCACCCAGCTCAATGGGCTTCCATTCCTACCAGGAGCTCTCACTGCTTCTTCAGTCTGCACTGCAGGCATTGAGCACAGCTACAAGATAATGAATCTAATTTTCATTCTCATTGTTTTGCTCCCCAAGAGGATAAGAGGTTTGTACCTCCCCTCCTCTGTGCAGAAGCATGTCATCCTAAACACGCAAGACCTCGATCTGAAGGAACACGGCAACTCCACAAGTATTTTTTTTTAAAAAAAAACCCCTTTCAGTTGTGAAACTATTTTCTAATGTCAGCAACGGTGGCACAGAAAACCCTTCTGCTAAGTCTCACGAAACTATGCTTTTGGACAAGAGAGCAAGAAAAGTCAGCCTGAAATAATCATATATTCCTCCGTGCATGATCGCTGCAGTGACTAATCCCAATTTGCTGCCTTAACTCCCTGCTTCTGTCTCCCTCCCTTTCAGAAGGCAGCAAGCCCGCCCAGCACTGAGGACAAATGCGAGTGGAGGAGAAAAGGCAATTTGTACTCATGTTCTCTCCCCCACCACGCTTCCTCCCACTCCAAATTCAGTAGCAAAGGAGTTATGTTTTGGTTGACTATTTGAGCCTAAATTCCCAGCTATTATGCTAACGAAGACCAATGAAGTAACATTTCTTGGTTGATTATGTGGCTCTGCTGTTGATAGTGCAGCTGAATGGGGAAAACTACAGAAAATCTGCATGGTTTGTGGTACAAATGTTATGTGGGAAGTGCCCAAGCCACAGACTTCTTAGACCTTCATTCAGTTTTCCAAGAAGTTTGGGAGCATTTCAGTCGTGTAACTTTCTTGCCACCCTGCGGGACAGGGTCACAAACTGAAGTTCAGATCTAGACAATTTCAATTGAAGAGGTGATTAAAGCTGATGTCGAGATTGGAAAATGCTCTGTGTTTCTGTGATATGGTATCCTTCACTGGAGAATTTCAAAGCACTTTCCTAATACATGTTAATGAGACCTCACAAGAATGCTATAAATACAATATCATGTGTATATGACTCATGCGGCTTATTAATTTTACATCACCTACACTGCTGTTTGAACAAGAGTGACAGAGCAGCATTCAGGCAACCTCCTCGGTGAGAACTTAGTCAAAATAGCAATACCCATGTCTTCAGGGGACAACCCGCCTCAAGGTTGACTCCATTTAGAGAGATTCAGGCTGAGAGAGAGGTTCCCTGCTTACCCCAGCCCTCCCAGTTGCATGATTGCCTTGCAAAGCAACAACAGTACAGTTCTCTTGCCAAAAATGTAGAGCACTTGCCTAACAAGTAAACAAGTTCTAAAGCAATGCATAGCAGCTCCTATGCTAAGCGTACCATACTATGCCAATGGTCTGTAGCAGGGTGTAAGGAAGAGAAGGAACTTTACTGGGGGATGGATAAGGATCCAAAAGGTATAGATCCTCTGTGGGACTTGATTTTAATTATAAAGCAGGAGAAAAAGCAATATATAATCTCTTAAATTTACCTATGCCTTTAACTAACAGACGTTTTTACTTAGCTTAATTAACTATTAATACTGAGTTCCTGAAAAGCCCTTAGTAATTTCGAAGTGTTCTCTCTACTCCTGTGGCAATTACCCATTTAAGAGGTTCTACAGACAGAGTAATAACCAAGATACGCAAAGGATTTGTTTGCATGGTACTTTAAAGGAACTGTGAGCCAGGCAGACGCTATTTAATTGAGATAAATAAGATGCTATGGTCGTACACAATGACGAGAGGTCATGTATATTAGCATGGGGTTAGCACTAGCACGGCTTCCTGCCAGCTTAGAGGATGCGTAGGTGAGCTAATGCCTGTCTGTAAACGATCATAAGCTAAATGAATGGTTAAAGGCCACACAGAGGGTAAATAAAGCCAAAATCACAGTAACTAGATTTCTTTAGCCCACTCTCAGTGGAACCAAGGAAGGTGGATCAAGCCACCCGTTTCACAGGGATTTTTCTTTCCTGCATGCAAGAGGATTGACATGGTGGAACTCAGCCAAAACAGGGAAGGCAAATTTTGCTGCAATATTCACAAAGGCGAGAGCACTGAGACAGGATGGAAGGAAAGGAGAAATACACAGTAACTGCACACTGCCCTCCCAAAGCAAAGAAAGGAGGAGGAAGAGGAGGAGAAGATGCTTCCTATCATCAAAAGGGGAGGAAGGACAGAGAGAGCAGCTTTCTATGCTTCAGTTGAACCCCAGGAGTCTCAGCTCCTAACTAGATATCAGTAACATACGAATATGAAATTGTAAATTAATTGTTTCCCTTTTATGTTTTGGTGACTCGATGCTGTTAATAATAATTAAAGCTTTATAATTTATGAAATCAGAGGCTAATAAAGACTAGTGAGAATGCCACTCTTCCCACACTGAAACCCATCCCTGTCTCTTGTCTTTGTGAATGGCTCCTCTCTAAACCTGAATCCAAACAACTCGACTTCCCAGTATTCAAATCCTAAAGCAGATTCTGTGTCTACGATCTACCCCTGAACTCTAAGTCATACATAATCACTACAAGTTTCGTTCTGTAAGTTCCTATGATTGCTAAGAATTCAAGTCTGACAATTTTGATTTAAACGGAGAAATATCTACTCTCTGCTTTTGACAATTCAAAAAACACACTGAAGTTTATACCAAGTTGAGTGATACATTTAAGCCTTCCCTGTAGTAATTAAAGAAGGAATTAAATTGCCATTTAAAATGTTTCTATCTTAGTCCAGATTGCTGTGCTGTAAACGCTCTGCATGGATGCGTTCTGTTTGTTTGGCAGAACAAAAACATTTTAACATCCCCAAGAATTTTGGCTGAAACAGTGGGGGAAACATCAGAAAATTCAAGTGCATCTGCTTGCATGTTGCAGCGAAACAGCACAGCCCGCACCTCATTAGCCATTCACTTGCTAAGGGTGATTAATCCGTGAAAAGCTAGGAAAAAAATTGATGACAAAGCATGTGCAATCACCAAGAGACAACCTGAGACTAACTCCTCTGCACTGGGACCAGTCGATCATGGACTATCTGGGAGGTGGCTGCTTCTGCAGGCTGAAAGGGTTCCTGAAAGGATTTCTCACTATTTGTAGTAGGGCACAATTTGGAAAAAGCAGTGAAACGCCTGTTGGAGTTAAAATTGAAATGGCCCCTATTCTCAAGAGCTAATAACTTTCTGGGGCAAAGAAATTACCTTAGGACCCTACTGTATTTCAGAGGAGGAAAGAAAAAGACAGTTTTGGGTTCAGGAGATGGAGAAAGGAGGTGGAAAAGCCCATGTGGTGGGAACAGTAACTTATTCCTTTGACCTGCAGAAGGTTGGGTGAAGCTGTGCAGTAGTTTGCCAAATGAGCCTAGCAGTTTCTGAACTTAAGGCTCCCATTTTCAAGACCAGAGGCTCCAAATTTGGTACTTTGCACGAATGATATCTGCAAGGGAGTTGTATTATTTATATGTATTTTAAATTAGCTGGTGACCTGAGCTGTATCTACGACAGTCCAAATGCAGTTTGCACATCATTCATTACATAAATGAGGTTTGAAATGAACATAACTGTTTACTCAGAAGACATCCATTTAGTGAGTTGGCATTTCTTCATTACCCAAAATATACGATAATTGTCCATGTAATTCCTTCAGCAAGTTAATTGCACACAGTCCTGCTCCTCGATGGAAATTATCTGTCAACCTCGCATAATTATTACGCATCGGTCTCAGTTAATATTCATTCATTCATTCCTGCTATTGCATACATAGGACTGTATTGAAATTGGCCTCAGTTCATAGTAAGGTGAGCACCTTTTTAAAAAAAACTATCACCATGAGGTTTTTTTACAGCAAAACTAGAAATATGACTCCTGATTCAATGAATGAAGTGCTACCACGGCACGTGATGGGGTGCTCAGTACACAAGAGGGAGGAACACCCTTGGAACGGGGAGCCCTGAGACCACAGCTCCCTGTGAAGAGGCACACACCTTTCTCCAGGTGCTGGGCACCACCGAGACTTGTCTCCCACCTCTGGATCCCTCAAAGCCGAAATAGTCCCTTTTCTGTCATGGAAGTGAGGGTTGCTGCAGGGTGCGGTACAAGCCATGGGCAAGCTGGGTGCAGATGGCAGCCTGGGGGGCCTCATGGTGCCTGGGCAATGACCCCCACCTTGGTCTTCTCCCCTCTCTCTCTGCGTGGGCAAGGTCACCCCAGGCTTTCAAGTGCCTGCCTTAGGACAGCACTAATTCCCACAGTGTCTCCACAGTTTCCCAGAAGGTTTTAGCATGCTCAAGGTCGCCCACAGCACCTGAGCCAGTTGCTTAGAGGTGACTGCAGTGTAAAGTAGTCTGATGTTTTTCAGAAAGCCTGAGCATCTTGCCTGCCCGTAGGTGAATTCACAGCAATGTATTTCACTTATATTCATTTCACTGTGAATAGTGCTCTGCGACATTATGGTAATGAAAATATAATATTTGAGCCCTGTGGTTCCCTAATGTCCTACACGTTAAAGATGTAATGGTCCTCCTACAGTTCTGCAATGACCCATAGCCCATCAGTAATTATTAAGACATACCGCGAGACCTCATAAGACCACAAAAATTCTGAATCTGTTTTGCTGTTCCGTGTACCTATTTTTTCATCTCCCATCTCAGGCAGGCATTTGTACCATCCAAAAAAGTGTGGCAAAAAGGTGGACTCTGATACATCGGAATAAATACAGCTACATCCCTTTTGCACACACAGGGTAATTACAGAGAGAAAGGTAATGGTAAATCAGGCTAGTCACATTCACACCTCACAAGGGAAGATTCCCTGTGCAGGCGGGATGGGCGGATGCATTTCTGCAACTGGAAATGTATTTTTCATTTTGCATTAAACCAATCAAATTAATCCTTCTTTCACTGGAAACAGCCTTTTGTTTCTAACAAGAGTTTGCTGCAAGTGCTGCAAGTGTATCTGTAGAGTTTTATCGTGCAAAGGGATTCCGTTCTGACAGGAAGCATCTCCTGCCCCTGCCATATCTGAGGCAGAGGTACGGATCTTGAGGGAAATTCCTGAAGGGTGGAATCGACATTGCCCTCAGATCACGTACAAGATACTACGTCAGGCACGTTGTTCACTGTCATCTCCAATTTATCCTATGTGACACAGCGCAAAACAACACGTACCACAAAAGAGAGAGAAAAGCGTGAAACAGAGTATGTGATACAACCTAGCAAATCTGTCAAGAATATCATATATATGTGTGTGTGTGTGTGCAAGTCCCAAGAAACCCACAAAGCTTTCAGATAACTAGTTCAAAATAAATGCAAATCCCGAAGCCCCAAAAAAATCTGACAGAAGAAGGTCTTACTAGCTAAAAATGTAAGTCCTACGAATAAAAAGGGTAAGCTGACAATCTAGGTCAGGTTTTGCCACCCATTGGTGACTGCACTCAGCCTTCCTGAACATTTTTCTTCCTGATCCTCATATATCCTTATGTTCTAACTCTAAAAAAAAAAATGCAGTGCGACTCTAGATCCCATACCTTTCGGTTAACTAAATAAGGGGCTTTGCCAGCCAAGGCTTTATAATACTGTATTTTTTATTAGATCCTTATAGAGGAAAATACTCTGCAGTGGAGTCTGTATTCAGAAGGGAACATAAATCCCCAGAACACGGACCCAACGCAGTCAAGCTCTTTATGATCATGAGGGCATCTAAAAAAGATACGGAGTGCGAAGTAACTTGAACAGAGGTGTATTATACAGATTAAAGGCACTAACTGCCATGAGCCCGACTGCAGAGCCTATAGCATTTTATACTCTGTGCCGTGACTAAATAGGAAGAACTAAATGAAGTGACTGTATTGAGGTTAGCATAAATCACTGCTTCTAGGAACCGCTGCGTTCTTGTCACCCTCCTCAGAGGATTAAAAGGAGCACCTCCCTACCAATTTTACTTCCCCTCGTAGACATCATATTTCTGTACCCATCATGGAGATCAGATACCACCAAGTTGCAGCAAATGTAGTCCAGTATTTCTCTTTGTATTGGATGAGAAAAGAAGGCAATCAAAATTTGTTTGATAAGAAAGCTCAGCACTCAGCAGCAAAGTGAATCAATCGAGGTCACTAGAGCCCCCACGGCTCAGTCAGAGACCAGCATTAACTGGCACCTCAAAATCCAGCTCCTTTCTCACAGGGAGCCGATAAGTTGCAACATAGGGTTTCCAAGATGAAAAGTGAATACAGAGAAACTGTTACATCTCCAAAAATCGAACAGACTGCCCGTCGCCTTGGTACCTCACCAGCCCTCCAGCAGGAGGACGGAGGAATGTGGGTTTCCATTTTATATGCTTTACATTGTATATAGGTGGAGAACACTTCCTCTTACCCTTCCCATCATGTCCTATCAATACAGAGGCAACAGACAGCAAAAGGAAGTTTGCAGCATCAGTGCAATATTAAATAGTTTTATGCCCCAAAATTTGGAAACTTAGAATAAACTTTCTCTAGATGATCATAAAATCCTCTACTTCAAACCTAGGTCCCTATGTCCACATGATATACGTAGTCTCAGTAGATTTAGTTGATTTTGGTGAGAATGTCTGACCATGAACAAAAGTCAGACAGAATTTTCTATTGAGCTTTGGTACACTTGGCTCTGTGTGTCTCAGAGTGGACCTCAATGCTGCTGTAAGGGTCAAGGTGATACTTAGAGTTGTCAGAGATACGCTAGTAGCTTTCCTGCCGTTTTTCTACTACACATACTAAAGGCAGGACTTTGTATTTAAGCTGACCTCAGAAGGTCCTACGTTCCTTAGACTCCGGTGAGAGGGAGAAACTGTGTGAATCCATTAACATTTTTAATATCCATAAAACATCCAAATAAATATCCAAAATTTAATATCCGAAAAAAAGCTGTCCTAGATGTACAGCTCAAGATGCTTCAGGAATGTAGATTTTAATATTAAAAGACCCTAATTTTTTATGTCAAGATCACAAAAAGAGCCTGGAGCCAATCTCACTCCCAGTTCAGGAAAGGAAATGCATCGGTCTTATTTAAATGTGCCATATATATGTCTAACAAACACTTGAAGATTCTGTCTATTTAAACCCATTTCTGCACATCTAAGTAGGCTGAGGGTCAAAAGCCAGGTTCAAATTTATGCCATTTTGAACTTACGATGGTGAATAATGAATCTTCAGCTGTTGCTCTGAGACACTTTTTCTGGTATTACAGAACTTCATCCAAATTTCCTGTTGCATTTCTCGTACTTCCCCTTCCTGTCTTGAATGGTTACCAGGCATGGAAAACAAAATAACAAAAAAATGCAGTGGCTGGAAAAAGTTCAGATCTAACGCTCGGCCAAGTTTTATTTGCAGGATTGAAGAGAAAAATTCTTATTTTTTTGGAAACTGCTTAGCTCAGCCCCAGTTATGGGACCTCAGAATGAAGATAATGACAGGACAGCACTATAATATTAGCTGCCACATAATAATAATTCTCTATGGTCTCTAAGCAAGTTCAGGGAAACATCTAGTGTGGTTTTGTACACTCACTCCACATCCTATTTCATTATGGAATTTCTTTAAAGTGGTCTAATTATCCTTTACAGAAAATACATAATTTTCAATTTTTTCTTCATGGCCCAGGAGACGGTTCCCTGAAGAGAAAGATCTGAAGTTTGCAGCTTTTTATATCATCACTAATTATATGAAATAGAGATCTGTCACCTGAGTAGGAGAAGTCCAAAAGAACAAGCACATGGAAAAATTGTGGTATTTTTGCAGTTTGAATTAAAGAAATAAACTATCTGGAAGAAAATTAGTTAGACGAGGTGCTAGATTAGACTCATGAAGTGTCTGTTTGATGCCAACTGAAAAGGAAACACCACTTTCTTGTCAGCAATATCTTACACATTTCAGCCAGTATAACCAAACAGTAATTAGCTTTCCATGGTCACTCAACAAGAAGAGAAAAGAAAGAAACACAGCTTCAGAAGACAGTTGCTGAATACTGTCATTCAACATTCTCTGTCTTTTAACACAAACGAAAACCAGTTTTTCAAGCCTTGGGGAAAAAAAAATTTGCTTTTAAAGGTAAAACACATAATTTATGATTTTTCAAAACCAACCCCTTTAAAAATACAAGAGTTGTAGGCTTCTAAGGCTATTTAAGTAAAGGTTATTGATAAAAATGGAAAGCCCTTGACTATTGAACTTATTTTCTGATAAAAATATTCATAGTAAATTTAAAAAAACCCACAAAAAAAATTTGAAAAATCCAGTGAAAAGTAGGTGGTATATCTCAACTTTAAGAGACATCAAGAACACAAAAAACTTACTTCTACAATATTTCGTTTGTGCAACCATGTGCATATTATTCCTTTGAAAAGCTATACCAAGTGCCAAACCACAGATTTTATGCAAAAGCTCTACAGCGGAACGAATAATGAAAATAGCACAGGCCAACCTATTTAATGCCATCTGCTCTTTTTGCATCACTCCAACTGGGCAAAGAGCAAGGAATGTTGCAGGACTTTCCTAGCTAGCACAGAGCCAACACGGGCAGCTTCCTCTGCCCTTCCCGCAGCTGCCGGCACGTCCCGATGGAGCCAGGGCAAGGTTGTCTTTGAATGTTATGGGTGGAAAACGCAGTTTGGAGGTATCCTAACCCCCCAGCTAAGGACAGCTGTGCCGCACAGACTCAAGGAACTCATTTTAGCACACCTTGTCGTGCATCCTTTTCTCATTAACCAGTACCTGAAATGCTTGCTTGAAAATTTGGCCCTGTAGTTTTGGCAAACCATAAAAGGCCCAAGATGACAGGTATTGGACAGGGTGTCTGGAGTGAGTGCCCCTCAGAGAACAGAAAACTAACTCATGCCTTGCTTTTCTGACCAAGTTCCTCTCCTGTAGTAGAAGAAAATGAGCCTTTCCCTAATTCCTTATCTTTCCTATTATCTCATCCTGCTGCTGAGCCCACAAGAGCAGGTGACAGATTGTGGAGAGGGCTTTTAGAGATATTGTAGATGCTTATCTGTTGTAAATCACAGCTTCATTACCTCCAGTGGAATATGCTGAGCTATATCAGCCGAGGGTCTGCCTCTGCGTGCTCCACTTCAGAGCTGCGGTGTTGTCACCGTCTCTGCAGAGAAGCTACCAACATTCGATTTGTAATTTAAAATAATGAAGAATGAATGTTATTATTTCTGCCACAGAAAAGGAGCTCCCCAACAGCAAGAAAAAATAATGATACTGAGCTTTCTTTTTAGCTGTAACTCTTCAATGGTTTTACAAAGGAAGAAAGTAGCATTATCCTGTTCCACAAATTAAGGCACAAAAAGGGACAAGTAGCCAGCAGAGCTAGTGGCAGATCCAGGGACAGGCTCTCATAGAAGGAAAAAAAAAAAAAAAGAAAGAAAAGAAAAAAAAGATATCCACAAGGATTTAGCACAGATTAGAAACCTACATAAAAATGATTCCGAAAACTCAACAACTGGAGGCCTTATCTCCAAATAAACCAAAGCGATCAGAAACATCTGGTGGCAGGAGGCGGGAAGAGCGTGCACATTTCTAAATATTTTCCAGTGCAGAAGGGGTGTCTTCCCTTGTGAGCTGAGCTCACAATTTCCCTGCGTTTGTCACTCTGGATTCAACTGAAACTGAATAAACTAGCCTTGCTTTTGAAAAGGCAGCCCAGGACGAAAAAAACCTAACCAACCCATATATGAAATTAGCTCTATTACCTTACTTCAGAAAATGAGTAAAGCGTAGCAGTCAAGAGCCAGCAGCACAGTGCCAGCATGCACATTTGTTCCAAGGCTGGATAAAGACCCATAAAAAGACCCCTAATGTAATTGCTGCAAAGAGTTACAACAGGTAGAGCCACTTCCAGCTTGGCACAACTTCAGGGGAGACTCAACTCAGCTCTGAACTTGACCCACTGTTTCACATCTGACGGGCATTGCCAAGCTCTCTTCTCTGCTCCATGGGGAGAGATGCAGAACACCAGCGATAGCCCAGGCTGTGGAGGTCCCACGTGGCTACAGCTCCCCTGGGTCTGCTGCGCTCAGGGCCCTACTTAGCTCCTCTAAACACCACACCCTGAGACAAGCCGTGGCCCATTCAGAATTTCAGAATCACCAAAATGGGCTACCAAGATAATTAGGGGGCTGGAACACGTCTCTTATGAAGAAAGACTGAGGGACTTGGGACTCTTCAGTCTGGAAAAAAGACGACTGAGGGCGGATCTTATCAACACTTACAAATACTTAAAGGGTGGGTGTCAGGAGGATGGGGCCAGGCTCTTTTCAGTGGTGCCCGGTGACAGGACAAGGGGTAATGGGCACAAACCTGAATTTAGGAAGTTCCACCTAAACATGAGGAGGAACTTCTTTCCTTTGAGGGTGGCAGAGCACTGGAACAGGCTGCCCAGAGAGGTGGTGGAGTCTCCGTCTCTGGAGACATTCAAAACACGCCTGGATGCGTTCCTGTGCAACCTGCTCTAGGTGACCCTGCTGTGGCAGGGGGGTTGGACTAGGTGATCTCCAGAGGTCCCTTCCAACCCCTACCATTCTGTGATTCTGTGAAAAGGGCCCTCGGTAATCCCACATTTAATGGTCACGTGAGGTCTCAGCGTACCGTGTATAGATAAAAGTTAACGTTTTGAATTCTAGGACTATGTATACTTTTTTTTTTCTCTAAAGTGAAAGGAAGCCATCTGGATTAAAATCTTCTGGCTGTAGCTGCCAATGAAACGCAATTAGTGTTATTAAAGTGTGACAGGTAGTCCCTGCAGATTTAGCCCTTTCCAGTGACAAATGACAACACGCGTATTTATGGCCGCAAGAGAATTCTGGATAAAACTTCCATCGTTTAACTGTCCAGTTATTAAGACAATCTGTATGACCAAGATGAGGAAGTTTATCCCACTTAAAAAACAAAACAAAACAAAACCCAACCAAAAAGTATGTTGGTATAATGCTTAAAATGTCAAAACGACAGTCTTTATTTGGGTTGTTAATGAAGATATTTGTGAGGCTTCTCCTCAGTTCATCTCATAATCACTAAAGTGCACTGATTTACTAAATCCTTTAAAATAATACCATAATCCTTATTTTGGGGGCTACGTTACTGCACAAGTTCATACAGGGAGTTCATTTAGGAGTTCCTAGCAGAGTTGTGAAGTGACTCTAGATATGCTAATTTCTTATCTTATACTTAAACCTAGCAGCTTGTCTAAACTTTTATAAACAAACGCTAGTCCAATCAATTCTTCAGCTCGGCCTTCTAAAGCTTAACTAGTCTTTATGTTAAACACATCCAGCAATCAGCTGTTTTCAAACAGCTGCCCACATATGGGCACGGTAACGGGGTCGGTGCCAAAACACCCAAAAGCAAACCAACCATCACTGGCTGGATTACAGCCTCTCCACGTGTCTCTTGGCCCCCTGCATTTCACCTGACACAGTTTCGAGTAAAACCTCATTTCTCTCCTCCTCCTCAGCTTCAGTTTGTTACTTCTGTTTTATGTTTTAGCCAAGCCTCCAAAATACAGAATTGAAACCATCGACGTCCCCATTACCTGACTATATACCCATCAGTGCATTTGAACCTGGAACCTGAATGTTGTTTTGGCTCAATAAAACATGCATCTATTGAAGTCTCAAACCGGAATTGTTTGTAAAAATGCAAGGACTCCAAACGCCAGAGTATTTATCCATCTCTAATTGTAGCTCACCCTCCAGCGCACTGCACAAGAAGACAGATTCGCTAATTATGTTTTGGAGGTGAGCTTGGCTACTCCAGCTTTGATGCTCTGCTTTGCAATTAAATGTATTCCAGCAGCCACATGGGGGAGAAAGAAAAAAATACAGCTTCCAGTTCTGCAATGACCTACTTAACGGCATTAAAGCACTGAGGGGGAGGAGGAGGAGGGCTGTGGGGGAGAGGAGGGGTCTAACTACAGCTTAATGCAAGCTGACACTTATGTGTGCTTCAGACTACACAGCAATCAATATCAGATATGACTTCACATCCTACAGAAAATATTGGTAAGACAAGGAAAGTTAATGACGGGAAGAAATTAATACAAGACCTTGGTTCTCAAAACCTGCAGTAGTTTTAATATCCCAGTCCTTTTCTGCCTGCTTTGCAATGTCCCATACCATGGTACTCCTAAAGTCTGTGTTAAATTCATTGTATTATTCATGGTAAGGGAACCACTGTATTGAGCTCTGTACAGTCACAGGGTCCCTGTCCCAGACAGCATACCATCTAACTAGACGAGCACAGAGATCCTCGTTCCTCCCTCTCAATGAATAAAGCAAGGCAAAGGAAGAGAATCTGATCTATTTAGCATCACTAAGCTAAGTCAACGCCTGAGCCACAGATTGACTCTAGATCTTCACGTCCATTTTTTAAGCCTCCCAACAACTTTTGCTTTTTTTCTTTTCCCCTCTTGGATTGTCTGTAAGCTTTAAAGCAATTAACCAGAATCGTTAGAGAAAGGAGTTGGCCATGGGAACATTATTGCATTGTGTAAGGTATCCCAGAAGGCACTGGATCTTTTAAGCACAGGATGTATTTTGGGGTATGGCTTCTCTTTTCAATATTCTGCTATGCTGGTTTATGGCATAGACAATTTAATTCCTGGACTTCATGCTAACCACAGTGATTATTGATGTTATAGTCAAGTGGAAGCCATGCCTAACGGTGCTATAGCTGGACTCTTCCAAAATGCCATACACTTGCAGCATGTGAAATGCCTATCGCTTAAATATGACGGCAAACGTTTTGAAAGCTTAATTGGAAGAGTTGAGCCAAACACATCAGTAAGCACTTAAAAATCTGTTCATTCATTTGTAGCTTTTTATATTATAGAATACAAAGAGAAGGAAACCCCTTTAACTTACATTGGCGTAAATTCAGAGTAACAGTTTGAGAATCATTCACAATTTTTTGATTTTTTTTTTTTTTTGGGCTACTGTCTTATGAAATATTAACATTCAGCCTTGCATTACAAATCTATGGGAAATATCATCAAATATAAATGTACAATGGCTACCTTGAAACACACCAGCTAGGAAAGCAAGAAAAGTGAAGAATATGATTTTTCATCCTTTCAGCCCCCCACCCAGATGAGGAGCAGCATCCAGCAGCACCGTTTGCCCCAGCCAGAGGAGTTTCAGCCTGAATTGTTGGTCTCCTTCAGTGTTCTCTTGCTCAGGAGCCGCATTGCTTGAAGGAATCATTCACATCTGCGGAACTTACTAATCCTCTTCTACAGCCACCACAGAAATTGGCTGTTCTCCCTTTGCCCAGCTATTTTTGAGTCCCACTACCTAAGGCTGTGAGCTTGTCATATGTGATAACTGAGGCAGGGTCAGACACGGTCAGTACTTTAACAAGAGACAGCCAGAAAGAGGTGAGATGCTATGGAGACGGTGCCAGTTAATCAATGGACAGCAAATTACACTTTGCATGATTCTGCACGGACCATCATTCCTTCAGTACAGTCAGCTGTGATATAATTGCCATGGAGCTGGAAACGAAGAGAAATACTGTTCCTACTTGAAATGACAGACAATATAATAATTTAACGAACAACCCTAAGTTAGTCAAAATCGCTATGATCTATTGCAATGGATAAATTCCTGAATTAATGCCCTGCGAGAGAGTTGGCAAAAAAAAATCTCCATTCAAATCACTGCTAAAATCCCATGGCTCAGTCAGAGGTTTCATCTAGCATCATGTCCACGGAGGTTTCACTTAGCATCATCTCCACGCATCACTGCGTTGTCACGGAGTTGGAGGAGTTCTAATCTCAAATTTACTCAGCCTGCAGCACGGCATCGGATAAACAAGGACTTGCTAAAGTCTGCCAATTGTACCTGTTTATAAATCTTTGTGCCACCAAAATCCGGGCGTTAAAATGAGCAAGCAATTGAGAACGTGGGGCAAAAGGTGTCATACTTGCTGGTTTTCTGAAGTGTGTCTCCCTTCTAGTAGGCGCTCTGTAAATGTTAATACTATGGCTTTTCTATAGTTAGAATTTGGAGAGGAGGAAGCATGCCCTGAAGAGGCGGAATAGAATTTCCTTGTTGTTTCCTTGCTATGCACCCAAGATGCTGTCACAGGCTGCCTTATAACACATCAATGTCTCGGTTTATCCATCAGTACAGTAAATTATGTACTTTGCCTTGCAGTGACATTAAGCCTCAACAGTTGTAAAAACTTTGCAGTGGTTGGATGGAAAACATCATCTAAAGTACACTGTATAATTAATGTGACTGCACAGGCTTTTCCTTCTTTTAGAGCAGCTTCTTCAAAAGCATTCTGAGCATCTAAATCTTTTTTTCTTTTCATATCAAAATGATTGATTGCATATTTAAAAGTATTAATTGGTTCTCTGATAAGGTTTTTTAAAAACCCTTAAAGCTTCAACATATCAGGAAGAAAGATTGTAGTTGCTCAAATAACTTAAAATGCTCACACATTTTCACCAGTCCTAAGTACACTCGCACAATAAAGACACTATTATAGGTGAGCTGTATGGTATTTATTTAGAAAAGGCTGCTCGTAAGTAACAGACTTACAATAAATAACTTGTAGAACATTGTGCACGAACTATAAAGAGCATTCAGAACAACTGATCTCATTCCTTGGTTTAATTATTCAGTTCTTTTTAGGCTTGAGCTACGTGTCTGGTATATTTGCTTCAGATCTCGAGAGGGCATTGACCAGGTTTTCTGAAGTCTTCTGCATTATTTATCTCTTCCTACCATAAGGGGTCTGATAGGCATACTGTTTCAATAATTAAATGTCAACAATTCATGCTGTTGGCCAAAACCCAGAGGACCTTAATAAATAAATAATAACATCTTGCATTTTTATAGCTTCTTTCATTCAAGGGTCTCAAAGTGCTCTGCGAATATTCATTAAGACCCACCCCCCACCTCCCCCCAACAGCCTTGTAAGGTAATTCAGAATTATTCTCTGCTCCCATTTTTTTCCCAACCGGGAAAACCGGCACAGGGAGAGGGATCAGCTAGTCCAAGGTCATGGCTCGAGCCAGCGGCTGAGGCAGGGGTAGAGCCCACATCGACAGCCCCTTCTGCCAGCTCCCCTCGCCAGCACCAAGCAGATGTGACTCCGGGGACCTCTCTGAAGTCACGGCCATATAAAAGCAGTGAAAATGGAGCAGGGTAGGGGGAAATCAGCATCTGCCCTAGTCTTAACTTTTGTTTTATGCATGTTTTATTACCGTGTTGCCAAACAAGATGAGGGAAAACAATGCTGCACGGTCCACCCGTCTGACCCAGCGCTGCCGTTTCTCTGTTACTAATTGCGGCGCTGCAAGCAGCAGTGATTTTGGTTAGAGCAAGGAAATATTTGATATCTTTTTTCCCAAACTAATCTGTCAAAATGTTCATTAGAAGTCATACATCTGTTTTATTCGCCTTTCTCCAGTCATCTTTGTTAGCATTGTTCTGCATGACCCCTTTTTCACTCCATACTGAGGAAAACAAGAATGATAATAATGATGTTACATTGCTATAGAGGCTTTCATCCCGCTGACATGTTGAGAGCAATGATGAGCACAGAAATGACATAAGAAGCTTTTCATGCGTCCTTTTCTGGAATTAGAACTGAGTTTCTGAGGAGAGACAGGCTGAGTCTGAAAGCTGAGTGCACGCCACTCGCTTTGCTCGCTCAGGTAGTTTTCAGCCATTAATTCTACTTCCAGTCCTCCAAAGAGACGAAAAACTCCACACAAAGATGATACCAACAACCAAATCAAACCTCCCACTAAGATTCTCAGCAACAAATACCAAGTTCAAAAAAGCTCCAATACTGTGCTCCGCTGCAGTTCATTTCTGGTTTGAATGCATTGCCAGAACGTTATAGATTTTTAGAGAAAGCAAGCAATATCCGGAAGTGCTTTCGCTCAGAAATAGCACTTGAGGATCCACAACCCTTCATTCATTTCAGAGGAACATCCATGTTTTCCACCCCTTACCCAAATGTCACGGTATACATATATGCACATATACCTGTATATAGTCTAAGTACCTACTGAATTCACACGCACATGCATAAAGTATAGCCTCAGACTGGTAAGTTCTTTTAGACTGACTAAATCTGAGCACAAGTCCCATCTGAGCTTGATCATTGCAAGTAATAAATAAATAAATGAAAGACAAGACTCTTGAAATACAAGGATATGAGGATATAATAAGACTATATTTAAATATTTAAGGATATATCATCAGATCAATAAAAATAAAATCCACTTTATACATTGTGAAAATTAGTAAAAAAATAATGCAAAACAGGATCTATGATGCTTTAATAACAGTAATTCACCCCTTTCTCCTGCAGGTTCTTTTCTCCTTAAAACATGTCCTTAAAAATACCTGTGCTATTCCTCTCCTTCTTTAATCTCCTTTTAGTCCCCTTCACCCTGCAGAGCTATAACTTTAAAGCAATTTAGAGAAAGCCTGTGTTCTTTTAAGTGAGTATCACACTTCTGTATCCGCTGCAATGTTTCTAAGTTACCCTTCCCCACATTCTTCTCATTAAGTCATCCAACCCAGAAAAACTACTAACCTTATTGGTACTTTCGGCTTCAGCTATGTGAGATACTGAGTTGTGGAACACAATTATGAAAAGATGGGAGACCACAAGAAGTCACTTGCTTGGCAGTGATGGTGGCAATGTGGTGGGTGTCAAAAGACCCTTTTACCATTTGCGCAACAACCAGTTGATTTATAAACCCATCGGCTCTGTTTCACCCAGATGCACACATATGATTTGCGAGTGCCCTCTAACTGAATTTAGATTCAGCATGTGATACTGTACCAGAATAACACCTGTTCTGTTGACCAGCTACAATTGTTTCCTGGTTTTCTGTATAGTTTAATAAACGGTCCCATCACAGCCCTTACAATCTAGTTACAAGACTAGTTCAAAGCAGAAAATTGTTGTTGTTGTTGTGAACTGAAGTGAAATTCATATCATTATCTCAATGGACTTGATGATCTGAAAGGTTCCTTCCAATCTAGACAATTTTATGATTCCACGCCCCATCCCTGGAGGTGTTCAAGGCCAGGCTGGATGGGGCTTTGAGCAGCCTGGTCTACTGAGAGGTGTCCCTGCCCGTGGCAGGGCGGTTGGAACTAGATGATCTAAAAGGTCCCTTCTAACCTAAACCATTCTCTGATTTTATGATCTAAATTTGGATTCATAAAGGACTTTCGAACTTGTTCTCTAAAAGCCCCAGTACATTTCGTCAAGGTCTCACACCTTACTGTTTATTTAAGATACTACTTCCCTGAAGGTCTTCTCCTTATAAGACTATTCTACGGTGTCCTTAAAAATATGGAGTACAATTGAGTTCCACCATGATCAAGGCTGATCGGTCCATATGTTTGTTGACCACTTATCCGAGAGTTTCACATCGATTTATGTCTTCATAGAAATCTGTATGTGAGCATGCATGCGCATGTGTGTGTATGTGTGTCTAACAAACAGGTAAATGATTTATTTAGGTAGACTTAAGTCTATCTCAGAAGATTAGAATATTGTCTCAGGACAGCAAACTCCTTAACACTGGATGCTTCAGTACTAGTGCTGAAAGACGTTTTGATTCACTTTTTATATTCCTCTGAATACTCTCTGCTTTCTATGTCGCCTTCTCAAGATCCAGCAAGCAGTACAAGACAAATATAGTTAATTTTGAAAGCAGACACTATTGATCCCATGTCACTGCTTTATTAAAATGACATTTTGTGCTACGCAGAACGACTGATGCAGAAGTTATTTAATCTGACAGATACTAGAGCAAGAAGGCAATAGCTGCTCACTGCATCATTATTCAACAGATAACACTTTAGCTGGCTTTGGAAAGGCCACTCTCATATAAGGGCTGCTGTAAAAATTGAAGCTACTGAACTAACACTTTATTACCCTTTCAGAATACATCATCCACCTTTAACATTCCCTCCCTCTCAGTAAAACTATCTTAAATCTAGTCAAAGCAATAGTGACTGAAATACTGCCAAACTCTGTTATTTGGATAAGGTTAAGCTACTAATCTGGCTCAAATAATGCCTATATTCTACAATCAGTTTTCTGTTGTTTTTTTTTTTTCCCATCTCAGTTTTTACCTATAGACCATAAATAAAATAAAATATAAAATAAAATTAAATATAAAATAAAATAAAATAATAAAATAAAATAAAATAAAATAAAATAAAAGCCTGTATATGAAGCGAGCAAGATTC
This sequence comes from Larus michahellis, assembly GCF_964199755.1. Taxonomy (NCBI): domain Eukaryota; kingdom Metazoa; phylum Chordata; class Aves; order Charadriiformes; family Laridae; genus Larus; species Larus michahellis. Next base: position 69,828,449 of record NC_133896.1, on the reverse strand, counting down.
TCAAATTGGACTCTTAAGATTTTCCTTTTTTTTTTTGGGGGGGTGGTGGGGGGAGCAGGGGGAAGTGTTCACACAAGCCAAAAACTTTGCAGTTTGAGTCTACAGGTATTGTCTGATCCACTCAGGGCGATTCCAGGCAGACTGAGTATGCAGAAGTAGTCAGCTATTAAGCTGAGACAACTACCATTCCAGCTTTTAGAAAATTCAGACCTCTGTCTGTTGCCCTGTTCCTTCCTCCCAATGCACAGTCTGGAAACTCTCCCAGAAGAGCTAAACAAAAATCATAGAATCATAGAATCATTAAGGGTGGAAAAGACCCTTATGATCATTGAGTCCAACTGTAAACCATAAATTCTACATAAGGAGAAGGGGCTTATCAAACTTCTAGCCTTACATGATGGAGATCACTTCAGCGATGGCAGTGGCATTGTTTGCATGAATAAGAACTACTTATACAGGGCTTTCACTTCCCGCACTGAACTCTAGGAAGCATCCACACAAGACAGGACAGAGCAGGGCCCTTGGGGAACAAAGCAGTACGGCCACATCAGAGCAGCACTTTGCAGAGCCTCATTAATGCTGCTGAGAAGCAGTTCATTCATATCTATTTCAGGTACCTCCCAGGTACTGTATGTGGACATGCCTTCAACCGCAGCCAAAGCCCACTGAAATAAAGAGCTAATTGCTAATCCCAATTATTTTTTTTAATTGAAAGAACTTGAGTCACTCGGGGTATGTCCACAGAGGTTTTTTGCAGACAGATGGGAAATTGGTTTGCCCAGCCCTTCGGCTGCCTGTGTGTAGCCCAGCTTCATCCAAGAGCCACAGAGCTATGATTAACATGACCCTGTGCTTAAGCTAATCAAGCTCTGCCAAGAAATTTCTTCATCCAACGAGTTAGCAGCCTTCACGAAGACTGATGGTTTCAGTTCTGCTACTTTCTTCTGCTCTAGGAAGGTGTAAAAATGAGCAGAGAAACTGGATTCTAGTGGCACGTGAACTTTTCAGGAACAAAGTTGAATTTGATCTTCCCTCAGACGAGAGCAGAGGGCAGACCAGGTAAACAAGCACAGGCAGAGAGTGAAGGGTAAAAAAAAAAGCATGAGTGGCTGTATGGGTGACAGGCCCATGTGCAGGGGTAAGCAGGAGGTCCTTTTTGCCCCACTGTGTCAAGCAGAGGCCATAGCTGCGGCGCGCTGCTGGAAAGCCTCCGCCTCCTGCTGTCCTTTTTTTCCCTCTGCCATGCAAGAAATAGACTGAGTTTGTAAAAAAGGAAATGGAAATCGGAAAAAAAAGTCATGGAAAACTCTTGTTTCTGGCAGAGCATGGCGATCAAGCTGTCACTGACAGGGTATTTCAGTTTATTCAGGTCGTTTAGAGGAAAGCTTCTCACCTGCTGACTGCTTTATAAGGAGAGATGGGTCACCAATGCTACGCCATTGAGGCCCGACAGCCCTACTGCCAGACCCAAATTTTTTTTACTTGCCAGCATAAATTTGATGAGATAGACAGCATGGGGACTTCTGTTTGGACCTGGGTGCAAGCAAGGAGCAATATGAAGCATAAGAAGCAGAGGTTTAAAGTCAGCAGTGTGTCTTCACCGACTTTTTTGATAGCAAGTCAAACAGACTGGATAAACCTTCCAAGGGACCCGATCAGTAGCAGCAAAACATTTCTAATGCAAACAACTGCGTATTAATAGCCACTCTACGGTGAGGATCCCATGTGATAAACACACCCATGGGAATCCAAGGCTCGTGCTGGTAATCTTAAAAGTTCCCAGAGGTCTGATTATTTCGCAGCGATGCTGCGAGCCTTGTCAAGAGTCATTGCTTAATCAATCTCTGCAGAATCATCGGGCTAACTGGCCTTTCACTGACAGGCTAACCAGCCAGTGAGCTTTACTTCTGCACAACTGTCATATGTTAACGGAGCCAATAAAACGTAACTGGCCATTATCAGTTCAATACCACCAGTCATTCAAATTGACAAGGTTTGCTAAGACGGAAGGAACTGAGCCAGCGATATATCTCCTGCGGAAAATCCTTGATTTGGTCATTTCTCTCCTACTGCACATGTTGACTACACATTTCTTTGCTGAGTGGCACCCTTTGATTCATAATGGTCTATTTTAGTAGCTGATCATATGCTCAGCTTTATTTTTGTAAGGCAAGAAGGCATCATTCTGGTTGTCTACTCTGACCCTTCACCTAACCCAGGCGAGAGAACATCAATTTCTCTTAAGCCTAAAACATCTGCTTAAACCATAACACACTTTTATGCAGATTACCAGTCCTGGCATCACCTGTATAAATTTTCCTTTGCATTATAATATATTAAAGAAAAACATGCATAAAAGAAGTAGGTATTACCGAGTTAAAGACTTACAAGTGAGGAAGAATCCACTACTTCCCTAAGTTGCTACAGAGTTTAATTACCCATAATATAATTTTTTTTTCGTATTAAACTCAGCATCAAATCCTCTGATCTAACAGAATAAAAAATACGAAGATCAAAACACTATGTAGTATCAGACGTCTCTTTCCCATGTTGGTTCTTCTAGACCATAATCAAATTGACTTCTTCCCTTCCCATGGATAAACTAACTAGACCGAGCTTCTTTAATCTCTCACTAGAAGGATGTTCCCCAAGCCTCGCATCACTCTCATACCTTTATGACTAAGCTTTTTCCAAATCCGTGGCAGCTTTTTTGCAGAGATACAAAAATCACAGCTTAGAAACAGCCTGCAGAGTCATAAGACCAGGCGGCTGGATATCATTATAAGATCCAACAGAAGCTGGTTTTTGTTAGCCCAGAGATAAAATTATTGGTGAAATCACATTTGTTTGTAACAAAGGAACCCTATAATTGTTAATGGAGATCGCTGATAGAAACGAATCTAAACTACTCAGAGACAGCAGAAAGAGATCTAGGAAGAACTAGAGATATTGAGAAAAGAAAGTTTGTTTTGTATAATATTCTCTTTTTTTCCCCACATTGGCTGAAGGGTGAAAATCCATCTCTGGAGAAATTCAGAATTAGCAAGGACCAGTTTGTTTAAACCACTTACCAGCTCCTGCTGAGGAATGGAAACTGCCTCTTTCCATACTGCCTTTGGTAAGGAATCCTCATTCTTTTGTTCAACTGTTAAACGTAAATGTGTCTTGCTCACAGGCTAGATTCAAGGCTGCTTGGCTGGAAGTATATCTATAATAAGGAGCAGGAAAACCTAATTTGACCTCCTTCTGTTCTCCCTCAGACAGTCCACATAAAACAAGCCATGGGAAACCTCCTGGAATTAACTTCATTGGGGGAAACCAGCAATAGTTTAAAGGAAAATGAAAGTTTGGCACTCAGGCATGAGTAGCAACGGGGTCATCATAAACCGTGGCCAGTGTGCAACCTGAGCCCGATGTGTCTTGCCACCCTGTCCCCTCGCGTGTCTGCAAAGTCGCACCAGCACTGCTGCTTCAGTGCTCTCAACACAAGGAAGGAGCTAGCACACTGGAACACGTGCAATCGAGCAAATGTCTCATTCTCAGCTTTTCCCCAGGCTCCGTGCATTTAGCGTGACATCAGACCCTGGCGACCTTCGTGTCCTGGACTGCAAACAGGATTTCAAGCTCCATGGCTCAGAGTGGTAGCAACCAAGGCTGTAGTCATATTGTGAGCCTTGACAAGAAGACAAAGGAAAAAACAAGGGGACCTGATAATTGTTCGTTATAATAACTGTTTACAATTCTGTGCCTTTTCGTCCCCTAAATTCTCTGAACTAATTCTGCTGATGGGCTATGGCAAGCTATTACGGCCCTGGACACATCATGACATCAGCTACAGTTGTATAATTACACTAAAAGTTAAACTTTTGCTAAGAAGAGGTTAAAAAAAATAAATAATTTTCTAAACTCCCATGATCAGGAAATAGTTGAGAACGTATCTAGAGGAAAAAAAAAAAATCAAGGCAGTACAAGCTACCTGAGTCTGCAGAGACCCTGAAATGACAAATGTCGTGGTAATATTTAACCTAGGACCTATTGATCTGGAGGCATTTCATCAGCACCATCCTGTTCCCTCCTGCCCAATCAAAGCGTTCCTTGTTCCCACAACACCGCTGCGCCCACTGGATGACAATAGGACTGTCAGGATGTCATAAGGAAGCATCACGTTATACTGCACTTAACATTTAGGATAGTTTTCAGATAACTATGCCCGACAGAGTAAACAGCATCGCCGTGAGCCTTGCATCATGTAATGCAGACCTGCATTTTTGTTTTATCAGCAATGACTCCTCCATTATTAAGATGTAAAGTCTACAGTGACAATTGCAGATAAAATCTTAGTTATTCTGCTGCAAGCGTTTTGTTCTATTAAGAATCCAATTTCCAGTAGTCTTGCTTTTGGACAACATTGTATCTGAGCACGTGCAAATTGGATTCAACATTAGAGACAATGCAAACCGGTATAAAAAGGACTTTCTATGTCAAAAGAGCCATAGAAATACTATGTAACTCTCTTGTAACCAAGAAAATACAACTGGGAGTAGTTTATTAGTGCTGGTTGTAAAAATCTCCAGGGTTTTGAGGTTTTTGGTTTTTTTTTGTAAGGGGGGATGGAGGGAAGAACGTGAAAGGAACTGCGGTTTTTCAGGTGGCAGAGCAAACCTGCCTGCCTTAAAACCTCAGAAATAATATTAAAATTTTAAAATGGCAGGAGGAGCAATATTAATAATTTAGGATGTGAAGCACGAGCAGACTTCCCTTCTCCTCGGTGCCACCTTCTCAGAATGCAGTTCGGGGCTCCGCGCTCAGGCAGGATGCTGGCTGCCACGACTACAGAGGCGGACTCACAATTTGGACCGTCAGTAAAAAGATGACCTCATTTGCATTCACTGTTACTCTTGTCCTGCTAATGACAGAGCAGCGCTTTTCCTTAGGTGGAAATTACTCTCCCTGAGAGAGGTTTGTGTACCAACAACAAATTATCATCTTTACTTCTTTGTGATGTATTTCGCTACAGAGAAAAGAATTTTATTTTGCGCTTGTATCAATATCATGAAAACACTTTGCATATTTTTATGTCGCAGCATGCCACTCGGCATTAGTTTCTTTGAAATTCTGTAAAATTTCAGCATTGGCTTTAAGGTTTGGGGGGAATTTTGGTGGATACCACCAAGTAAACCTTTCACTAGTCCGTTATTTTTTCTGCATTTAAGCGTGTACTGTATATGCAAAGAAATTCCCTTCTAAGGCATCGCACTAGTATTTGCTGTTCTCCCTGCATACACGGGGGGAAAAAAATCTTTAGCAGCTTTTCAGATACAGAAGTAGAATGCTAACATCTCCATTCTTTGCTCATATTTCAAGCGATAACTTCACCCTAAACACATGCTTGAGAAGTATAATTCCTCTAGGAATTTCTCCCCAGTCAAGTGTGATGTCTTTGAAGACTAACCCCCTCTTTCACCCTTACGTACCTGTATGATAAAAGAGAATGAACAATAGAAATTGTGATCTCCAAAGGCTAATGCCCTCATCTAAAGAAAGCAACTTACAAATTCATTTTTTATGTATTGTACCTAGAAGCGTTTTGCTGTCTGGTGTCTTGCAAGGCTAATTTGATCTACCCAGGTATGGATGAAGCACCTGTCATGACACCAGAGCATTATCATCACTTTCCCTTTTAATTTAGATGCAGTCACTCACAATCATCCCTGTATGCACATTGGAAGCCTGGGGAACTGCAGGGGACGTTTCTCCATCCTCTCTCTTCCTGCTCAGAGATGCAGCACGTGCTCTCTGGGGTGGGGAGAAGGCAGTGCCTGGCATCCTGCTGAGCACCCCTTTGCCAGCACCTGGACTCCTTTAACAGTGTTTAACTTGCTGAATTTATACATTTCTAATGTAAAACATCAAGGAGGTAGCTTCAGGTCAGTGATCACAGCTGGTGAAGAAACGCAGCCCACAGCTCCTCACCTTTCCACGTGGTCTGAGAGGCTACGCTGCCCAGCTCTGCAAGAAAATTAGTATACATTGAATACGCTCACAAATGCCATTAATTTCTCAGTCAAACCAATCTCTGGCGTGAGCGTTCCAGCAATTTAAACACCAGAGGGATAGGCTATGCATAAGCTGCCAAGCCGGAGGGAAGCGGGGTGACAGCATGGCATGGCAGCCCAGTACCCTGGCCCAGGACTCGCTGCACCAGGAGGTGTGCTGTCAGACGGCCGCCAAACCTCCTCGCTGCCGGCGGCCACGCAGGACCGCAGCAAAGGGGCCCTCTCAATGGGAACTTCCAAATTAATCTTCATCGAAAATGACTGTCATTGCTGACACAGATGGCCTTTCCTCTTGGCTGCGCCAGCAGCTCCGTGTGGGTAAGGATGCCCTACGTGTAAACGATCTTGGAGGTGAAAAGAGCTGCTGTCATGTTCCTGACCCTTTCAAGAGATGAGGATGGAAAGGGATGGAAAGGAGGACGAGGAGAAAAAGAGAATCGCCCTTCCTGGCAGTGGGAGCAGGGCTGTCCATATAAAAGCAAAGGGAGAAGGGCTGGGGAGGGGGGTGCTGTCACGCAGAAGCTGGGGATGTGACAGAGATGAAGATGTCAGGTAGCAGACACCAAATGATAAAGGAAGATTCAATGCAAACTTAAAACAGATTAAATGCCAAAAACAAAAGGCCACAAGCGAGACAAGAGCGCCTCTGGTAACTAACGACATCCGTCACTGAAATGCTGGAGTTTCCCAGTCTCCCCACAGGACGAGGCCAGCAGCAGAGGGGCGGCATGAAGAGGTGGCAGAGCCACCGGGCAGGGGACACCCACCTCGGCACAGTTCTGCTGTTGCAGTTCGAAGCGCTAACGCAGGGGCTACCAGCTCTCCAGCCTGGCTCCACAGAGACGGCCACTGCACGGCGGAGAACCCCACATAGAAATAAATACTGAAGGCCTCCTGAGACTCCTTCAGACACTGCTGTTTTGCTGGGTTATTGGTAGTGGTAAAGCAGGGGCAGAACATAACTGCGCAGACATAAACAGACTACTTCAATTTCTTTCAGAAATTCAGCTCTCTGGTTCTCTTTCCATTCCTTACTCCCCCTCCTCAGGAGCGAGCGAGCATTTGTTAAGCTTGGCTTTGAACACAGGAAAACATTGGATTGTAATAACCCTCCTAATTTGCTTTTCTTGGCAAGCACCCTGCGCCAGCCGTCCCCGGTTCTGTTGTTAGGGGATGACTATGAAGTTAAGAAAACACACACACACAAAGTCTCCAGTAATTATACGCGCAGTACCTGCTTTTTAATGCGCCGCAGTGTAATTACCTTTTTGTCAGCTCAACTTCATTCCACGCCGAACAGCTGAAATCCCTAATTACCAACTGCAGCAGCGAAAGTCTCCAATTTGCTCCCGAGGAAGCAGTATCATTAACCCAACTCATTATGTGCCGCTTGTCAGGTGAGAGCTATGGAAATTTCACCTGCATTTATAGGTTTCTTTCTACGGAAGAGTAAACATCACAGTCTGGATAAAATACTGAAAAAAACCCATTCCCCAGGGGCAAAACCCAACAAGCTGACCCAGGCCAGAATCTCACCAAAGCCAAAGTGTGCGTGAAAGACTTGCCAATGGATTTGGGGGTTTAGCCCTAAATAATGAGAAGTGCCATTTTCTTTATCAGCAGGGGTCAGAGTTTGGAATATTGCACGTATTAGATGAGGCACCCAAAGGGCCAGGCCCATCTGGGGCATAATTTGGGCTTTGACCCAAATTGTAGCAGAGCGCTATGTAGTTCAAGAGCGGCTCCTACAAGTTATAGAGTGCCCTGAGCAGAGAACATGCTAGTTGTCAAAAAGCATGCAATTTCCCGTAGCCAGCCAGGTGCCCAGAGCAAAATTTCAGCCAGATTTCAATTTATATATTTATATTCTGCCCAGCAAACATCCTCTGCAAGAAGCTGAGGAAAGAACATACATGCAATATAAACCAAGTGCTATAACAACTCGACCGAAAGCCTAGGTTTAAAACTAGTTCATTGCTATCTGCTCAGAGCTATGCTTCTTTGTGTTTCTCCGTGCTTACCTTCTCTATTTATCTTCCTAAGAAAAGGACAGTTTTCAGTGATCATTTGCATAGGGTCCTGTGTGTTGCATACTTCTGTGTTGGGTACTTCTGTGTTGGATACTTCCATAAAACAAAGCATGTGTCATTAAAAATTGTAATTGCTTCTGCTGTCACACTTTCAGTGGAAAGAAATTGAGATGAGCGCTCACCAAGTAATGGATGAATTTCAGAGGGACAAATATCTTACAATTTTTCCCAGGGGGTATTTAGTTTAGGGGGGAAAAAAAAAAAAAAAGTGCTTTAAGTGTCACTGTAGCTATTTCATGTTTCAACAAATATCTAAAGTTTCCAAGAAAGTGGCTTGCACAATAATGATTTTTAGTCAATGCAAGAAAATATTTTGCAGAAAGCAAATTTTGAATGAAAGTATCTGAATCATAAAATTGATTAAAAGCTTGTGTAGAGCTCTCCAGATGAAACATGGGCAGGGACTCAAAATGAAGTAACTAATAGGACTTCACTGATTAAAAATTAGGCAGTAAGACACAAGTGGACTGTAGGCATCAACCCTTAAGTGCAGCTAGCTATATTTATTTGGGTACCATCACAAATTTTTCTCTCTAGAAGTCCACGTGTACTTTGTGAATTGGTGAGTCACAGATCTATGGCTTTCCCTTGCAAACAGTGGGAAATACATCACTGCAATAGCCACAGACTAGGTTCACGTTCTTTAGTTTTCACAATCTTGCTTCGTGCTGTTGGATAGCAAGTGCATCTCAGAAGTCAGCACATGGATTCTGATAGGACACACGGAGGTGCTGAGCATTCAAAGAATTCCTGAATTTACTGTGCAGAAGTTCTAAGCAAACTTAAAGCCTTTGTGCTTTAAGTTTCTCTGCCATTTCTCTGCCAAAAACTCTACCGTTACATCGGCGTGTTAGGCATCTACAGGAGGTGATACTAATAAATTATTTTTTATGTGAACATACCCGCTTTCTCCCCTCTTTCCAGAAACTAAATGGTGAGATGAAGCAAATGACAAAATTTTAGCAACTTCTGAGCAGATTTAATTAGGGAAACTCCATTTTATTGCAGACAGACTGTCCTATTTAATCTCCCACTCGCAGTTTTCCTTCTCACTGCATTTTTGTGCAATTAAAAAAAGACAAACTGGAATGCCAATTAAATGCCTTCTGAAACAACAACGACTCTTTCTGACACCTGTTAAAAAATGCATGAACTGACACATTTGCAAACTCATTTCAGTGTTTCTGCAGTGGCCCAAATTGCCTTGCGTTCTAGGCTGCTGCATTTTATGCCTCGGGAAAGCAGAGAACACCAGCGACTCTCACAACCTCTACGTTGCAGTACTGTGAGGCAGCAGAAAGGAGAGGGGTTTCCTAAAGCATGTGCTGAAGCAAGAAGGAGCTGTGGACTTTAGGTTTTCAGTGGCTTGGAGAGAGAGAGAGGACAGACCGTCTCTTTCTCCCCTGATTGTTATTTGTTTGTATTGATCTACCCCAGACAGAAACTCCGCAAGAACCACCATCCAGCTGCCCTTTGCCAACCCTCTCACCATCCTCAGACCCAAAGAAATCCTCTTAGTCCTTCCTCCTCCCCACGTGGCATCCCTTCCGCGCTGAGCCATCTCAGAGAGGAGAACTTTAAGCCACATGGTAGTGGGAAAGATGATGAGCTTCCTCTCTGAATTGACAGTCACTGGGTGTATCTGACGTTTCAGGGTAAGACAAATCCAAGATAAAGCCAGACGCTCCCGGAAACAATCCTAATATTATTCTCTGAGGAAATGATCAGTTAATGGTCTCCACAAGTTTATAACAAGACTTCTGAAGTTTGAGACAGGTGGTAGCTCTAGGGATGTATTATTCAGCCACTTGGAGAAGGACAGAGGTTGGATATAAGGAGGTCTTTTCTCCTGTGGCACAAATTTCAATCATACCAGCAATGATGATAAACAAGGAGAGACCATGCCGTGGCCTGGAGGCACAGTATTTGTACACCACATTGCATCACTCAGGGTGGTTATTTCCAACTTGAAAGTCTCCCCCCGTTGACACACAAATGAAGGGACAGGCACAAGATGGCCTGGGGGTGTAGGCAGGAATAAGCAGGTGGAGGGTATGGCTGGGGGACCAAAAGGGACAGCTTTCCTGGCACGGCTCTCGCCAGCACCAAAGGAAAAGCTGGGAAACTGTCACCTTATGGAAAGCAGCCAGTGGAGAAGCTCCACGGCCACGGTGCCTCGATCAAGGTGTTCCTGCGGTACGGCTGCTCCTTGCTGCCCTCCTCCCAGCATCGCCCACCCCCTCCACCCCACAATCCTGCCAAGGCTCTGGAGCCCTGGTCTGAACCCAACCATTAAACTGATCTGGGTCGAAGGAAAGACTCATGAGGAAGGAGGGGGAAAAGCCTTGGGAGGAAAGGGAAGGGTAACCAGCATCATGATGCTGTTCAAATCTGGCAAGCAGGGTCAGGTCTCGCTGTGGCACCAGGGCTGGGAACAAAAGGGAAGCAGGGGAAACCCAAAGCCTGCATGGCTGCCAAAGCCCCTGGCTTTGTAGACAGAGTCTGCTAGCTGAATCACCCCCGAACTTTCCAAATCTTGCCAAAACTTCAAAATCAGGTGTTAAAAGTCTGTTGACTTAATAATTCATTCTTTCTGCAATTCTGTTCACTGTTCCCAGCACCCATTTCATGCTTTTCACCCCCCTCCGCTGGTGGGGGCTTTGTGCAGCCGCTTCCACCTCTGCAAAGCAAGTGGAACCATAAATAAGTCATTGGTAAAGAATCAGACTTGGTACAAAGAAAACACTGCTTCTTCTGTAGTAACCACTCGCAAAACAGGCCCTACACCAGCTTAATTATGCCAGCGCTGACACTGCTAAAAGGCATAATCATATCTTCCTTTCTAACAGGCGATTTTTCTTCTGTGCTCTTTCCTTCCCTTATGCTCTGTTTTTTTCTCCACTCTTACCAAAATTGCTGGATATTTTCATAAGAATCACACAAAGAATTATTGTGTGTCCTTGCATTTTTCATCTACAAGCGTTAGGAAAGAATTTCTCACCTTCCTAAGCACTGCTTGGCAACATTCAAAGATTATTGCATCTAGTGGGAGTACCAATTACAATCTGTTTTGTTTTCTAAATATGCAGGTTCTTTAGTTTTTGCCTGACTTGAACATCAGTAAAAGTGATGGGACATTGTTCTTTCATCTTGCAGAAAGGAAATGAGATTAATTTTTTTTTTTCCACTGTTCTTTACCAAGATGAAACAGAGCTTGCAACATTTTCCATGGAAAACAAGAAACACAAGGTGGGAAGAAGGGAAGAGGGCAGCAGGGAAAGGAGGAAAGGCCAGATTTAAAGAAAGGAAAGGAGATGGGAAGGTAAGACATTCCCACTTGACAAGTTGTTGTTGACTTTAACTGTAGTTGAACTTGTTATTTTGCTGTAGGTTTCATTTGTTTCATCTGCTGGAGTCATCGTTTTCTTTCTGTACACATGCTAACAGGGCCTAAAAGAAATTGAGCTTATAGTCAAAAGAATAAGGATGAGTGGTGGAAAACTAGAGTTCAGGTCCCTCTGCTCACAGCATCCCACCCAAGGGGCTTGATTCCCAGCTTACAAATTCAGTCGCTCTTGTGTTGGAGCAATGCATATTATAAACACAGATTGTGGCAGCTCCAACTTGAAAGGCTTGAGAGCACCACCATGAAACCATCAATAATTTAGGGCATTTGCTTGTGAAGTGGCAGCCTGCTGAAACAGGCGGAGGACCTGAGGGTCTGCACATCTCAGATCGCCTCTTGCAGAATCACTCTCTCTTTAAAACTAGGGAGTTCATTTTGCACACGGTAAATTTTTTCGGTGAGAGTCTCCTTGAAATCGATGCACGCCTGAAGAGAGTTCTGAGGAAGGAACAAAAAAAGTAGCCCAAGAAATTATTCTTAAAATAAAGCTAAGTTTGAGGCACATAACACACACAGCTGTTTGCACAGGAAGATGCAGCATTGTGCCATGTCTTTGAATTTGAACCAAAAAAACCCAACAAACAAACCCAAAAGACCTCAAGAAAACCCACACTCACATAGTGGTTGTCTGTATTCCTTGCTTTCGTATTTTTTTATTTTTTGCTGGCCTTTCTTGCTGCCAATCAGATTTCCTTAAAAATAGATGTTTGTGGTGGTGGCATATACTGTTCTCCCCCTGCATCCAACAGTTAAGCTACGCTGCACATCTGCTTAGTCCTGTCAGCTCATATCATGGCATCACTCCATCTTCAACCACCTGCAGCTGCAACGCTGCTGATCGAGCTGCCTGGCTTTGTCTTTCCTAGGTAGGTCTGAGGCTGAATTTGCCTCTGTATTTGTGTTTGAACAGCACCCAGCACAGGCTCACCCGTTTAAGTCCCCAAACTGCATGCACTTAAAAAATTTCCCAAGATCTGAAAATATGAAATGCCGCAAGAGATTCCACGTTTCAGTTTTGTGGTTTTTGGTTGGGTTTTTTTGTTTTTTTTTTTAAATTAGGAAGTTAAAATCTATTTTTCCTGCTGTAGGCAGAACCTTAAAAAATCTAACCCCAGCTAGTTCACATACTGACCTGTGTGTTGCACGCTAGCCCAAAGCAGAAGTAAGTTCAGAGAACAAAAATAAAACTATATCAAAACAAAAGTTCACATACAGTTCTTGACATACTACATTAATGACGCATGGTATCCAAACCAAAACCAACCAAAATAATTCCTAGTCCTTGACTATAGGCCTTCAGCCTGGGCTGATGGTTAGAATTGCTTAAGAGGTCATTTGCAAACCCTTCGCCACTGTCAATTTATTCTGTCAATGTATTCTTTGATGCATAGGACCTATTAACCCAGTAAGCAGGCCCTTTGAACTTCAGAATACGAAGGTGACCCCACAGGTCCCTGATACCTCAGTTTCTGCCAAGTTTGGATCGTACTTGCTGAAGCACAGGCAGACCTGCAGCATCGATGCTGTGACTCCTTGTTGTGTTTAGGGGCCCTGACGTGCCTTTCCCTCTCCAGGAGGGAAGACGAGCCTAGGCCAAGGGGCCTGTGGTCCAGAAAGCAATTTGTAGAGGGAAGGCCCTTTTTTGCAAAGGAACGAGGTCAGTAGCTGACAAAATTGCAATTACAAGTGTTTGCATATCAAAAAGCCTTGTTTGAACCTGTACACGTTTAAAGGAGGCTTTACCTCAGGCTGACAAGCTGCCTGTAGTTGCCTTGGTGCACATTTTTCATTTAAGCCTTCAACATAGGTAGGGCTCCAATATGCGGTATACAGGCTCTTGTACGTAACACCACCACAACACAGTAACGAGCCACTGATGGGTAGCAGAGAAGCAGCTAAAAGCAGGCTTATTTTGTAGCATTTTGCATTTTGTTATCAAGGCAAATATGACCATTATTGAAGCAAACAAAGTAACACACATTTGTTTCCATCAGATGCATCCTGGGGTCATTATTCACTGCCATGATCAACATTCATTTTCTTTTATGTACAAGAGGCAGTGGTGACTAATTTATTTACCAAAGTTCATTGCTTCGAGAAAGAACATTTTATGATTGATGCTGGACACCCTGTACTACAGTCCTGTGACAGAAAATTAGTATCTAGCATCCTTACGAAAGCCCCCTCTGCAGGAGGTGGTGTCATCTTTTTTGATGAGTATTGTAACTAATATAGCCGCGATCAAGATTTGAACGCACAAGATGTTGTACAGAGTAACAATTAGTCCTTTCCCTAAAGGAGTTTGATCATTACAAAAAACAGACAGACAAAGTGCGGGAAAAGGAAGCGTTCGCTGAGGAAAATAGCAAACACAGTATAAAAGGACTTAGACAATAAAATAACTTCAGGTATTTTGGGTACTGTAAAGCTACTTCAGGTATTCAGGTACTATAAACAAGTAAGACTGAGATTATTGAAAGAAACCAAAGGCAGAGAAGAAAAGTTACTGTACATCTTCAAAGTTCCATTTCTGTTTTTTTTTAACCGGATGTTCATTATTTCTACAAAATTTCTACAAAATTCCAGGTTTAAATGGAGGGTTGGACCTGATGACGGCCAGAGATCCCTTCCTGTTTAAACAATTCTATGGTGCTGTAACTGCAGCACCAGCATGACTAATGAGGGATCTCCCCGTCAATCAAGAATAAAAATAACCGTAGAGAGAAAAATAGAAAAGGAAAGTATTTCACATCATCTCAGGGATTGTTTTTGAACAGTGTGCCTAACCATAACAAATGGATATGGCCACATACTTAGTGTCTTTCCTACAGCACTCAGATAGAATATAAATAACGCACAACAAAGGACAGAAAAGCAGCACTTAACCAATCTCCATCAAAATCATGTAGACAGACTGACACCAGAGAGTTAGCAAAATAAATCCATCTAATAACAGCCTGCAAACTGCACGATGCTGTCCACCCTTAAAGGACCATTTCGCAGGAATAACCTTTGCTAAAAGGGACTCTAGTTCCAGCCTGGGCAATGCTGAACACCTCAGCACTAGGGCTGCACAGACTGATTGCCTTAGAGGCACTCTGAACCTCTCATCCAGCCTCCTGCGCTGCACAGCTTTCAACCAACCAATTTTTGGACCCGGCCCCACGACCCGCGGTTGAGCTGGGAGGTGTCACCCGGAGCACCAGCCGGCACTTCCCAGCGGGGAGGGCAGGCTGCACCTTGCAGGATCAGCCCTTTTGGAGGTGAAAGCCATAAGGCGCGTTTAATTCCAGCAGCGGCAAGCGCAACACAGCTGCGCCATGTAAAATACCGGCGTGATTAAGCGATGTGGAGGAGAGGTAATTACTCATTGCTGGGTCACTGGAGGAGGATGGCTTATATACTCACGAGGAACGCAGGGAGAGGAGGATGCATACGTAAGCAGCCTGACAAAAATGTACTGACATTTCATAGACACAAACCTGGATCCACTTGGATTTCCGCCTTCCCTCCATCAACAAAACGCAATCTAGATGCAGAGGAGAAATTACTCTCCCTCCCACCTCGCCGGTAGCTTTATTATACCTACAGCAGCACTTATCCTGCATGTTCAGTCTCATTAGCTTCAGTAGGGCTCTTCTTACTGCGAGATCAAAGGAGTCTTTTCCTGGAGGGTTTGTGCCATTGATAATTTGGATATCTGCAGTAAACTTAATCTATCTGTGCTACACCATAGAGATTTGAGGCAGGGGAAGATTAAAGTGATTTGCCTAAGACAACAGACGCAGTTTGAAGAAATTGAGCGCAGGTTTCCACAAAGCCCAGGCTTAAAAAAGAAGTCGTCTCTTCACACATTAAAAGCCCCCAAATACACATTTGAAGAATTAGGATTTTGCTATTGCTATACTGGATATATCTAAAGAGGACGGATTTGGAAATAGGCTTACGTTTGTCTTTTTGACGCTTTTTTACCCTTTCCTTCTTTCCCAGCGTATCTTAATTTTGACTGTGAAAGGCCCAATCAAATAGGTCACGCAAGTCTTTTGCATACGTATCTTATCAGCAGACAACAGCTCTGGGAGAACGCTCTTCTGACATGCTCGGCCCTGCTAAAATGACTGAACGAACACTTGCCAGTTTTTACAGTTATTTCAGAATACGCTGCTCCGAGGGGAGGTTCAGACGGCTGTCGCCTTGCCTGGTGGTCCGGCTCTGGCTGTGACCACAGAGCACCGGCTCCTCTGCAAAATGAGAGGGGCCACCAAGCAGGCAGACGTGGCCACGAAGGGTGGAACAAAGGGTGGCGCGTGGGTGCGGGGACAAATAACAAGGTTCCTCCGGATAGCGCTTTTAGGTGTTCCATTTCTTCAAAAGGTTTAAGAGAGAGATATAGGTGTGACAACAAACATCGCTGCGGCTTTGATAATGACATTATGCACAGCTAGCCTGTTCTTTGGCTTGTTAAATTCAAAGTTTCCTGTGGGTAAGAAATGAACATTACTTTGTCACTGTTTTCAGGGCTTTCTGCCATGTTAATCTGATTATCTATGACAGTTTCTGTCAGTTTGTTAGCAAAGATCCAATTATTCTGCTTGGCTTTTAAGTTCTTGCATATTTCTGGCTATGGGCCTGATTCTGACTTCTTTGTCCTCATGCCTTCAGTGCAAATTTTAATGTATAAAAACCGCCACAGGATCAGAACCGATACGCCAGTGTTCTATACCGAGCTCGTAAAAAAAAGGATGCATTCTTCATCCCTAGTAAGCGTAAACAAAAAATTGCAAAACTGACAGCTGAAGGAAATAAATAGCCCTGGACCTGATCTGCCTACACTTCTGTAACTGAAATTTACTGTGGTGGGAAAGGAGGGAGGTAGGGTTTTTTCCACCTTCCTTAAACTTTTGTTAAGATTTTTGGCTTTCCCTCCATGCCAAAAAAGAAGAAAAATATAGTATAGTTCTCTAAGTAAATATGACACCTTTTAAACATAGAAATAAAAATAGAATCGGGTAGATCCATCTCCAAGGCATTTGACATTGGAGACAGCATATTCAGTCTGTTACTTTCTCTCTTACACGTAGCTTTTCTCAGATACAGGTTTGCGTGGGACAGACGAATAAGACTGGAAAGTGGCAAGCATATAGTAAGCTATAAACAGACAGAATAATAAATGTCCATATCATTATAAACTGTTCAGTGCCTAATCCTTGCATGTCACTAGCTTTTAATTCATCTCTGTTAGAGGATCCAAAACTAATTTGCCCAAAGTCAGTTGTCACTTCTAAATGTCTTTGTCAATAAAACCAGTAATACACAGGCTTCATCAATTCCTGCTGGAAAACTCAGTACCTTTCTCATTCTAGTCTGTTCTAAATGTAAATTGTTCTCAGTGATGTCTGTAAATAGTGCATGTCTGTGCAAGAGCTTTTTGCTGAAAAGGACAGCCCACCATTTCCTACAATGGTGTAGCTCCACTGGCAACATCATTAGCAGGAGCTCGGCACGACAGTCTTCTGTAGGTACTTAATATAATTATTTAAAGTTTTATAAAGCAACTGTAAAGGCAAAGGGGCTGGAAGATGAAGGTCTTTTTTTGGTTGGGCTCTATGTCTCTATTACTACTACTAACCAACATTAGGTTAGTAGCAGGTGACTAGTAGCAGGTGTCCCTCAGGGCTCAGTTTTGGGGCCAGTCTTGTTCAATATCTTTATTGATGATCTAGACAAGGGGATTGAATGCACCCTCAGTAAGTTTGCGGATGACACCAAACTAGGTGGGAGTGTTGATCTGCTTGAGGGTCGGAAGGCTTTACAGAGGGATCTAGACAGGTTGGATCAATGGGCCAAGGCCAATGGGATGAGGTTTAATAAGGCCAAGTGCCGGGTCCTGCATTTTGGTCACAACAACCCCAGGCAACGCTACAGGCTTGGGGAAGAGTGGATGGAAAGCTGCCCAGCAGAAAAGGACCTGGGAGTGTTAGTGGACAGCCGGCTTAACATGAGCCAGCAGTGTGCCCGGGTGGCCAAGAAGGCCAACAGCATTCTGGCTTGTATCAGGAATAGCATGGCCAGCAGGAGTAGAGAAGTCATCGTGCCTCTGTACTCGGCACTGGTGAGGCCTCACATCGAGTACTGTGTTCAGTTTTGGGCGCCTCACTACAGGAAAGACATGGAAGTGCTGGAGCGTGTCCAGAGGAGAGCCACCAAGCTGGTGAGGGGTCTGGAGAACAAGTCCTATGAGGAGAGGCTGAGGGAACTGGGCATGTTTAGTTTGGAGAAGAGGAGGCTGAGGGGAGACCTCATTGCCCTCTACAACTACCTGAAAGGAAACTGTAGGGAGGCAGGGGTTGGCCTCTTCTCCCAAGGGAATAATGACAGGACCAGACGAAATGGTCTGAAGCTGCGGCAGGGGAGATTTAGATTAGATATTAGGAAGAATTACTTTACTGAAAGAGTGGTCAGGCACTGGAACAGCCTGCCCAGGGAGGTGGTGGAGTCACCATCCCTGGAGGTATTTAAGAAACGTGTAGACATGGCTCTTCAGGGCATGCTCTAGTGCCCAAGATTATTGGTTTGTGGTGGGGTGTTGTGTGTGGGGTTGTGGGTGTGGAGTTTAGTTGGTGGGTGCTTTTTTTTTTTTGTGTGTTTTTTTTTTTTTTTTTTTTTAATGTGGGTGGACTCGATGATCTCAAAGGTCCCTTCCAACCACTAAGATTCTGTGATTCTGTGATTAGTGATACCTGCAGTAGTTGGCATTTCCCCTCCATAATCCCCACCCAAAAAAGAAATGAAGAGTTTAATTTGGTAGAGTTACATGCTTATACATCAACACATAAGTTCATGGAAGAAGTCATGACACCCTGACACCCACGAACTTTAGTGCCAAACTCCTGAGGATTTCCTCACAAGCGGCATTTCATCAACAAACCAAAGCTCTCATTCAGTCCCAGCGATTCTCTCCTCCATCACTGCCTGTCGTTTTCACTCTCTGCAAGATACTGGCAGTGAAAGACATGCCCCAGGAAGAGTAGGCTTCTTCACAGAAGGAATTCCTATTAATACATACTTCTGGTCTATGACAAATGCTTGCAGATAAGGGCTTCACCACCAGCGTTTGGGAGCAGACACTGCTCTCTTCCCCACCCCCTCTCCCCTTTTGGAGGGTGATACAGGTTAACTGTCCCTTGGGGCGACGTATCGCTCGATCAACCACAATAAGCATGATACCAATACCTTCTATTAACAATCCCCATAAAAACTCTATATCCCACCAACCAAATCAGGAACTTAAGTTTAGCAGCCACTAGAATTAAATTGATAATATTTTTCTTAAACTTTATACAGTGGGTATAAGTTTCCATCATACCAGATGTCCTACTCAGCAAGAACACTGAATAGCAAGCCAAACTCCATTGCTAAATATTAGGTGCAATGTTCTGTATCATCACAAACTCCAACATCTCACTCCATGATAATTTGTTTGCACAGTTCCTTCCAAAATCAGCCTGATCGTATTGGGTGTGACTTGGCAGAGACTCTTCAAAGTCAGCGGAGTACTGCCAGCCGATCTCACCAAGAGTTCCATTTCCACACATCTTAAAAATGATAAATGAAAGAGAAGGCAATAAAAACCCAGCATTTTCTTCTCTGGGGAATTTTAAAGCTTGAAAAAAGTCTTCTCTTTCAAGTGCAAGCATAAAATATATGCTTGGATAACAGCGAGATTGGGACTCGAATGTTAAGAAGGAAAGATATTCTGTGCTGCTGCTGCCCCTTCATGCTTACTGCCCCTCTCCCAGGCAATTATGCCTAAGAGAATCAGGGGAAAAGTGTGTGTGTGTGTGTGCGCGCGCGCGCGCGTGTTCAGGTGCATGAAGAGTCAGGGGGAACGAGGTAATCAAATCTCACAGCTTCAAAGCCTAAATTTATCACTAACGAGGGTTAGAAAGAAATCCTGCGAACTCTCCCACTCTGCCTGCTACGGTAGCAAACAAACCTGTGCTCTAGTGGGTTTTATGGGGTTTCATGTCATCTCAGGCTTCACGGCTGCTGCCTGAGCCAGCCTGCTGACCTAGATGGGCCGATTACCTATACCAACAGCCAGGCAGGTGTACCAGGAAACTCTTTGTTGTACTAAAACCTGCTGATGATCACTGACACACAGGTTTCTTAACAGAACCACCGTGTGAGGTCTGTCGAGCTGTGTAGATGAAATTTGTCCCTCTATTACATCTGTCCGACCACACTGGAAGCAACTATATTCTGAGAAAAGGGTGGAAACAGAATATAGCCCACACTCCTGAGTCTGAGAAATAGGATTATAGAAATTATTAACCGGCTGCTAGCAAGTCTCCAGAGCACTGTAGCAAACAGAAGTTTATAAGCTTATAGCACAATCGAATGAGAAGGGAATGACAGGGGGACTGTTCACTGCACGTCCCAAATCAGGTGGATTAAAAACATAAGTCTTGCTCACTGCATTGTCCGGGGTTTTCTGAAAGGCATTCTAGAGGAAAAAATAAATAAATAAAGGGCTTCAAAACTTCATTGGCAACAGGGAAGAGCAGAAAGAGAAAGACAGCACACAGGTAGTGGACATTTACTGCACGTCTCCCACAGAGGAGCTGCTTCTGCTAATGCCTTAGCTCTCTTCCTACGTGCAAGTGTTGGCTGTTTTTCTCTAGTAAAAATATCTAAAACTTTCACCATGGGGTTAATTGGAACACTGCTACCTCATAGTTAAAGTAAGGAACAGAGGGGGGAAAAAACCAAACAAACAAAAAAGAAAAAACAAACAAACAAAAAAACCCAAATCCTCTCTGTCACATTTAGGCTTTCCCAACCCTGAAGCTTGTGAAGGCAAGGAGAGCACTTCAGTCTTCAAGAAATTTAAGCTCAGCTCTCACAGCTGCCTTCAATTGGAATCCAGCTGCAAATAGCTCTCCAGGGAACACTTGGCAGCCTGGGATCATCGGCCACCCTGATCTGCCACCTTTCCTAGCTGTCACAGCGGCACAGCACACACTCAGATAGTCCACGCACATAAAATGTCCCACTCCCCTTTAAGCCAAGGGTATCTGCTGTAGGCCACGGAGTCAGCAGCCTGGAGCTGGAACAGAGAGAATATTGTGATAATTCTTTCTTATTCCCTCAGAGAGGTAAGAGCAGCTTAAATCAGTCCTAACTTGTATAAAGGTCTTGAAGATCCTTAAATGAAAGGTGCAAAACAGCCTGGAAGAATAACTAACTATGTTTAAGCCATCCAATAATTACCAGTGCAGTATGAAGAGAATAAGTAAAAACGGTAAATTCCGGAGAACGTGACACTATCTGCAGCTTGATCTATTATTAAATACAGTAGCATATTAGATGCAGTGCTTGCATAGCTATATCACTGGGAGCCACCCATAGGAATACCTAGAAATCTGAAAGACACAAGGGAGGAAAAAACTTTTTCTTTATATGATTGTTATTTTCTGTATAGGCCATTCCTTTTCTTCAGAAATCACTTAGACACAAACGGAAGGGACAAAAATCATGCACGTATTGGCGGATTTACAGGCAAGTAAAGAATTTGAAATACCTGTAAATATTTAAATTTGTGTCGGTCTGTTTTAAAACTAAGGTTTTCTCCCTTTTACACAGTGTTTCTTGCCAAGATGCGTGTGCAGTATATAGCCAAAGCACTGAAGATGCTTGGAGCTATTTCCATAGCAACAGACTGCGGTGAGGTAATACACCTGAGAGACTAATGACCTCAGCGTGGAGTCTGGATGCTCACAGATAAGTGAAATGAGATGGCTGAAAATTTTCACATTTCAGTGGGTTTTTTAATGAGCAGGAGAATGAACCCATAACAAAAATTTCCAGATAAAATACCTTCTTTCTTTCTATCACCCCCCTAGGGCATATACTCTTGTTAAAATTAAAAAATAAAAAAAAAAAAAAAGGAAAAGAAAAAACCCCAAAGCAAAAGCCATTCGTGTATCTTCAGGAAAAGCAGAGCTGACACAAGCAGATTGTTTGCTTCTTTTTGTGCTTCTGCATGTACAAATGCACTTACACTTCCTGACTAAATACATTCAAGTTCACAGAGAGTTCTTATTTATTTCAGCGGGTTTTAGCTTAGGACTAGCATGAAGATCCCGTTTCCCTTCCAGCCCACCTTCCCTGCATTCTTCCCCTTAAAGAATTCCCCAGTTAGTTTTTGCCAATGGAAACAAGAACTACAAGAGGATCTTTAAATTTGTAACACTGATCTGTGATGCCATGGAAGACGGCAGGCAACATTTCAATTTAACATATTAAAAATCCTACTATCTGAAACTGACGAATTGTCTGCCAGATCTCGCCATGGCTCTGAAGACCATCTCCCAGCTTGCTGGAGCACTGTCTCAATTCCCCATCTGGCAGAGGAAGGTCAGGACCAGCTGAGGAGAAGGTGGTGAAAAGCAAGGTCCTCTTTCACGTAGGCCAGGGGATGTGAACCTGGCATTCAGAAAACGCCTCCTTTGCAAGGCAGTGCTTGTCCTCGCTGGCACCTTTACTCATGGGCCAGTTTGCCCACACCGTGTAGGAGGCAGCCGTGGCTCCAGATGTAGCACGGGATGCCTTTGGGTCTCCGTTTTCAGCGACCACAGGAGCTCAGCGCAGGCACCTCCGGACTTTGCGCTTCTGCATAAGCAAATAAACAGGCTGAACAAAGTTGGGCTTTAAAACAGACTTGGACCTGCACTTGACAAGTAAGGTAGACGTGGCCAGCCTCATAAAATACAAAAAGGGAATGAAGCCAACAGATAATAACAAACTTGCCCTATTTGCTGGTGTACCCAAGAATAATTTTCTCTCAGCCCTTCCCTCTTTTAAGTGAAACTTCTTGCAAGTCAAACCTCCTGCTGATTTCACTGAGATGCAATGACTTCCAATACATAAAAAATGTTTCTCATTTGCAAATCATCTAGTTATGATAGATAGTCAGCTACATCACCAGTTCCTAAAGCTGTTCCTACCTCCAGGGCTCTATACAAGTTACTGCCAAAAGCCAGGATCTAACAAAGAACAAGTGATTTTAACAAACCATCCTACAAACACTGAGAATATGAATTTAACTCCTGGCTGCACCCAGCCAGTGGTTACATTACAGATGATTTATAGGACAGAAGTTCATCCTGGGTTCCCACTGAATTCCATAATGAAATTATAAAACTAAAGCGTTCCCCCTCTCACCATTTCAGTGCCAATGCCAGGGCAGTTGGCAGCAGGGATGTGGCCTGGCACGACTTGCTGGGCTTCAGAAGAGCTGGGCAGCTGGGAAGTGGGTTGAGGACACCTGAGGAGATCCAACAACTGAGAAAAAGGATTCAAAAACTTGCAGACAGGTTTGGCAGCAGGGCTTTGTCAGAGTAGGATCATTTGTAAGCAGCAGTGCCCATGCTTTGCCACGTTCAGACAAGAGTTTCTCTTTCTAATCACTTGGCTTTTTCTTTGTCTTCCCCTGTAGCTGCCCTCGAAAAGGCTTTTCATCAAGATATAGAAAAAGCTCTGATAAGCCACAAGCAGATCTTTTCTAAAATACTCTTTCAAACAAATGACTTTAGAAGTTATTGAACATTGTTTAGCCCCTTTCCAGCATCTCTTTGAAAGGGGGAAGGTACCCTCTCACTACAAGGAACAGAATTATATTTAACATGGTCAAAATCACCAATACTGCTTCAATTTCTCAGTGAGTGTCCTTCAGTAAGACTACCGCACTTTCCATTTTGAAAAGGTCATTAACGGATCACATAGCATTGATTAGAGGAAGCCAAGGTGGGAACCAGAATTTGCATTTTGGTACTTCTGATAGAGCAGCTGCGATGGGATCCCACTCCACGTACGCCATGGTAGCAGGTGACCCAGACATTCGTGTCCAGGTTGTTACATCTGCCTCTGAGGTTATCTGTCTTCAAGAGAGAAAATATAACCGTGTGGAAAAATCCCCGCAGTGGGGTCCAAATATCCCATACGGACATATGGCCGCTGCATCATAGTAGGGTGTATTGGTTGGCTAATTGCTGTGTGTTAAGTGAGTGCTGACCCTCTGGGGCTGAACAGAGCAGAGCCACCAACAGACTTTTGGACCAGTCCTTCCTTGCAATGACTTAGGAGTCAGTTCTCCTTACCTCGTAGCTCAGGGTCAGCATACAGCTGTTAATTTTCAGCTGCCTGCTAACACTTCATTTGAAACTCCACCGAGCTTTGTTTTGGTTTTGTGCATGAGAAATCAGCCTGTGAAGCGGTAGGTAAGTACGGGTGATGCTGAGAAACAAGTCAGGCTAAAGATAAATGCACGTGGCAGAGAAGCAGGAAAAATAATCACTTTGTAAGTGGCTTGAAAATTAAAATATACAAAAAATACCAGCTAATTCTGATCACGTAAGAAGCAAGCTCACGTAAGGAGTGCAGGCTTGCCCTGCTGCAGACATATTGCTCACTGCAGGGAAAGGGGATTTTCTGATGAGAGAACTGGGTCAGTGGCGCTGGAGTCCAGGCTTGTCACTTCAGCAGGTTAAACACAAGTCAAGTTAGTGTTTAAACCCCAGGCTCTGAGCCAATGAATGTGCACAGATGCCATACTGAGACTAAACACAGATAAAACCATTTTTGCTGGTTTTATAATTTATTTTTTTTTTAAACCTTACTTTACCTGAATTACGCCAGTTTGGTGCAAAAATTCAACAAAACAATCCAATTTTGGCATGTGTCACAGAATCTAAGCTTTTCCTCATGAATATTTATAAACTGTAAATTATAGTCATTCACATTGTTCACTTCATGCCAAAAAAAAGCAAGTGTCACACTCCTTTCACTTAACTTACTTGATATTTCTATTGATGTTGATAGGTCTACCTGGGTTTGAAAGCAAACAGGATTTGGCTTCCATAGGTATATGATTTCAGGTAAGACTATATTGATAGGGCTCAACATTATAGTTTTACTCCAGAAAGGCTCCTGATGAATATAGAGAAGGGTAATACAACCTGGAACTGTCATTTATTGTAATTAAAAGTGCCCAATAATGTTTATGATCCTTTCCTCTTAGCAGCTGCTCCAAGATTTAATGCTCATAAAAAAGCATATTTTGGAACAATGCTTTTTTATTGCAGTCCTCTTCATATTCCTGACCTTCACAAGAAGCTGAAGGCCATTTAGTGGACTGAAAAAGGACAAATGGGTGTAACTCAACAGAAGAGCCAACTGCAGCATGAAGAGAATGGGAGTACTCAGTCCCTGAAGTATGAGAGAGAAGGTCAAAAGAGTCCATGAGCTAATCCACAGAAAAAGGCAAGTCATAAAATTTGCTTCTGAATATTGGTTAACTTCTCATCTACATCATAGGTTTGAAGATACCTCATTCATCAGTTGAGGCTTGTTGTTTGGTTTTCTTTTAATTACTTCATGGATCATTTCATCTGAAGCCATTTTACACCTATGCTGTGCCAACTTCTAAGGGAAATCAGAATAGAGTCCCCGGAGACCACTCTCATCTCCTTGAGATTTCCAATGCTTCTTTGTCACAGTGAAATCAGAAATACACTGGGAGTATTTTGTGGCTTGAGGCATTTGGTATTTTCATTTCTGGGATGAGAGATTTATGCAAATTCGTATACAATAACAGCGAACTTTGAAGCTTCTAAGATGTCCTTTCACCGCTGCAGGGTGGACAGGAAATTTAGCATTTCCATTCAGTGGCTTTTCCTTTCCTGTGTAAGACGTTATTTTTCTCTCTTGAAAAATTTTGTTTTGGGGAAATCACTATTAAAATCACAGCCTTAAATAATAATAGCAATAAAGCCTGTTGTCACATCCCTGTTGGTACCGTCAGTTTAAACCACAATTGCTCTTGGGGTGAACTTCCGAGCACAGAGCACAGCGTGCTCAACACCGTGCTGTCACCTGAGGGATGTTGCTTTTGGCCCTCTGTGGCTGTGCGCTTCGTATAAAATGAGATTTGCAGAGGAGGAAATTAGACAGCCAGCCCCAATTGAATCACAATGAGATTTGAGGACCTATTTCCCATAAACCTTGAAAGCTGTAGTCAGGATCATGCCCTGGCGTGCAGGTAAATGAGAAATGCTCTTCTGGCTGCTGCCTGCTATCCAGTGGCGTGCAAATGCGCTGGTTTGCGGCAGTCTCACAGCTCTCTCCTCACCCTGGAAGGCTAAACCATTTCACTTCTGGGTGTTGGGGGTTTTTACGCCACCCAATTTTATTCTAAGCTGAACTGACAAACCTCTTCCCCGTTAAAATTGACTCTGGGCTATTGGTTACTGAATTAAGCTGCTTTTCTTTAGCCTATTTCTATTTTGGAAAGTGTTTCTTCTACCTCATTTACCTCTTCCCTTTCAAACAGCATTCAGATTTGTAGATTTGGGTTTTTTCGGTATGGGTAATATTTGCAATAGTACTGAAATACTTTAGCCGGGGAAAATTTCTCCAGACAGAAAGACACAGAAAATTTTTTTCTGTACGCTTATGTGAATATCCGGTTTATGTGAAGAGAAAGAGCTAGAAAATTGATAACCGTGGAGCAGAGAAGCTAGCTTTACCGCCCCAGTTGATCCTGACAGAGCCTGCTCCGCAGAGCCGTACTTGTGCTGTAAATGATGGGTAATCAGACAGACCAGAAGGGGATCAAACTAGTTGGAAGGACGCACAACATCCATCTTTCAGTCTTGGAGACCGTCTCCAACAGGCTTCAAATCCTCTGCAGTACAGCCGAGGTATCAGGGAAACCTCGCATCCAAGCTATCAAGGAAACAGGAAAGCTATTGGCAACGACAACACAGCATGCAGTTCTCATATGGATAGCCTTATCCGACTGTATATGCTCTACCATGTAGAGCACAGATCAAACTCCACCTCTCCTCTCCACCCTCCCTCCCTGCGCCGCTTTTCCGTTTCTAGTGGGATCTTCCAGAGAAGTTTTGTCTCCAAACCATCCTTATATTAAATTCAAAAGAGACCTCTTGTCTGGTAGAGGCCACCAGACTGCTTACTACTTCAAACAGCAGACTAGAGGGAGGGGTTAGTGACCTGCAAAAATTAACTGGAAAGAGGAAGTGAAATCCCATAATTAAATCATTTGAGTGATTCAGGTGGATAAAAAGCTGAACCTGTGCTCCTCTGTAACAAGGTATTAAAGAAGATGCAAAGGGTGAGAAGATGAGAAGTCAGTGCCTCTCTCTGTCATCCAAAAGCTGAAGATGGCCGTGACTGCATGGCAATAAACGTACATTTGATATCAGTAAGATGGTCAGTGAATCTCCTTCCTTTATGAATGAAAACCAAAACGACAATTCCAGTAAAGAGACAGTCTTACTCTTTGCAAGATTTGTTTAGATGAAGCCCAACTGATCAAAATAGAAACACCTTAAGAGATCGAACTGTGAACTCCATTTCTAAAAAAGCGCGTTTTCAGATCACGGTGTACTATTAACACTTTAAGTGTCTTTCTATATTCTATTAAGAAAAGCCCCAAATCTCTCAATATCTATTAGAAGTACGATCTTGTTTCCAGTGCCTGGAGAAGCAGTAGGTAATTACAAAACAGACAGAATAGCTGGAGGAAGATAAGAAAAATCATTATGTCACACAACCTTGAATTAGGTTGATTGCATACGAAAAAGCTACAGTGTAAAGTGCAGTCAATGGTAATGCTCCCACCAACTTCACTTGGGAAAAGTTTTATAAAAAGGTTTACTTAATGAACACTTTGGTCATCCTAAAGCATTTATAAAGGCTACAGTAGTCATTAATGAGGTGTCTAATTAAGTCTAATTTTTACAGTCTCCATATAATCACTTCTAATTTACAGTACTATAGGAGAAATTGAGTCACAATTATGATTATTTTTTTTTTCTCCCCAAACACTGATGTCCTGGGTGGGGAAGATACTGTTGTATCTATTCATGCATTAGGTCTTTGTTTTGAAATTTGGAAAACGCACAAAATCTCAAGGCAAAGCCATGAAAATGATGAAGCAAAAGGTCAATTAGTCCCTTCCCTCCTTTCTTCTTTTGCAAATGTCTTAATGCCTCCCCTGTCTCACTTTTTGGAGGAATTTTCTCACTAGCTGCACTTTTGTCACTTACAATTTTATGCCCAAAATATTTCTTTTTATAGGAATTCAGGAAGCAGAGAGGGACTGAAATGGAATTTGAATTTAATTGAATTGAAATTTCAATTTCAATTGGGAAATGAAAAAGACAGGCCATAGTTCTATCACTGTTAGAGAAGAAAATTAAATTTGCTGACGTTTCATGTACACACCATGAATGACCCATGCAGGGACACAATGCAGTCCCTGACCCTGAGAGCACTCATTTCCCAATAGTAATAGAGGATCTTGTGATGAACACAAAGTACTTGATTCACCCCAAGAAAGTACCCTCTGGGAAAGAACTGCAGCATGTGGAGTTGGCATTACTTTCGGTGGCATCTTCAGCATGGATAGGCACGGGGATTTTGTCTCCAGAACTATGAATTTGGAAGCTTTCTCATGCAGAAAATTTAGTTAGGAATAAAGAATTTGCCATATGTTGATTCTTCCAGGCAAGTGAAAATGAGCCAGCTGCAATTAGAAGAGCTGGTGCCTCCTAAATTCTTCCTTCTTTGTGTGGGGTCTTCAGCAAAATCTAGCTATCAGGTAGGAAAGGATGTACAAATAACTGAATGCAAAACTCGCATTTGTCTCCAAGGTAGTCTCCAAATAACCCTGCAGTAATTTCCCCTCACAATCAGGTAAATAACAGACTCCCAGGGGGACGGAACTTATATGCAACTTGTCATGTAAGTAGAGAATAATTAATTACACTCTTATTTACAGTTTGTCTGATAAGAGCATTAAACGGCAAGTAACTAGAAGAATTCCGAAGTGCTGAAATGTTTGCTCTCACCCACTCAACACGTACACACAAGGGGAATGAAATTAATTTGGCACTGGTCTCTCACAGTGATGGGGCTTTCTTTTTGTGAAACAGGAATCACAGATGCCTCTGTCCTGAAGCCGAAATCAAATTTTATTGGTGCTCCACAAGGCAATAAAATGTTCTAAATACATCATCAGTGTTAAAAGTCATGAAACTCCAATTATCTACTCTGAGGTCCTATAGGACCCCCATGTATTCCTCAGGTTATGATCCGAGATATGTCCTTGATTTTTCTGAATTTTCTCAGTTTCGCCAGTGTCACCAGTCCCTGGCTCCACATGCATTTACAAGCCTCAGCATGTATATCTGGAGTAAATCAGGAGCTTCAGACACTAGCTTGCCTGGCTAATTACAAAATCACCAATTTCTTTAGAAAGCAAGAAAGAGCTTTAAGTGGAAGAAAAAGTAAAAAAAATAAAAAAAGGAAAAAAAGAAGGGGCATAAACCAGGCATAATACTGTTGCAGTATCCATGCCATATTCACTTGCACCCTGTTTAAAATTTCATTCTGGTAGAACCAGGACATCTGTCACAGGTCTGTTAATACCTCTCTGACAAGGTGAAGATATAGTCACATTAAGACCTCCGCACTTGCCAGTGAAACATGTAAGCTGTTCTTACGCTTAGTAAAAATGAGGGCCCAAGATTTCAAATTGCAGTCATAAAAGTGAAATAAAAAGCAGAAAGGCAGGGGAAAAAGAAAAAAGAAAAAAAAAAAAAAGAGAAGGAGGCTGCTTTTATGTGAACCATGAAAAAGTAATTCCCTGGGATTAGCATACTTTATTTCCTTTGCATATTATTTTCTGAATTAATTTCACTGCATTTTGATAGTGATCTTAACTCATCGAGCGAAAATAAGCTGGTGCCAAAAAAGTTACACTAATAGGAATAAATGGCTTTAAGGGACTGGAAAGTGGGTGTACGGCCTCTTTTATAGGTCACTACTTAATCCAGCTCCAAGGTCATTAGAGGGCAAGTGGTGCTGCTTTCCTGTGGCAGTAGATAAGCCAGTCTGTGACCTGCAGCTTTAGGCTCATCCCTAAAAATCAGGGGGCTGCAACCAGCAGCAGCCTCAGCTGAGGTGAAGGTGGGACCAGCAAGGGAAGAGTTTCACTTGTACGCAGCAAGGAAAAGTCCAGTTTTCACTAGTCCTGTGCCCAACTAAAGCTATGTCTGCAGGGAGGTGTAGTTGTGGTCCAGGGCGGTGGCACGAGGCAGAAGGAAATTCTGCCTTTCCATGGAAGGGAGGCTTTGGTGTCGGTTACCCGGTTCTTGATTTTTTTTGATACAAAAAAAAAAAAAAAAAAAGGGAAGAGCAACATAAGCGAGAAGGATTCCCACGGGCTAAATTACTATCAAGCTAAATTGAGTGATGGCTCTAGAAATTATAACCATCTGTAAGGTATGTATGCAGTACAGCAAACTACCTCCTATAAACCCAGAGAGAAAAGCTACTTGTTCTTTCCTGTAAAGTAGCGCGAGATTGGCAGGTGAAATGGAAATATTCACATGGGTATTAACTATTATCATTTACTGCTCCTATTATTCAGTTTTGGAGAGAGAAAAGCCTTTCCTAGCCATCCAGTTTATTCAAGAAACATTTGTTTAAAATCAGGTTACCACAGGATTCAGGCATTGCTTTAAGAAATTTCACAGCTTATGGGTCTTGACATATGTTTAATTATCAGGCAGTGCATGAGCTTTTTTTTCTCCTACCCATAGTATTTTATGTATAACTCTTACGCCATGCTATGAATAATAGAAATACATACAGTAAGTGCAACTTGTAATAAAAGCAATGTATTATTCTGATTTGAAAAGGAATAAGACACCTGAACCAAAAATCTAGAAAATAAAATTGCCTGTAGCAAAGAGAGATAGAAGAAACACAAATCTGTCCCATCCCCGAAACCAAAGCGACCACATATTTTATCCATTGGCACAATCTGCTGACCCACTTCCCTGAAACCCAGAAATGGATTGCATCCAGGAGGATTTCTGCAAACCACATCTCCAGGCTTGTTTGTTTCAAAGAGCTGTCAAGTCCATATCACACTGCACTTCAAAGACTAATTTCGGCCTTTCAAAGGGTGCATACCAATTTGTTTGACTCTCAAAACTGCATTTAGTAAAGCAATAGCAACAATAACAATAAGTCTGAGAACAGGAAAAAAAATACGTAGCCTGATGTGAACACAAATATTTTAGGAATTATTGTTACATTTAAAGAACACATAGTAAACATGACCAAAACCAATAAAATAAAATATATATATATGTATCTCCAAACTACTGAAGAACCACCCCCAAAGCCCCCAACTTTTTTCTTCTGTGTAAGGGAACCATCATAACACCATGTTAGACCATGAGAATCAAGTAAAACAAAATAAAAAAAAATAAATAAAACTACTAAATGGAACCCAGCATGGAACATGAAGTGTAACAATGTAGTTTCACTGCGTGCTATAAGAAGCATCTAGGTAAATACACGAATGGAAAAGAAAGCATTTTAAAGCTGATTTTACTTCTAGTGTTAATATTTCAACTTATTAGGAGCGAGGAAGATGTTTTACAACTGAATCTTATATGAGTTCGAGTTATTTTTAATAAGCAGATTAAGCCCAGAAGGAACCGATGCTATTGTTTTTCCTTCAGCTTAACATGAGATCTCTGTGACACTTCCTACAGCGCCTTTCATGGGTTGGATAACGCCAATTAAAAGATTTCAGAGAAATTTAATCAACTGCTTGCCAAAATAAGGGAAATTTTCTTAGCTACTTATATGGGGTTTAATACAAGAAGCAGGAGTTTACAGGCAACAATACAACAACCAGCACAAATAATTTGGGAAACCTCTACATTTTGTGGAGGTGCAAAAGCTGGAGGCTGATGGAGTAAATTACCTTACGACTGTACTCCAAGCCTTATGCATTCGTCTTGTGATACTGAGAATCCAACACGGGTTATGTTTTCTGTAGTCAGAGCTGACTAATCACATGGCTTTGTATGCTCCCTAAAAATCAAGTTAGATTTTTTTAAAAGCACATAATTAAGGATTCTAGTGGCTTTGGAGAGGAAAAGGGAATCAAGTGTTTGACAAGAAGCCTCCTGTTTACCTCTAGATGAATAATGCAACAGAGTTTGAACAGGTACCTATCCCAGATACGGGCTGTCAGCCTTGTTTTCTTCTGCATAAGAAAGCCCTGCACCAAGATTAAAAGCTAATGATATAATGATATAATGATATAAAATGGACAATATTTTTCACAGGTTACATAAGCAACTCAAAGTTTGTATGCCTGTTCGGACTTTTTGGACTTGCAGTTTTACGTGATTCCAGGCAGTTTGTCCTACCAGCCAGAGAACTGTTTCTCTTGGGGTTTTTCAGTATTGCTACATATATTTGGAGAAAAATTGCTCATTGATAGGGAAACACAATTAAAAAAAAAAAAAAAAAAAAAAAGAAGTTGGCCAAACTCTTCTCTGCCTCCAAAAAATGAAGTGGAAAGTCACTAATAGGTACTTCTTTATTTCACCCAGGCTTTCTTGGCTTAACCTGTAATATGTAGAAGGGGAAGAGGACCGACGAGGTTTCAGCCATCATCACTAAGACTTCAGGGTGAAATCCTAACTCTGCAAAGGCAGCAGAAGTCAATTCTGGGTGTAAAACATAGGGTTGATGCTTTAATATTCACCTCACATTAATGCTCTTTTGTATCTCTTCCAGAGCTTTGAAAACCTTCGTCCAAATGACTTCATTCAAAACTGCTGAAATTACCCAGAAGCTTTCATGAACAAGAGATACTGAAATTCCTCTGCTTTTTGCAGCATAAAATCGTATGCAGCCTGAAAGGTGCGTTTAAGAGATATGAACTTCAGTTACAACATCCAAGGAGTCTAATGGGAGTTTCGAAATTATAGCAGAACCAGAGGCCAGGCAGGTTCCACTGTGATGCCTAATAAATATTACAGATAGAGTTTCTAATATCAGCTCTGAACTTTGCGCAAATCCTGTGTCACATTTTGGCAATGCTGTAGGCTGATACAGAACACAATCCTCTATTTCCCCTTGTATTAAAGCAGGCAGAAACAAAAACACCATCAGAGAAAAACCTGGCTCTGCAAAAATACTAAAAACCCTTCTCCCCAGTAGCTGAAAGTTTTTTCTTGAATAATGAGGGGAAAATGGATGCACAATGTTTCCAGACATCTAACCTACCAAACCCTTAGGAGCAATTGTGCTATTAATAAAAGTTTAAAGTCATCGTCAGTTCTCAAAATGTCACATTTTTTGAAGCACAAAAGAAACCAACTCCAAAGACCTTGCCATGAACTGCTAGAAAAACTGTACCCCTCACCTGTCCGCATAATTTACAGCAAGCTTTTTAAATGAAATTTCATTTGAATCGCAGTATTCAAGGATGCCGGGAAATTTCCAGCGATGTGTTTTATTTGGTATCTGTTGCCCCCAAATCCCTCTGCCTCTGCTGTCGCGTAAGCAAGAAAAGCCATCCCAGGACAACCCAAGCCATAAGGGAAGGGACTCCTGGGCACTGGCTGGACCCCAGGGCGATACGGAGCTCCTGCCAGAGAGCCGCTAGCTGCCTTGCTGGATTCATCTCGTCCCCAGCTGAAACGATCCAAAATTTGGGCCATACGGTCTGAACAAGTTAGATTCATGCTGTCTGGACAGAGATGACCGGGTCTGGAGGGTAAGCGGTCACACCTTAGCACCTATATGAAATATCTGGGATGAATAAACCACTCCCCTCCACTGAATATACAGCAAAATCTACAGCTCAGGCCCAGGCTATACGCATCTTTTTAATGGCTAATGTGAGGCAAAACAAATCCCACCACAGACACGAGCCTCAGCTGCAATGGACAAGTCCCAAAAAGCGGTTTCTCCTTCTGCGAGGGGAGGACCTGGTGCCGATGGTGGCTGGTTATCCATCGCTCCCAGGCGCTCCTATTGCAAATGCAGCTGCACGCCATTGCCAAACAATTTCAATACGGTTATGCTGCACAGAGCAATTCTGCTGCTTTTCCCTCATGGAAGCAGTCCCACTGAGTTTAACAGGATTACACATGTGGAAGGGAGTTTGGCCCCATGCCCGCTAGCTACGGAGCCATGGAAACACTGGTTTCGGTGCAGGCTGCGTACGCAGCGGCTGAAGCTCACATCACCGCAGCTCTGCTGCTAATGGTAGCTGACCCGATTAGATTAAAACCAGTTTAGGCATAAGTACCTGAGATGTAAATCGCGTATCCCAATTGCACTGCAGCCAAAAGGCCGGTGAATAATTGCTGCCGGCGCAGGGGACCAGTCCCAGATCTTGCCTCCTTGCTTGAGCGTACTCTGTTCATTATGTCAGTGGTGCACTGGGTCAGGCTGATGCTTCCTGGGTTAACTCTCTACTGACACCACTTCCATAGTGCAGAAATACCCCAAAAGCGCGCTGCAGAAGCTGCTCAGCCAGGGGAAGTCTGATCTGAGCCCACTGATGCCTGCAGGAGCCTCCTCTTGAAATGAACAACTGGAAATAAACCCAGAGGAATTTAAATCTGAAGCTATGCCTTTTGTGCTGCACTTGTAAGAGACCAGGTTCTTGTTTTCTTTCTGTTTGTACAATTGGTACGGATTAAACAATGCAAAAGCACGATCCTGAGGAAGTTAGGCCAGTCGCTAATTTACAGGACTACCCAAGCAAGGAAGGATTATTTTATCTAATTAAGACAGAGCACAGTATTTAAGACAGAGTATTTGCATTAAAACAGACAATTCAGAATTATAAATACTGTTGAGTCTGAAACTATGATTGTTAGTCTCTCCTCACATAACAATGTTCTACTGACACACATTGTAAATCACTGCCTTTTGCCGGCAGTAGATGAAGCCATCACTCAAAATGCTCATTTATATATCTGAATGCAATTTAAAAGGTGAACTTTCTTTAGCTTTACTAAGGGCAGAAGGGCAATGCTCATGGTGTAATACCGATGTTAATGCATTACTTATAACTGAGATTTGGTCTGTATTCAGTAATTCACTCATTCCTGTGACCAGAGCAGGCATCAGTTCTCTCTCCTGGATTCTATTCCCCTCCCTGCAAGTGCATTAGATGTGCCACGGGCAGGTTACTCGGCTCACCCAGCATATATTTTTTGAAAACAAAGAGCAGCTAGGTCCCAAACTCTCCATGATCATGTTCCTTTTAGGGCCCCTCTTACACATCTATAAAATATGTACATTAACCTGAGACTGATTTTTAGCAATTACCAATAAGCTGTCTCAAAAGGATGTGTTAATCTATAATAAAAAATAACCAGAAAATAAAACTTGTTATCTTCATTTGTATATTACTGACAGGAAGATAAGATTTGTCATTTACAAGCTGCAATTAAACATGGGTATGGAATCATTAAAATATAAAATACCGCATCATTAATTTTCATTTTCCTATGGAGTTGAGATAGACATTAACTAGTACATGAACACCAGTGCTAATACTCTCTACCCCTCTCAGCATCTTTAGGTGCCAGGATTTAATTATTCTTTGTCCCATGCTAATTTGCAGAGATGCTTCCGCTTCAGCAGAATCTCCTATCAGTCTTTATTGAAGTAAAAACCTAAAAATAACCATTCCCAGTGCAGAACCAGAGTTTACCAAAATGCAACCAAGCAAGATTTTACAGTAGCGATCGGTTTGCTGACCAAGTGAACGCTTCCTATTCAGGTTGCTTTATTTACTTAATAATGGCAAATATTTTGAACCTATTTAATCTCAAGACTCTTTTTCAACTGATGTACATCTAGAACAGTCTTACTTAGCAATAAGTCATTTCTATAAATGACCAGAAAGGATGCCCATGGGTAAAACTGGTCTGGTTAAAGTATCAGCCGTCCTTTGCTGGGTGTCCTTATTCCCCATTCACAAGGCCTATCGAGGAAATCTGTTACAGGACGTGAAAGGCAGTAGTCCCAGCACATGGTCCCTTTACAAATTTCAGAACAGGACACCTTATGTTGATGCAAAACCCATTTTTCCCCAATAGCGTTCCTCAGACTTCCCCCAAAAAATTATGTAAGACACATCGAAATATTCGCAAGATTAAACCTATCTGAAACATTTATTTACATTACAAGAGATGTTTTCACCTTCCTCCTATTCATTAGGTGGACAATTATTTCCATTTGCCTTTTGGGTTTTTTTGAGTAGCACTGATAATGACGCATCCATGACCCACTGCAGTCCTCTGGGAGAAAACAACCCAGGAGCAGCGTGCAGCCTGCAGTGACACTGGCTAGCACCAAGTCCACTGGCAAGGGACTTTGCGCATACCTGAAAACACAAACAATGTTTCAACCAATCAGTCTTGGAATTAAATGAAAATCCAAGCACAGTTCCTATTCTTCTTGGAGAGAAACTCAAGAAAATTTCCTTCTTAGCAATATGCTGGTTCCAGGTGTGCTCCTGCTCAAATACCGCTTGGGTTTGCTCTTATTTCTTAAAGTGAAGAAACGTGAGATGGTTTGTGCAGAGCCAACAGCCTGCTGTAAAGCAGAGGAAAGAGGAACTGCTCCTCGTTTCTCCCTTCTCCTCCCAGCCACCTGCTCCCACCCCTTGCACTGCCTGCTCGACCACTTGGCCTGAAGGCTGAACTTGCTAATCCTCCACAAAACCACCGCAGCTGAAGCAGTGAGTAGGGCTGGTTCCAAAAAATGGTCCGATGAGTAGCAGAGGTGGTGCAAGAGAGGGACCAGTGGCTTTGCACAGGCCAGGGCTGGAGCCAAAAAGGAATGAAACCTCCTGGCACCAGCAAACTGCTAGGATGAAGCAATGTGAGCCAGGTGAACCTAAGATCTGATACCGCCGTAATAAGTGCTGCCACTAAACACAAAGTAATGTCACCGCAGACGTTATACTTTGGAAAAAGCTCTCTCTCTCTCCTCATTCCATAGCCAGGTCTTGCAGTCTGTACTCAAGTTGGCCCTGACTTCAGGCTGTTTTGCAGAGCTCAATGCGATCATTGAAGAGTGCAAGTTCTCCAGCCTCAGTTCAGCCAGGTAGTTAAGGACATCCCCAGGCCTCAGGCATCCAAGCTGTTCTGGCCCTCAGACATTCAGAAACTGAGGAAGATTTGTAAAGTCCTGTAAAGGCACTAGGACAAAATTTCCAGAAGGAAAAAGAGGAAATATCTATAAAGCCACGTGACTCTTGGCATGGCCGCCTGAGGCTTGCTCATTCGACCCTACCATTTTGTTCCTGCTTCACCTCTGCAGCTCAGACCCTCTCTACTGCTACATAACCCATGCGCCACCCAACACCCTTCCAAAGCCACCGGTGTGGTGGCACCACCTGCTCAGGGACCCCACACACCACTGAAGCCACAGAGAGGTCGTGCCATTAGTGGGACACCTCTCAAAGGGACTCTGCAGCTCACAGCTGGTGTTCAACTCCTTTTATACTACAGCCTGCACCTAACCACCAGCACTCTGTCTACAGATTGGGGGCCTCCAATGAAACCCTTTGAAAATATCCTGCACAAAACATGCTTTTGTGCTTTGAGTTCATTACTTGCTTTCAGAATCTATTGGAATGACTGGTTTTCTAGCAAAATTATAAGAACTTAAAACAGCAATATTCAAAAGCAAGCTCATATACCTTCCAGAGAAAGCATTACAGTTTGCTAATCATGTGACCTATTAAATACCAATACGTTGTGTGGAAGCACCACTGTTGTTAATAACTGTGGGTTTAAAACTTAAGGAGGGACTTGGTATAAATCACATAGCCATAGCAATAGCCCTGGAAAATCTATTTTATGGGTCATCAACCTGTCCTGGCATAGAGGAGGACCAATTTATCTACCAGAAAGCTTGAAGTATGATTAATGGAAGGAATATACATAATTCACACAGACAAAAATGCCCAAACAAACTTGCATTAAATGCTTTCCAAGAAAAGCTGAAGAGGGGCAGGCATAAAAATCAATTTTAAGCTCTTCACAAAGGGTTTGGAGCCCCCTTTCTTCTAAGATTACAATACAATATTCTTAAAACAACCAACCATGTATTCCCAAGGGAGAAAAAATTTTTAGTTTGGGAAAAAAATAATTGATCTATTTATATTTTACAGTAGTGTATCTATATCAAGGGTCAGTTATGTGTTGATTCTGTGCTGGTATCCCAGGGCCAGCTGGTATGTTGGTTGGTATATGGCCAACTAGTGGTGGTATGTTGCCCAAAGAGGTTGTCGAGATATATGCTTAGAGATACGCAAAATAGATAGATATAACAGACAGTATCAAAACAGGTACTGTGCCTGCCCAGAGTCCTCGGCAAACAGCTCTAGGTGGCCCTGCTTGAGCTGGACCAGATGACCTCCAGAGGTCCCTTCCGACCTCAACCGTCTTGTGATTCTATGAACTGCAACTAGGACAAGGTTAAGAAATCCTGGCACAGTTACAGCCAGCTGAGCTGAAAGTCACAGGGACTGATGTTGATTTTAGTTACATTTGGTAAAATTCAGCGCAATACCATTGCTTTAGATGAAGTTCATTTGAATTCACAGTGTAGGTGACTAAGCACAGTAATTGGCCCTTTTTTTCCCTGAGAAATATGATCTCTATTTGAATAGCAGCTATTTTCACTAAAATAGTCTTTTGATGTAATCATAATCTTTTTGTGCCTGTTTAGCATTCCACTGGAAGTTAACTATTGAGCTGGGCTAAATGGCTGCTAATGGTGTGTGCAAAGAAGCCTTTTCTTTGACTGCTATAAAACACAATCCAGAATGTTTACTGGTGAACATAGAAGCGAAAAGCAAAATACTTCAGAAATGAGGTTACATGGTTTAGGTGAGGAGGATGTGTCAGAGGCTAGGTGTCAGCCGAAGGGACTTTAACAGGGTTAAGTGTGGGTGGAGAAGAAATCCCGGTTGAGCAGCACGGGAGATGACAGGTGAAACAGAAGGGGAAGAAGTGGGCTGGAGAGGAAAGAGGCCAAGAAAACAATAGCAAGGGGACAAACACTAGAAAGGATACATGTGAGACGTGGGCTAGTACTTTATTCTTGGAAAAATACAGATCTCGGACAATTGCAACTATTTGCAAATACCTGCAAACGGTTGTTAAAGTTGCTAAATTTTCCTTGACTGACCGTCCCTGCCTCCATTTTTCTTTTCTTTAAAGAGGGCTGAAAGCTTAGGGTTGAAATGTTCTTTCTGGAGAATCGAAATATTTGCTGGGAAGCTTCTTAGGCTTCTCTGTCATAGCAAGAAGTACAAAATAATTTTTTGTGGTCAATCCAAATGATTATTTTGCCTCTCAAACCTTCAGAATACCCAACCTCCACAATATCTTTTGCACAACATTAATAAATAAAACATCCACATGCTCTGTCTATTACTGTAAAAAAAAATAATAATCATCTAGTATTTAATTCATGAGGGAAAGGAAGAGATTCTTTGTCTTTGTACTTTCCTAGGAATTTCTTCCAACTCTCCAGCAAGATGCTGCCTGCGAGCTGCTCCTCCTCTCCCCTGCAAGTACTGAGCCTAGTTTCACAAACTGAAAACCAGATTAGCCTGCAGCTTATCCACGGATAAGTTCCCCACCAGCATTTTAGGTACCAGTCAGCACTCTGTTATGACGATGTGATAATGTGAAGGGTAACGTAAGCCCATCAGAAAACATCTGAGCTGAGGTACCATAGCAATCCCTCTGTGGCTTGTACCAGTTGTGTGTCAGAGAGGGATGCACTAGCACAGTTCAGTTGCACTGTGGAGGACTTAGTATCTGGCTTCCTCCCTTTCAGGACACAAATGACCTCAAAGGG
This sequence comes from Larus michahellis, assembly GCF_964199755.1. NCBI lineage: Eukaryota > Metazoa > Chordata > Aves > Charadriiformes > Laridae > Larus > Larus michahellis. The sequence goes on along the minus strand of NC_133896.1, from coordinate 69,789,087 downwards.
AAAGGATCAGCTGAAAGCATGGTGTTGCCGCCTTCTCTCCAGCCAGCAAAGCTGCCTTTCTCTTACAACAGGAAGACACAGCACCCTTCTCCAGCACAGAGCTGCAGGGATGGAGGAACACCATTAGCAAGGCAAGGTTAGCAAGCCTGGCTGAGCACCTGCCTCCGCGACCCATGGCACAACTCACAGCCAGGCAAGGCTGGGATGTAAGAGCAGCTGGATTCCCCCCAACACCTGGGCAGGTCCCAGCCACCACCATCCCATGCCCCGCCACAAAGCCACACATCAGCGGGCAACTCCTGACATATACCAGGGGAGCTGCAAAGCCAGGTGAGTTATTCTGTCCTCTCTTCTCCTCCTACCTGAACTGTTACAACAGGGACAGGACAGGGACACCTGTCGAGTCCTGCAAGAACTGCTTCTGGTCTCCCAGTGAGACCAGGATGGCTGAAGGGTTGGGGGAACGGCTCAGGCCCCAGTATGCCACTGTCATCCTCTGTTTCCACAGTCCTCATGCTACAGGCTACCAAAATCCTTTGACCGCTCCAAACCTCTACAAGCAGTAGAAAACAGCATCCACAGAGACTCCCTCCATCACTGCCACAAAACTGATTTTTTTATTATTATTATTATGAAAATACATTTTTGTTTAATCCCTCACAGTCAGAATAACGACATTTAAATTTATGAGTTAGTGCTGGTCAAGGGACGCAAATATTCAGGGTGTATCTTTATCTTGCCTCTCACCAGAAACGATTTATAGTTTGATCTGACTGGCTACTTTGACATAGCTCCTTTAACCGTAACATCTTTCCATTCCTGCAGTAGCAGAGATTTAGCATTTCGGGATGAGTACATATGTTGGATAAGAACATAATCCCCAGCTCTGGGCACAGGAGTTCACGGTAAGAGGATGGCACTGCATACAAATTGAAAGCACCGAGATGCAGAAGAGAAAAATACACTAAACCCTAATATGCATATTGTGAAGGCCTTCTGGCATCAGAAGAACTCATCAGTTATTTAATTTGACATCTTTAGAAACAGAGGGACAAAAAAAAAAAAAAGAGAGAAAGAGAGAAAAAAAATGGATATGATGGATAAATGGATACTTGCAGAGAAAGAATACTCCCATATGCAAAGAGGGAAAGAGATAAATGAGACTAGAGCATTTCAGCAGAGAAAAATTCCAGAGCTCCCATTTTACGGCCATTTCTGACAGCAGAATGATGGATTTATCGGGGGGCAGAAAGGGAAATTCCCCTTCCCCTCTATTAGCCTTTTTAACGTTGCACGTGCATTCCTGGGTGCAGGATGCAGACACATCCCTGCCATCCATCTGCTTCCCTTCATTCAGATGCGGGCTCATCTCCTCATGCAAAAAGACTTCTTGTTATCGTTGCAAAAAATTCACAGTGGGCACCAGTCATCTGTCACATAGTACTGTAGGAATAAAGGATAGCATTTCTGGACAAAAACATAAAGGATCAATCCCAGACATCATCTGACACCAGTAGACTTTGAACTTGTAAAAGACACAAAGAAACAACACGCTGTGGAAAACCAGAGCCTATCTGAAACTCCTGCACCCACACGACATGCAACTGTCAGCCCATCCCCGTTTTAATAATCTATAAGCCTTCCAAATTATTAATATCACCTGAAATTGTGCGTTTAAATTGCACTGCAGGCAAGGGGCCCTGTGGCAGAGCCGTTTCAGTCTGCAGCCCCCTTCCCACGTGCCCTGCTGGGCTCAGCAGCGTGGGAATCAGACCCCAAGGCCTCCCCCCTCACATCACCCTCCCTGCGCAGTGGGCGCCCGAGAGCTTGAAGAGAGCTGAGATTAGAGAACCGAACTTTCTGAACCCACAGTCTGAGCACAGCCGATCCGCCCTAAGCCATGCATGACACCTCAAAAAAATCCCTTCTATCCGTTTCTTTTATGCCAAATATAAAGAGGTGCAGAGGTTTTTCCTTTTATTCTATAAACTCGGCTCGTTGTGTGTAAGGTCTGTTCTCCAGGATATCTTCACACCGTCTGCTGACACCTTTCACTTCACAAGCGGTAAGCACATTCCGCAGAATAGTTTTTCTTTCTTCCTAAAATAAATGAAATCTGGCATTGTAGGGTCTTCAGGGAAAAAACCATCATTTTGCTTCTCTAGCAGATGACATTATGAGATATTTTTTTTTGAACTGTAAAATATGCTTTTGTGTTATTTATCGGAAGATCTGACTTCTTAAACTGTAAGTGGAAGGCTTTTTTATGGTGAAATTGTTTGGAAATCAGGATTTGTGGAACAGAGCTGGAAGAAGTAAGGGCCATAGAACAACAACCATCTTAGCAACTTTTTAAATTTGGGGGAAGGTTTTCTTGTGGGTTTTTTTGTTTGGTTTGGGGTGGCGTATTTTTTATTATTCTGTATCCTGTAGTTTGAAAAAGGAAATCTGTATTCTAGCATGGTCAAGTAAACATCTGAGAGTATGAGCTAACATAATTTCAAGGCAAAAATCTGTGAAAAAACTAATGAATCCCCAAATTCATCCTCCCCTCCAACATTATAAATCTTTAGCAATAAAATGCCAGTATGGTGCGGAATCAAGCAGCAGAAGCTGTAATCACAGCCCAAAGTAACTGCTCCTTTGGAGCTCATTAAGTGTATCGAGCCCCTGTAATCTTCTATTGATTTTCGGAGCAGTGGTTCAGGTATCAATACAAAAAAGCACGAGGGAAATTTCCAGAAAGGATTTCACGTATTCCCGTGAGCTATGCGTTTTTTCACCTTGATTTTTACAAGTTTCTCTAACTGGATGTAGCAATGATGGATTCCTCTGTGCCAGCACTAAGCCAACCAGGGCAGAGGCCAGCCGTGCCCCATCAGCCTTTAATTCACGTTGCTCGCAAGTACCCCAGCGGTGAAGCTTTAATGGTTTCCTGCACGCTTAAGACCTAGGCTTGTAAAATATACGAAGACACGGTTCTGCTCCCAGAAGTGTAAGTCAGAAGACGGGGGTGGGGAGGGAAAAAAAAAAAAAAAAAAAAGAAATCTCAATCAAAAAGCCTTCTTGAGAAACGTGAACCTGTGAAATGAATGTGCAGCGATGGCAGATACCTGCCTGACTCTGCAGAAAGTTTAAGTGATAATTAAGGCACATTCTAACAATGGCAGCTCTAAGAATTTTATCCTTGATGTTATATTTAAAGCTCAAGCTCCAAGGAGCTGGTGAATGCAAGAAAAACAGCAGACTTCAGCAAAAAGCTTGTGACTGTAACCCAGAGTTCTAAATTCTACAAAGAAAGATAACCTAAAATTATTTTTTTTTAAATTAATTTAGGGGAAAAAAACCAACACCAAACCAGTCAGGTTAATAAGACAGTTTCATGTCTTTTTGAGTCCCAATTCATGATTTTTAAAAAGGTTTAATTGACTGTCATTCCTTTCCTGCAGGGCCCTCAGAGGTAGGCCAGAGAGATGGTGGAATCTCCATCCTCACAGATACTGAAAACTCACAGAGACGCGGCCCTGAGCCCCCGACCTACTTGGCCCTGCTTTGAGCCAAGGCTCAGACCAGATGGTCTCCAGGCGTCCCCTCCAGCCTAAATTACTCTGTGACACTAAACAGTTACACGCTTCCCTGTATCCTCAGATGCGCGCAGAGTCCCTGCTTTACACTACAGCGTTTGCCATTTTGTTGACAACCAGGGGACAATTCTGAATCTCCAGCTTTCTCCACTGACCTGTTGCAGTCTCTTTCCCCCCTCTTTCCCCACGTGCCGCAATTGTGCGGTGTGCCCTGTACACCCTCCCAGCTGTGTGGTGGAGCAAAAAGTATCATCACTGCTGTCAGCCTAAAGCCAGCTAGAAGGACAAATGAGAAAATACCCATGATAGTCCAAAAACCGGGCAGCAAAACATCAAGCTGTCCTGTGATATCCAACCAGACCGCATCCAGCTTATCACACAGTTGTGACTTTCGCCTCCCCGTTTTTGAGGAGAACCATTCCCTGCTTTTGACTTGCAGCCTTTTCGCTGCATCTACAGGCAGTCCAGCGGGGCAGCCCTTGGCTTTCCTCGCTCTAGAGAAGATAGCTTGCTGTGAGCCCAGTTCTGCTGTGCTGTTGAACCTCAACTCAAAAAGTTATTGCACTGGGAACAGGAAAATCTGACCCTTTCTTTCTAAGCACCATATGAGACCCATACAGCTTACAGGACAGCAGACAGGCAGAGATGGAAAACTACTAGCTTAGAGAACCAAATCATATTATTCTGACCATTTCAATGGCAAGATTGATTCTTCCAGTTAAAAGTAATGCTAATTCAGGTATCCACTAGCTTTCATACGCTTTAATCATAAAACTAGAGCTCATCATAAGGGCAACAAATCCCAACCTCCAGAAAAATAAAGAAAAAAAAAAAATTGAGATAAAAATAAAAATACCCCGATCAGCAGGTCAGTTGCCCCTACAGTACATATTGACAAAGAACAGTTGATCCTACACAACCATTGCAAGATACCATTAATAAAAGCCAATCCCCAAACAGGCCACGTCTTTATTAAAGGTCAGCTACGGAAAGAAAAGGGAGGTAGAAATAACTGTGTATGTAACTGGAAGAGAAGAAGCCTGCAAGATATGCTCTGGCACATTCCAAAATGCTTCTGCTTCTTTTCCCTTTTATCTCCTAACCTCATAATGTTCACAAACATATTTTAATTGTGTATGAAATAATGTCACCTGCAACTATTCCAGTCATGCCAGTCCTTCTGGCTCTGCTCCAAGACGAATGCTCATTCACCATATAACAGACATTTCAGAATTTGTTTTCTCCACCTGGACACTTACTGATATCCCGACTTGCTGCTATCCATCACCTGGCATAGTAATGCCTACCAGGAAAAATGGGTACCTGAAAGCTGGGCTATTAAGCCACCGCATAAAAACCCCTCTGTCCCAGCATCAAGCATGACATCTGCCATAGCCAAGTGGCCTCCGGCATGTTGCTTTGCAAAAAGGCTCCTGCAAAGTTCAGGTCATTGATGACAAAACTATTAAAAGGAAAAGCTAAATATCTTCTGTAGTCAAGGACTGTAGTCAAAGGACCAAAACCCACCTTTTTTTTTTTTTTTTTTTTTGCTTGCTGCTATTGTTAGCTTCTTTTGACCATTCACCCCTCTAATTCTCAAGTTTTAACCCAACCATGTCCACACAGAAACAGACAGAGCTCAGTTAATCTCCACAATGGCTCTGTATGTACATCTAAGAATGCATCCAGTTTTCTCTCCTCCATAGAAGGAATTCAGATGATTTGACCCCACCATGAGTTCCTCCAAGCAAGAGCAGCTCTGTTACTCAGTATGTAACTTGGACTCGCTGCCAGCTTTTAATTTGGCTGTGCATTTGCCCCTTTAGAGAAAAATTATTTTCCAGACACCTATCTTAAATTACTTTTCAAACTTTGGTTCCTTTCTGCATTTCAGATAAGCATGTGAATGTATTTTGAACTGGTATTTCTATTTGTTTGATCTGATATGGAAGTCTACCGTTCTGTTAACTGGAAGCGTGTAAGTGAAAGCAGCTAGGAAATAACAGCTCTATTTAGATTGCACCTGAGCAGAGCAGGATAAGAGTTTATGTTCTGAAATTCGAAGGCCCCAGATCGTCATTGGGTTTTGGTATCACTTTTGACTCAGCTAGCCTATTAAAGGGACAGGGACTGGCTGTACTGTTCAGGTCCGTATACGAGTGTGTATCTGGTATTGATGCAGAATTTGGTTCCCATCCATCCAGGTACCTGTGTTAATGCTGCCATGCCAGAAAAAGTGGCTGTAGGCTGAAACATACATAAATCCGAACTCTTATTTAAACAGTTCCTGAATTATGCAGAGGAAGAGAAAGAGGAGACTGATGGTTCTGCCTGGAGAAAACCACCCTATATTTTGACAAGTCCTAGTTACAGAACTTAAGTTTCCTGCAAAGAAGCTTCTCTTGTAAGAACAGAAGCATTCAAGTGTGCTTCTATTACACGAGCTCCAGCAGCGGATTACAACACACCAATTCTTGACAATACAGCTACTCCCTAAGCAAGAAGGTTGCTCAAAATTTATCTGATGGGGAGTTTCTTTAAGCTATCAGAATCTCAGATTCCAAAAAATCAGAACCATCCTGTGGTCTCTGGTTTGCGCTACCGACACTGCAGCGAGCCCAAGGTCACCGGCACATCAGGGTTGGCTCTGTGCTGCACGTCAAACTTCACAGCATCACCCGGCTGAGATCGCAGGTCTCTTCCCGCTACAGCTTGATTCAAAGCCCATTTAAAGCAACATAAAGACATCCATTGACTTCGTTTGGACTTTGGACCCGTTCCCAGAAGCACAGTAGACTCTCTGATAGCTCCCAGCAACCTAAGAATTAGAGGCAACCCGTCAGTTCTGGTTCCAGCTAACAGAGGTCGATGTTGCACATAAACAACAGGTGAGATGACAAAATTATTATCCGTGTTCGTGGAGTGCCTCCGTTTTTGTCAAATGCCGATGACATCGTATGGTATCACCGTTCTGGAGCTCTCATGTTTTCCCAAAATGCTGCCGAGGAAACCCAACGGGGTTTCAGAGCCTATGGAGTCTTGAGTTAATTTTCGAAAAAAAAGATATAAAAATAAAAAAGCATTTTTGGTTTAACACATTATTTGGTAACCCACTGAGAAGTAATTTTATACCAGATATCGTTTTAAAATACGCTTAAGCATTCACTGCGTGTTCATTTATCTTTCAGAAAATGTCGTAATTTTTCTTGTTGTATTTAATAACTGCTAGTTAATGATGTAAAATCCCATCCCATCTGCTTATTCCTTCCCACAGCAAAATTAGAGGGCTTGATTCTACAGTTGTTACTCACAGAAGGAGAGGCATTGATTTAATGGACTTCCCTGAAAAGGGATTACAGTATAGGATCCTCTGATATTGATTTTGTGACATCATAATCTTTTCCTTAGAAGCAGACACTGATGACTCGAGATAATATCAGTGCAAGATTAGGCAGAGGCAGCCAAGTTAGAGAAAGAAAATTGTTAAAAAACAAACTTCCTAATTTACAGTAAGCAGGCTGCAATAACATATTAGCGATGTTCTCTGCTTTGAATAAAAGTTCTCTTAAAAAAAAGAAACACATATCTGAGTGATGTTTCTCTCTTTCATCTCTTGCCCTGCTTACAGTTACTTTCATGAAACTATTGTGAGCTAGAGCATTTTTTTGTAGGTTAATGGGTTCTCTTTGAAGGGATTAAAGTCACATTGATTATTAATTATTTTTTGATGTTTTAAACCGATGTAAATGTCCAGAAGCCCTGACGAGCAACATCCTGTAGAAATCAATACCGAATAAAAACAAAAGCAGCAAACAACAACAACAAAAAAAGCCCCTCTGCTCAGCTCCTGGGGGGAGCAATTGTGATTTATTTCTTTTTAGAAGGTATACCACCCTTGGAGAATACCAGCAACTGGCATATATGATAATCATTTCTCATTTATCTAGAGCATCCTTATTTTGATGTGTCTATCTTTCAGACTTGAGGCAGAGTCTGCAGATACTTTGCATACAGAACAAAGCTAGGCACAGCAGTGATAAGCAAATAATAAATAAATTAATTTCATTGCTGTTGGAAAACGTTCATTTTTTTTCTTAAATCTGCCTTGCAGTACTTTGGGAAAACACTAATTAGCATTCTTTCTGTGGATTTTTTTTCCTCCAATTCTCTCTACTGTTCTTCACCAAATTTTAATGGGGTGTTTTTTGGGTTTTTTTGGGTTTTTTTTTTTTCCCCTCACTTGAGTTTAAAATTCCTTTGCTGTTTGTAAGCAGAATGAGAACTAGACCCTTCCTTCTCCTTTGATAGGTCAATGAGAAGTAAAAGCTTTCCATGTTAAAATGACTTCCATACAAACAGTGAGGAAATGACCTGGAGAAGCTGTGGTGCAGATAACAGACACGTGCCAAAGAACGGACTACACAAAGGTAACAAGGCAATTGGGACAGTCCGTGGTCTGCTCTGGGGACTCCTCTCAGCCTTGAAGAAGAGCCCCTTCTTTTTTGATTCTAGGGATGTGTCAAGGAAATGATTGAAAGCTCTTAAATTTGAAGGAGTTGGTGATCTGATGGACAACTTAGTGGCTGGAACCTACTTCTCTTATCCCAAAGACTCGGCCTTTGCATTATATAGCCAGAAGTCAACATAACTAAATTGGGGACATATGGGTTTATAGCACACAAAGGAGCCACAGTTGTTCAAACCCTTCTGACATGACTGGAAGGCCCATGTCTCAACCTCCTAAAGAGGACTGAGGCCAAATCATTTCAAAATCACAGCTGTTAGATTGACAGTCAACATTATCTGTTTTCCCCTGAAGTACTTAAAAAGGAATTTAGGATTTTTACCCTCCAGTAGGTTCATATGTACCAAACAGCTACCTCATGTTAAATCCCTGGCTGACATAGAATAGCACGGAGTTGTTGACTTATGTTACCTCCATTCGGCTCAATCCCTATGCTTAAATGTCCCACTTGAATTTTTCCATCCCCAACATTATGTTTTCTACCCATTCACAGTGCCTGTCCCACACATTCTTTTCTCACGTCCACGCTGCCATCTCAAGACCAGCATACTAAACACTGAGTGTAATAATTCCCTTAAAAACATATCCCCTAATAGCTCTCCTCCTGTGTCACCAGCTTTCCCATCACCGATGCTTACTGTAAAGCATTTCTTCTCTAAATACATGCATAAAACAGAAGAGAAAATGCAAAGATAATCATAGCAATTTGAGCACAGCACACGCTACTTTTGCTCTGGTACAATGTGCTATCTTTATGGTGAGCCAGACATGATGCACATTGTTTTATTTCTGGAACGCCTTCATTTAAAAGCCACTGTAATTTCCTAGCATAAGAATGAAAGAGTTCCAGAAATGAAATGCCTCATGTTGACTTACTGTAAAGGCAGCAGACTTCTTCCTTAAGAGTTGCTCCCTTCACTGGCTGTATTCATTCAAGAGTACACAGTGCTATGAAAAGCAAGGTAACCTTTCTCTTGCAAGCATCTCCCATTCCCTATTCATCTGTTACACACTGCGCACATGGCAGCTAGAATGTGTTGCCGCATTTCTTTCATAAAAATTTTTTCTCTTTTCAAGTATACATTAGTGGAAACTTAATAAATAAAAAAAGTTATAATGGCTTTTGTGTGCAGAACATACTTAATAAGTCATTCCCAATTTTCTAAGTACAATCTTTCTGTGTAAAGATTTCAATTTGAAAACATTGTTAACATTTATCAAGGTTTGATTTTTTGTTCTTTACATTGCAACCAATTACATTTTGCTGCAAGAATTGAATCTTTAAAATCATGAGTAACAGAAGTGTAATCACTAATTTCCTAGGGGATAGGAGTGCTTAGGATGATAAAATTGATACATACTTCTCCAATGGAAAGGCAAACAATTCTAAAGAACACAAAACTTATATTAACTACGAGTCTTAAATTGCTTAGCAAAAGGTCCTATTTTGAAGCCTGTATTATTTTTGACACTTATCATCCTGACCCATATGCTTAAGTAAAAAAAAAAAAAAAAAAAAAAAAAAGAGTCTCTTCTCCAGATCTGAGACTGTCTAGTAAAATGAGTCTCAAGATAGATATAGACAAGCCTTTGTTCAGTTTAACATTTATTCTGAAGTTCTGTAAGGTCATTTCATGATCTGCCTGGATTGCTCTGATTGCAGAGATTAGTGGGTTTCTCAAGTTCAGTCAGCACAATGTCTGTGAGCCCTTTAACGATTGCCACGAGATCACCACAGGTAAGTCTTTATTCAGCATCATCCCTGTCTTAACCTGAATAAGGGATCACCTTGAGTGCAGCTTCTGACTGAGATGATGCAACCTAAAAATTGCCTTATTGACCTTTTGCATTTTGAGTCCGGGGCTCATACCTCCTGCAGAGATGAAAGATCTTTTCTCAATGGTCCACTACCATTTCACCATAATGAAATCAGAAATTTGCCCAAGAGTAATAGCAGACCCTTATTCCACTGGCACAGAGGGTTTTGCAAACGCCTACTACGAGGTCTGTAAACATGAGGTGGCATCCAAGCATCCCCTTCATTAGCTTTGCCCTCTAGAATCACCCTAGCCTAGAAATAATCCATGAAAATAATGCAATGAGAAAGAATGTGACTTGTAGAAGGTTTAAGATAAGGACGGCCATCTGTAAGAAAGTTTTTTAAAAAGAAGAAAGTGGGTGCTTTGGCTGGAAGGATAGTCTCAGACTAATGGTAGGCAGCAAGGTTCAGACTGTTATAACTCAGTAGCTCCTTTGAGTCTGTTGCATCATGAGGAAATCTTACATAAGCTTTGCAAACGAAAATGAACTGCTAAGATATGGGGAGTTTATTTTGATACTGGCAGGACAGAGTCATTGGGGTGGGGGGAGACAACCACAAACTTGTTTTCTCAGTAAGGGCTTCAGTCAGCATCTCTTAGAGAAGAGATGCTGAAAGGACTCCGTCCCAAAACTCTCACTGAATGTCCATTACTTTTCCATCCAGGAGGAAACAGTGGCGAAACACTGAGGCTCCCAGCTGTGAAATCAGCCTCTCTTAAAAAGCTTTCTCCCACCGAATGAGGCAGAGTCCTGACAGTATGTTTTTCGCTTCAGGTTATTAACATTAGATGCAGATATTCTTGGAAATTACACCATTAGAAACACATGTTCTTTGTTGGGTAAGGTTGTGCTGAGTAAAGTCCTACAGAACCTAAAAGTCTTTGAATGCCTTGGTCAAGGTAAACCTGAATTTAGACTTTACTATGACACCAAATTTTATAAATTGAGGTAGTAGTGAACAAAAGTCTACGCTGCTAGACATGAAGAGTTGCCCTTGCTATGAAGAAGACAGAGTATTGCTGCTTTATCTACAGAGCATCCAAGACTCATATACAAATACCTCAGTATCCTGGAAATAAGAGATGCACTTTTTATTTGTAGACGATTTTCCTGAAGAGTGACGTCCTTTCTATTCAGTCTATACATGGAACTTCTGTGACAACCAGTATTCTCATTGTTTGGTCAGACCCTCTTGGAGGTGTAACAGGTTATAGATGATGTCCCAGCACCAGGTATGGCATGTTTAAGATGCTTTTGTCCCCTACTGAAGCTCTACCTTGTTCCACACAAATAATACAGCAAGGAAACATAAGAACAGCCAGGCGCGAGTTACTAACAACAAGGGACATCTGACAAATCAGTCACATAATCCAAGGTAGAACTTCCAACTGGGTGAAGCTCAGTGTAGACACGACTAAGGGAAGGTTGCTGGATTACAGTTAGAAAAGATGGAAAAGATAACATCAGTCACTGGAATCGGGGAACCTGTCTACTTCATCCTGTTCTTTACTTAGCTGAAGCACAGCTTTTCCTTTCAGCTGTGCTCAGCCATGCCTTTGCCACACCAAAATGAGACAATTACAAAGCAAGCTACCAAGGACTATGCATTCCAGCCATTCAGAGACTGAAAAGCCAGAGAACACAGACCCATTGCAAAATGGCAATATATTAAGAGATTCTTGCAGCAGAACGCTTGGAAGCTTTTCTCTGAAGCAAGACGCAACCCCGTTCCTCTCCAAAGTACTGTAAATCCATAATAATATCTAAGCTCACATACAGTGCCTCTCTTCTGCTAGTTTCTAAACTAGCCATCAAGTGAGAAAACCACTGAGAAAAGAGAATGGTAAAGGTCCGAGATCCCATTGCTGCATATCCAAGGAAGATTTTGGTACTGCCTTGGGGCCCAGAAAGCATTCACATTGCACTGAGAAATAAGAAACTAAGTATTACTTGCCCATAGGCAACAATATCAGGCACGTAATCATGCAGCGGGCAATAACCCGGTTTGATCTCCTTTTGTCACTGACCATATCAGCAACCTCAGACAACGTCAGGAGCTGGAACAAGTTGTCACTATTGCTTTAAACAATGAAATACGACAACTGGAAAGGAAGAGAAAATTTGCTTTGAGCAGTTTCATCACTGTGCAAAGTCTGCTGATGATTTTACAAATTGACAGATGGGCATCAAGGCCACATGAAGCAGATACAGCTTAGCAAGTGACATTTGGGCTGCTAATGCTGAACCAGCAAGCACAGAGATATCGGTTTTGCCCATCTTCAGATTCATCAGTTCAATGCTTTCTCAATGAGATTAACTTCCAGGTGAAACATCAATTTAATAACTTGAGGCTGGATAATTTTAATATAGCTTCAACAAGTTGGCAGAACTAGATGGCACAAAACCAGGGAAATGCCTAGGGTTTTTTTCAATTATTTGTCACTGAAAAAAAAATATGTACACATTAAAGAAAACTCAGTGAATTTCAGGCTCAGGAAAACGTCCCTGTTCCAGTGAACTGAAACAAGCACTGCTCTTGCTTCCCCAACTTCTTTCCCAAAACCACATTTACTTTGAGCATCCTTTGAAGTCTCAGTTCTCCTCTCATTATAGTGTCTGATAATAACGGCCAAGATAACTAATTACAGTAGACATGCTCTCCAGCCAAAGTCATAATCCAGTCACACATGGCGTTAACTGATGCGCCTCTACCGTGAGCTACAGCTTTACTTTCTCTTAGACTACAAAATTCTGCTAATGCTCATCAGCTGCTTTGTCATAGCAGTCCTGGGTTTGTCTGAGTTTTATCTGGGTCTAAAGTGGTGGTTACTTTACAACAGAATGAAAACCTGAGGCTTTGGCTACCTTCAAACCTTTACCAAATTTTTTTTGAGATTTATTATTAATTTTACAAGTACAGTAGTTCAACAATTTAAACTATCTATTTCCTGTCTTGCTTTACCACAGTAATTTTTGTCACACTACTGCTGGTAAACACACCACCAAAACACATTGATTTTATTTTTTTAGAAGTCAGGATTCGGAGTAATATGAACTCTGTGATTGTGGGATAAAACAGCTACTTAAAACTATATACACTTCTATATTAGGGAACAAACTAGAACAGAAATTAGCTGCAGTCCCTCAGCTTTCTGATGGGCCATAGCATCCAGTCTGACTTTCTTAAGAATAAAATAAATATTTTTTTAAAATTCGCCAAATTCCAAGGAACAAGATTTTGCCTGTATATTAGCATTTTATCTTGCCTGAATGCATGTTTCAGCAGTTATGAAAATGAGACAGCTGACAGTTGACTACTATATGTGAACAGATGCTGTGAAAGCTTCCCTTTAAATAGTTCTGTCAATGCAATGTCAATTTTAGAAGTGACACCACTGCTGTTCCAGGACATGATCCTGCAAACTCTTCCTCACACAGGGAGTCCTGCTGATTTCCATAGAACATTTACATTTATAAGGCTCTTAAAGGTCAGGCCCTTAGTTGCGGAGCTCTCCTTAACAGTGACTGACAAATATACAATAAAGTTTTTAGTAGTGCTGAGCACTGTACTTTAGGGCAATGACATTTTAGAGTCAGTGGCATTCGCCCAGGCGGTACATACATTTTCTTTCAGAAGTTACATGAAGCATATTAAATACGCTTGAGAAACCATTAAAGGAGGGAAAGCGTAAAGATAAAAAAAAAAATGTCGTGTGAAACCGAGCTTTACAGTATTAAGCCGAAGTTTGAAAAATTAATCTGCCAAGAAGACAGGCTGAGCCTCAACACAGCACGGTACTGAGCAGAAAAGCAGCATTAAATTCTGCCGCGATAAAACGGTCACGATACACACACACCCCGCTTTGTTGGCTCCATTTTCATAAAGGAGGGGGGACGGGAAATGGATGGAAGATACGAGCCGTTTAACGAGGAAACGCGTCGCGGCGGGGTGTGTTTCCCCGGAGCCCCCGCCGCAGCCGGGCGGCGGCCGGGGCGGGCGATGCTGAAGGACAGCGCGGCGCTCCCCGCCGGGCCATACACCCCCAAAACGCTCCGTTACCCCCTCTCTCAGCACCCCCGCTGGGAACGGGAGAACTTCGCAGGACGGGAGGAAGCGCCGCCGCAGCTCCCCCGGGTTGCCGGCACTTTCGGTGGGGGGATGCGGGAGAGCATCTCGCAGCGGGGCGCGGCGGAGCGGCCACCGCCGCACCCCCAGACCACCTTCTCTCCGCGCCCCCCCCCCCACCCCGCGCCCTTCCCAAATCCACATGCAGATCCTGGGCGGCCGCCCGCGGGAGCACAAAGCGGGGAGAGCCGGGGCTGAGCCCCAGCCCCCGCCGCCCCGCGGGGGGGAGGCGGAGCGGGCGCAGCCACCTGCCTGCTCCCGGGCGCCGCGGTCCTGCCGGGAAGGCACACAAAGGCGGCGCGGAGGGGGCTCGGTGCCCAGGGGAGGTGGGGACCCGCACCCCTCCCCTTCCTCGGCACTTACCTTTAGCAACACAAAGAGCCAGAGGAGACAGGAGCGGGCCCCCGGGGCCCCCCGCCGGCGGCGGACGGGCATCGGGGGGGACGGCGGCCGCGGCCCGCGGGGGCGAGCGGGCAGGGGGGGCTGCTGGTCCTCTGCCCCTCGCCTCCCTCCGCTTGGCTCCAAGCCGTGCCCGGCAATGGCGAATTGCGGCAGCATCAGGCGGCCGGCGGCGGCGGCGCCGACCTCCCCGCCGAGCGGCGCATCCTGCCGCCCCCCGCCCTTTTATTTGGGGTTTGCGGCGGGGGGGAGGAGGAGGAGGAGAAGCAGCAGCAGCAGGAGGAGGAGGAAGGGGAGGCGGCGGCGGCGGGTGTCTCCCCTCCCAGGAGTTTGGGCGATCGCGCCGCTCGCTGCACGGCGAGGGATGGGGAGAGCCGTCTCCTCGGCGGGAGCGTCCCCGGAGAAAGGCGAGGGCTCGGAGGGAGCCGGTAGCCGCCGCCCTCGCTCCCCCCGCACCGCCCTACACCCCTCCCCCCCCACCACCGGCATCTCCTCGCCGCGGGCAAGGCAAGCGAGGCGGCAGGCAAAAACACATCTTTCCCCTTCCCCGCAACATGCAGAACATTCCCTCCCCAATGTCATTTTTCCTGCCGCCCTCCCCCGTCGCGATCAGTGGACAGAAGGGGACAGAAATGCCGCGAACACCTGGGGGTGCCCGGCTGGCGGAGTAGAGAAAGAAAGGGGCCAGACCCTGCCCTGGGCAAGCCCAAGCCGGTAAGGGGCTTTAGGGCTCCTGCGGGACGGGGCTGCTCCTCGGTTGCGGGTCTGCTGGAGCTAAAGCTCCCGCGGCTGTAGCCGGTACCCAGGTACCGGCAGCAGACAGTAAGGAAGTTTGGAAGATTTCCTTACGGCCCTTCTCAGGAGGCAGAAAAACAGCCTGCAAGAGGTGGAGAAGAATTCATCCTGTCCCGCGAAGATAATCAGGCCCAGCGATTAGAGGGGCACCTGGAAAAACCTGAGGTCACATCCCCTGTTGTGTCTCCCCCTCCTCCTCCCCCCCCTCCGCTCTGCAATCGTGCAAGTTGATCAGGGTCATCTCCAAACTTCAGGATAGGCAAGCTATTCATCTTTTCAAGAGTCTTGCTTAAGATGGTGTCCCCAAGGAAAAGAGGTGGGAGGGAAACAGACACAAAACAAAACCCAGACCACCTGTGCCCTGCCCCCTCCCATTCTCCCACTGATAAAAATAGTCTTGCCAAACCAAGACGACTACATCAGAATCTGGTTTGTCACTGACCACTCTCTCACTCCCACCAGTATAAATTAGGGTGCATCCTCGGTGCAGCTATTGGAGCTATAACCAATATCGATCCAAACAAAATAGGGTTGTAAGTGTAATAAGGCTGTGTCTGGGGCATTAAACTTCAGAGCAACTTTGGATCTAGGTATGGTTCCATTGCTTGTAGTAGTGGGCCACCACTTCGCTTTTCCTTAAAAAAATAAAGTAGTGGCTGATAGGAGATCCAGGGTTTGTTTTCAAATTTTCTAAGTCGTTTGGGCAAGATGAACTCTATTACTTTCCTGTGTGAATGTCCTTTAAACTGATCAATTACAAAGTTGTTTTCTAACAGTGTTACTAAATTAGACAATAATAAATCTGCATTTCAGAGCCTGGCCTGGCTTTTACATGGTGTATTTCTGATTTTCATATAATTTGGACCTTCAGTCAACAAAAGCTTGATTTCAAAGTGGCCAAAGCCAGAGAGAGATGTGCTTATTTTGTGCTGAAATGGGCCCTTGAGCAGTGATTTGCCACACTTGATGGGGATTAATCCAAAAAATGAAGGAGAAATTCAGGTCCTGTGTAGATACTGGCTCACAGCCCAAATGTAGAGCTCCAGAAGGCAAATGCTATTCATATCTTCATTTATAAGAAGCTGGGGATAGAAAAGACCTAGTCAATGCTAGCAGTGAAGGACACAGGCCTCTCTTGGGTATCCATCACTCTATTGGTGTTTGGAGCATTATCTGAAATTGGTATGCAAGGGGTTAACCGTAGCTACATTTCCTTCAGTACACAGGTTTAGGATGAAGCGAGAGGTTATCTGAAAGACAGAACGGTGAATTTCTCTAGGAAATTAAGCTTGTCATCAGTACTTGGGAGCTGTGGATTGAATTTTAGGCTAGGAACTTGTTTGCTAAGTAAATTTAATTGTAATAGTCAATGATTTTTGGCATTAAGATTGTACTTTATGCAGTCTTTCATCTCCAATATTCCATTCATTTACAATATTTAGATGTTAAAATGATGATGGCATGAACAAGACTAAAGACACCTAAAAAGCAAAAAAAAAAATTGAATATAAAATTCTAGTAGCATTTTAGCCTCAGAACGACACTATCCGAGTCAGAGTTAAAGTGAACAAAAAAGTGAGAAGCATTTCAGGAATGAAACCTTCAGTAAAGGACTAAGATATTAAAACATTCTGGTCTGGCTGTTGCAGCAATGAAACATGCAGCCAAGAACGACCCATGAAAGAATGGCATCCTTTCTGAATTATGGGGATCTAGTGTTACTCAGCCTTTTCAAGAAGTGGCAGTGCTTTGGAAGGTTCCAATCTGCCAGTAGAACCGAATCCTTCAGAAAATGATAATTAAGTCTTTTTTTTTTAATAATAATAATAATAATTTAAAAAAGGTGTTTTCTAGCAACTATTCAGGACTGTGTTAGACACAGGCAGTAGAAGGTTCCTGCCAAGGAAAGCCTACACCCAAATTGCAAAAGAAGGTATAATGTAAGCAAAGCTCATGAGCAAATATTGGCATACTGGAGAGGCTGGCTCCAGGTGTTTTCAACGGAAGAAACCTGGAAAGCCATACAAAGCATTTCTTAAGAATGCAAGAAGGTAGGATGCAAAGGAGGAGCAAAAGAAATTTCTTTTTTTCTGAATGGGAGGTGTGAAAAGGAAAATACAGACCGGAGGGGAGGAAAAAGAAAAAAAAAAAAAAGTATGAAAACAAGGGCAACCTTATTTGTTTCTAGCATCTAAACAATAAAAACAGCGAGTCTATTAATAAACCAGCAAAGCTTTAAAAATAACAAGACAATGAATTATCTTCCATTTACTCATGGAAAAAGAAACAGGGCAATTTGTAAGCGTTAGCAAGTGGTCAGTTGATGAAAGATACTGATACAAGGGTAGTACAGAAGCTCCAGAAGTCCTTCAAGCCCCTATCCAACAGTCAAAGGTACGCTGACAGCCAAAAGGCTTCCTAAGGACTCTGTAATGCACTACGCTCCAGGAGGAGAGGAAGTATTCAGCAGCACACCTCACAAATTAATCTGGAATTTGGTTGGCTTGAATGAAAAACATGCAAACATTTGAGAAAAATTTAAAAAACGAAAATCAGAAAAAACGAGTGCTCAACCAGGGAGCCCATCCTGGAGTCAAACATGGCTTTTTCCGAATCAGATACTGTGGTTTTGGTTATTTGACCCAAAACATTACACACACACATCCCGCCCCTTCCCATTCCAGAAATCTGAAAAACCTCTTCTTGGCACAGTACAAGCTGAAACATGTTCCCAGTTACTAAGGCGGCCCTACAGCAAGGGCTAAGCGAAAGCCCTGACCTTTGCATTTGTGTAGCTCCTGCAACACAAAGCAGGTAACCGAGTCCTTCACTCCACCAGCACATTCCCTTGACTCACATAAGACTGATGCTTGTGAATCCCCGCCATCTTTTCCCAGAATTTACCGAAGGTCACATGTGGGATTATGGCATGGATATATGGCCCGAGCATGTGGCATTATGAGCATTTCTCATTTTTCCTCAGGAATTTGTTGTAAGCGTATACTTGGAAGGCATCCTAATTTTGCTTAGGCTATGATGTACGCTGGGCTGCAATGGCATCAGAGCAGGTTTAAGGGACTTTGGTTCTCCCTAAATCCACCTGGCAGAATTACGGTGAAGCGGAGAATTTGGAGCAGAAGGACCTGACAGCAAAGTGCATAACAGGGTATTATGATACAGATGAAATTCCCAGAGTCCTGTCTCTGCTCACTAGATTTACTGTAAAATCTGGGGATGAATTATTTTGTGATGTGCAGTATGCAGGAACACGATAAAGATATTTCAAGGTATTATAGGACACACATCCCTAGAAGACAAAAATCGTTAAAAAGAAAATCCTCTTGCATTTTAAGAGCACCACCTACAAGCAGGACTCCACATCAAACAGCCTTTGTCAAGAGCTTCTCAGGTAGCTCACCAACCGCTTGAAGGCTGTGCTAGTGACAACACCTTCACTTTAATGACCTGATGAATGAAAGCAATTGTGGTTGCTTGTAGTCGGTGATTTAATGAAGTAACACCCTAACCGAACCAGCATTTATTACCATATAACACCCTAGATTATTAGGGGAAAATAAAAAATTAAGATGTTTTGTGGTTTCAAACACTTGTAAGAGTGTTCCTGCTTGTAACTTACATGGACTTAATCCCAGGCTTACAGTAAATTCTCCCCTTGCCTCTGAAAACCCCGAAGCAACATGCAGACGCATCTCTCAAGTGTGGCTGGCCTAGAGGGAAAAAGCTGTAAATTACCATTTATTCTTAGCTGCAGTATAAGCCCAGATTTATATGAAGCTTTACAGGCCTCAGCAAGTCTGGATAAATATGGCATGAAATGAGGTTTATAGAAAAAAAAAAAAAGACACCCAGAAAAACCTCAACCACATAACTCTGGAAGCAGAAGAAGTCCTAGTCCATGAAGTTTTTGAAGCACAGCTGTTTTTCGGTGACAAATGTTTTTACGAAAATAGTGTGGATCCTTCTTAAATATATTCTCACCTAAAGTCTGTTCATTTCAATGACAGGAATGGATAAAACAATAACAAAAACAAGTGCAAAGGGTGGCTTGAATAATGTGCACAGGTTGCCACTTATGCGTTCGAGTGCAAATTTATTTTAGCTTTCTGTTTGATAAGTACAGGCCCTGTGACTTTTAAAAGTATGTCCCACTGTCCTCCTAACAAACAAGTTGACAGGTTTTGGGTGGGTTTTTTTTTTTTTTTTTTTTTTTTTTTTTTTAAGATTTGTCTTTTCATAACTAGGATGATTGACACACTTCAGATGTACAATCTGTCCAGCTTCCAGGTGCTTATTAGTCTTTCAAGGCAAGAGAAGCGGTGAACTGTGCCACAAAAGGTCATTTCCCTTGAAAAAAAAAGTCAGAAATCTGTCTTTAGCATTGAATGCCTTCCTCATAAATAAGTCTATGAAAGATTTTGTCTGATATTTTTTTAACACTGTGCAGTGTTCACTGAAATAATGTATGGAGAGGCAATGGGTTGGCTTTGGGGTTGGTTTTGTTGGTTTTTTTTTGTTGTTGGTTGGTTGTGGGTGGTTTTCTTTTTTTCCAGAATGCAAGCAGTAAACATACTGATAAAGGCCTATGAGATTATTTAACATTTAAACAGTATATGCAACTTTTCTTTATCTGTCCTAGGGTATTTGGATGCTACAGGACACTTGAGAAACACAGCAAGTTCTGTGAACGGAGCTTTACATCAAGAAAAATATTCATATGTGTTTGCCTTCCTTATGACCTATTAAATATTTGATCAGCCCTGCCTGTTATCAGGAACCATCTCTTTTATTCGTATAGCTCTCCATCAAGTCTCCGCAGATATAGTTGATTGAAAAAAAAAAAATGCCATGGTTTCTGATTGTGCTTATTTTGTATTGTAGCCTGGATGTTTCCTTCCAGATGCAAGCTGGCTTCTCCATTTTTGTTGAGGATCTGAGCAGGTCAAAGGCACACTCACGCTGGAGAAAGAGGGAGGTTGGGAATTTCTTACTGTCCTTAGCACCTTCCCCAGCCATATAAGATGATGGGGGGGGGGGGGGGTGGAATAAAATCAAGCGATCTTTTCTGCTTAAGATGGCTACATCTTTCTAGGGGTAATCCTCAGTAATTCAAATTTACTTTACATTGCAGAGCCATCTAGATCCTCCATCCCCACAAAAAAAAAAAAAAAAAAAAGAAAGGAAAAACATCCAGAAGAAAGACTGGGTTCCAGCGTGTCCTACTCAGCCACCGACTTTAGTACCTTCCACCTCTAAAACGTACTGACTTCTTCTGACCCTCGGAGGCTCTATTGATTCACAGAAATCTGAGTCATACTTACAGGAAACACTTCTCTCCCCAGAAATTTACAATAGCAGCTCCAATTTTGCACAGATAACATCTTTCTTTTCCTTCCCTGGCATCTACGCTAAAATCTTTTTCTCTGTCTTTGTGGTACGGGGTAACCATATCCCAGTACAAATGTGCATGCCTTAAATCAGTGTCTTTTCACTCACATT
The DNA here is from genome assembly GCF_964199755.1 of Larus michahellis. Classification (NCBI taxonomy): domain Eukaryota; kingdom Metazoa; phylum Chordata; class Aves; order Charadriiformes; family Laridae; genus Larus; species Larus michahellis. The sequence continues at coordinate 69,768,320 of NC_133896.1, read as the reverse complement.
TCCCAAACGGCCTCGATGAGCAGCCTTTTTGCATTAGTGATATTTCTTTCCTACACAAAGGTTGCAATATTAGCTTCAGTGTACTACTTCCCAAACACAGATATTGAAGACATTTTTCAAAGGAAGAACAGCTGTCCCCCCAGCTCTTCAGGCGAGGGAAATATATAGCTCATATGCTCTACAGTGTCAGAAGGCTGTGAACCAAGAAGGCCTTGGTGAGGCCACATCTGGAGTTCTGAGTCCAGTTCTGGGCTCCCAGGATCAAGAAGGACAGGGAACTGCTGGAGAGGGTGCAGCAGAGAGCTACCAAGATGATTAGGGGATAGGAACACCTCCCTTATGAAGAAAGACTGAGGGATTTGGGTCTCTTCAGTCTGGAAAAAAGACGGCTGAGGGGGGATCTTATCAAGGCTTACAAATACTTAGAGGGTAGCTGTCAGGAGGATGGGACCAGGCTCTTTTTAGTGGTGCCCAGCAACAGGACAAGAGGTAATGGGCACAAACCTGAATTTAGGAAGTTCCACCTAAACATGAGAAGGAACTTCTTTCCTTTGAGGGTGGCAGGGCACTGGAACAGGCTGCCCAGAGAGGTGGTGGAGTCTCCAACTCTGGAGACATTCAAAACCCGCCTGGACATGTTCCTGTGCAACCTGCTCTAGGTGACCCTGCTCTGGCAGGGGGGTTGGACCAGATGATCCCCAGAGGTCCCTTCCAACCCCTACCATTCTGTGATTCTGTGAACAGAAGCACTTCAGAGTCTAATTTTGCCTTGAAACCAAAGAAAAAGCAAGCCTTGTGAGGTCTGCAGTCAGATTTGTTATCTCTCCTCAGCAGAAGTTACCCATGGATAGTCAGCAGCACAAAATTCAAATTAATACAAATGAACTATTTCATGCATTGGGCTGCAGTTCTTTGTTTTTTTACCGGCTTCCTGCCTGTATTCCCACAGCAGCAGCAGCATCCATGCTGTGGCCCTTCTACCTAGGGTACCTGCGGGTGAGGGTAAGCAGCCCTGACCCAGCTTGGTGGGATACTGCTTCCAGTCCTGGCCACCATCCCACCACGCTTTTCCTCATCCCTTCTCAGTGAGACGCTCTGCCTGAAGAAAGGACTCAGCATCTTCCCTCCACTTTGTGAAAACCCCAGCCAATCAATCAGGCAACAACACGCGACTAAAGCAATCGGTCACACCGTTTGATTAATCATGCCAATTACCGCATACTCAGAGTAAACAATTTCAAAAGCAAGCCAGTGTGGAAAATACGCCCGCAGCTACATAAGAATGGGTCAAATTGCTTGAAATCATAAATATATTCATAAAAAAACCCATTTCATTCACAAACAATTTACTTCCTAGGGGGTGACTTTCATTCAGAGAAAAGAGAAAAGACAAGATTCAGCAAATATTGGCACCGTCAGGTGTTCTAATTTCAGCTGCAGAAATCACTGAGGAAAGCGGGTTAGCAGGATTTAAAGACAATTTTACTTATTATATGCAAATAGGAAGAAAATCTGTATATTTATCACGTAAGGCAATGACGTCTTCTTTTTAAATTCAGACTTTAACATTTCAAGATCTCGGGGGTCAGGAGAAGCGTCAAACACAAAGGATGCAGCATTTTTCTTTTTTTCATCTTTGACTTTCTGTACACTACATGTGGGCTCATTTCAGAGAATTTGGGAAAAATGTCCAACAGTAAGAAGGATAACAAAAGCTTTTTCAAACATGTAAGTGTTAGAACATCTCTACAGAATTTCCCTTCCATTTTTCAGACCCTCTACGCGCCTACTTGCAAAGTCTCAATTAAAAATAGTCTGCTTTCCTTTTTCTTGATCATCTCTCAAGAAACACATTTGGTCTTTCCAGTTTACATAAATTAGCACATTAATATGTCAAATATATCAATTATGAACTTAAAACACTCTCAGGCTAATGGGATTTGCATTATTGACTTCATCAGACATAGGATACTTCACTTATTTTTTGGAAAGTAATTTAACAGAGATTGATACGATGAATCAGCAAACTGTTTTTTCTAACACAACTTTCACCTCTAGGCATACTCCTTCACAACTCAAATAGCGTGTTTTCATACCCACCTCTTTCTAAGACCACGGTTTGTTGCGTCTACCCTGACATCTTCAACAACCCCTTAAATCAGGAGAAAGCTAGCAGACCTGAGCAGGTCAGGCAGGTAGCCATCCTGTCTGAGTGAATTAGGAGAAGCAGAACCCTTAGTTGCTGCCTTCAGCTGAAATCAGCGCCAACGCCTCTTTCTCCAACAAAGCAGCTGAAGTCTCAGATGGGATGACCATGAGTCTCCTGAGCACATCTGCAACCTTCTTGACCCTTGGGCCAGCAGTGCCTGCCTGTAGGGTGTTCACTCTCCACCCAGCCCCACCAGGAGGATGCAAAGCTGCGTACACCACCGGCTGTTGAGACACCAAGGGGATGACTCCACAGGTGACAATTCTGCCTGGGCTGTTAGTTGCTTCACCATGGCCAAAACCAATACGTGTTTTCAATCAACCTATTTGACTGATGCTGGAGGAGGGCAGATGATGAGAGGCCATTGCAGTGACATTGGCCTGGGTCAGATGGAAACAGCTGAGGAAGAAACCAAGCGCCTGTCCTCTCCACATTAAGCACACCCCTGCTGGTGTCCCTACCCAGTCGCAGTGATAGCACACTAAAAGCTACGCCCACCCAATGCTCGAGGTTGGATAATGTGTATGAGGACACATATTGCCCAAATCGAGTGCAGATATCAACCTAGTAAACTAGGGGTTTTTATTCAGTTATGGAGTTCCTATGCCCAAAAAGGAAATCATCTGATGTTCTGAGTTCACTACAAGGCAGAAAGGATTTTATAAGGAAGAGAAGCCAAAGTTTGAGCTGACAAAGGCTAACTAACATACATACTAACATTCTGCCCTGCCCCACATCATCCTTACAAGGTAGCGTTGAAGTCTACTGAAGTAGTGTGGGGAACGCTTGTGCTTCAGAGGCATTTCAGAGCCTGTCTGACAGTAGACTGTCAGTCTCCAATGGGGGTGACGAGAAAAAAAAAAAAGAAAAAAAAAAATCTATCACTGCTAGCACTTTGCAGAAGAGTATCTGCATTAACTTAGCCAAGGTTATCAAATCCATGACAAATAAGGGGTTCACTTTCTTATGCTTCCAGACAACCCACAAATCTCCGAGTGCCAAACTAACTAAATTGCTATGAAATTAGAGTCATACAAAACTACATGCAACAATGAAACCCAGAACAATCTTCATTTCCATGGCATTTTTGTCATAATTAAAAATATTCACAGAGCTTTACAAAGCATGAAATTACCTCGACATTTCCATATCAGAGAGTAGAACCTTGGCATCAGCTCGGGGTAAAACTCTGGAGCCCCGGGAGGCTGCACATTACACATCAAACAAGCATCTACAGAGCAGTTCAAGTACACGCCGGACGCCTTGTAAAACCAGAGGCAGCTACGAAATAGCTGGAGCGGTCCGATGCTTTCGGACAAGACAGCTCTGACATTTTCTGTCAGCTGAGGAAATCCGCACAAAGCGGGAGGTAGATCAATAGCGTAGCAAACATCAAAATGACATTATGGGGACTTTGACAGAGGTAATGTGTGTACAAGCATAATAGCTTCAGCTGCAATAATTAAATGTGGAGCTTCACGCAGGCTGTGCATGGAAACAGCCCCTCTGAAGTTGACTGCTAGCTGGCATGACCCAAATACACGCATGGGGCTAAAAAAACATTGAAAACAAAGGCACCTTGGTATGGTAATACTCAGAACCTGAGTGTAACCAGAAGCAACTAATAAAGGGCGATGCTCACGAGATCTGATACACCTTACATCTTCTGGTCAGCAAAGGAAGTCAAAATGTGAAATTCCCCATTTGAAAAGTGAGAAGTGCCGTGACTGCTTTCCGAGAACAGCCTACTCCGTTAGAGCATCACATTCCTGCAACAAACAACTACTCAAATCAATGGAATCGTTTATAAGAGAAAATACCATTTATTCAGCGTAAGAGGCTTAAAAACTCAGCCCATGGAATTCATGAGGTCAGTCTGAAAATAATTCACATTACTTGCCAAGAATACTTCAGCTTTGGGGTTCACACCTGGTTTCAACCCATCCCATCTTAGGCAACTCAACACGGCCCCGCCTCCAAGTCTCATTAGGTATTTGCTCCCAGGAATTTCATTCAGGTCTGCTTCTAACTTGGGGAGCTTGTTGGGCTCCATGGGGGGCTCCCCTGGAGCTTGGAGGGCTCCATGATTTCAGTAGTACACAAAGGTACAGATACAAACTGGGGTTCAGAATAGCGAGACAGAAATTTAAGCATGCCTTGTTGCAAATGTTTGACCATGAAAGCCCGTGTGAAAGGATGCGTATTAAGAAATCCTCTTACATTTCTGTGCCATCACTGAGTGAAACAAGCGATGTTCTAATATCAAGGTGGATAGGAATGCATTGCCATCAAAGTAATTACATTTGATGGAGATGAGAAATGGGATCCTGTTATATACGGCAACACACTTTATTACAAAACTCTACCTGTGCCAGAAAAAAAAACCAACATATTAAGGTCAACTGAAATTCCTGTGGAAAAGAGGATGAAACTAGAGAGACAGACAATACCCAGATAAAAAGACAGAAAATGCAGTTTTTCAGGATAATTTTCAGTGCATTCTAAGACTCAGAGACTTATCTGCAAGATTTCTGTCTATCATCCTCATGGCACTGATCCATCCAACCTGAATCAAGGTATCTCATCATTTTAAGCTGCAACATTGATTCAACTGGTAAGCACAAGAGGAATCAGAAAGGAGAAGCTCGTTACTGTGCTGGCAACAAGTTCATTGTTACAACAATAGGAAAAAAGTGCCTGCCTGTGTAGCCACAAAGGCTTGACTGAGCTTGAAAATGCCCTTTTTCTTCTAAGGGTCTCACAAGCAGAGTCGACATTGAAGAAACCGGAGACAGTCGTGGTCTTTTAACTGAAATGGAATTAATAACGTTAGAAAAATATTTTTAGAGAAAGGAGATCGAATAATAATGGAAGTGAATTGAAAACTTACTGCTAAGATCATTGCCCATGTAGAATACACACGGGTGGACATTTAAGTCGATGCTTATTATTACAGAGTCCTCATTTAAAAAACTGTGATCAAGCAGGAGTCTGGCAGATAGCCTGAGGAGTAAGCCAACCCTTGACTGGCAGCAACACATTCAAGTCCTCCAGATTTCAAATGAGACCCAGGCCTTGCAGGAGCCTGATGTGGCACCAGGCAGAGGGCAGAAGCATAGCAATTTGAGGTCTTGAGATCAGTCACCATCAGCTGATGAAATACTTGCTTTTGTCCCTCCTCCCCATGTACAGTGCTGTAGGAATCCAACACGCATACCTTAAATACCCTCTTTTGCCAGACTGTCTGTTTCTCATTAACAGTACATCTCTTTTGTGGTTACCAGTGCATCACCTGGGCACAGCTGTGCCAATATTGCCGTCTTTTATGGATTCTGTGCTTTCTACCCATTTACACCCCTGTGTTAGCCTTATTTTTACTCCCTGTTCTTTAAGTAAGCTGACCTACTTAATCACTTTATTCTGCAGCTCCACTGAGTACCACTTATTGGTGTCTGTTAATGTCAAAACATCCTGCAAATTTTATTTTTCTGGCACTTTCTCTGCACTTGTAAAGCAAAATAAAATCATCAAATGAGAACAGCATCAGTAACCAGCTATTCTTAGTGTTTTACATGCAAGTCTGTAAACTATTATGGCACTCATTTTTAGTACAAGCTCTCTAACAACCCTGAAGTATTTGAACGTTAGCATCAGTGCAATCAAATTATTTTAATTTTCAGTAAAAATGCATAAAATTAAAGCACTATCAGATTACACTTTGTTTTCATACACTTTAACCTAAGCCGAGCAATATTTTGACTTTCATTTGAGTATGGCGAAGAGCTCCACAATATTAATTAATTGAGCCTTAAAATCTCTCTCCATAACAGGAAAATATTACTATCTCCATTAAACAGATAGGTAAGCTGGAGTCAAACTGTGTTTAATGACTTGCCTGACTCAATGACAAATCCAGGAATAGAGCCAAGGAGTTCACTTTCCCAATTTCTTCTGCTTTATCACTGAAAAACATTCTCTGACTCTGGGTAAGCACGCATGAACTGCCGCAATGTGTGTTGTTGGTTGGGCACATAAGCAAAATTCACTACATTCCCCTTTTGGTTGTACATAAGGAAAGACTCCATCAAGGCATGTTCTAATTAATATAGGAAGACGGTCAATATAATATGTTGACATCAAAGCTCACTTTTTGCTGATAGTGTATGCCATCTCATTAAATGGAAAGAATTAATTATAACAGTTTATCAACGTCAAGTTCTGAACTAGAGGCTCCCAAAGCACCAAATGCATCATTGCACCTTGTTTGATCTAATTTTCCTTTGCTGACAAAGTCAAATATGAATGTGCCAATGTTTATGAACTATAAAGCTTTTCCAAATCCACGCATTATTGTCTGACTCTATTTTGCTAAAGTAAAAATCAATACAAGTGCAGCACACTAAATTAGACCAGCTATAAGCAATACAGCGCCCATGTAATATTAGTGGTAGCCTTCTGAATACATTAGTGCCTTGCAGCAGAATTAATTAAATGGGTATCAAAGACAACTCTATTGCTTAATATTCTACAGTGAGTAAGGAAAACCCTTCAATGAATTTAAGATCCCCTCAGGAACATGAATGTCATTGGAAACTAATAGCTGCTAAAGCATGTCTGTGCAAACTTGGTAAGATTTAAAAAGAGTGTCATTGAACTGGTGGGACAGGTCTATCAATTCCTATTGCTCAGGTTAGTCCGTGGTTTGGGAGGGACATTCGGAGATGTGCCTCTGAAATCAGAGGGATGGGGCAGGACGTACACTGGACTACTTGATACAGGTGGAACAAAAATACACCAGAGTATGGACGTACAAGCCATTCACCAAGCGCTACAAAAATTGCCACAGTATAAGTTTTCTCACAATTGTAGCCGTAACGTCCTCCTGGACCTTGTTTGTGGGTGAAAAATAAAGCTAAGCATTGAACATTATCCTCCACACCACTGAAAAGAATTTTGAAGTCCTCTAATCCTTTATTCCCTTATTTATTAGGGTAAAGAAGTGGAGGAATATGGCTGGAAAGAAGCTTTGGTTTGGTTCTCCTTGACTTTGCCTTTACTTCTCTTATATGCAGCAGCTTCACAGCAGCACCAGTTAACGCCACACCTCACCCTCTCCTTTTTTTTTAGCCTCTGTTACTCCACAGCGGTTCTGCAGGGCACAAAACATGTAAGTGACTACTCCTGCGGGCTCAGAACCTTCACACTTTATTAATCGCTCTTTAGGCCTCAATGTCATACCTGACAAATTGCTTCGTTGTCCCAGGCTCCTGACCAGAATGGATTGAGTACCTTTACCCGATGGAGAGAGTGGGTCCAGGGCAGGTGTGTTTGCAGAGCCTGAGAGCTCAGCCTCGGGTTTAGGCAAAAGAGGAAGGAAAAGGGATCAGATCCAGGGAAAAGGAAAGGCTACCTTTGATTTTATACCTCCATAACTGTACGTCATTACATGGGCCATCAGCGTGTACTAATCAGTAACTGCTTTTCCTAAATATCATATTTCCGTAAATCTGGAATTCCAGTTCCTTTATACTCACCATCAGGAGCTGGTATACAACTGACATTGAACAATTACAGGCCATAATGTCAAAACATAAGCCCAGGGTTTAGCTAAAAAGTAACTCATTATTTTTTTATTTTCCACCTTAATATTTAAATACAGAATAATTCTGTAAGGGAATCTGGATGCTGAGGAAACATAGAGCTAGCTGCCTGAGCTACAAGACTCTGACTAAGCTTGAAGCTGGATCCAGGGTTTTGGCTGGTCTCTGGTCTTCGTCAAATACAGCAAATTTGATAAATTATATTGGCAATTATTCCTTCACAAGCATTTATCCGAGCAAAGCTTCAAACAGGTACAAATACTCAGTGCACTGAGAGGTTAAGACAGCATCTGTGTGAACAGAGATTACTTTACTTTGTTAAACATAGGCAATAACGTTGGAAGATGCTAAACAGCCTTATTGCAATTCAGAATCTTGATATAGTATTTTTACATTACAGAATATTTGGAGGTAAATGTGAGAGAAACAGGTAAGTATGCCATTCTGCCCATTGTTCAGCTTCAAAAAAAAATAAAAATCACAGTTCTTATTTTCTCTGTGTAAAATAAATACATTGAGTAGGACACAGGAGGAAAAAAAAAGAAAAAAAAAAAAAAAGAGGATTCCCTAAATCCTAAATATCAGGAAGAGAACATGAAGAGCTCAGAGAGCAGCAATGCTGGTTTCTCCCATCTCAATTAAAAAGATGAGAGTTTTTAATAATACAATTAAATCCTTCTACCCTATCCTCACCCCTAACTACTGCAATTCTCTGCTCCAGCACCTTAACGGATTCCTCCTGCCTCTTGGCACGGGTCCTTGTCCCTGCCCCACTGAGCTATGCAGACTGCAGAGAGGGTTACAGGGAAACCCTCCACCCTCAGCCCACGGCTGGGGTTCAACAATGTTGTCAGCAGACTTGAATAAAATTTTCTGAAATATTGCCACTCTGTGGCAATTGAAAGTATAACACGTATAACTTTGTATGGCTGTAAAATCTACTTTTAACTGTATCCTGGTTTGAAATAAAACAGAACCAGTTTTCTGTTCAGTACTCTCACTTTTTAGCTAAGCCTCTTTGAACTAACAGAACTCTCTGAAATTAATAAACTTTTAAGGCACACGATGTTAAAAAGAGAAAGATTTCTGGCAAAGAAAGATCTCCAATACAAGATACAGTAAAAAAAAAAAAAACACACGCCAAACCCACGGTGATCATACACTGCAGTAACACCACTGAAACCAGTTACTGTGAGATTTTAAAATGAAACATTACACAATATTACACAAATATTACATTAGGAGAACTTATGAATTGCCATTTTTAAGCGACTCAGTAAGTACAAGTCCCAAAGATGAAATGGCCATTTTGCACTGTTGACTGGGGGCAAGCAAGGCAGATTTTTAAATATTATTATTCGTGTGACTTTTGCTTTAGCGTATTCAAAGTTAAGGCAGGCAAGCAGAGTTTACCGACAGCGGAGTCATCTCACTGCAGGACATCAGACACATCCACTTATCTTTTACTTTTTTAGTCGTTTATCATAGGCTTCCCGGTTTTTAGTAAGCTACAAAGGAGGGGTTCAGCTGGAGCAGGCTCTCGCGTGGGGCAGGCACCCGACAAGCAGCACCGAGCCCTCCCGGCCCCTTCACCCCCGAGGCTGTGATCGATTCACCCCCTGCTAACCACCGAGGGCAAGCCTTGCTGTCAAGGAAAGTTGATCCACTTGTCTCTGTTCTCACCAGGAGACATGCTAAGGAGAGGGAATATTTTTTTAAGTTTTACTGGAATACTGAAGAAGATTTTAGTGAACATTTTGAATTTCCTAGAAAGATTTTAGCAGCTCCTCCCGCCAGTGCCATTATTATAGGAAAAAAAAAAACAAAAAACAACAAACAAAATAAAACACAGAAGTAATTGATTAGTAGGCTGTGAAGACCCCGGTATCCAAAGCACCCTTGAGATTTGGAACTGAAATCACACTAAAATTAACAACTCCTGTCAAAGATTAGAAGAAAGGAGGTTTGGTTTCGGGTGGTTTTGTTTGTTTGTTTGTTTAAAATTACTATTTATTTTTATTATTTTATTTGCTTTTAAGTTCAGATAGTAGTGCTGACTCAAATGGAGTTGCTCCTGATTTAAATCTAAGGTCATGGCCAGGCTCAGTTAGAGAGGAACAGTTATTAACTATTTCTTATTACAATAGTGTGCCTTACAAGCACACACAGAAAAAAAAAAAAAGAAAATCACTATTTAGCTTTTTTTTTCCCCAGAAATAAAATACACACACCCCCACTCCCCACATACCCCCCCTTTGCTAATACGCAAAATGGATGATTTTTCTTTTTTGACTACTTGTATAACAAAAATTACCCTCTTATCTCCATGAATGTCACCAAGGGTAAAAACGTCATTTCCCTCAGCAAACACAGTAAAACTTCGCACGTGTCAAGAATATAAATGCATTCCATCTTGAGGAAAATCCCAGAGTATTCTAATATTTATCTAAGATTGCAAATGCATCATTTTTTCAGAGAAATGTTCTTCTGATTTCCCAGGAATAAACAACAACAACAAAAAAGGTATTTTTATCTCTGAGGTCCCAGAGAAACCATGTTCCTCCTCTCCACAGAGAGGTAAAGTCCAACCCCACGTTTGGCGTGCGAGCAGCGGGTTTCATGCTGTTTGACATGACAGGTACCGAAGTAAACAGCCAAAGCGGTAGCAGTATGACAGTAATTTATGTAACAGTCGGAAGTTGGAATCAGGAGAACTAAAGCCACTACAGAATTTTTGAAAATACCTTGCTATTATAGAGACAAGTAAAGAGAGGGCTACTTGCAGATTACTCAGTTGCTTTTGTGTATTTTGTCAAAGTAAATAGAACTAGTCACACTTATTACACAAAAAAAAAAAGAAGGAGGAATATTAGTCTAAACATAAATGACCCATCAAGATTTTTTTTTTTTTTGCATTGGAAGTTAGAAAGGTATTTTTCCCCTTGCGGCCTTAGAAATTTTCTCTGGAAAACAGCTGACGTTTTGAACCTAGCCTAGTATTCGACCTGCTTAAACCTAAGTTTAGAAGAAAAAAACCCCAAGTCTCCCATTCAGAGACAAACGTGTGTTGGAGCACATAGTAGGACTGAGCCATTGAGTCCGTTAATTAATAAATTCTCATTATTTTATAAAACTACTAAGTGTGAAAGGAAATGAGTTCAGTACCATTTGTTGCTACTTGTGATATTTCAAATGTCATTTTTGGTCCTTATCCCGCAAGATACATCATACAGCATAAGTACCGCAAAAAACCCAAACAACAGCCACAATACTTCCTGGGTTGACGCGCTCAGTTGCATGGAAGCTATAAAACGTTTATAAATCTAGATAACCCCTAAGCCGTGGATTTCCTTCTTAGTAGCGGAGCTACCCCAGTGGTTAATACGCATTTCTCTAGAGTAAACAAAGGAGCACGTCACTAACCTGAGCCAGACTCGCTGGGATGAGCCCATGCGGTGGAGTGAGGCCATCTTGCCTTGCAGCAAGGTCTGTAGGACCTTAGAAGGGCAGTGGTACTTATGGAGGGGTGCTTGCCCACCTTGTTCTCTCCCCCCTCTCACAGCAGAGAGAGGTGGCAGGAGAGGACTTGTCTCTGCTCCCTGCAATAAACCCACCAGCATAACTGGGCCACGCAAAGGGGTATTGCTTCCTGCTGTTGGCCCAGTCCCAGGAAAGCAGAGGAGGAGAAAGGCCAGGTTTCTGAATGGCATTTTAGCCCAAATTCCATTGAGCTACACACAGGTTGGAGCAGGTGAAGCATCAGCTTCTGCTGACCCACCCCCTGCTCAGCTGCACCTTCTCATAAAGCAGAAGGGAAATCCCACTACCACTTCTGAGGGTCTGAAAAATTAACTGCAATTATTCAAGGTGATAGGGAGCTCATTGATTACCTGGGGGGCAGGGGCAAAATAGAAATGCTTTCCTATCAGGCTGTGTAGCCAAAGATTACCTGCAGAAAAGCAGCGTTAAGTCAAAAAAAGCTTTAACTTCAGTGATTTCTGATTTCAGCCTGCACCAGCACTCAATATTATCATAATGTAATGCTTTCTCTGGGGTAGGAGAAAGAAACCAGGGCTATGGAAAGGGACCTCACGAGATTTCAAGCGGTGAGGATGATGAGATCCTCTCTCAGCCCTTCCCAGCAAACAGCAACACTTTTCCACACTTCAAAAAAATAAATGCAGTTGAACATTAAGCGGCTTAGGGGAAATCCACAGAAAGTGAAACAAACTGGTGCCTGTAATCAGCAGTAAATGCAGGAAGCCTGAGGCAGGTTGCTTTTGCAAATCTGACAGTGGAAGTTTACGGTGCATCATCATTAACACAGGGGCTGCCACCACTGTCCAGGCCAGCAGCCGCCCCCAGCAGTAGGGGTGCTTATTGTTCCTTTTTCCTTCCCCTGCCACCTTTTTTGGACCATCTGTAGCCCCTTCCACTTCACTGCAACTCTAGATGCTCTGGTGGGGGCTGTGTTTGTGGCATGTGTTTCAGGGATGTGGCTTTCTTGGGACCCTTCAATGCAGTGAGGACCACATGGCTCAACCCAGCCAGCTGCCTACAGGAGGCTTCTCCTGGGATCAGCCTTCAAGGACAGAAGCATACACAGGTCCAACAGCAGATTCTCACTCCCACACATCACAAGGCACAATGTGTCATAATGCCCACTCAGACCCTCCTCCATGGAAGACCAGCACCCAGAAATCCCCACCACCTCCAGCAGAAGATTCTTGATGGGAACTGGTGCCTCAGTGCAGTTGCAATCAAGTTAATAAATACAAGTGATGTGCAGAAGGGCTGCAAGCATCCAATTAAGTCTCTGCTTGGTATTTATCAACCACCTTCAAGTAAGTCAGCTACAAGTGTGCTGATAATAATTCTGCGTCTTGGTCAGCAGAAAAATTGTGACCATGAAAAGGATCCTGAGCAGGTGCTTCAGAGAAAGTGAAAAAACATGCAGTGAACACAACTGATTTAGTCATGCACTGGCAGGTACCCACATCTTCCTTTTACTTCTTTTTTAACTTCTTTTAGGTGAGAGACAAAACCAAATTCCTAACCATTCCCATGGTGACTAAGGATCCCACAGCTCTTCCTATAGGATTAGGGGTGCTAAATGCACCATCATAGCCAAATTCTAGTCTGGACAATTATGATCTAACTCTTGAAAAGCTCTTTCTTTCATCAGTTGGATGACATACTTCTTTACCTCCCCTTCTATAATGGTGTAGCTGCCACGAGCAACTGCTGAGAGTGACCCTCTCCATTACTTTTAATTGTAATTAGCTGATTGTGGAAGTGGAAGGGAGGCTAGAAAGAGACACGATGCAAAATGCGCCTTAAAAGGAGAGATTTAAATCTTTTTACTGAACCCAGTCTTAAGCACAGTCAAAACGTAGGGTGAGGGGGATGCACCTGTTTTGAGTGCAGTGATTATTATTTCCGTTCACCAGCCAGCACTGCTGGACTGGGCACCCAGACACGGTGGCTGTAAAGGGCTGTCCCAGTGGTGTCCGGACATGGTCCGTCTCTGCCTTGGAGGGGGTCCCAGCCCCAGCAAGGCAGGTGCTCCTCCTCTGATGGCAACAGGGTGCTTCTCTGGAAGAACATGTGTCAGAAAAGCCCAAGGTGAGTATAAGGTTGTCAGAAGAGCAGGCAAAGCATGCAAGACTTCTACCACATGCAAACTCTGTATGTATCCCTCTTTTCAGCTGGAATATACAGCTGTGCTCCTTCTATGTACACATAAAGGGAGACAGCGACAAGTGAAGTGACTTGGTAAGATCACAGTAGATTCAGTTAAAATATTTTGCGAAAAGTACACGTTTTTATTAGCTGTTGTGATTCACAAATTTTTAGTAAAGTCATGCAGTTATTTTCCTGAAAAAAAAATCTGAAATGATTAAAATTTTTTTATGATTTCAATTTTCTTTTCATTTGTCATCTGAAATTTATGTTTTGTTTGGAAGCAAGCCTAAACCAAAAGCAGCAAGCAATCCAACAAAGATAACTACCAAGTAGACACATTTTGATCCCTCTCCTTCTGCCTTTTGGGGAATTTTTTTTATGGAACTGACAATTTTATTTGCCTATTTCTCTAGGTCTCACAAGCAGTTAGTTACAGAAATGAAGGAAAAAATAAATAAAAGGGAACTCAGCTATCCTGATTCTCCTTCATACATAGACTTGCAGAAAACACAGCTCCTGCTGCCAGACAGGACTCCCTGGCACTCCTGACCATACAACTACTTGCCTGACAGCCTTGGTATTTAACCTCTTATTCTCAACATTTTGCGAGGAGGATGGGGAAAAATAAAGCCTTCTTTTAAAAAATATACTACAGCCTTCCTATCTGCTGCTCTACAAAAGCATGTTCTCAAAACAAAAAGCCAAAGACTTCTAACGTTTCAGAGTGTAATGTCACTTATTTATTGGTATCCAATATTTATTTCACACCAGGACTGTAATACTTCATTTTCAAAACCAATGAGTGCTGCTGTTATTAGAAAATCCAGTGGGTGCAGTCACCCGTCAGAAAACATATCATGGGTCTGGTTCACTTTATGAATCTGGCCCCATGTGTATCTGCAGGACCACAGCCAAGGGCTCTTCTGGGGCAAGTTTCTCAGCCTGAGCACCGTACTTCACAAAAAAATGGCTGGGCTGCATTCAGAGCCACACTGGAAATCCACACCGCCTGGGATCTCTGGTAGCTTGGATACCAGCCTCCGGCTCACCAGGTAGACATGCCTGGGGTTAGGGAGTCCTCCCTCAGGTAGTAAGGCTGTGGGGTTGCAGATGTTCATCCACAGGAATGAAGTTGTGGGTCCATATTGATATCTATCTGTAAGAAATAAGCCGGAACATGAAACTTCAATTACATGGCACAAACACTCTCACGTAACGCATAGCAGCACTGACAAAATTGCGTCTGCGCAAAGCAGTTCTGTGCATAAGGGAAACGCAATTTAGCCTCACTTCATTTGCCATAACTTTGGATTTCAAAGAAGTTCTTTATTAAAATGGAAGACATTGCGGACAAAACTCTATTACATGAAGAATTCCTGCTGGGAAAATTCTTCAAAAATAATGGATTTCTCTGAAGCATTTTGAAACATCAGGGAGATCCCAGGAAGGTTTTATAATTCTGTTTTGATTCCACTGGCTCATATAAACAAAACATTTCCTGTATACTTGACACTTGTCACTAAAGAATCCCCATTCTTCCTGAGTTTGCATTACGATTAATCCTCTTTTAAGCAAATCACCATAGGCCAGATGTCCTCAGCAAAGCTTAAAAACATTAAAATGCATCCTACCCTTCCTTTCCCTTTTATGATCTGCATTCGTTCTGACAAGACGGGGGATTTATGGCCAACAGAGGTTTACATATCACAATTCACAGGATGCAGCAGAAGTAAAACTCTAAAGCAGAGGCTGAAGCAACAGCACGGCCCCATTTGCTTCTCCTTGCCCTACGGTGGTGTAAATGGGCTTTGCATCTTTTTAGCACAACTACGGCCTTCCAAGGAAGAAGAGAGAGAGAGAAATGAAGAGAGTTCAGAAATTTCATGAGCAAAATTCTAAAGAAAACCCTACAGTCTAATAGGAACATACCAACATACACCTGCAAATGATACAGCCAACATCAGCTTGATGTCTTTGCTCTGAAATTAGGCAAGAAATATTTCAAGTCCTCAGAGAATCTCAAGACACAAATGTCATGACTTTGAAACAAACCAGAGAGCATAGAAAGAGGAATATTAAATAATTCTGAGGCCTTCAAATATTTCAGAAGGAGATTTTTCCATTCGTTCTTATTTTGCCCCACACGCTTACATTCCAGAACAAATACATGAAGTACATGTTTTTCACAGTACATTGCAACAGATAGGTTAAGCAGCAGTAATTTCAGTTAGCACAACCTACAGTGTCTATGTTCTATGAGCAATAATGTGTTCAAAAAACTTGCAAGCTTCTGAATGGAGAAGTATCCAGTATTCCATTTGGATTAAAATATAGCATTTGAAGTCTAATTCATCTCTTTTTGTACAGCAAACCCTCCTTTCCCATCCCCATCTGCATCTGAAAGAATAGAAAAAAAAAAAAAGAGACCACTCCTAATTAATATTTCTCAAATCCATAACGTATGTCCCCCAAAATTAATCCGTTTCCTTCAAAAATATTTTTTCACTGGAAAAGGCACAGGAAATAATGTTTTAAAAGGTCTACAGGAGAAGAATTCCTCCTGCTCAATTTTCAAAGTGTAAAAATAAGGTTTTGGAGGTTGATTTTTGATCACTTTGTGAGCTGCATGTAACCTTTACGTGCCAGAAAACGTTTGCAGTATCTGTCAGGAAGAATTTACCTGTCCTGTGGTCATACTTATATAATCCTCAGTAACCCCCCACGCACATTGTTTTATTAAGACAACAATTATTTTACATAGCAGCTTTGTAATACGTTATAATATGCCCTACAGCATTATCAGAGATAATATAGCCTAACAATAACAATAGCAATAATAATAATAATAGTTTGCACGTACGTTTTGCTATTTCATCCGTAAATTATAAAAGACTTCATGGTCATCTGCTAAGCAGGGGATAACAGTGAGTATCTGGGCGTGGATCAAATTATATTGTCTTCTAATCCTTGTTATCTCACCATCAGCTCAAGAAGAAATGAAAGTCACTTTAAATGGAGATAAGAGGGCAGATAAAGGAAAGGAAGAATTATGTGGCATTCCACCCATAAAGTATGTTTTTCTCTGTGAGAAGCAAACCTCCCCAAAGCAAAGCTCCCCAAAGCAGGGGGAGCTAATGCTGATGTAACCAGCGCAGATTCCACCCTTTGCATTCTGGTTCCCTCTAACCCAGCAGGTCACAGGCACAACTGGCCCAGAAAGGCAGCCAGCAGTCGGACAAAGTCAGCCGGAGACAGATGCGAGGAGTACTTGTAAGCACGAGAATACCCCGCTTCCACCCACCCCTCCTTGGACTACACAGCAGGTACCTTACCACCCCTAGGGCAGAACGTGCCTGTCGTGGTTTAGGCCTCAAATCAGGGCAACGACAAATTTCTACTTTAATTTTTACCAGAAAAGCGATGTGTATGTAATACTGCAAGATCTTTTTAGGGTTGTTTTCGCAGTGCTCACTGACAGAAACGGCATCAGTCACCTTTCCACCTCACCTTTTCTCACACCAGCAGCTCTCCTGCTGCAGCTGACCACTCGTCATTCTGCATCCAGGCAACACGCTCTGCAAGCTTTCCATCTGCTCCCTTTGTTCTTTCCAGAAGAAAAACCTCGTCAATAAAACATTTGCCAAGCAATATGGATTTTTATGACAGATTCCAGACCTTCAGCTGAAAGAAGGCAGTACAGATCCAGTAAAATAACACATTACATGTATTTATTAATTTCTGTGCACACCCCATGGAGGAAAGTAGCCTCCCAAAAAGCAGCAGTATTCTACACATTGCATCTTCTACAGTGACCCTCTCAAGTGACCCCAGCCTATGTGGTGCACCTGCATAAACAGAGCACAAGATAATCCAATGCCGCCCATTTCTTGCATTTGTAGTGTTTAAATGCATCATCCTCCTCTTATTTTGCCTCCTTTGTAGGCGTGAATCCATACATAACAGGTCTAATAAATATATACACACACACACAAATATATATAGTGTGTTTGTATACCAGTGGAGCATTTTCTTTTGTTTTATAATTATTTTATTTCACTGTTCACTCTTGTATTTCATTCATAAGGCGTAGAAATAACGTATGTACTACAATTAGGATGTATGATTAGTGAATAAAACTATGAAGAAACAGAAATATTTATTAGAAATCTGCATTTAAATACAATCCCAGTGAATAAACAGACATATCAGCTAAATTCACCCTTTGCTGAAGTGTGATTTCCCCTCAAATATTAATTTTAACTGTGGTCAGTGACTGCACTCAACCAGAGACCTGTCAGTAAGTGGCAAATTCTCTTCTGGTGCAACTCAACTGAAGCCAAAATTCCCTGCAGGTATAACCCAGGGAAGTCAACAGAGCTACTGAGAATCCGACAGTGCCGGAGAGAGTGGCGCGTGGCTCCAAATACGCAGTTAAAACCACAAAGAGAAATTTAGCCGGATCATGGATACAGTTGTTTGACCTAGGGAAGGAACAGAAGATTAATGATTCACAGAATCACAGCATGGTAGGGGTTGAAAGGGACCTTCAGAGATCATCTAGTCCAACCCCTCTGCCGAGGCAGGTTCACCTAGAGCAGATTCCCCTCTCTTGAAACAGGGAAACTGGTATTTTACAACAGGAAGAGTGTTATAACTACCAGTGTCTCGAAAGAGCATTACATTTTGTGTTTGATGAATAGAATTACACATTTGTGATGTGCAATGCCCTGCCTGAAGGCTCGTTGTCCCCCCAGGCCGGACACGGCAAGCTCCCACAGACCCTTTAGGCTTGTGCCCGTGGCCCCCTCGCTGGGCAGCGCTGCGGTGGCCCCTCCAGCTCCTCACCAAAGCGACCCGCAGGTGGCAATGTTGGATCGGTTTGTAAAGATTTTGTTCCACATCATGGCCTGAAGATGTAATATAATTGTCTTCTCGTTGCTTGTATTTACCATTTCTTAGATCACTTGTTTACTTTTATCCTACACTGGGCACCCACCATAAGACACCTTCCAGTGTTGAATTTACTTCCGATTTGCTAATACCTGTGCCTTTTTAATCTCATTTCCTCCTCATTTATGGGCTTTCCTAAATATGTTTTACAGAGTGAGAAACTTTTGGAGTACGGAAGAATTAGATTGCATTATATTCTCTCCTTGATGCTTTCTGTGGCCTATACTTGGCTGACGTTGGCAGGCCCAAAGGAGATGCAAATTACCACTCCAGCTTCAGCATGTTTAAGACTCCTTCAGGCCAAGGATTTATTCCAGAAGCCTTGATTCTTTAACTAGTAGGAAGAGATAGTATTCCTAATTTCTCTTGCTTTTTTTTCCTCCACAGATGTGCAGCTGGTGGATACTAAGTCCCCCTAGACCTCATTATCAACCCATAACGTAGCCCTGATCCCTGTCAAACTGCATATGGGTTTAGCCACCTATAAAATCATGCCAATCAAATTAAACGACAAATGCAGCAACGTGGCTGTGGTGTCTGCGTGCACACCTTATCACACCATACCTGCTGATCCCCAGCCAGGGACCCCAGAGCCTCTTGTCCCCACAGGCTGGGACAGAGGAAGTACCAAGGCCAGGATAGCCATGGTACTCCTCCTGCTTTCCCTCAAAGCCACACAAAAAACATGGTTAAAAGAGTAAATTGGTAGTACAGCTGCCCTTCTGTGGCTCGATGCTGTGGTGTGTCAGGGATAGGCGGTGCAGTGGCAGCTGCAAGGGATTGGTGTGTGCATGTGGCTCAAAGGGCTGGGAAGGCAGCTGTGGGCACGTCGGCCATGCCTGATCGCCAAGGAGGCATGCTAGAAAGTGGAAAGGCAGTGCTTCTGCCTCTCAAAGTCCCTAGACAGGACTCTGAGGACACCAGCAAGGGAAGAGGACAACATTGTGAATTCCTGCAAAAATTTTGGCAACATATTGTAATGAGGAGTATACAACTGGGAGGTGGAAAGGAGCTTCTGCTCAGCTGTAACACCTCCACTGGATGTCACAAAGATCATACATGTTTCAGGACCCCAGCTCTCTTACTCGGCCAGATGAGAGAAGGAAAATTCCACCTTCTTCTGTGGAAGCGCTAGAGAGAAATTGGCACTCACAGCTTGTGATTAACAACCACAGGGAGCAAAAGATTATTTTAGAATCTCTTAAACCCTTTTAAAATTCTCTTAAACCTCATATTACATGTGCAATGAAGAGCATCAGCTTACAAGTATTGCTCAGTTAACACGCATATGTGCGGGACTGATAAGAGGATACAGTGCATCTTTTCACATTTTGGTTACTTGGAGTCTATTTCAAACTGCCTGAAAGATACTATTTCTTGATAGTCTCCTGGTGGCTTACCAGCGTAGTACTTTAAGGGCCACATCCAATTCCAAACAGGGGAATTTCCATCAAGATTTCAAAGCGGTTGAGAAAGAGAAGTAAGCCCCAGAAGATGCCAGCATTTGGGAGGGGAATAACTAATGACTTGCAAATTTAAGAATCGAATTTAAGAACCTAGTTACAGTAGGAACCTTCTATTGTCAATGGAGAGAACTAGTATTTTTGGAGGAAATTCAGATGTTAAACTTTCTCCAAGGACTGTATGAGAGACGAACAATGACTATGCTTCTAACTCAGGCATCCGAGGTAGCAGGAATTCCCACTTCCTTAATTCTTGATACCCTGTTTGCATAGAAATGCATTCAGATAGCTTCTATGATTTACCTTTTTTCTTTTTTTTTTTTACACTAATTTGCATGAGCTTGGGAAAAGTAGTATAGAAGCACTAATAACTAGATTAGTAACCACAGCCTATGCTTCTTCTGGATGCACCACAGATCATGGATCAGAAAAAAACCAAATCATCGTGTAGCTTATTTCAGATATGGAAATTATACACTGTGAAACTTGCTATCCCATAGGAGAATGTGCCAACATTTGAACTTTTGTTTCACACACTCTATTAGCAGCAGGACTGTGATCAGGAAAAAACTTAACAGTAATCCCACCCTCAGAAATCCTCTGGAGAACTTGCTGCTGAGAAACTCCATCCTGAAGGCTGCCAGAAGCTCTAATCAGCTAATATATCAAAGCTCTAGTGTAGCCTGTCTACTCTCCCGATCTCAGCAAGAGATAAAAATAATTCTCATAGGTCAAACTACAAATCTAAGAATAGGCAAGAAAATATGCATTACTACACTCTGCAAGACTGTGAATGGATGATGGTGATCAAGACAATGCTTTGATGCTGCGTCCAATACATTCATTTCAAATTCTGTGTTTCTTGAATTTAGCATCGGCGCAGTAAGCCAGAGGTGAATGGAGGCATGTTGCTTACTTCCACACTTCATGCCAGGCAGACATGCTTACATTTTTTGCCTTTGTTGGGATTCGAACAGAGTAAACGGTCAGTTAATTTATCATAGACTGAAGTGGTAAACTAGATTTTTAGAGTCTGGAGACATTTCTTCCTCTTTCCATTACAAGCCTTTAAAAGATCACACGATACCAGCCAAGGAGTCGCCATCGGCATCAGGCTTAAGGAGTGCATGTGACTGTTGCTGTACAGCTCCTTCTCACTGGTTTTACACATTTTCTCAGATGTGGAGATGGATTATACCCCTAATCACACTTTCATCTTCATAAGTCCATCTGAGTTAACTTTCTGAAAATACCAAGTTATTCATCCGAGAGCAGAAAGAAACAAAGCAGGTTTGCTCCCTGGGATAACACCTTTCTTTTTGGTGTCTCATGCAGAAAGAATAGTATTTTCAAACCTGAGAGGCAACCAGTTTTCCGCTTAGCTCAGAGTAGATGATTAACCCCAGTTTGCCTGAAGCCATCAGAGTACTGGGAGGCAGACACTTCTGGAGCATTTGTACCCAAGTCCTTCCTTGAGGATCCTCTCCCATCCTAAGCAAGTAACAGGTAAAAGCTGTCGGATATTCTATATGAATTCTTCAGTCTTCTTTGGCACTACAAAAACCTGCAGATTTTCAGATAAGTGCAGGTTCCCTTCTTCAGGAATGCTGCTAACGATATGGGCTCTAATATGTTTTTGTTATTTTATTTTATTTTTTTTACCAGCTGCAGAATTTCCCTTGCAGTTGTTTTCACCGAGAAAGCAGCATTATCCCAAGTTGGACTCTGGTACTTTTATACAGTAAAGACGACTTTCCTAAACAAGTAGCCAGCCCTACAAGTTTCACTGGGGCTACTTTTAGAAAATATTATTGCTCAATTGAGCTAAAGCGACCCTGGAATATCCTGTGTGAGCAAGTGGGACTGCGGGAGGCTATAGGTCAATAACCTTGGATGTATTTTACATAACAGATCAAATAGCTGTAAATTATCCCTGAGGTGGGCAAGATTAAGTCAGATCAGAGCAACGGCTGTGGTCATGCAGAGCTTCAAGACTCTGTTCCAAGTCCAGGCTTTTTGGAAGCCATTGATTAAACACTGGAAAAAATGTGAAATGTTTCAGATAATTAGAACCATTTATTCAGTGGGAAAGGGCATGAACTGCATTTTCTTAAGGAAAAGCAAATGTAGAAGGACTACTACCAGCTTGGTTGGACTCCAAAAGCACATCTTCCCTATTAAGGATATATGATTCCCATGTGGGGTAGTAGACAAAAGGACTCTTGTTGGTTGGTTGCTATCTAGGCCTATTTACCACATATAATGAAGTGTGGCATAAATGAAAACGAAGTGGTACGCTGCAGAAATTTTCTTAGTAGGTATTTGGGTGGTCAAAATCTCATGGGGGGCTTGCAGTAAAAGTTAATTCTGGGACAACCTTTGCTTTGCATAATGGGAACCTAAACAGCTGGAGGTCTATCTGAAATCTGGATGTAGCACTCCAGCAGCTTGAGGGCCATCTGCAGTTACTTTCATTCATGTCTTCCTCTTAATCATCTTAATGATTAGCCAGTATATCATCCAGTGGAAATGCTAAAATACCATAAGCCATGGATTCTGAATTAAGAATTCCTGAATCACATCAGTAATTTATATTTAGTTTATGGCAGCACTTTTAAAAACGTCTTTTTAGAAAGATGTCCAGTTTAGATTAAGATATAATGAGGCAGTCTGTTTAAATAATTTTAAAATTATTCAAATCTCTGTCCAAATATAAAGGAAACTGAACACGAACACTTTTTGAGCACTGAGGAATTTAGTCACCATCTTTACACCCTGTTTCTCTTCCTCTACATGTGCTCATAACTAGAGACAGCTCAGATTAAATCTAGATTTAAACTCTATGTCTGGATCTGAATATCCTGTCTCAAATAGTAAAAACCACAGTCCCAGATCCAAACACCCAAGAAAAAAGAAAATTGGATCCTAACGCAAATCCTGGGAAGCTTGAGGAGTTCTAAACCAGCTCATTGTGAGCCAGCAAGTGTGAGCTCAAACTTGAAGCTGAACTCTGACCCACATATGAGCTCTGGATTCCTGGGTTATTTGCACAAATCACTCCTTATAAAGTAAATTTTTATCACATTCAGTTTGGAAAGGAGCATGCAGAACCCAAAATGCAGCAGTTGCAGAGCGAGCACCAGGCATAACTGTCCCCGCAGGACGTGAAACCACTCAAAGCCCAGCGGTGGGAGGAGGCGGCGTGGTCAGGCTCCGGCCCCAGGAGCCTGCAGGCACTCCCCTGCCAGCCTGCCTGCCCTGGGGCTGGGAGGGACAGCAGGTCTGGTCCCTTTGCTGAAACAGCCTGGCCTTAGAGGGGAGAGACCACAGGCAGACATGGCCACCCACCTGCAAATTCAAGTTCCCCCAAATGAGTGTCCTGGCTGTCAACCCCTGAGGTAGGCTGGCCAGCTTCAGACCGGCTCCAAGTGCTCTGGGCTGTCCTCCTGCCTCGCTTAGCATCAACTGGTCTTACCTAACCTACATTTAGTGCCAAGCAGTTATCTGCAATTTATTTTCATCTCTCAAGTATGCCACAGGTATACTTGCCTTATGAAAATAAATTCACCTTTCAGACACTGCCTTTTTGCCCCCACAGACACAACACCTCTCTCTTGTCTACCTGAAAAGGTAACTAACTGTGGAAAAATCATCATTTTAAATGGTTCAATAAAGATTTCAGCTCAAGGAACGGCAATCTGCAAGGAATCGGGTATGGTATGGGTTGCATCAGTATACTGATGGAAAACAATTAAGAATATATCACATACACCATTTATATACATGTACCATTAAACCGTGCATCTTCAAAATCGTGCAAACACAAGACTGGTATACACCACTCAAAGAACTAGATGAACAGCAGAGCTATTTATTTGAGAAGAAAGTCAAGCAATAACCTCTACAGCTAGACAGCAAATGTGGAGGTATTCTCATGCGCTTCAATTCTGGGTCTAACTTCTGACTTGACAATTGTCAATGAAACATTTGACGGCGAAATAGGAATTTTGCCACAACAAAAATTTCAGTTCTCGAAAACATTGTGCTCCTTCAAAACCTGTTTAGAAATTATTCTAATTGAAAATAAAAAAAGTTGAAAATGTTTAAATAACAGTAAAGCTATTTTCTTTCAGTAGGTTTTGCTACAACTTCCCTGTTAATCCTCCCTTGACTTCAGCAACCCATTGACCTGCCCACAGCCAGCGCCTGCGCTCTCTCCTGCAAGTTCAGCTCATTACCAGTCCTTATCAATTGACCAAGATCATTTCTTTGAGGGTTCAGTCCTGCAAATTACTGATATTCTGGCCTTAGTCTACAAAGCGCTTGAGCAGATCTTTGGCAGACATTTGGCTTTAGTGAAGCTACAGAGGCTTTAGTGAAACTGCTGATGGAGTTAGAGTTAAGACTTGAGTACTGTTTTGGATCAGGGCCAGAGCAGGTTTTTTCTTTGCAGGATTAAGTCCTAAATCTCCCTCCAGAAGTGATTCAGTTCCAGTTCTTTACCCATTGTTTTGTTCTCTGCATTTCTTCATTTGCTTTTATCTTTTGGATGAAAATCAAGGCCTAAGGCCTGATTCACTCATATATTGTTGCTCTTTTACATGAGCATAATAACTTCAATGAAGTGCCTTAAATCAAATCTGGGAAAATGATTATCTGGGTGAATGGACGTGTTTATGCATTGCTGGTTTCAGACAGCTGGCCACTAGGAAAAAAAGACTTTCTCATTGTAGATCCTGCTGTACGGTTACATAAAACTATACCAAAGTATAATTTGTCTCTTCTTTGTGGTGAGACAGAAAAAAAAGCACAGATTCTCTGGCAACAAGATAAGCCTAGGCTTTTACTGACAACAACTGTAAACCAAGAGGGCTTAAACAAAAAAAGAGGGCAAAGAAACTAAAATCCATTAATATATTCCAATAAGCTTTAGTATGATTGTGGGAGATGATAAACTTTTAGATGTAACAAGTCTTTAAAAAACAAATTCACAATATTTCTTGCAAAAATCACTGGCGCAGAAATCTGTGGTACACTAGGGAATACATTTTCATTTAAGTGTGAGGTGTTGGAAAACTCTGTTTTCCTTTACCCCGGTTGAATTCAAAACATATTAAAGTCAGCCCTTCACATTTCTCTAGGCTTCAACTCCCATGCAATTTTACCACGTTTTCTCAGGTTTAAAATTATTTAACAAAGTTTCCTGCGTAATATAATTTCCACAGGCTACTATACTTGACACCATCTTATTCCACATTGATGGGCAAAATCTGCTCTTTCCCTGCCTCCTCAAAAGGATGCAGAGCAAGAGGAGCAATGTCTTGACTTCCATAGAGTTTTCTCCAGCTCTGACAGTAGCTCAGTCTGAACTTCATCACGTGAGTAGATTTGCAACTCACAGCAATTTTTGCAGTTAAATGGAGCAGTAGAAAGTAATCACATCTGATTGCAAAGCTGGTCAAAGCTCATCTCAGACAGGCTGTGTAATAGGAAAACTACACAAGAAGCAAAGCAAATCCTTTCAGAGTCAATCATGATTTAGGGAAAGTGCATCATCTGGCAAAACCTCCATTCTTTATTTATCAGCTGAAATACATCCTGCCTAATCTAGTAAACAATGCAACCAGCTCAACTTAACTTTAAGACAAATGATTCTAAGCAGACTGTTCCCACTTTCATCTAAATAGCAGTACAGTTGGTATTTTTACTATAAATACAAATTGCTTCTAACGTAGTAAATAATTCATTAATCCTCCTTTGCATTAATATGTTGGGCACTTAGTTGCTCTTTTTGAAGGGATTATTACTTGACTATCCTACAAAAAACAGGTGGTTATTGTGCAAGTGTATCTAGACACATATTTCTGTGAGGAAAGAATGCTTCCAGCTACAGTCCATATAATTAAGGACTTTCACACATGATGCCACAAACAAAATCTGCTTTGGTAGAAGTTAATGTTAGTACGCATGCTTAGTCTGTATTGTAAACATTAATATAATCTTGTGCACATTGTTCCTTCAGGGTATGTTTTAACACAAATACGTTCAGTGGCACAACCTTCAGCAAGAAAAGCAAGCTGAGCTGGCCACAGAATAGCTGTATCTTAAGAATTAGTGAAATAGGTTGAGAGCACCTCATTGAAGATCAGTGGTGCCCTGAATAATTCAATTGGTTCCGCCGTCAGTACAAGTCCACGACTTTTTGGACCAAGGAGACTTCAGCCTGAATGCAGAGAAGCTGCCTATCAGCCACATTTATACTCATTTGCTGAGATTTTAGAAGATACATTTCATGTTGCTGCCAGATGTCTCCCAGCTGCCTTGCGGTGGAAGCCAGGCAGCCTGCGACCGCCGGTGCATGCTGGGGTCTCGCCTTGACTTGCGTCAAAATACATCTGGACGTGCACTCAGCCTGCAAGCCCAAAAACTATTCCCATGTTCTGGAGTCTGGGTGTTAGCCTAGTTTTAGCAGAAAGTTAAGAATGGTTCCAAACAGGTATTTAGAAGTCTGAATTTCTATTCATGTCCTTTTAAGAATTATAATTAAACATCTGATTGTCTTCATGTCCCTTCCTATGGGTAAACATAACAGAACATTGGTGTGGCATCTTTACCAGGTGCAACTCCTACAAAGAAAGCTGCTGCTTTTCATAGCAGCTGCAGTTCCCAAATTGATTTAAATTGTCTCTCTGTTTAGAAGGTACCGTATTATTATAGTCTTTTCTGTACAGATTCAGATCAAATATGTATCCTGTGTGCTGTTTAAATACATTATATACCCCCCAAAAATTGCAAAAAGAACTCACACAATATGAAATGCCAGCATTAATCTATTCAAAAGCCCTCCTAATTCGCCTCCACTGGGTGTATACTCAGTGATACATTTCTTAATTATATGATGCAAACCATTATTTTCCCCTTGGAACCCAGCCTTTTCCATCAAGCCTTGCCCTGAAGGACTTTGCCATTGTTGCAGATAATCCACCTAACCGGCACGTTCCACCCAACAACATGTTCCTGAAGTCATTAAAACTAATTAATGCTATAAGTAACCAGCAAAACACACCTACTGGCAGAGATCACTGCTTCAGGACCGGCTTTTTTAGTCCCTGCAAAAGTGAGCTCTGGCTGACAGGCACCACTAAGGAGCAGTGCAGCTGCAAAATACCTAAATCAAGGTCAAAACTCAGCCCCACCATCTTCAAAGCCAACCCGTCTGCTTGCTCACACACCTTTCCTGTCCCAGCTGAGCTGAGACAGCACAGTGGGACCCTCTCCCTTATTTCTGCCCCTTTTATGAGCTGCACAAGTGTGTGTATGCACAAGACTGGTAGCTCGCGCAGGGAAAAATCTCCACGCAGCAAGAGCTCCTAGACCCAAGCAAGAATCCCACAGTGAGAAAAATACCATGTACACATGCTTGCACTCACCAATATGAAGTAAAGAAAAGTTAGAAACCCGATAAGCTACGAAGCTGTATAACTAAAAGTGCTACTAGCTTTTGACAGGTGCCTTCAGAGAACCAATTTTCAGCACATTTCTGCAGTCTGTCCAAACTTGGTTATACAAGGAAAATAGTTCTATGCTGTTTCATTTAAGGTAGAAATAAGCATAAGATACAATGAAGAGGGGACATTGCCCATGTCCTACTGCAAGACTGCTGGAGCACGCACCCACAGACAGACTTTTCACATTTTCAAACTCTTCAACCTGGCCATTCAGGTCTTCATAATAACCAAGGGGACAAAGAATTAGTCTTTTTTCATCAACGAAGAAATGGACAACTTCGGACACATTTGAGTATTTACCTATTTTGAAGGGTCAGTGAATAAAAAACGAAACATGTCCTTTCGAAATACCTAGTAATTGTTTTTCCAACAGAAAGAAGAACTAATATATTGTTAGAGAAATAAGGAGCTTTAAGCCCAACACCACTAGACAAAACCTTTTAGCTGTAGGTGAATCTTGGAAAGCAAAGCTTTTATTTGATACCTGGATCATGGAATTTCTGTGAATTGAGAATACTCCAGCCCACTCTGCTTCTATCACAAATATATTCCGGGTTTTGGCAATTTATGTTTCTTAAAGATAAAAAGAGAAAAAACAAAAAACTTTTATCCTAAGAAGCTATGCTGCAATTATTTTTTGTTATTTACTCCATTTATAGGCTATTGAGTATCTTACAGTCTATCATTAGCAATTGGTGGAAATTTTTCCTATGCATAAACAAAGTAAGCCTTATGGCAATTAGTGCTATCTTTAGAAACATATGAAAAATATTTTTTATACTCATGCCAGAAAGTGTGACCTCTTTTTTATGATACAATTATCGTGATTATTGAATATTAACATTACAGTCAACTCATGTAAGCGTGCAACTTTATCAACAAAAATACATGAATGCATCGCAATACATACAATTCAACCTCAGACCACAGAATCCTAGAATAACTGAGGTTGGATGCCACCTCAGCAGGTCATCCAGCTCAGCCTCCTGCAAAAGCAGGCTCAGCACTGAATGCAGACATGGTTGCCCACAGCTTTCTTCATCCAGGTCTTAAAAGTTTGCAAGGACAGTGTCCACAGCCTCTCTGGGTAGCATTTTCAAGGTTTGATTGTCCTCAGGGTGACTTTTTTCCCCCTTTGTGTCAAGCTGGAAGCCTACAGCACCCAGAGATCTCCCTTCCAAGTACTGACTTTTAGGGTCTAACTTCACTGAGCTTCAAGGCCAGACAAGATCCAGTGTGTTTGGGGGTATGTGACCATGCACCATGATATGGAATAACTCATAAATTTGGGTATCACGCCTGCACAGGGCCATGTTAATCTCTATACTCTTCCAAGTTTAGTACATGTATATTAAAATGAGCTAAAATGAAAGAAATCGCCTTATCTGCTCTGTACCCACCAACCACAGACTCACAGACCCCAGGTATTGTGCCTTTAGTCCATGACAAATACAGGGGATGAAAATGACAATTACATTCTAAAACACTGAGCGTATAGGTTAATCCTGCTGTACAATAGACTAGGTAGTCTAGAAATAAAAAAGAAACCACCTTTCTGCATTTCAGTGATTGTTACAGTCATTGCAGAAAAACCTTAGAGGGAGATGTAGGACCTTGGTTTTAAAGATGGTGCTTAACTGTAAATGTTGTTGTCTGAGACCAAACACACCAAACAGAAAGACTTTCAGTAAATGTAATTAAAATTCAGTCACTGAAACCCTATTGTAAACAAATGTTTCCAACACTTTTTTCAGATATTCCCAATTCCTTGCATTGGATTTACAAAGCTTTTCAGAGTTCAAGTACTAAACTAGGCAAACACAGGATTTGAAGGTTGTCCACCCCACTTCTTTTTGGAAACACTCACTCAGCCACTGCTATTGTCCTAAATAGCAGAGGGAAAGCATTTCTGGTTATGATCTGGCTACAGAACTCCAATGCTCTTCTGCTACAGTCTCAGCAGTTTGAAACACAACACCAACAGACTACAAAGAAGCCATTAACGGTCTGGGGTTTTTTTTATTTTTTTTTTTTCCTATTTTTCCTATGCATTAAATGAAAATATCCAAAGGGCTTTGGTAAGGCTCCTATCTAGAAATTTCTTTCCTGTGCCAGGAGCTAGCTGCTATCACATTTCAAAGCCTTACGCTGCACACAGCATGCTATGATTCTTTTTCAATCAATTTGGAGATCATACATAACAGCTATTTGTGGTTGATGTAGCCATTAATAAATATTTCTAGAAGTCCACATCCCATCTCCTTACCTGGCAGACAAGTGGAAAGACACCTGGAGGGGGTTATATGCCTTAACAGGCACAGGGATTAATTCCAAAAAATTAATTTCACCTAGGAGGAAGGCTAACCGTCTTTATTCCCTTTGTAAGCAGTGATCAGAAGATGCTGATGTTAAGAGTTATATAAACCAGAAGTCACCCTCTGCAGGTGTCCTGAATTACCTGGACGACTCCTCCATTTTCTCCACCGACAACAGAGCAGCACTGAAAAAGATGAGTCTCCGTTCCTAAAATAAAAGGCTTCCAAAATCATGAACCTACATGCCTGGTTTTGGTTTAGGTTTACTGTGGAGAGCTATTGCAATGCTTCTTTCTTCTTTTTATTTTGAGGTATCCATTTTGTTAAAATATTAAGTTTTTTTTCAAGCTGAATTATACATGGAAAGCAAGATTTAATGAACAGCCACACTACCATTGTTAGCTTTGCTCTCCAAAGTTTTGATCACTTAATACAACTTCCCAATTAGTCATGTGAAAAGTGAACAAAATCAGGAACACTCTTAAAAACATAGGATGAGTGTTCAACACTTGGCACAAATCAAAGAAAGGAGGGATAAATTTGCACCCCATTAGGGAAACTCCCATGCATAAACACTGCTATCTTAAGAGCTCAGTATCTTTCTTCCATAGCATTAGTCTAACAGCGTTTTCACAGTTCAAAGCTGCACCTACATTATATATATATATTATATATATATAAAATATATATATAATCTAAATTATAGACTTCTATAATTATCATTCAGGAGCAGCTCGCAAGCAATTAGTTTCTTTAAATTTCTTGGTACCGTCAGTAACCGGTAACTTAATCAGTGTTTTAACACGGTAGAAGGGCTGTAAAGAGTAGACTGCTTTCCCTCTTGGAAGGAAAACATTTTCACATTGGATTATTTTCAGAGGTTATTTTTAGTTTGGCTGGATAGTTAGCAGAGTTTTGGTGCTTACGAGATTAACATAAATCAGGGAAGAAGGTGGCTTAATGATGCAGATGGCACAAGGCCAAGGAATGCACACACTGCCTGCCTTAAAAAAAACCATAAAAATGCATTGCTCTCACCATGGCATCCCCAGAAAACCTAAAAGGGAAAATATCTTTGTTTCATTTGAAGTTCAGCCTAGGAATTTGGATTTCTAAATACAGACTGCTAGTTTGTGCCTTTTAAGAGGTGCCACCCTGAAGCCCACATGAAATAGCTGCGTGCATCTGGAGTTGGTTGTTTTACTAAAAGGCTTGTGGTTGCCAGAGCAGTAATAGTGGGGTTTAGCACTGAGGACAATAGTGGACCTCCTTAAAACCAAGCTGTCTCCCCCATTCAGGCTCAAAAGAAGGAGCAATCAAGCCCTCTATGTAGCTGCAGGTGATGATGGTGACTGCCTCAGATCTTGTAATAAAGCCAGGCAGATCGTAGTTCACAATTACAGTGGTTTCCACTGGAATAGAGTTAATTTTCTTTCTAGTGGCTGCTGTGTTTCAGATTTGGTATGAAAGGAATGTCATTAATGCATATTGTTTTACTTGTTGATAGGTGATGTTTATATTATTCAAGGACTTTTTTCAGCTTCATGTAGAAGCTGAGAAGGAGCCTAGAGACAGAACAACAGAATGGCCAATGAAATACTCCATGCCATAGATGCCATGCTCTGTACATAAATGGGGGGTGCCCAGGGGGTGGGAATCCACAGTCACTGCTTGGGACAGGCTGGGCAATCAGTTCACTGCATGGTGAGAGTGGCTTGTGTTGTATTACTTTATCCTGTATATTCTTTTATCATTATTATTATTATTATTATTATTGCTATTTTCCTTTTCTGTTATTCTTCTATTAAACCACCTCAACCCACGAGTTTGGGTGGTTTTCCCCTTCCTTTCCCCTCCCTTTCTCCCTCTTCTCCCTGCTCTTCTTGGGGGGAAGGAGGAGAACTGCGCGAGTGGCTGCGTGGTCCTAGCTGCTGGCTGGGGTTAAACCACGACAAGTGGCTGGTTTATCTTTTTTTTTATTTGTTTTGTTTTGATTGTAAAAGCTGGAGGAAGACAAAACCAGGAGTTAAGGGAGACAAAGAGACAGAGTTTGTTGCGAGAAAACCTCTCAGGACTGACACACATGAAGCTTTCCAGAATGATTCTGTTGTGGTCAGGAAAACAAACCATTGTCCACTGCATAGATCAAAACTGTGTACCAGGTGGTACCAGAAATATATGTCAGTTTTATAGGTTTCTCATCTTCAGTAAAAACAAGAATGAAAGTCACAAACCTGCCTGCTAAAGCAGGTATGTAGAATACGCATGCCAAATTTTGAACTCCTCGAGAAAAGTCCTGCGCCTCCAGCCGCAGGGCAGTCACTTCTTGGGAAATATACTTTACAGGGATGGACCTTGAGACCTAAACCTTCAAGACTTCAGCTGGAAATAGGACTTATTTGACCAATAGTAAATGGCTCCATCTGAGCTACTCAACTAAAATCACTTTACAGTTAATGGGGAAAAAAAAAATAAGAGTGCGCTAGACTCAATGCATCTCACCAAAATAGGTCTCTGACAGTCAGAGGAGGTAGGATGCCCATGACCAGTCTCCAGCTAGATGAGAAGGGTTGCTTGAAGCAATTTATATCAGCAGTAAGTTGTTAGGTTGTATTGAAACACTGGAGCCTCCAAGATGCCTTCAGAGAGAGATGAGATGAACTGCCTGTTAGAGGTAACCCCACAGGTTGCAGAAAGTTAGATCAGTAGCTTAGACTAGATGTGTACTAAATGGCTAAAGATAGATGAAATAACCTGCCTACGCCCAGGATGGAGACGCTAGCTACAGACACGGTCCACAGCTAAGGAAACTTTTCCCCATGTTCCAGAAATTGATTTGCTGCATGTGATCATGTTGTATTCGGGCTGGACTCTCAGCCTGTGGTCTGACTGAATCATGAGAGGGAACAATATAGAGTAACCTGTAATTTTAAATACAACGGAAAACTTATTCCAATATACTTATATGGCTAACAGAAAATGCAAAGCGTCATAGACACACACCTATATCGTATGCAGGATGGATGGTATGGGCTACCTCAATTTAGCTGCTCGCTTGGAAACTTCTAACATGGAACCAGTATTTACAAAATACTGCATCGCTGTTCTCTGAACATCAAACTTGTATGAGATATATCAGATTAAGTATCTGCTAATTAAGTTACTCAAAAGGTGAATACTGATTCGAATAAAGTAATTTTAGACAAGAGTTGGTGTTTTCAAAGCAACGCGCAACTCTGCGTGCCTCATTTTCAGAAAATGTGCCTATGAATTCTTCATGAATATCATGACCTCTTAAAGTCTTCCCAAACAGATGTCAAAAAATATGAAACATGACTATCTTCTAACATCTTTTACCAAAACTTTTAGGTAAGCAAATGAAGAACTCTTATGTTAGTACAAATATTTACAACCACTTATGCTGTATTCATCGGAGTTACTTTACTGAAAAGAGATACACGGCCATTCTCTACTTTGTGCATTATACTTTCAAATATGTTGACATCTCCTTGCTTTGTTGCAATGAGCTGTTGTTTTGATGTTTCCGTCTGGATATGGAACAAGACAGAAATCTTTCTTTCTTTGCTACAAGGACTTCAGGTTATTTCTGTCTTTAAACAGATGTAAACAGAAATCACCTTGACTGTCGAAAAAGTACTGGTCTTTGTGTTAGAAATAAATTTAACCAACACCAGCCAAAATATTGTAAAATTCTTATAACTAAGCTATTTCACTTGATGTATTCTTTCTTTGTGCCCATTGGCTGCGCACCTGTGTGCATGAAATGGCTGAACTACAATCTTGTGTGACGTTAGAGAAAATGTGCTATTTCATTCCTAAGGCAGAAAACTCAAGTAATGAATGAAAAAAACCCCACAACGTACCATTTTACAGGGTGTTCTTTAGTCATGCAAGGATATTGCAGCTATGTTGATTGCCCTGAATTATGAGTTTCCTGCAGGGGTTTTTTTCTGGATAAAGCCGAAGCGAAAAAGAAATTAAACTAATTTCAAGTATTAGCTGTAAGTATTTAAAAATGAAACATTTATTTTTTTAATATTTTGTCTGACTGGAGCCCAAAACATGTAATGGATTTTTTAAAGGTATTATTATTATGGATGATACCATACTAATTAAAGGTATACTACAGGCATTAGTGGATAGTGTTCCTTAAGGAGTACTCTTAATTGTATTCCTGCTATCCCACTATCAGTGGATACCGAAATAATGAGCAGCTTAAATAAACTAGCTACTGCTTGGTTAGTTAATCTCCATAATAATGTTACACTGTTTTCCATGGGATTTGTGTTTATATGAAGATGGGAAGCCTGGGTAAAGAACTAGAAACTTAATCTTAGGTATTTCTTTCTGCTGGTTTAATTGCTACTGTCTTATTGAATCCTTCAAGCTTTGCCTTTAGTTGAACAAGGAGTTCATGGGAATTTAATGCGTGCTTAAAAGATCTCTGAAATTACAGCATTACTAGTTGCTTTTTAAAATAAGTCCTTTCAGAGTTTCTCTACCTCACAGCATAATATTCTGAGAAATTTGCTTTTGTAACATCTGTTTGTTAACATTGCCTTCGATTTTGTTGGAGGGTATCTCTGACCGCTTCCCTCATTCTGTCCTAACAAACTTTTATGTTGGTTTATTAATCACTCATTTACAAGGCTTAAAGGTCTTTGTTGTCTGAAACTTTTACCAGAAACTAGTTCACAGAAACTTTGATAAGTAATATGATAACAGTAATAAGTATACAAAAGCTAGGCTGATTAGCATTAATGATTTCCAGACGAGGACAGATTATCCACTACCGCCATCACTTCGTGTTCTACAGTCACAGAACAGCATAGAAATGCTCAGCGTCTGTTGCCAGCTCCAACTAGCTCCTATAATGCTGAAAAAGCTCATTTCCTTCACCAGCTGTGCCCTGAAGAGAGAAGAGCCCGAGGCTGCTTGAATTCCTTCATTGCCTCATACCTAAAGAATTCAGGGACAGTTCCAAAAAAGCATTAAGATGACACTAACACATCACAGGAGTCAAGTATCTAAATAGTTGGTGAGGTTTTTTTCCTCCAGATTTTGTCCCCAAGTGTTGTGGAGAAAAGTGGCAATATAAATCCCAGAGTATCGTTCTCCAAAACAGCACCAACGAGAAGGAATACACATGTGCACTTCAAGGCAAAATTACATAGTTCAAGGACACACTGGAGGACAGAAGAAATCATTCAGCCCCCAACCTGGGGTACGTGAATCAGATGTGAGTTCACAAGACTCATGGACAGCAAATCATCCAGTCCTTGACTGAAAAATGTACTTCATACTTTTCCTTCAAGGAGTTTACAAGATGCATCACCATCCCATTCATGTGAATTGCCCAGAGGCCATTCCGGTTGCAGAGCGTTTGGATGCACAATAGTTGGTTCCCTGCCACAAGATGCTCATAGCCCTGGGAGACAACTAATGGGTGTGGATAGGTGGAGAAGGAGAAAGATTGGAAAAATATTACTTAGCATGATAGGCAGTGGTCATGACATATTTGTAGACAAACATTTTGTCAAATTGGTTTTAGGGGTTATGGCAAGGGGGAATTTTAAGGGCTAGATTTAAAGGGGGATAATGAGCTCTTTCTATGAGCTCCTCCCAGGCACAGCAGACAGGACAGGGGAAAGCACAAAAGCACACTTCTGGAGAATTTATAAACATTAATGGATTTTATAAACAAAATTGCTGTCTCTCACTCACAGGAAGAGAAATCAGTGAGAAACCCTGGAAAGGATAAAAGTCTGTTTCACTTCAAAAAAAATCTCATTTTCTGTTAATGCAGTGATCTGGCGAACCTAAAACGAAGCACTTCAGTTCTGAACAGCTTAGACAGAAAAGTCAAGACATTTACTCTCATGGTGACAACGTCTCCACTTTTCGCCCTTTTATCTTTACCTATCTTTAGCCAGCGCTATGCATAGAATGACAAATTGAATTTGTCCTTTTGTTGAAGAGTTCTGAATCCAGCCCTCTCCAAACTCACAAGACCGCACCCTATCCATAAATATGATACTGTTTTGAGGCAAGATGCTATCATTTTCTCGCACCGATGTTTTTCTAAATGTAACAAAATGTGCTTTGTGGCAGGGACCGCTACATTTGTCTTCATCCTAGCCAGGGGGCTGCAGGGTTAGCCCTTTCAGCTGTGTCTACGGATGCTCTCTGACAGCATTATGTATCCCCATCCTGCTACCTGGCTGTGCCCAGTATCTGCACAGGACCTTGCTGTACATGTTATCAGGCCATTTTAGGAAGGACACAGGCTGATGTGTCTATTTGATGTTGGCCATGGTCACATTCCCACAAAGCAGTGTATTGTCATGCACTGCAAGGACAGGCAGGCGCGGGATATGCTAAGGAATAGCCCACACTCAAAATCTATCTTGCAGTGTGTGCCTGAGATCACTTAAACCCTGTGATTGAGAATGGACTAGCATCTGAAGGGCTTGCGTAGGAAGCAAGTCTGGATTTGATCAGGCATGGACAAAGATTCCTACTTAAAATCCATGACAGCTCACCTCTCTCCTTGATACAAATACAGAACTGTTCTATACAACGTGAAACAGCCCCAGTGAAAGAAGTGGGATATAAACTCACACATACATATGTACTGTGGTCACCAAGACGCTCTCCTGTGAAACAAATCCCCTGTCAAATACACTGCTTGGCTTCAGAATGGGAGATGAAAGCATGGGCTCCTGCCTCTCCAGGCATGCCATGACAGCTGGCGTTACAGTGTGTTGAAAGCAGATGTTCCTCAGCCTCATCTCTGTGAACAGGCCTGTATCTCCTACATCCTAAGTCTAAATATCCTCCAAAATCCTAGAAGTCATTCAGTTTCTTGAAGACATTAACAATGTCAGCAATTTCCCCTTCCCATTCTCTTGATTAAACAGAAGGAAGGAGGTAGAAAAAAGATGAGGGACGTAAAACTCCAGATGTTGTCGACACCAATATCTGGTTCCACCAGAGAATTTGAACACTGAGGCAATGATGAATTACAGTGGGGTCCCTCTGGCAATCCAGACTGCAATCATAACCCTTATTCATTGAGGAAGAATAAGGGCTAGCATTCACTAACATGAATAGCAAATGAATTTATGACAATTTCCACTGGTCCTTTTAAAGAACGTGAATACATCTGTAAGAAATTAAGATGACACATCAGTGTAACTCATTCATTAATATTGCACATTTGTTGCAAAATTTGTCGACACTGTTACCAGTGGGTTTTAATTCTATAACTGTACTTTATTAAAACCGTAACACAAATCTCTCTAGCAGGAGAGTACTAGCTAGTTTGCAGACTATTATGTAGGTGATTTAATTAGTTTCTTTCGTGTAGAAACTGAACTTCTTCATTTCTAAACCAAGTAGGTATTTAATCATTATAAATATGTACAAGAGAGTTACAGGCACCCTGCTTTCTTTAGGGTTATACAACAATTAATTTTACATTAGCAAAAATCTATTAAAGGATCTCTCTGTGATCTGAGCAAGTGTGGAGGGAGAAATAACAATACCAGAAAAGCAAACACTAAACAAAGAGCAAAACTGTAATAACATACCAAACTGTGATGGAGTCAGTGCCATCACTGCCGTATTCCTGTGAGTGCGGAGTCACAGCTTGACCATTCTTAAGGGCAGACTGCCAGGATACAACCTAGTCAATGCTACAGGTGAGAAGAAACACAGATTAGCAGAATTTATGCATTTTAACTTGGGCACTACTGAGAGTGTCCATTACCCATGTGTTATAAAACATGAGCTTATACTTTACTACCCTGTTTAGGGATATTTCCTACTGAGCTGTGCCTCTCAGCTTTGCACATGTATCGCGATTAAACGTACCTGATAAAAATCTCGCTACTGCAAGAAACCCAAGTTGTGTATTTACATGCCTCCGTGCAAATGTGCCAAATGCCTACCGAGACAGAAGGCCTGCATTAGGACACAGCACAGAGGCATTTGCATGTGTGAGATCCCCAAGATGCTGTGAAGAGCATCCCACGTCCATCTCCACTGCCCTGTTTTGGCACCTCGTGAAGCCAAATGGAACAAAATGTTGAAGCCCACGTTCTGCAGGCGACTCCACAGCCCACCTTCAAGTGATACTAATGGGGAAACTGTAGCTTCCTTGGCCACTCCATTATGCCTGTCCATGTAAGGTTAAACACAAACAAATGTTTGCAGGATTGTGGTCTAATTTACTACATTAGAAATAAGCACTTATTAAGTAATACAGTCTGCATCTTAAAAATACGTATTTGATTTTTCTACTATACAGTGAGGAAAAAGTAGAAAGAAAGAGACATTATAAATCCTTAGCGTATGCTTAAGAGAACCCATGATTATAAACTCAGTGTTTCATGAGCCACGAGGGAAAATATGAGAAGATGCAATATTAATTTAGAACAGTAATTCTTCATATTGACTACAAACCAAACTAACAACAAAGTTCATCCATAATTTAATGACAAAGTTGCAATTTTTCTCATGGTGCTAGATTAGCATAATTGAACAGATTTATGTACATTGCCGAGAGCCAACACAAAAACATTTGGAAGATACTCTGTGAAAATGAAGAAAACAAACCGAATGTTTCCCCATAAACCTTTAGTAATAGCCACAAATATTTGTGTTAACATGCTATTTATTTATTTGGTAGTTTTTCTACTGATTATCAAGTATCACCTCAGCTCTTGGGAGAGTGCTGGAAGGAAAGGTGAAAAAGTAAACCAAGTCACTGATGGGTTGCTGTTTGAGACAAGGATCCAGCTCTGAGCAGGTGTGCGCTGCTCTAGAGCAATCCCCACTGCAGGTCTGGGCTGCTCTTCTACAGCAGCAGCAAAGACAGTGGTCATGAGCTCAATAACCCCTTCCTTATGGCAGGAATCATACCAGAGGAGCCTGTTTCCTCGTCCATGTCACCAATGGCGTGATCTGCTCTACAGATTGTATATGCTTGGACTCAGTTGCACAGAGGTGCTCAGAAGATGAAACGCCACTCATTTCCATAGGATTCAGGGACTCCTAAATGACCTTATGAAATCGGGTCTCTGTCATCTTTTCCTCTCTCATGAGTCTCATCAAACCCCAAACCCCAAACCCCAAATCTTGTTTTGAAAGATGTTGAAACCTGCAAAATTTTCCTCTATAATGAGATTTCCAGCTTTGGGGAAAAAAAAACCAAACGACCGCACCTTCAGCATTCCTTTCCTGTTCATGCATCTTCTTTGTGTGTTAGCTGCCAGGCCTGCAGTGTCACACCAGTCCTCTCTCCCACCTTACAGGAAGCAAATGCCATTGGAGTTCACAACAGAGACACCTCCTGAAAATGTACCATAAGCATCCAGAATTAAAGTGATAAGCCAGTAGAAGTGTTTGATGATAAACAGGTAGCACCTCCAAACCAGACAGAAAGAACACTATGGACTTCAGTGACACTCAGGTCTCTTATTAAGCCAGTAAAGTATTATTTAGTGGTACTTAAAATTGTGAGCCTTTCTAAAATACTTCTGTCAACTGTAACTGCTTGGATGCAGCTCTGTTAATCAATCCTGAAACAGCATTTTGCTTTGACTTAAAAGCCTGTGGCTTCATCTGCATTTGAAGTTGTTCGCATTCCTATTTCATTATCTGCTCCTCAGCCATTAGGGTTTCTGGTGAACAGGGGCAGTCTGACGCTCAGACTGGAGACACTGCCTGCCTGCGGGCATTTACCAGACCACAAATGAACCAAAATTCTTGCTCTGGACCATTGGTGAGCATCTTCCTAAGCAAAAAGGGAAGCAACCGGGTGTGGACAACAGGGGAGCTAAGCCAGCTATAGCCCTTGCATCCAGAGGTGCAGGCCCACGTTACAGATCCTAGCATAACTACACAGCCATGGACCTGCAGCTGCAGTTTCCATGTTCACAGCGTGGCTGGGCCCAGCTCTTCATCAGCGACACATCCACAGTGCCCGGGCTCACCAAGGGAGAGGAGGTTGTCTGTTCTGCCCTATTACAAGGCTCAGTGTTGCCCCTGGAAGACACAAAGACACAGGTAAACCCACTGATGACTGTGGGTAGAGACAC
This sequence comes from Larus michahellis, assembly GCF_964199755.1. Lineage (NCBI taxonomy): Eukaryota > Metazoa > Chordata > Aves > Charadriiformes > Laridae > Larus > Larus michahellis. Next base: position 69,728,466 of record NC_133896.1, on the reverse strand, counting down.
ACTTCACTGCTTTGACACCATAGAAAAGGAGCCTACAGCAAGGAATGAGTTTCCCTCAGCTCCACTCCAGCCAATAATTCCCATAAGCCAGCTACCCTTTTGTGCTGGGACTGCTCCTTTTCCTGGTAAAAAAAGACTAACATTTTTAAATATACTAAAGTGCTATTTTCAGAAATTAGTTAAGGCTGTGAAACACTCTGACTCACCAAAGATGCAAGGGACAAGAGGGAGGAATCTAAGACACGTGGCTCTGGTGGGGTGGGAAAAGGGATGCGCCTGACTTCTGCTGGATCAGGCTGAATTTGGCCTGACAGCACACAGACCATCTGGGATCAGACCCCATGTACCTTCAGCTTTGCTTCCCTTCTCCCAAGTTTCCATAAGACGGAAGGGCAGAAAAGGAACCTGCCCCATCAGTCACATCATGGTCTTCACAGGGGAAAACCTTAATCTCATTACCCGTGCCAGGATAATATCCACGAGCACATTTTGGGACCAGCACAAGTAGCAAAGCCACTGAGAAAATACACTATGTCAACCACAACTACCAACAAACCATTGCTTATGGCAAAGCAAGGTGGTCCTTGGTCTACAGGACTAAAACCTAAGGCTTTCAAACCCCATTTTGGGTAGGAAACCCCACCTAACCCATCAACATTATGTATGGGAAGCACAGTGAGTACAGAGAAAACAAACAGCAGCTGAAGTGGTCCTGGACCAGTCCTGTGGGCCTCAACCGTCTGAAACCTTTGCTTGTGTCCATGATTGGTGTTTACCAAATTCTTATGGCCTGGCACCAGTAAGAGACTTCAGCGCAAGCAGACTGCACAGCCACTAGGATTTTTAATGACCAATAAATTATCTGCTGCTTTGGAAAAGCCAGTTATCGTATTTAATTTGACAGCCCCATGCAGGGTGAATTCCATAGACACAAAACAAATGTCAGGCCTCGAGACTAACACACATTTCCCCAGATGCAAAATAGACACTCACCAGTTGCTCTCTTAGGAGGATGGAAAAAGCTAATCCCTCTAAATTATGTAAACCAAACAGAGAATGAAGGCTTAAAGCCTCAGCATTTATTTTTAACAAGTAAAGCATAAACCACACTACTGCTTTCACATCTGCCTTCTAATTTTATTTTATTTTTTTTTGCCTTTGAATGATAGGCAGTACAACTATTTTAAGATCTGCTCCTGAGTGCCTGCAGCTGGCACAGCTTGGGGGGAATAGGAGGCGCTCATTTCTCCTTAGGACTTCCATCCTGCCCCTTAAATGCTTATTGTGCTCTTATAGAGAGGCTTGGATCATGGAAGATCTTTTCCAATCCAACTTTTATTTAATTTCACATCAAGAAAGACAGCGAAGGGAAAGCTTTTTCTTTTACTCGTCTTATATCTCATTCAGATCTGGGCTGGAACAGAAACAGAGGAGGAACATCCACTGAACTTTCCAGCTCTGGTTCACATCTGTTACTAATGTATCTTTACATTACTGGATAGTTTAATAAACAAGGAAGTAAGAGTTGTCCGGAGAATTTGGTCCTGTCATTTCAGAACTCGATCCCTGGCTCTGACACAAGCCTCTCGGATGGACTGATGTAATTACACGGTTCATTTTCCCCATTTGCAAATTGAAATAACAATGCTTTCCTTTGCCATAAGCCGTGTTGGGATGCAGGGAGGAAGAGTGCTGTGTAAAAAGTAGTCGGTGCTACTGGGAAGCGGTCTGATGAGGCAGTGACCTTGCTGTCGCTTTGCTGTTATGCTTGTCCAAACTGGGAGAGACTATCGGGCTCTGCCTGGAATTACTCAGGTCGATACTGCTGAGCAGCGCTAAGCAGATAATAGGGAGGGAAAGAGAGTACTTGAGATGTTAAATTAAACTGTAGAGCATACTTGGCCGGGCCCGCTAGCGAGCACTTAGTCAAAATTTATGCCTGTGAACAACAGCCACTGTCCCACGTAATTAAAGGGCTGCGTATACACCGTAAAACACGCCGAATTACAGGGCTGCGCTCCGTCCCCTCGGGGACCGCGCCGGGCACCGGCTTAGGCTTGCAAGGAACCGCCAGCCAGGGGACGCCGCCACCTCGCCCGCCCTCCCTGTCCCGCCTGCCGACCCCCGCTCGCCGGGCTCAGCGGGTCCGCACCGGCACCGCACCGGCGCTGCGCCGTGCGGCCGGCAGGGGGCGCCGCAGTGCCGCGGCGGCGGCGGGCGCTGCGGGAGCGGGGCCGGGCGGGCGGCGGGGAAAGCGGGGGGGGGGCGGCCCCTCCGCATTGTGCGGCCGCGCCGCTGCCGCCGGCGGGAGCGCCCGGGGCCCGTCCGCCCCTCCCTCGGCTGAGCGCCGCCGAGCAGCCCCCGGCACCGCCGAGCGCGGCCCCCTCCACGCCCCTCGCCAGGGAGGTGAGCGCAGGGGCGGGCGGCGCGGGGCTGTGCGCGCCCGCGGGGCTTCTCCTCCGCGGGTGAGGGGAGAAGGGAGGAGCGGGGGGTGGGTGGGGGAAAAAGCGCGGGGAGGAGCGTGAGTGGGAAGATGCGGCGCGGGGGATGCGGTGCCCGCTGCGTGCGGGGCCGCGGGCGGGGAGCCGGGCGCGCCGGTGCCCGCAGCTGCGGGAGCCGCCCGGCACCGAGCGGACGGCACCTGCCGGGACCCGGCCGGGGAAGCAGAGCCACGGGGCAGGCGGTGATGAGTCAATATCCACATGGAAATGTAAAATATACCCGCCGGCGAGGGGCGGGCGGGGGCGCGGAGCGGTGCCGGTGCGGGGCAGGGGCGCGCAGCCCCACGCGGCGCTGGGTTGGGGACCGGCAGGAGACCGGGAGCTTTCGTGGGAGGGAAATACCGGTGTCCCCCTCCCGCCCACCCCGCTGCGTGATACAGCTCCTGGAACACTTTGCGTTTCTAACTGTTCATGCAAAGTGAGCGTGGTCTGATATTTACTCTTTGGCAAAAGGCATCAGGAGCATAAAGGCGTGAGAGATGAATTGGGATCCTTCTTTATGTAAGGTGTCTTTACTCTTTCTTTTTACAAGCTTTTTTTTTTTTTTTTTTTTTTTTACATAGGCAAAAGCCTTAGGCTTTTATTTCAAGAAACGTATTTGAAATGCATTGTGGTGTAGAGCAGGTAATATTAGCACAGAGAGCTTCCTACACCACTGTTAGAATTTATGGCTAAAGTGGACACTTCAGCACAGCAGCAAACATTCTTAATGGGTCGCATTCGCAAGTTCTACCCTCTTTTAAAGGGAGACTGAATTTTTGATATTTCAGTCAGGGCTGAGGATCAGCCTTGTCACAGCCATTGTTACAGTTGCCATTTCTTCCCCCGAGATCTTATAGCATTCTACGATGACAGGAACTGTTATATTTTTTACTGTCCAGGTTAGAGAAAGCAAGCAGATGAAGCGTTAGGTGACTTGCTCAAGGTCATGCAGCAAGGCTGTGAATATAGGTAATTCCCATGTGGTCTGTTAAAAGTATTACCAGAAATTCTGGCATCCTTTTTCTAACCCCATGCTCTGCCGAATGTTTATGTATGAACTGAGGCAGCTTACACAAGGAGCACTATAGAACTTCTGGGTACAGTTTTGTTTAGCAGAATGGGCAAAGTACAAGTGCTTAGAGGTTTTTAGGCAACTGCAGATGAGTAACTGAAACCTTTCTGGAACTGGCGGGCTTGAGGAAAGATCAGCTATCTGCAGGCACTGTTAGTGAGCGCTTGCGGCTTTTAAATACATGCTACAAAAACTAATTCATTGGAGTTGAGGCAAATACCGTAAATATAAGCAATTGCAGCTGAATAAGGAATCTTGTGAGGCAGGTACTTTGGGTCATTAAGTACCTTTTGCAATATTACAGTGCCAGTGCGAAACAAACAGCGAGAGCTAGAAAGCTGAAGGTAGGTTTTGCACAAACAGTGCCAAATGTGTCAGTGGTGTTACTGCAATGTTTAAAGAGGGAATGTCAATTATCGTGACTATTTAAGAAAGAAAAAAGGGGGGGTTGAGGGAGAGCCCGGCTCCTTGCAGCTCCATCCTCGTGGTATTCTTCCCCAGGCTCTGCATTGACGTCACAATGACACGGTGAAGCCGAAGACAGGAGCTGGGAACAGTTCTTCTGCTTCACTTTTGATAATAGAGTGAATTTGTCACCACTCCGTCCCTTCCAGCATGGCTAAGAGCGCAGAAGTGAAGCTGGCAATCTTTGGTCGAGCTGGCGTGGGCAAGTCAGGTATGTTTGTTGTCTGATTTTTTTCTTCTGCTTGTCATCAGGTAACTTTTTGCTCCCCCTGTGCAGACAAACTCTTTGTACAAAAGGACAGTTGTGACCTTATTCTTGTCAGGGAGGTCAGGATCAGGCCAGGAGTTCTCTCTTCCTTGCTTTCCACAGTATTTTCTCCAGAATAAAAGTACTTCTATCGCTTTAAAAAAACCCAACCAACAACAAAATAAACTTCCCACCTCAACTCAGTCCCACTTCTCGTGAAGTGAGTGACAAGAATCCTCTTTTCCATTGGAACAGAATTAGTAATATTTAATTTGTCTCTTCATAGCTTGTGCTAGATGAAGGTATTTATATTATGCTCCCTTATTCCCTAAGATGAGATCCTCTGTTAAATACTGGATGGCTTCTGCAATAGCTGTCATTCTGGTTGATTTCAGTGGGAAATTTTAGATTCAGCAACTCAAAGAATTTTTATTTTCAGTGCTCTCTTGGATCTACATATTTACCAGGAAACCAAGAAAATATGATGTGTAAAGTTTGCATTTGGAGAGATCTTTTGCGAAGTAAACATAGTCTGCTGAGTTCATATGGTAGAAACACAAGGGGGAGGCATAAATGTTAAAAATCCATTTCTACAGAAATGCTCCATGTTCTACAGACAGCCTTGCCTTTGGTGAGACGAGGAGCGTAACGCAAGGGTTGCAAGCTCCCTCGGGTAGTTCGGTGGTGTTGCATTAACTTGACAGCTCCAGGGCCACTCTGACATTTCCTTGCACCACAGGGATGAGGAAATCAGGAGACTGAGTCTCATCATGCTCCTGTGCCAGTTTGGCAACTGTAAGATACTGTTTATTTTAGAGAAAACTGCACAAGAGAAGCCAGGAGGTAGGATGTACTGGTAAGAGTATTAGGCTAGACTCTCAGCTGCTGTCAACCAGCTCCAGTCCCCCGAAGTAACTTTTGGATTAGAAGTGCCAAGGTTCTGGCCCGTGAATGTATTATAGTTTTGCTAACTTCAGAACGGGTTGTTTATAAAAGCACATTTAGCCAGAAGGTATTTTACCAGAACACCATCAGTGAAGTAGCTCTGTCAGCCTTCAGGAAAAAAGGCGGATGTGAGGCAGAGGTTGTTAGAGATTATACAGAGACAATGCAGACTGAATTCCACCTTTTTGAATAAAATACCTGAGGGAATACTGATAATGTACTGGGATAAGTTTAAACTGTTCCTTCTCCCCTGCTGCGCTCACCCCACCCCTCTTTTGTATGTGTATTTCACTGTCCTGTCCAAGTTTTGTGAGTAACTTCAGTGGTTCTCCTTTATGGTTTGTCTTACGTTTGGTTGACTGATTCTGTGACTGTCCAGTCTTTTGGCTGGATTCAAAAAAGTGCAAGAGGAAGTATTTGCAGGAAAACTGGAATAAAAAGACTCCCCTCACCCTGATATTCCTAATAATTTGAGAGCTTATATTTAAAAAATGCAAAACTACCAGTTAAGTGTTTAGTTAAAATGCCTCACCAGTATAGGATCAACAAGAGCCTTTTTTACCTGTTGTATCCTTTTTGTAGACTTCACTATGCTAGGATTTTATGGTAAAAATGTTTTCCTGTAGTCCTGCAACTGTGTGGGAGATCATTTTTAATGAAAAGCCAATACAAACACCCTAGTCCTTCAGAGTCCTCCTCCTCTCTCTCTTTTCTTTTTTACCCTTTGAGACGCGAGGAAATATTACATAAAAACATGACTAAGGTCCCCTCTTTCTGGTTGTGACCACGCGTGTGAATCTGTGTGGAAATGAAGGCACACATAAGTGGGCAGCACAACAAGGTGCATTTAAAGGGGTGGAGAGCCTACAGAGCGCTATCAGCCACCTCCACAGAGCGGCAGCTCTGCCGCCCAGGGTCTCCAGCTTGCTTATGAAAATCCTTCTTGTACGTTCCCATAAAAGGATCTCGTTTCAACAGCTTGGCCAACTCCAGAGAAATGAGCGTATGTGTGCGTGGGGTGGGGGGTGTCTGAAAATACCTATTTGCGACAGTCGCAACAACGGGAGCTGTGGAAGCGTTGCTACACCTTCGCTAAAAGCAGAGCTGGGCACAAAGTAGCCTCTGGTTATCTGGGTTTGGCAGATAAGTACTCTGCTAGATTAGCGTTGATAGTGTCTTTTTTTTTTAGTGTAGCCACATAATTCCCTATTCCTGTGACCAGTTTGTAATACGTTGTTGAGACAGGATCCTGCGGCCACGGGTTGCTAGAGTAGGAGGCTTGGCCAGACAGCTGAAAGATAAGCCAGACTCTAGAAGCAAGAATGCAAGGCAGCACGCTGGAGCACGCTACATACGTGTGAGGAAAAGGAGACGTTGGGTGATAAATAAGGCCACTGTCATTGCCAGAAAGTCATGCCAGAATATGGTCACTGGCTTGCTTTCTTGGCTCATCTTCATTTGCTGAGGAAGAGCCAGGCATTAGGTTCTTAATCTGTAAGTGGCTTCACCACCTGACAGCATCTGTGAAGTTGCAGACACATACTGTAATGTCCTGGAGAGGCTCCTCTTCCAGTTCCTGACCAGGACTTTGGATCAGTGAGTCAAAGCAGCTATGAAGAAAGAAGTGTTGTGCTTTGGGACATGTGGAGAATTAAAACTGTCCCTCACGCACTATGAAAGTCAATAGAACTGTTACCATTATTGAGAGCTGAGGAACATCCTAATTTTGTCATTAATGCTAGACATCTGTTTAATAGGGTGCAGTATTCCTTGTTCTACTAAGCAGTCCCTTCTGACTAATCCAAGACTCTCCCAAACACAAGGTGGGAAACCAAAACCCTATTCAGAAGTCAGAATAGTGATAGCATCTCAAAAGGAAAGTTAAAGCCAGGGAAAACAAAACTTTTCTCCACTTTCTTGCTGCTTATCAAGTTTCCACGGTTCAAAGGTTTAAAATACAAACAAGGGGGAACAGCAAGTCTGAGTGTCAGCTTTTTATCGTTCTCCTTCCTTGACTTGTCTCCTCCCTGCCTGCTGGAGAAATGGCCAGAGAATTGCTAATCAAATCATCTGCCACGGTGTTTGTTTTTTTTTTTTTTAATTAATGTATGCCTAAATGTTTGAAATAGAAAAGGAGGCGCAAACAAACTCAGGAAGGGGCATGTAAGAGTGCTCTATTAAAACAGTTCAGGATTACACTGCGAATAAATCACTAATCAGATCGGCTTTCTCCTGGGCAAGCTCACCAGGTAGGAGCATCCCAACCTGCTCTTGGACTGGAGGCTGCTCCATTCACCCAGTTCTTATTGTATAAAAGTTGCATAAACATTGCTTTAAAGTAGCTGGAAAAAAAAAAAAAAACAACCCAGATGAAGAGCTCTGCCTGAGCCAAGGAGCACTTTGCTGCTGCTTCACTCGGGAAGGAGAGGAGCCGCTCTGTGGGCGGGAAGGGACATTGCTAAGCCCTGCTGTAGGTAACAGCGCTGCACCTCCTAATTTGGGCGAGAATCAAGCAGCACTGAAGGGGAGAGAGAGCTTTTAAAGTCTTTTTCTTTATGTCCAAGAAGAGCTCAGAAGGAGCGGGGAATTAAAATTGAAGTGAATTACTTAAACATTGCTGTTTAAATTGTTCTTCTGCTGAATCCTACAGCTTCATTCCTATGGTAACAAAAGTTAGAATTTCCTAAATAGCTCCTTTTAAACATACAGTAGTAACAATTAATAAAGACTTAAAGGCCTTGTTCTTCCATGTCATCACAAGGTAAAGTACGTGCCCAGAAAGCTAAAGAGGAGTGAAAATGTATGAACCGAGAGAAGGGCATGTACTGGATAGCACTGCACGGCTGATGCTTTTCCAACTCATAACTCAGTTGACTTTGAATGCTCAAAATACCTCTGCTTTAGGAACCTTTATATTTTGGCCAAAAAAGAGAGAATGTCCAGCTGCGGCATGTGCTATCCAACTTGCCTTTTTACTGACTGTGTGCCAGGCTGAATAGTCCAAGTTTCTGCGTTAGTGCGTATGGTGTGCCCGGCCACGGGCAGATGCAGTTCTCATCTGTCTGGCTGGGCCGTGCAGCTGCAGCCGTGGTATGTGACACGGAAATGCATGTGGTTTCTAATGGTGCTTAAGCGAGAGGGAAGATACTAAAGCTCCCACAGGCTCCCCCCAGGAGATATGCGTCTGCTTCTAGGCAGTTATGCGAATCAATTTTTTATGCAAGCAGGTACCTGAGACATGGGGCTGTTCTCACTTTTTGATCCAGCAATAGCTCAGAGGCTTGCATTTGGGCAACAGGGTGATCGATAAAGTGGCATCAGTAACTATCATCCTGGAAAGAGCCCGTCCCATCACAGAAACAAAGATCTCGCCAATCTCAGTCATTCTAGCGTCACAGTTGAGAAAGTCCTGAGTAGACGTAGTTTTGTATCTGTTGGCTTATGCTTTTTTTCCCCATCTAACCCAGGATGGGGGAACATACTTGGGAGAAAAATATCTGGATTTGAAAAGTTCCTACAGAACAAATTCAAGCAACAGCAACAGCCAAGCCAGAGAGGCCTACAACAAATCTGTGTTTTGTTTTCATTATTTGGGGATATGTCTGAAATACACTACCAGGGATCACTTCCCAATTGCAAGGTCTGGGCATGTGGGGAATAGAACTGATTTCAGTGCCACCATCCCCCTCTTCATAAAAACGTACAGGTTACTGGGAAAGCAGCCCATTTCAAAGTGATTTTCGACTTCACAAATCCCTGCTCATGTGCTTTCCCCCACCAGTTTTATTTCAGGGACTTTCTGGGAGGAAACAGGAGTTATTAAGGAGTGATTAGTCATCAGGCTCACAGCTCTGCTAGTGAGGCTGGGAAAGCTACCACAAAAGCTTCAAAGTCCGTGCTATACCAACTGATGTATCTAGGGAGGATTACTGTAATAAGGTGCCTCTGAAATCCAGAAATGCGAGTGGACAGAGACTGTGGATTTTCTGTTGGTTGGTTTTGTGTTTTGTTTTGGTTTGTTTTTTTTTTCATTGGTGGAGTAGGTCAGTTGCTTTTGTTTCCTTTGTTCTTAAGAATGGCAATGACAACCAGATGCTTAAGTGATTATTCAGTGATCAAGTTTAACCCACTCTATTAATTGTCCCCTAATATTTCGCTGGTAAAGTACTCATTAAACAATTTCACTTTTTGCATCGTCTGGTTTTACACTTTTCAACTGGGTACAGATTCACTGAAGGTACTGTGCATGTACGTGTATACGTACTAGTGGAAATGTAACAGTAATTCGGTCACTCTGGGTGAAGTTTTGTGAGGATTTCTCCCCCAGTAAGCATGCAAATACGTCCCCCTGGAACAGGTGATATTGCTAGCGTCCAGTTGCATTAAAGTGACCTTTCCGTGCTCCTGTCCAGTGGATGAAGCTGATGCCTATACAGATGGTGAGCCCTGGGTTCATGGATGAGTGAAATAAGTCACTGTCACCCATGAACGTGTGGCCCATGCGGACAAGGAGAGGGGCTGCTGTTGTAGTAGCCCCAACACATGCAGTTTTAGGGCCAGGCAGAGTGCACATTAACCAAGTGCAGGGCCCTCCTTGGACCAGCAGTACCTGTGGGCACCCCCAGCATGCTGCTTGGAAAAGCCCCCCCTGTCATTACCTTACAGATACAAGCTTTTAGCAAGCAGCTGCGTGACAACCAGCCTTTCTTGGACTTTCTCAGAACAGCATTTGTTGATTCTTGTTATGCTACCTGGGCTAGACACAAGCGTTTGCCCTGAGTAGCAAGATGGCCTACTTGTATCTGTTACCTCCTCCCTTTCCTCTGCTTATTTGTCTGTCCATGGCTTACCGTAGCCTTGCCCTTGGTGTAGAAATCATTCATGCTCCCCTCAACATTTGCTCTCCCTTCTGGCTAGCCATGAAATAATAAAAAGCAGAATTTCTCTAACCAAATGCCAACATTGTTCATTCAAGCATAGCTGCCTTCCCTGTTCCATCTCATTTAACTACATCTGACATCGGCTCTACCTGCGTCCCCTCTGAGCAGCTGGTGGCAGCTGTTAGAGCTAAGACTAGTCCTGCTGTTCTTTGTTTCTGTTTAGGTTGGGCTAAATATAGCCTGCTGTTTGATTACTGGGGGAGGAATGCCAGGATTCAAGATTTACGTGTGCAGCACAGCTTTTTCTCTAGGCCTGGGCCCAGCCACCCCCTGCAGCACGTGCCTTGGTAAAATAGCCCTCCTGGACGCTTCTGTCTCCTGTAGTCATTGCGAAAAACAGCTGAAAAGCTTCCTGGTGGAGTCCCAGGCATCCTTGACCTGCTCACCGTGAAGGCTTGCAGTGTTTTGGTCAGTCTGCAGTTCCCCACAGGGTCACTGAATGAACTGGTTATCTCCCCGGCTGCTGACCCTCATGGTTCCTTTCAGAAATCCTAAGATTTTAATTCTTTAGCAAACTTGTTCTTTGCCTCCCTGAAACCTGGAGTCCCTGCCTACCCCTTGCCTAGCATATACTTTTTTGCATCATTTCTCCTCAGCTGTCACCCTTCCCTCTCCCCTTGCCAGTTCTACTACACGTTCCCTAAAGTCTCACTTCTGCTTTGTACTTTACATGAAAACTCTGTATTTACAGTTGCCTTTTCAGCCTCCTCACTTCGTGTTTCTTACCATCTCTGTTTCTCATCTCCAGCTCCTTTGCCTCTCTTTGCCCACGCTGCTGGTGCATCATTAAAGGCTCAGTGCACGAGATCCAGTTGAGCTGACCTGGCAGCAATGATGTGACGTGGCAAATAACAGCCACTCTAAAGTGGTTCCTACTGTCCTGGAAACCATTCCCTGGCTTACACTTTGAGGACACTCCAAGCTTTGACTGCTCCAGACAGTCGTTGTGTGAACCCAGCTTCATGCAGGTTAAAAAAGGAAGCAGTGTATATCTTTACATAGATAGTAAATAGAAGTAGGTGAATTCACCTATTTTGACTTCGTAGCAGAGCAGAAGAAACAAGTTATGTCTGTGTTTCCTGAGCAAACTTTCTTTTTCTGCATTTATCTTTGTGCCACCCTTACGCCTTTTACATTTACAGAACCCAAAAATAAATACGTAAGTATATGAAGAACTAAGACCGCCTCAAAGTAGGAGGATGAACAAAATGCTTTAGGCTTCAGCTGAGCTGTGGTTACAGGGCTGTCATTAGCTGCTGTTGACTGAAGGTGTTTGTACCCTCTCACCGCCCGCCTGGCAGGCACTCCCAACACTGTAGTGAGCAGGAGAGTGGAGTGGGCAAGGAAACTATGGCATCCTCACCCATTTCATAGAATCATAGAACGTGTTGGGTTGGAAGGGACCTTTAAAGGTCATCTAGTCCAACCCCCCTGCAGTAAGCAGGGACATCTTCAACTAGATCAGGTTGCTCAGAGCCTCCTCAAGCCTGGCCTTGAATGTCTCCAGGGATGGGGCGTCCACCACCCCTCTGGGCAACCTGGGCCAGTGCCTCACCACCCTCATTGTAAAGAACTTCATCCTACTATCTAATCTAAACCTACCCTGCTCTAGTTCAAAACCATTGCCCCTCGTCCTATCGCTACATGCCCTGGCAAACAGCCCCTCCCCAGCTTTCTTGTAGGCTCCCTTCAGATACTGGAAGGCTGCTATAAGGTCTCCCCTGAGCCTTCTCTTCTCCAGGCTGAAAATTTTGCCACTTTTATTCTAAGTCCATGTTTGCTTAGCATTACTGATGGTCTGTTATTATACCTGCTGCTGTAGAGGCAGAGTTACAGCTCTGGGAGAAGGCACCCTTTGGTTTTCCTTCCCTTTCAACGCACAGTTTGCAGGGCACTGCCACGAGGGCACCCCTTTGCCACTCTACTGGCCATGGGACTCCCACCTCACCAGCTCTCAACCTGGCCTGCTGTTTAAACTAGCATTTCTTTCCATTTGTCTCATGAAACCAGCTCCCCCAGTTTCATTGACCTCTGCCCACAGTCAGTAAAATAGCCGAGAGGGGGGCTGTGTGATTCAGCTTCTATCGCCTTTTCATAATTCTGAACGGGGAAAGTACTTTTAATGGTTGTTTCCCACCAGGTAGAGCGTTGACGCTGCTGGAGTTAGTCTGCAGCTGTTACAGCTTCTAACAGATTTGCCATGTAGGTGTTGGGAAATGCCATATATTATGGTAGTGACGCTGTAGATAACTCATATACTATGCATACAGTATGAAAAGATGAATGGCAGGAGAAGCATGAAGCCCTGGGGAAGGAAGTAGTAGATATATTAAACATATGTGGGGCTTTAAAATGCCATAGAAATTGGCTGGAGTCTCCAGCTGCCTTTCCAGAAATGTTAGACAGTAGTCTGCACATGGGAAAATGAGGGAGTATGTTGAAAACATCAAGCCTGGTTTTGAAAGCACATGAAGCTCCTGCCATTCACAGGTTGTTTTGCTGCTGCCGCGCAGGGGTTGGCAGGGAGGAAGCTGCAGACAGGCAAGAGCAGAGGCTGGGGCAGCGATGCGTTACCATGTGGGAACTGTTTAGATAAGTGGCTTGAAAAGTTTTCAAGCTGGAAGGATGCAACTGGAGAGTGCACAGGATATACTCTCCCAGGGAGGGAATTTCTTTAGCACTTGAACAGCACTCTAGCTTTCCAAAGGGCTGTGGGAACAAGGGCCACCGCTGTGACCCCCCTGCAAGGCACGCCACTGTGACTATCCTCAAGTGGCTAATATGGAAACTGAGGCAAAGAAAGGAGGAGCCTGATAGTCCCAAGTCACCAAGGGAATTGTGACTCGGGCATTGCCAAAGCTTTTTTCCTTGATTTCTCCTGTGGGCCAGAGCTGCCGAGATCCAGGCTGCAGAATACTCCCAGGCAGGCAGTAGGTACCCAGCACCTGAGCCCCAACCCCTACAGGCCCTGCGGGATCCTTTATGGCTCCTCCACTGCCGTTAATTATTGACGGCAAAATAAAGCATTGAAATAACATTTATTTTCATTAAAAACATATTTGGCAATCCTGTCTTTCGCCACTTACCCAGTAGGGCTTAATCTCACAGGACCACAAGCATAAAAGGAGCTTGTCTTTACCTTCTTTCTTCCCTTCGTGCGGTTATATTTGCCATCCGACTCTCAGTATAACTATAATATATAATCTATCATAAAGTTGCACAACCCTACTCTAGAGGGCTGCTTTTGTCAGTGGCTTATCTCTGCGCCTGCCATGGGAAACAAAAATCCCACTCGCCACAACGGTGGAAGCCAGTTATACAAAGCTGGTGACTCTGATCTTTTCCTGACCTTCCCAGCAATTGGCCTGTGCCCTTGAGGAGCTTTACAAGTGAGAACTTCAAGTCTGACATTCGGAGCAGGAAAGTGCAAGAAAGAAAGTAGAAGCCAAAAAACCGGAGCGGGCTATTTATTTCTTCACTGAAATAGGGCTGCAGAATAAATAGAAATATACTGGAGAGTCACCACAGAAGAATGCCGTATTAGACCCATGGGGAGCAGGAAAAAAAACCACAAACAAAACCCCCGCAAAACCCCACACTCTGCAAAATGGGGGGCATAGGAGTATGAGTGCCAAAACAAAGCCCTTGTGTTAACCAGCCTCAGTGGCAGAATCTGAGACGCCAAGCACTACTGCTTAACCCAACTGGATGCTTGTGGTTACATACGCTGGAGCTGGTTCTGCTCTAGGCCGAATTCCAACATGAAATAATTTAATAGTGATCCACAGCAGGAGTTTGTCCCACGAGTCCATGTCTGCTAGATCTATTGCCAGGCAAAGTTTCAGGAAATTTATCTCCGATTAAGAAAACTTGGCCTTTATCTACATGGAGCATGGTAGGTCACAGGAGATTTTTCAAAGAGGAGTGGGCAGGAACATCAGCATCCTTATTGATGTATTTATTTAGAATGATGTCCTTCAGTGATGCGTAGTCTTTTATCTGTTCTGGTAGTGGGTGCTTGCTTACCCCCGCTGAGGCTCTGGCCAAACAAGCTTCTTTACAAAGCCGGGATTGTGAAGTGGGCCGCCCACCCCCCGCTGCTGTGCCCACACAAACGTCTTTCCCCTTGCTGCAAGAGGGAGCCCAGAGATTTGCCTTGTTACCTGACAGTCTCAACAAATTCACTAAAGCAGGAGGATCGAGAGCTCTTGTAATTAATATCCTAGCAAGTGCAACTGCACACGCGGCCCTTGTATCCACTCCTTCTGTTTATTTACGTTTACCTTGCTGATCAAATGACAAGAACAGGGAGCACAGCAATTTTCCCACAAAGATGCACAATCCTGAAAGACGACCACCACCTGCCTCTGAAGAGCTGCAGGCAGAAAGGTTGAAGACAACAAGAAACCACTTTAAAATACAGTAAACTGTATTATCAAATATTCATATACTGTTTCCTGTTGATGACTTTGTGACTGAAGAAATAGGCTTGGGCATAGGCCTGTGAATAATCCAGCTGGAGGCTGATGAACACAGATTGGCCATAAATGGAAAACAAAACTGAACAGAATGAAGCTCGTTCTTTTGAGATTTGATAAGTGAAAAATGTAAATCAAAATTCTCTGTATTAAATGTCAGTGGAGGAAGGATTCGTTGGTGGGCTGTACTGGTAAGACATTAAAAGTAAATGATGCAAAAAGCAATCCAGGCTCATTTTTTTGCTTGAAAGGAAGTGACTAACCTGACTGGATGGTTCTGACCCATTAGGAGGAAGATGCAGACCTGTCCTGGAAGCATCAGCTGACCACCCTTCTCATCATATAACTGATAGTGTCTCCCTGAAAAACAACAACTGGCTGAGGCAAGACATCAAGGTCTTGCCTTTAATCTTGCCTCTTCAATGCCCCCCAGCAATCTCAAGTACATCTCACACAAGAATACTCTTTCATTAGTGGGTCAGTGTAATGAAACCAGTCTTATTTCTCACCACCCCCGACCACGCATCCTCAATATCATTTTGGTAATTTCTTGGAGATTTTTGTTTTCAGTTGCTGACCTGGCATCTGAAACAACCAAGCCCCCCTGATGAAAACAAAGTACCTCTATTTTAAATATACACAGTATGACTGTTTTCTTCATTAATTTTCTATTTAGGATCTAGCATCCAGCAAGAGTTACCCGAGCTTTGACTCAGCACCAGTATGGTGGAAACCAGTAGAAATTCACATAGTGCTCAGTGTATGTTGGGAAGAGTTTGGAAGCATGTACCATAAGAAATACTTGTGTAGTTTGGAGGCATCTTATGTATAGCTCTGCAGACTTCTAGGGCTCCAAGGAAAAGATCACACACTATTTTGACTCTTTCCTGCTTGAAAAGGCAGACGCATTGGATTCTGAGCTAAGAAAGAAGCTTTGCCTGTTCTTTTTTCCTAGTCTCTTCTACAGAATAAGCCACTAAATTACATAGGAATGCCATTCTATTTTATTTTCATGCTGAAACCTCAGTAAAGTTACCTAGACCAATTTCTTAAGTTTTATCACCTTATAGGTATGAAGAGTATCATAATTTGCCTGCAGGAGGTCTCTAGACACAGCTGAAAAGAGCTTCAGTATCGTTAGGACTAATTTCGTGTTTCAATATCCTACATCTCGCCTCACATTAGGTCTGTATCTAAAAGACTTTTTAATAACTTAAAATAATTTTGCCTCGCTCATTTAATAGCATTTCTTCCATTGCCAAAAGTTTACTTAATGATACTTTCTAGTAAGCTGTGAAAATTTTAATACCATCAAGTTTAAGGAACATCAAAATGCTGCAAGTATTACTTTTTGTTCCCAGTGCTGCAGCATGGACAGGACTCAACAGAAAAGAATGACCTTCACAGCCAAGTTAAAACACTACATTGCCACCTTAGATCCTACCTCTAGTTTCTGCACAGGAGGTAGCTGACATTCACGTTGTTCAAAAAGGCAGGAAAAATACAATGACCAACAGCAGGAGTTGGAACAGGCCTTAGAGAAACATATTCATGATTAAAACACTTTGAAGCTTGATTGTGCATTGTCATTTTCTGTTCATTCCCATTAATACTGTTGCTCTTGGTGAAGGTTAAAATGCTTTTGTGTTTTGTGGATAACACGAAATAGCGGATGGAAAAGTCTTTAGTTTCAAGCGTGGGCAGACTGACATCATCATGTGTTAAAAGTACTAAATCATTGTGCGATTCCAGGACTTCTCTGTTCACTTTAATAGGTGACTCTTAAGAAGTCAGGGCCCTACACTCCTGTGAAATTTAAAGGCATATTTCCTATGACATTTCAGAACACTTGGAACCTGCTGATTGCAAAAGTGCTCTTAGGTGCCAATCTGTTCTGCTCAGAAATAAACATTCCCAGGGCAGTCACGAACATCGGATGCTAGGTGTGCCTCCCAGAGTACTAACCCAGCAAGAGTAGATTTGCACATGGGTCTCTCTTGTAAGGCATGATCCAGTTGCATCTCTACAGTTTCTGAAGAGCCTTGGGGATGGTCTTAATGGTGTTGCTCTTGTATTTGGAGAACAAAATGAATGTGTTTATTTTTTTTTAGCCTGGATATTGACCTCTAGAAAAACTTACCTGCCTGAAGGTTAGAGCACCAAGTGACATTCTCTATTTTCCTGTTGGCTGGCAGGCTTTTTGAGGAGCACGGCCAGTGTCCCAGTAAAAGTGGTGGTACACGACCCAAGAGATCCAAGTTTGATTCCTATAAGCAAAGCGCATGGACTGCTCACTTTCAGCCATTCTAAAAAAAGCAAAACAAACCTAACAACCCCCCTCCCCCCAAAAAAAACCCCACCAGCCCCCCGCCCCAAAACAGCCCAAGCCCCACACTCAAAAAACCCCCATGAAAACAGGCTAGAAGAAAAGTGCATGGAGCCACTAGGTCACTGTGGGAGTGAGGACTGTCTCTTGTATAATACCTAATGACTGTTCTGCTTTCCATTTATCCCTGTACCTCTCACATGAGGGATAACCAGTACGGAAAAAGCCTTATGGGTTGGTACTTCTTTTAGCACAGGACAAGAGTGTGCAGTGAAGGCAATGATACTAATGTGTTAGCTCCTCATATCACTCAAGGACTTCAGGGAAGTACTGGGACATGATCAAGGAATTTTGTTACCTCAGCACAACATCATAGCCACTACTTCTAAAAATACTCTACCATCCTGAAGCTTTCTGGCATACAGATAAAGTAAAACAAGTGTTATTTGACACCTTACTGTAGGAGAATTTACGCCATCTGTATCTCCAGAAGCCAAGTCACAGCCGCTCCCTCAATTCATGCATTTGAAATAGAACTTTGTTCCCTAAATATCATCACACAAGCAGTGCACTTGTCACCATACTTCAGTATTAAATGATCCTGGAGAAACCCTCAGCAGTGCAAAACTTGTCTGATTTTAGGTAACTCATGAACCCCCTAGGATTTTATTTCCCAGTAAATAATTTCCCCAGTAACAAGCATTTTATGTCCGTCATTGCAAGGGGGTCAGAGTAGATGGCTGTGGTGACCCTTCCTGACTTGAAAAATATGATCTTGTTGACCATGAGTATAATAAATTTAGATTTTTTTTCCCTGGTGCTTAGTTGCCTTTTTTCCCCCCCCCTTGACCTAAATCACTTCTATAGTCATGATTGTCTCTTTTGGTCCACTTTACCTTTCCTTTTTCTTAGTATAGTTTGCATTCTATATATCTGATTATTCCTACATGCTATCTAACCACATGGAGCCCCATCTTCATTTTATAAGGCAAATAATTTTCGTAATAGTTATGAAGTCTATAGTATTTAAGAAAAAAAAAATAATTCTGTAACTTTCTGTTAAATAAAACAAATGTAACTTTCTAACACTAAGTTGAAAGCATTAGCTGAGTCAGTGTTTGGACTGTGCTACAGGGCTGTTAATGAGAACTTGCAAATTTTATGCATTTGAACTCATTAAAATGAACAGCACAGTTTGTACAGCAGTGGCTTACTTGCAAGAATGGGGATTAACAGGAGCATGCGGAATAGCAGAATACAGATGCAATTTCTCCTGTAACTTCACATGAAGATCAGAACAAAAATACAGAGCTTTCTGCTGACTCTTGCTAACACGAATATTTTTACCTCTGACCAGGGTATAAGATTTGAAAACGCACTGGCAAAGAAACTAAGAGCTTGCACAGAGGAGATCCTGCACATATCAGGGGGGGAAATCTAGAAGCAGACAGTTTTAGAAAGAAAATCTGAGTTAACACTCTTGGAAGGTGAAAAAGCAAAGTCACAGAAAGGTGAACTGTAGTTACAACTCTTCAAAACTAGACGGAAATTTCACTGGATTATTTACAAAGATAAAGAACATTAGTTATGGGAAATTAAAGATTATTAGTTAAATTAATTCAAGACTCCAAAAAATTCTAGACTAAATAACCTGGTACAGCGCGCTGCACAAATGCTTTGTCCCTCACAGACAGGAGGAGGTTGGTGTGGGTAAGATTTGATTTCAAACAATCTGAATTGCTACTTGTTGGTGCCATTACTTCTGCACTGTTTTCTCATCCTCAGAGGTGATAAGCTGCTAGTTTAAAGGAGGCTCTCCTTGTTCAGAGACAGCTCTAGGAGATTTGAAAAGCAAAGGTTTCAAAACAGTCACTGAGGGAAGGGTAAGAAGGTAGATGTTTTGGGATTATTCTTTTTTTTTTTTTTTTTTTAAATCTCTTGATTAAGAGGAGATTTCCTCAGCCTTAGCCACTCCAGGGACTTGAACAGAACTGAGACTCTGCAGTGATTTACAAGGAAACTTTTCTTTCCTCCCTCTCCAGGAAAAATAATGTTTCAAGTCTCCTGAATTTCCGTCTTTAGTTTCCATAGCAATATTTCCACAATTAAGAAGTATTGACAGACATCTGGAGATCAATGCAAAGTCTGTGGAAATCAACAGAAAAGCACGTGTTTATTTCTGTGGGCTTCGGAGCACATCTGTGGAGAGTGGGGTCACTTGTTCCATGAATTGTGTCCCACTATTGCAGTTCCCAGGGAGAAAAGCAGGAGTCTGGGATTGTCCCCACAGCCAGTGCTAGCAGACTCACTCAGAAAGTAGTAGAAGGAATTGAAAAACAAAATACCATTTAAAAGCAAGCATTGTAAGGGCAAAATTGTAGACCCCAGGAGAAGCGTGGCATACTGTTTCCTCAGTCATAGGTGCTGTGTCATTTTGCATTCAGAATCTGGAGCACTTTCTAAAAATTCTCTGGAAGTTCATAATCTGAAAAAGTTACAGTTCAGACTTCTTTTCCTCCCTTGCCCTGTAACAGACTGCAAATAGTGCAGCGCTGACAGACCCTTGCCATAGCACCTATTCCGCATACTGGGGACAGGCACCGGGCAAAGACATGAAGTAACTGACACCAAGCTGCGTGAGGAGTCCAACCCAGACCTCTCCAGTTCCATCCAGACCCTGACTCCTTGGACCAAAGGACTCTCTTCCTGCTGTTTGCATGGTTTAAACTGCCCTATCAGCATGTTAGATTTTTCAGTCACAGAAATACAGGCTTGCCACAGCCTACTGGCTTCATCTCCTAGATGCAAGCACCTAGGAGAGGGCTTCTTATCGTGGGACACCAAGGACATGCCCACAGTTACAGTGCAACGGTACAGTTCGACGGCAACGCGAGGCTTCTAGATGAGCCCCTGGCTCAGACTGCACAGAGCGGTGAAAGAGAGAGGCGGTTTGTCGAGAGCTTTGGCGATTAAAATAATGAGGAGCCAGCGCTAGTT
This sequence comes from Larus michahellis, assembly GCF_964199755.1. Lineage (NCBI taxonomy): Eukaryota > Metazoa > Chordata > Aves > Charadriiformes > Laridae > Larus > Larus michahellis. Next base: position 69,708,513 of record NC_133896.1, on the reverse strand, counting down.
AATAGCGCACAAAGCATCAGGGTCACAGTTGCATCAAGAGGAACTATTTAGCTGCGCTGTCTCGAAATACTAAGTTGTGTAAGTGAAGTCAGCACGGCTCCTGCACGTCTTTCACTGACAAGGTTGAGCATCACCTGTCAGGCTAAGCCTCAGTTTTCAGTCTGACAGGTGGAGCTGGAAGCAACACTATTTAAGGTAGCCTTAAATAGTAGCAGGGTAGTAACCAGGGCCCCTCTTAAGTTTTAGGCCATTGCTTAAATTTAACTATTCAGGCTGGGTATTTCCATGCTGGGTGTCTGTTTTGGGCTGCCTTTTTTTTTTTTTTTTTTTTTCCTGAAAGATGTCTGCAGAAGCGATACAATCATTTCTAAGAACACGGCTATGTAAAAAAAATTATGGGTTGTGTCTGTGTTAAAACGTTCCTGCGGCCACTTTACGTAGGTATTCGAGTATCATCATTCCCCAGAGCAGGAACTCAAAATGTGACAGAGGGGGGTTAGCATGTCAGCAAGGGCATGCCTTTTGCTATGCTTGTGAAAGTATACTTACGTTTGGGAGTGAGCCAACGCCTCTGGAAGTCCCGAGTTGTGTTTCATCTGTTGGAGCTGGGAGTTAAATTTTCCTCACAAGTTTATCCTCATGGAAAACATTCCGGCTCTGGATACAGCACTATTTTTCGTTTCAAGGAGCTGCGTAAGGAAAAAAGTGGGCAAGCTGGCATTACTGTTTTTTGCTGGCAGAGGGGCACTGTGAAGTAGTGGTGAAGTGCATGGGAGACAAGTCCCAAGAAATGAAAAGCAAACAGCAATTCAGGATTAAGATTGCCTTTCCATAAGTTTATCTGAAAGAGATTCGTCCCAGGAAGCAGTTCTGGAAGCTGAAAATGTAGCTCCCAGCCTCACAGATCAGTGGCAAGATTTCAGTCGCTTTACCTCATCTGGCATCTATGTCTCTGCACATCTGTGCGAGCCTTCCTTTCTCCCACACTTGGGCTTCGATGGAGCTTTTTACACTCTGCATCTCTTTTACATCCAGTGCAACTAGTAATAAAGAGTGAATCAGTCTCACCCATTTGAAGATGCTTCCCTACTGGGCAGGGTCACAAGACGTCGGCAAAGGGAGATCTCCCTCCCACTGCTGCCGGTGTGGTAGTTGCACCGTGGATAAGCGGAGGTCTCCTGTCTCAAGTGCCATCCGGCCGGCCAGCGCCTCTCACCAGCACAAAAAAATAAACCAAAGCGCAGGGCTGAGGTTCTCCTCACAGGTTCAGGAGGAAGTTTTAGTTAAACACAATAAACATAAACAAACACACACATAGGGAGATGGATGTACATGCACACACACAAATGCGTATCTTTCCAAGTATCTTTTAGCACCTGGGGTTTGTGGCTGCATGTTCACTGTCTTTTGAATAGCCTGGGCAAAGCCTGTAATTCTGAAAAAAAAAAAAAATAAAAAAAAAATTTCTGAGTTTTAAACAGCCCAAGGCTATTTATGAATTTAAGAAACTGAAGTGCTGCTAAAAGAGAAAAGCCTACGGTCATAAGACTGATCCTCAAACATAGGCCACTAAGTGGACAGAAAGGTATGATTTATTTTTCTATTTTGTCTAATATCCTAGATAGAAGCTATTCCAGAACAGCTATTTTTCTACCCATTTCAATTGAGAGATTGGTTTCTTGCGGCCTCTGAGTGATTTCATTTTTTTTTTTTTTTAAGAGGATTTTTTTTTTAGTACAATGTTCAAGGGAGGCCAGTGAGCAGCTTGGGAGGCAGTTTTAATACACTGAGTACGTGCCATGCAGCAGCAGCAGGCCCAGAAACCATTGTCGGTGAATTATATTAATTCTAGGTGTTTGTTTTAGCTAGATGCCTGTAAGACTTAAAAAAAAAAAAAAAAAAAAAGAAAAAAGAGAGAGCCAGCCAATCCAAATGCCTTCCCCAAGATTTAGCACTCGCACAGCAGTGAGGAAGCTTTTTTTTTTTAGGCTGAGATTCCAGTTGAGGGTGCCTCGAGTGATGAGTGCAGGGCACTTCGCGCGTTGGCATTCGCATCAGCTCAGCAGCACACTGTTATTTAACTTTGGTGGAATTTTATAGCCTGCTTTGTACTGCAGCAAGAAAAGCAACGCGATGAATCTTTTAAATAAATCTCATCTGATGGATTTGCTGGTGCCTTGTTTAGACTAGGGGTGAAAAGTATCCCTCCCTCAGAGCTCAACACACTTACCACCAACACAGGCACCAGTTAACACCATTAGCACAGTTTTGACTAGGAAATTTATATAAAAAAAATACACGCACTATGTGAGGAGACATCACAGATGAGCATTAAGTGCATGCAGTGAAAAACTCAACATTGAAACGAGCTTATATTCAGTATTAACTGGCTTACGTCAGAGTTCTACTACACCAGTAGATAGGTCATCTCTTCTGCTGTGTTTTCACTCAAACGCAACAAGTGAATTAAATGAGTGTTCTGGGGTTCATCTGCTGCTGAAACAAGTTGTGGGGAAAATAATTCTTTTAAGTGTAACTTCACTTTCCCGTTCACTCTGATGGTGAGTTTAACCCAACTTCTTTTTAAAGCAACTTGCCCTCCCTTTCCTCCAGTTCCCTACTGTCTGCTTTTCTTGCTGCAATACCAAAGGAAGCTGTTTGAATGGTATTTTCCACCTTATCTGAAATTGCCATGAGGAAAATCTGTTGTCCCAGTGAGAAGGTGGCCAATTTTGCAGACTCTTGAAAAATCAGCTAGTTTTTGGACAAAACCTAAACTCCCAGAAGCTTATCCAGATTTGGACTTTTCTTTGTGCATTACTCAGGGAAAATCAGAAAAAAGGCATGGGTTGGTATGTAGTTCTTCATCCCATATGCCATGATATCTTAATTAAACTGTATCTTTGTTTGCTTAAGCCCTTAAGTATGTGGAACTGAAAACTTTGCTAGGACCTATTTATAGGGTACCGTTGCTGGTCTCCGCAAGTGTTAAGTTAATCATTCTGACTGTTGCCTGGTGTATCTGCTATGTGAAAGAAGACTCCCCTCTAGCATTTGTCCCTGTATGTAGGAGCCCAAGGGCCTGAAATACCCTGCCTCTTGCCTAGGCTTTTTACACATTGTCAAAAAAGCAGGTTGTTGCTGTATTTCCACTGCCTCCCCCTTACCATCTCTTTTCTTTCTGTCCCCTCTGAGATGACCCTTGCTGAAGGGCAGCAAAAAGGGGGTCTTACAGCTCTACTGCCTTTTCTTGGGGACGCATCCTTCCGCGCTGGACATCTTTGTGTCAGCTTTTTCCTGTGCAAGGCTTTGCTCAAAGCTTTCTAAAAGCTGTATTGATTTAGTGTTTCCACTGAGGCTTGCAGGGGCATGAAACCAGTATTTATATTAACCTGAGGCATATTTATTTTGCATCTATAATGAGTGATAAGAGTCTGATCTTTAGCAAAGATACAGGAGCTGTCTGCAAATCCAGGATGTCACATTATTTTGTGACATTTGGACGATCAGTTGCACAGGCCCAGGAACTAAGCACAGGAGAACTTGAATCCTGAATTGCCAGTATTATGTCCTTCACTGATAGTCAGGATACCTTCATACCCAGGTGAGAATTTCCCAGGTTTTTAAAATATTTTATGACATGCCATTACCAGAAGAGTTACAAAAATACCTTGAGGAAAAAAAAAATACTTTTATGTGGAAGTTTTCCCTTAACATATTCGTGTATAAGAAAAGATACAGGTGATTTTGAGAAGAGCTTGAACCTTTTTGAGCAGTGGGCTTAAAATCTATTTAGAAAGGAAAAAAGTTAATTGCTTTACTAGTTCCATACAGAGTATTTAGTAATTTTCTTCCTATGATATTGGAAGAGATCATCTCCTTGACTTTTTGAGTCTCATAGAGAATCATAATCGGACCCGCAGTGTCATTCACATGAATGCTCAAGGGTACTCTCAGTGAATTTTAACTGCTAGAGAACAGTTTTAATATGAATAGAAGCACAAGGATCATGTTTACATGCACATAGCAAATGAATGACAGTTCTAAAGTCCAGGTGTGTCTACACCAACAGTTAATTAGCAGCCAGAAAAAATATACATACATTTCAATATTTAACCTTGAAGTCAGGTTGGTGTAAAGCTCTGAAGTAATGTCACATTAAAACATTATCTAGAAGTTGTCTCTCGAACCACAGTGAGCCGTGGTTGACAGCGGGAGACTTTGGTCCTAGTCTTCTAGAGTCTTTTCTTGATTCCACTGCTATTTATTATACAACCTTGAGAAAACTTTCATCATTTTGGGGTTCCTTGCTCACCATCCTGTGCTGAGATACAAGGAGAAGGCTTTAATGCTTGAAGTCCTTGAATAGAAGAAGCTATACAAGTACAAAGTGTGGATGATAAAGAGAAAATTCCCTGCAGATAGAGTAAGAGAAGGTGAAAGTGGAGGGGAGTTCCTGTACTCCTGCAATGCGTAGTTCTGCAAGTGCTTCTGCAGGATAGGCAGCTCTCAGAAGTCCAGCTAGAGTCAAAGAAATGATCATCTGTGACTGAATTAAGCTTTGCGGTCAAGATGGATAGGAGAGAATCAGAAATTCAGGGGATGTAACATCAGCTTTACAATGAGACAGTGGAAGAAGTGGGACTCCCCTGTTAGAAAGCAAAAGGTAGAGGGAAGGTACGATCAGGGTTTACAGATCAATAAAATGGTGGGCAAAAGGAACGTAACATTCATTGAATTATACAGTATGAGGCCACTTGATGAAACTAGCATAAGACTGCCTTAAAACATACACAAGCAAGTATTTCTTTACAGAACGGGTATAGTGAAATCCTGAAACTAGCTGCCAGAATTTTAAAACATAGGCAGCATGGGCAAGTTCTAAAAGGATTTACATAAGTTCATGGATAACAGATCTACAGATGGATTTGGAAAGCAGAAGGGCAGGGATGTGCCCTGTAACGTCCTTAATACAATTTTCGGGGAGGGGAGTGGACCAGAGAAAGCAGCTGGGCTTGCGTGCTCTCCCTCAACACCATCTCCTGTTGCCACACTTGGAGACTAACCACCTGCCTAAGATGGACTGCTGGTCTGACCCAGGAGGGCATTGCATACTCTCCTGTGCTACAGCAAACAAATCACACAATGCAGTAACTTTGTGTGCTGAAGTTTTTCCTATAAGACACCCTTTCCTTATTAGCTCCAGACTTCCACATACCATCAGATCAGGACTAACCACTTTCCTGAACATATGCTACTGCTGCCCCCACAAGAAAGAAGTTGTTTGGTTTTTTTATTTTTTTAAGTTTACATTTTCAATTAAGTGCTGTTAAGTTTCTTTTTACTTGCTTTTTGGTGTGAAGTTCCAGAACACACCTGCTCAACCTTTTCAGACTTTTCTGCATGACCAGGGTGGCTGAACACACATCTCCAGGAGCTTTCAAACAAAGCTGAGGTTCTCAGAGTGTCTGCTGCCATCAGTCAGGACTGTAGTAAAGGTAGCAAGTGTCAGAAAAATTGTGGTAAAGTCATGAGAAATGGCAATGCTTTTGTGACTAAACAAGACTGCAGCTGGCTGTCAGCCATCTAGATGGTTTTTATATGCATTCAGCTTCCACAAATCAAAAAGACTTCTGGAATTAATCTATTTCAAAGGTCTGCATCAAAGAAAAAACAACCATTAGAAGTGGCACTTAAAGTCCCAGCACAGGTATTAAAAAAAAAAAATGAATAATGGTGCTAGAAGTCTGTTTTTCTGGCAGAGGAACCCTTTCACCACAGTCACAGCAGTATGGGGTGTTTTTTCTTGAGTCTGAACAGATGAATTGTGTCTTAAAGTCTATCAGCTAGAAATTTCTGTGCAACAGGTGTTGACCACACAAGCTGATGTTGGTGAACCAGAGAGCAAAATCTGGCCAGGTACGTTTCAGCTTAATGCAATTCTTATGGTGTTGGCTTATGTTTTATTCATCTTCTGCCTGGCTCCTTTCTTTTGCAAGAGCATTTTGTCCAGAAGGCACAGTTCTGTGCTTGCTGGGCCATATGATAGGTAGCCATCCGTTTCATTTGGCAGCAAGGATAGTCAGCCCTCATAAGAGAGGTGACAACGAACACACACACTTATTCAGAAGTCTAAAAAAATTTGAAGCTAGAGCTATTCAAAGTGTTTGGATTATTTTTTTTTAGTTGGTTGGGATTTTTTGTGGGGGGGTGTGTGTGTGTGTCTTTTTTTTTTATTTAAAAAAAAAGTCACACAGACTCCTAGGAGTAATTTCTAAAGCATGAAAGACCTAATCTAACTGTAGCCAAGCAGAGGAAAACTTAGACCTGTCTCACTGTAAACAAATACTTCAGCTATTCCGCTGCACTTTAAAACATCCTTATCAAAACCCCTGTAGGACCAGAGTGTTCTTCAGAACAGCTCTACCAACCTGAACACACAGCCTCGATATTGTTAGTCCCTCAGTTAAGAGGGCTACATGTCAAATCACTAAAGCAAGAAGGTGTGCAGCCTACTCATGCTCAAGCACAGGTTGGCTTATTTTGAGGAGCTGAATTGTAAGGTAGGTTCTTTGCCTACATTCCTGGGTGCCATAAGGGGCACAGGAGGTTATCTGGACAACCAGTGGGTGCATTGATGCAGTTCCCAAGTTTTGTGATGCTTTATATAGAGCAATCCTGGTTCTAATGTGAGAAGTCCCATATCTCCTAATGAGAGCTGCAGATTAGGAAATAGGAGCTTGAGGGCTATTGATAATAGTTTGCTCCTTGTGTGGTCTTGGCGAGTCAACCATTTGCTACCTCAGCTTCTCCCAGACCCTGAAGAATATAGTACCTTTTTATTTCCTGCTTCCTCTTTCATTATGGTAAAAGCCAGCAAGCGCCAGCAGAGATTCATAGAACGGTTAGAGTTGGAAGGGACCTCAAAGATCATCTAGTTCCAATCCCCCTGCCATGGGCAGGGACACCATCTGCTAGACTTAAGTTGCTCAAAGCCCATCCAACCTGGCCTTGAACACTTCCAGGGGTGGGGCATCCATGACTTCAGTTAGAGGACTCTCTACTGTTTGCTATAAGGCAAACAAAAAAGATGTGCAAAAATCAGCTGATGTTTGTATACTGACGAGTGCCTTGTTTGCAGTGCACCATATGGATGCAAAGTTTTCGTCTGGCATATTCCTACAAGCAGATGCCCGAAGGAGCAACTGCTCATCTCAAGTTTTTACTAGAGGAACCTCCCATTTCATTTACGCCACAACCTCCTCTTCTTTCTCCTCCTTCTCTAACATATGGAAGTTAAATGTAGTTATGACTCAGGGGAATGTCTGTCCTTAAAATTAAAGAGCTTTCCCTGAATGCACTTTCTGTGAGGAGTCTTCTTTGTTGCCTTTATTACAAACCTTATCTATAGTTTTCATGCTTCTATAGATTATATTTTGTATGTCAGCAGAAAGCTATTTGCTTGTAATAATGTTGTGGGACACTGATTTTGGAGACAGGTTTGCCATCTCAGTTGACTTCAAGACCAAATGAAGGCTTAGATACCAGCTCAACACAATAGCTTGGTTCTCCCACTTTGTATCTGCAAGGAAATTTGCGTTGCAAGTGCAACACAATGCTCAGTGAGGTTTACGTAAATAACTAATCATAGGGCAGGCATTAATTTCACACCATCATTTATTAGCTGCTGTGTGGCAACACCCATATATTTGCATGTTCTTACCCCATGGAAGATGCAAGGGAGGTGGGAGGTGAACTTCCTTCTTTATTTAGGAAAGACTATGCACGCAGCAGCTCGTGCAAGGCAAATGGGATACTGTAGTGCCTATCCGAATTTTCCTGGCCCTAATTTGTTTGGGTTCCCCACGTCTTACGATGTAGTTGTCATTAAGGAATGGATCTCTTACTCTGAAAGCTAGCGACTTGAATTCAAGGTTCCCATCTGTCACAGATTTCTTGTACAAGTTTGGTCAGTCACTTCACCTCTAACAGGATTACTAGAAAATATTGTTATTTCAACAAAGCCCAGGGAGGCTAAATGCTTTCAGACCTTTAATTAGTTGATATCACAGCAGTGGGAGGCTCCACATGTGAGCATGTCAGCTTGGGTTATAATTGTATAAAAATGGTTTGGAGGAAATAAGAGATATATCAGCATATACCATATAGAACAGAGTGTATTAGGGTTGCTGAGGAAATTCATTTACTGGGGGAAAAAAGTTAGATGACCTTTTTTTTACTGCTATCTACATCCTTGGCCTCCAGATTAGTTTATCCTCAGTATACTTTAGTATCAAAATAATTTTTTATTAAAAAAAAGAATCTTTCTGCCGTGCTCCCTAAAGAGTTAGTCTTTCCTTTAAATGCCTATAAAACATACCCCAGTGCTTTTGCATTTCCACACACACCCCACACCACCCCCCCCAACTCACTACGCACACAAGCCCATGCATGGCTAGGACATGCTCGCCTAAAATATCTTCACTGCAGCAGTGGGTTTAAGGAGGATGGAGCCAGACTCTTTTCAGCGGTTCCCAGTAACAGGACAAGGAGTAACGGGCACAAGCTGGAACATAGGAAGTTCCAAACAAATAAGAAAAAACTCCTTTACGGTGAGGGTGACAGAGCACTGGAACAGGCTGCCCAGGGAGGTTGTGGAGTCCCCTTCTCTGGAGACTTTCAAGACCTGCCTGGATGCAGTCCTGAGTAATGTGCTCTAGGCAATCCTGCTTTAGCAGGGGAGTTCGACTACATGATCTCTAGAGGTCCCTTCCAGCTCTGAGAGATTCCATGATTCCAAACAAATACCACAAGGACAACCAGCAAGTTACTGGGACTTATGCTACTAGGAAGTCTGTGCAGTCCAGAGGATGTGACCTTGGTGCTTTCAAAGACAAGTGTTTCTACAAGAGAAAGTGCTGTCACTGGGGCCCTGAAAGAATAATTCCTACACAGAGTATTTTTGTAGCCTTAGCTGGATATCGCATATCTGTGTCCCAATTTAAGCATGTTTGTGTTAAAGAGCAGATCAGCATCCATGGATTCCTGTGCAAACAGTCTGGATATTGTAGAGCCTACTACAGTACGAGCTTCTGTCGCTGCTTAACCAGTAATTTGCACTGGGGTTTAGCAAGAGAAAATGTCAGTATTGGCAGTAATGCAAGTTTGTACTGCCTTGGAGTGGAGGGTTGACATGTTTGGTACCTGACCCAGGAATACACCAGGACCCTTCTGAAAAGGGTGTAGCATGTTTGCTTCCGACAGAAGAACATTCTGCTCTTTACGTGGCGAGGGGCAGGCTCACACGCTTGCTTTAAAAAGCCTGGAGGTTAGAAAGTGTTTCATAATGGAATGTAGGAGACTCAGCAAGTTGGTTTAAAGAATTTTTTTTTTCCCCCTCTCAGTCCATTTTAAACTCTCTCCCTCTGTTTTTCCCATTGGCACTGAAGCACTTGTCTGAAATAGCTCTCCCCTGTAGAAGCTTCTGTCCCAGAGAATGATGTGGTTGAGAGAACATCTTCATGCAATATCCCGGTGGTACTTATTAGCCCTTAGATGTATACCTGATGCCCTTTTCCTATCCCAACAAAGCGGGTTGAGGCATTAATCCTGCCTGGGAGCATCAGGGCGCACTGAGAATTAAGAATGCCTCCTTTCAAGAACCAAGGTTCTAGACAGAAAACTAGTCAGAAGTCACTACAAGCAAGGAGTTAGGCAAAAAGAATCCCTACTTTTACTGTAAATGAGAAGATTTACTAATATCAGATACTATATGCGCACCCTGCTCCACATAGTTATTTCATCAGGACAGCTTAAGCCAGATGACAATTAAATCTGCTGTGCAGGGCAACGGACCTTCCCCCAGTATTACTGCCTGCATATGTAGTGGCTTTGCAACTATAGGTATGTCCGGGAGGATATGCAGAATTTTTTCCTCCTAGTGGACAAAGATGAGCAAGCACAAGCTTAGAAACCCAATTCATCTTCAGCACATTGCAGTGACAGCTCCAAGATGAGCACGTCCTGCAAAGAACCATGCTGGCATTCCCAGAGGACAAGGAAATTGCTCTGGAATAAGGGGGGACAGTGTTAACCTGGAGCATAAGGACTGTTCTAGAATACTTCTTTCTAGAACTGTCCTGATTTAGTCTTTTATGATTTAGTTCAATTCCTTTCCAGGTATTTGCTCTTGCTCGAAGTACAGCTCCAAGAGCTTGAGCTGCGTATCTTCCATTCCCCACATCAGGGATCCAGAAATAAAACACAAGTTTACAGTATTGCCTGGGTGGTATGAAATGACTTGTCTACATGTGGAACTGTCAAAGTGAAGTTTCTTTGTCCTGGTTTATAAGCCACTGTGATCATATTCCCTGTTTGGAGGAGCTTCAATGCCTTACGCAATTTTTCTTACAGGTTCTGCATCAAGATTTGCAGGGGTGGTTCAAGATAATGAGACAAAGTTTTCTTTAGCTAGAGCTCAAGACTATGGAATTACACTTCATTATCACTTCAGATAATGACACCAAGACTGTCAAGATTGGCACTGAAATGTGCAGAGACTGAACTCAGTTGAACCTGGTGAGAGATAGTACTGTATCAGAAGCAAGGCAAAGTGACATTAGTCTTTCAGACCTTCTGACTCTAACTTGCATCTTGTACTCTTCTTCAGGTCTTCCCTTCTCTAGCTTATGTCCAATTGAACCTATGCACAGCATACCAAGGGTCTTATTGAGACAAGCTTTGTGTCTTTAGGGAACTCATGTGCTGCTAAACTCAAAAGGTTGTCCATATTTTCTAGACAGCATGTGGTGTTTACATACATAGGCTTTTGGTGGCTGCTGGATCGAAATATAGTACCAGCAGCTAACAAATAGTTACTAGATCACATAGTAGGATATGCTGGCATGCAAGGGAAGTAGGATTATCAGATCCTGAAAAAAAACTTTCTGATTTGTTGTGTATCCCATAGAAACAGCATAACATTTTTCTTGGAGAAGGGCCACTCACAAGTGAGTCAAGCCAGAAGTCTAGAAGAACAACAAAAAAAAAAATCCACTGACTAGTTCAAGCCCAAATACTAAACCTTCAGTACAGAACATTTTCTACCTAGGAAGGTTTCTCAGTGCTTTCCATTGATCGCAGCCAGGCACCACCTCTGTTTTCATGACATCAAGTCTTTCATATCCCTTTAAAAAGCAGTTTTTCCTAGGATCTGCATATTGCTTGGGTCAGACAAGCAAAGAGGGCCAGTCTGTAGTAGGCAATCTCTTCACCTGGAAGTCCCCTTGCATACTTTCCCCTCACTGACATTGCTCTCCTCAGCCTCCTCTTCAGCCCTTTCCCCAGATCCCCCATTATTGGACACATATATTGAAAGTCACATCATGCTAGGCACAAGCAATACAAAGAAAAGTATAGCATGACTGTTTATCCTCCTGCACATTATTTTCTCATCCATCCCTGGAGATGTTTAAAAAAAGGGTAGATGGGGCACTTAGGGACATGGTTTAGAAGTGGCTCTTGTCAGGGTAGGTTAAAGGTTGGACTTGATGATCTTAAAGGTCCCTTCCAACCTCAGCAATTCTATGATTCTATGATTCTCATCTGCCTTTTCTCTGCCCTGGTTGGAAACCCCTGTTCTCTTACCTCACCTCTCACTTTCTATGACTACGTTACTCTGCTTGCCATTTCCCTGTCCTGTTTCTAGCACACAGAGGAACAGATGGCCCAGCCCAGTTAGCCCCAGAGACTGGGACAGAAAAGCATTGCCTTGGTATGTCAGGGCTACGTCTGGTGGTGCTGGGTGAACTGTAGGCCAAAAACCTAGTTCTTTGTATTGTGGGTCCTGGGATGAAGCTGCTTATTTAAATGTGTTTTCCCACATAGCTTCGGCCTCATGAAGACTTCTAGACAAGTGTTTTCTCAAAGCAAGGAACCCTATATGGGAAACACTGTCATGAAGCACTTTGAGCCTGCAGCATGTGGAGGCATACCTGGCCTCCACACTAGGAAATAAAGTGGACTCAAGTAGTCTATCCACTGTGCTCTGGAGAGATGTCCAGAGTTAGCACCCAAGAACAGACTGGCATCTAAACAGCACAGGCAGGCAGCAAGGCTGCCAGGCCAATGCTCCATCAATAGTGCAGACACAGCATAGTTTGGAACAACAGAGTGCCTGAAATCATGGGCAGTGATCCTGACTCGTGGGGCAGGAGCTTAGCTAAACTCCAGTCTTTTCAGGGCTGGGGACTGGACGAAAGTTGTGAGAAATTTTTCAGGCTGGAGTGTCCAGCAAAGAAGCGTTTGAACTTTTCTGCTCTGGAGGCACTCATTTGACAGGCTTGATGACATTCAGTGTTCATTTTTGCTCCTACATTCATCATTCACTGCTGCCTGTGGCAGCAGCTTAAGACCCACATGGCTCACATGCTGCCAAGGGCAGGACAGAGAAGGGAAAGGAGGATGCTGCAGGACAAGAGACAGCCCTTCCCTGATCTTCCTACCACTATAGATCCCATCATGGTACTGTGCTGTGTTCTCCCTGCAAGCAGGGGGTGGTCCCACACTCAGCCCTTCATGGACCTTAGAGGATCCACCTGTAGGCAGGGTCAGGCCTATTTCCCAGCAGCTGTGCCAGATTAAGTTTTTAAAAAAAGAAAATCAAGGCAATGCAAAAAAAAAAAAAAAAGAATCTGCTGAGGGCACCTGTGCTCATAAACACACACCACAATGAATTAGGATCATCAAGGAAAATCTCCTAGATCATCCGAAGGGTTATTTGACTACAGTAGGCAGAGAACAGCTCTTATTTGCATTGACCGAAGTTGTATGGCTGGAGCCGAATATAACTCATAAGTTAGATCACAACAGAGTTTCTCATTAAATGGTGAGGGTGCACCTTGACATAGACTGGATTCTCAGCTTGTGCTGCAAAGCATGTAGGAAAGGCACTGAGAAGCAACTGATAAAAGAGGATATTTGGAGCCTTTGGGGGTGGATAAAGTGAGCTAGGAGCAACGCCAGATAAATAAGAGAAAGTGTCCGGTTTACATGGTGGGAGAAGCCTTTGAGGTGGGATTGCAAGAAGTCTCTAAAGGTCTGATCCCATACTGTTCAAACAGGTATTCACATTGGGCTTTTCTACCTTCTAGAAAAGGCAGTAAAGCTACTTTTTCTAGCTTTTCTAGGTAGGTGGAGCGTGAGTGCTTCTCAGCAGGGATCAGACAGGGGGTCTGGCTGCCACCCTCAATGCATGGCCTCACAGAGCACTTGTACCTCTGAGTTTCTCTTCTTCCATGATCAAACAAGAGCCATCTGCTGAATCTAACATTTCTGTCTTGAATATAGGTACAGTTAGCACATAGGGAAGTACTCCATGTATAGTCCCATTACAAAGACAACACTTTCATCATAAAAGACATTTTTCAAGGCAGGTTTTCACTAAATTGAGTTGAAATGGATTCCTTTGCTTCAGTTAGATTAACTCCAGATGAAACACTTTTAGACCAGGAGTTGATCCTGAGTGTCTAAATTAACAAACAGCACTTCATTCTCTAGAAGAGTTTCATGTCCAGATATATTTTGTTCTCAAGGACAAGCAAATCTCTTAACGCTTACTGCAAGTTTAAAGAACAAAACATTCAACCCCTGCAATACCATCCACTGCAGCTCCACACACAAAAAAAATAATCCATCCTTCAAGAAATCAAAACCATTTTACCAATAAAAGGCAAAACACAGCAGCTGAAGCACCTGAACTTGCTTAGTCATGTTCTTGAGCAAGACGGCTAATTAAAAACAAAATTGAGGATATGGTACTTTTATCACATCAGAAGGCTAAATACGTACACGACTATTCAGAGAAATGGGCATGGAGCCTCACAGGCCACAGTTTAGGATTTATTAAAATCACACTTGTACAAGATGAGGGATGCAAGTAACCTGGTGTTAGTATTTGAAGGGGATAGGAGTGAATTTAAGCATTAGCCTATGTTTTCCATACATAAAGCATCTTCTCCCAAGGCTTGTATACCACAGCTTTATGAAAAACGTTAGCAAGAAGCTACAGTTCCAGGCTGAGAAATACACAAGTGATCCAAAGGCCTTTTTTAAACCCATCAATAACAGCAGTACCCTGGTTCCTCAAGTGTGCAACCAGGGGGCATTCACAGCCCTGCCCACTGCCATTTCAAGCTCCTGCACTGAGGAAACAAAAGCAGCAGATTTTGGAGGTCCACAAGAGATCTCGTATTTTCAGCACACCCTGTTTCCAACTCCACACAACTACAAAAGTTGACCATAAAGTGATTTTCTTATTTAAATAAGTCATGGTTCATTTTTGCCTCTATTTAAAATCTTATGCAAGATGAAATGTTAAAACTGACAAGCTTGAAATGAAATATCAGAACATTCCTTGACCTTGTCATCACCATTCACTTTTTACTTTTTTGTGCAATGAAAATATTTTTTTTTTTTTAAAATCAGCATATTCCCATGAAACTTGTTGATTTGCACGAATTGGCATTTTCCAGCAGGAAAAAAAAATAAAAATAAAAATGTTGGCTGGAATATTTTCAAGCAGCTCTCTACACAAGAAATGCAGAGCAGGAAAATTGCCCCAGCCAGCCCAGTCTGCAATCCCCAAAGGCTTCTCCTTTTCTCCTTTAACTTGGGCCAGAAGATAGAGCCTTCCCTGAATTCCCTCCTGCAGGATTACATAATGGAAAGTAGTTTTTACTGCTTCTTTGGTTGCTTTATGCTATCGTAACTGTATATATGTATTACATTAATGGAGCTAATGTAAATGAGGGGAAGACATGAAAATGCCTATTGCATATCTGGGCATGAAATCGTTGCTCCAGGAGAGACATTGTAAAATAATTTTTGTTGCTACAGCAACAGCCATTGCATGTAGCGAGATTGTTTTTTAAATCCATGTACACAGATAAATATATATATATATGTATAAAAGTTATGCTAACACATTTAAAAAGGAAGTGGACAATAAGTCAGGTGGTTACAGCAAGCGCAGTATTTGAGAATACGATAGATGAATACCCAGACAGCAAGGAGTGTAAGTTTCTACAAGATGTTGTTGTATTTACTACACACATCCTTCTAGCGTAAAAACTCAGACTCTTGGATTTGGCATTTTTCATATTACTACACCCCCAGACAGTTACAGGTTGCTGTACAGGTCTTTACCTTTGTAGCAGGACTCCTTCCCAGCTTTCTGTCCCTTTATTCCCACAGTGGTAGTTGTGATGCACATCTATTTCCAGCCAAAGCAGAAGTCCATCCTTTTTAGGGGTGAATCAGGCTCCAGACAAATGCTACAAGTCAGGTCTTCTACTGCCTTAACAGAGCTCCACAGTCCTTACCCTGCCTCAGGCAAGTAGCTGCTTCCACTTCAGGAGAACAGCCAGACACTTCATTCCTTGTCCTTGCAAACCAAAAGTTTTGTCCCTTCTTGAGGAGGCAAAGCAGCTGTGGGATTTATTTAGCTTTCCCAGGAGAACTTAGAGAAGAAGTGCCAGATGAGGGCCACAGCTCCTCAACAGCCTTGTAGCACACTAGGTTCTCTCGTCATGCTTCCTATTTCATCTGCAGACACTAACTTAGTTTAAGTGCCTTCCTATGATCTGCACCACTCCAATTTCTGAGCAGTTTTTCCGCTCGCTGAAAAACACACCCCTCCAAACTTAGACTAACCTAAGCAGCCCAGGGCTTGCAATTTAAAGGGAGTGCTGCAATCTGCTGATCTCCATTACCTGTTCTCCTGTTTCCCCTTAGCCACAGACTACACTTCCCATCAGTGCTTTGTCCCCACCTGCTCCCAACCATCTCTGGTGGAGAGGGTGATGGAGAAACAGCTGCCCTGGAGACAGCTAGCGCAAGTTACAGGGCAAATACAGCGGCAAAGCTTTCAGCATGGGCTCCAGAAGCTCCTTGGCCACTCTCTTTACTTGGCAGGCTACTCTGGAGGGAAGCTGCTGGAGAGGGAAGACACCATGCAATGAGCATGCATCACACTTTGCAATCCAAGACCATTGAAACTGATAGGAAGTAAATACCAGCATGTCTGAATGTGGAACAATTTGGGAGGGACTGTTAGCAGTACAGATAGTTTTGACAGGTGCAACAGCGGACCCTCTCGTTCCAGCTACTGAAATTGAGAATAATATACCCGACTGGTCATCCAGTGCCTGCAGTGCGTTCCTATATCCTGTGAAAAACAGCATGCCAAGTAGTTACTATGGTGCTGAAATGTAGTTTTAAAGCTGGGATTTAATTTCTCACTCGTGATGAGGAAAATTATTTATCTAAACATACATTTTCAAAATTGCAAATGATGATCTATGAGTGAAAGCTGAATTTTGATGATTTACAGCTACATTTGATGCTGGCCTTGTTAATGACGTGACGTTTTTGGCTGCGTAACCTAGGAGTTATCCAGAAAAACCACAATCTTTCAGCTGCTAATAGCTGAAGGAGAGTTTATCAGGGAGAGTTTATGAAATGGTGCCCTTCAACAGAGTAAAGAGGAATCTTTTCTGCTTGTGCAGAAACTCCGTGCGAGTTATCTCAGGACTTGGGCACTACCAGCCTATTACGCAGTGTTTCCAATGGGCTGAAGACTTGAGAAGCAGGTTATATATTGAAAACTTGCCAGTATTCCGCTTCAGTTTCTCATAGATCTTCATGATTTCGTCTGTTTTATATTTCATTTTTCCAGATAGACTTAATTGGCTTGCAGCGTTAAGGTTAGATGCTACTGCAACACATATGAAAACAGATCTGATTAAAAGAGTCTATGCAGAGATGTCATATCCCATATAGGCGATGGGTTTAAAAAAAAAAAAAGAAAAAAAGAAGAGAGAAAGGAAATACAAGGAAAAAGATAAAAAGAGAGAAATAAAACTTAAATTGGTGGAACATTTCCAAGATGGAGACAAAGTAGTCTTCCCATCACTACTTTGCCTTTTTTTTATTAAATTTGATATTTGGGCATGCAGCCTTGTACAAAGGGTCAACAAATGGCCTCTGCAATATTTATATCCTATATTGTTACACTAGGAGTTGTGGTGAACTTATCCCTTAAAATGCTCCACTACATATAAAAAAATTTCACCTTTTCAAATGCCAAGGAAGGAGATGGCTTATAAACCTCCAAGAGACTTGTTTCTTTGAAACTAAAGGAATAAAAGGGAACTGTTTTGCAACTAATCTTATTAAAAAACTATTCTCTTGTGTACGAGATTTTGCTGTTAAAAAAGTATCTCAAACTGTTTCATATAACTTGGTCAGAAAGGAACACAAAAAATCTATTTCAATTGTATTTATTATCAAAAGTTTCAGAACATCCTAAAATAGTTTGGAAGTCTTGCAAGAATACACTTTCTAATGCGATTTTTGGGGTTCTTTGCTTCTGCTTAAACTGGAGCATGAAGGGGAAGAAAAATCACAAGTGGGTTTACTGAGCCTGAAATAGGTTTGGCTTGAGATGGGAATATAGTTTTGTTTCATCTGTATCGTCATGTTAATTTACACATTTTATCAGCAACATTTGTCCCTGCTATATCTCCATTGTGCAGAATACCAGTTAGGTGTATCATGGGTACATTTCCCTGTGTATTTTGTTACTGTATTGTATGGGAAGGTATTCTGTAAACATTAGCACATTTGGTATAGCTTTACATGTTTCCTTTACCGCTGAGGAAGAAATAAATAATGTTTAGCAAAGCAGATGGTGCAGTCAGGTCTATTTTCCTTTACGAACACACCACCACAACACGTTTCTTGCCACTGATATTCAGAAGTGAGCTAGGAAAAGAGCCTAGAAACTTGTCATCGTTAGCCACTTAGAATAACTTAGATACGTTTTTTACATAATGTAATTTCTTAGTATAAAGAGGTCATTGCTTCTCCATTATCTATTGAATATCAGTTTAAACAAACACTGTTTTCCTTTTAAGCTTGTCTCAGCAGGGCTAGGGGCGGAAACCATCACGCTAGCTTACAAGTGTAAATCTGATTTCAAACTCTGGGAACATCAAAACAAAATATATTGTGTTTGAGAAGAGTTCAGATCTCTCCTGCTAAGTGCCATCTGAAGTTGGAAAGTAAATAATGGCTGCGACTAGTATGGAAGTTCTGATTCACAGAAATCTAAACTGAACGCACAAGCCCCATTTCAGCAGTCCCACACTTGTAATTGTGTAAAATCAAATCCAGCTGAAGGTGAAGGAAGAACAGAAAATAATAGTAAAACTAAATTTGATCAGAACAACATGGCTAACCACTCTTTTCTCGTGCAAAACAAGTAATATTATGTGATCTTGTTAAAAGAGTGATCAAGAAATTTTATCGTTTCCCAGCTTAAAAAAAAAAAAAAAAAAGTGGGTTTTGGACAGCTGATGGATTTGGCTCAGAAAATGTGCACTAAAGAGATGAGAGGATTCTGGACAGGACATTAAAGGTTCTAAGTTAAGTGAAGGAATGAAATC
Source organism: Larus michahellis (assembly GCF_964199755.1). NCBI lineage: Eukaryota > Metazoa > Chordata > Aves > Charadriiformes > Laridae > Larus > Larus michahellis. The sequence goes on along the minus strand of NC_133896.1, from coordinate 69,690,007 downwards.
TCAGTTACACGCTCAAATTCCTTTACTAGCAGGAGCGGACCGTGTTGAAGAATGGCATTTGGAAGTAACTAGCAAGTCTCAGAGAATCTGTGCATGGAGTAGTCCTGGGCAAAAAGCATATTCCTGTGGGAACAAAGATACAGTAGAAGTCACTGATTCTAACCAACTTACTGCATTTTATGAGTAGGAAGGGACCAGAGAAATGCACAATTTTAAATAGTGAACTGAAATCCACAGGTTGTTAAATAAATCTTTCCTAAGCAGGGATGCATTAGTACTAGAGATGGTGCTATACAATTGGACTTCTGTTACTTAGGATGGTAATTCATGGATTTATATGGAATTTGGAATTGCTATTGCTCAAAAAAAAAAGTGAAAGAGAATGGCACACAACTAAAAATGATTTTTTTTATCAGAATCATAGCATAGAAGGTTTTTTTGGATGTTCAAGGGCATTGCTATATAATGTCTATTATTGAGACAGTATCATAAATGTGCTTTGTGTTTACTCTTGTAATCTCAAATTAACTTACTGTGATCCATTATTTTATGCACTGTAATTCCATCTCTCAGAATTTGGGAGGTGTGACTTTAATTGCATAAGAAACACAAGTGTAATTCAGACGGGAAAAATCAATAAGGGCCGTACTTCTGGAAAAGAGTAAACTCTCAGAAGAAAAGATGTGGAATGAGAAAACACAATGTGAATCCAAATGTCCCATTTTAGTGTTGTCTTTGTGGTCCTGGTTTCCTAAGGAAACTGCATTTTTTTTCTGACATGCTGTCTTGCTCTGTCTTACCATCTGTCTCTAATTTTAATTATTTGCTGACCAAACTCCATCCAAATTTGACAAATAGATAGTTATCTGAAGCATATTATGTTCCAAAAATGCATGTAAAGCCTCAGTTGAAGAAATGGTTGCATTGTAAACTCATCTCTTTAGACAGCTGAGCTTAATCTTGGGACTCACATCTGAAGAAAACCCATTAGCGTCCCTCCTTCCAGATTTAGTCGCTTCCATAGTTGTAGCAGCTCAGTTCTCAGCACACCAGACCGGTTTGTGTTAGGTGCTGTGTCAATACAGACCAAGAAGAGCACAAGAATGATGATGATCGTGAGAGGACTCACACAGCAGAAGAATGCCTAGAAAATAGTTCTAGAGTAAAATAAATATATCTGGGCATACAAACATGCAAAACAAAGCACCAGCCTGGAAAAAAGATAGCTCTGACAGCATCCTGGACTGGACACCCACGATCCTTTTGTATTTGGGTCCCATGACATTCATTGAGTCCGTGTGTGGTTAATCTTCTCTTAATCCCACTTGTGTTGTTCCTTCTTCCACACGGCTCAGTCTGTTGACTGTAGGAGAAATGGCACATTGATGATCTTTACCCATGGCCTATGGACCAGTTCTGTCCCATCCCTGTCCCATCCCACCCCCAAAACCCCACTGTTTTGGCATACTCCTTCCTAGTGCTTCAACCTGGCTCTGTACTCACTCTCCATTTTGATTTGGGATTCATGATGATCACATATACTCTAGGTTTTTGATGTCATGTTACTGTGGATTCACGTGGTGTAGCTATTCTACTGCTTTTACACAGCACAGCTGCAGATGGACAGGCAGAGGGTTTCACTTGTCCCTAGCATACAACCAAACAGCTCAAAACCAGCCAGTTTCTCTGTAACTGTCATGCCATTCAGTGGGCATTAAAGACTACATCAAGGAGAACTAGAAAGCTATAAATATGAAGGCAGAAGAAAATACTTAAGAATGTTTCTTAGCCAAACAAACTTACCATCCACAAGAATTAGTAGGGTAAGAGGAGGTGTTGGTTGCTATTCCCACATTGATTCATTGTGGTAACACAAGAAGTGACAAAAAACTGCACTTAAGAGTCCTACCATAAAGGAGGAGCCTAAGTGCAGTTCTTTGTCACTTCTTGTATTACCAAAATGAATCAAAGCAAGAATTAGAAGACTTCATTTGAAATGATTTTCAAGTGCTGAATTCAGCTGCTGCTCAAAAACTGAATTCATGTGCCAAAGCAGATGCCTCTGTTGCAGATGACTGTAGTTAATTACTCATAGTCCATGAATTGCAATGAAAACAGACCTGGAGATGCAGAAGTCATTTTATGCTTGTAAGTCAAATTCACCATCACTGAGTAAGCAGGTGCAGCCCCACTAATTTGAGAGAAAGAAATTCTATCAGACCACCAGCAAAATTAGATCGTTGTTCAGTGTGCAGATGGCAGAAGGTTTTGGAAGAAATGGATGTGGCTGATTTGCTTTTCATAGCAGTTGTAATGTAGTGTGCAACTATATGCCATGTATTTACTACAACTTTTACTTTACTACAGCTGTTCTTCTATCTGGAAGTGAATGCTTCCAGGCCACGGTAACAGATGATATATAGGCAGTGTGTTTCACTCATTCCCAAAATGCTATAAATGGTAACAGCCTAGGATGCTGAAGTTCTCTGTATCCTGCAAGACGAATGCCATTGCGCAATATCAAGCTCCTGAGAGAACACTATAGTCCTTTCTGCGGGAGAAATGAAATATTTAGTCTCTAAATTCCTGTGGGGCACAGCTGGAGCACAACAGGGGTGTGGAGCGCTGCTCCCAGTGTGGTTCTGTGTTTGCTCCTAGGGTCGGTGCTGCTCCCATCGCCAAGGGCCAACCGCCCAGGCAGAAACTACTTTTTGTGGCTCGCTCCAGCCAAACTAGTCACCATTTTTTAACATGCCCCCTCCATTTAGGACATTGAAGCTGGGGGAAGAGGGACAGGAGGTTGTTTGCTCACTGTTAGCGCAGTTAAGGATGTCAGTATTTTGCCAGGAAAATGTTTCCCTTTTGGCACAGTTGCCACTCAGAGAAAGTCATTTTGCTTAGTCCTGAAATGCAGCCTTCTTAGGGGAAAAGTGCGGATTCTGTTTCATGGCACAAAGTAGTGTTACATGAATTTTCTGGACAGAAAATGAAGGGCTCCTAGAGCCATCCCAGCTTCCAGAGTGGAGGCTGGCAGAACGGAGGTGCCTGAGTGTGCCAGAAATAACACGGCTCCTCTCTCCTGCGAGGGTGGCCATCTGTCCTGCTCTCCTCACGCTGCCTTGGAACCGCACTGTGATCTTTGGCAACCTCCTGCTTTCAGCCTTTTCACATTTGCAAAATGGGGGCTTGTAATCTTTTCTCCACCTCCAAGGCCTGCTACGAAGCTCTAAGATGGAAGACACCAGAGAGGTCTAAAAATACCATGGCTGTTAAATCTTGGAGGGCATTTGGATTGGAAAAGGCAGTGAGAAACACCTAGGATATATCCAAGATCTAACAAGGTGTATTCATTTCCAGTTAGACTTTGTCATCTGGGTGGCAATGAGTCAATGAGAGGAGACCTTCTATTTCATATTTTCTCCAGAAAGACACTGGATTACCTTTTGTAATACAAGTAAGCGTTGGATAATACTCCAAAGAGGACTCCTTTGTATTTTGGTGCCTCTGGCAATGGTGTTAAGTGCATAAATATTGCAGTTTTGCATTGAAAGGTGATTCTGCTGAAAAGAGAATTTAGATGGTTCAAAATTTGGTATTATTCTGACAAGAGACATATTTTTAAATTTTCTATAAAAAGAAAAAGCCATGGGACTAGGACTCTGGAGCAGACATCTTGGCTCTCTTCCCCCACAGGCAGTGTAATGCCAAGAGTCCTAAGAAATCCAGCCTTTGTGCTGACTGATCCCAAAGCCTCCTGGGTTGTGAAGGAAAACTGTCAAAAGCAAACCATCTCTTCAGAATGTTTCAAATTTGACAAATAAGCAAATGCTAGTGGAAAAGGAGAAAAAAAACCCAACCCAACCCAACCCTGCTGGAATTTTTCTCAGCAGTGCTAGTAAACATTAAAGTGCAACGGCTCCGGCTAAGCAAACAGGAAAGCATACCCCGCAGTCTAACTGGGCAACCTGGCAGTGGCAAAATAATACCTAGATTAAAGGTATGTTGGAGCACAGCAACCAAGAGAGTTCTGGATCTCTAAATAACATCATGTAACGAAACACAGAATGATAGTGCCTCTTTATGAGCTTAACCCTATTCTGCCAGGCAGGTAATCCAGGCTGATTTTGTGATGAAGCCATCCAGAAGAGCACACTGGAACCTGCCCTTGGCCAAAATAAATAAATAATGACTTCAGAAAAAATACACATCTGTTCCCTCTGTTTGATTGGCAAAAACATCACCGGTATTCCAGTACCTCCCTAATTTACAAAATTAGCCCTTAGGATAATTATGGTTGTCGTCTTTGTAAAGGGCTTTGAGTTTTGCGCAGGTACTGTTCTATACATAAAGTACAAAACTGTATTATTTCAGCATGGTTGCCGGGATACCATTATATTGCGCGTTATGGGAGTACTCATGTTAGTGATATTGCTAGGAGGGGGTGTGAGGAAAACCAGAAATATCTTCCCCCACCCACCCTTCTTATTCAGTGTGATGGTAATTACTGTTCCCGCTTTCTAAACTTCGTAAACATCCCAGCTGGCTGCGAAGAGGCCAGCTTTCCTGCAACAGCCGTGCACCCTCCCTCCCTGCAGGACCAGGAACCCGAGCCACGGTCCCTCCGCCGCTCTGGAGCCTGTCGGTACAGCTCCTCACACGCTCAGTATTCAGCACGTCCCAAGTAACTTGCTGAATTAGGCCCCTTTGATGAAGTTAAGCAACGATTTACCTCTCTGTGGCTAAAACACCCGTGTGTGGCATCCCACCCCATTCCCTGGGCATTTCGTAAACAAATCACCATCTAGGTCCACAGTGATTAAAAGCATTGTTTGCTTTAGCCGCCTAATCTATATTTCTCCACTTTCCATTATGTTCTTTGCTTTGGGATTCATGTTTGAAGAACTATGACTCACTCTACTCGGGCTCTTGCTGCTTGAAATTAAAATAAGAAAGCTCGTCCCCCTACCCCTGCCCCCCCTCCATTTCCTAATATGTTGCCTTCTGAAGCCGTACAACACCTTATAAATGTTTCACCAGAAGGGAGCTGCCAGAGCATTCCCATCTGTCACATTAACACAGCCAGATTGGAAATATTTTTAAAAATGTAAGACACTGTATGGAGGGAGGGAATGAATAAGGAACTGCATCCACAACCGGGAGAAGCAGAGTTAATGGGAGACTGTGAAGTAGCGCCACTTCAGGCTTGAGAATCTGGACCCACCTTGAAACATCCTTTAACACCTTTTACGTATGACAAGCAACCACCACTCTCTGTCTGCACCATTGGTGCTTAGCACAACTGTGAGTTTGGCCCTTGCCATCTTGCTCCAGTCCCTTCTAAATTGAGCCACCTTTACTAGAAGCAAAAAACACAGAGCCTTACCATCACCAGTGTTTGAGTATGAATGCTTGAAAATTGTCTCTGCCTACGTTTTCAAAGAGGGGAAGGATTATAAGACAACAATAATTAAGTATTGTCTCTTGCGTCTTACCAAGTAGTCATAACAGTTAACCAGTCAGACAGTCTTTCATTTGAGCTGAGCTCCTGCCCCACCAAAATCACGGAGTTTTGCCATTGCTTTGGGCATGGCTGTGCGGGGATTTCAACCTTGGGCATGGCAACTCTCTACGAAACCCTAAGTTCAGATCTCACCAAGTGAGCACTGAATGGCATCGCTCAGGAAATAGAAGTGAAACAGCCAGCTGGGATATGTGCCTCCTCAGAGTAATTAACCTTGCCTGTTAGCAGAGCTGCTTGTTTTGGGCTTTATGTAGCTGTACTGCTACACAAAATGACCTAATGATGAGTTCTTAGCCCTGAGACCTGGTAGGACCACAGAGCTCAGAGCTAACTCCATTTGAAGCAGATTTGTCTCGGAGGGAGCTAGTTAGCACGGTCTAAAACAAAGCCAGGGCAACCTAATGAGTGAACAGTGACATTGCCTGGTCTTGCTTTCTGCCCCTGTGTCACTCAATGTTACATACTTGTGCCATGTAGACTCACCAGTTCACTCAGTCCTGTGGGCTTCTTCCACGCTGGGGCTGTCCCGAGCAGGAGCCCTGGCATTTATCTCTACAGGCTCGTGGAGTTTCAGTGCATGAATCTACATCACAGCGCATGATATTCGAGCTGTAAACCAGAGTCAGTAACAGGTTGTAATTAGTGCAAGAAAAAAAAAGCTTTTTTTTTTCCCCCTCTAGGACTTTTTTCCGAGGATTTCCTCGGATTGCTTGCATCTGAGATGCAAGCACAGATAGTCAGTCCGTCTTTGTTTTTCTCAGCTCCCTTGAGTAGGAGGAGGGCAGAAAGTGTTATATTGCAGCTTTCCAGGAACTTGCTTAATTCTGTCTCATTCCCTGTGTCGCATACAGCAGCTCCGTCATCATGCAGGATGCTTTTCAGCTTGCGTTTTATCCAGTGCCCACCTCGCACGCTGCTGACATGCAGTTCTCACTGGAGCTGAACACATATGCTATTATAAGCCAACCATACTGCAGGCCAATTTGCAAGAACATACATGGACAGAAATGGAGGGCTTGAAAGCCTGAATCCTAATTTCGTTTCCACCCGTTATGCAAATGTTCTGTTGCGCTGGGGTCTCGCTCTATCTGTCAGTTTGTCTTCTGCAAAGTAGCAATAACCTTACAATAGCAATCCAGATTTTCAAAAGATCTCAGCCTCCCACTCTGACAGCCAGACTTTACAAGGAAATCACCTCCCATTTAGGCACCAAAATGTAATGCTCATACATAGAAAAAAAGTTGATCGCACTGGATCCTCAGCGTCTTACACAATCTGGGCAGCAGGCACTGCTGTGAGGGTTCTTGGGAACCTTGGAAAACTTGCTCCTTATTTAAGAACCTAAATGAGAACCCAGCTTTTCTGAAAATCTGGTTCCAATTTAGGTGTTGAGCACTCAAAAATTTGAGTCTGAGTTCTCTGGAAAATCTGGCATCTAACAAAGGAATGCTGTGAGGATAAATTAATTAATGTGAGATCCCGGGGTAACAGTGATGACAGTACTAGTAAACATTGTAAAGAAGTGAGGAATAGCTTCATGTGTTGAAATTTCAGGGAAAATACCTAGTAGGCAAGAAATTATGACCTACTGTGGGCCTGCCACAACACAAGGAGAACCACAGTAGGTTCTCCCATAGCTGAATTCTGCCACCGGTAGAATGGGTACTGTTGCCAGTGACAGACGTGATACTATTGGCACACAACTTCAGAAATTTTAAAATACTAAAGTACAGGCTTTTAATGTACTGGAGAAACACATAGTAAATCTTTAATACTGACTTGTTAACCAAGAAGCACAAAGAGTATTTGAAAGCTGTTGCTCTGTTGCCATTAGTTTCATCAGAGTATTTGTTGTCAGGTGGACTTAGATTTTCCAGATGACACTAATATCCCTGCAGGAAATGGGAGGGAGATGAAGCAATGTCTTTGAAACTGCTGAGAGACTAGTTTTGTAAAAGATTTATGTAAATATGATAATTGGGTGTTTTTCTTTTGAACAGTTACTCTATATAAAAGGAAGAGAAGGGCATCTAGAAGATGCCTGTTGCTTGCTCTGTATGGTCAGTGGTGTAACTCCTGCTTAGTGAAAAGTACCCATGACTGTCAAGGGTCTTCGCTGGTCCTCTCAGAGACAGGCATATAATCTTGTTTGGGGGTGATTTTTCTAATGAGAAATGGGAAGGGTCTTACTTCTAATGTAGTTCTTTCATTTCCTGATAGTTTCTCAAATGCAGCAGAAGAATAAGGCAAGATCTGGCACTGTGTGGGGCGGTCACATATTCAGCAGAAGCTGAGAGTGCTGTAGCTGAGGGCTAGCCATGTTTATCTCATAGCTCCACATTCCAAGGACCATCTATCTCTTTGTTTTGTAGTGAGCTAAGCAGCCACGATCTAACAAATACGTAATTCTAATGAGTTTGGCAGAGTTACTCTATTTCATATCAGCAGGGGGACTGGTCAAGTAAATAATCTTTATGCAGATACGCTAGTTATTTGTACAGACATAGGTACATGCACAGCACGGCACTCCAAGGGCAGTGGAAACCAGCAGGTTGGCATTTTTGCCTTTTCTCAACTATCTTGCCTCTTTTCTCAACATTTCTTTCATAAGCTAAAGCTTTCTCTTTTGCCCTTGTGATACTTAACTCTCGCCCCTGCTTCTGCTGATTTAAAAAAAAAGAAATAAGAAAAAAAGAAGTACTGGGAAAATGAAATGATTTCTGGAATGTGTCAGCAACAAGTAGAATCTCTTGGGATCGCCTTTGACATACAGGAACAATAAGTTTGAGAGAGGAAATTGGTTTCCCCACGGCTGATGGTTTTCCTGGATTGGCTTACCCCACTCCCACAGTGTTGAAGCTATTGAACGCTCAATTAGTATTCCCCAAAGTGTCAAAACGAATTGAACCAACTCCAGAAATTCTTCACTGCAGTTCATGTATCATTTCTCAGGCTTTGAGAAAAGGCCCTACTGTTCCACTGTGTGCAGCAAACAAATTCTCCCCTTCTCAACCCTGTGCCACTTTGCTTCTTTTACTTGGTTCAAGGGCACCTGCAAAAATAAACAGGAGTGGCAAGTTATTACCTCCAGAATGTGTGGAGTACCTCAGCTAACTGGTTTATAAATAGCTAGACAGATGGATGTAATGACTATAGTATCTTGAAGTATTTTGGGTTGGTTTTGTTTTGCTTTGGGCAGTTGCTATATTACACTGTGTGATTCTGACAACGGTAATGGATCCCAAAGTGCAGATGGCAGGCTACATTTTGAGCTGCAGGCCAAAATCATACGGCCAAGCCCAAGGACTCAAAAATCATGACCTAGATTTCACCCTAAATAATGGACTTTCTTCAGAAGCTGCTGGAACTGGGTTTGTAAATTAAAAAAAAAAAAAAGGTTGCTTGTATTTCATATTTATATTTTTGAGTTTTGTAATGTGTTTGGCTACATTTTTATCTCATCTTTATAACCAAGAGTCATAAATTTCTTACTTAGTAATAAAAATGGAGACCATAGTGTGACTCTAGGAGCCAAAGCTCCAAGAAAAAAATGCTGATTTTCACTAGAAATGACAAAATAGCAGAAGTTAGAAATTAACTTTTCAGGCACAAGAAGTTTCCAAGGATGACCCATTCTGGTTCATCCCAGTTCAAATTCCAAGAAAGCTGTGTCTCAGCTTGAATCACTCACTAAGGTACTCAAGTGCAATAGGCTCCTCAAGTCTTATGTGCATTAACCTCATTAGATTTACTTACTATAATCATTCTTGACCCAGTCTTTGTTAGTGGTGGTGGCTTCCTTTGTGTTGGCCGGGCTTATGTTTGTGGTCAGAAGAAGCAGACAGAAATAAATAGCTAAGCTGGGTGCTGGACAAGACTGAGTGCATCACTCACCAAGGTGCTCAGAAGAATGAAAAAGCAGAAGTTATTTGAACTTTAAACCTCAATTCACAGTTGGATTTTAATGTGAAGTAGCAAAGAAATTTCTAACAGCTTGCTATTTTATTCTGAAACAAGTGAGCTTTAGGACTTTGGTGCTTGGTGCAGTGAGATCAAGGACTGGTTTTCAACAATTGAGACACTTAGCCTTGAATAAGTCATAAAGAACAGCTCTTCCCAGCTCAGTCACAAACTAGTTATAAGAAAACTGCATGCACAGGGGAGTGTCAAAGAGGACCTGCCCGGAAAATTATTCAGGAAAAGAACGGAACAGGGAAGAGAGGCAGTGGCAGAGAGACAAGGGGTCAGTTTGCCAATGTTCTTTGTTAGCCCCTGACCTCTGACAGGCACGCTGCAGTTTATTAATTGATAATTTTGATGATGAGATGGAGAATATACTTATGATCCTAAACCGAGATGGACAAGAAGCGTGTCAGAGAACAGAATAAGAATTCAGAATTATCCTAGGGAGTTGGAAAAGTGGTGTAAGGCAACCATTCTTTTAAGAAAAAGACTGCTTCTGTTCAGAAGAAGGTTGTGGTACAACATAGAGAAGTGGTAAGTGTGGTGCAGAGGTTGAAGAAATTAGTGATGTGAACACAGCCTGCGGGATGTCTGGCTGGGCATCACTTTATACAGCAAGGATTTGAGGCTTATAATGAATCAGAAGTTATGACCATGAGTCAGTCCACCTGAGGCAAATAGGGAAAATATTTTACCGGTATAAATCAGAGTATCATCTGTAAGAATGGTGAAATAATCACTCCACTCTACTTGGAGCTGCTTAAGACCAAGAGAGCAATGAGTAGCATTCTCCAATATTTAAAATGTAGTTGTGGGTACAACAAAAGCAATGGCCTTAAATTTGCAGTAAGGAGGGTTCAGTTAGACTTTAAGGACAAACATCTAACAGCAAGGATGACGGACCCCTGGAACACATTGCTGTGGGAAGGTTGAAGAATCACAGAAAGCTTTTACCCACAGGATAAACATCCGTCAGGAACAGATATAGCTGAACTTTCACAGGGCGGATTTGGTGACCTCGGGGTCCTTATTTTCAATGATTTGTTGATAAAGCCTAAATAAAAGAGGAAGAGCTCCATACAGCCTAAATAAAAGAGGAAGAGCTCCATACAATACTGTCACCATTTCTTTAACACTCTTGGCAAAAATGAGCAACCAGAGGCAGTGCCTCCCTTTTGGTACTTACTGATCCTGACGCTGGAAACAGTGGCTGGCTGGTGCATAAGGCAGCTTGCAGCAGAAGCAGTGCAAGGGTGACTGGAGAAGTGAGATGAAGCTGTTGACCCAGGCTGTACAATACGTTGCAGCTTCAGAGCCATTTGCCGTCACTGGAAGCTCAGTAAAGAGGTGACGGTACCGTCACTGCCCACCACTTGCTTGCTTCCAGCAGGGATGACAGCACAGCTTGGGCCAAATAAGGCCACATAAACAAAAGCATGCAGAGCTCAACTCCTTCGGGCTTTATAGCACATACAAGGATGCAGCTGTCTGGCCCAGAGAATTTATGAAAGCTCCTTCATGCCTCACCTTCCCTTTATTTATCCCCAGCTGGCATAAAGGGCTGCTACAGGAAAGTACCTTGTCCACATTTGAGCTTCTAGCAGAATTTTTATTTGACATGTGTGAGAGAAATCTAATGTCCTACCTGCCTCAGTTCCCCCTGGAGCCTGTTGCAGAAGCTAAAATGGCTACCTAGAGCTTCAGTCCTTACATACTGCAGAGCTTGGCTCCTTATAAAAAGTTATGCATGGAAGAAAATACTTTAAAAGTACATTTGAGCAAGCCAAGAGAAAGAGATAATGAGAGTCAAAAATAGATCACTCTCAGGCACGGAGGGTGTACAACTCCTGAAACTCTTATTTTCATTTTAGTTTTCAGCTTTCTGTCTAAAAGTGTGAGAAAGTTCTGGGAGAGTGGGAGAGTAAGTGCTTTGACATGCACACAAAGACTTGTTCACTGGCAGAAAAAATATTACTGGGTTGGCTACTATATCAAGAGCTTTACTACCTTGACTTCGGCACATACACGGTGTTTCCCAAAGTCATGTTTTCCTTCTGAAATTTCTCCATCTCAATATTTCCATATTTCAATATTTCCATTTTGAAACGGTGTAGTCAATAAATAAAACTGCTGGATGGACTGCTAAACAGAAATAGGCCTCAAACCAAAGAAAAGTAATGGGTGAAGAAAGCGGTGTCAAATAAGGGAAGGCTGGGATTAAGGATGCATAGAAACTTCTTCTATTTGAAATAACGTTCAAATCATTTTCTCAGCATCAAGCCAAGAAGCCTAGGACGGACAGATTGTTTAGTCGCCTGTACTGCCTCTTACATTTTTATTGCCGTCCTATGGGCTTATTTTCCTGGGATAAAATCTGTTTATTCAGCTAGCAGAGACACATGTCTAGCAAGCACAAAGTATTTGCCCAAGGCACGGAGGAAGAGAGTGTCTCTATATACCCCCATTTAGGACGCTATTTAGAAGGAGCCCTCCACAGAGCTGTGCCATGGAGAAATGTTGATTCTTCCTGGTATTGCCGCCCCAGCCCGGCTGCGGGCTGAGCTTCCTAGTCCAGGCCAGGGGCATGTTTCAGTACATACCAAACTGGGCATACATGAACAGTGTCTCTGGAGTCACATTAATGTGAGCAGTAAGGCTGCTTTCTGGAGAGCCAAGTGGCAAGTCTGGGAACAGATGCTCCGTGAAGGGCCGCTCTGTTGGATGGCGAGGTGAAACTCGCCTGTGAAGACAGGCCAGAGGCAGTTTTCTTTTACCCAAAGCTGGCATCAGGATACCACAACCTGGACTCCCAACCAGCTAGACTGTGGGTACTTGAGTTTGTCATCAGGTACAGTAATCCCATTTCCAATGCATACCCCCTCCATGACAGCTCCCTGCAGATAGCCGCCATTCAGCTTAGTTAAGCAGCTACTGTAGGAAAAAGGGTCTTGTAAACCAGAGCATCTGAAATTATCAAGTATGCAACAGATTATTTGTAATCTGACAGCAATGAAATTAACTTTCCATAAATAAATCCCTAACAAGCTTGTATTATTCTATTAAGGCATGACAACAATCTAACTAAATATAAATTAAGCGCAAATCTGGGGACTTTAATGGAAGGGATTACCCAAAATGTTTAGCTGAATCATCATCAATTACCATCTCTGTTTTCTCCTAACAGCTGCACTATCATCTGTGCAGACTTTAAACGATATGCCATTAAGGGTACTTGAACACAAGCTTACCTTCAAACCTCTCAGTAGATCCACCCCTCCAACCTCAGTGTTGTATATTTGCTCAAAGATGTTGCTGACTCGCAGCCGCAATCCTGAGTGGGCATCCGACACGTTCGGTTGCCGTCAACAGCATATGCGCTTTCATGCGTGCGTCAGAAGAGAAAACAGCACCAGATTTTGCTCTCCAAGATGCATTTAGCACTGGTGACAGCTGCTGAGCCTGCGTTGTGCTACCCAGAGCGTACATCCAGCGCCAGAGCTTTTGCAGGCAGCTGCCATGTGCAGCCACTGCTAACACGTGTCAGTGAAGGGAGCTCCTTCTTCACGGCTTATTCCCTGCCCTGGAAACCCTGGCCTTCCTCCCATGCCTGGTGTTTTATGCTCACCACGGGTGGGGTTCTCAGCGGCCTGAGTGGAAGAAGTGTTCTGGAGAGGCGGCAAGGGTGGCAGGCTGAGTCACAGCTCGGGGCAGCAGGAGATTGCTAGGGAGGACGGTGGCTAAGCTCATCTCAAGGCGGGAGGGTTGGAGTGGGATTTCAGCTTGCGCGTTGATTGCTCTTGGTTTTGTGGCGATGTACAAGTTGCCAAGGGTCCCCGTGGGCTGTTTTGGCAGCTACGAGCCCACAGTATATGGGGGGGTGTTGCCCATGCCCTTTTCCTTCTACATAACAGACCGTTTGCTGGGGAACTTTCTGGAGCTGTTTAGGTTGAACTCAGGCCTGAGCAGCCTAGACTACAGCTAGCCTAAAAGGGGAAAGAAGTTGAAATGCAGATACAAAGAGATTCCTTCTAATGTCTCCCTGGAACTGCTCTGCACAAGCCACCAAGAAGCAGCCAGACAGTGGAGACTCACATTTTCCACACACTTGTGGAGCTACAGGAATTTAACCTTCTGGTGAAAAGTTTTGTGTCCCATTACCAGTGCCTCAGCTTTTGTACGCTGATGACAGAAGGACTACCTGGTGCGGAGGAATTGCATTCCCAACTTGCACAAAATTTTAAACCTGAAATCTTAATTTTATTTTATTTTTCCTTTAGGACTTCTTTACTGTTTCAGGACTTCTGGGGTAATTTATGCCCTGTTATTTCACTTTATTACACAAGATGCCAAGATTTATGTTAATAGAGGAAAATGCATTTAAAATGTCTCCTAATATATTTCCCTTGAAATACACGAAGATTACAGCTGCTGCAATAAACTCATAATCTCCAAATGCTAGAATGGAAATGTTTGACATTAACAGGCTGCTTTTAGAAATGAAATATCTGTGGCGAGGACATTGAGAACTTACAACCAACATCTAATTGTGAGTGCATTTGAACTTTGCACGCTATTTGAGATTTGGGGGAGGGGGGGAAGTTAACTTTTTACACATACCTCAACACTTCTTGATGTCAACCAGAAACAGAGGCAGCAGAATTCCACAGGAGGGTCTGCTCCCATGGCAATTTTGAGTTGACAGGAACCAAGGAGCGTATGAAATCTTGTGAGAAAGCCTGATCCCTCCTAGTTTCCAGTCTCAACAATTTCCATAGAAATTGAATGCTAGGGAATGCATACAGAGATTTATATCTTAACTGCAGCACAAACTTTAAAAATCTGGAATGGTGTGGGACAACTTTGGGAATAATCGAGTCTGAATTAGCACTGAGTTCCTAACGTGCCCTGGTTAAATATGTGACTGGGAAACCCTGAAAGTGGACAACCGTCCTGCAGCTCTTCCTGTATTTAATTTCATTACTTTCAGAGTATGGAGGCAGGCTTTTCATGTTATTGTGAAGCAGCCAGTGATGAAAAGATGAGAAGAGGTGGTCTCTGACGGGATTCCCTACTCTGCCACAGCAGTTTCATGCCACTAAGATTTTACTAGCTTATCTCACCATAAATCTGTTGTAGTAGAGCAAGGCTTAAAAGATGGGCTTAGAAAAACTGGGCAAATTTGAAATTAAAGTATCACAGTAGAGCTGTAGTTCATGGTACTGTTAGGAATCCTTCGTGCTTAAGTAAGATGAAGACCATTTTTGTACACATGAAACTCCCACTGAACTCTGCTGGCATTGACAGGGTAGTGAGTAATTGCTCAAAATAAAGTGATTGGCAGTTTAGAATTCCTTGTTCTAAGAATCTAGATCCTTTTGATATACATAGGGTTATTTACATCCTCCTTTGCAAAATGAACGTAGGAGTGTGGGTCTAAGCATGACAAAGGCCTTAGAACTCCACATTTGAGTTGGGGAAACCTTGTTATAAGTCATTCATCTGCTGGGAAGGTTTCTGTTTACATTCCAGGCATTAATTGCACAGTGTATTGCAGAATAAAATGGTACCTTTCCCTTCTCCTGGAATACTCCACCAGAAGGAAATCAGGCTGAAAGTGGTTGTGCAACCTGCAGAAGGACAACTATTTTCCTACTTTTCAAAGGATCACACACAAATACAACACTGCCTGTGTAATCAGAAACAAACAATCAAATAAAGAAAAACAACCCCAAACCTAATCTGCTTCAATAATATCAATAATTTACTATTTTTTTCATAAAGGAGTCAGTTTAGTGTTTAGTTTATGAATACATTCCATCCCTGCTACACAGATACCAAAATTGAAACATGCCACAGACCAACCCAGTTAAAAGAAAATTATATGTTCATATAGCCTCTTCACTTTTCCATATATTTAGAATAATGACAATAGGCCAACTTCTGTTTGAGTCAAGGTCAAAGTAATTTCAAAGAAATCAATAAAATTCATCTGCAGTTATCTATGTAACTGAAAGCAGAATTTGATCCAATAAGTGTTAAATGAACAGTCTTAAAATAGGAAGTAACAGATTCTAGGCACATGTATCGTCAGTTCAAATTAGATTTTACCTCTCGAAGCATCCCAGCACAATGGAAAAAACAGGCGTGGAAAGGAATTGCTGTCAGTGAGGAGTATGGTATCTCTTCTGCTGTTTATATTATCTTTCCTATATGTCTTCTTTTGTTCATCAGTAATCAAGTTCTTAGGTTTTTAATGCGAATTCCATTTTCTGTTTGCTTCAGGCATTTTGTGTGCCTTGTTCTTTAAAATCTAGAGTGTTCTTTAAAATCTAGAGTGATTCTTTCTATTAAATCTCCCTTTCTAGTCATTATGCATTGCTACCATTATTTTGTTTATGTTATAAAAGACTCAGGTCTGGTTCTTTGCTGTATAAAAATATGATAGAAACCACAGTCCCATCCCTAAAAAGCTTAGGAGGAAAATACTAATATGTTTGGGTTCATCCTATTTCAGGAAACTAAATTTAGCCTTTAGTATCTTTTAAAGAGAACTCACAATGTTATGGGAAAAAAAATATTTATTTGAGACAAAAAAATAAGCGATAGAATCTTAGTTGGGGGCTTTATCTGACTTGGTAGGACTTCTGCAAATGTCATTTTTTGCACTTTCAAGGGATAAACTGAAAGACATTTTGCTATTCCAGTAATGCTGGGAATTATAATTCTCTGCTCATGAGCCTAAAAAAGCCCACAGAGTAAAGCATCTATTAGCACAATTTAGCCAGTACAGCTTGAAAGCACAGATCATAATGTTAATCAGCTCAACAAAGCTGCTACGTTATTAACAGGCACCAAAGGTCTTTGGAATAATAGTAATACTAAACAATGAAGATGCAAATTACACAATACTCGGATGAATTTTAGAGTTATACTCTCTTCTCAGGGGCTGTATATTATTTTGTTTTTCTTAAAGAAACATGGGATCTGTATATTGAAGTGGTTCGTTTGGAAGGTTATTAGATTAAGTGGAATGGAGTCAAAATTAAAAAAGCATATGTTCACATTGTTCATGTCCTAGTCTTGACTGCAGCGGGAGTTGAGAGCTAATTCTCTTAGATGAGGCACAGCATGCTGAAAAACCGAAGTTTTACTGTATAATTTTCTTTCATTATATGAACTTGGTTACATAGAGAAACATTTCATAAAAATTATGGTTAATCAAAAGTCAATTTATAGGTGAAGAATGGCATTGATGACAAATTTATGACCATCTGTAGTCCATAACCACAAGGAACTCTTAGGTGGGAAGTAAAGACCTTTCCTTTACTAAATGTATTCACTACTGTAGCATGAAATGTGTTAAGGCCATTTTTCTCAGGTGGAGCTTTACAGAATCAGATCCAAAACTTAATTGCACAGCGTCCACCTTCTCCAATCAATGAGGCAGATCTCCAATATACAGAAACGTTATTCATTATCAGGGCTCGGCCTTCCACCTTCTATCCAGTACATCAAATGTACCAAAAGTACCTAAAGTTGTGTAATAGACACAAAGTAAATTAATATATTTTGGACAATCTGAATGCTAAATACTTGAAACTTGATTTTTTTCAAACTTAGCAAGCATATTAATAACAAAAAAAGCTAATTAGGTGTCTGTAACAGCTAGTATTAAAAAATGGATGTCCCATTAATTTTATGCACATAAAATACTTTAAAATTTAGATTATATTTAATGTAAATAAAGCTGTTATATGTAAATGGTGGATTGGAGATATAGGCACACAGAATTGGAAGAGAGCTTGGTTGATCACTGAGTGTAATCCTTCATGTCATGAGTCCCCTATTGGGTATTTGCCTTCTACATGAATAGCGTATTAAAAAAAAAATTGCCTCACTCATAGGTTGTTTTCTATTTTACAGATTAACAAATAAGTACGGTATTTGAAGAAGACATTACACGGTAGAAATCAATCGCAGATTGCTTTGTTAGAGTGACTCTAAAAGAGATTAGGAACACGAAAAACATCAGGAAGCATCACAGATGCTTTTCCAGTCAAAGATTATTCCCTGGTTTAAGTGAAAAAAGAGGAAGAAGATTGCCTCAACTCTTCCCATGTGTTTGTCATAGCACTTTTAAGGTGTGATAGTGTTAATTAATCAAACCCAAGGGTTTTTAGGGGTATTGTCATACCTTGGATACCTGTGTGTTGTCTGATGAATCAAGTTGTGTTTCTAGATAAATATCCTCTCTTTGATTCAGTCTTATTGAACATGCAGCAATGTGCTTGTGGATTTTAAGTGGTGCTTTGCTTGGAAAAGAACTGAGGAAAGCATGTGAGGACATGGCCATCATGCATACGTCAGGTATTCACAAAGTGAAGTTAACATAACATATTTATCTTCACAAGTTTGACAAGTAGATCATTTAAATGTGCTGTGACATTCATCCGTAACCGAATGACTAAAATGCCCACTTTAACCTCAGTTTACTGTAATTGATTAGCTCTTCTATCTATAATTCAAGAAAATGGCTCTGCTTTCAGAAATGACAACTGAAAACCAACAGAATGATACCCGTGCACCTGATTTTTAGATTGTCTGAGCTGCTCTTCTGACGACCTGTGAGGCAAAGTCATGAACCTGCTATTTCACGGTGGTGCTGGATGATGTGAACTGCAATTAATGCTGTCAGAGGAAGCAGACAGTTCTGTTCACGGACTCCCACTTAGTCGTGTACCTTTTGCAGCTGCACAGTAAATAGCTCTAAAGCACGCTTTCGGCGGTTAATTGTCCACCAGGATAATTATTCAGACATTACATTATGTACTCAGTCCTTGATGCACCTAAGTATCTGCTTCATGCATACTATCAACTCTGCGTGTACATATTCACACACAGCGCCCACAGCCCAAATTCAGGTAGACCAATTTAGTTCAGCTGCAAAGCACTCTCCATCCCAAATGCAGTAATTGGGGGGGGGGGGGGGGGGCGCGGAATTTGCAATTGAACGTTTTCTTTTCCCCCCTTACATAAAATTGCCATCCCTGACCTTGATATATTAGACTTCTAGATTCCAGTTTCCAGTTCACTATGCTAAATCCTAGTAGAAAGCATAGGTTTAAAAAAGAAAAACACATGTAAAAATGAGGTATTGCTGGCAGTTAATGACAAACTGCACTGAAACCAAAGTGGTTTAGGTAATTCGATAACAATGTTCCCACTCCTTTACCAAGCTAATAGTACATAATGGGATGTATCTGTTTCATTTCGTGCAGGTAATCATATAAACATATGTATGTGTTTCAGTAAGACGGTTATGAAAATGGAGCGCTTTGCCCCAGTTGTCTGGGGTGTTTCGTCGCTGCGTACTTTTATTTGTAACGTAAGCGCTTCAGGAGATGACCAGGGCACTCTGCAGATGCCTTCAGTTAGGCGTGAGAGGAGGGCATGCCAATGCAGTGGGAACAGGATGCGGCAGGAAGAGAGTCTGAATGCCTTTAGGGGCTCGAGAGCTCAGACGTGGGTGACAGTACCCTCCTGCCACCAGACACAGAAGTTGGGGGGCCAGGTTGAAAGAAAGAGGGCAGCTGGGACATTGCGTTCCATTCCAAATGAAACACCGCATTTCTTTTCTTCGGGTTAATAAAGCCTTATGTTTACACTTTTTACAGAATGACATCAAATGAGCAATGGAAAAGCTGCTTCCAAAGCACTTTGATTTTTCTGAAACAATTTTCTCCTTTCTTTTGGACAAGACTGCTTGCTGATTTGACAAATGGTTTCGGTCTCCCTAAAGCTGCATTTTCCTTTTGTTATTATTTTGTTTACAAACCTCCTTTCTTTGCTTTCTCCTCTCCTGTCCCTGGGCTGATACCGTAGCTTACTGCTTCCATCCCCTCCATCCCCATCCAGCTGTGGGAAGCTGCTCAGCTCCTCTTTACCCCCCATATTGTGCTGAAAACAAAAACCAGCCAAATTGTTACCAGAGGTGAGAAGAGGCTTCCTATCCTTCCCCCTCCAACCTGGTAAATCCTAAGTAGGAATATTTAGGGATTCCTAAGGAAGGTTTTTTCCAATGGCTGCTGGGTTCCCAGGATGACAGGCAGCCAGAGAGCACAGAGATACAGCCCGTGGTAACTCAGTTAGAAGCTGCTTCCCTTCAGCGGAGCTCCAAAGGGTTGATAGGCACATGATACTCCCAGTACACTGCGAAAGCGGCTGGCTTACAGCACCGAAGGCAGCAGCTAACCAGCTTGCCTTCGCATTTGCAGTGGTGTGGAGACACACTCACCGTCGATTACCGTGTCCCGACCGCCAGGAAAAATGCACTGACAGGATGGTTTTCAACTGTAGGGCTGCACAGAGCATGAAGATGGACGCTGACTTCTCATGTTCCTCTGAGCCAGGTGGTCAGATGATTTGAGGGGAACGTTATGGTGAGTCTCCAGATGCTTCTGGCTGTGCTGAGGGCATATCCATCAGGGTCTCATCCCTGCAGGGCCTGGCTGCTTACCTCTTGGAAAGAGAGGTGGGCGAAGGGAGCGAGAAAGGCGAAGAGCCCTGCCGCTAAGGGCAGTAGACGCATCCCAGGACATTCCTTGCCCCAGGCCCCTCTGTAAGGCAAAACGTGAGCGCTATGAAAGGG
Organism: Larus michahellis; assembly: GCF_964199755.1. Classification (NCBI taxonomy): domain Eukaryota; kingdom Metazoa; phylum Chordata; class Aves; order Charadriiformes; family Laridae; genus Larus; species Larus michahellis. The sequence goes on along the minus strand of NC_133896.1, from coordinate 69,669,875 downwards.
CAACATTTCGGAAAACTCTATTTTCTGAATCTATGGCTTCCAGCTAAACTGATGAGGGAGGGAAGAGAAAGAGTGAACCAAAACATTTGCCACTGTTTGAACTGTTTCTGTTTGATGCAGATTTCAAAATCAGATTTTGTTCAGGCATCGGCACACATTGCTGCACTGTTTTTCACACAAGACACCAGATGCTGATCTGAATTGCTTCACTGAAGCCATTAGCAATTCAGGAGATTTAGGAGGCTGCTGGTAAGAGAAGATACAGCAGCTCTGTAAATTGTCTCATTACACATCGATAAAGGTTGAAGTGGGAGCTTTCATCTACATTTGATCTCTTTCCAAATATGTAGAGTGGTTGAACGTGCCCATTTTTCTGAATAATAAACCTATTGCATTAAACCTTGCAGAAATTAGTAGGTTAATTCACCATCCTTCACTGAAGAGGCAGTTGCATAGATTTGTTTTAAAAACTGCCTATTTTTTTTTACATCTAAGCTTTTGAGGCTACTGATGACATTTGCTTACTGTGGTTTTAAATAAATTTACAATGCACCTGAAGCTGTTGTCAGAAGGTCGGGGGTTTTTTTTATGTATGCATCAGCAAACCTAAGTAACTATCTGAAATTGATAAGGCATAGATGTTAAAGGTATAAATGTAAGTTTAGAGAGTAGTTATAGTTAAGCGTAAATACTTTCCATGGGACTTTTTAATTGCTCCGTCCTGTTTAACAGATCCTTTCTAAGTCATGCTGGAGCCTCCCTTGAGGAGCAGTCCCTTTGACTTCACTGCTCTCGGCTCCCTTTGAATGGAAGCAGCATCATGACAAAATACCTACAATAAGTTAGAACAGAAAGTGACTGGCACATTCCCATGCTGGGATCTCCACATGTACAGTTTCGTTGAACCTGTCCGAAGCCATTTGAAGGCACTCACTCGTGGAAGGTGCAGAGCTGGAGAACACTGCCAGAATCCAGCTACTGTAATGGGGTGGACTGTATGGAGCAGCTACGGCTGTAGCACGTCACCAACCCCAGCTTAGAGCAGCGGCCAGAGGGGAAGAGGGAAAAGAAGGGCAGAAGAAAGCATAGGCAGGGACCGCACAGTGCAGCCGGGATGCCCGCTTCAGGATTCCCACTGCGTTCCCAGGGTTTGTAGTCAAGAGTCGAGTCCTCTGCAGTGAGCTTGCCATCGCTTAGTGAGAGCAACAGAATTCGGATCAGAAATATTCTCAAAAGGAGGCTGAAGTGTTAAAATTAAGAACAGCCTTTTCCCAAGGAAATTACAATTAGCGGACTTAAATTTCCTGCCCCTGTGATCAAAGTTCGTAGTCTGCTAAAGTTTTGGGGATGGGGAGGTGGTGGTGTTTTGGTTTTATTTTAAATTGTGGAGGGTTTAGATATTTGCCAACAGGCTTTCCTAAGTAAGCTTGTTAGCTTGATGGCAGAGGCTAACATTTGCAGCTTGTAATAGCTGAAATGTTCCAGTATGCTCAAGCGATTTAAGTGCTTTGGGGATTTCTGCCCTAATTCCTTGAAAGCAAAACTTTAAATGTCACTTGTAACAAAAGAAATTACAGCAAATACGCATATGAATAACACCATTTACAGTCAAAGTATAACTAAACATTGCTAGAGGTGGATATAAACCAGAACAATTGGATCCAAACATAAGCAGCCTTTTGGACAGACTGAGATCTGGTTACAATCTTTATAGCTGAACCATCTCCCTAAGTATCTATGCAAGGAATGTATAACAATTTGCACTGTAATATCTGAGACACCTTTCAGCCAAGGGAGTAGAGGTGGTGAAGACAGCACTGAAAATTTGGATATTAGGGGCGCCTTAGGAGCTGTAAAATAAACAGCCAGTGTTGGGATAAGCAAGGGAAAAAGTCAATAAAAAGCTCTCTGAAACGTCATGTGTTTGGTTCTGAAGTTACAAAGCTGTTGAATTGTGGAGAAATAAAATGAAGTATTTACCTAACATAAATGGAAAAGGAAAGGGAGCCAACCAGACGAGAATACGCTCTTATTTGTATACATAAGGTCAGACTCAAGCTGCAAAGAAATCTATTCAGAGTATATCCACGCTGTCAAATAACTTATCTGCACTCTTTGCCCCCAGATCTGGTCCTTTAGTCATCCCGCATGGGATGGAGTAAATTCTGGGAGTAGTTTGCTCTGTGGACTATTCCTACCGCAGTAGGGATGAAGAGCAAAGCATCTTCTCCAGCATCTCCCCATCAGCCCTGCGCTCTCAAAGACCCCTGAGCACTCTCCTGTTACTCTCCCAGGGCATGCAATAATCACCTGTGCCGTCGGGCTATAGAAACACTGCTCTCTTTAAAGCTCTTGTATAGCCTACATGAGATCTTAGGCACCTCTAAGTGAAAAATCGCAAGAAAGAAAACAACTGGGTGATTCGAAGCGGGGTTAAGCCTGTATGGTGGGACTCTGACCCACTTAAAAACACTGGCTTGAGCAGTTCCCCGGGCAGATGCCGTTAGCGGGGTACATGGTACCCTCTCTCCCAGAGAGAGCACCCAGACTGGGTTACATAAAACTACTGTTAAAAATAAGCAACTCTTTATATATAGGACTAATTGATACCGTGGACTGAGAACTCCAGAAAGTGTCAGTCACAGTGTTCAAACAAGGAGGTTACAACAGAATTTTATTGAGTCAATTATTTCTACTGATAAACTGCAAGAAGTACATGGACTTAGTTTCTACATACTAAAAGGCTTGTTTGGGCAGATCGGAAAAAGCTTATGATTACGAATACCAAAGAAGAGGTGACACGCTGGCTTTTGGACATGGACAGTCAGACTTGTCTAGATTACAGATCAGATAATTATGTTTAGCTATTTTAACAATCTATTTCTCATCATGCATAAATGTGCGTGGATCAGTAATTAAAATGGCTGTAGTATGAATCTCTGCAGTTTTTCTTTAAACAGGCTTAAGTATATTTTGTTGCCCATTCATTTCGGTCTCACTTCACAGCACTGTGCCAAATATAATAAAATGACCTTTTTGGGAGACCAAGCGTGAATATATCACATCCAGCGATAAATAATTGATTTGGTGGTTACAGCTCACTAGGTGTCATTTCAGAAGCCTTCTGCCTCCGTCAGTGGTACAGACGTGGGAGAGACGAGCTGCACCTTGTGGCTGTGCACAGAACAAAGACCACACAGGGGTCTCAAAGATAAGGCAATTAATCTGTAATGACAGTGTTTATTAACAACAGTAAAATGTGCAATGATCTCACATCAGGGGAAGAAAGGACTCTTAGCTGCAATTTTATCCTAATTTGGCTGAGCGTAAGAGAATAAATCAATGGGATTTTAGAATAGGCTGATAGGCTTTATGTGAGTGCTAGTATGAAAAGAATTGAGAACAAAATTGCCAAAACCAGTGGTTTATCCTGTTAAAATCAGGAAGATTCCAAGACATCTTAGATGGTATTACCAACAGAGCATGTTTAAGAAAATAAAAGCTGGGGCTTGGGACAAGTCTCAGAAAGTGCATGACTGTTCGTATTTTTAATTCTTTAGTTGGCTTGTTTTTATTTTATGGTGGTTAGTATTGGAAAATTAAAATACTTTACTTCATACTGGAAAATGAATATGCTCCTATTAGGTAAAAGTTTGGACCGTTCTGCAAAGTAATTAAAATTGTCAGTGAAAGAAAAGCAACTGAAAACCAACAGGTCTGCGTTTTTCATCCGTGCTGGTGCAGAAACAAAACAAAAATGCTCCCGCACATTTTGCGAATAAAGTAAAACAATTCTGTGGAAAATGAAGTTTTATTTTAAAAAACCTTTTTTAAACTGAAAAGTTATTCTAAAGATCATGCATAGTTGTATGGCATGTCTGATTTATAGCCCACCGAGGACTTAAGAAAGCAGGGCCAAATCCAGAGCAAACATAAATCAGTTGTTAGCTTAAATAGAGCATTGGACTAGCTGAGAAACTCATCCTTATCCCGCTCTGTTGGTAGTAAAAGCAGCACATCTCATTTCTTTCTGAATTAGCTCTCACTCTTGTAAGCTTCTACACAACTTCCAAGTCCATTATTATTCTTAGATGAAAGGCTCGTAATATATGGCATTAGAAGATAGGGGAGAAACCAATTCTGTAGGTCAGAGTCTGTAATGGCTTAAAAAAAAAAAAAGGCACAAAGTCCATCTTTCCTGAATTTGGATGATTTTCCTTAAGAAATGAAGCCAGGGAAGACAGATGAGCCACTGGCTGAAAGGAAGAGTTATTATATAATAATAAATATTGTAGGAGACAGAGTGTCACCTTTTCACTGAACATTTTAGAAGTTTCAAGATATATCACCCCTGCCATGACATTTAGCTGGGGCAGAAGAACCCACTCCCACTCAGTTATCTGGGAAACGTCATTAAGCCAAATTCTGCTCCTTGACACATTTCTAGCAGCCGTTTAAAGACCATATGGAGCCCTGCATGCATCTCCAAAGGCCTAAAGTTCTGCAAGTGCTTTACCACTAAGTAATAAAGATCTCGCAACATCTTGCACTTTGCAAATGGGGAAACAGAGGCACAGACAGACACACTTGTGGTCCCCTCCCACAGTGTGGCAGAGGCAAAGATAAAACGTGCCTTTGGGTCAGAGGCCACTCTTCCATCTTCAGACTGCGCTACTGCTATTCATAAATGTTTATTCATTTCATATTCCAAATATGAGTGACAGTAAAGGCAGTAGTTACATTAATATAAATATGTTTTTCATTTGCATTCTGCTACACACTAGTGGTGGCAAAACAGGGAAACCAGGGAAATGCTCTGTCTTCAATTTGATGGATGACCTATCCTATCTGATATGGAGGTCCAAGCAAGTTAACAGAAAAATTTGGTACTACACATACTTTTGCACTGTGGAAGCATCTTCAAGAGTAATGATCACCCTCATGCAGAGAAACTTATCTAAGACCTGTGTATTACTGAGAGGGCAGAGTATGTTTTAACTTGTACATGCTGTTTGAGTCCTCACTGCTACACTGGGATTAATTCCTCTGTACAGAAAACATTCCTCAGATACAAATTATATGATAATCTGACACAAAATAGAGCTGACAAATGAACTGACTTGGTTAAAGTGAATTAAAAATTGTGATGGATCTTTGATGAACACTTAGTGAACACTGTGGGCCAGATTCTGTCCTTATTCTGTACAATAAATGTTTGGTAATGGAGCAAAATAAAAGTGACATATCTTCACTTTAACAGGAAACCAGAATGAGGGGAAACACATTCTCAAAGTGGGGATACACTAGTGCAAAAATGGAGGAACCTAACAATAAAACAGCTCCATGAAATCTGAAAATTCAGAAAATACTTTTTCATAGAAATGCATCCCCACTGTATACGTCATTATGCCCTCGGGAGTTGCTTGTATGTATCATCTGCATAGAACAGAGTGAATTCATCTTTGGAGTATTTTGCTGCTAACTGGGAAATCAACAAAGTGTTCATAAAGAGAAGCTACTAAACGCATTTCTGATTCCCAGGGGGAAGCATTTCTGGTGGCAGCAGGCCTGACTAGCTCTATTTTCTACCTTGTCAGACGTTCAGCTAAAAGTGAACTGAAAACTTTGTGCTAGGAGCTAATGACTGGTATGTGGGAAAGGAGCAACGAGATTATGTTCCTTTTCATCCTTGGTTCAGATCTGTTCCACAGGGCTGTTGGTCAAAAGTCTTTTCCCATCCAAACGCATCTGGAGTTAAGCCAGGATACGGGAGACTCATTACAGCTTGTAGAGATGGGTTGCTGCCTACACCACATCCTCACTTGAATTTGTGCCGTTGATTCGAGCGTAGGGAGTGCTATGTCCTCTCCAGGTTTGCTTGATGCAATTGGGATGTTTAAGCAAATATACCTTAAGTGAGAGCAGCCATACGGAACAGTGGGACTTGCAGTGAGACCATGCCCAGTAGAGCTGTCTCTGCATCCCGGCTCCATCCCTAGGTCCATCCTCGGCAGGATAAAGCTTTAGCCCAGCAGCAAGCCATTTCCTTCCAGCTTGAAGCCTTACTTGAGTTCTTGAAAAGCATACGCGGATGGCGATCAGGCCACCACTCTGACCGTGCTTAAGCCTGTTGTGCAGAGAAGACCATGGTCGCGGCACTGCAGTGTAGCAGCATCATGCTGCAAGTTGGGCTGCCTGTGGCACTACTGTCCCCCGTGCACCAGGTCTGTGGGAAAACAGATCTACCAGCACCTTCAAGCAGGGAAAGGTCCCTTACTGGTGTGTGTGAGTCAGAAGGGGAGGCAGTACACAGTGGTTTGAAGTTGTTTGTGTTCACTGTATTATAACAAACTCTGAGGCAATAATTGCTTCCCTGAGGTAATATCAACTGCGCTAACAGCATGAGAAATTTGATCTGCCCGTTTCCTGGTTTTGGCCGCAGCTCGTGAAATCACAACTATCAAATGCAGAGCCTGGATGAAAGAGACATTCTCCTCTATCTACAGAGCTATTTTTGTTTCTTCATAGCTTATAAATAAAATAATCTTTGAGACTGGAACTTCTCAGGAGGGTTGTGGTTTTTTTTCCAAGCAAATGGCAAGTGCCTCTAGAGCACTTGGGGAGATGGGGGAAGTCAAAATCATTTTTGAGTCGCAACTGTGTTTTTTGAAATGTTTAAAACCGAAAAATTTTTCCTAGAAAACCAGATACACATATACTCTGAGTTTGATCCTCTCCCTGGAGAAGCATTCATAGCTTCAGTGATTTCCATGGAGTTATGTCAAATTACAGGAGCTGGATATTTGCTCCAGGCCATTTTGCAATCACAAACAGCAGCAACGTGATAAAGATCTCAGCATATTTTTGAAAGGAAGGCAAATGTCACTGATAGACTGGTTGCAAAAATGTCATTCGTTAATAAAAGGGTCACGAGCGACTGAAAGGGATACAAATGAAATATTTCACCTGTTTGGAGCTTCATTTTGCAGTCCCTTTAATTGTATTTATCAACCCCATTTTCCTGATTTTTTCAAAGGTCTGACTTCCTGCGATTTAAGGTCTGCATTTGGGAAGCTCGGGTTAAAGAGAGACCTCCTTTTCAGTCTCTAAGCCTGGGTACACACTGGAGAGGCGAGGACTACTGTTGCAAGATAAGAGGGAAACTGAGATTTGAAACCAAAGACTCTGACTGAAAGAGCAGGCTATGTAAAAAGCAGGTGTAAGTACAGGCAGTGGCACTGGTGTTATATGAAGTAGCAAGCGCTGGTTAGGTAATTACAGATGGCGTTTTGAAGCCGCGCGCACTTACTGTGTGAGCATGTAGAGACTAAAAGCATGAAGTGTGACCTAATCCAGAACATGACAGCATCCTTGAAAAGAAGCTCCAAAGAAAATTAAGGCAAAAAGAGATGTAATCTCATAGCATCAAGCATGAAATGACTGAATACTTGACTTCCTCAATCACTCCTACCTTAGGCAATGAAAACAACCTTATACTCCAGGGTGAGAAGGAAAATTTATGAGAATTAATTACGGAAACCGATCACGGTGTTTTATTTGTCCACAGTCTGCAGGAATGTCTCTGAATCCAGAAGAGTCTTTTTTTTTTTTTTTTTTTTTGTTCCAAACATGAACAAAGACGGCTTACTGAATTAGAGTGGAAACTTTAAGTCTGGTTTTCCAAGAAGAAGAGCTGTAGCATAAGCAAGAACACAGTCCTATTTAGGGGTCACAAAAACTGTCTAATCCCCAGATTTGTGCAGCAACAGAGGTGAAGATCTCCAGTTCTTGCACAACACATAATCCAAAATGGAATTAAATTCTAAATCAATTACAAACCACCTAAGTTCTACTATGTAGCTTTTTCCCCCCTCTTCCACCAAACTGATGTGAGCAAGTATGAATGGATAGTACTAGAATCAACTAATCATAGGGATAACCTCAAAGTATTTGTACAGTTGTTCCTGTTCCCTCTCTGACCTGCTCTGCTTTATGTCAGTGTCTGCTTTAAGGGGTAGGAATTGTCTTTCTCTACGGTGGTTTATGTAGTGTCACAAACGTTGATATTGATCTCTTGCAGCAAGGGTTTCTGTTTGATCTCACCAGTATAAGAGCGTGTATGTTATTTTCATCAGGGCCTTTCCAGTCACTTGATTCATTAGTTTTGCACAAAGCAGGATTGTAACCGGGCAGCGAGGAAGGGGAAGTTGTATGTGCAGAATAAGATTTAGCAATTCCTATATATCCTGTAAGACAGGCCCTATTTTGAGGTTGGCTTGTTATGTTTGGTCTTCCTTCAAAAAATAAATAAAATCTCCCTGAAGCAGAAAGCAATGGCATCTATTTTTCCCATCCACTGCTTGCAAAATCTTTATTAAATAAACTTACCTTTTACCTTCTCCCTCTCAACTTCTCCACTAGTTCTGTGACCTTGTTCTGAGCGTAAATGGCCTTCCTCTGGCCAGTCAGAGATAACAAATGTCCTTGACAAAATGCTACATTTTCATTTTTCACAATAGAGCTGCTATCCCACTGGTTGCTTAAAAAGAAAAATTAATGTTTTGTCTGTGGGAGCAATTTAAGCCGAGATAAACTGCGGGTATTACCCTCTCAGAAATCATTCCACGCTGACATTATAACCTTGTTCAGTTGATGCATCTGGTGGTGTATGAGCTCTCCCATAGCAGTATCCACAGAAATGGTTTAGTTTTGGATCATGCAGTAGGATTATGAATCTGTAACACTACCACTGTAGCAGGTGGGTATTCTCTTGGGGGCTTTGACTAATTTGTCATTTGCATTCTTGTAAGGAGGAAAATCCTTAGATATGTAAATCAAAGGTGTTAGTAGGAAGCAACTCTCATCATCTGCAGGAAGCAGGAAAAAAGTAAAAGTCCCAGTGGTCTTGCATCACATTGTCTGCCTCATAGGATCAGTTGAGCGTTATTATTGGGTCATAGTTACTCCCCAGCTGTTTGACAACCTGTGGCTGTGAATTTAGGTGTGCAGTCCCATAGAAAGTCTCCTGTGGAGGAGATGTTGAGGGAGACTAAGGGTAGGGTTTGATTTCAGAAACCGAAGTTCAACATGCCTGCTTGTTCCTGTTTACATGTGAATGAAGGGTCTGCGCTCTTCATGTCCAGCCAGGGCTCTATGAAGTTGCTTAAACAGTCACCTGGTGTCACCTGAGATGTGCTGCCTGAGACAGCCACAGGGGGCTGGCTGGTGTGAGACAGTACCTGTCAAAGACCCATGCTTTTTTACATGGCAGCCAGAGCCATGTAAGGTACTACAGGGAATTTCAAAGGTCGCTTCATACCTGCATTCAGCCAACTGGATGGAGGCCTAAGTGTCTCCTCTGCTCCTTATGCAGACAGCCAAGCAGCAAGCACAGCCCAGAAAGTAAATGGCACCAGTCGCTGAAGAACTGAGTGAACGGCACTAGTTCTCCCAATCCAAACATTTTCCAAGGCAGAAATTTCTCTGGCATAAATTTATTGCCTCCCTGCGACTGCCCCAAAGTGGAGTAGAAACAGTGCATCTCTGGTGCCCTTCTCTTTTCCTGCCTTCCTACACTTTTAGATCTTCTCTGACACAGACAAGTAATGTTTGAAGTTGTGTGGGCAGAGAGAGTCCAGCTCAAGAAAACAATTCAATATCCTGGGACGCTGAATTGTGACAACTGACCAACGTATTTGCTTCTTAGTTCCTGTCCTTGTTTCTCTTTGCCTTTCTCAGATATTCTTTTCGATATCATCGGAGGCTGTATTTAAGTAGCAAAGACATTTTTGACATTATTCAGGAGGAACAGCACCATTATTCTAGTGCTTTATAGCCCACAAGTGCTTCAGAACTTAAAGGCATGATTGTTTGCTGTGCAACAGGTCCCTGGTGTTTAATCTCCCAAGTAAATATGTGACTCATTCATCCTACAACAGTGTGGGACCATAAATATCAGACGTTTAATCGCTCAACAGAATGCCATGTTCATGTGTGGTTGATGAATGCAAGTCTCTAGATAGTAAACACTCAGGCCTAAAACAACCCAAGCCTGCAACCAAGAATAAAAAGCTTTGCTGTTTTGTAGAATTTCGTGTTACAAGGTAGACCTTGTAGTCAGTAGATCAAGGGTAGTCCCTGCTGAGAATTATGCTATCTAACTTTAATAACAAAAATACAGAACAAGTATTAACTCAGTTTTGTTGTTCTTCCTGTCTTAGGATCCTTTTAAGGCCAAAAATATGTTCATTGTGTCACGAACTGTTTCCAGTCAAAATATGCTTGACAGATTCTAATTAATACATTCAAAGGGACAGTTTTAGTACAGTTTCCCACAGACACTTCTGTAGCATTTGTGTTTCAAGGGGGCAATAAAGCCACAGGGAGGTTTTGCACTATAATAACACTTGGCTGTTTATCTGGGCTCAAGGTTACTTGGGTGTTATATATTCTTTCCTGGTGGAGGAGAATGAATGTAAGAAGAAAAATAGCAAGCATCTTTCAGGTAGGGGCCTGCGTCATCCTGTAGATTTTGTAGCAAAACAAATTCAGTGGTCTTAGCCCTAGCAGAGCTAGAAAGAGCTCAAGGACACATACACGCTCCTTTGCATTCATGTAGTTTCCACTTAAACTATTTGTTGCTGTGGTGCAAGTCAAACACAGCATAGAGATACCATTACAGAAGTACCACTAGGGACTCCAGCATTACAGGTACGTTGACAACTGCACTTAAAGCAACAGTAAAACCCTGCTCGTTCACGAATTAACGGTAACTTTGGAAACCAAATTCTAACAGAATAGCTCTTCAGGGGACAATCTGGAGGAGGAAAAGCATTTTCATTTGGCTTTGACGATCTCGCTTGTTTTCTTGGCCCCTTTTTTGCTAACAACCACTTCAAACCTAGCACTTACAGAGTACGCTTGCACTCTAGTACAAGTCTCAGGATACACGGCACATTTCAAACTTTTAATCACAGCCACTAATCATTGTTCTTCATAACCTAATTTAGTTCTGCAAACAAGACGATTAAAATGTCAAGCTTCATCAGCTGCACTGATTTTTACAGAGCCGCCTCACACTTGGCTACAGCCTTGACTGGGATGTCTCCCTACAGGCTCTGCTCTCCTCTTGCCCTATTCAGATACCAGGACCACTCTTCAGAAGCAGAAACTCTCAGACTGAAAGATTTCATTAGTTGCATGCGATCCCTGGTGGCATCCAGAGGGTGCAACAGGAATAGGAGTAATCTTCCAGCAAACCCTTAAGCTCTGCTTCTCGAGAAAATACAGTTCTCTAGTGTAGGATGTGCCAGCCCTCCACTCCCACTAGTAGCAGCAAGGCAGCTTCTCCCTGTGATGAATTTCCTGCAGCGCAACAACTTTTTGAGCTTCAGTTTCTAACTAGAGTATATACTTTAATGAGAACTGAAGCCCATAGCAGGAGAAACAACAACAAGCAAGATCGACAGAGAGTTCAGCCTCTTCAAACCTTCTTACCTGTGAAGAGAAATGGCCACTTGTGCCTTAGTACTTTGGTTCCAGAGTCAGTGGTGTTGAACGGGTATGTTAGACAGGTCTAGGGTCTAACATGAAAACTACCATAACAAAATTATACTGCACAATAACTCATCCCCATTCCTAACTACTGCGCTCATCCTCATCATCATTCCTAAGCACAGAGTGCTTCAGCTGTACCTTAACCAAAAATTGAGCTTTAAAAAATTCAGAGGGCACTACAGACAATTAGAGTTCACACCAGAATCTACACAGTGTGGGATAAAAACTAAGTACAGATGAGAAGTAAGAGAGAACATGTAATTATGAAGGGAAAGCTGAAACCTAGTCACTTCCTCCTGTTTCTCTAATGTTACAATGCAAGAACATCACTCTCTGGAAAGATGAATAGCTTATAGATACAGTTTAGAGCAAAATAAGAGGAAATAATACTCCAAACAGCAGCTGTTTAACCTGTGCATTGTACATCCAGAAAAGATCCTTGTATCATTTTCATTGTCAAAATGTCGAAACAGGTTATGGTCTTCAATAAATATCTCTAATTATAGGTGGTAGGATATCAGAGGGCTTTATGAAAGAGTAATGATTTAGACCTTTAGAGGAGCACTGCCAGGCCTGAGGTCTGTTTTATCATGGATATAAATGCTGGGTTTACACTACCAGGAACGTCTAATCGATGACTAACCAGAAGACTCTGAGTCCACAGCATAAAAAATAACCCTGAGGTCTACATTGATGGGTAGTCGGGAATGTTAAGCGCTAGAAGGCAGTAATCAAGCATGCCAGAATTGACAAGATCAAGTAAGATTTACAAGATCAAGACAAGATTTACTCCTAACCTGACTCGTAAAGAGACTGGATAGTATATGCATCCTAATCTGGAAATGTCTTTGAGCATACTTCATCTGGAAATCAAACTGGGCATCTTATGGTAGCACACTTTCATGGAATACTAACTCTCTCCAAGTTGAGAGCCACCTTGTGAACCTCACCAGTTCTTATACCTCCACCCCAGACGGCCCCCAAAATTCTTGTTCAGTTAAAAAACACTAACAGCAGGAGATTTTTTTTTGGCAACACTTTCTTTTTACTTTCAATTCAAGCCAGTGTTACTGGACCAAATCTTCAGCTGGTATAAATCAGCGTGATTCTGTGGGTTTCACTGAACCTGAGATGAAGCTCAAACTTGTCTCTTAGCTTCAGTTGTACTCTTCTGGTCTGCACAGAGGGTTTGCCCTGCTGCTCAATATAGTTCACGCAGGTCACGGTTCACTGACTGCTTTCCCTTTGCTTAGAGGCAGTGAGACTTCTGACCTGCACTCCTCAGGGCTTTTACAACCCAGGAAGGAGGCAGCCAGAATGGTCACTCTCTCCTTGTCACCTCTTGGTAGACAACAGGAGCATGGAGTGTGCTCAGACCGCTCTCTAATTGCATCACTGTACTTCTGGGACTCAGACAGAGTCGGGAAGAAAACTACTCAAGTTACCTTTGAATATCTGGTATGATTCTACACTTGAGGTTTTTTAGATCCGACACGTTATTAAGATGCTCATGAGACCAGGATTGTCAGCAATGAGGAATGAGCCAGGGAAGCCAGCTTGTCAATGTGGGAACCCTCTTGTTGTCTGAGCAATTTCAGCTCTGTTGCATAAAACTCTAGCAAAATCTTCAGCTTTCCTGTGTAGTCCAGCCACCTGGACTGTAGTCATACTAAGTGCATATTTTCTCTGGCGTCTTAGATCAGTGTCCTTGCAACTCACAGCTTAAAAAACCAAGAGTCAGCTTGGGACTTAGTGACCATTTAATTGTACGTGCTCCCTATTCTATGTTATCCATATGCAAAAATATGAACAGTGTATGTGACTCCAATTTCGATAAAATATATATATATAACTAAATGTACATCATAAAGAAATGTGTAAGTAAATTTTAAGGTAAGGGAAAAATTCAGAAAAAGATACTTGCAACTTCTAGATAGATCACTGCAGGCACAGAATTATGATACTACTGGTTTTCCCCTGACTGCACTCCAAATTTTTGGCTTACCCTTGCTGTCATACAGCTTGTATTGTTTGTTGCTTTAGGTGAATGCTAATGCTAAAAAGAGAGTAATTTGATGGCAAATTGAAGGAACATTTAATCTAATCAATGTCCGCTTTGAACTTCTGCAATGCTATGAAAGCTCGTCAAATTACTGTGTTTACACAGTGCAGCTGCTATTCATGAGCTGGCACATTGTACATTATTCAGTGCTGCATGTAGGTGCCAGCAGAGCTCAGGACTGTGGCGGCATGTGCAGAAACGTCTTGATGCTTTGCTGCAACCTATGTCTGGTGACACTAGTAATATGGAAATCTTAAGAGAACCTTTTGCGAGGAAAGTTCAGTATTTTTCTCCTGGTCTCATTCAAAACCAACAAGAACAGAAGCACATGAAAAAGTAATGGAAAAAGTAAGTTAACTGAATTATTTCAAACTTCAAAAGAAGTGCTGAGCAATTTCACTTTACAGGGACGCTTCAAGTAACAGAAACAAATAAACAGATTAATCTGGATGAAATCAAGATGGTATTCAAATTAAATCTGAGCACTGTTTTTCCTCATAGAATTATACTTAGTGAATGTAATATACTTTATGTTTTATGAAAAAAAAATATAGGCAATAAAGTCTTAACTTTACAGAAAAATTTCAGCCTACACAGGAAAATGTCACATAGTAGTGTTACCTGATGGAATCCAGAACTGGGGATTTCTTTCTGTGTCAACAGTGCAGGGTGGCTCTCAGCAAGTTACACCGTATCCGTGTACCTTGTGTTTATCATAAAGCAGTAAAATATGTTCTTCTAATGAAGAACTCATCTTGCAGAACTGTGGATAAAAAAAAAAGAATTGTGTAAGAGCTAATACCAAATATTTATATTAACTTGCTTACATAGCTGAAAACATCACATAGATAGAAGCTACATGCAAGTGTGTAATTGGGAAGCATTAACTGGAAAACAGGAAACATCAATTGCTTGTCAACAATAAATTGGCAGGACTGGCAAAATATTTTGAAGGCTGTTAGAGACACACACAGGATTTAGGAACCCAAAGTTTAGCTCATCTAAACCCAAGGTAATAGCTGAAGAAAGGTAATACAGTCACTAGGTGAGAAATCTGGAAAAGAGTAATGCCAAAAGTGATCTGGAAGCTGCACTGAATTACAAACAAATCAAAAGTTGTAACATCATACGATTGTAAAGAACAGCAGCATGTGCTTGGGTTATGTGCGTGAAAGTTTGTATCAGTGTACAAAGAACGTAACAAAAATCTTAGGTGTAAAAGCTGTTTCAGTACCTGAAACATAAATACATCTATGCCCGGCTTTCTTGTATTAATTTTATGGCATGCTTTAGGCAAAATGGGTATAGTGGAGGAAACGGGAGAATAAGCAACAAAAAAAGGGCAGGAGCTCAGTGGGTGAATATGTAACTAAAAAAAATTAAAGGATATGAATAATCAGGAAGGCAGCAATACTGTGAAAAACCTAAAACTTCTCCTTAAGCCTTATTCTTGCAAAAATGTATTTTTATAAAGAGGACACACCAAGAAGGTTGGGTTTTTTTAGGTTTGGGGGTTTTTTTGGGTTTTTTTGAGTATTCTAAACGCCCCTATGTTGTTTGCGGAAACCAAGTAAAAGAATGCAAAGCAAATATGCTATAAACTAATAACTAGTGTTTATTCAATTACTGTTTGGTACAAACAAGCAGACTGTTTTAATATCAGTTTGTAAACATCTCCTTACCCAAAGTGCATTTTCAGTTGAACATAATCTACATGCAAGTCATTTGAAAAAAAGCACATGCAAAACCCAGGCTAAAATTCAAAGGAAAAAGCCCTTAAAAGCGCAATAAGAAGGGGTGAAAAAGGATGAAGAAAAGCAAAGAAAAAATAAAAGTAGTTGTTCAAACTTTTTACTTGATAAACAACCTTGGAAAACTGTCAGCCACAGAAAGGCAAAAAAGAAAAATATCTACTTATCTTGCATACACTCACTTGTGGATTGGCAAATGGAAGATTTTAAACAAGGCTGTCTGCCAAGAAGAGGAGAAGCGGAAGTCCCAGCTGTAATTAAATAGATTGACTCCTCTTCCTCTAGAAGCAGCAGAGCAAGAACTCCTCTTTGATGTCTCTCAAAACGTCCCCCTTTCTGTGACTTGCAGCAAAGACCACCTGGCTCAAGGCAGGCTGAATTAGGAACAGTGGGAGGACTGGAGATTTTTGGGGACTTTCAGCCTTTTCATTCAGGTGTTTGCAGGAGGAGGTCAAGGAACTATTTGGGGAAAGGAGGATTGCCCCAGCTGAGTCCCCCTTCCTTCTGGCCAAGGGAGTTTCCAGCTTGCCACAGCAGTTGCCCTCAGCTGCCTCCCCTCCTCTGCCAAGAGACAGGTGCTTACAACGCAGATTGCTGGGCTTTCTCCTATGAGGGAAGTTAAAACAGAGGGGAATGTGCTTTTCAAATACAGCGGTTATTAGCTTTGACAAATAAGCCATACAAACTGTAGATCCCAGTTAGGTGTCCCCCTCAGCAGATCCACTCCCTGGGACAGCTAGACTATGCATGAAACTGAGGAGGTTCATCCTTTACTGAAACATCTTACTCTTCTCAAGCCAGTTTTCAGGTTTCTGAGTTTTTTCTAGCCCAGCAGATATTGGTTGAGCAACCATTCAGCTTTCCCAATAGGATAAGCCAAGGATGAAGAATTTCTAGGATACGATGCGGTCCCTTACATAAGGGCAAATCAGCTGAGCAGTGCCTTGTTTTTACAGCTTCCCTTCAGGTACACTTTTCCCTTACTCTGTCCTCTCTCCTGAAGTGCACACCCCCAGAAGCTAGTGCCACGCCAGCTCCTCAGATCCCCAGGGGAAGCTGCCCTTGAAGGTGCCCGTTCCCACCTGGCTGGACTGGCCAGCTGCTCCGCTGGGGGGGCTGCAGGGGTGGCGGGTTTGTCCCACAGCTCAAGAGGCAGCATCTCGTGGGAGGAATCCAGGCGCTTCTTTCCGATCTACCTTGTTTTGGAAATCTTCCGAATGTTATTAGATTCTGCAAGACCTGACCTTTAAAAGTCAGGGGGGCAATTAACCAATCTGGCCTGCTCCGCATCAGCAGCTCACGCTAGCCTAGGAGAGGCAGGAACCAGACAGTTCACTTCTGACTAATGTTATTACAGAGGAACAGGAGGTGGACCCAGACGCTCTAATTAAACTGCAGCGGGTCTGCTCGGCAGGCTGTTATGATTGAGTGCAAAGCAGAGATGCCGTGTAAAGCACGCTCGAATTCCTGGGCTCCATCTAATTGCGTGACATCACCATTTTTGTGTTGATTTGCTGGCAGTAGCCTGTCGTCCAGCTGGCCAAAGAAAGGGAAGGTATCCAGAGAAAGGGGGATCCTCCGCTACCAATGCTCTGGTCTGGAGGCCTCTGTACTAACCCACTTTGTCAAAACTAGTGCATAAAAGCATGGCTAGAATGCAAGGAAAGGCAGTGCGGCCAGGAGATTGCCTTCATTATCTGGGTGGGTGACTCTGCTCTGCTTTCATGTATATGTCAGAAATAGCCCTGCGTATAAAAGTGCCCCTGAAGATCAGAGGAGTCATTTGCTCAAGTCGGACTCAGCGTTTCCTTGGTGTACGTGAAGATCCAGGCTCTAGAGCTTCTGGCCAGTGCTAAATGGTCACTCTTCTCTCTCCCTGTCCCATCTACTTTAGATATGGACTTAAATGGCAAAATAGAAGTTCTGCAGAAAGGTGAATCTTGCGGCTCTCCTGGGCTTTTTTTCCTTTTTCTGGTTATGTCAGCGGGCTTGAATTGTGGACTGCGTTTGTCTGTGTCAGTGTTTGCTGTCCTTTCCACTGGGGATCCACTGACATTTCCTCTTTCTCTCACTTCATCCTGCTCACAGTGAATTGCCTCTGGCTCTGTGCAGCCCTTTTCTGTTAACACACAGAAAACCTCAGGCTTAAGATAAAATACTTTGTACTTGGATCAAATGTGTCAAGCCTGAATTCGGCTTTTAATTAGGCTGGTAATCTACCCACTCTGCAGTACAAACGTTAAGTCAAACCTGGTCATTTGGTGCTGATTGTTTTGGCCCCTTGTTTCTCTCATCTCTTACTCACAGCAGATGAGTTTTCTCAACAGCTCACTGTGGAAGAACCACAGGCCCTCTGTTTACTCGCAGAGAGCCTCGGGCTGTCCCTAACCTTCCTACCATATGCCAAAATGACCCAGCATACTGAAGGAACTCAAATATTATTAACGTTATCGGAAGCTGAGTATGTCATGGGAAAAAACCAGGGAGGATGTTCTTAAATGTGGCATTAGTTTCCTGCAACTCCTTTCCCAAGGGAGAGAGATTATAATCCAATGCAGGAGCCTAATCTACCAACTAGAGAAACAGCTTGGCTAAAGCCAGCTGTTGAGACGAGGTCCCTGACACAGTTTAGATCTTAGCCTAAACCTCTACGTTTTCTTGCATTTAGCTGATTGTGCAAATGAACAACATTACATTTCGTGCCTATTAAGTAAGCTGGGTGCAAGAGCCTGGGACTGATTTATTTAGGTTTAAGAACCTAATGCAAAATCATTTTAAGGTTTCTAATAATTTCTCAGCTAAGCCTCTGAATTGCCTTGTACTTGTCTTTCTCTGTTTGAGTACTGCTGGTAGAATTTGCAGCTGAAAAATATACTTCTTTGATTTGCAGAAAAACATTGCTTGTTAGCATGATAACCTCTGAGGAAACAAAAAACTCTTATCATCACTTGTGTACTTGCTCCCGATTTATGTCTGTAGTTTTTTGCCTCTACTTTGCTTTGCCATATACCATAGTAACGTTCGCCCAGTTCCATATTAATGCACAAAATTTCTGATTATTTTAAAAGAGAAGTTATAGGAATAATTAGATATATTGTTGATATAACCTATAATAAAAGTCTGAACTGGCATAGGTGCATTAGTACTTGCAAAGCTAGTAGCGGTTGTACCTCTTCTTGGAAATAATGAAAATGACAGAAATTGCAGGTTATAAACAGGCACTGAGGGCCAAAATTTTAAAGATAAGTATGTCCCTAGAGCTACAAATAAGTGCCAGGAAGCTTGGTACTTCTGTAAAATCTGATTAGGCCCCTATTCGCATCTCAAGAGCTTAAATATACTTATGTATATAGTAAATTAGAACTTTCAACAGAGGCTGATGTTGGATCTGGGCCTTTGAAAAAAAACTAACCTCACTGAAGTGACTGGGAAATCTTTCAAATGCCTTTTAAAGATTTCCCAATTTTTTAAGTTGGGGTCATCCAAAATTTTGACAACCATAGACCAAATGATATAAGAATTTGCTCAGATTGGGCTTTTGGAGACAAATACACTTTATGATCTTGTAGAGCAGTGGAAAAATCTTTTTGCCAGGACTAGGTGGAAAAGACCCATGGGCCATCAGCTGTGCAGTCATGCACCAAGTTTATGGTGTGACTAGTTACTCATTAACCCTCTTTTTTATGATACTTGCTATTTTCCTGAACAAAGGAAGAAAAACCCTCATACTTAGTGCAATTCAAGTCTTATTGGAGAGAAGCATAAGAAAGTTTATCTACTACATGATCTTTTCAAATGGAATTAAAGTGAATTTAATTCGGCTTAAATCATAGACTTGTCCTCTGTGTTGGCAGATCACAATTTATTTGCCTATGTTTCAGAATCAAGACTCATAAGAACCTAATCCAAAATCATTTGAAGGTTTCTAATAATTTCTCAGCTAAGCCTCTGAATTGCCTTGTGCTTGTCTTTCTCTGTTTGAGCACTGCTGGTAGAATCAAGACTGGTGGGAAATGTGGCTGATGCTATTTGGATGGGTAAGAGGAAAGACAGGATATGGGAACATTATTACTAAGAACTAGTTCAAAACGTAGTTAGCTGAAAAGCTACCATGTTTTTTTCTCTTAAGGTCTTTCTAGTGGGAAAAAAAAAAAAAATTCCTTCCTAAAAGGGCAGGAAAAGAAAGATAGAACGATCAAGCAGATGGATGGGGAAACCTGCAATGAAATTTTACCTAAATTTGAAGTATTTCAGGTTACCTTTCAGAAAATGGGAGGTGGGGATTGGAGGGGCAGTAGCGTAAAAAGGCACATTTTCATCATTCAGTAAAATTTCTACCAACAAGGGCAATGTATGATAGTTGTAATGATATTAATTTTTCTCTGCATACTTCCTCAACTTCTCTTATATAAATTTAACTACGCTGTTGCCCTCTCAGACCTATGACTGTACTAAACCAGTGTTTTTACCATGACCCCTTTGGCACACAACCCTGCCATACCTCTTTGGATTCATTAGTCGCCTGTTGTGGTTTACGGTGCATCCATCTGCCGTTCATTAAGCCACTCTGGTCACAGCTAGTGGTAAGCTAGCTCAGGTCTGGTGGAGCAAGACCATAATGAAGCAACAGCTGAGCCTAATCCTAGCTAGCAGTTATTGTCCGTGTTTCATTAGCTATGTGTTTATGGACCTCTGTGGGATGTTATTTTCCTTCTCTGTTAGGCTACGTGCTTTCTTTAGTAATTAGCGTAGCTTGAAGAAAGGTCTGCTGGAATAAATAGATGACACCTTTGGTTTAGTGAGAATGGCACAAAGAGACAGGTCAGCACTTGGAGTGATGCCTTCAACCAAAACCGGGCACTTGTAAAGTAAGCACTTCCTAGGGACTAACCCTACCAATACCTTCTACAGCAAGTGCCTGATCCACCAGCATTAACTGGTGAGCAGCTGCAGTACCCCCTGCCTGCACCATCTAGACACTTGTGGAAGCCCCAGGCAAGCAGGTGAACAATTAAATAGGGAGAAAAAGTACCCAGCCCATTTTCAAGGAGTTCCCTGCCCAAACACTCAGAATTTGGCCAAACAATCCTTTTCCCAATGATGTTTGAAGTTGATTTAATTTAACCAGCTTTAGTTAGAGAAAGACGAGGAGTAAGGCTATCCACATAAGAGCTGTTGAGAAATAGCAGTTGTACTTTAATTTACATTCGAGATGATTTTCATGGGCACAGACAAGCTTTCCAGAGCCATGAATAGCAAAGCAAACACTCAGCTCTTAAGATCAGTATCTAGTTTGCAAGAACCCTTACAGAGCAGACATTGGAGAGATGAGAAGCTCTGTCTTTAGGATACCTCTCTACCATGCAGGAATTTAGCCTAAGCCTCCTTGTTTCCAGCTATTGCAGGCACTGGGATGTCTTAACTTCTTTCTTGCAGGAGTAGGGCTGCTACTCTTATCAATTTGAGAACATTGCTTATCTCACCTAAACAACTCCCCAGAGGGATGAGCATCAGCCTACAGAAAGAAAGGCAAAGCTGTTGATGATTTCAGTGGGTTGTGCCTCAGGCTCCATTCACGGATGAAAGAATTCAGTACAAAAGTCATCCCCGAAATATATAGCTAGGGTGAGCAATGGCAGGGCACTTCCCAGCTGTTGTGCAATTTAACAGCCCAATCAAAAATAGCCTCCTGATGCATGTTCCTGTAGGAGTAATTTCACTGGCAAGTGAGTTTTCTGCCTTTTCATTGTCAGCTTTATTTCCAGGAATGTTTTTCTCTTTTCCAGCCAATGCTTTCTGTCACAGTGGCTTATCTGACAATAGGTAGCAATGAGCCTGCTGCTTCTCTGCTTTCCCAAACACACAGTCCTGGCCTTCTTATCTCCTCTATCAATGAGTGATGTTTCTAGTTTAAATGAGAGCATAATGTGTGCTCCTTTTTTAATCAGACCATGCTCATTCCTTTAGAGCGGTGAATTATTCATCTCTTCTTACCACTCGTGCTTCTTTTCTCTGGGCTTAACTCTGAAGCATGAGAGGGAAGGGAATTCAGAGAATGGGGAGGAATAACAAAATTCCTCCTCCAGCTCTGACCTGGGTAACAGCGGGAAGAGCAGTAATCGCTGCCAGCAGTAATCACCCAGGAGCGTGACAGAGCAATGCTGCTGGGGGGCAGGAGCAGGATCACTGTGGCTTTTATTGCCCTGCCCCGGGGCTCCGTGTCATTGGGGCTCTATCACATCTGCCCCAGGTGGATGGGCAGGAGGCGCCACAGCCCTCCCAGGTGCTGTCTAAATGGCAAGCCCACAGGGCAGGCCAATACCTGTAAGTGGCGCTTGAAGACCGTATCTTTTCTTCTACATGAAACCAAGAGGGGATCAGACTACATTTAAAACAACCCCTTGCTCCTGTAAGAAAGGTGAGCAAAGCTCTCAGCTTTGGCTGAAGTCAGCAGGAGCTGAAGAGTTCATCCCATCCTGCAGCAGAGCCATTTGTGAGACCACAAGGCTCATCTTTATCTCCTAGGGAGGCTATGCCAGATTGCATCAGGAGAGTTAAATTGCCAGCTAAATTTACCTTTTTTTTAAAAAAGCAGTAAGGAACCGATGGTTATAGAATATTCTTGCTGTCTATACACAGCTCATTGAAAATGCAGCCTTTAATAAACAATAAAATAAAATGAATGCTTTCCTTAAAGGCACATCTGTGAAAGCATTGTTTCAGCATCCAAATTAAAGCACTTTTTATGGTTCCAAAACAGTTCTGCTTTGTCAGCATCAGCCTATCTGCAGTGATAATCCCTTTATCCCAGCAGTAACACCCAGGTTCCAGATGAAACTGAGGAATGCGCACAGAAACTCAAGACCAAATTTTTTCAAAAGCTGCCTGGGGGCTGAAAGAGGAAGATAGGTCACACAAAAAATTTCTAGAAATGCCCTAGTGTACGTGAAACCACCAGGTGTAGGGTGTGTTCTCTCCAGCAGCAAAGCCAATTTAAGCATTCCCCACCTTTCCTACAAGACCACTTGTGCTCTGAGTTTGGACACTTTGGCTGTTGGAGGCCCTGCGCCTTTCTCAGGACCAGTGGAATGATCAGGGTTAACCAAAAAAAAAAACCAACCAAACAAAACCAACATCACCAAAACCAGTCTTGGGGAAAGAGCATCTTTTGCATCAGGATAATTTCATTAATTCCGCATAGAGCTCATCCCCACAAACACATGAAGCAGCACTGCTGGGTGGGTGAACTCGGAGAGCTGCAGACTGGGGGGTGACAACAAGAGACTTGGTTGGGAGAAATGGATGGGAGAACACTGGGGAAGGGCATCCCTAGAGACCCATGCCATTTAAATGCTTTTGAGCATCATGCTGGCTACCTCTCTGCCCTGCTGGGCTAGCTAATAGCTTTGAAAATGTAATCACTCATTATTCTGGGCAAAGCCAAACAAAAAGCATGTCGAAGCACGGAATGTAAACCATGCCTCAGACTGGCTCCCTGGCCACTGCAGCCGCCTTCATTATGAGTAATTGGAGGTTTTCTTCCTTGTCAAATCATAGATTCCCAGGGCCGCATTTCCTCATGGCTCATATGATGTCATCGTGAGCAGCTAAGCAAATTCAGATTGCTGCAGTCAATATATGGCACTCTGCAGGGCAGTAACAGGAAAAATAAATGTATATTGCTTTATTCAAATGCTGGCAGGGAAAATGGAATTGTTTATATTCTCTCTGCTGACTCTAAAAAGATCACGGGGTTAAACTGAGGAAGTGTTCTTAAAAAAAAAAAAAGCATTAAGAGAAAAAAACTCAGCAATGAGAGTTTTATCACTCTAGCCTGAGAAAAATACTAAAAGGTAATACATCATAATTGCAAACTTCCTTAGTCCTGAAGGATCTCTGGAAGGATCCACTGTGGAAGCATGTACCTACTAAACCTCACGATGGACGAGAGGATCTGAGCAGGGAAAGACGACACAATACACTTGCAAAACTGCCGTGGGATCTTTAACGTCCCCCTAGAGCAAACAGGAACTTAGTGTTTGCAGCCTCATGTAAAAGGAATGAAGAACATCCCATCACTAAGGTCACTTTAAACTGGATAAACCACTGAATGAGATAATGACTGGAAGACTCCCGAATATATGACTTATCATCTTTGCTATCTGCGTAATTTCTATGGACAAGAGAATTTCACACAGATAGCACCTCAGAATTTTTTGGGTGTAACTCATTATTCAGCATGAACAAATGTAGCAGAGCTTCCTCTTTTGGTGGACTGTTAACTAAGTATAGCTAATAAGCTAGCTGAGACCAGAAGAACTCTCCCTGTAGCTATTGCACTCTGAGGAGGCAGGGCCAGGTCTCCTGGCAGCTGGGACGAACATCATAAACTAAGTCATGTAAATCCTCCAAGTTTCAGACTTGAGATAAGTCAGAGGTTTTACAGCACCCGTCATCTACTACCGTGTTTTTTATTTTGTTTGAAGACATATGATGTGTATTAGCTGAATGCCCTTACGCATTGAAACTGAGAGCAGAAATTTACCATTTAAATTTAGATCGTGCTCTCCCCCTGCCACACACACACTAATTTTAAAAGTTTACTCTGAACAGTTCCCAGGATTGTGTGTCCAAATTCCAAGCAGAAGGCTAATAATAACCCCTGCGTTATTACAGGCACCAAATGAGTGCTCATGAAACTCTTAATTGCAGCCAGAGATAGGAGATGATAGTTGTTTATCAAAACAATGAATTAGTTTAAATTCATTTAATGCTGTCACTAGTACTGGGAGCCCAGCACACCACACTCTAGTGTACTGCTGGACCAGTTAGAGGTGTTTATCTTTGCCCATCGTAGTGTGCCATAGCTCTGATAGGAAATCATTACTTCCAGATTCTGGGATGAATTAATCTTCCTACTGAAAACAGTTGTATGGGATGAGCAGCGATGTGAGATCAGGCAGGTCACCAGTTAGGCTTCAGATTTAAACAGACTTTGGTCACTAGTGATTTATGAAAAGCTGCTCTCCACCCACACCTGCTCTTCCAGCCTGCTCCACAAAAGAAAAGTGATGCTGCAGGTGACGCTGTTAGATGCCAGTAGGTGGCTACCGGTCCCACCTCCATTAGGGTCAATTTTTTGCCCCTAGAAATGAGCATCTCTACAGCATGTTAGAAAACCTTTATTCAGAATGAGCATTCTTCTTCAGCTCATCATTTCTGCACTGTGCAACATACTCCTTTGTTCTGTGAGAAGGAAGCATGCGGTCCACAGCATTTAACTTACGTTTTACTTCAATTGTTGATCACAGCCTTTCTATCATTTACTTTTCTTGTTCTTTTGTGTTGTAGACCCTACTGTGGAAATGATACCTTTGACTCTTAAAGAGCTACTCTGCTCCCGCTGCTGTCTCTCTTAGTTCTCTGTGTGCAACGGCAAAGCTGTTTGCTGTAAAAAAAACCAAAAAAACAACTGCTGGTACAAACGAAAGTTCAAGATTCCAGGTGGCAAGCAAGTAACAGGAGCAGATGTCTTAACAACCAGAGAAAAGGAGGGAGAGTGATGGGGGGGGAGGGGGGAAGCATAGATAAACCATGAAAACAGTCATGGGGATATTTGCCACTACTTTCCATGAGATGCTAGAGGCAGTTGGGAGATTATACGTTATGTTCCTAGTAACTAGTCACACAAGCCTGGAAACCATTGTGGTTCATGTCACTGACTGATACATCTGTTCTCACATGCCTTTCTCCCTTCATTCTCCTGGGAACTTCTCCAGGTGTCTGGTTCAGGTACTTGGCAATGAGCCCGTCAGAAAGAAAACAATTCCTTATCTTCTGCCTTTAAAATTCCAGGTAGCCAAGGAGCTGCAATGCAAAATCAGCTAATAGCACAATTTGGAAAGAATGGGTTCCCATAAATGTTGTATTGTGCACTGTATTAAAAAGATGTAACATTTATCAATGCTTATGTCATCAGGCTTACAAAAAAAAAAAGGATCATGAAAAAACCATGAGTCAGTTTTCAATGTATTGCGTTCACCTAATTCTTCATTTCCCTGTGACACAGGCACCGTACAGGCACGCATCTATTGATTGATGAGCCACAAGTCAGTCAATAGGACTGGTATGAAGCTCCTTTGTCACAGAAAGCTGGAAATTGCACAGGACATACGATCTTTCAAGATTTTCCTGTATATCCTACTCCAGCTGGATTGTAATCACCATGTAGAGTTTTTCCAGGTTATCTGACATTTCCATGGAGCCAAACCCAGGGTGTGCACATAAGAGAAATGAAGTATACCACAGGAAAAGCCAGGGAACAGCTTGTTTTTCGTCTGATGCGAGCTGTAGTCTCATCTGATAAAGTATACAGGGACTTAAAATAAGACGAGAAAATTATTACAGTCAGGCTGAGGAGGAGAGAGTGATAGTCTGTTCAGACTCTGACCACACAGAAGCAGCCAGCACTGTCTACCAAAATGAAATAGGGAGCTCTGCATCCCTTTATATCACTGGGTTTGAGGCAAATGAGAGAAGAAGGTACACTTTATACCATTTCTAGTTACCATTTGTGCTGATCTGTACGGACTTAGTGAAGCAGTAGCACAGCAAGGCACTTTCACAGAGGTGCTTTTTGCCATCGTGAAGGTTACAAATACAGGCAGTGATCCAGCATTAATGCCAGTGGCCTTGCTCACAGTACGCTAACCATCCTCTCACTCAGGCTGACTCACCAGGGCCTGAGTAAAACCCTATTTTTAAGCATTTATAGTTACACCAAGTCTTCAGCCTAACATCAAAAGAGCATGCTGCGCCTTTTCCAAACGGGTTTGTCAGACCAGGACAGACCACGTGAAACAAAATGTCTTTTGCTCCTGGCAAGAACAGCAGTCAGTAGGATGGTGAAGTACCAGCCTGCCCCCCCAAACTACCAAGCACTAACCCTCGCATGAGGCAATTTAGTTGGCCGAGCCCCTTACCAGCAGCCACCCCCTTAGGCAGGGGTAAAGATTTATGGCCAGGTTGCTGCTGGCAGGCAGGATGCTCTTGCAGAACAGCTGGGCCTTGTAGACTAGTCCCTACCTTGAGCAAGGATTCACACAGAGCTGGCCTTTCACTTCGTTGGAAAAATTTCTTCATCTCCTTTGGGCATGAGACTGCGCTCCCTCCGCTGCTCCCAGGGAAAGGGGTCCGCTCTCCACTGGGAGAGGACCGCACTCTCCCAGAACACGTGGACCTTCTCTAATAAGGCAACTTCACTTCTCTCCCCTTTCTTCCAGTTCCACCTCTTCATCTCTTGCCTTCTGAGCATGGGAAGGGAGAGAGAGCAGGGATCAGAGCAGGAGCTCAAGGAGAGCCTTAAAAAAAAAAAAAAAAAAAAAAAAAAAAAAAAAAAAAAAAAAAAGAGGCAAACAAACCAACAACCAACCAAAACAAAACAAAAAAACCCCACATACCCACTCCTGCACTAGCCACTGCTTCCTTCCGTGCACACGCCTCCCTCTGCACTTGCAGGGAATGAGGCAGCAGCTCCACACTGCCCTAGGAGCAGCTCAAGGCATCTCCAAAACGGCCATTCAGCCCTTCCTTCCAGGAGTGCCACTCAGGTAACTCCCGTTGCCTGCTCCTTTAGCCAGGCTTAGCACCAGCAGAGCGAAATTAGCTTCAAAGTTGAGTAGCTGGTGGATGCTACGGCCAAGAAAGCGCATCTTTGCCATCTCCCCGTAACAGGGGCCTCTGGTTAAGAAACCCCCCACAACTTAGTCCCCCACTTTTCTCCAGTGCAAGACAAAATAACACTTTAGTGAATAAAAGACTGAAGTGGAGGCTCGAGTTGGTTGGTTTGTTTTAAATCTGCATTTCCTAAATTACAGGTTCTTTGAAAACAAATGGTGAGGTGTTCAGGCATTTCCTTTGAAAGACAAATCAAAAAAAGCTAGCCTTTCTGTTCAAAGTGCATTTTCCAACAAAAATTCATTCATACAAAAATGCTTTGACAGTAAGCAGAAAATCATTCTGCCATCTAAATATTAGAGAATTCCCTCCTTTATTTCCTTTCTTTCTTTTCCCTTTTTAAAGACTACAAACTAATTTGACCAAAAGAAGAGAGTGGGATGTTTTTTAAAGTCAACACTGTGAGAAATGTAAGGAAAAAAAAATACCAAAAAGCTACAGCCCCCTGGAAATTTTGTCATCTTGCCATTGTCTCAAAGTAGTACTGAATTTTTAAAGAAAAAAGCTTTCCACCCCTTCTTTCTTCTGAAAATATTTTCTTTTTTCTTTTTTTTTTTTTTGTCAATTTTTTCCTCCAAGAAATCAAACTTTCTTATTTTTCACCTTGAGTTGGGGGGGGTGGGGATTATGTCAAAGTTTTATGCTGAGAAACCTAGTCTACTTTACTTTGCCCAATGTCTTTCAAAACGGCGTGCAAACTCAATCCTTACCTGTGTCACTCATCTAAAAAAACACCAGTTATTTGTGTGATTTCATCCTTAAGACTTGCTCTACAGCCCCATCACAAATATACTCTCTCTCAGACACGCAAACATCTGGAGGTGTTAACCATTAACTATGTTTTGGAAAACCATGTGTGTTAGTAATAGCGCGCCAGAAAGTTTAGTCTTCACAAAGGGGCGACATAACAAGTTATACAACGAAGTCAAGAAAGGAGAAATGGTAGAAGTATGGGTATTACACACTACGTTCCTAAAATGATCAAAACCATTAGACGCACCAGTCTGATCATTTATCTTTTACAGGAGAGGAGACCTGTGAAATAAACAACCTTATATTGGAACAATATATTATGGAATGGGATAACATAATATAAATTAAGTCTCCTGCTTTTATTCCATATGCAGCAACCGTTGTAAAAAAAAAAAAAAATGCCTCCAAGCACTGACGGCAATAGGCAGAGTATTACTGCAAAAATCCTCCTGTTCAGTGGTGATGGGATGAGTGACTGCTGTACTGTGTATTTTGTGAAATTCACAGTAGACTATTCCAGATGAAAATACGGAGAGGTTCTTTTATTGTGAAATTACCACGCCAGAAGCAAGACAAGAAACACTTCCTGCCGTTAACATTAGGTTGTGGTTATGATCAAAGATTTTGACAAACGACTCCTGTAGTTTCCGTATTCAAGTGCTGAATAAGGATACTGCCCTTCATTCTGCTAACACGCCTGTGCCAAGGTTGCTTTCTCCCCAGTCCCCGATAGTGGCAAATTTGGCCTCTAACCTGGGAGCCAGACATCTCTGCATGTGAAGGGAGATACTGACAATTGCCTAACGCTGGACTCCATTTGTGCGAAAGCTGCAAGCCTACGAAAGCAGGACCGGGCATAGCTAGATGTTGCAGAAGAGCTGGAGCATCCACAAGACCCCGTGCCTGGGCAGGTAGCGCCCCTAAGCCTGGGCAGCCCACGCATGGTCTGGTTGGTGGGCAAGAGAGCAGGAACACACAGGGAGCAGAGCACAGGGTAAAAAGTCACCCTGGAAATAAGCGTGAACATAGGTAGCGCAGTTACCCTTGTACAAGTCAGGAAAAGGATGGCTTACCTTTCCGTTTCATGAGCGCCCGCAAGCATTAGTTTTATTGCACCGAAGTCAATGATTTCTCCCTTTATTTTCAGCGGTGGCAGAAGTAAACTTATGTGCATGCTCTGATAAAAGCACAAGCTATTCTTTACTTCATTCCTTTTACATTTGAAAGTACATTAGTGTTTTAGAAATACTTGAACACGGGATGTTGGTTGAGTCCATTATCCTGCTGTGGGGATTGAGATGGAGATTTGAGACAGGTATTCCAGTCCCTTTCTACCCCACCAGAACAAAAAGACATTTGAACCATTCTTGATGTTCAGATTTGGGTCCTCAGAACTGATGCCCACATCATTACCACTGAAGAAAAAAGGCTTACGTTACACTAAGCAACGTAACCTCCTGAAAGGCAAGAGCAACACATTTCTTCACATAACTGTTCAATCCTAGTTTGTATTTACTATTATACAGTATATATATACACACACACACATATATATACTGTTATATATATATATGCTGCTTATATACACTGTCATATATATATACTGCTATACAGTATATATAAGTATATTAAAAAGTACAGCTACTTTTGATATTTATGTTAAATTTATATTTATGTATGAAAGTATATATACTTTTTGTATTTATACTGCCAGCCAGTGGAGAACCTCACCGCGCTGTTACAGAAAAAAGCACAAGCATACGCAGTAAGTTCTCTGAACAGTTCGCTGCTTAAGACAGTGATTAAAACATGCATAAAATATGCAGAGTTTGAGACAGCCAAGTCAGTGTAAAACAGACCGTTTTTATACTTGGTACAGTTCTTCCTTTCCCCCCACCGATCTCATTTTGCTCCATTAAATTTACCTTCTAGTTTACTACAAGCACATTAGGTCTCAACGTCAGAAGTGACCACAGCGAACAAAGCAAGAAAGAAGGGAAGGCAGAGACATCCTCCTGTTGATGTCTCACCCACCACTCACGTCCCCCCATCACTGGATTGCCGGAGATACCGTCAAAACTGAGTCAAACCCAGGCCCACGGATGCAGAGCCAGAAGCAATGACCGCACAGTTACATCCGTGATGTACCATGACGCACTCTGCATTATAAGCTCATACTTTCCCCCTCACACACACAGACAGACACCTTCAAATGACCGCTGCTTTCAGGAGCAAATTAAGTTCTCATGGCAGTGCCTTTAAAACAAACCATTATTTCCCAGAGCTGGGCACGGAGCTGTTTAAGGAGGCAGCACATCGCATGCCAGGAGGCCGTGGCACCGCCATCCTGCGGGCTGGAGCTCGCCACATGCTCCAAGGGGACTGAAATTCGAATACATGAGGGGCCTCTGAGAGGGTGAATGGGGGATGAACTCCCTAACAAAAATACACGTTTTGAAAAAATGAAATGCTTCATTTGTGAAAGTGCCTTTTGATCATTATAACCTCTGGGTTTAACCACGCTGGTGTCTCCTGCCAAGTATGGTTTAGTGACGACACATCATCATGGCACCAGGAATGAACTTGTTGATAAGTTAAATAATGGGACTACTTTCAGATCATTTTTATAGCTGAAAATCCTCATGGCATAAAAGAGTCATCATACAGTTATTTCACTGTGGAGAACCGTTATTTTTCTTAGGATAACTTTGAACTCTGTAGCTTTTGGGGAAGGGGGATGTTTTTCATATAAAACCTTGCTTCCATTCTTCCCCCAAAAGTTCAGCTTGTATTAGCTGGAACGATAACAAATTCATGAAGATATGTATTCAGGCAGATTGTAAATTTAGCTAAAGCATTTAAATGTTACTAAATCCAAACAAAGATGTAAAGCAAGACGCAAAACACCACAAAAAAAAAAAAATGTTCCAAAAGATACGGACTGAGATTTTTAAAGCTGAGTAAGGGACTCAGTCACACAAGTCCCAAAGAAAATGATTAATTATGTGGTTAATAATCTCAGTGTATATGCCAAGTTAATTCCTGATAGAACTTCATTGTCTTCAGTGGAGTTATACTGCAAATGTATTTGACAGATAGTCAAGTTTCTTCTCCAAGAATAACTTCTAAGGCAGAAGGTTTAAACATGAGTGAATGAAAGTCCTGGGCCAAGTTCTACCCTAATTTAAACCCTGTACAAAACAGCTGACTTGGAAGTGTGGGTGTAAGGAAAGGCAGAAAGAGACATGAGTCTATTCTTCCTTTGCTGGGACATTACATCAATTCCCTTAGGTAATGGTCATGTCTCCGAAAAACACAGTGGGAATCCAGATTGCAGTTTGTTGGAGATTCTTTCCTTCCAAGCCTGCAAGTTCCTGTATTTCACAAGCAGTAAGCGTTCAGGGAAGAGCCTGGACTAGTCTCAATGGAGGACCATGAAATTCACTCCTGTTTGGTACTGCATGGATCCGAATCTTGCCTGCTTCAAAATGCATTTCATCATCCTTGATGTTAAGCACCGGAAATGGTCATTTTAATATGAACATTGGAATTAGTCACCTAATTTAATCAGAAAATAATGCATTTCAGACATTCTCAACCTCAATATTATTTTGAATAAAACCCCAGCGTTTGGATTATTTTTACTTTTTTAGTGTATTGGGTTATTTTTGGCTCATTCTTAGCATTAGAGTTAAACATGTCTGATTAAGGCTGACGGGTCAAACAGGGTGCAGACGCTTTTGCTAAGGTGAGAAGGAAGTAATGCCCATCTCAACTCTTTCTATGCAGCATTGCTAAGGACACAGAGAAGTTTTATTGCTTTACCCAAAGCATCATTTATGCCAGTGGCAGAAATCTGAGTGCTACAGCTCTAAGCGTAGTGAATTCCTAATGTCCTCACTTCTGATTCTTCTGCTGGCAGAAGTCATTTCACTAAAAAAGTGATGTAATCTGGCAGAGAGCGAGCTGAACATAAACAAAATGGCTCCACAGTAATATCCCTGCTCTAAGGGGATCATTGCTAGGCCAGGTGGTGAGATCCAGCAAGCTGGCCTCTGGACTGACCGAGCCCAAGCGCTTGGATGCCCTCCCCAGCTCTCCTCTCATTGACTATTTTCAGTCAAATCAGATAGCAAAGTAAGTCACATACATTGTTTTATAATACTCAACTGGATGTCAGGGGCTCTTCTGCTAAGCACCCCTAATGAGGCAAAAGTGAAGACATTTCCCATCCAACACAGTTTGCACTAGTTATAAGCAGGACAGACACTGGATCAGGAGCATCTCACGTTCTCCACCTGTGAAATGCAGCTGCTAATCTTCAGCCTTGTAAAAATGCGTGGAAGTGAAGAGCTCCGTAGGATGGGCTGTGACAAAAAGCTCCATAGGATGCGCCAAGAAGGAGAGCAGGAGTATTTTGAGGGAATCGGCCAGGCCAGAAGCAGGAAGGCAGAGCAGAGCCAGTCCTGCAGGAACAGCAGCTCCGCATGGCCCAGAGTGTGCATGCCACCAGGACTGGCACGGAGCACACAGCTCTGAAGTGACACTTCCCCACTCACCTGGGGCTGTGCTGAGGTGGCATTTTCTTCCCTTCACCAGGCCCAAGCAAATCTTATGCAAGTACTTTATTACCGGCAGCGCCAAGCAAGCAACTCGCTGGGCTTGCTGTGCTCCCTGCTGACCCTGCCAGCGAGGGAGACTAAGCGCCATCTGGCCTATGCGTGGCAGCCACCTCCCACCCTTCCTTTCCTTTCTTCATCTCCCAGCTGTGTATGCGAATGTTTGTTATTTCTGCATACAGGCCTCCCTGCTGGAGATGAATACAACCTACTTTTTCCCCTCCTCACCAGCGCTCACGTCTTTGATCTCTAGTTCTTCACTTCTGTAGCACTCAGTGCCTGTACCATTTCATTGCATGTACATAGCTGCACGCCTCTTCTCCCAGCTTCATCTCAGCTGCTGCAATCCAGTTCTACCTTTCCTTCTTATTGCTTTTCACCTTCTCACCTCCATTTGGGCTTCCTCCAAAATCAGCTCTTCTCCCTCTTTTCCTTCAGAGCTGCTGCTTCTCTCCCTCGCCTCTCTCAGACACTGGTGCTTGACAGACTTTCTTCCAGTCCCCTTCATCACTTTGACCCTCCTCTCCAGCAATTTCCATCTACAAGTACAAGGTTGTCATAACTAAGTAAGTGGACCATGTTTAAATATGAAAATAGTCAGACAGGCTCCCCAGCTCTCTTCTGCCTTTTTTCTCCTGCTCTTCATTAGCTACTCCAGGTCCAGGCATAGGGTAAGGCACTGCAACACAAGTAGCACATCACTGCTTCTGCCTCAGAGTACGGCTGTGAAAGAAGGCGGCATTTTTAAAATCTGTTCTTGAAAAAGATGATGGTAAGGAGTCTTCTGAAAGCATGTCAGGAGAACTTTTACCCTACATCATTTCCCCAGTCAAAATGGAAAAAAAAAAAAAAAAAATGTGGTGTATTTTACTAGCAATTAGAGAACCTATTACTAGCAATTGGAGAAGAGTCATGACCAAACTTTTGAAACATCAAAACATTTAAACTATTCCAGCTGAGGTAAGATGTGGGGAATTTACTTTGGCTTTATAAATCTTATAGAATTAGTCTAGTTTTCTCACACAAATAAACCATGTAATACATTTTCTAGAGATAGATAACACAAGTGGAAACATCATAGAATGGTTTGGGTTAGAAGGGACCATTAAAGGTCATCAAATTATCTCAAGCTTGATGACTTTTATCCTATAAATGCCCCTCTGTCTTTCCACTAACTATAGTGGGAGACTAGATATTTAGCTAAAACTTCTTCATATGGCTAAAGTTGGGTTAAATGATTCCTATCTGACTGGAATAAAAATGATAAATTGGTGGATCAAAAGCTGAACGTGAGCCTGCACTGTGTGCTCGCAGCCCAGAAAGCCAACTGAATCCTGGGCTGCATCAGAAGAAGCATGGCCAGCAAGTCGAGGGAGGTGATTCTGCCCCTCTATTCTGGCAAGACCTGACCTGGAGTACTGCGTCCAGCTCTAGAGTCCTCAGTACAGGAAAGATGTGGACCTGTTGGACTGAGTCCAGAAGAGGGCTGCAAAAATGATCAGAGGGACAGAACACCACTCCTATGAGGACAGGCTGAAAGAGTTGGGGTTTTTCAGCCTGGAGAAGAGAAGGCTCCGGTAAAAATTATTGTGGCCTTTCAGTACTTAAAGGGGGCCTACGGGAAAGATGGGGACAAACTTTCCAGCAGGGCCTGTTGCAATAGGACGAGGGGTAATGGTTTTAAACTAAAAGAGGGTAGATTTAGAACAGATATAAAGAAGAAATTTTTACAATGAGGTTGATGACACACTGGACCAGGTTGCTCAGAGAGGTGGCAGATGCCCCATGCCTGGAAACACTCGAGGTCAGGTTGGACGGGGCTCTGAGCAACCCGGTCTAGTTGAAGATGCCCCTGCTCATTGCAGCAGTGGGGTTGGACTAGATGACCTTTAAAGGTCCCTTCCAACCCAAACTATTCTATGTTTCTATGAAAAAAGTCCTGGTGCAGACATCATCATGGATGGAAAATAAGCTGCACAGACATCTTCTTGTAGTATAATGACATCTGCATCAGGACTACAACTTGAAAAGTTACTTTGGCTAAGAAATACCACATTCACTCTGAGGGCTAAGGAGAGCATTTCTGCAAAGGCTAAAAAAAAAAAAAAAAAAAGTAGGATTTCCTAAGGAAAATAGAAACTTAAAATAACACCGATTTAAAATTGCTTCTTGCACAGTGATCTCATTTCCTTAGGATCAGCTTATTACTACCCTTCCAAGTGTGAGGCATAGTTAAATTTTCCTGAAAACTAATGTTCTGATTGTATTTAAAAAATAGCTTCTGATTAAGCAAAGCTTGTTTTATATATTTATTCTGCAGAGTGTTGCCTTGTCCCACTCTTGGGCACAGTAATCTGGGATGGGGGCACTCATCACTTTAATTTTGAAAAGGATCAGAACTGGGTTTAGCTGTCACCTTTTACTGTCTGTCTGCAACTGAAGGAAGAACAGAACAATCCTGTAGGGCTGGCAACAAGGAAAATTCTCCTCCGGCTGAAATCACTGCAATCATAGCTAACGCAGTGATAGCTCTAGCTCCATTTTGGAAATGCAGAAAGGATTCTGAATAGTTTGCAGTGTTGGACTCTGTTAACACCACTAGAAATTCAAAGCACTGCTTGGTTTTGAATTATAACATAATCAATATCCTGACAAAGCCTTTATGAATTGTTTTTATAGGGTGTGGAGGGATAGAAAAAAATAAATATAAGAACATAAGTAGCAAGATCTTAGCTCAAACTGAAACTGAGAACTAGTTATGCGGTGCTCCAAAGTCTAAAGCATTATTTCTACTTCTGCAAATTTATTAATAGCATTTGTTGAACATTGGTTTAAAATATTATAACTGATTGCTTCAAGTGACAAGTAGGCAAAACATGGAAGATAAACTGTTGCAAGGAAGGCATGCCAAAATACAGAACAAAGCTATTTAGCCAATTATATATTTATCTTCCAAGGTTTAAAATGTGAAGGGAAAGTTTTAAAGAATTAAATTATTTTGAACACCCCTAGTTTTGAAGCTTCAGAGCATCCTTGTTGAAAAACTGCCAACCCTTTTTCCACTGGTTATGGGGAATCTAAAGCATCCAAAATAGTGGGTTTTTTCAAAGGTGATCTGCTCGTAGCGCTGTAAATAGGGTTGTTTGGGCTTTTTAATAGTAGAAGCTATTGTGACAAAAAAAAAATGTAAGTGGTGAAAAAAAGAGACTACCACTGAAAATCTCTTGCTATTCTTTGTCCTGCGTTGTTGCATGGGTAAATGAATAATGCTGTCAAGAGTATTTGGGTTTGTTTTCATTTTGTTTCCCCCCTCCAAAAGTGTAAAGTGGGCCACAAACAGTGACAGGTCTTGACTGCCCCAAGAAGCAAAGCTGAATTCCGCTCACAGTTCAGGGGAGCTGCTACATGCCCATTCACACAGAAAAGTTTTCTGGGAAAACTTTAAACTTCTTGTTGGCTGATGTTGAGTTGGTAGCTTGTGCATCTCACCTGGCGTCTTTTTGTTTCTCCAGCACTCGTTGTACGCTTCCTGACAAAACGGTTCATCTGGGAGTATGACCCGACACTAGGTAGGTTGCATTTCGTTCTAGACACATGGTATGCTGTATATAATAGCACGGCTGAAGTAATGGAAAGTCATAGAGTTAAAATTCCGAGCCCCAGTCAACCTTTAAATTTGCTGTAAAAAGCTTCTCCATGGTCATTTAAAGCTGGAACAAATTACTGCCTAAGATGGTAGAATAGAGAAGCAGTAACGCACTCAAACGAAAGCAGAATTAATACATGAGGCACATTTCTGCCCACACAGAAGTCAGTGGGAATTTTGCCATTGAAAGCAATTGTGTTAGTATTTCACTCCGAAAATTATTTAGCGTGCGATCAGTTTTCTGCTTGTGGATAACCCAAACATCAGCTGCTAGTGAATAAGATGGCTGGGATACAGATCTCAAAAATTCAAGGCCGGGGGCGGGGGGGAACCAAACAATTGTAGGTACTTACAGTCAGTCTACCTATGCTTAGGTTTTTTGTCCTCATTTTCAAACATACATTGCGTCTCACTTTTTGGGTGACCAGGCAGGAACACCAGTCATTAGAAGAGCATCCACCTCTCCTCCGCCACTCTCACTTAGCTGTGTTGTGTCCGGTACTTTAGAGAAGCTGGCACAGATATCTCAAAAAAACTTTGTCAAACAGTTGCTGAATTAGAGGTCTTGCTTGAAAATTTGGGCCGAGGTCCAATTTCTTAGTATTTCCTAAGTTAGAACACATTTGAATGCTCTGCACCAGGGAAAATCCAAGCCAGGAGGTCTGAGATGAGGCATTCACATCTTAGAAGGCACCTTCAATACCTCAGGACTAAGTGATTTGCACACGAAGTAAGAGGCTGGGAAATTTTCTTTTCTCCTACAATCTGTTGCCATGTCCTTCCTAACCTTTCTTCAGAGGCTCAAATACAGATCATGCAGTTAAACACCTATTTTTTTATTAGGGTTCTTTCTCTAAGAGGTCATACTAAAGAAACAGAGAACACCATAAACTTGCACAGCAGAAACAAAGATGAAAATCTAATACATCTTACTGCAAAACCCAGGCAGCCCTTTCAACAAAGCAAAGTATCATACTAAGTATTTTTGTCTGGTAAGATGAAGAAATGACAGATACCAGAAATCTCATCTTGGGAAAACAATTCTCAGAACAACCTGAACTGAAATGCATTCTTTTATGTACTAATATCAATATATTAATCAGTGAATTATGTCACCTGCCTTGTACTGCACAGTGGGACATTCAGTATAATGTTTTATTAGTACTTCACACATCGCTTTCACTAATATATAATTTTAAGAACTTGACAATAGAAGAAGTATATAAAGTGTTTTGTATGTCTAAGTTCATTAATGTCTTACAGGGGCACTGCATGTAAAAGTATCCTTGTTGCCTTGTTTAAGCACACAAACTAAGTTATTAGCAAGCTGCAAGGTTTATTATTTTTTGTCCCATTATGAAGGCCCTGTGTCCCTTTTAGTGTAACAAGACTTGACATTTATTTCTGTTTTACAAATGAATACAACTGCAGATTAACCATGCCCCTCAGGAATCTAATCATCTTCTGTTTGTAACACTGAGAGCTTTCGCACACGCAACAATCCTACCTCAACAAAACAAAAATTAAATCTCCTCTGACTTAGTGAATTCTACGTTCTCATTCAGTTTAGAGGATAACAGCTTAAATCGTGTATTATGGTTATTGCAAAGATAAGTGCTTTAGGTTGCTCGGAGAAAACGGCTTGAGAAATGAAAAAAAACTAATAAACTATTATCAATAAGTTATTTTTTAATCACAGTAATCTCTGTTGGAAAGTCCCACTAGAGACTGGTTTTTCAAGTAGGTTTGTTTTTTTTTTTTCATACTATGGATCACAATGGGATTCAAAGGAGGCCCTGAGGTGTTGAGGGGGGGAAGAACCAAAAAAAAATCTCCTGAATTTCTAACCACTATTCAGACCTTCAGAGATCAACCCGAAAGGCACTATAACTTCAAAAGCTTTAATAAACAGTGCTTTAAAGAACCCATT
Organism: Larus michahellis; assembly: GCF_964199755.1. NCBI lineage: Eukaryota > Metazoa > Chordata > Aves > Charadriiformes > Laridae > Larus > Larus michahellis. Next base: position 69,631,822 of record NC_133896.1, on the reverse strand, counting down.
TCTGTCTTTATCATGATCATCCTGTGGTGATTTCGTGGCCTGTTACCTGTAAACGTCACTGAGCTGAATTTACTGACAGGTTTTAGCTCAATAGATTAATTTCTTCTTAGCAGTCATCGACTGGCAGTTGGGTGGGAAGAGGGATATCAATATATCCCACCAATATAAAGAAATTTAAGTTGTATCAGTGAGACCTATTTTCCGTAAAGGAGAATAAGTAGCTTTGTCAAGTAATTTTGAAAGAGCAGGAGTAAAACAGATGCAAACTATCTAGCTACTAGGCAACAGGAGGTTTCGCCAAAAAAAAAAAAATCACTGGGTCTGTGACAAAAATGTCATATTTATAGTTTATTTCTTATGTCAAGTTTTCAACCACCCATTAGCTCTCTGATGCAAGGAATCCTCAGATAATTCCTATTTTTAGGAAAGCTTTCAGCAAGCTGTACAAGGCCTGATGGAAATTCAACATTATTCTAAACTAAGCATCGGGGTAAAACACCTTGTCCTCTTAATTCAAGGGTGGCACATTTTAACTGGAAAGGAAAAAACACACCTTATAAATATTCTTTAGTACTCTAACCTGCCAGAAGAAAAATGAAGGACCATATTTTTAGCAGCATCTGGATACGCTGCTGTATCTCCAGGAGCCAAATTACAAACCACAAAATAACATTTTCTGGCGGGAGGAGCATCACTGAATCTTGCAAGCTTTGGCACACGGAGTTGCCGCTGGAGTCAGGGCTTTGCAGCTCTGCCACTTTTGTGCATGATGTTGGATCTCTGCAAGCATCAGTACGACAGCTGCATCTTCACAAAAGCACACATCACTGTGCTTTTTATTTTATTATTCTCAGCCAAGGGCTAACAACTGCAGCAAAGGTCATTTTCTGGGGAGTGTTAACTGTCAGCCTTGACTTCTCCATCATTTCTGCTTAGCTGGTGAGTCACTGTCACCATCTTAGCATGGGGTTTCGGGTTTTGTTTTTGTGGTGTGTGGTTTTTTGTTGTTTTTTTTGTTTGTTTTTTTTGTTTGGTTTTTTTTGTTGTTTTTTTAAGCCCCTGTTCCCTCAGGCTAAATGGTTACCTGGCATTATCAAGGCAAATGGGTTTCCACTTTCAATCTTTATTTATTAAAGTCACACAACTATCCCCCACACATGCAACAAAATTAGAGTGTCTAACCAAAGAGCTCTATGTGGAGCTGGGATATCCAAGTTTGGAAAAAACAAAAAAAAAAAAAAGAGGGAGTTATGAACTGGGTTGTGTCATTTGGTCTGAATTAGCATTTTTATGTACAGTTAGAGAATCAGGTGCTTTCTGAGGTGCAGGGACTTAAAACATTCATTTTTGCCATATAGGGAAAAAACCAAACAAATAAAACCCGGAGAATGTGCAGGAGACAGGTTCCTCACTTCTTTTCTTGATTCTGTCACTGATTTGTTGCCCACAGTCTCTCTGCCTCTGCTTCTCATCTATAAAATCGTTCACCTCGTAGAAGGTTTGTAAATCCTTTAAGTAACCAGTACTCATAGAGTTAAGACTCACATATGAAAGGTGCGCAGAACCACCAAGCATTTCTCCAAAGACTGAATTTTAAACAAAAGACTACTTATAAAATAACAGCACCCAAGGTGATGATATTTTTGTTGACCTTTCTAAAAGTCGCTTGGGCTTTCTCGCGCTATCCCTAGATGTCTTTCTTGGGCTGTTCCCATATTTCATACAACTTTGCTAATCCTCTGAAAGGAAGACTGTCTCTGAGCAGGTACTCAGCAGAGCAGTGCGTGACAGACTGGCCAGTCTGTGAAGGCAAAGAGAGACAGAAAGCATAGGAGTTTATTTGATTGGAATGGGATAGAGAAAAGACTATTCATTCCTTTGAAGAAGCAGAGGTAACTGTAATGAAACATGAGTCTTAAGAAAAATTATGATTCTGCTAGGACTACTAGATTAATAGTAACATTTTTAAAGAGTATCTTTTCCAATTATGACACAAATTCTTTAAGTCACTCAGGTGTTTGTTCACTCTTTTTCCACGGGGAGGGGAAAAAACCTGAGTTGGTGTTTCTACAAAGTCTTGTCTAAATCAACATACAGACAGCCCATAAGACACCATCAAACATGGTTAAAATGTGTGGGTATCAGTAAACCAGCAAAGACAGGAGATAAAGTGGTACAAATTGCTGTCCCACTAGCTTGATTATGAAAGGCCCATGGTAACACCATTCTTCTCCAGCATAACATGAAACAGCCAAAGGACTGCAGAAAGGTACACTAGGTAAACACGTGCTTGAGGGTCAGAGCCCTGAATTACCTCACAGCAGAGAATTTCATCTCCTATAGACCAGCTTAAGACTTATAAATTTCATCGCTGTGGCAAGAAGAGCAGTAATCCCGTTGCAAAGATATTGTTTACATTGGCAAGAAGGCTTTTCTCATTGGAAAGTTTGTTGCAAGGGAGACTATTTTTACATTAGAAGGGTAGTTTTGCCTATATAACCACATCTGTAGCCGGGGGTTCTGTAAGCAAAATGGTACCATTCAGGGAACACAAGGGAAGTTTGCAGACACCATACATAATGTAATTAACATTACAACACTAGCAAATATTGCTAGGCTGAGTTTCTTTTCTGCATCTGATAAATATAGATCTGTACAAACAACATAAACAACAGAGCAGAATGGAAATATAACCAAACTAGCTTCCATCAAAACGGTTGATAACCAGAAACAGCTTAGCAGTAGGAGCCAAGACCTCGCTAAGAATAATTTCCTCTCGCAAGAGACAATGCAAGAACTATATTTCTGGGATAATTTTGTGCCAAAGCAGTCACTAAAAAGAGCTCGGGCCTAAATGCAGTTCTCAAGGACAGTCTTTCCTCTCTGGTTTATTCAGCTAACACATTGTCTGGACAGCTGGAATACTGTCTGAATACAAACTCTTTATCCCCAGGATCGCTTTCCCTGCTACAGATCACATGTTGAAGAAACACATGTCTTTGTATATTGTAGATTTCTAGTTTTCTTGACTTGTGGCTCACTCTGCAAGTTTGTCTTAACACTCCTGAAGGCCTACTGCCCGCCTCTACCACAAAAATACTAACTTGCAGCAGCACAGCTAAGAGAGAAACTGCCCAGACAGCAAACAGAACTTTTAACAAAGGGGTCCATACTAAAATAAGTGTTAATAAATCATTAACTGATGACCCCTTCAGCCCTAGGGTGTAAAGGTTGTCAGATCAGCATCCCCAGGAGGAAGGCCACCTGGGGAATCCTCCCCACCCAGCTCTCTCTTCCTCCTGAGGCACAACAGGCTACTGCAGGCTACACAGTGCTATAGACCAGATCATTGACATGCTCAAGATTAAAAATAACTATTTTCCATTGCAAGCAAAAGAGGAGAGAGTTCTGCCATCATCTTGCAGAACTTTGCCTTCTGTGTATTTCATCTGAACACCCGTGTTGACAACTACAGTTTAGCCAAGCACAAGCTAGGAGTAACATATGTGGTCCTGTGGTCCAGTATGGGCTTTCAGCCAAAGTGAGATGTAATGGTAACCGACCATTTGGGCCTAAGAGGAATGGCTGCCAACCTGTGTTTCTGTGAATACCATGGCAAATGTGTAGACGCTTAATAAATTGCTAGAAGACAGGCTTATTTTCAAGCCAGACTCTGGCTATTAGTATCCTGAGTTTTTATTAATAAATTACTCATTCCTTCCAGTGCTTAAGGGATTCAGTCCTCAGTAGTTCAGATTGGGCCTTGCTAGGTATCTTCCTGGCCTTCTATTTTTCCCCACTTCAAAAGAGTAGAAACATTACTTAACTTGATAGACATTTAATAAGCTATATTGTTTTTACTATACCCCTCAGTAGCAGGAACTTATACTGAATGTCATCATTATGGCAATGAGCCATGGAAGTGTTCCCAATTTCTCTGAGGTGTTTGTGAGGAAATGGACTGGTATGGCCTAGAGCACCTTAAACCCCCGACACCGGCTTCTAAAATGCTCAGCAAAGACTTGAAGTGATGAGATTGTAATCGAGAGCAGCAGAGGAAGATGCTTAAAATAACATGGGAAGCAGTTATCTGAAAGTGTGGTTTGTTTTCTTTCATATGAGTCTCAAGATGAAGATATTCCTGATGTCAGTAATCAAAATAGTGCCTTTTTACGGTAGCTCAACAGACAGCAAAAATCAGGAATGGCAGCGGCGGCTCTTGCTGTAGCTACAGCTGCAAAATATTTTGCCCCTACTTTTCTTGCTCATCATATTCTGAAATGTTCTCCAGATGAGCAGAAGTTTCCAGTGCTTGCTTTTGCACCTTCAGGAGACCAGGCTTTTGTTTTGCTTGTTTTAGGTGTGAGAAAAGTCTCACTGGTTAGTTTTCATTTATATTGGCAGAAACAAGGTGAGACTCACAGCTTCGCTCACAGAGACTTCTTGCCACAATTAAACAGAAAAGTGTAGCAAAATATGGTTTGTTTAGACTTAAACTTGTCATGGGCATAATTCCCACCAGGAACTAATGCCTCTGCTTAGTGTTGGTGGGAAAGTTAAATCAGAAAATTAAAAAAAAAAAGTTAACAGCCTTGATGCTTACTGCCTGCTAGTTAAACCCAACAGAACTGGAGAAGTGTTGTTTTAGCAATTGTTTTAACATGCCTTAATTAATGTAGTTCCTAAATATCTGTACACATTTTCTCCGCCTATCTCAGCAAAAGCTGGATAAGGACACAACGTATAGGAAAGGAAATGTAACACCACTCCCCTTCTCCTCAAAAGAAACCCAGTCTTTGCACACAGGAGAAAAACCATATGCAGCAGAAGCCAAAAAATAGACATACTTCCCATTATTTTTAGAGTTGTCTTCAAGAAAACTCTATTCTAGGATTTCTGTTTGGAGGCCAAAATATGTTATTTATTGAAATTATCAACAAGAAAAAAATGTTTTTCTGTAGACTAGTTTTATATGTCCCACCTGTTCTACCTAAAGAGAAAAATTTTGGGGATGCAACAAATCCTTTCATACCAAGATCAGAATTTTATAGTCTAGTGGGCTATGCATGCACTAGCCGTTTGTTTTCCTTACCACTTCATTATAAAGAGGAAAACACGATGAAAAACAGGCTTCTCACTGAACAGCAGGCCTAATGAAGCCTCATTTCTTCTGAATTTGTTCTCATTTCTTACTGTAGTAGCTGATTTGTTTGCGTGTGTCCTCCATGAGTCCCCACAGCACCCAAAGCTTCTTCTAAGGTCACCTACTAATAGTCTTTGCCCATCTGCATGGGCCAGGGACATCCCCACAGCCTCAGCCCCTGCAGAAGCGCATACCTGCTGACTGCCCAGAGCACACACAGGCTCTTCTGCCCTGTGCCACCTTAGGGGCGTTATATAGTGTCTCTACCCTCCACCCAGCCTGGATTTATACAGGACAGAAATAAGTGAGAGCTTTGCCTTGGACTGAAAACGGCAACTAAAAGCAGCTCAGCATGCTAAGACACACTCGCTGCCTGCAGTGCATCTCACATCACTTCTTTTGTGCTCAGCTTTAATCTGACTAGTTTGGGAATACCTGCCGTACTGCAGTCACAACCTGATTACAGCAAATGTAGCCTTCAAGAAGGCAGCCAAAAGAGCCAAAAGGTAGAAAAGAAACTCCTTTGCACGTCACCATATCAATTCCAAAAGCAGCATTCACAACGGCAGACTCCACATGAAGCTGGCTAGAGTCCCTAGAGTTGACTTAAATATCACTGCAAACAAATACCTCCTTTCATACATATTTGGTTTAAGTTTGTAGCTTGACATGAATGTTCATGTAGTACGATAGTTGTACATATAAAGCACATCACTGGTACTGTACAACCTCCTGGAACTTTTCCTTTGGCATTTCCTGACTCTTGCGGTTACACATGCAAAAACACAACATTGAAGAGTCCAAATCCAATTATCAGAGCTGTTAGAGTTTCCCTTTGGCAACTTTGTTTTTACTACTTTTTCCTCTTTCACGCATGGTAATAATGATTGCAATAACAATGCATGGCATATCATTTGATGGTATTATTGATAAATAACCCAGCTATGCTTATCTTTGGGTCTATAGTATTAGTTAATAAAGAGACATGTGGGAATACACTACATTAGCATTAGAAATACATTCTAAATACACAAGGGCAGTACTACGCTTACTGTAAAACCACTGATAGTTGCAAAATAAAAACCCTCCTGTAAGGTAAATAATGGATGGAGTAAGTAAAAGCTATATACAAGCAAGAAATGTAATATTCATCTGAGTTTTGAGAAAAGTTGGGGAGGGAAGAAGGCAGGAGAGACTTTGAGTCAGGAAGGTATATTCAACTTACAAAGGCTTTCTAAGAGGTGAAGAGTTCCTGAAGCAGCAGGGAAATGTAGAGGGGACAAAGGCAGGCTCAAGGAAGTCTCTGGAGAACATATCAAACGGCATCAGAGTTAGTAATGGAAGTACATTTTTCTCCCAATGAGCTGTCAAAGTCACTGTTCTCAGATGTGATAGAGGAAAGTGCCATCCTGATAAACGTCAAAGATTGCACGAGTCTAAATGAGCAGGGAGTTTATTAAAAATACGCCAAAACAAGCAACAGGAACTTTTATTATATAATCAAATAATTATGTTTAAAAGGCTAAAATTTCCCATACTGCTGTATTGCCATCCAACAAGACCTTAACCATAACTTCGAAGCTCATGCTTATTAGCTGAAGCTTTTTGGTTTGGAAACTCAGCTATAATAATTACTCAAAAGCTCTTTCTCTAGGTCTCTCACAGGTCTCAGATCCAGCTGTCTGAAAGCCACCACAAGACCAAAGTTTCTTAGGGCATTTTTATAGGTACTTGTTTTATTAACTTTTCTTGACAAGAAGAAGACAAGAACTAAAATTCTGAATGGAAACAGGGTTTGTGCCCCCCCAATGCTTAAAAGCAAACAAGAGAGACCAGAATGTTCCTTGAATTTACATCGCTCTGTCTCAGCTAATTTACCTACTCCTACTACAAGTGTTTTCCTAAAAGCAATAAACCCTTCCGATGCAAAGATTTCTTTCCAGAGCTGTGACATACCCCTGATATATATTGCCTCTTCAAAATAAGTACTGAAAACAGCTTTTTACAACACTACCTCTTTTTACATCATGGCAAATACAAATCAAGATTTAATAGTTACTTTGCAGATAACAGTTTTTCTCTAGAAAATACAATCTTCTGGAACAGATATATTCAATGGATCAGGATAGTTCTGGACAAATAGGTTTGCTAAATGACCAGCTAAGTCTTATAGTACAAAACTCTATTAAATATGTCACAATAAGCATAACACAAGGATGTGATGTAGTCAAGCTGTGACTGAATATCATATCCATGGACAGTCTATGGATCATGCACCTCAAAGTTTTCTCTATATAAATTTAGTAAGCTTTTTTCTTACATTTTTAAAAATCACGTTGCTCAGACGAATAGGGAGATTTGTAACACGCTTATCAACAGAGAGGGCCAGCCCAGGGGAGTTTTTTAATTTTTTTTTTTTTCCCAAACTCATTGTTTCCATAATTATTCAGCAGCTGTGGTAATTTGAAAGTTTTATCCAATCGTATTAATGATTTACTGTGGCAACATATTACACTTAAACTGACTGCTACCACTTTCCAGCATGTTCCTCAGGCCTTTTGACAGCTCTGAACGTTTCTGGAATAAACTTAAATTTTTCAGATGGTAGGACTGTGAGAACCAAGAGCACTTTGCACAGCAAGAGTGCCAAGGGATTGCAGCTTTATAACCAAGTGGGACCCTGATATCTGGCATCAGCTTTCAAAGCCACAGTCGGCAGCACCTTTGGTCTTGTTATTGGGAATCTGAATAGAGGCATAGCACACCCCCAAACCAACAAGAACAGGTCAGGGTTACATTGAAGTGGAGCAAACCACCAAATATGGTTATTTCCACAGCGCTAATGGCCTTGGGCACACCATAGCTCGATCAGCAGCTCCCTAACTCTGTTTTGAGGCCAGCAGTTTTGACACCGAGTCTATGAAGAGGAAAACACAGCTCTGAGGTTTCTTTTCTCTATGAGGTTTTAGCCATGTAGCTATAGATATAATATATAGGCATCACCTGGTGCAAATAACCATCTGAAGCTCAGAAAGTTGCCCATAGTCATCTTGGGAGCCACTGGTACAGTAATACACTTTTCTCTTTCTACTTGACCATGATGATGCACTCATAAGACATTTACAGCCTGGATTCATCTGACCAATTTTAGACTTCTAAGTGCTTTTGAGGTGTGATTTATCTCAGGAGAGAGATCAGACAAGCTATATCCAGCACCTATTTTACTTCATCAACTCTAATATGAGTCAAGGGTGCTTAGCAGAGACAGACACCTGTGTTGTCGATGGTTTCGGTTAGGGATCCAGCAAGTATCCCAAGTCCTCTAATTTCTATTTCTCTCTAGCTGCATGTCTCAAAAAAAAAAAAAGTGCCACAGGGAAAAACATATTAATAAATCCTAAAACAAAGCAATGCATTTGTGAAGTACCATGCGATGGATGTGAACAGACTGGAAATCTCGGCTTCGGGACTCATAACTGACAAGATGACCAGATTCTTCAGATGTTTCTCTTTCCTTGAAGGAGAAGCCATGTCTGTGATTACACTACAAAAATGCTTTAAACATCCAGCTGTTTCACACTCCTCATTAAAATTCACCCAGCTACCACACATTCCAAAGCACAGGAACAGGCACACATTCACTAAGATATATTTACACTAATCTGACCCAAATCAGTGCTACTTGTCCAGGATCAAATTCCATCACAACCTGAGCAGCCAAAATGAGTCAAACTTGCAACATAAAGCGCTGCCAGAGTCCTATTTTGAGAACTCAAGTATCATTTAAGAATCATGCTGCTTTTCTGTAGCAGCTCCTTGACATTTATTCACCCATTTCATGGAGAAGAGCCGAATGGCATACCACACTCTGCCTCCTAAGAAGGACATTTCACTGATATGCTGCAAACCTTGTTGGTTGAGCACTTTCTCAAGTTGCATGGACCAGTTCTCAACAGCTACTTGTTAAGCAGGGCCAGATGGTCAACGGCATTTAAACATTCAAGGCCTAAACAAGTAAGGAGCTAATATCACATTACTCACTCAGAGACCCATCTCCTTCACAGCACTCTCAACCTAGCACTGAATGTTTTCACCACTGAAATAATTTGTTGAAGGTACTTCACTGCAGCTTCCACACCAAACTAGAGCTCTTGCCTTTTCTGCGTTCCCCTGGGGGAATTACTGCAGCTAGGAAGGCATACAGAAGGGACAGATAAGACATACCACCAAGAGACTTAGATATATCTTACTCTGCTGTGTAGGTATAGCCTCAGGATCACAAAGGTGGAACTCCAACTCCTACAACAGCCTTGCACTACTGAACAGAAGGGGTATTTACAGCCTTTAAAAAAACCTAGTCTTCATTGCCTGAAACCCTACAGCAAGATTGTTTGCCATCTGCCTGACTAAATTGACCATTTGTCCCTATTAGAGGCAGCTGTCCTACTTAAAGCAATTAAGGTGGCACAGGAGGGAAGTGACATTTTTGGTTTGGGAGGAGAGAGTTTGCAGCACTGACAGCATTGAAACATTCTTCGCTATGTAGAGGTGACATTCTTAAGTGTGTAATGAAAAAAGGCATTCACCTAACACCAGCCCTTTCAGAAGTTCAAATTCAAGAAATGTGTTTCCTTAAAGATACACTTTGTTCCTATTGGGGAGATTTGCACCAAATAAAAGAATTGCGTCTCTGACAATGCAAAGCATTCATAGTCACTGGCGGCAGTTTTACAGCATACGCATTTGCCTTTTGATATAGGACATCTGTGAGCTAGCAACAGTAATAAATCTGAATGTTAGCACAGATAATTTTCCAAGTTTTAGGTCAAATGCTATCAAATTTAACTTATCAGCTCATTAAGATAAAACAAGCCCTTTTGTCATTAGCTTTCTGATTACTTGCCTGATCCCTAAACCCGGGACACAGTAAATAGGTTCCTTGTTTTCCTGTAGCATAGCGTGAATGCTTAATGCCCACTGGTTATCGTTATAAATCATACACAGGGAAATCACTGCTTGAGCCCTTGCTAGAAGAGGGGAATGTGATGATTTCAGCATGTTTCAAAGAGACATTCCTAAAATAGTTAACTGTTCTGTAATTTTATCACAGTATAAGGCCTGAGCTTAGTGGTTAGGTTCCTGGATCTGCAACCATACTGGTTTTGATCTTGTCAGACTTCAGACTACGTGGTGACAGGCTTTTGAGCTGGATACTTTGAGAGTAGCGGTATTTGTGTTTCGTAAGTGTCAGCCTTCTCTATGAACAAACACAAAAAATGGGCTGCAGCATTGCAGGGCTGTTTCCTGGAGGAAACTGGAAACTCTGTCCTTTTGTTGGGTGCAGAATGCAGCGCCCACAGTCACAGCCCGTTCTAGGTATAAGGCATGGGAAAGAAAGAGTTGTGTCATATGGGAAAGGTAAAAAAGTCACCACTGTAGAAAGGAGGCCTCGAGTGTGCACCAGAATGGCTGGAAGAGCTCCAACAAATAAAATTTAGTGAAGCTGTGTGTCACATCTCAGGTCCTGTGCTGGGGTAGCTGTAAAGAAGATACAAAAAAAATGACTTTCTTTTAATACGTTTCACAAATTGTGTTCTTATTTTAGAGTCTACATATCGTCACCAAGCTACCATTGATGATGAAGTGGTTTCCATGGAGATACTAGATACAGCTGGTCAGGTGCGTGGGTACATGTACTATTATCCAATACCTTGGCTCAGATAGACAGCAGGGAAGGGGAGTGTGGTGGGTGGCAGGTGTGCTCTGCTTCTGGGGACAGAGGTTTGCTTCTGAGCAGAGCCTCCCCTCCTCCACCACCAGCACCTTGATGCCAGACCTGGCATGCTGGATCCAGACCCTTCTGCAAGGGGTCCGGCTTAGAGTTTTCAAACACTGGAAGAACAAACAAAGTTACGGTTTACTCTGGGATTAAAATGATTTGTTTCTCATTCCTTGATTCAGGGCCAACCCAACAACACATTATGACTATGCACAAAGTCACAGTCTATTTCTGCAGTCAAGTGATGAGGCTCAACAGCCTCAGTCAATGATTCCCATCAAAGTGAAGATCGGTTTTGTCATAGCCAGGTCCCCCTTCATTTCAAAACGTGGCAGATGCTCACACTGCACAGTCCTATGCAGTTTGTGTGATGGGTATCATTCAACAGAGACGCTCTTCCAATTGCCAGCTACCAGCCTGTCCACAGGCAGCCCATGGTACCTTTGTAGAGTAGATCTCCCGTGTCACATGATAAAAAAGGTGATGTGCGTAAAGTACAAAGTCAAGTAGATGTACATGGCTTTGAAGGCTTTGGAGGACCAACGTCTAGCTGAGGGCCTGGTGTCTTTCTCATAAATCAAATTCCTAAGTCTGGTGTCTGTCTTTTCAAAACAGGAGGACGCTATTCAGAAAGAAGGACATGTGCGATGGGGTGAAGGCTTCGTGCTGGTTTACGACATCACGGACAGAGGCAGCTTTGAGGAAGTGCTGCCACTTAAGAACTTGTTGGATGAAGTTAAAAAACCCAAAAATGTCACCCTGATCCTGGTGGGGAACAAAGCAGACTTGGATCACTCCAGGCAGGTCAGCACAGAGGAAGGTGAAAAGCTGGCCACAGAACTAGCATGTGCTTTTTATGAGTGCTCTGCTTGCACAGGAGAGGGCAACATTATGGAGGCCTTCTATGAGCTCTGTCGTGAGGTACGACGTCGAAAGATGGTCCAGGGCAAGACTCGGAGACGAAGCTCCACCACTCACGTCAAGCAGGCGATTAATAAGATGCTTACCAAAATCAGCAGCTAAAAAGAGCTGTACTAAGCCAGAGAAGCATTTTAGAGCATATTAGCTTGAAGTAGGGACGAGGCAGGCAGAGCACATTTAATTAAAAATGGTCAAAGCTTTGCAATTAAAAAAAATAGAAAAGACAAACCACACCACTTTTTTGAGTAACACAGGGTCAGACTTTTTTCCTGTTTCAAAATGTATTTAGCCACACTGCTTCTGGCTAACATGGGGTGGGGAGGGAAAAAAAAAGAAAAAAAAAGGTGAACTCACAAGGACTAGATGATTGTGGGGATTGTCACTGACAGAGCATCTCCTGCTTCTACAAGGCTGGCTCCAATCCCCTGCAAGTCAGTAGTGCCTAAACATCATTTCCAGCCAGCCAACTGCTCAGTAGCCATTGGAGAGTAAGATTCAGCGCTCGATCCATCAACAACCATCACAACCGATGTTCTCCAGGACTGAATACATGTAGAGGCTGCTGTGTTGTACCAGAAAGTTCATCTGACACCTTTCACCAGCTCTAAATTGGCGCATTGTGTGCTTTTACTCCAAACTGTCCTTCCTTGTTGTTATTTTTGTCAAATGTGTGAGTGCTGATGTTCTTAGCAAGGTATGCAAAAAATATGGGAAAGGTCTATTTCATGGAGTGTTTAGCCAGCAAGACACACATTTCAACAGAGCTGAAGTTTGGCTGCTTTTCCAGATCCTCTGAAATTGCAGAGTTCATCAAGAAATAATCAGCTAGTCCAGTGGCATTTCATCATCTTCCCTTCAAAGTGCAGTACTGTACTTGGGGAAATGGGAGTGTATGTGTTGGGATATCAAACTAAAAAAATAACCATATTACTATTGATTTAGTTATGGGTAGTTTTTAGCTTTTGTTTACATTTTTGTTTTGGTCTTATTGCAATTCAAGTAGTTCCTCTTATTCTATCTTATACTGAAGAAGAACTGAATCCATGGGAAGGCAAGTATTTAAAGTCTAAGCCCAAATGCAAATCACATATGAATGGCCTCTCCCATATCAAAAGGCCATACTTTCCAGCTGTTTAAACTTCCAGATGTTGCTTGAAGCACTCTGTGGTTTAAACCGGCACAGGTTTTTTGTGACTCTGTCTGGCACATTCAATTGAAAAGTGCATTTTATCAGATTTTGGTGCATGGGATGAAAGGTGTCCATTTTTTTCTCTCCCGTCTCCTCCCTCATGCATGTCATTTAAGCCAGCTGGCAAGTTTTGCCTTGTTACTTGGCTTGTTAACTGTATGCTGAGAGGTGCAAGAACCAAGACTGAAAGACTTTAATTCGGATTGCGCTCATCTCCCACCAGTTGTGTTGCATCCCTTTAGGCAGCGTGGTGTGCAGCGCAGACTGGCATCATGTAGAACCACAGCCAAAAGCTGGGATGACAAATGGGAATATTAGCAGTATTCTCCTGTAGCAATTACTTGCAACTTTATTCTCTGTTGCTTTGTACTTCTTATTTGCCTCTTTGAGGAAGTAACACAAAAGGCTATCAAATGCAAATTGCTACAGATGTAGGGGAGTGAGGATATCTGCTTGGATAGCACTTTACACAGTTATAGGTTGCGACATAAGAGGTGGAACTGGCTGGAGAATCAAGCCTGTATATCCCTGTGGACAGGGAAAAGTCCCAAGTCAGGACTTTTCAAAAGGATTTGCTTAAAGATACTTTATAAAGTAAATTTTTTTAAAACATTCTCTCACCCGTATCTTTTACCCAACCAGCATCAAGGAACATCACATTCAGATGTATATTTTATTTGTACTGTAGTTTATTTTCTCTGTTTCCTCCATTCTAGAGAGTGGAACTTCATTCTACTCTTGCGGAATAAATACCTATATTTTGGTCCTCGTAATCATGTATGTTGCCGTACAGCAGCTACACGCTGCAATGGAAACTTCACCATGTGCTTCTGGGCAGGAGGTTCTTGCAACAGGTGATGTCACTAGCTCCATCACATGTTCCCAAACTATTGGTCATAGCTCTAACTTTTATTTAAAAAAAAAAAGAAAAAAAGAAAAACAGAAAGTTTTGCCATTTTTAGTCCTATTAGTAATGCAGAATCAATACGAGTGTAAAAGAAAGAGGTAGTGCCTGTTCACGCACCAGTAGTCATTAGCTAAGGTCTGAACTTGCAAAAGTGTATGTTACAGCAGTAGGAGCCAGAGTGCGCATTTCGCGAAGTCGTTCTGTTATCTTCCAAATCAGTGTTGTTGCACGAATCTGAAGTAAACAAAATCCCTACCTGCAATCCCATGGCAACATAGCTGATGAGGAATGTGATTATGTCAGTATTCTAAGCAATTGATTCATCCCTCTCTAAACAACTTCAGCAGTTCTTTTCTCTGAAAACCTTTCTTGGGTTTCAGAGTAAAGCTGCTTTTAAAATACAAAAAGGTATTACATGAATTACAAGAGAAAATAAATGAATCATATTCATATTAGGAGAGTTGAAAGGAAGGAGAGGCTAAGTTATGGCCCTGATACTTTCCTAAAGAATCCCAGCAAATTAGCTCTTCTTTTATAATGTCTGTATGGAGAAGTTATAAAATCCTGGTGAAAGAAAATGTTCCGCTGTGCAAACATGACTTGTTACATAAAGAACCTCTAATAAAAATAGTAACATTCCTTTGCAAAGACTGAATTTGGAAACTGCCGAACTTGATAAACACTTGGTCAAAAAGGAGGCTGCTATTTTGTGACCTTTCCTCCCACACAAACACAAATTTCTTTACTTAATTGCTCTTTTTTTTTTTTTCCTTGGTGTAATGGGCTGCTTGTCAAGCCAGTTATAATATGGTATATTATAATCTGTTGATACATATTACATAGTATTAAATGCAATCTGATTTAGTGTTGCTCACAATGTTGCAACATATTATTGGCTATGCTATAAATGTGTCGTATTTCTACAATGTACAAATGGAGCCAAAAAAGTGCCCAAGCATTGAAAAGGCCAAATGCGACATGAACCCACATTCAGTAGCCTTTCTGCAGCGGACATCAACAGTTTAAATTCTGTTTCTACTGCTGCTATTTAAATGTACATCTATGGCACTAACATTAAATTCCTCTCTTCTGCCCCTTGTCATTTTTGCAGCGAGAGGATGGGAAGGACATAAAGAAAAAGGGGGAGGAAAGGTGAAACAGATACTTGTTACCTACAACAAGTTGATTGTCATTTATGAAGTTTTTAAATATTTATCTTCAATTGATGAAGAGTTAGTCATGCCCATGCTGCAAGACCTGGATCAGGAACCAAGACTTCCCTAGAACTTTGAGAATCTTCATATCTGGGGGTTCGGTGCAACCGTGGATGGAAGTGAGGATCAGCCACAGGGTTTGCACCTGGATCCAGACAAGTTGTCCCCAAACCTGGGGATAGTTGCATCTGGCAGTTTGCTACGAGGCTAGTTGATTTTTATATATATAATGATCTGTATGCATTTTTACATTAAAAATATGAAAGCTTGTGCTTGTAGATAATATATAAGAAAAAATAAAAATAAAATAATAGTGCTCTCTTTACTGAATTCTTATGCATTGGTCTTCTGATAGTTGTCTCCTAAGTGTCTTCCAGCTTTTAGGGGGCCAGTTTCAGAAGTCCCGATTCAGTTTTTATTTAGTCTTTATCTAAGGAAAACAAGCAGTGAATTTTGCCTGAATAAGCACTCAGCATTTGGATCGGTTTATTTGAACTTATGTGGCTCCTAGGCCTGGAACTGGGAGGTCGGGCAGCATCTACGGTCGAGCACAGAACGAAATGCCGTTGCAAACTGTTTCAAGGCTGACCAGAAAAGCTCCAGTGCCAGGGTTATTAAGTGACCTCAGTGAAACCCTCCATCCAAACTCTGTCCTGCTGAATAAATAACAAGGATCTCGATCCCAAGCTTCTCAGGTAAAATCCTGGGCTAAAAGGTCTGGGAGATCTATGCCATTGATTTGGATAGAGACCCCTTTTCACCTGCTGACAGCTATTCCGACTTTCCAAGGATAAGTACAATGCGCTGTTTTTCTGAACAGAAGGTACATTGTATGTGCCTTATGTAAGGTGCATTATATCAACGGTATACAATCACGCATGGTGTGGGTATTAAGCTATAACAGAGGAAGCTTCATCGCCAAAGAGGGGAACCTGCTGTAATCCACTTTCTTGTTTTCCTCCAAACCTGGGCCAATCAAGTAACACAAAGCGTGATCGTAAGTGGCTCAACAGCAGTGGGAGGTATAAGAATGTCACTTCTGTCGGATCACTGCATGAAGTCTGGGTGCAGGATCTATGCTGTGAGGTGAAACCTCCCAAAACTAGGTAAGGCATCTTTCCAGTCACTGTCTGCCTCTGTGGCACAGCAAAGTAACCTTTAGTTATATCAAGCTGTACCATAACTTGCTCCTGTCAAAACAATGTTTCCTGCAAAAGAAGTAGCTGCAGTCATAAAGGCTATGTATAAACAGGGTTTGGAGTTCCTTTTATCTTTCTCTTTAAAGGCTCAATCCATTTGCATATCTTGAGAAGAAAAGGAAAAAGATAGAGGCTTTAATTAAAAAAGACTCCTTGGCATTTTGATGCGTCTGCCTTTATGTTCTTTGAAAAATTAAACATATAATGAAAACAGTGTCATCTTAGAAACTCTGATGTTATGCACTTTATTTCCATTACTGATGCCAGGCACTAATTACGGCAGGGTTATGAAAATACAGAGCACCAGCTTGTCGTCCTGTGCTTTGCAAGGTTACTAGAAGGCGATAATGACGGCTTGTGTGAGGCCAGTTCAGTGTGGTTTCTGTAAACACAGTTCCACATGAGAAAAGCTATTACTGCAGCTCACAGCAGAAAGAGACAGGCTAAGTTCCCGGGGCAGGACTCCACTGACTCCAGGAGGGTTATACACAAGACGGGTCAAGCCCCTGGTTCACAGCCTTGGTAGCCAACATGTAGAGAAAACACTCCAATAGTCAATCTCTGTCCACTTTAAGGATCTCTCCTCTATTTCTAGTCAGAAGTAGACCAGTAGGAAACTGGGAGGTAAGTTCACACTGCTGACTGTTGTCTAGTAAATCGGAGAATATGATGGGAGTTCGGTCTCCTGCCTTTTTGGACTGGTTTCTTTCACCTCCACTAGATTCCCCAAAGCAGCATTTTTCTTTTCTCGCTGCTATTGTTTTAAGATAGTGGGGTTTTTTTTAAAATTGAAGGTGTCAATATATTGTGATATCTAGGGATGTTGTATGGGCAAAGAGGCTGTATTACTTCTCAGAGGTCCTTCTCCCAGGAATGCAGTATTTAAAATCCCTCTGGATGTAAATTCTTAAAGCTGAACACAGCTGCTCTGAAGAGCTGGAAATCAATTTTTATTGGTAAAGGATTGTCTAATAACTAAAGTACAGACCCCTTTGTCAAATACCATGGTCCTAAGCCAGACTGAAACATTTTGTATGTTCAGGAGCATACAAGCATGCTAGGAGCAGCCATGTCCCACGATGAAATATTAACTTACAGGATAATAATAATAGAAATTAAAACAATTTGTAAACGGACCTCAAATTATACCTCATAAAAAAATGTACACATGTTTTTTCATTTTTAATTTTATTTATGTAATATCAGGGATTTACAGAATCTCGTTTCAGAATCCAGCAAGTTCTAGTTACTAAGAATACATCATTGAAGTATAAAATAATGGTTTATTATCAAACTACTTTGTCAGTACACATTGTTTAACTCCATCCTGCTTCCTGCTTGTTCAGTATTTCAGGATTCCTTTTTAAGTTACAGAAAAAAAAATAAATCTCTAAATAACTTTACACAGTGTTATCCCAGCTATACTATTCGTGATTCATTTTCAGCAGAATTAGCAGTAAATAGAGGAATAGAGCATTTTTCTCAGTGATTCAAAAGCATGATTTTCCCTGAAATCTTAACAACTGAAACATGCTGAAAGAGTATATCAAGTAATGCTAGTGACATACTGGAGCAAAAAGTGCCCAGATTCTGTGCAAGCCTGCACAGATCAGTGCCGCTACAACATTTCCCCCCAAACTTTCAATTGAGTATGAGATCTCAGGATTGTCACGTCCAAAAGCACGTACCTCTGAAACGAACTAATTATTGATGGCAGTAAGAAGCTCATGTCACGGAGGAGGTTCACTGCTGTAGGGAGACATGATCTCTCATACACACAGATCTAGCATGCTGTATCAACATTTGCAGGCAGATTTAATTTCATTCTCTTGGTTTTGAGCTGCTCATCACTTTGCAAGTGAGAACTGCATAATTTTGAACCAAATCTGAAGTCCAAGAAAATCAGTTGTCTACCTGGAAATCTCTCACGGTAGTCATTTCTCAACCCCAAAGAGCAGCAGTAGAGCAATGCGCAACATCAAAATCATCTCCCCCATCATCTTTTTTCTTTTCAATAAATGAGGACACTGGGCTTAGTAGAGTTAAATCAGTTGTCTGAAGTCATCACAATGGCTTGCAAAACGCCAACTAGAGAACACAACCTCTGAGTCACTGATTTCTGCTTTCAAAAATCCAGAAAATTCATTTGAATCTTTCAGTTCTATTCATCTTCTGCTTGGGAAAAAAAACAAAAACAAAAAAAAAAAAGAAGGAAAGAGAAGAAAAGAAACAAAGAAACAAACAAAAAATATTTAAAAAAAATCCAAATAAGTTTCTTTTTGTTCTTAGGGTTTCTCTGTGAAGAACTTTCTTTAGTTCCACACAAAAGCCTTTGCTAGAACATTGAACACTGACACTTGGTATCCAAAAATCTTGTACCTCCTAAGGACAGATATAATCTACACCACATTCATGTAAACATTCAACTCAATTCAGTACAAATCCGGGACAGAATTTTTTATTTACTCCAATCCAAATTATTTCATTTTTGCACTCTGAAAGCAGGGCTTATTTCCCCTCTTCAGAATAGAATTCAATGCCAAAGCAGGGAGTGTTATCAACAGTATTAAATGCATGTATCTTTATTATGCCAAAATATATTTAACAGAAATCCATAAACAGAAGAATGATACGTCTGCGTGAACTGAAAAGAACAAACAATGTTGGATGAGTTCTATAAATACTAAATTTCTTTTAATAGACCCATGAGTTGCCTTTTCCTTCTTTACTGTGTTTTTCAGAATTTGAAATAACCACAATAAATACAAAAAGCCTGTAATTTTCTTTTAGGGACTTTCTCTGAAGGGCAGTATTTCTCTGGTGTGAAGTTAAAACATTCAAAGTTTGTAACTCAATAGGAAAAACGTATCAGGAATGATGTCAGAAACGGCAAAATGTTATTTTAGAAATGGAGAAAGGTAGGGAAGAGAGAGATCTTCAGAATTCCTAGAAGAGAAGCTAATTAAAGCCCTCTGAAGGACTCTGGCATTTATACATAGTGATGAGCTGTTATGTGAGGTTTAATCTTGGATTCTTTTGAAGTAATTATTACTGCAGGGAGGAAAGAAGAGATGGATGAGATGGTATGTTTTGGTAGCGGGCCATCAGGTCTTCACTTCTGTGCTGGGTTTGTCCTCATTCTGAAGCAGAGTTAATTACCAGCCTGGTTTCAGACAATTTTTCTGATAAAACCTGCTGCCGCTCTGATTTTCACAAACAGATGTCATTAGAAAAAAGAGCTGGAGACTGAAAGATTATGGTGTTGTGTTTACCTTCATAGCCATTGAGGATTTATTGGGATTTTAGAGATGGCTGCAGAGAGAAATCCAGAAGGTACTGAACCCGTCCATAACACAATAGGCAGGATGTTCTGCCACACTTCACCCTTGTCTTGGCCCAAAGATTTCGCCAACATATTCTGGGCTATTTTAACATCTTTGTCCTCTTCAAGAAAAAAACCTGAAAATTGTTGATGCAAAAAGTTAGTGATTTTGGAGTGGGTTTACTTTTGTTTTTAAATTGAAACACTGAGAAAACGTTTAGAAAAAACAATCCCCACCACACTTTAATTTAGATATTATTGTGATGAGCTCAGTGAAAATAT
Organism: Larus michahellis; assembly: GCF_964199755.1. Lineage (NCBI taxonomy): Eukaryota > Metazoa > Chordata > Aves > Charadriiformes > Laridae > Larus > Larus michahellis. The sequence continues at coordinate 69,611,866 of NC_133896.1, read as the reverse complement.
ATAGCTAGCTGCTTAAGACAGCTATTTCTTACAAATATGTTAAAAAAAAAATATCTTTGGGACAGCCATTCCAACATTTTTGTGAGCTCATACACAATTTGATAAACTTTGTAGTTTTCTAGTGTTAGCTTTTAATCAGTAGGCCTCTTATTCTCAGCCATTCTCATGGACTGCCATAAACCTTTATTAAAACAAGTGGCTTTATTAAGATAGTTGCACAAAGCATGTCTTGATCTCAAACATCATGTAAATAGGCTGAGGATACTAACCACTTGTCTAGTCAATTTTCCATATTCAAGGATGAGTAAAGGGAACAATAATTTTCACATCAAGGAAAAAAAAATTAATTGTTTTTAGTATTTGTTTTCTGTTTTAAGAGTCTGAGGATTAAGATATTTGTTGTTGAGTTTGGTTTTTTTCTTATTATACTGAAATTACTCCTTTAAGGTAAAGGAGGCTGTGCTTATTTGTTGAATGAGATTCAACTTAACTTGCAGGAAGGTTAAATGAAATACAGAGGTTGTAGAATCATAGAATGGTTTAGGTTTGAAGGGACCTTAAAGATCATGTAGTTCCAACCCCCTGCCATGGGCAGGGACACCTCCCACTAGACCAGGCTGCTCAAAGCCCCATCCAGCCTGGCCTCGAACACCTCCAGGGATGGAACATCCACAACTTCCCTGGGCAACCTGTTCCAGTGCCTCACCACCCTCATAGTGAAAAATTTCTTCCTGATGCCTAATCTAAGTCTACCCTCTTCCAGCTTGAAGCCATTACCCCTTGTCCTATCATGCCCTTGTAGAAAGTGCCTCTCTGGCTTTCTTGCAGGCCAATGTAATGTCAGAGCCAACACACTGATAGCTCATAGTATTCTCTCAGTGACCAGGAGGAAAAAGCAGTGTGTAGTTCAGTACCCATGTTCCCAAAGCAGTCACTATATTTCAGATAGAAACATGCCACATGCTTTGGGTTCCATCAGTTGTTCCTTTGGCCTGTCTAGCCTAGGTCTCAAGTCAGAAAATAATGTCTATATTGTCCAGAGTTCATTTACTTCCATTCACACATTTGAATGTCTGTTTCCCATTTATATGGCACAGAGATCCTAACAGCTGTGTCCCGCTCTGTGCTTACTTGGGGATCCAGTGGGGAAAGTTCATTTCTGACCTCTCCATTAGCCTCCTTGGATTACATGATGCTGCCTTATGTTAACACAGCTGAGGCTGGGCACTCCACGTCACTAGCCACTGAGGAAGGGGTGGAACAGCACCCTGCAGCTCCCTGAAAGAAATTTCAGACAACCAGTCACTGTATCTCAAAGAAAGGTTTTTAATGCAAACACTTTCTGCGAAAAAAAACCACCACCTTGGTGGGGTTTGCAAGCCTCAGATCTGCATCACCACGGGGCTTTCATGTGGCTTGACAAGACATGTTCTTGGCCACACCACTCAGCTGACCAGCAACTCCAGCTGCAGACGATGTCTCTTGATCTATCATCTGTGCTTGATTTACAGCCACAGCATGCTTTTCAACTTAGAGGCAGAAAGGCTATGCACTTTTCACGCATGGTTCTTCATGGATTTGATCCACTTGCTTCCGTGACCCAATCTGAACTTTGAACACAAAATGCACAAAAAGCGTGGTGTTTTCAACATGCAATTATTGTGGCTATGAAGTTCCAAGAAGGAAATAAGCTGCTTCTAATTACATGAAGTGAATGTGTACCAATGGCAGACTTCAGTAGTAGTCAGGGAATGTTTCCACAAAGTCCCAAAGACTGGTGAATGTATCAATAAGACTGTTGAGAGACACTTTTCTGAATTAATTTTTCTTTTTAAAGACAAAGATATACAGCAGGACATGACTAGAATACATATAGCAATCCACTGCCTAAAGACCTGCACTGAGACTAAGTTCAGTTTTCAGACTGCCTTAGACTTCCTTCTTTTGATCCTGAGCAAATAAATTAGTTAAGACCTGTTTCATAGAGTACTGAAGTTAATAAAATCATACCCTATATGCTTTCAGGAATGTTGGGATCTGAATCTTTACCTTTACACTTCTGTTCCCTTGACTGGATGAAAGGGATAACAGTTTATTGACCCCTAATCCCTTTTCACATTTCTGTGGCACATCATGTTAAATATGTATACAACTTCTGGCATACTGGGAGCCCAAACTCCACATCTTGGAGGCAGTAGGCAGTAAGATTAAAAATTGATCATCTAATCTAAAAGCCACAGTGAATCCATATCAGACTAGTCATGACCAAGCCTATCTAATTGCCCAACTGTCTTAAAAGAATTGCTGACTTTATTCTGTTAGTGGGTAGGCAGTGATTTGTAAAAGCTGCCACTACGGTTCTTGTGAGACCAGCTTCCTAACAGTCTCATTACAGAGGCATTTTCTTGATGTCTCCGATCCTGGATCAAAAAAATACTTACAGATGAACCTTTCATTGTCACAGGTTTGAAGTCTTGTGACTGCAGAGAGAGAGAAAAAGATGACCTAAGTATGCATGAAACCACACAATAAAACTGCCAAGGTGATCGTTGAGAACTCTCTTAAGAGTTTTTTAAAGCTTATGTTAGACTATTGTGTGGATATGGCAATGACTAACATTTATAAGACACACTAAAACATGGAGATTCAGTTCAGGAAGAGATCTTGTGTCACACCTTGAAAATAAATCTTGATTTCTGTATGTCATCACTACTCACAAAGCAAAGTGATGGTATTGCATAATTTAAACAGACACACAAGTACTAGCTGATAAAAGCCTTTTGAACTGGTTTCTTTCTTTTACGTGGATAATGTATTCTTTAAAGAAAGCGTAGCTTGTAGCACAAGAGGGGAAAAGGAACACTCGTTTCTGGGACATGATGTTAGCTTGTCCTCCTCTGAGTGGGGAGTAACCTAGATAACATCCATCGGTCCCTCCCAACCTAGGTTATCTTGCAATTCTATGAGGAATTTTAAATATTTGTCTGTATAACCCCTCTCACCCAGAGATCCTGCCATGGAAAAGGCAGGGATTAAAAAAAATTAAAAAAAAATCAAGCAGCTCCTATCAAAATTCTACGCTCCTTTCCTCTGGACTAAATAAATTGAAAGAGATGAGGGTACTGTTCCTACCAGAATGATTAACCTACATCAAGACGCTTATTCAAAAACAACTACTATTTTCTCTAGTTCTGTTGATTGAAAAATTTCATGAACATTGACAATACTTCAGTTAGATATTGGGGATGGTGGGTGTTGACTGTTTTTGGGTGCATTAAGTCATGAAAAGCTTTTTGTTACAAATCATCTCCTAGTTGTTCCTCCCTGTTCAAACATCCACACGAGCCATCTCCATTTTCACTTTAAGCCCTACAATGGTGTACTCTTTCTGCCTACTTCCATACGCAGTAAAGCATGAACTAAAAATTACACGCTCAGCCATTCCTTCAAACCCTTTTTAAAATTCATTTGTAACCTTTCCAATATGGATAGCAACAAAAATTGCCAGTACTGACTTCAAAGCCTTTGGCAACTCATGCTGAGCTGCTTTTTCCCGAAGTCTGCCGCCATCTTGGGTCCATTAACCTGTCTTGCACTCTTCTGACTAAACTAATGACACCATTTAAGGCCTGCGTATTTTCTTTCGCTACCCTTATGTGTAGGCATCCTCTCCCTTCCAATTCAGTCAAAAAAAATCACCTTCTTGCCAAGTCAACAACCGTTCTTTCCAAGATACTTACCAGAAGAGTTCAAAGTATGTTACTTAAATCAAGTTCTTTGGCACTGAGAGATTTATTTTCTCTTCCATATATTCTATCCAGTGTTGAGCGAATACCTAGTACCAGACAGGATTAGAGCAGTAATACTTGGCACACCTCAAATTTTGGCCTCTATGCAGAAAAAAGTCAAAAAGAAAATCTCCCTGCTGCGCGTTGCTTTTTTTTTCATCTGGAGAATTTTCCTATGATGGCAGCGTGCACAAATTTGCATCATTGCATTAGGGCAAGGTATTTCCTTATTTTCACTCACAATAATGAGAGTGTATCTTAGAAAGGGCTGCAGAAAAGGATAGCTCTATAATTAGCATCTTCTTAGCACTATGTGTTGAACGGAAAAGGATTGACTAGACAATGAAAGCAAATTATATTCTTACTTCTAATGTCAGCTGTTTCTGGTAAAAAGGAAAGCCAAAAGCCCATAAACCCTTTTGTGTCCAGTCCCTAGCTTTGCTGCTGTTTGATAACTGTTCCTTGTTCATAGGAAGTCAGTTACCCATCCTGAAAAGATCACCTTGTGTAATGTTTAACATGATTTCATATTCAAACAAAATTCTTTTGTATTTTGGAAAAAGAATACTTAACTGGTGATGCAAGGAGGGCAAGCCAAGTGAACTTTTAAATATAACATATTGAAACTACGCTTTGTAGCTCTCTCACTGAGATCACAGTTGCTCCAATGTTCTTTTCCTGTCCTTTGTGGATGTTTGCCCTCAGAAAAATCTCCCAGACACAACACCGCACATGGAGAACAGAAAACACACCTGCTGTCATTTCTCTATCTTAGTTGGCAGTGCTGGAAGTCATATTGAATTGTACCCACAAGTTCATCAGTGAAATCATAATAGAGAGAATAGTGATGGCTTCGCCCCTGAGGAATTAGTGATGTTTCTTTTTTCCATTTACATACCTAAAATGATCTAGTATGTGAAAAAGACTCCAGTGCTGATTAACAGGGACAGTTTCTCTGCAGAAAGGAATGGATCTCTTTTCAAGTTCATCTAAACCCACTAAGAAATATTAAGAAATGTATCTAGGAATTGAGAGGTCTGAGTCTGCTTTGGGCTCTGCTACAAAACTTCTGTCTACATTGGCATCAGGCTCTGATTGCTCATTTGAAGAGAAAAGACAGTAATGCTTATCGACCCCATCAGGATTCCTGAGCCTTAATTTATTAATGGAGTTGACTTGCTCGGTTGAAGTACACCTCAGTCACATCCTCCGACATCTTCTGCTATTTATTGGAAATATACTCTCTACATTGTGATAAAAAACAGGGAACTTCACCCTAGAAGGCTGAGACTGTGTGGTTATCACACACGGAAAAGAGGCTACTCGTGTAGGTCCAGATTATCGGAATGAGGAGACCATAATAGGAAACAGTATAGTCTGCTGCTGTGCTTCTCAACCACAGAGCTAGGTCACCAGAGGTGAAGGTAAATGATAAAAGTGTCTGTGTTGTAGTTACCCTGGCAGCTCTTTTTGGTACGCAAGGCCTTGAAAATTTTACTAGACAATAAAAGAAAGATAAACAGTCCCCTCCTCTAACTCTTCAAGGCCAACTATTGCTTTCGTAACTCCTTGAATGCCACATGAAACTGTATCATAGACATTGTTTCCACCATCCCCATGTATTTAATCTATTATAAATGTGATGATACAGTGAAATGTTTAGATTACTAATAAAGAGTAACTAACCTTTGGAAAAAAGTAAGGCAAAACCCAATACATTGTGGTGTACAGATTCTGGACACTCTCCAGGCAGAATTCCTGGAGTCTTTTTCCTACTGTGTGACTTCAGTAAAATCGCTTCAGCTCTCTGAGCCTGTTTCTTTTTTTTTTTGTAAATGGGGAAAATGGCATATGCCCTTATTTGAGATTCATATGTGAGATGTGTTTGATGACAGGTTAGAGGTATTGACCAGAGCAACTCAGCCAAGGTAAGAACTACATCAAAGAGTGTATTATAACTGGAAGAGTGACAAATATTAAGAATTTCAAACTTTGCTGTTATCTATGAGAAGTCTTGTTTACCAGATTTATTTCCAGACAATTTAATTTTAGAATACCATTAGAACAACAACAACAACAGAAAAAAGCGGACTATTCTGAATTTAACATACTCACTCAAAAGGACCTTTATGAACTTGGATTTTTTTTTCTCAGAACTTTTCTCATAGATGGTTTTACTATGTTTGCGTCTTCTAAAATAGTAGAATAGCATGGCCAATGCTTTGATAGATGATGAAATAGAATTTACAAGACTTCCTGTCATCTTGAATATTTTCTAAAGGAAGCAGCAGGAAGAATTATGGCTTGCAGAAGATGCTGACACAATCAGCTTTCTTTCTCTTTTGAATTTCAAAACATCAATGAACAGACTCTCTGGGGCCTGCATTCTCCTCAGTGTAACTCCAGTGAGGCCGAGAGTAATGAAAACACAGGATTTGGCCAGAAACATGTTATTGGTCAATGCATATGTTAGTGGGTTGGTGTGAGTTTCAGCCTTCCATCAATGCAAGGATTATGTACCAAGTGTGCTCATGTCATGGTAGCAAGGTGGCTAAAGAAACAGTTGAATATAGAGTTGATTATGTTTCTGTTTCGGCATACCTTTGCTGGAATTTTATTATTGTCAGAGAAGGGTTCAAAGCTGTGCAAAGAAACTGGAATATAAACAACATTTCAAATTTCACAGCTGGAACATGTATCTCCCATGAGCTGACCTGAAACACTAGGTCCGAACATCCTTCAAATTTGGATCCTTTTCAGATCTAAATTCTGTAGCAAGATCCAGGTCCAGCAATACTGTTATCTAGATTCACATGTCAGCAAATATGTAAACTAAGCAGAGTTCGAAGTCCAGGTCAGAAAGTTTCCATACTCCTATCTTAACCAACCTCTTTCTCCACTAGCTGTTTGGGCAACTCTAAAGATTATTTTGCAAAACTGAAGTAGCGCAAAATAGCACAGAGAGATAAAACAGTCATGATGGAGGGATTAGAGTCAACAGGTCGGTTCCTGATTTTAAGAAAAAGGCTTTAGAAGGAGAGCAGAGAAGGCAAACCCTGAAGAAAATAATTGGTCAAGAGAAAGCATTTTTGCTGGATTGTGGGAACAACCTAAAATGTCTTTCCCTTGGGGACCTCAGTTTCAGTGGCATTGCTGGCTGCCCCGAAAGACTCCCTTACTGTCTTTGGGTCATGGAGCTGCCTTCTGGGAAACAATTTCTGCAACCAGGGAGGAGAATTAACCACAGGGAGGATGAAGGTGGTTTAAACAGGCTGCTTGCAACCTTTGCAGAGGAAGACAATGCAGTGGAAGTCAGCAGACCATATAAATTCAAATCTTGCTACATTCAGAGAACAGGATATCAGAGTAGTTTAAGAAAACAAGTTTTGCTGTATACATTATTAGGAAAAAGAGATAACGGAGCACTGCATGAGTGTATTGAATGCAGAGAGGAAGGAGAAGGGAACAGTCAATCATTCTTGACAGTGCCTAGAAAGGGGAAAAGAAAACTGACACTTCTTGATAAACAGTATCAGGCCTGAAGATGCTTTTGGTTTTTGACAAAAAATGTTAAACAAAGCAGAGTGGTCTTTTCCCCCTGCAAGGTTAATTTTTAAAAAAATGCAGAAAAACCCACGCACATTCCCACATGCCCTTTTGCTGACTTCTTTCAGAACTAGTTCTCAGCAAAGGATACACTGGAACAATCTACCTCTGGTATGCACCCAAAGAAGTCAATAAAACAGCCCAAAAGAAGAGAATTTTTCCATTTTATGCTGTCTGAAATATGTGAAATAGCCTATTGGAGAAAATGGAAAGAGAGGAAAGATCACCCTTCACTTTAGATAGTTCATTTAGATTCCCTGAACAAATATTTGAATACTTGCCAGTGTAGCTCCTGGGTATATTAATAACTTAGAACAAGTCATAAAATAAAATTGAGGGACACAATAACATTCTGTATAATTTGTTTCTTAAATTACACAACTTGAGAAAAAAAACTATATCCACATACATTTGACTAGTTGCGCATTTTGAAGATTCAGGATATCGCTTCTGAATTTCATAGGGTTTTCAAAATGTAAAGCAAAAAAATATATCCACATCTTTTTGAGGCACAGCATATTGCTGATGTATTAAAAAGAGTTCTCTCAGTTTGTAAAAGGTGTGAGACATAAATTTAAAATTGAGGCGCAAAGTTGGACCCCCAAGCACACTTTTAAGTCACTTTTACATGGACTTAATTTCCACACATGAACAAATGAGATTACATTTCTTGATTTAGTCAGATCAGTTTACAGCTGAAAAATGTTTATGAATTTAAAATTGCCACTTTTCTTCCAGGAACCCCCTGCTGTTCCTACCAATCGGTAGGTCTGGGCAGCACTACCACCTACTGGCATGGCCTTCCCGACAGGGAGGTCGCCAGCCATCAAAACCCTACAGAACAAATGCCCCTCTTACCGATGTCAGCAAACTCTAGGGTTCCCAGCAGACAATTCCCTCTGTTACAAACTGGTCCAAAGCCCAGTGACATCAATTTGACATGGACAAACCCCAGAGTGATGTACATTCCAGCAGGTTCACACATCTCCTGCTAGGAATAAGGTAGGTGGTTCTCTTCTGAGAAGCAAGTGAAGATATTTTTATTAGTATTCAAAACTGTAATATATGGCATCTATACAACAGATGGTCCTGTATCAGGCTAAAAAAATTTTTCAGCATCTTATGAGGGAACCACAGGCCTCCAGACTCAAAGCATTCAGTACCAAAGAACACAGAATGTCTGAAAGTTAAGCAAGAGAGGAAATGGGATGAGGGAATCACATCCCAACAGAAAAAAATTGACAAGATGCAAAAGAAATAATCAATTTAAAAGTAAACCAAGTAAGGTCCTGCAAGGGTGCATTAAACACCTAAACACTACTATTTTAAAGCTGGGGGGTGGAAGCTTGAGGACAAAATCCAAACCAGAAAGAAGACATTTGCAAATCAAAACCCCCTCTAGCCAAGTGGAGGAGGCCATGTGTGGTAGCCCAAAGGCAATGCTGAATACAGGTACATGTTTGAGATCCACACGTTCTTCAGAGCACAAGAACACGTAACTATGTCCAAGGGTTCTTTAACAGACATTAGCAATGCTAATGTGAGTTTTGATCCCCTTACCACCCTACCAAGAGAAAAACAGTTTCAGAGCCCTCTGTCACTCTCCATGAAACTTGCACTCCTTTCTAAATAGGTATAAACTTCAACAGGAAGGACTTGGACAGGGGAATTCATAGGCCAAGCCACAAAAGGATCTACGGGGAATGGAGCGCAAACTGCAAACAAATCAGAGATAAATAGCACCCTACTAATCCACACCACAAGTAAGGCTGGATGCATGAGTGACATCACACCTCAAGGGACTGTTACCAGCAGGACATCTTCCCCAACTGATGGGAAAGTAGATAATCTACTGCCAGGAGTACTTAGATGTTGAACAAAGAAATACTTAGTATTTAGTTCCATTTACCTTTTGTTGCCATTCATACTACCTTTTCTAAGACCCAACTTTAAGACCGTAAACCATTTCCCCTGGATAGGTTTTCTCATTTGTAACACAGCTCCCCACACACCTGACAGTGGAGAATTTTTGCGAGCTAGAGGTCTTCAGTGAGATGATATATAGTCCTTACAAGCTTCAGAGCATGGTGGCATGCCAGATTAGTTGTTTTCAAAGGCACTACAGACAAGTTCAAAAGAGTTATTTGGTTGGATTTAATCAGCTCATAGAAGGTTGACAATCTGCATTATAATACATATTAATAAAAAGAACAAGGCACCCATTTTTCTAGGAATACAGCAAGTGTCACAGAGCCAGTCACTATATCATGAGACATATAAGAGAATTATCCCTATGCACATTTCAAAGAGCAATCAAGAGGATATGAGGGTCACAAAGATAATTTGTTCCACAGCTGGGAACAAGAGCCACTTATCTCAAGTTTCAACCAACAATGTCAACCTAGTCTTCACTCCACAAATCAGATTAAGTAAGGGCAGCAGAAAAAATAAGCTGAGATAATTCCAACTGAGCAGTAGGCCATAACCTAAGCTTGTCATGGCCTCTTGCTATTTAAAAGAAGAACATGCAAACAGAAGGTAAATCAAATCAGGGTACAAAATACATCTCTGAACAACAGAGCTGGTTTAACTCTACACTGAAAACTGAGGGGGACTTTATGTATTTAAAGGGCATTGAAAGGAGAAACGTTTGCTCTGGCCACTGAGGCAGAAACGAGAAATGAGAAAAGTGTCCACATCAGACTGACTTTGTGAGAGGAATGGGAAGGATTTAATGACAGCAAAAGCCCACTGTCTGTTGTCATCTCACCAGTTTCCAAATGGCAACTGAGGTCATGTCTAGTCAGCATGTGAATAAGAAAATCTTGTGAAGAAAATGGATGAAGCTTCCATCACTGATGCTCTGCTGCTTGAGACAACACTCACCTCGTTGTGGGGGAGTTGTAGAGGCTGTTTCCTGGTCTGATCTCAAAAGCAGATGGCTAGTAATTGAGATGAGTGGTGTAAATGACTGGTCGAACTGCAGCCTACCTTTCTCCCTTCATGGCCTCAAAAAGGGTAGCTGCACCTCTGCAATCTACTATTTCTCGCTCTTTCAACAGGAACACTTTACTCCACGGTTTCTACAGTATAAAGAGCCCAGAAAGTAGTTCTGCTAAGAAGACAATCTAATGAGACAGTCAGCAAAGTTCTCGGGAGAGCTGAGAAACAGTGATAAACCCAGTGAAATGAAGGGTTGCCACACATCTTCAAAATAACAAATCAGGCTCATCAATCTTTCATTATCAAAACACTCTCTCATACATACAAATCTCTTCACTTTCTTTTGTGAAGCTGTTTCAGTGAAGCATGATAAATGCTGGCGAGTAGATGAGGATAACATCAGGGACTCTGTGGTGAATTCAGATGGTGCAAAGCACATATATAATTCACAGAGACCCAATGGAAGTACCTCATCAGAGTTTGGCTGGAGTACCAGGCTGCAAATAACTACCCTGAGAGATCAATATCATTGATGTAGCTATATAACTGCTGTAGCTCTGTTTTTCCCATCCTGTCTCCTAATATCAAGGAAGGACTTGAACACCTTACCATTTTATAGGCAGTACGGATACAGCCTCTCATAAAAGACGTACTTTATTTGTTTTGCTTTGGCTGTGGCTTGCCTTCAGCCAACCAAAAACTGTTTCAGCTGGAAGCATACAGTCAGCTGTCGATGTCAGAAAAAAACCCCACAATTTAATGTTTACTAAAAACCAGCATCTCTAGCATGTTGAGCTGCAGCAACTCTGAGTGTAGAAAGGCACACGTTAAACCATCAACACAGCTTTCCTTGGAGGAAACTTCCTTGGAGGTTTTACCATCCAGCTGTGGACCGGACCAGCCCGCCTTTACCTTTTAAGCTGTGATGAATTCCCCTGAAACGCGGCCTGGCTTCTGGCCCATAATGATCTGCAGTTCTACAATTGAATTTGACTCCTCTGGTGTTTGGGGACTAAATTAGAAATGTCTAAAGAGATAACTCCAGATAAGTCAACTAAGTGGATCCCAATGCCTTCCCATTCAGAAGGCAGACTGGGAGGATAAAATGTTACAGAACTAAGTAACTGAAATACAGAGAAACAAGGGTGCATTGCTGAGTAATAGTGATATTTGAGTGCTTTACATAGTGGTTTTACATACATATAGTTTTTATGCATTCATACATATGAATATATAAATATATACAATTATGAGTTTATACACACAGACACACACACATTTAAATGGTTAGAGAGAGGATATTGGGAAAATTTTCCACTTCTCCCCAATGAAAGAAAGGCTAATCTAACTAATTCAAGCAGCTTTTTCACACAGGTCATTTTCCTGAAGATTAAAGTACCGTTGTGTTTGCAGCATCTTTGAATAGTTTTGGGAAAAGGAATTGCTGGGGAGTCAGGTAAGCTCTGGTTTGAAAAAATACAGCAGCTTTTTACACAAGCTCTCCAATGCTGTGTCTATAACTGTATCAAAGAAGAGTTTCACAGCAATTTAAGCCATTTATTTATTTATAACTTGTGGCTGTTACAACAGATGGAGGAATCATGCAGACCTAGAAGCACATAATTGCTATACGTAGTTATGCACAAAGCCAAACTTTGTTAATTCAATACTAACCTTGCAGCCCAGAGAATATAGGATAACTTCTGTCCCTCTGCGTCCTGACACTGGGTCATTCTCAAGTTGTTAAAGAAACACTATGAGGAAAACACAGAGCCAAATGTTCTCCAGCAATTCTCTCATACCTCAACAGCTCAAGTCAAGCTAAAGGAGAAAAGTTCTCTGTGGTTTTATGCTTGTGTGGTAAGTACACCTCACACTGTTCCCAGGGTGATGTTAAAGGATGCCTCTCAGCAGGGATGAGAGAAACCGTCCAATGTGCAGAAGGAGAAAGACTCTGTGCACAGGCAGTAGTCATCCTAGGCCAGAAGGAGAAGAATCCTCCACTCCTCCCCTCAAATCTGCTCCACCGTTCACGTAAGGCAGGCTAAGGGATATGGGGGTAGAGAGATGGGCAAGTACCTAACTAGACATCCTGCCTCTGGCACCATATGGCTTCCACAACCTTCAGAACACCTATACAAATATTAATGTGAAATAGACATTTAAATCCATCTTTATTCCCCATGCACCCTAGACTCTGGGCATTTTTGAAGTAATGTCTTTTGGAGGAAGAGATAGAAGCTATTTAAAACCTACAATTACTTCTTTTTAAGCATACCCTAATCAAATACTGTTTAGCAAATCAGCCATCCCTGACTCACCTTCATAGACAGACACCAATTTCCTGCCTCCACAAAACAGGAAGCAGCACTCAAGCAAGTCATTAAATCACTCAAGCAAGAAGCATTTCCACAACTTCTGTTTGGAATCTGTTTCTTGACGGTCGGTCTCAGTTGTCCTTTTCCTCTGCTTCATCCCGTCATGTGAAGGCCCACCTTTCAGGCCACCTCAGTCTTCTCTTTATTGTTGTTCTCAGATATTTTTTGTCTTAGTCACCACCTCTGCCACATGGTTGAAAAGGGGACATGGCCCTGATCATAGCGAGCTCCCACTCCTTTTCCCAATGACCATGGAGAAGACGGGTTTCCTTTTCTAACAGAAGTCCTCTATAATTTCAGCCTGAATATGAGCAGGTTGACTTCCCTGCTCCTACAACTGAGGACTCCCTGGAAGGAGAAATGCAGTCTTTTCTTTCAAAGTCAGTCTGTAATTACATATGGTCCAGAAATTCTCTGTAGCATCTTCACAGTTGTTTTTGTCCCAGAAAAGGATTAGGCTGGGTGCAGCACCATTCAATACATTCTAACATAGAGCAGAGTCAGAGCCAAAAAGCACTAAAATAGAAGCCTATGACTACTGTCAGCTGTTAACTGTAGCCTAGAGCCAACGGTACTTTTGCTGCTCCCATGCTTGAGCTACCTGGGTACCCTAAACTATTGTGTATTACTTCGGTGCTTCCCTGTGAGGTAGGAACTGCTAATATCCCTCTTTTGGAAATGAGCAAGCAATTTGCAGAAAGAGCAGGATCTCTCCATGAAACTGAATGTCGATTGCTTTGCCCTTAATGAACCATAACTAGACTTGAAGTACAAGCACTGCCACCACTGCACTGGAACAAGGGTCCTAAATAGTTAAGTCTTGTGTTTTCACGGGTACTGCATTCATAAAAATAAAGCAAACCAGCCGCTCCCCTCTCCCCTCACACTGAAATGATTAACCAAAGAAGAGAATGCTTGTGTACAAAGCAAAGTACATTTTGTGCTCTTCTTTGATTTGAGTACAGATTTGAAGAAGTTCAAACTGGGAATAGGGTCTCAAAAGGAAATCAAAAGATTAAGTCCAAACCCATAAAAAGAGATTATTAAAAGCAAATTAATAAGTGAGGAACAATACATATCAATTGCCCAAAGTATGGGAACCTGTATATTTCCTATATTCTCTTTTGTTTAGAAACTTTCCCATCTCCCACCACTTCAGCTTTTGCAGTGTATTTTCAATTTAATCAGTCCTGAAATGTTACATCCTCCCATGTCTTCTAAAATAGCTTTTTGATTCTTAATATAACCCTTGATTTCAAAAACTGGAGCTGGGCACTGGTACCAAGAACACTACATCAACTCACAACCAGTCTGGTGTTTACAGCTAGCATGACTGGAAAATCATTGAGCCTGGTTTTAAGTTACATTTAAAATGACAGCACTGCAAACTTCAAGTAAAATGTGTTTCTTCTACAGAATGGCTGGGGATCTGAACAAAGTTACTGGGGACATTCAGCTGTTGGGAAGCTGTCTGCATCCTGGCAGCAGGAACAAATAACATAGTCCTGGCAAAGAAAATAAGACTAATAAATGTATATTATTGTTCATAATTCATTGCTGTCTGGTCAAGCAGCCGTTTCGCAAAGAAATGAACTTGCCCTAACTTGGTTGTTAAGCATGGGTGGAGCAAGCGCTCCATAATTTGTTGCTGATGCCAGGCTTTCGATACTCAGAAACTGATAGACCTCTCCACTCAGCAGATCTAACTGCCCATAAGGTCTTTTGCACACAGAGCTACCAGTTTCACAAGATGGTGCCTCAGCCGGTATTTCTTCAAGACGTTGCCTTCCCCTTTAAACCCCCTCACCCTCTGGCTCTCTGCTCCCTCCGTCCCTCATCCTGCCTCCACACCCTGACATCCTCCTCAGGTATCAAAGCGCTGTTGAAGACAGCAGCTTATTTTGCTGACCAGCTTGCCTTCTCAGTTTATCACTTCCTCTGGAGCTGCAGCTCCAAGACTCTCTTTCTTCAGAGGACAGAAAGCGGTCTGTTAGACCAAAGCTTGTTTTTGCAAAAGCAGTATAACTGGTATGTTTGTCTCACCAGGGGAAATGCCTCCAAACTCTGATTTCCATAAAACTTTCAACAGGACTCCTACGTTACCCTCCCCAACTGAAGCAGCGCTGTGGTATCATCAATGGCAGAAATCATCCAAGCAAAATTTAATAGGACCTCTTTGAGTACACTTTTTCTCATACAGTAGCATTCAGGTATATAGTCAACAGAAGCTGATAAACCCACAAACTGACAGGCCTGATAGCATCCTAAATAATAAGCTATGTTTACTCCTGGCTCACAGTAGCAGCATTTTCAGCAAATGATTGTGTGCGGGAGTTTAGAATTTGTTTCATATCAAGTTTGAATTAAAGCTCCAACCCAAGCATCCTTAGACATTGTGTCCACAGCTTCTTGTTAGTATGAGCAATGGTGAGAAAGGAGGATCCTCTCTAATCTGAACATTTGTGCAATAAACCAAGGATGAACTGAAAAGAGCTATAACAGGTTGTGGTTGTTGGTGGCTTCTGTCAATGCAGCATCAATGAAGTATTGAAGGAGTTAAAACACTTTCAAGGTCTCTCTGCTGCTGATTGTTGGCACTTAGCAGCAAGAGCTCTGAACTGAAAGTAAGAAATGTCCAGAGCAGCTTTACAACATCAACAATGAAGCACTAATTTCCCCACACAAAAACAGCCATTCAGCCTAAGATATCCTTGGAAATGCGGCTTGAATCCCATAAAATTTGCTTTTATCAGGAGATAACCCATGTAAACAGAACAAATAATAAGCTGCCTGGTGTGGATCCTGGGAATGCATTCAGATACATCAGCTGCTCTTGTAGATGCTCAGTACTTCACTGAGGGTTTTATGCTGATCACTTACCCAAACTTTTCAATAACATACTAAACTAAACTTTTTAAGAAAATACTTAAACAAACCCCCTGTGCTATCCCATTTATTAGCATTTAATTCTGATTTCCATTTACCAGCATTTCTAGACCCACTATAGCCAAACCTGCCGCACTGTTTGACTTTCTCCAGCATTTTCTGCATAATATATATTGGGCTATCAGTTGACAGACAGCTGAGTATGAGCCAGCAGTGTGCCCAAATGGCCAAGTTGGCCAATAGCATCCTGTCTTGTATTAGAATTAGTGTGGCCAGCAGGACTAGGGAAGTGATCGTTCCCCTGTGTTTGGCATCGGTGAGGCCGCACCTTGAGTACTGTGTTCAGTTTTCTCACTACAAAAAAAAGAGATTGAGGTGCTGAAGCATGTTCAGAGAAGGGGAATAAAGCTGGTGAGGGGTCTAGAGAATATGTCTTATGAGGAGCGGCTGAAGGAACTGGGGTTGTTTAGCCTGGAAAAGGAGGCTGAGGGGAGACCTTATTGCTCTTTACAACTACCTGAAAGGAGGTTGTAGTGAAGTGGGGGTTGGTCTCTTCTCCCAAGTGACAACCAACAGGACAAGAGGGTACAGCCTCAAGTTGCACCAGGGGAGTTTTAAATTGGATATTAGGAAAAATTTCTTCACTGAAAGTGTTGTCAAGCGTTGGAACAGGCTGCCCAGGGAAGTGGTTGAGTCACCATCCCTGGAGGTACTTAAAAAGCGTGTAGATGTAGTGCTGAGGGACATGGTTTAGTGGTAACTTGGCAGTGTTAGGTTAACGGTTGACTTGATGATCTTAAAGGTCTCTTCCAACAAAAACGTTTCTATGATTCTATGACATAATGCGAGCTCTCTCACACTCAAAAGTAGCTATTGGTGATGCCAGGCTGAAGAGCTAAAATACTGGGTCTTATGCAGAAAAACAAGTACATTCATGGACAGGGGCTTCCAAGAGTTTGTTCTGAGACTCACCACAATTTTCAATACTATCAGCATAACTACCAGACATCTCTTTGGATGAGAGGATATTGCTACCATTTTTAAAACAAGGCTAAGATCTATCATTCTTCCTTAGAATTTCAAACCAGATGTTTGGCTTATGTCCTTTAGTGAAATTAAATGTACAATATAGCCAACATTACTGTTTCAGCCTATCCAAAACAGGCTGCATAGTCAGAAATATAAGAGATCGCATTTATTGTATTGCCACTGCAGCCTTCAGGGTACTCCCCCCCTCAGTTCTTCCATGTAAGAAAGGGATGAGGATCGAAACACCCGGCAGTAAGTGCACCTCTGGAATAAAGTTCCCAATCCAAAAGTTTTCTGCCTTCAAAACTGGTTAAGAAATCTGCAGTTTGACCTCCTCTGTAGCATCAGGTCAAGAGCATTCTAACATACTGAGCTAGCATCAGGGAATCTGTGATTATTTTTTAAGTCATCTGTTTATCACAGAAGGAGACACCTCTAGGTAGACTAGGATGTGTGAAGCTACTGAATAGAATTAACACCTGAGTCAAAGTGATCTGGAAAAGACTGATCCAATGTTTGCTGAAATCAATGCAGAGAGTCTGAGAAACAGGAGTATTCACATTCTGACCCTGTTCAGGGCAGAGGAATCTCATGCTCTGAATTTCAGCTATTCTTAATTTCTTAAGCACCTACGGAGCACACATATTCAGGATACTTTAGAAACATGAACACATTGCTGTTACAGATCAAGCCATTGCTGTCACCCTGCACTAACAATCGTGCAATCTGCAGTTCTAATGGCTGGTGCTGACTGTTGAAACTGAGAAAATGTCAAAGTTTGCTTTGAACTACATTTTGAAGGTCAGCGGAATATCTCTGGTTTCATGTATACGTTAAACACCATGTGTTATCTTAATTCTAAGAACATCTTCAAGGAATGTGTTAGAAGGCTGCAATTCTGATTATTTACACTGCATGCATTCTGAAGGGAGTTATGAGGAGAAAAATGCAATTCAAAAAGCTGGTTGATAAAGAAAGTCAGTCATTCCTTCCAATTATTTGCAGAGAAACAATTATCCTTTGGGTACAGCAGGTGCTAATCAGGGGCAGGAATTTGTTTTTCCTATGTACACCCATACCATCTGCCCAGAGAACACTAGAACATTTACATTAATTTCCCCATAGGATCTTTACTACTACACTGACATTGAAGACACAGAAAGAATTTTTAATGCATTTCATGCAGAAGTGCTGGAAACAAGGCGCATATTTTCACAGCTTGTCTAACTGAAGAAATATAAAAGGTCAGAGCAAGCAGCCAAAGCAACAAGCTTCTGGATGGAGGAGGAGAAAGGAGGAGTTGTGTTAGTAAAAGATGGAAAGACCATTGCCAGTCTTTGTAATACCAACCAGTTACATAATCAGAGGTGGAAAAACTCTAAAATAGCCCTCTATGTAAAACGAACAATCTCTGGCCTAACAAATTTAATTGGCATTTAGAAAAAGTGATTGTTGCTGAGCCACCTCGGCGAGATGTAAGTAAGCATCAGCTGTCCTCAGGCTAATCCAAAAATGACGTTGGGTTTTACCACATCAACACGTAAAAGCCTACAGTTTGTCTGTAAATTTCCATTATGGTTAAGAGATAATGATGTCCTTCTTTGTTCTTCATGTGATATGCCACTCACATTTAATTTCAGCTTCAGAAACTAAATACGTCAGTGGCTTACAACAGTAGTAACTAAGGTTTTATATATGGTTCATTCTGTGGGTTTCTCCTTTTCCTTCAGAAGCATTGCTTCCCCCACTGCAGCTGCTGCCAGGACCCAGCCTAAGCCCTGTAACCAACAATACCGCTTCCGGAACCAGCTCATTTTCCACCAAGAGAATAAAAAAAAACGCCAAACAACCAACCACTACCTTATTAAGGATACAGAAAAAATAAATTAATTTTCCAATTCAAATTCTGACTCATGCCACACATTTCTCTATGGCAGAAATAAAACACCTGAGCAGTCTGACGATACATACTACCAAGCAGGCTGCAGCTGCCAGACTGAAGTGACAGAGGAAACCAGTTTTTAATATTAGAGGCTTCTATCATCAAGGAGACAACAGGAGAAATCGAAAGGGTGGAAAGTGAAAAAAGAAAACTGGCTCTGGATAGTAGATACTAAATGAAAAAAGTTACCTACTTGGATTCTTTGCATTTACTAGCACGTCTCAAAAATGTACAGATGCTAGCTAGGACACCTCAGTCATGATGTGGAGGAAGGGTATAGCTCTGCGGTTCTTGCCTGGCATTGCACAGTTTGATGCAGTGCACGTGTGCCAAACTGGATGACATTAATGAAGAATCTGCTGTCTCTCCGTCCTTCTCCCCGCTCATCCTCACTAACATTGCGCCTGCAATTACTTCAGTGGCAAGGTGGTAAGGCTGGATACAAGACTAAGCAAATAATTGTTATAGGTTAAAAAAATAGCTTCAATTGTGAACGCTAACAGACAGCAGATAGTTGAGTTTGTGTCGGTGAATAGGTGGGTGAATGTCCAAAACTGAACTTTTGAACTCTCCACCAGAAGCCTGATACTTGCTAGCTGCAACAAGTGCAGGCTGTTGTAAATTTTGAAAATAAGTGGACTAAAAAAAAGTGGTACATCCCAAGTCCTTCAATTAGGAAAGGGACATGAGACAGAACCACAAATTAGGAGGCTGACCACACATTGTGCTTCTTCACATACACTATTTAGATTGGGACAATCAGGGATTTATGGTTTCAGAAAGGAGTCGAAAAGGAAGAGTTCCGATAGAGAAACAGTGGTCTTGGAATGAAGAAGAGGGCCTGGAAAGAGGAAGGTGAAGATCCTAGCTGAAGGAAGATCCTAGAAGTGGTGGAAGATCAGGGAGATTAATGAGCTCTGTGGAGACAAATGCTGGTGGAGGCCCAGTGCAGTTGGCCAGTAGCACCTAAGACTGACAACTGGAAGCAGTGGCACAGCACAAAGCACCATGACTTTCTGCCCAGACTTCCTGGATCAACAGAGACCTCCTCACAGGGAAGGGAAGTTGAGACCCAGTGAATGAAACACTGATGAGGGGAGCATGTGAGTGAGAGAGACAGCAAGGAAGGTAAAAGCTTGTTTAAAAGTTTGTGTGGTTTTTTTTTTTTTTGGTTTGGTTTGTTTTTTGAAGTTTTTAAACGGTAAATGTTTATTTAAGAACATTGACAGTTCTTAAATAAACCCTAGTAAAACTCAGCTATGGGCTGTTGTTAACTGTCACCCATGACAGTGATGCCCAGTGTTCACTGTAATTTAGAAGAGATTCATCCATCACAATGGCTCATACTGGACACACAGGTCATACCACAAGGCTGGGGGACACAACGTCAGCAGCAGCCACAGCACTAGGGAGAACTTAACCTCCATTTCCTTCCCCAAGGTTGATCTGATCTTCCCTTCTTCAGGAATCTCAGGTTTCCAAAAACTTTCCTCACATCAACTAATCATGTGACATGCCACCCCTTGAAGTGGCACTGACCAGAGGAAGGCAAGGGCAAGAAACTGCAGCGATGAGATGAGATGAGATGAGATGAGATGAGATGAGATGAGATGAGATGAGATGAGATGAGATGAGATGAGATGAGATTGCTGCCCCCTCCCCTGGCACTCGAGATTTCCAAGACAGTATATGAGTAAGGGAGAGGTGGAGCTACAGAAAGAGTTTCCCAATGGGGTGCGAATCCAAAATCCTATGAATAACCCTATCTTCTCTAGGGTGAGGAGCAGGAGAAAGCAGATCTCTAGCTGGAATTGTGTATGTTGCTAACCATATGGTGGAGGACTGTTAGACAGAAAATTTAACTCCTTTTTATCCTTCCCTCCTACTTCCCACTGAATCTGTAGCCATAATGGTCATTCTCATTGTAATCATGGGGGAAGATGACATGACAAATGAGTGTGCCACAGCTACAAGGGATCAGTGACAGAAACATGAACAGCTCTTGGGAGGTGGAATGACTGATCTTCTGTTCCAGTGCTAAGACACATACTTGGGAAGAGCACACATGATCTAAAAATCTCTCAGATGTGAGCAATTCTCAGACTCCTATAATAAACCTTCTCAGCTCATCTGGAAAAAAAATAAATAGACAAACACCAAAACTACCAATGCATTTACAGTGATTCATCTGGTTACTAGTCACTTTTGTATGACATAATTTGCATGGTATTCATACACTGCTTTTTGTTCTCTGATGTTGCGAGCCAGCAAACTTACAACGAGAAAAGCCTTCCGACTCCCACAGAAACCCTGCAGGGAGAAAGCTTGCAAGGCTATGCTTCAGTTCTCTGGTTAGGATGCACAAGCCAGGCTGCAGCTATGCACGCATGGAGGTTACTAGAGCAGGGCATACCAACATCAAGCGCACCAGCACAAGGAGCTTGTGGAATACCCCATATCCCAAGGAAGGAGTTTCCAGAATCCCTTGTTCCATGAGGGATTGCGTTAGGCAGTGAGGGAGAAGATCCTGTTTGCTGGATCAAAAAATCACTGCCCGCTTTCCCAATGTCAGTATCTCAACTTCCATACAATGTGTCCACCTACTATAGGTGGGCCCTCGGCCATAGCTCACAGCCCACAGTTTGGCTAGCATCCAAGGCTCATGATCCACAATTTGGCTAGCATCTGAGACTGCCTAAACTTACTTTTCAACCTGAAAAAAATATTTTGTGCCAAAAATATAAGCATATTACATTGCCTGACCTTCTAATGAAACTTAGCTGCTGAGTACACACGGTATTCTCTGCATAAGTTAACATGGTGACAACAATAAAATTGAATAATAAGAAATGATGTACTTTGCTGGGAAGCAGATCAGAAAAAAAACCCACTTCAAAACAAATTTCTCTGTGAATTCCAGCTACTTACTTTCCTGTAGACCTATTTAAAGAAAACAGCATTTGAATATTGAAAGATTATGGGTTAATGCGACCTTAGGATTAAAACCAATATACTAAGCTGACAAAATACAAAGTTTGACATTATAGTTTCCTTCACTGAAAAGCTATTTAAACACCCTGAGAAAGAGGGTTATATTTTAAATTTAGCACTGTTCTACAACTCTGGTCACTTGTAAACTTAGTTTGGGTGTCATAACTAGTTACTTAAGTCCTTAGTCAAAAAGCAAAACAGTCAGATAAGTTTCTTAATAATTCAGGACACATTTTTGATATGGATGCCACAAGAACAATTATTTCATAATTTCACAGGAGGTGTCACCAACCAGCACGCTTACAGTCTTACTTTAACGGAGACAGAACTGTCTTTTTATTGTTTTGTGTGCTAGTTTCTTTAGGGAAGCTGTAGCAATCAGCAGGGAATTTAATTCCGTCCGAATACTTACCTAGAGTCAATTCTTGGGTCATTGGCTATCCATAAACTGCTAAACAGACCACAGTCATAGACCGACCCAAGGCAAAGAGTCACTTTCTGACTTCCAGCCACACTGTGCAGGATGAACCCACTGCATCACACAGTTATCTGCAACAGACCTAACGGGAACGGTCCAAACCAGAGCCAGGAAGAGAGTGAGTAATCAAGGAGTGCTGGGAATCAGAAGGCTGTGGCAAGAACTCTGTATCTTTTATTTAACAACATACATATACCCATATCCTGGGACTCTCACACTAATGCTTAGGCAGAGAGTGCTGAAAATAGGTTGCTTGCTTCTATTTCACTGGGCATTCTTGTGCTAGCAATAGTGTAAATAATGTCAATAAAATTGTCTTTCAATACATGCCCGGATTGCACTATCAAAGTTTTCCAGAAGGTAATAACTGCCGCTCAGCAGAGTTATGAATCAATATATTAAACTCTCCAGGGCATTCACATCATGTGGGCTGATGAAATTAATGGAACAATCAGTTTTGCAGAACGCCTTTAAGTGACAAACTGCAATTTGACCACTGTTGCAAATAAGAGAATTGGCACTAGGACTTTAACTTCTTTGCCATAGCAGGGAAGGGGAGCGCAGCTACAGCAGACATCTTGCTGGATTAAGAATCTTTCACACTAGGAGTTAAATGTTATGAAACAATATTTGCATCATTTTATAAGAAAATCTTAAAACCCGTAACTGAAGACTTAAAACTAAAACCTAACAACAACAACAACAAAAAACAACAAAAAGGCAAGTTCATTCCAATTTTTCCTTTCCAATAACCAAACCGTGACAAATTACTAACCCTGTGCATAATTCCATTTTATGGTCCATGCACTTTTTTGTACTCTTATATAAAATAAGGAAGAAAGAAAGGACAACTTCTGCAAAGCAGTCACTTCAGAGCTGCTAACTTTGCACCATCAGAGTGATAGTAGTATTGTTCTGTCCTCCCAGCAGATATGGGAGATGCTTATCAGTTCCCACCAGTGATTTCTTTAACTCAGCAGCCAAAACCATTAGGGTTCACACAAGCTTCAAATACAGTCAATGACAACAATGCCACTGACTTTCTGGAGAATGATTGAACTATTAAAAAGATAACTATTACAGGTGACCTAAAGACTATGTTCCTGCTACGTAGAGTTCCTTGGAGGTCATCACAAATTAAAGCACCCTTGGAAATACAGGGCTGTTCAACTGCAATCAGCCTAGAATCCATTAAACAAGGTAAGGATTCACCTGGTAAGGTGTAGAAAACCATTCCCATGAGCTGTTTACAAGCAGAATCTCTTGTTCAAGAGATCAACAAATATGCTGATATACCTGAACTGCGGCACTAATGCTCTTTGACGTCTCTCTCCTCTGACTTTTTTCAACACTTGATGGAACGTGAAAGCTCTAGTCTTTTTCCTAAGGTGAAAATAGATACTTTTGAGACAACGGTCTGTAACGTGTTGGACACTAAATGCTTTCTCACTTTCTGTTCTATACGGGACTGTTGCCAGCCCGTGCATTATTTTAGTGTTTTCTGTAAGGCTACAGAAGTCTGAGTTAGGTGGATCTCAACTTTTAATTTTTCTTCATTTTTAACCAAGTAAGAGTAATTTAGCATTTGTTCTGGAATGAAAGGGAAAATATGTCACCTCTTTTAGGTCCAAAAACTAGCTAGAAAAATGTATTCTTCTCCTAAATTAAAATAAAAATAAATCCTGAGTTTTAACCTAGTTTCTGGTTGTCTCTGAATATTTGTAGCTAATCCTACCAAGTCTGCAGCAGTTGTTACTGCACTAGCTATGGTTTATTACACTTGGCGTGTGACAGTGTTCGGGAGCAGTTGCATGCAAATACCTATGCCTTTAGTACTTCTTGCCTCCAAAAAGTTTAGGGTATATAGTCATTTTTGGGGGAGCGCCAAACAGGTAGGAGGTACCTAAGTTTTGTATCTTTAAGTATTAATGGATGGATGGATGGATGGATGGATGGATAGATAGATAGACAGATAGATAGACAGATAGATAGATAGATAGATAGATAGATAGATAGATAGATAGATAGATAGATAGATAGATAGAGAAGCTGGGTAGAGGAGCAGCACTTTTTCTGTTCCTGCCATGGGCGACTGTGTGTGTTTATTCCCTGTCAGACATCAGTGTCACATAGGCATGCTCCCCCTGAAAGCCACCTCTGTAAAACAGACCTCCACGGCTCTCAGAAAACTTGTTTGATTTATAATTGCAGCGGTCAGTTATTTATAAAGCAATGTTGCCTATCTATACCTAAATACATTTCAAAATTTGGAAGTTAAAAAAAAAAAAAAAGTATTTTAATCTATTCCTCACTAATACATGCTGTCTGTGCTGTCTTCCCAACTTCCAGATGGTAAGCCATTTCCAAAAACATATCATTCTTTCTGGATGCCTTTCTAAAACACAACCCGACCAGAAGCTGCAAGTTCGATGCAGCTATTAGTGGCTGGATTCTTTGGCTTGAGTTATGCAGAAGATCTGATTAAATTATTATAATGGACACTTTTGGCCTTAAAACAAAACCAATACAAAATGACACAATATATAACATCTAATTCTCGTTTTCCCCTTCCAAAGACCACAAATAGCTCAGGACTAACTTTCTTCTACAGAAAGAAACCCAGCAGTATATGCTGTGGGTGCACCAACCCATGCCAGTGAAGTAATCTTATTTGTTTCATCCCCATAGCGATTGCATAGTATTTCTGGGAAGCAGAGCTCTTGGCTTACAAAATCAGGATCCGCAAATGTTATTCTTACTGTGACATGAAGCTCTGTGCAATGTGTGGTGCTCAGAGTGTGCAGGACTTGATGCTTGTGGACTGGTTTACCTGCACCTTCCCTTCTACAGGAGGACGAGAGACAGTTTGGGCTGCTTTCAGGTCTAACTCCAGGCATGACACTACCATTTTTTTTGGAATTAGCCCAAAAATATAGAGCCTAAAACTTTGGAAGGGGACAATTGTTGGGAGATGGGCACCTCTTTTTTCTGAGAGCCCACCTAAGATGAAGTATAAAAGGCCACCAGCTTCACCTGGTTTCCTCCCTATATTTTCTTGGTTTAGGTTTCATTTAGTCTGTTCATAGATTCGGAAAGTTGCTCTGCCTGGCATTGTCTAGCATCAACGGTATTGTTCATGTGGCAGTTGTGCTATCTAGGGATTAAAATAGAATATAGTGCCTTAATGCACGCTATGTGCACATTGCGTCCCAGATAGAAGCATTTTGAGAAACTCTGGAGAGAGAACCAAACATTGTAAAATGCTGTTAAAAGCAACATGCCAAGCTTTACAGAACAAGTCAAAATTTAGCCCTTGTGTAGTGCAACTGGATTTCTTGATTCAAATGGCCAGATTTCGATTGGGTAGAAATCAATTAAACTCCACTTTCTGGCTGAAAGCTTCCTAAAGACAAAAATCTCATCAAGGCATTTGCCTCTTGATAAGACTGAGAAATGCATCCTGGCACTTGTAACGCTGGGAGAATACCAAACAAACCTCCCACTCTCTCCAAGTCCAGCTCTGCACTTACGCCAGACGCTGCAGTTACTAATCAATGTCAGTTTGATTTCACACTAATATCCCAGTTAATCTTCATGATTTCAGTGGCTGCAGACTCTTGTTACAAATCTCTAGTGTGCATACAGTGGCTGCGGAGGCATAAGATTAATAAGAGTATAGGACAAAGACATGTGGCCATTTATTGTAATTTGTTTTGCCATGTGCATAATAAAACACTTCTTGCTAAAAGTAAATGTGTATAGCAGTATGTTTTCTGTATCTTGCGTCTGATTTTGTTTTCGCTAAATCTTATGATCAAAACCACCCTGCAAGAGCAAATTTATTACTAAAATCTATAGCACAGGGTGAAGTTCTTTCTTTAAGCTGGGTGCTGACTGAAGGAGCTGCAGGGGAATGTTAGGAGTGGGCATGTTACTTTTTTGTAGAACCTTCAGATCCAGCACAATCATTTGACTGACAAACACAGACAAATCTTAGTTCACTTTAGTCCCTGATGCTAAGGAAAAAACCCAAAAAACCCGCTTTGTGTAAGCTGTCAGGTTTATTTAGTCAGGAGAACAGATTTACCTTACAAATGTTCATCAAGGAAAAACTCTTCTTGCCATTCTTCCCTCAGTTTCTATGCCAGCCCTTTCCTGTTAACTGTAATTGTCAATTCAAACAAAATTTATATTAGAGACTGAGGGAGACTGTGCATGCCTTATACACACAAAGGTGCTGGTGGGTTCTATGACTGATGAAACCAAAGACGATCAACCTACAACCTTAGGGAGGGGAACGAAGACTTTGTTCTTTGAATCATAGTGAGAGAGACAGAGGGACTTCCCTTTCTCTCTGAGAAAAAGACAGACTTGCCCAAGCAGAGTATCCAAACCAATGGGAAAATTAAGTGGACAGCAGGTAAGCTTTGTAAAATGAGAAAACGAAATAAAAAAGGGGAAATGTTAACACCGTTCATTCCATTAGCCAGTCAGATGCAAAGAAAGGAAAAATTATGTTAGATATAATGTCCTTCAAGATGTCTACATATTAGCAGTATCAGACCAAGCTGGCAATTTACATCAAGCAGAGCTGGTTTGCTCAGCTCTGACATACAGGATTAGTATGTCGGAAGATGAAATCGTCAAACCCTGAAGTTCACCTGAAGTTTCCTAGTTAATTTTAGGTAAAGTACATATATTAGGTTAAGACTCTGCATGCAGATCATCTTGTTGGTTACAGATCTCTTTGTTGGTTCAATGGTCTCTATGAAATATGTTGATAATTTGTTTACTTGGCCAGTACCCTTTCAAATAGTGGTAATATACTCAAACTATCCTAATCCCAAGTATCTGTTTATAATTTGCTTTATGTTTACTGATGCAGTTGACAACATTGCAACTAGAAGGAGAAGACACATGCTGCTGAAGAGAGAATAAGAAGTTTAACATTTAGCGAGGTCATTGGTGAGAAATGAGCACATGCCTCTGGTGCTGAGCCTGTTGCTGTTAGCAAAGTCCTAGGAATAGCTGAACCTAAGCAGATACACTCAGGACTGATCGATCCTTTTTCTCATCCCTTTCATGAACTCCAAGATCAAATGTTTTTAAGGTTTGGTAAGAGGGACTTCGTTATTCTTCCACACATCCCTTTAATTTTCACACGCTTCTCTTATTTCTTGGCTCTGGCTGGGACCAGGAGCAAGGGTAAGATGCTCTCATCTTTCCAGCCTGACTAGGAAAGGGAAATATTAGAAATCTAATGAAAAGAATGTCCCCTGGAGATTTCCAGCCCCGTTTTGCAGATGCAGCTGTAGTTCAGATAATCAACAAGACTTCTGAGTGCTTACTTGAATGGAATTATTTGGTTGCTCTGCAACACTAAATAAAGCATATACAGGATAAGGCTGTTGGTGTGGATTAATGGAATCTGTCACTACCTACAATCTGTATTTTCAGCTTAATTTTATGAGATGCTAGTACTCAACACACTGATGTCCTCAGCTCTCACCAGCATCATTCATTTTCTAAATGATCTGACCCCAAGAGAACAGCACTCAAGTAAGTTTGTTTTGCTTAAATAGACCCACCATCGAGGGAAATTGCTTTTTCGTTTACAGTCACAGGAAAGCTGTTCAGCAGGCATTTAGCCTATGCCATCCAGCTTGTGCTTTGCTACAGCCTCCCACTTTCCTGGTCCTTTTACTACTGCCAGCTTGAGTAGCTAATGTCCTGGGTAGATTGTACAAGATAGGCCAACACACCGGGTGTCTCTGGGAAACGAGACACTTCCCCATTTGTAGAGGTCTCCAGCTCGAGCAGCTCAGTATCAGTTGCACAGTCTATGGCTGCATCCTACAGGGGTCTTCCACTGATGCCAGGAGACGCGCTAAACACAGCGTGGAACAGAGTAGAGAATTTTGCCCTTATTTAGTGAAAAGAGCTTGGACACATGTTGAACTGATGAGCTCAACTGGGTGTATAGCAAATAGCCACGGTCATTTGCCAAGCTTTATTTAACACTCTTAAATAGGTTTATTTGGTTAAAGCTGAGCCATTCTAAAGCTTTTTGACGTGGGATCCTGTGTGCAAATCAGCTTTAAGTAAAGGAATGTGTGAAGGGGAAATCCATACAAAGTATCTGTAAACAGATACTGGTGATTACAGTGTGATCTGTGATTATTTAAATGGATTCTCTAACACATTCTTGCTTGACATAATTAACTATACTTGTTATTCTGTTACACTAGAGTAGCTAGCCATATGGTAGCTCACCCATTTTTTGAGTGTTTTTTTAATTGCTATTATTTTTAATTTTTTAAAATTTTAAACCTAGTACGGAACATACATTACATGATAAATTACCCATATATTACCTTAATTAATTGATATTTAGATCCAGCCAACATACAGTAATTTTACTAACTGAATGTCAATATTTCCCCAAGAGTGCAGCTTTTCAACATTGTAAATGTCACAAATTAGCAAACAGGCAGAATCATCTACCACTGTCTTTCTCCAGATGACAGGCAAATTCTGCCACGTATCTCCTGTGACACAATGGGGGGCATAGAGGAGAGGAGACAGAGCAGGGAGAGAAAGCAGGTGGTAAGACATGGCAGCAGAGAAGCAGTAGCTAGGTGAGACTGCTCCTGCAGCATTCCATGTACAATCATTTCTCCCCTCTTATTCCCTGTTGGTTGCCAATAGACAGGAGAGAGAAAAATTTGAACATGGGTATGCTGTTAGAGGACATCATCTTTGATCTCAGGGAAATTAGCTGCTGAGATTGCCTAGTATTAAAGGTCTCACATAGTGGTCCTTAACTATAGCCATTGATATTAATTTTAGTGGGCTTGAATTAATTCTCTCGTCCTGTTGTTTTGAGTGGTTTTGAAAGAGTGAGGTCTGTAGCAAAGAGAAAAGTCTTCTCCATCTGTCCCTCCCTCCCCTGAGGAAGGACAGGGACTTTCCTAACAGGGTTCGGTAACCTTCTACACTGGAACCCATCAAAGATTTTGCAAGTAAAACCTGCTATTTCTGTTACGTGCTTTGCTGCAGCAATTCTAGTTCCTCATCTTCTAGAGATTGTCTGGTCTCCGTTCCCTTAGGGTAATTCAGCTGCAACAGTTTCTCCGACTTCTCTTTGTACGTCTTGATCTTAAACTGCCTGAATCCACTGATGTTAAATCCCAGCGTTTTAATTCCAGTCCAAGATGATATATCAACCCCACAGAAACAATTAATAAAGAGGCATTCAGTTGCCAACTCTATTCAAGCAAATTGATGTGTGGACTTATTGCTTACTCTGTGGTGATACTGGCCAGATTTTCTGCTGCCATTACTGCTGAATTTCTGCTGTTCTTTTTTCTGTCTTCAACATACCTTTAAATTACTGCCTATTGCAATTTGTTAAAAACAGGCTTGCATAAGAATAATTTCAAGAAAATGTAATTTTCAAGCTTTCCAGTTCTCAAGACTGATTCTGAGGAAAATCTAGCATCCAAATAGTCACCCAGGAATCACAAACTTCTTTAGGAAAAATTTGCCCTTCAACCGTTACGAAGGGTTGTGTTTGCAAAACTGCTCTTCACTGCCATCTTGTGACGCAAAGAAATGCTCAGCAGGAGTCCGGCTTTGCCGGCTCAAACCCATCACGATAGCAATTGTGAAAAGCAATAGGTATTCACCGCAAATACCTCAGATTAAACACTTGTTTGCATATTTTGATGAAACAGGTCTTAAAGCACTGCACGAAAAGACTCTATTTCTCAGTGCAGTATCATCTTTGAAAGGTGTCAATAGCTACAGAAGGGCACGTAGAGTTATTCTGTCTCCTGTTTCTGATGTTGCTGTTAGCTATTATTAATTTGCAAACGAATCTTGGGAAAGTCACCTTTTGACTGTGTCTGTCCCCAGAAAAGGTGACGACTCCAATATACATTTCTACAGAAACTTTCATCAGCTGTTGCGTTACCCTGTAGAAACCAAGTTCTCCAACCTCAGAGCTTCTGTGCTCTTCCAAAAGCACTTCAGCTCCCTGCTCTGTATCCAGCACATGCCCAAGACACATCAGTACCTATAAAACAGGTTTCTTCTACTCATATTCCAGGATCCTGCCGGTCTTTGCAGAGCACACAAAACCAAGTGAGCTTTGCTCCAGCTAGTTTTGAGGAAGAGGCAGAAGTTAATGTTGTCCCTCTTGCCCCATGCACATACAGAAAATTCATTACCTTCTGTTTAAACTCTTCTGCTTAGCACAATTTATTTGTTATTTACTGGCCTAAAGGAAAGAGTGAACATGACTTTTAAACAGTGTTTAGAGAACTTGGTACATAAGAGGATTGTACTGTAGTTTCCCTAAATAATTAACCCAAAATAGTGACACCAGAAGTCTAGGAGAACCACTCACTCAAGGCAGGAGTTCAATCATTTCTCTCAGCTCAAATTCAAGAAACAAAATCACAGAATCTTCAGAGTTGGAAGGGACCTCTAGAGATCATCTAGACGATGCCCCCTGCTGAAGCAGGATTGCCCAGAGCACATTACTCAGGGCTGCATCCAGGCAGGTCTTGAAAATCTCCAGAGAAGGGGACTCCACAGCCTCCCTGGGCAGCCTGTTCCAGTGCTCTGTCACCCTCACTGTAAAGGAGTTTTTCCGTGTATTTGAATGGAACTTCCTATGTTCTAACTTGTGCCCGTTGCCCCTCGTCCTGTCACTGGGAACCAATGAAAAGAGTCTGGCTCCATCCTCCTTCAACCCACCCTTTAGATACTTATATGCCATAATAAGGTCTCCCCTCAGCCTTCTCTTCTGCAGGCTAAAGAGTCCCAGCTCTCTCAGCCTTTCCTCATAAGGGAGATGCTCCAGTCCCTCAATCATCTTTGTTGCCCTTCGCTGGACCCGCTCCAGCAGTTCCCTGTCCCTCTTGAACTGGGGAGCCCAAAACTGGATGCAGTATTCCAGTTGTGGCCTCACCAGTGGAGAGTAGAGGGGGAGAATGACCTCGTTCGACCTACTGGCCACACTCTTCCCTATGCAGCCCAGGATTCCATTGGCCTTTTTGGCAACAAGGGCACGTTGTTGGCTCATGGATAATTT
Source organism: Larus michahellis (assembly GCF_964199755.1). Taxonomy (NCBI): domain Eukaryota; kingdom Metazoa; phylum Chordata; class Aves; order Charadriiformes; family Laridae; genus Larus; species Larus michahellis. The sequence continues at coordinate 69,580,725 of NC_133896.1, read as the reverse complement.
ACTGTCTACCAGGACCCCCAGATCATTCTCCTCAGAACTACTTCCCAGCAGGTCCACCCCTAACCTATACTGGTGCTTAGCATTCTTCCTCCCCAGGTGGAGGACCTTGCACTTGCTTTTGTTGAACCTCATTAGGTTTTTCTCTGCCCAGCTCTCCAGCCTGTCCAGGTCACGCCGGATGGCAGCATGGCCCTCCAGAGCGTCAGCTACCCCTCCCAGCTTGGTATCATCAGCGAACTTGCTGAGGATACACTCTGTCCCATCATCCAGGTCATTAATGAAAAATTAGACCGAGTATTGACCCCTGGGGGACACCACTGGTTACAGGCCTCCAACTAGACTGTGCCGCTGATCACAACCCTCTGAGTTCTGTCACTCAGCCAGCTCTCGATCCACCTCACTGTCACCTCATCTAGCCCATACTTCCTCAGCTTCCTAATGAGGATGTTATGGGAGACAGTGTCAAAAGCCTTGCTAAAGTCAAGGTAGATGACATCTATGGCTCTCCCCTCATCCAGCCAACCCGTTATAACATCATAGAAAGCTATCAGATTGGTCAAGCATGATTTACCCTTAGTAAAAAGAGAAATTAACTTCTCTGGCCCTCACATAGAACCAACTTATCATCACTCTTTCAAAGACAGCTATCCAAATCCACCAGAGCTCCCAAATCTAAAAAAAAAGCAACAAAAAAACCCAAAAAAAACCACACCCGAAAAACCCCAAAACACCACATGTGGGAAAAAAATAACACCTAACCTTCCCAAATATCTAGCAGCATAACATAACAACACCTATCTAGTTTCCTTTTCTAAATAACTAGTGTTCTACCATTAGAATTTGTTCTTATTTTTGTAGGAAGGTAAACATCTGATTTGTGGGATGCCTTCACACGGAATTCTGGACTGCACGTTCTGCTAGACAGCCAGATGACTAAGTAGTGACCATTTCAATGCTTCACCATTTTTGTGACGTTTGCCAGCTCCCCCAGTTATAGAAATGACCTAGTAATATTCTCTAACCACATAGAGTATAATGAAATTCATGCCTTTGCTCTATCAATAAACAGGCTTTGAAGAATTCATTGAAAGATACTGTTTAAACACAAGTCACTCTGCAGTGTATGAAATCAAAATTAGATTTTATTTTATTAGAATGATCTTTGGAGGAAAAAAGTTTGAGAGAAATGCTTTAGTGCTTGTCTGAAATAAAATGACAGGAACATAATTAAGGTTTGGCCTTTGGAAGGCTTTCCTTGGTAGAATCAAACTACAACAACAAGATTTAATATTAAATACATTCTAGGATAAATATCAGTTTCCTCATTATGGTTTCTGTAGTTACAGGAAATAAAACTATTATTGATTAGACAGACTGAAATAGTTTTATAGCTTCTCTTCTCAAGAACAAGAATCATCTAACTCTTCCTTTGTCATAATTCTTTTGAATAAACATTAGCCATCTGTGCTCTGGAGAGAAAGAGATTCGTGCCTGCAATTAAAGCACCCTTAAAATAAAGTAAAATAAGAACTGCAGGCCTGACACTACAGTTGCTGGAAGCAGAGCCATTCTACTGAAAACCTAAGTCCACATCAAGGCAGCTTACTGCAACACATCAATGCAAATTATTTCTGGCCCAGCCTGACAAACAGGTAGCCAGCTACCTGTTCTCGCTCACGGAGAGCCAGAAACTAGAAGTGTAGTTTTTCCAGACAAAACCCCTTAGATTTAATGTACATAGTCTTCAACTGTGCTTAGTATTGCTTTATTACTCAGCTGTACAAATATGCATAACAGAGATCACAATTCAAATATCTTACACTGCTTTTAGGGATACATTGTCCTTTACGTACAACTTACCCTTCAATGTCTGACATGGTTTCCCCAGAGTTAAATTCCAACTACTTTTGGTATTATTGACAGAAAAAAAAAACCCAAACCAGACCACGCCTTCCTTAATTCCTACAAAATATCAAGGGGAATCACCCTTGATAAAAGTGTTCAGCATTTGATTTTTTTGGATGTAAGAGAGAATACCACACAATAAGTCATGTAAATAGAATTGTGTCTCTTAGCAGAAACATTTCTTCTTAAGCAGGTGAAAGCGTACAATTTGTGTGGCCTGCTCTGCCAGTTTTATATTTAGTTACCTTGAACATAAAACATTACTCGGTTCCTAGATTTATGTTCATCTGTGAAGGCCCTGACATTTCTGGCATCTTAACTTCAACTCCTCACACAAGTTTGATAGTCTTAAGCAAACAAAACCTCACATAACAGTGAAGTTGCATAAAGTAACCACGATTTGTGATGCTTCGCTGTATGTATGTCAGAACTATTGAAGGTGGCCAAAAACAGCTTGTCAAGCAGTAAAATATAAATAACCTTGAAGTTCTCTTTACTTGTAAAAAGAGGGCAAAGACAAAACTATGCAAAATTTATTTGAATTCTTACCATTTTATAACAGAAGAAACACTCATCTCACACTCTAGGCAGTGTTGACAATCTTAAAACTACCTGTATAAACAGACAGAGCCATTAACTAGCTGAAGTTTGTCTCAAACGACCCAGCAGCCACACCATAAATACAAGAAAACCGATTACGGCGTCTCACAGCTCTCCACCACTGCTTCAGCTCGGTTTGCAGCCCTGTGGAATTCCCCTTCCCCTATGGACCTGGAAGAAGATCCAGATTCCTACAGCTGCGTACTGAAGGGGACCATGCACCTAAAGCTAGTCCATCCTTCACCTGAGCCTGTGGGGCTCATCAGAGTTTCCCATTAGAGAGAAACGATCTCTAACAGGTCTGTAGAGATCTCTGACAGATCTTCTGCCAGCTGCTATGACTAATTCCGAAGAAATAAGATTATTTTTTTTTTAAATATGAATCTCTGGTGTTCATGTTGAATCCTAGCAAGCTTTCCAGCATTCCCTCATGCTGTATAATACAAAATATTTAAATTAGAAAATGGCTGTGGATATTTGGTGTATTTTGCAAACAACACTTTGCAGAGGTTTAAAAAGAAAATTCTACCTCTTCACAGTCTGAACAAAACAGGAAAATTCAGGAAAGTTAAGAATAGTTCCAGTTTGCCAAAGGCTTTCCCATGTCCCTGACATCCTTACTGTCTCGGCTTGGTTTGGAAGCATGGTTTTCATCACAGAAGGCCTGTGAGTTTGGCTTTTGCTCAGCTTCTCTCTTCCATATAAATTTTATGGTCAGATGTTTCCTTTTCCAACAGTCCATGTTGTATTTTCAACTCAGATTTCTTTTCAGCACTTGGTAATATTCCATCAGAAGTCCTAATTCATTCTTTCTTTCTGATGGTGTTTGTCATCATTAGAAGACTGCCTTCAAAGCTTTAAAAATGCAAATGCCGAAACAAGTGTAGACACAGGGCATATCCCGGTACCATCACCTAAGAGAAAAATGCGTTCTCCAATGACACTGGAGCTATGGTAGAAATTCAAAGCAGGTCTTTCTATTTTTATATTTTTCTGAGGAACATTAAAAATACCACACGATGTAGGGTAAATATCCACAGCATAAGTCTGAATATCAACCAGGTAATTTACAATGCATAATTATTTTTGAGGTTTTTTTAATCAAATACTGCTTTCACTTTTTTTTAGGCCTTCAGGATATTTTTGAATTCTGCCTCTTTACAAAAAAAATGCAATCATGCTGTTCAACTCAGCGTGTCTTGGAGAAAATCCTGGTACAGCTGGGCTTGTGTCAAACATTAAGCTCAGGAGAATCTGAGACATGGAACTGACCTTCCGTAGCCAGGGCCTATTTTGCAAACTACTTAAGAGCTTCCAAGCTGACGTCCATCATACTCACAGTTAGTCACATCCTCTTCCAAAACTCTTAGGGAGAAAAATCATTTGCCTAGTGGTTTTGACCGAGTGAAAGGACTTTTCCCCCCTTTTCATTTAAGAAAGGAAATAAATAATTACAATGTATAGCCTACTGCCATATTCCTTTAAGGATGTTTTAGTTAACTAATCCCTATTAGAAATAATTCTTTCTGTCTATATTCCCTAACATTTTCATTTGAGAAATTTCCCATTATGTGTTTCAATTTATTTTTTTAAAAAACTAAGATGTAGTCTCAAGAATTAGTCCCTGTTCAGAAGCTTTTCTCCCTGGAGTATGAAAGTATGTATGGATTTTTCAAAGAAATGAGATAGTGAAATAAATGAGACATTTAAATGCTAGTTTCCCAAGTCACAAACACGACCTGTGTGTATGTATTTCCATTATGTCCCGCTACCTCCTCCCAAAGCTGTCAGGTACACAGTGCTTGCACATCATGCACAATTTTAAATGTCAGAAGAGTGCAGTATTTCTTAAAAGTGATTAGCTAACTGGGTGGAAAAATTGTGTTTATCTGTGCTCTTTGGTCAGGCTTTCTTGTAACATACAGTGGTCCTTATTACATTGTGGAAGAGTCCTGGGCCATACTCAGGGCCTCAGCAAGTGCGATGAGGGAGTTGCATCATAGGACCCTTCCAGAAGATTCCAGGGCACACAGATGGTGAAGGTCTAAGCCTTTAGAGGCAGAAGACAGTCCAAACCCCAGAGCCCACTTCCTTATGAGCAAGACCACAGCCAAATGATTTACAGAATGTGGCCACCATGCTTCTGTAAATCATTTGGCTGTGGTCTTGCCACCTTTACAGAAGGGTAGGGACCATGTATCCCAGCTAGTAGGCATAGAGGGCACCTTTTCCTATGTACTAAAGGCTGAGTTTAGGATCCTGATTCCTGATTTTGATCTTGATTTGGGGTATTAGGTTACAGAAAATTATGTCTTATTGTTTCAGGCATGTATCAGGCACCTCTGGCACCTTTTACCTTCAGACAGAGCCAATATTCTCTCCTCCCATTTTCAAACAAAAAACTGAAGTAATTTCCTTAGGAGAGAAGTAGCATACGTTCAGGTTGCCGATCACACAGCTCCAGCAGTTGACACTTAATATGCAAAGTAATTCTCACAGTAACTACTCATGAGAAACTCCTTCCTGGCACAAAGCTCCTTAGCAAAAGATTAGCACCATGCTGACCTGATGCTAAGTGAGAATGCTTGATAAAGTTTAATACAATAACTGTCTTTCTCATGCACAGCAGCAAGAATCATAGAATCATTTAGGTTGGAAAAGACCCTTGGGATCATCGAGTCCAGCCATCAACTCCACTCTACAAAGTTCTCCCTTACACCATATCCCTTAACACCACATCTAAACGAGTCTTAAACATATTCAGGGATGGTGACTCCACAACCTCCCTGGGCAGCCTATTCCAGTGTCTGGCCACTCTCTCTGTGAAGAATTTTTTCCTAATGTCCAGCCTAAACCTACCCTGCTGCAGCTTGAACACATTCCCTCTTGTTTTATTGCTAATTACTGTGAGAAGAGACCAGCACCAACCTCTCTACAATGGCCTTTCAAGTAGTTGTAGAGAGTGATGAGGTCTCCCCTCAGCCTATTCTTCCTCGAACTAAACAGTCCCAGCTCCTTCAATCGCTCCTCATAAGGTTTATTCTCCAGGCCCTTCACCAGCTTCGTTGCCCTCCTCTGCACTCGCTCCAGCACCTCGATATCTCTCTCATATTGAGGTGCCCAGAACTGGACACAATACTCAAGGTGTGGCCTCACCAGTGCTGAGTACAGGGGGACAATCACCTCCCTCCTTCTGCTGGTCACACTATTTCTAATACAAGCCAGGATGGCATTGGCTTTCTTGGCCACCTGGGCACACTGCTGGCTCATGTTCAGCCGCTTGTCAATTAGAACCCCCAGGTCCTTTTCTGCCAGGCAGCTCTCCAGACACATTTTCCCAGGCCTGTAGCGATGTGTGGGGTTGTTGCAGCCCAAGTGCAGGACCCGGCACTTGGTCTTGTTGAAGCACATTCCATTAGCACTGGCCCATCGGTCCAATCTATCCAAGTCTCTCTGTGGAGCCTCCCTATCCTCATGTAGATCCAGGCCATGAGTCGCCAGTTTTTCCATGAGAATTCTATGGGGGACAGTGTCAAATGCTTTTCGAAACTCTAGGTAGACAATGTCCACAGCCTTTCCCTCATCCAATAATCAGGTCATCTTGTCATAGAAGGAGATCAGGTTCATCAGGCAGGACCTGCCTTTCATAAACCCATTCTGACTAGGCCTGCTCCCCTGCTTGTCCATTATACGACTTGTAATGGCACTCAAGATGATCTGCTCCATGACTTTCCCTGCTACCGAGGTCAGACTGACAGGCCTATAGTTTCCTGGATCCTCCTTTCTGCCTTTTTTGTAGATGGGTGCTACATTTGCTACCCTCCAGTCCATTGGGACCTCCCCAGTTAGCCATGACTTCAGGTAGATCATGGAAAGTGGCTTGGCGAGCACGTCTGCCAATTCTTTCAGCACTCTTGGATGTAACCCACCCGGTCCCATAGACTTGTGCGCATCCAAGCGGTGTAGCAGGTCACTGATCACTTCCTCTTTAATTGTGATGACCTCGTTCAGCTTCCCCTCCCTGTCTCCCAGCTCACGAGGCCGGGTGCCCAGGGAACAGCTAGTTCCACTGCTAAAGACTGAGGCAAAGTAGGCATTGAGCACCTCAGCCTTTTCCTCATCCTTTGTGACTATGTTTCTCTCTGCATCCAATAAGGGAGGGAGATTTTCCCTAATCCTCCTTTTGTTGTTAATGAATTTACAGAAACATTTTTTGTTATCCTTAACAGCTATAGCTAGGTTGAGCTCTAGCTGCGCTTTGGCTCTCCTAATTTTCTCCCTGCATAGCTTCGCTATATCCTTATAGCCTTCATGAGAGACCTGTCCCCTCTTCCAAAGGTCATAGACTCTCCTTTTGTTCTTGAGGTCCAGCCAAAGGTCCCTATTTAGCCAGGCTGGTCTCCTTCGCCACCTACTTGTTTTTCGGCACATGGGGACAGCCTCCTGCTGTGCCTTTAAGACTTCTCTCTTGAAGTATGTCCAGCCTTCCTGAGCTCCTATATCCTTCAGGGCAGCCTCCCAAGGGATTTTGTCCAGCAGTCTTCTGAACAGGTCAAAATTTGCCCTCCAGAAGTCTAAGGTGGCAGTTTTACTAACCCCTCTCCTTGTTTCTCCAAGAATCAGAAATCTGATCATCTCATGATCACTGTGCCCTAGACGGCCACCAAACTCTACTTCCCCCATAGGTTCTTCCCTGTTCACAAGAAGCAGGTCCAGGAGGGCACCTTCCCTCATCGGCTCACTTACCAGCTGTGTGAGGAAGTTATCTTCCACACATTCCAGAAACCTCCTGGATTGTTTCCTCTCTGCTGTGTTGTATTCCCAGCAGATATCCGGGTGGTTAAAGTCCCCCACAAGAACAACGGCAAGTGACCACGAGATTTCCCCCAGCTGCTTATAGAAAGATTCATCCACCTCACTGCTTTGGTTGGGAGGTCTATAGCAGACTCCCACAGCGATATCAGCTTTATTGGCCCTTAACCTAATCCAAACACTCTCCACCCCATCATCAGTGTACTTGATTTCCGAGATCTCATAGCATTCTCTAACATACAGGACCACTCCACTGCCTCTCCTTTCCTGTCTGTCCCTCCTGAAGAGCTTGTAGCCCTCGATTGTGGCACTCCAGTCGTGTGAGGCATCCCACCACGTTTCTGTGATAGCCACTATGTCATAGTTTTCCTTGTGCATCATGGCTTCAAGCTCCTCCTGTTTGTTGCGCATACTGCGTGCATTGGTATAGACGCACTTCAGATGTGCTAATGATTCCAAGAAGTTATGGATAAAATAATGGACTTGACAAAAATATGTGTTTGCAAGAAAGACTGAATTTAAATATATCTGCACAACGTTCCTCTTTACAGCCAATGCGAACGGGATTAAGATACGAAAGGATAAGATAGGAAAACATAACTACCTGGGTGCTCTATAGCTTTCTCCTTTTAACACATTATTTTTAGAAGACTTAAGTTATCACTTTGACATTACTGAAAATTTTAGGGTAAATCCATTACAACCAAACAGCAGTCTACATCAGTCCTATTAACAACTTGATTCAGTACATTTAAAACAGTCTGGTTTTGACAAGATTTTACTAGAAAATGAAAAACAATTGGTGAAAAAAATTACTTTTTTTTTATTCCAGAAGAAGCAGAAAATAGGCTTGTTTGTCCATACTGACAAATCAGTCTTCCAGAAAACCATGTAAACTATAGAAAATTCACATCTTGTCATAATTTTAGCAAACAAAAGAGACGGGGATTTTCTTTGCAGGGTTTTCTTATCTTTGTTTTTAAACAAAGAAATGAGAATTTCAAAAATGAGAAGTGTTTTCATTAGATGTCCTCAGATTCAAACAGTTTATCTCCTCCTAAAACCAGAGACTTACAATTAGTAACCTCTTATAGGAAACACTCTAGAGATTTCCATCCCGAAATTAAAATAGGAAAAAAAATCAAGAAAGATCCTACCCATCAGAAAACTAGTACCTCTAAAAAAATTTTAGCAGGGAGCAATAGAAGTCCAGCAAGATATATTTACGAACAGGTCCAAGTAGGCCCATTCTGCTAGATACCTTCAAGAAAAATGGCAAGGAATGTTTTCCCTACACATTCCAGCCCTCCTACTCCTCTTCACACTGCAAACAGTCACAATTTTTCAAAATAATTGAAGAACTTACATGTTGGGATTTCTTCCCATGTTTCATTACCATGTGACTGAAAAACTGGGAGACACTCTTTCTGGTGTTGACTTTCTGCCTATATGCAGGTATACAATGGATAAACTCAGAATAACCCTCCTCCCTCATTTGATAGAGTTGAAGGACAAGGAGAGAGTGTGTCACATATGTCCAACAAGGGTGCAAACCACAGTATGTTGATATAAGACCTTGTCATCTCTACCCTGCACCCAAACGTTTGGCACTTCCTCCTCAGAAGTGCCTGCAGGGCTGCAGTATTTGTTTCCAAGCATGTTTTGTCTAAAATTTAAGTAGGTTGACTTACAAGTAAGTCTTGGCTGTGACAGCTTATTTGAACTGAAACACATTAGGGGGGAGGCGTATGAGCCACTTCACTGGCAGCAGGCGACAGGCAGCCGGGGTTGTGACTTCTTCCACCAGCACAACCAGGCCCTGGAAGAGGCTGTTTGTCCACAGCTGAAGCCCTGAGGCAAACAGATGTCAGGCTGGTCTGCAGAAAGCGTGTAGGGTCACAAAAGCCGTTGGCTTTCTCCTGTGCCATGCTGTCAAGAAAGTCCACAATGGGCCCTAGCCACACACTGATCAACAACCCCAAAAAGCCATATGATGCATATGTTAAATAGCAGCAGGGGGTGGAATTAGTACAGCATGCTCAGCATGAGGTTAAAAGTTTCTGGTAACTACAAGCATGAAATGAAGCGCTGCGATAGTGATTAGCCTGAGGTCTGTAGTAAGCCTCCCTGCACCTGCTGGCACCTCACAGAAGTGCTGCAGGGACCCTAAATGCAAGCGAACCGAGTGGCATTCTTAGCTTTAGCTATTAAAGGAGACACATCAAATTCAGAGAGTGCTCCAGAGAGGTCTCCACCTTCATCTACTCACCTCTGGGTTTCTGATGAGCCCGGCAGACAACAGGACAGTGCGCCAAAGCTGTGCCAGATGCCAGGGGCACATACCTGTCCGCAGGAACGCATTGGCTATCTGCCCTGGGAGAAACTGCAAGATGCCCTTATGGGCACAACAGGTCTTCTGGCACATAAGTAAACTGCATTATTAAGCCTACCCCACGTGCTGCTATTTTCTGTGCTTTCCTAGCTTTTGAAATATGTGGTAGAAGAGATTTGGAGGCTGACAGTGCTGTAAGCAATGCAAAACAGGGGTAGAAGATGAGATGCAAGGTGCAGCAGGCAAGGTAACAGCAGCAGACAGGTGAGCCATGCGAACATGGTCCCCGTGCACTGCAGTCAAGGTAAGGAGGAGTCTAAAAGAGCAGAATCCAACAATAATTTGTTTCAATTGCTTATTCTTCAAGTAGTTCTCTGAGCTTCAATGGATTTTGATGCTGCCTAGAAGGCAGCCTAATTCACTTATTTTTCTCTTCAGTTTTGGACACTTAAGCTTGGAAATACATGAAGTATATTTTCAAAAGTGAAAATGCATGAAGGTATATGTTTTTTTGGCCAAATCCCTAATCATCACTCACTCAACATTCAGATAGCCTCATTTCATGGGAGATGGAAGGAGTGGAGGAAGTGATGTTGGTTTCAAATACAAACACATCTGGCATGGCTTTTGTTCCTAGCATATGGTAATAGTTTGTGGTTCAATTAACACGAAGATAGAAGACAATGTGAACTATACAACATTGTAGAATCAGTTGCCTTCCTTGTTTTCCTATCTCCTGAAAAGCAGTAAGATGGAATCAGTTAGAAAACTGTCCCTGAGAGTTCATGAATTAAAGAGAGGCAAAAGACAAGCAATTCTCTCTCAGGATGTCGGGCCTCATCTCCATTGGCAGATCAGACACTGCAGACAGAAGAATTTACAGAGGTTGATACTGGGTAATCTTAAGAAGCACAAGTGGGTTAGAAATGTTTTGTTTTTTTTTTTTTAAAAAAGAGTGCTTGTGGATCCTTTAGGATACTAGCCACCAAAAATAAAAAAGATGTAATTGGTTTGCAACTCCTTGTGTACTTTTATTGTAAAAGTAACTCAAACACTGACGTTTCACATACCCAACTGTTATAGATGGTGCATGGCACTACCTAAGGTTATGGAAATTTGATGATCTATCCCACTACTGAAAGACTGGCCCAGAGAGAAGCCCCAATTTTCAGGTTTCAGAAAGATTTTCTGAAAACACATTCTGAATCTGCAGAAAGCCAACTGAAGTTAACAAGTCTATTTGGAGGCCTTACTTCCATAGGTTTTGCATTCTTTCAGTTCACTTAGACTTAACTTTAATACACATGTCTTAACTTTTATTAAACATTAAGCCTTTGCATATAAGATTTTCTGTTTCGTTTGCAATGTGAGAAAGGACATCTTCACCAACTACTGTACCAAGAACTCTGAAAGTCACCACGGATAAGATGAAAGTCTACAGAGGAAAACTAAAAGCAAGGAAAGAGCTTTGTAGACATCAGGGAAGCCCAAACAACAGGAACAGGATTGAGCCTGAATTAGTAAGAGCTCTCTTTCTAAAAGCAGATTGAAAATACTGAACCACAAGTATTCAATGACAGTCAGATTCTGGTGGATTGAATCAGGCCAGCTTCAAGAGAGGTGCAACTCCTTTGTGCAAAAGCTAATGTTAAAACTGATCTTGTATTTTCCTATGTCCTACTCTCAAAAGTCTATGAATACTTTCCTTCCTTCAAAATAATAACGATCACCAAAAAAATTTTTTCTAAGCTCAGCAACATGCAGAGTAACGTAATTCCCATCTAAAATAACACCGGCTGAGCAGTGAACCTGGAAGGAAGGAACACCTCTGGCTGGGAAACAGCAGAGGTACTTGTGCAATCACATCTATTTCTAGTCAGAATTCTGTTGACAGAGATTTAGAGCAGCACTCCCCCAGTGAGCTTGCAAGAGGTTAGCTTGCTCTGGAAGGAGATGCTTTTTTGCTGATGACCAAGACTGCAGTATCAGTACAGAGGAAGCACGTGAAGTTTCTGGCGGCGCAGTGTTTTCTGCCTCTGTGCCAGCCTTCCTTCCTTACAGACGTGTGAAATCTTCATGTTAGTACAGACTATCTGCTGCGCTCTGCCTTGACCCCTGCCATGCTTGTGCCTGCTGGCACAGGCTCTGCTCACATTTTGTTTCTCTTCACTTTCCTCAAGGTGAGACCTTCAGCATCTTTTTCCCTGTTTATTTCGGTTTCTGCCTCTGCTAGAAATGGTTCTAGTACTCCACTTGCTTTTCCCAGAGGAAATAGCCCTACAACAACATATCACGACAGGTTTTCATTTTGAAAGCCATTCATAGAATCAGAATCGCCTAGGTTGGAAGGGACCTTTCAGATTATTTAGTCCAACCACCAACCTAACTCTTGGGAAAACCCACCACTGAACCATATCTCTAAGCACTATGTCTACCCATCTTCTAAATACCTCCAGGGATGGTGCCTCAACCACTTCCCTGGGCAGCCTGTTCCAATGCTTAATAACCCTTTTGGTATAATTTTTTTTTCTTAAAATCCAGTCTAAACCTCCCCTGGCGTAACTCGAGGCTGTTTCCTCTTGTCCTATTGCCTGTTACTTGGGAGAAGAGACTGACTCCCACCTTTCTACAGCCTCCTTTCAGGTAGTTGTAGAGAGTGATAAGGTCTCCCCTCAGCGTCCTTTTCTCCAGGATAAACCATCCCAGCTCCCTCAGCTGCTCCCTCATAAGGCTTGTTCTCCAGACCCCTCACCAGCTTCGTTGCCCTTCTTTGGGCCCACTCCAGCACCTCAGTGTCTTTTTTGTGGTGAGGGGCCCAAAACTGGACACAATACTCAAGGTGGGGCCTCACCAGTGCTGAGTACAGGGGGACAGTCACTTCCCTAGTCCGGCTCACCACGCTGTTCCTGATGCAGGCCAGAATGCTGTTGGCCTTCTTGGCCACCTGGGCATACTGATTCAGATGGCAGTCGACCAACACCCCCAAGGTCCTTTTCTGCCAGGCAGGTCTCCAGCCACCCTTCCCCAGGAACAATTCAACACAGGACATGGAAGAACAGCCTTCTTTTGCTCTAATGCCTTTTTAAAAGCTTTGCACATTTAAAGAAGTTTCTGCCTATTTCATTTGGGGGTCTCTTTGAAACATAAAGGAAACTTTTGACTGCAGATCCTTACTCACTGTAAAGCAGCATGAATATTAATGCTAGTGGAGTGATACAGACAGATGAAAACTCATCGGTGCTATTGAACAGAAAGCAAGGACACCGTTTTAATCAGCCTGTCACCTCCAAGTCAAATTTGACATTTCAACTGGACACATCATCCAGAAAACACACTGCCTTGTTACACAGCACCAGGTACTGGCTTCAGCACTCACTTGGGAAGCAATGGAAATAGAGCAGATGAAAGCGAAAGCAGGAGAAAAAGCAATTGTTTGGAGGTGGCTGTTGCCTTTTTTTTTTATGAGCTTCAAGAAAGGAAAAAATTAATATTTACTGCTGATTTTTTTGTCAGCTGTGCAAGTCATCACTCAAAATACTACGTGAAATGCCTTATACAAGGAGTATTTTTCCCCTTTAATTTTGGCCTAGACTCCTGGGTAGCATCCTGTTTGAGCACAGAAAGGGTTTTGCATTGAGAGTTCAGAGCTCAGTGACATTTTTGAGGTTTGTATTCCTTCTCAAGTTATGCTCCAAAGAATGCCTAGGTTTTGGTGGTGAGATTATGAAGTTCAAAAATATGAACAATCGGCTGAGGAGAAAAAGAAAAGAGAGAGGGGATTAGCTGTGGCAGTGACTCTGCAAACTGAGACCCTGCTGCAATCCAGCATCAGGGGAATGAAAATTAAGAGTGGAAAAAGGAGCTGTAGAAAAACTGAATAACAGCCTAGGGAAATATTTTTGTTTATTGAAAAAAATGCTGGGAGGGATAAGAGGTAGGAATTCCCCTGCAGAGAAATTAAAAATACATAAGCTTACTGCAAGTTAGAAGGAAGTAAAATGCAGGAGCTGTGAATTCCAGAGAAAATGACATGTCTGTATTACTTTAGTTGCAAGCTTGGTCTCTTTTTTTAGGGCACCAAAGCCTTTGCACTTCTAAAGCCTCCATCCCCCTGCATCTCTGCTCTCACATGTTTTTCACCAGTGCCACAAATATTAGAACCAACCAGAGAAATCGGGGAGGGGAGAATGGCACCCGTTTTGCAAAGTACCATCATAATTCCCTAATTCACTCCTTTTAGAGCACTAAAATGCCATCATCATCCACTGAGGCATTTCAGACCTAGTAACTAGTGAGCCCATGGTCCAGGTCTAATCAGAGGCCCATTGAGAGAGGACTGGATGAGTCACCAGGTAGGGCACCACTACCTCCTCACAGCAGAGTAAGCCAGTAGTTATCCCAAGATAAAGGCTAATCAAGTCCCAGTTTCCCCCTCCCTCCCCCATCTATTACATCTTGAAAGTTAGTGTCGTTTCCTTCAACATGTATTTGGCAAAAAAACCCAAAAGAGATCATTGCAGTAACCTCTCCCAGCCTCTTGATTAAGAAAGAGCATGGACTTTTTGCTGTTTCCCACATCAGGGCTTTAACAGCTTTTAGGAAAGGATTAGAAACGCACAATTCAACACGTCTTCCACGAATGAAAAGCTCAAAGCCCTGAAGATGCTGACTTCTAAAAGAAGAATAACACAGCTGATTAGGGTTTTATTTACATCATCAGAAAAACTGTACAAAATTCACACTCCTTTGATACTGGTGAGGATTCAGAGGCACGCAGCAGCCTATAACATGTTTTCCACGAGTAGACGGGAACTTTCATATATATTCCAAAACTCACTTCTCTAAATTACAGAAAACCTTGCCAAGTTTGGAATCACTTTGGCTCCAAATGCTAAGCTTATTAACTGTGGTACTAAACAGCATACAAAATGTGTGCAATGAGATTTACCACACAACTCTTCAAATCACAAGAGCTTCTGGAAAGAGGAAAAAAAACTCTCTCTTCAAAAACTGGTTCCTTTTACAGTTCAGCTCAAAAAAGCTAGCATTGTCCTCAATCTTTGAATACAAAAAAGTCAACACCAAGATATTTTCTAAACACAAATATATGCAATTTATGCTTGGATATAAAAATATATGCCTTATGTAAGGCTCTCCCAGAAAACAAAGATGATCTTACTGAAATAAAGACAATAACAACATAACTGTCTAGACAAGATGCTATCTGTTCCCTCTGTTGCAGTCATCATTCCAAATGTAATCACTCAGTTGTCTCCTGACAAATAATCCTTGATAAATAATTATGACTGTAAGGAAAAAATGTCATCTACTTTTCATAGAAGACATGCAAGTATAAAAAAGAGGGAATGCAGTAAATTTTATAGGATTTTGAATAAAGGGGAAATAAAGTATAAAAGGAAATAAAATAATATATTCATTTTCCTTACTTCTTTCTGTATCTTCTTCCAAGCCAAGGAACTGATTCTATCCCAAAGCTAATCATGGTTAAACTTCAGTGACGTGAAATTTACAAACTGTACTCAAATATTGAGCCTGTTTCTGTTCAAGGAAGAACAAAAGCCAACAGTGATAAAGAGACTCCCATCATTTTGGTTTGTTTGTTTTGCTTAATTATCTTCTTAGGGATTTTGGACACTTGCTCTACTAAGGTTTGGTACTTATTTACTGTTGAAAATGCAATTTATTCAAGGCCAGGTTGGAAGGGGGCTTTGGGCAACCTGATCTAGTGGGAAGTGTCCCTGACCACGTCGGGAGGGTTGGAACTAGATGATCTTTAAGGTCCCTTCCAACCCAAACCATTCTATGATTCTACTTTGATGGGCACAAGTCCTTCATACCACATCGTGCCTTCAAAACAGCCACACCTACACAGAAATATTAAAATATAATCACTATATTAAAAACAAACACACACATTCTCAAAAAACCCCAATCAAACAACAAAACCAAAACAAAAGGAAACAACCAACCAAAGCCAACAAAACCCACAAAAATTCTTGGTTCCCCAAACCCAAGAATAGTGATTATGCATCCCAAAACATTTAGAGTCTCCCACATGACCAGCATGAAAACCTGATCCTTCCAACTCTGTAGTAACGCGCAGCCTTTCCCCGGAAGAGTGAACACTAGCAGGTGAAGACTTACAGATTTGCACTACTCCTTACACACATGGCACAACTCACAGTCCTCGACAGCAGGCTCTCCACAACCCTCTAGGCACTCTGGTATTGTCCCTCTTTTTTTCCCCAATTTTTTTTCCAGCTCAATTTTGTAAATTTTCTATTGTTAGATTTCCTTCGGGCTTACATTAGTGTCCCATCAGCATCAGGCATGTGCAAAGTTATCCCACACCGCTCTACTGGGCCTTTCAGATTCAAAGGAAGCTCTACCCTTCTCCTTCTGCATCACCTGGAGGCAAAGGCAGCATTTCATCCCCTGATCTTGATAACTGGAAAGGAAATGAGAGTGTCAGAAAGTTTTCCAGGAGTTGGAAAATAGAAAGGAAAAGAAGTCATAGAAAACAGAGAGAGAGAAGTCAATTCATAGCCACAGTACGACCAAAAAAAAAGAAAAAAAAATCCAATTCACTGAACTGCTGCACCTTTTTTACAAAGTAATTTTTTCCAAGTACAGACAAATTGAAGTAAATCAAGTACAAAGCTTGTGATTTTGGATATGAAATTCACTTCAGCAACTAGATCACTGAGCCAAAAAAGCAGCATTGCCAGTAGCAGTATCTGATATGTACTTTGGATACAAAATTATGAAAATATTACTGGACAGCCAACAGAAACACTTGTCTGCTGTGCTGAATTTTGTGAAATTAATTTAATTTTCTTGCTATTGAAAAAATAGAAGTTGGAAGTTTAGCATACCTAGAGCTAGTCTTAAAAAAAATAATAATGAAATGCCAGTGCATGGTTGATTTTTTATTTGAAAATACTCTAATGCATGTGTGCACACCCAAGACTGCAGAGCCCTCATGGAGTTAAATGTAGCAAGGATACAAGCAATGCCTCTTTAGACTTCTTACACATTCTTCATCTTGGCGCTCAAGAGCATTCTGGTTTAGAAACTACCAAATTATCATCAATCCACAATATCCTAAACTCCCCCTACAGCAAATTATCACTGTATAACCCACTGAAGTCAATGAAAATTAATTTTCTAACTGTTCAAATTTCAGCTTATGGCTTCGACTTCAGTAGGCAGCCCTGTCTTTGTATCTTAAAGAAAATTGGCTCCAAAATACATGCTTTTTAAGCTGGGTTTTTACATGCAGTTATTGATTTGTGGATTTTATTTTTTTTTGTGGGAAATATGCTTCCAACAGCAAGTTGGAAAAATATCCATTTTAAGAAGTTTGGTTTTCATCAGAAGATGGCCATTGTACAAATATTATATCTTCTTGATACCTCATCAAAGGTTCAACTTAAATGCCTATATGCAAATGCACATAGCATGGGGGATAAACAAGAGGTGTTAGAGGTGTGTGCATGTCTGCAGGGCTATGATTTCATTGGAATCACAAAGACATGGTAGGACGGCCCCTGTGACTGGAATGTTGGGATGGAAGGATACAGGCTCTTTAGGAAGGACAGGCATGGCAATGAGGAGAGGGCGTAGCCCTCTGTGTCAATGACCAGCTGTAGCGCACGGATCTCTGCCTGGGGACAGATGAGGAGCTGACCAAGAGCTTAGGGGCCAGAATTAAAGGGAGGGCAGAGACAGGTGACATTACAGTGGGCATCTGCTACAGGCCACCTGACCAGGAAGATGGAGCGGATGAGGCCCTCTATAGACAGATAGAAGCAGCCTCACATTCACAAGCCCTGGTCCTCATCGGAGACTTCAACCACTCTGATATCTGTTGGAGGGACAACACAGCAGGGCATAAGCAATCCAGGAGGTTCCTGGAATGCGTTAATGATAACTTCCTTCTCAAAGTGATAGAGGAGCCAACAAGGACAGGTACCATGCTGGACCTTGTTCTCACCAAGAAGGAGGGGCTCATGAGGAATGTGAAGCTCAAGGGCAGCCTTGGCTGCAGTGACCACGAGACAGTTTACTCTGTGGATAAAACAGTCCTACGGATTTCTGTAGGCTGGTTTTCACTGCTTCAGTGTGATATTAAGAAATCCTGTTCTGTGGCTTCGCGACAGATTTGTTTCAGCTGGTAGAAGAAACACAAAAAAAAACAAACCCCTGAACAACAACAAAAAGAACCATGTTAGATGTCCCCATCAGCAGAGATTCAGAGCAATTCCAGTCCAGGATAAGCCAGAATCAAGCCAGCTAGAAAGGAGCGAAATTTTGATCCAAACATAGATTTGAATCACAGACTGTGAATTGGCCCGAATTGGGATTTCAATGCCTGCATCTTACTACTTCAAACTCTGTTTAAAGCCAAGCATGTTTCCAAAATAGACATGAAGAGGAACATTAATAGCCATCAATGTCTAGACTACAAAACAGCTTTGTTAACATTATGCGAAAAACGTTGCAACACCCAGGTACTTCGACACTTGGTACTATGCCTGGAATTGCAGACAACCGTGCATTCAATTGTTATTTGAAGTTAGTGAATCCTTCTGTCACCAACTGAAAATGCCATAGCCCAACCATCACAGCTACAGGCAGGCAGGAATACACTGCAGGTGTATCACCTTTACTGATGTCTGTGACCCTTTTCCCAGCTTTCAGTACTGGTCACTGATGTACTTGACTATATACCTATGCAGATTATTCAACTGTATTACTCACAGACTTTTGTATAATTCAAATATTTGTGTAGAATGATTTGAAAAAAAAAAAAAGAGCTGTTCAACAGAAGTCAGATTAAAGTTATAAAAGCAGGGTGTCCATCTAGCTACGGTCAAAACATTTTAAAGAAGTTAGCATTAAAGTAACTTTTTGATAGAGCTTATGATCTACATTTAATTTTTTTTGTCATTATTGCTACAATTTAATGAGCTTATCCAAAGGTCACTGAAGTCAGTGGGAGCCTTTCCATTTACACCAACAGCCTTTGGATTTGACCAGCAGTTTGAGAAGTACTCTGCAATAATTTTGGATGTAAGCATCTGCATAAATGAACGCTTAAGTATCTCTAGTGAAGCACTATGGATTTCAAATTACAGAGAGTCCTCAGACGAGGGATGAGGAAGTCTGATTATATATCTGTAGAGGTGTAACCATTTTTGTATTTTTCAAGAAAAACGTTGTCAGGAAAATATAATCATTATTTTGTTGAAACAGCATTATCTCAAACAGGAAATTGCATCCACAGTTCAGAAAGAAAGAGGAGCTAAGTGACAAGTACCAGCACTGACGGACGCTGCTAAGCTTGCAAGTAGAGATACACTTATGCCAATATAATATCCAGTAGCTTCAACTATAGTTGTGCCTCATTGACAAAGGGCAAAACTGACTCGTCAATCTAAGAACATTCTCACATCACCTTTTAAAAATGATTTGGTGAGACTTGTCTGAATCTCCAAGACACGCACAGAATTCAGTAGAGTAACATCATAAATACTTTTCATTGCTATTCATAGCGACAAAGTGACCTTCTAAATAAAATAGGGTGATAACTACATAAAAGTGTCATGATTTATATAAAATGTTTTTAATTGGGTTTCCTTTGACATTCATCCTTTCCCACAATTAAGCAGATCAGATAACTAGAGGTTCACATATAAAGAAGGTACCAAAAAGATATTTACTTTCAATGTTCTTTATCTGTCAACAGAATCTGTCTCCTTGATGCTAAAATCAAACATATCCACATGTGTTTTCCCCAGAGTAAACTTCAGAAAATATTGTGAATTTCAGGGTGAGCAGAGATGAGTTACACAACATGATCCTAGATTACATTTACCTTAGTGCATTAGGAGTGGATTGCAAATCAAAGCAGCCAGTGTCGAGAACTGTACTTGTGCACTATATGCATCCCAGAAGCTTTACTTCAGAGTAGCTCTAGTGTGGTCTCTGAACCATACTGTACATACACTTCAAAGGATAATGATGCTCTAAACCTTTGCTTTCTTGGATACAAGTCCCTTCATGGATCAGCCAGTCTCATGCAGGGAAAGCAGCACACTGCTAAGCCCCTGACACTGTCACCTATCTAAGGCATCACAAATACATGCAGATCACATTTCTATTGTTCTATTTGCTACTGTTCTATTTCTTTCCCTTTCTGTACAAAACACTACCACTACTACTACTAATAATAATAGAAGAGTGCCCGAAAGCAGAATCCTCAATATATGCATTGAGAATCCTACTATATCAATATGACTAAAAATATATCTGAAAAATTAGTAGGATTTTTAGTCTAATAAGAGACTTTATTAGACAAAAAAATAGCCTTTTAAGGCATACAAAATCGATTCCATGGATTCCCTGTACATTTGGAAATACTTAACGAACTGCCAAGAAGAAAATAAGAAGGCATCAACACTGGGCAAAAATCTTAGGTCCAGAGAAATTCAGATCAGAGATACAAGGAATCGCACAGAAATTCACTTTATATTTCATAGAATCATAGGATTGTCTGGGTTGGAAGGGACCTTTTAGATCATCGAGTTCAACCATTAACATAACACTGCCAAAACGCACTATTAAACCATGTCTCTAAGCACCACGTCTACCTGTATTTTAAACACCTCCAAGAATGGTGATTCAACCACTTCTCTGGCAGCCTGTTCCTATGCCTGACAACCCTTTTGGGGAAGAAATTTCTCCTAATATCCAGTCTAAACCTCCCCTGGTGTAAACTTGAGGCCATTTCCTCTTGTCCTATCACTTGTTACTTGGGAGAAGAGACCAACCCCCACCTCTCTACAGCCTCCTTTCAGGTAGTTGTAGAGAGCAATAAGGTCTCTCCTCAGCCTCCTTTTCTCCAGGCTAAACAACCCCAGTTCCCTCAGCTGCTTTTCATAAGCCTTGTGCTCTAAAATTTCATTACAAGAAGAATTAGTTAAGTCAGGTAGAGATTTAACACTCCCAGTTAAGTAGGGACTCGCACATCTTCCTGGTTAGCCTTAAAGTTATAGAATTAAGGCACTTTTGGGCCAATAAAGAAAAAGAAAGATCAACTTCAAGGTCTTTGGATTTAGCTTTATTTCCCCGCAGAAAGAAGAGGTAATTTATTTTGGCCTGCTTATTGTGGAGAAGAGCTCCTTAACACTTCTTTGCATGTCCTCTTTCTCCTAAGGACTACTACCATCACTCTACTTAGCTGGAGCAACAAGTCATTACTCAGCCCTAACGCATTAGAAGTTCCATCACACTTAAGTTGTTTCAAAGGAGCACTGAATGTACAACAAAGTAGAGGCTGTTTACTCCCATTTGGTGGAGACGTTACCCAGATTAAGAGTTTTTAGAGACTTGCTTCCCACTTACCTCAGGAATTTTATCCATGTTTTACCAGCTGTTAATATTTGTAGTAAAAAATAGCGTGGAAGGAATTGATTTTTTCCAGCTGATGAGTAGGTGGCAATTTGTCAAAACACCCACATGCTCAACAGAAGAGAAGATGAGGGGAGATCCAGGTAGCACTTCCTTGCTAATAAAAATCTGGAATGTATTAGTGCTAAGGAATGTGGGAGAAAGAAATATTAAATGACAAGAAGATGGGGACATCTTCAGTAATTCTATCTTCTTCAGTGATTATACAGAAAGACTGAATGCCTAGAACTGGGGAAAATTGGCTCCCTCTTTCTGTCTAACTGCCTAAGCATTATACCCCTGAGCACACTTCAGTACCTCCCCTTCCAGATGCAGTCTTGGGAAGCTGCACCACGCAGACTGATATTTGTATCATCACAGTTCCCCAGACATTTCTCCCCGTGTTACTCACCTTACCGTCTTCCGCTGCACTTTCAACACCCTCTCACTTTCCCACCTGCTCCCATGCTGAAGTTCCCTTGCACAACCACACACAGCAGCAGCCCCCTTTTAATTGCTGTCCTGGGCAGCAAGAAACTTCCCCACTTTTTATCATTCCCACCATGGCTGAGGAATGGTTTGGACCTCTGCTGGGAGCTGCCAGTGAGCACACTTCCTCAGCCATTTCCTCACAGGATGATCCCAAGGGTGTACAAGGGTGGACCAGCCAAGGCAGCCATTATCCTGGTGTGCGGCAAGGGCAGAGGCAAGGTCACCTTAAGCAACACTAGCCCCAGATCCCACACGGGCAGCATGCTCAGCTGAGACATAGGTGCTCACACCATGCCAATAGGATACTCTGTGACGCCCAGCAGTGCCACGGAGATGGTAATCTGTCCCACACTTATCCCTGCTCCACCACACAGACCCACTGTCACTCTTCCGTGGATTTATTTCACCCACAAAAGTCGTCGTGCTGATGTATTTACCTTCATTCTTTGCAAAGCCCTCCTTGCTGTGGGGGACCAGCCACCTACACTGGGGCTCAGCACTGCTCAGTGTGGTCCACACAGGGAGGAGACGGATGGGAAGTGCTGACAGCAGAGCAGGTGGGCAGGGGAGGCCATCAGTGGCCCTGCTCCCAGCTGGCCTGGGAGGGAACCAGTTCCCACAATCTGCAAGAGCAGGTGAGGGCCAGACTGCCCTATGAACAGCCAGCAGGGAAATCAGGATGAAGCACCACTCTGAGGAATTCACTGAATTTCAGACCCCTCAGAGGAAGTGAACTTGAGCACAGAGAACACAGATCTCAATAAACCCTAGTGATTCATTTGAGGAGACTCAAGGGAATTTATAGACAATGTGTGGCAACAAATCTTTTTTTAATGCTAAGAGCATGGCTTAACATTCCTTCTTAGCATTTTGTTCCCTAGAGCATAACCATGTATTAGTATATGTACTGGTGCAAGTTAATCCAAAGGAGCTTGGAAAAATAACTGAATACATTAAAAGGTTTGACAACTGCTTCCTTTTAGTATCCTTTTTGCAGATTCTTTTTCTTTTCAGTGCTTATAAACTGTGTTACCAATGAAGAGTTTTTGATTTCGGTGAACTCTCTCAAACTCAATAGGAGTGCAGAAGGGAACACTGCATTGAGGAACTGGATATTACCAGATAGCTTTCAATAAGTCAGGTCATCATCATTTCATAAAAGACATTCTTACTCTCAATATTCTTAATTTAAACCTACTTCGTTTGATTACTGAAAATTGGCCTCTGATCAAATAAATTTTAAAACAAATAAATTTCTTCCTTTTTTTCCTATTTAAGCAACAAGATCTAGAGGTATAACCAAGGTCAGCTGCAGGCATAGACAAGGGAGGCAATGCAAATGGCAGTAACCTGTTAGGGACAGCAAGATGGACACGGCTCTGGTGCCCATTTTGTCTCGTGCAAAAGGCAAACTTTCTCTGGCTTCTGTTCATTCAGAGGCCCAAGCAGGTGTTCCAGAACGGGTAGCTTAACCCAACAATACTCACTGCCGGCACCATCCCTGTGTTGGCAAAAGGGCAACAAGTCCAACTCTCCAGCATTTTGTCCTTTCCTGTGATGGAAGCAGCCACACTTTAAGCAGGGATGCTTGACACTGAGAAGAGGTGACTAACAAAAACACCATGTTACCTGATACCAGAGGAAAGGCAGCACACAAGAGCAAAGATAAAAGAAAGACGAGACCTTGCCTCACATGGACTACATCTCTTCAAGCCCTGCTTATACTTCCTCATAAGCAGCCATGCCTCTGCAGTTAAACCTCTCAGTCTGCATTAAAATTCATCATCCCCATACCACCATCTGAAGACTTGCTTTTTATTGCAAGTGCTGAGGGTTCATCCCATCCTGACTAACAGCTCACCACAGTGGTTATACAACGATGACGCTGTCTTGCAGCACACAGGCAAAAGAACCTTCTGCTTTACTTTGTCCATAAAGCTAAATATCATAGAATCACAGAATGGTTTGGGTTGGAAGGGACCTTAAAGATCATCTAGTTCCAACCTCCCTGCCATGGGCAGGGACACCTCCCACTAGACCAGGCTGCTCAAAGCCCCATCCAGCCTGGCCTTGAACACTTCCAGGGATGGGGCATCCACAACTACTCTGGGAAACCTGTTCCAGTGCCTCACCACCCTCACATTTTGTTCCTACTATCTAATCTAAATCTCTGCTCTTTCAGTTTAAAACCGTTACCCCTCATCCTGTCACTACACTCCCTGATAAAAAGTCCCTTTCGATCTTTCCTGTAGGCCCCCTTTAGGAACTGGAAGGCTGCTATAAGGTCTCCCCAGAGCCTTCTCTTCTCCAAGCTCAACAACCCCAACTCTCTCAGCCTGTCCTCATAGGAGAGGTGCTCCAGCCCTCTGGTCATCTTTGTGGCCTTCCTCTGGACTTGCTCCAACAGGTCCATGTCCTTCTTCTGTTGGAGACTCCAGAGCTAGATGCAGTATTCTAGGTGGGGTGTCACGAGAGCAGAGTGGAGGGGGAGAATCACATTCCCCACCCTGCTGGCCACACTTCTTTTGGTGCAGCCAAGGATGTGGTTGGCTTTCTGAGCTGTGAGCTCACATTGTTGGCTCATGTTGAGTTTCTCATCAACCAACACCCCCAAGTCATTTTCTTCAGGGCTGCTTTCAATCCATTCTTCACCCAGCCTGTATTTGTGCTTGGGATTGCCCTGTCCCACACGCAGGACCTTGAACTTGGCCTTGTTGAACTTCATGAGGTTTGCACGGACCCCCCTCTGAAGCCTGTCCAGGTCCCTCTGGGTAGCATCCCTTCCTGCCAGCATGTCGACCACACCACACAACTAAATACAGTCAAACATGGCCACATTGTGCCTGTCTTTGAGGTCAGACAAATTCAGGAATTTGGGCATCATGGCTTTGCATCTGACACAGGAACTGCCTGCAAAAAACAACTTCATATCATATAGCACTGGATCCCAATAAAAATAGCATAAGTTCAGGCAGGCTTTTTCCAGTCACTGACCATTTGAAGCCTTTTTTGGAACTTAAATAAGTCTGTGTTATGTGTTCATGTTCTCCATGTGTAGCAAGAAATTACCACAGGTACCTCAGAGCACAAAAATCCAACAGCACAGAGAACAGGAGTGTTGCAAGGCTATACTTTTAACTGCAGCTGAGAAAAAAAAAAAACAACAAACCTACCCTACTCCAAAACATAATACTGTATGTTGACAATTCTGCACTGAAGAAGTTTCTGTTCTTAGGGTGATGAGTGAAGCACTTTTCTTCCTTTTTTTATTAAGCAAGCCTCTTTTTACTTCCAATGAAAACCAATTGTTACTGTAGTTGTATAATAAAACTAGAGAATACAGTTACGCTGGCCTTTCTCCATTTACAAATTGTTTTTTATGTTCAGACCCACTCCTAGCAAAGAACTGTAACAGACTTTAAAATGACAAATAAGGTACCTTAATCAGGGAATATAGCTATGCTGGCATTTATGCCTACTTTGCAAGAAAAGGGAAAGTAAAGGTAGAGACATACAGCAACTCCCCTGCTGTCACCCAGCCATCGGCTTTTCCACATGGAAGGCAGCACAGTCCATTCCTTGTCCTTTGTTTCAAAGTTTGCCCAGAATCCAACCCTCTGCCTTGGTTTCCATACCAGAGGTTCAAGCACAAGAGACACCGATGTAGTTGCACCCTGAGGTAACACAGCTCAGGTCAGTAAGAAAGGAGAGGGACAAAGAGGAGAGCTCTGTGGGCTGTGTTTTAGGTGATTAATGTGTTGTAAACAATGATGATAGAAATCACAGAATAGAATTATAGAACGTGTTGGGTTGGAAGGGACCTTTAAAGGTCATCTAGTCCAACCCCCCTGCAGTAAGCAGGGACATCTTCAACTAGATCAGGTTGCTCAGAGCCTCATCAAGCCTGGCCTTGAATGTCTCCAGGGATGGGGCCTCCACCACCTCCCCGGGCAACCTGTGCCAGTGCCTCACCACCCTCATTGTAAAGAACTTCTTCCTAAAATCCTAAGTCTGTGTTGACACACGCGGGTGTTAACAGCAGGCAAACATGGAAATAACTTTCATGACTCATTTTCTGTCTGTGTTACTGGCAAAACTCTATTGTGTTTTCAAAGACGCAAAGCATCTTCACAGATTTGAGGGAGTGTATAAAGGGAAAAATCCATAGATAAAACATTGATTGTTTTTAAAGCCTTAAAAATATCAGAATGCCAAGATTTATATTCTTTGTTAAACTGGGAAATCTAGTGAGAAGACAAGGAATTGAGGACAGGGACCATGTACTACTTAACTGGAGAAAAATGTAAAAAAAATAAATTTAATATTTCCTCCCTCTTACACCAATATGAGGCAATCCTGTGCTTGAAAAATCTTTCATTCTAAACGCCTCAGCTTCTAGTCCAAATCTAAATCAAGACCAGGCAAGGATTTCAAGAAGTCCAAACTATATCATTTTTCTTTCTTTTGAAAAGGATCAGAAACCCTAATTATTTTTCTATTACGATGCAGATAAAACTGGTGCAGGGAGCAAAGAAGGGAATGAGGGAAGAGGAAGAGACACAGTGAACATAAGCACATTCCCACTACCACTTGGAAAGTTGCCTCTGCCCTTAGAAGTTAGGCACATGAATGCCAGAAGATCGTTGGGATTAGGCTGGACCACAAGACTTCCAAAAACAGCCCTTCAGCAAAGTGTGCATCTGCCTACAGATTGCAAAGCAGTGATAGGTAAAGATGTCAAAGTCGATGATAGCATTCATCTGGGTTAAGGTGAAGTGAGAAGTCAAGATAACTGTAGCCTGCAATTACTCTGCACCATGCTATTGAGACTTAACCCAATATTTTTGCTTAAATTTGACTCCCTGTGTCACATTTTCTTAGTACTCAATAACTGTACTTCATTCATATCAACAAGCATCTGCCTCCCAACATTTGCTCTATTTTGGTGAGCGAGTGCCATTTATTTTGAACAGTTTCTCAAATCCGAGCATTTAACGGAGAAGTCCATTTCTGCAAATTTCCTGTGGAAGGTTTTCCAAGTCAAAAGCTCCCGTGTCACACAACCATCATACAAGCTCCTCTACTTGATCTTTCAATGCCATTCTGTTTTGTAAAAGTGTATTACAGGTTTAGTTTGGTTCTAATGCAAAATAGGCGTGTTGAAACCATTCAAATTCCTGCAAAACATCCAGTCCCTAAGTGGTCAGTCCTGAGGCCACAACAGCACCAGCAAGCTGCGTCACTGAAATGACTTCTACTGAAGTGTTAATACAGAGTCCAGCAACACTGTTTCTGGCTGACACCCAGAAATTCAAATCATTATCTCCATTACCGAAGCCTAGATTTCATCTGAAGGTAACAACCTGCTTCAATTTTATACTCTGCTGCAAAGATAGATTGTGGGCAGATACTGCTGAAAAACAAGACTGAGAAGCAGGAGGTCAAATAGCAGAATAAACAACAGTATCCCACACCCTACAAACTAAACGGCAGCACAAGAATACTTAAAGCAGCATTTTGTGCTTATTATCATAGCATCTGCAAAAAGCAAACTGGTCTAAATCAGGCTGTCACAGAGGTTTAACATGGGGATCTAACGGAACCAAAACACAAATGATTAAGGTGATGATTTGGACAAGACAAAGAACAAATATCAATCTTTATTCAGAATTTCTCTATTTACAGCACATATGGTGCCTGATATATTGTGAGCATAACAGAGCTAAGTGACCCAAGGGACAGCTTGCCTAGCAGTGTAATTTTTTTCCCCCCCTCACATGCACCCCCAAATCCCAAGAGCATAACAACAACTTTTTCTCTATAAGTTTAGAGCTTTCTTTGCAGCTGCAGAGACAAGGAGGATAACTTTTTCACACCCTTTTCACAAGAGAGAACAATTTTCATTGTATTTAAAAAAAAAAAGAGACAAGCATCCCCCTACACATTGTCAATTACATGTGTACTAAATAAGGAAACTGTTCAAGTGGTTCTTGTTAAGAAAGCCAAATATAACAACCCCTTTAATTACAAATTTTAACTGCTGAAAGCCTCTGTAGCTGGAAGAGCTAAAAATGCACTGAGACAACAATAAGAGTCACAATATTTTGTAGAAAATGCCACTTAGAAACAGTTTTCTCCCTGTCTTATATCAGTAATCTACCAGGAATGTAAAAAATGCAAGAAAATGGGAATTTACAAAAAGAAAAGCCACGGAAGTACTGATGAAACAGCATGCCAATCAAGATGACTAGAATTTCTGTCTGCTAATCCAGCCAAAGACTGTAAAGATAAATATAAAAATTGCTAACTCGTCACAGAACATTTCACTTGTCTATCTGATAAATTCATTTGCAGCAGTCCCTCTGTCATCTGGAGTCTGCTGAAGTCCACTGTATGGCCTATATACAGAGTAATACTTGCTATTTTAACATTTATCCTGCTGTCTCACAAAGAGGAGACGCTGAAGGAGTGTCACTGAGTGATTTCCCAGATAAGTGGCTTTGCACGACTGACAGGTAACCGTAATCTGTCATAAATCAGGCACTTCTGAATAATGACTTTGAATGGCAGCTATAGCAAGGCAGGGATAGAGTACAGCATGATACCTTAGTCTAATCCTACTGAACCTTAAAACTATCACTACATGATTTACCTATGTTTATTGACACACGTGCTCATTTCCCCATTCCCGTTAATGGCTCCGAACCTGCAGATATTTGTCATCCACAGGGCTCCTTGGGTGTGTGCCTAATCACAGGCAGAAGTCTTTGCCTGTGTGTAACAGGAACAAAATTATCTATGAAGTTTCATAGGAAAAATCAGAGGCTGCTTGAAGAGACTATGGAGTTGTACTTGGAGCAGAGAGAGACTATTTCACAACTAAGGGGTTCGGTTTGGGCTCAAACTTGTAACTGAAACACTGCAGGGAGAGTTCCTTATGCTAGCTAAGGAAAAAAGCTGAGACGGGAAGCAGGATGATATTTCTAGATTAAAGCAACAACTTCTATTGAACAAACCATATGATTGGAAAAGTTAGACAAGTTTTCAGGTATGCATGCCTGAAATACAAGCAACAGCTTTCAAAGCTAAATACGAGCTGAGGAACGCATTGCTCAAAGGATAACTGTAAGATCATTTTTTGAGAGCAAAGGCAGTTAGCATCCCCATGGAATAAAGTGAGGTGGTGAAGGTGAGGAAGAATTTCAGTACTTTCACCCGTGGCAGAACAAAGGTTGATCATAAAGACAAGTAATTTATCTCCTGTGGACCACATAGATTTTAATATGCCATAAACCACTCAATAGAGTCTCTATTTCTGAAATCTAGTAGTATCATGAATTTCAGCTTTTAGGCCCATCTTTGGGTATATTTGTAGTAAGGGACCTACAGGTCTGATGAGTAGGACCAGAGAGAGCAATTGCTTTGTACAGAACACTTACTCATTGTCAGTAGGGCTTTTTTTGCCCTTAATAGATTGCCAGTGAGTGTTTGCTCTGCTGCAGAACGGTTGCTTAGCTTCGCACCTACTGCAAGAGCGGTTTGGATACATTCCTGGAAGGAATCTGGGGATGCTGATAGTTTTTCCGTAGGGGGTATTTGCTATTGTAGAATAGCAGAGACAAACAGGCACGTTTTATATGTTTTTTCCCTCAGGCATGTTTTAGGCATGATGAGGTAGAGACAGCTTTGCTTGTGCCCAGGTTCATACAAATGGGGATTTGTGTGAAGTCCAGCACAGACGGTTCTGGGAAGGTTTCTTTCAATAGATGGACTTCTCTAGTACCGATGCTTAACAAATTTCTATGCAAGTACAGAGAGGGATGGTATATGACAATCAGAGGCATAAGAACAGAAGAGCTTTTTTTGTACTGAAGCAGTTCCTTATTACATTCAAGTAGCTCTCTCAAAAGCATCCATCTTCCTCTAGGGGAGAATTCCTTATGGGTTAAAATCCCTTTCAGATTACATCTTGATGGCTTTCCTTAGAGCACAGGTATCTGAACCTCAACTATAACTTGGTACCTACCATTATGGTTGTTTGATTTAATAGCAGCTGTTGAGTTAGTTGTCAGTCTTCTTTTTAGGTCCTTATCTATACTTTTATGTGGTTGACTGTATCGAGGAAAGGGACGTGGACATAGAATCAGCTTTCTATCCCAGATTCATCAGTAAGGAAGCTCCAGCGTCTATTCCTATTATAACACTATCTT
Source organism: Larus michahellis (assembly GCF_964199755.1). Taxonomy (NCBI): domain Eukaryota; kingdom Metazoa; phylum Chordata; class Aves; order Charadriiformes; family Laridae; genus Larus; species Larus michahellis. The sequence continues at coordinate 69,550,899 of NC_133896.1, read as the reverse complement.
CATATGATATTAGATATGTCAGGGGTTTAGATATGTGTAGGCTTGGTCATATAGTTGTTAAGCAACATTCCTCCAAGCCAGCCCATGACAAAATTGATAATGTGGTCCCAGTGAAGACACAAATAATTACTATGGTGTAGGAAGGAAGATTTAATCTTCTCTTTTTCTTTTCCTTTTTTTTTTTTTAAAAGTTGACGCAAAGTAAAAATTAAGTGGTCAGGATCAACAATAGCTTTAACCCAGTAATCTGAATGCTATCTCTCTTGTAAGCATGCAGACAATTTGTGTCCGTATGGTCCAAGGTGTTAGCGTGGGGATTTATGGAACTAGGCATATACAAGAGGAAAGCTGTCAGGGCAAAGTGTACAAAAGTAAAACCATCAAGACAAGCATACATTATGTCCAACCTAAACACTTTTCTTATTCTTGACAAAATCCACAGTCATTCTTCAGCACAGAAATAAGATGGGAGAGACGTTCCTGTCTTCTTTAGACTGAGGAAGAGGCTCCAGGACATTGTAGTTTGTTAGTCCTGCATTTGCCTCTCCAATTCCCCCATCAGAAGAGGTCTAAAAACCAGATGCCAATGAGAGACACTTCCATAGGAAGGAAGAGAGAAGGAATGTAATAGAACCTGCTAAATGGTAAAGCATTGCTTAGTTCAGTAACATGCAAGTCTTGCATTCACTCCTGCAAAGTTCCAGGGGAAAATAATCTGAGTATTTTCAAAAAGATATAGTTTAGGGGCCTAACATCACTGGTTTCTCATCTCAGACTCAATGGCATAGGCATCATGCTGAGCTGCAAGCCTTGGTGTCTGAGTGGAAATAGTTACCAGAAGACATATTTGAATCCTTTGTTTGAGTATAGGAACATTTTCAATAGCAGCATTCAATCTCAAAACATATTATTAACATCCGAGCTAGGAGTATTTTTTGTTTCATGATTCAAGTGCATGAAGTGTTACACTCAACTGCCTCTTATGGAAGCCATGCCAGAGCTAGACTTGACTGTGCAACTGCTCCAGCAATCAATTCTCTGTGTTTTAAATTCAAATTGCAAATCCAGAGGAAAATTTGACTATCGTTACCACTCACATTATACAAGCCCCTTTAAGAGCTGCCTGCGACTGCAGCTTCATTTACAGCAGCAATATCTCTGTCTAAGTGTACTATTTGGCATGAGAACCAGTGTGAATTGGGGTTTAATAGAGTTATCCCAAGAGGACAAAGCAAAGTTTGAGCTTGATCTGTTAGGAACTAACTTCATCCTTCTTTTCCTTGCTCTGTGCAGCTGCATAATTTGCACACAACTACTAGAAGAACTGAGTTGGCTTATAATTCAAGCTGCAAGCACTATACGTCACTTACACCAACAGCTTAGCACATTCCCAGGAACAGATCACCTTCTCTTGACTTTGGATTTGGGTAGTACCAGAGAGGTCTTAAAAGGAATAGGCAATGGAGACGCCAAGGAGATCTCCTCCACACATTCCTGATCAAGAAAGTCTTGAATTCTGGATATTAGACTAAGCCACCACAAACAACTGAGACAGTATCTGCTGAGAAATGGGAAGCGATTCTGCTTCTAATTCTAGATTAGTTTATTTCAAAGTCGGCCTCCTACAACTGCATGCCATCTCTCAGTTAGCAATAGTTACACAGAAAGATGATCCCAGCTGACAAGACTCTTCAAGCAGAGGTTGAACAGGGCTTAGTGAAGATGTGGATCCTATTAGTAAAGCATCTGTGTTTGCAAATTTAGGAACTATGCTCCAGAGGAAAGGAAGCACTCCGACGTAGATATTAAGAGTCCAAGCTAGAACTTGACACTCAAACTACACAGCAGCAGTGTCCACAATTATACTGTTGACACTTCTCAGTTATTAATTTCAATTCTTCATAACTCTTCCCCCCACACTCCTAAACACTACAGAAACATTAAGCTTTCATTGCTGCAATGAGAGATGTATGTCCCTCTTGCCTTTTGGGAGACTTCCGTAATATTCCTGCCATCTTTCACTCAACTCACCTTGGGCATCTTCCAATTCCACATTGCCTACTTTGAAGCTGTGAGGCAAGATGTCAATATGCAAGACTAAATTAGTCTCTACCACTTGATTCTATTATTAAGCTGTGAAGGGACCTTGATCAAAGGAGTAGAGCCTATCAACTTACTATATTGAGCAGAATTTTGGCACTATGGAAGAAACTAGGAATTCAGAACCAAGGTAGAAATACTGTGAAAGGGAGCTTGATGCTCCAGGTGGCACATCTGATGAATAAGATGCACCCTTGCATGTACTGTTTAGCCTCTCTCACCTGGACTAGATAATGCTCATAAGCACACTGACAAATGAAAGTGAACCAAGGTGCACAAACTAACCCTTCTGCTTTTGCCCTTGTGCACGAGATCCTTCACCTGAGATTGCAGAAGCTTAGCTGAGGGAACAGAAAAAAATGTTGTCATTCTTAGCTCAGAGAGAGAGGTCAAACACGAAGAAAAAAAGTGATTTGTACAGCATTATCTGTCTATCATTATCCAAATATTTCACTGAAGACAGATTTATAGCATATATCCAGGATCATTTCACCTCAGTCTTATGACAGTAATTGCCTTTCTGTCGTGGTTTAGCCTCAGATGGCAACAAAGAACCACGTGCCGCTCGCACGTGCCTTCCTAATACAGGAAGGATCATAAGAAAAGGCAAGACTCCTGGGTTGGGACAAAGGCAGTTTAACAGAACAGCAAAGGGAACATGCAAACAACAACAGCAACACGGATAGGGGAATATACAAACGCGATTACGGAACCGCCGCTCGCCCACCGGCCGGACCCGGGACGCCCCAGCCCGCTTTTAAGCAGCAACTTCCTGCCCCCTCCCCCGGCAGCTCAGGGTGGGCGTGGCTCACATGGCATAGAATACCAGGAAAAGTTAACCCTATCCCCACCGGAACCAGGACACTTTCATATTCAAGCCAGTTTCCCCTCTCACATACTCATTTGTACCAATGCGACTACTTGAAATCACACACAACCACCTGTCTTTACTACCCTTCTGCCTATCATTACTGCAACAAGTGAGAGGATAATGTTATATTGGTGAATCCATGTTGAGTACTTCTGATAGCTTTCTTTTCCTCCACATGGGCGTCATCTCAAGGCACATGGAGGAAAAGAAAGCTATCAGAAGTACTCAACATGGATTCACCAGGGGGAAATCATGTCTGACTAATCTGATAGCCTTCTATGAGACTGGATGGATAGATGAGGGAAGGGCAGTAGATGTGGTCTACCTTGCCTTAAGCAAGGCGTTTGACATGGTCTCCCACAGCATCCTCATAGGGAAGCTTAGGAAGAGTGCGCTTGATGAATGGACAGTAAGGTGGATAGATAACTGCTTGAAAGACAGAGCTCAGAGGGTAGTGATTAGGGCACAGAGTCTAGTTGGAGGTCAGTGATGAGTGGTGTTCCCCAGGGGTCAGTACTGGGTCCAGTCCTCTTCGATATATTCATCAATGACCTGGATGATGGGATAGAGCGCACCCTCAGCAAGTTTGCTGATGACACAAAGCTGGGGGGAGTGGCTGACACACTGGAAGGCTGTGCCGCCAGACAGAGAGACCTGGACAGGCTGGAGAGTTGGGCAAAGAGGAACCTTATGAAATTCAATAAGGGCAAGTGTAGGGTGCTGCACCTGGGGAGGAATAACCCCATGCACCAGTACAGGTTGGGGGCTGACCTGGTGGAGAGCAGCTCTGTGGAAAAAGACCTGGGAGTCCTGGTGGACAACAGGATGACCATGAGCCAGCAATGTGCCCTTGTGGCCAAAAAGGCCCATGGCATCCTGGGGTGCATCAAGAAGAGCGTGGCCAACAGGTCGAGGGAGGCCATCCTCCCCCTCTACTCTGCCCTGGTGAGGCCGCACCTGGAGTACTGTGTCCAGTTCTGGGCTCCCAGGTTCAAGAGGGACAGGGAACTGCTGGAGAGGGTGCAGCATAGGGCTACCAAGATGACTAGGGAACTCGAACACCTCTCTTATGAAGAAAGGCTGAGGGATGTGGGTCTCTTCAGTCTGGAAAAAAGACGGCTGAGGGGGGATCTTATCAACACTTATAAGTACTTAAAGGGTGAGTGCCAGGAGGATGGGGCCAGGCTCTTTTTAGTGGTGCCCAGCAACAGGACAAGAGGTAATGGGCATAAACTTGAGCATAGGAAGTTCCACCTAAACACGAGGAGGAACTTCTTTCCTTTGAGGGTGGTAGGGCACTGGAACAGGCTGCCCAGAGAGGTAGTGGAGTCTCCGTCGCTGGAGACATTCAAAACCCGCCTGGATGCATTCCTGTGCAACTTGCTCCAGGTGACCCTGCTCTGGCAGGGCGGTTGGACTAGATGATCTCCAGAGGTCCCTTCCAACCCTATGATTCTAATATTTCCCTTCATCAAGACATTCTTATGTCAAACCGTAAATGTTACAGAACCAGCCTGCCTTATGGATGTGTATAGGTTGATGAAAGCCAAAGGAAGAAAGAATTTGACCTTAAGGAGTATCAATATTACCTATGATGGTAGACGCATAAGGCAAAAGCCACCATATTACATACTTGCCTAAATATTCATCTTTTTTTAACTAGAGAACAGCAATCTACCAGCTATTTACCTAACACTGCTCCCTTTCCACTTACAGCTACTTGTCTTATTCCTGACTCTACAATCACACTTATGCTGTCAGTGACCAGTTTGGTGATCTTCCCACTAACCTGCACAGCCTTTTCTCTTGTATCTAACATCTTCCCCAGTATTTATCGTTTTATGGCATAGAAAAGGCAAGCAGCAGTGAGGTCCCAGCACAGTGACTCAGAACACCAGTTACATTCCCCAAATAAGGACCCTCGTGGCACTTAGCCTATAGATTTTAAATAGCATCTCACCTCACAGCGCAGAGGGAATGTTTTTTTCTCCCACAGAGGGATAGCAGCTCTGTCCTCAGACATCAGACCACAAACACTAAGAGACAGGCCAGTCAGTATACGAGCTAAATCACAGTCACTACCAGAAAGCACAGTTTAAGAGACAGCTTTTCCATTTACAGTGTTTGATTTGCATCATCACTGTCAACAAGAGATGAAGGAAATTACCTTATCAGGCCTTTGCTGAAGAACTGGCAGATTCTCCTGTTTGCTTAATGAAAGCTAAACCGTATTTGATCTCCATAGTAACAATACCAAGCAAATACACTCAGAAAGGGACGGACAATCTACTACAGGAATCAGGTTCTGTTTAAATCTACATTGTAGACACATCTGAGTGCTAAACACGTCACAGCTGGGCAATAGCAGCTATATATCTGTATCCTTGCATTCCACACTGCCATTCTCTCAACTTTCCATCTTTCTTCTTGGAGCTTAACATCAGTTCAAGAGAGCTTCTACAAAACATTAGGACATATCTCTGCATCTCAGTTGGACATTGTCACCTGGCATCCAAGTAGGCAACCTAATTTAAGCCTTAATCAGGCTTTAGCTGTTCTCCTCCAGCTACACTGCTTACTATGAAAAGTATCATCCATGTCTAGCAAAATAGCCTTCTTACCCAAGACAGGCTGCTGCATCCCCACCCCTCTTGACACTCTGCAGCTCTGAGAAGGTTCCCATCAAATCTCTTATTTAGTGGTACCAAGAAGTTGTCCAGAAATCTTCTTAATATCTTATCTACAAGTACCAGCGCACTCTTTTTTTGTGTCAGCAGCAGGTAAGCCTTCTGCCATCAGACAACAGAGACACACCATGTCTGAACTTACAATCCTCACCAAAGAGACTCCTAGTGCCATGCTCAACTGCTTCTAGGGGTATCACCTTTCAAGTCATATTGCTCCTTATCTGAAAGAACTGACATCCTAAGCCCTACCAGCTGGCTAGGGTAAGTCAAACAACACTCAGTAAGCTCTAGAGATCCTTTAAGAGCTCTCTGAAAGTCATTGATAACAGGCCACGAAACCATTACACAAAGCAGTATGCTACTTGCAGCAATTATTGTTATGGATATTTCCTCATTCTGAAGGGCAATAAGGTACCAGAATAAACACTGAAGCTAGCAAACTGAAGTTGCATGCTCCTTTAGAAGAGTGTCTGCACAGTATGCTCACCCTGCAGATCCAACCTGTTTGGAACTGGTAGCAAAGAGCCTCTCTCCGCTACATCGCGGGAGGACTTTACAAACAGACTCTCCACAGATGTGTAGGTAGTACCAGCCATATCATAAACTCTGTTTACTCAAGGTAACACGTTCTGTACTCTAGCCCTTCTAACAAAAGCAACAGGCAGCAAAATAATAGTGCAGACTTGGGTGCAAAGCACTGTTTTTATGGATAGTTATTTCTTAGAATATTTTACATACTCCATGGCTTGTAAGGCTGGTGAGGCTACAAAATCAACAGCTCCTTGCAGAATTATTGTAAGATAGGTTTGAGATGTTAATTTAACTGCTCAGAAAACCCAAAATATAGCAGTGTTTTCCTGTGTAAAGCAGGACTTAAAGTCATCAGGATGAGTACTGGCCAGTCTGTACACATATAAGAGGTATGCAAGCAGCAGCACTTACCTCATGCATCTGCCCACCATTTTCAGATGAAGCCATGTGCCTTTCTTTCCCAAAGAGTTAATCTTACATCACAGGCAAAACAGAGGCAAAAAAAGAGAAGCTGAAATTACAGACTGGAGCCATGCCTGTAAGGGCCCGGGACCACCCAGTGAAGGCACAAGCCATGCGATCTCTTTTCATCATACACGCATTCAGAGGAGTTATTTTTAATGAAGCAAAATCACCATGATAATTTTTACCCTGCAGTATTGCCCTCCAAGTGTTGGCTCTTTCACCCCCTTTTTATGCCTTTTATTTCCACTATTACTATTAAAACATCTTTTCATGAGTTCAAGATAAATAAAGAAGCAAAGTCACATACAGAAAATAACATATTTCAGAAAACACCCACACTCACCTACACTCAGCTAAATGCCAAGCTCTTTCCCCAGCCAAATGGAAATAAATTTAGAAAAGAGCAGCTTCCAATGCTACCAAGCATTGTCCTAGCTGCAGCTTTGCAGCATCACAACTACATCAGATATTCACACATCTAAACACTACACAGACCCCTGAACAAAAACTTCATGAAAACACAACTTAAAAATACAAAACACTCCTACAGCTTAAATGAAACTAACCTCAAACTCTCCATGCATCAGTCTGATGTTTTCTTTCTAACTACTGGCTCAGAGTTTACATAGCCTTGTTAATCATTGATGTTAAATTAAGAGTTCAGCAAGGCAACAAAAGTAAAACATCTCCTGTCCTGGACATTAGGGGAAAAGTAATCGGGGTCTTTTTATAGACTCCATGGCTTAGACATAAGCACTTCACCGTGTCTGATTCTAATTAATACCTCTGATTCTTTGATTAGCAGCAGCATGTCATTCAGGTGACTTCACTTGAAAAATCAGCATTTTGGTAGGTAACACTTGTGTAAGAGCTTCTAAAGCCAAGTGGTTATCCTTGATCATTAAGGTAAAAGGTGTTAGAGCTAAAAAAGGGATGGGGAAAACAGGAAAAAAAAACCCCAACAACAACACCACAAAAGCTCCAGAACAAATTTTAGGTCTAACTTGAGTATTTTTCCAGGAAAAACAAGGTCATCAGTGATAACTCTGTCCTGTTTACTTGCAAATGGGCCATATCACAACTTTATGCACCCTGGGGAAATCCTGCTGACCTATTTTTCCCTGCTCCACTAACAAAATGGGTATAATAGTACTGCCTTGACTCATGAGGTTAGAGTAAAGATAAATCTATTTCTAAATGTAGCCAGGCTCCGAAGCTTTGATGGTAGACTTTAAGACGAGATGCTAACAGCAGGCCCTCTGTCCAGCCGACTGCACAGATAATCTTCTTGGACTTGGTTCCCTCATAATGATGCAGAACCACCAGTGAGCAGAGGCAGATTATGACAGGCTCACAATAAACATGTCTGAATCCCAGGCATGTGATGATGTCAACGTTAGAGAAAATTTAAAAATGCATTTAGAAAAAAAAAAAAATGCAAGTGGGAAAAATAAACCCTGCATGGAGCATAGCTGCAGCAGCCACATCTGCCTCTTTGCCTGCAGCGACACGTGGCACAGCGGGCAAACCTCAGCAGAAGCAAGGTGTAGTGCAGCCCCAGGACACATTTCCAACCCACCCCCGGCTGTCTGTGGGATGGACACCCTACAAACTGAGAGAAAACCCACGTTCCTTTCCACAAAGGCTAAAAGAATCTTGGAAGTGTTGAAGGTGGCCTGGCCACCACAGAGGAACAAAATGCAATACTGTGTCAGCATGGGCTACTCTGCCCTTCCAAGGTGATTTTATTTGACATATTTATTACCTAGACTGTCCAGGTCTTGAAGCAATCAAATAACTTTCAGTGATGGAAATCTGTTATAAGTGTTTCAGAAGCACAAAATCTCCAGTGAAAGCTCAGAACTTCCTCAGAAGCTGAAGGGGAATTTTATTTTTTTTTTTTTTTTTTTGTAATTTGAGTTGCACAATACTTCCCAGAGATAGCAGCTTCTTTACCCCAGTTTTCTCACACATAAACTCATTTGCAGTCAGAACTGGTTTACCACCGCTGACAGGCATATCAGTCATGGCCTTCGCTCTCTCTTTACCCAAACAAACATAGGTTTGATGTCTGAGCACTTCTTTTTGCCGGCAGTATACTTATAGGAAACTAAGTGACAGACTGCTGATGGAGGCCAGACCATTCACTCCCTTTGAGATGTCCAGGTAGGCAAAGCAAAAGAAACTCACATTGGACTGTTGCACCTGGGAAAAGGAAAGGATGGCATGGAATGACATTATCCTAGGCCATTAGAAGATAATGTGGCATTTCCAGTGCAATGGCCAAACACAAGTATCCACATGCCCATCATGTACTTGACAAAAGTCATGAAGACCAAGACAGAAAGATGCTCCTCTTGACACTACGGACATGGCTTAGGGATGGACAGATTGCCCACTAGTACAAATTGTCAGTCTCTCACAGATAAGTAAGCTGGTTTACATTAGCTGATGCCTGCTTCCCACTGGGTGGGAAGCTAAATTAAGTAATCATCTTTCTTTCATTTGGCACTCATTTCAGAAGCAGCATCTCAAGTCTTCTGCTTCTAACTTGAAAGACAATTAGGACATGCCAGTGCAAACCAGAGTGACAGGGCTGAGCCTCATCCCCTCCTGGGTGCGTCCATTTGTTCCTCCTCTCTCCTCAGATTTTGTGGAAGCCACATTTGGGTCTGTCTTCTTAGAAGATAGGCAGCAGTCATTTATAATCAAAAGTACAAAGGGAAATATAGGGAAAAGTTAGATTCACCTCCTAATGAGGTTAAGTAAAAGAATACACATGTTATAGTGAATTACAGCATAAAGTGACTTCTAGAGAGACAGATCCTGATCTTACTTTCAACAGCAAAAACAGAGTAACTTCAAACGTCTGACAATTTCCTTCTCCCTCTCTGAAAGTGAGAGAACTTTTTTTTTAGAAATGAAGCAGCAAAGATGAGGAGGAGATGAGCAGACAGGAGAGGTCTCACCTCTGACACTGAGAACATTCTTAATATTCTTTGTAGGCTTTGTAAGTGACATCCTCCCATCATGCCTATCGATTCAAATGATTGTGCATGATGAAACAGCACAGAAGAAAGCAGAGTTCGAGAAAGGACTGTACACCAGCAGGTGGCTTTTTTTCCTATTCAACAATCCAGGTAGCTGGAGAACAATTATGAATTAATCAGCCCAGTTAAGTCTCCTGAAAAGCATTATGGACCCCCACCCGCCGCGCACACACACTTCCACGCGCATCTGGCTGCCTGAGATTAAAGTACAAACCTAAATGAGCACAAAAGGCTCTCTGCCGTTTCATAACCCAGAGCCTGCCATCCTGCAAGGGCACACTAGGAGCTGGATGCAGTCCAGCGCACGCGGCGAGGGCTGGGCAGGCAAACCCGAGCGAAGGAGCTCAGATACAGAGGTAACACCAGGGAAGCTGATCTGCTGTAATGTCACTGTTGCTTGGCCAGCAGTTTAGTCCCACCAAAATGCAGGTGAAAGGCCAGAGAGGGGAATATTTAAGTATCTATTTTCCATGCTGGATCTCACTCGCGTTCCTGGCCTCTGAGACACCACTATTTTCCACATTTTCCCCCATCTCTCTGATGAAAAAGACAAAAGATCCGTGAAGAAGTTAACGCGCACCTCTCTATCTGTGTGTCTCCACTCTCATACTGTTTGAACCAGAGCACAGAAACCTGCCTCTCTCAGACCAAACTGAATGCTTGGTCACATTATCAGCCCACATGCACCCCTATTTATGAAAAGGACCGTAATTTGTGGCAGCCTTCCCGCTTGGGGTGGGTCGGTGCCTGGCTCACCCCAAATACAAAATCCTTCCCCTCAGACTGATTTCCCAGACAGTGCTTTTGCTCAGCAGATGTTAATTCAGCAAGACTTTCACAGGAAAGGTGTTGCCCAAATCCCCACACCCACTGTTCTGCCTGGGATGGGTTTCAGTGTCTTTCCCTGCCCCCAGACTCTTTGTGCAGGGTGAGGCACCCGCTCCAGCTCCTGCAGTGGTTCCTGCCCTCCCTGTCCCCACCTCTGGTAGATCAACGACATAGGCCAAAAATGATGGTAGATGCAAACTTGGTTGCTCCAATGATGCTCATTTTGTACTTTTTCAGTATGAGCCCTCCTAGGAAAATCCCAATACTTACAGGAGGTAAGGATGTCAATCCTGAAAGAAATAATAGAAGGGGAATGTCAAAATAAGAGAGTCACACTGGCTTTTAGAGCCAAACTCTATCCTCAGCTTGATATCCCTGGCATCTCCACCACGAGCCACCACTGACAGAGGGCGTGGGTCATGTCGAGGGGGCTCAGGACAAGGGATACACCTGCTGGTGGCCCTGACATGAGCAGCACAAGCACAAGGGCACCATGAAAAAAGGGGTTGCTGGCAAGGGAGGGTGTCAAACATCCAGGGAGAAGGCTGGAAAGTGAAATATAAAGAGGTTAACTGATTTAACCAAAATCACACAGGGCACCAGCAACACAACTGGAGGCAACACCTGAATCCCATGGCCTCCTTCAAATGGAACAACCAGCACCCGCTGTGGCAGGTACGGGATGGTCACCCGAAGGAGAGTGATGGCAGCCTTGCTGGTCTGCTGGTCATCAACTTACTCTGTTGGCAAACATCTTGAGCTGCAGAGCCACTGTGTGTTCAGGATTAGTGTACTGTGCAGCAAAATATCCCCAGAGACATTTTGGCACACACAGATTATCTTTTACATGGGTCTTTCAAAACTTGACATCACCATAACAAAACTTGATTGTCATGTTGTTACGTGGAACCTTATGTATATGTTCAAGAGGCATATAATGTTATAGAGAGAGATTTTTTGGGGGGGTACCTTTTTTAAGGTATCCCCCCCAAAAAAATTCTCAACCAATTTTTTACTATCAGTTTAGAAAAGTTATTATTTACCATTGAAACAAATAAATGTACGTTTCCGGCCCTTGTTTGAATTGAAGGTTGACAATACAACTTGGAATTTGAGTGGTTCTGGGCAAATGAATCACTACATCTATGAAAAAAATACCAGCCTAAGTCTGAAGTCCTGTTTCCTATCTCATGTCTGGTTCACTAGCAAATTACTTCAGAGAGCTTAATTTCCGCTCATAAGAAGTCATACCTATTCCTGAAGGAATGCCTTTATTCCCGTTGCCCATTTGAAAAGTCAGAATGCACTGCACTACGTAAAAATGATCTATACTTGCAGCTTAAGAAAACAGGTTTTGAAATAGATCTAAATTAGGTTTAACCATCCCTCACACATCCCAGCCTGAAGGAGCACCCTAGCAACAACATTTAGCATTTTGCAAACATTTGCTACTAATTATGGGTTCTTAGAACAATAATACATGGCTCCATGCTTTACAGTAAGAGGCCAAAAGCAGCCTCAAAAGTAAGCCTTAGCCTTTAATTTAAACCAGTGCCATACAAATTCTCAAATATACATTGCAAAAGCTTCCCAAAACACTGCTCTGATTAATGGCCCTGAAAACTTGTAAAAGCTCAACTGTCAAGCACTAAAATGTAGTCTGAGAAAAAGCTCATGTGGAGCAGCTAAACAAAAATCCTTTGAAAAAGCTTTTCCCTGTACCTTAAGCAACAGCAGCACAATGCAGCAGCGCACGCCAAAACTCCCATAGGAGTCTCCCAAAAAGAGCCAGAGGGCTTGCTCTGTACCCGTTCAAGGGCTCCCATACCTGCTTCCAGCAAGTGACTCAGGCCCCATGATAGGCCACACTGCCTCAGCAAAACTTCCCTCACCTCTGCTAAATCAGCCAGCCTTCCATAACTCATCCGCTCACATTCCCGTACGCGCAGCTGTCCTCTCTAGCCTAAAAGCTCCCCTATTACTGCTTGAGCTACTTTTAGCTTTCAAGTGCTCTTGAATTTCCCTTGACCTTAAGCAGGAGACAGAATGAAGCAAGCACAGAAGAAACACTACACTTTCCGGATTCCTCTTGTTTTTATTCTCCGATCTTCTCACCTTAAGCAGCCAAGCCATACTCCAGCCCATCTGCTCCAGGTGACACTGCTTGGGCAGGCAGGTTGGACAAGATGATCTCCAGAGGTCTCTTCCAAACTCAACCCTTCTGTGATTCACATTAGCTGCACTTACAATAGAAGTTTAGCATGAAGTTCCCTTCCCTGGGAAGCAAATGTATTGACTGGAACCGTTCTAGCAAGAGACTCTGGAAGATGCAACATCTGTCCAAGATGAACTTGCGTCTTAAGGCAGAATATCAGATGATAGGGATGTCCCTAGCTGAGAAAATGAGAGGGTGGGTTTTGGTTGGTTGGTTTTTGGTTTGTTTTTTGTTTGTTTGTTTGGTTGGTTGGTTGGTTGGTGGTTTTTTTTATTATTTCCTGCTGTTCTCACTTGGTACTATTTAACAATTCCTAGGTACTTTATAGTGATTCAACTCTGTGTCCACAACCTCTGTGATACCTTTTCAATTTGCTGCATGAAGAGATAAGGAAGGTGTAATGAAACTATTTTATTTGTCTTTAATGCAAGAATTGCATTGGCTTAGAAACTTCAAAACTAATAGGAGAGCAGAATGACAGAAATTAGTAAAGACACTAGATTACTGGCATTGACTCAAATATTTCAATGATTTAAATGATGGCAGAATTTCTTTTACTCACAGAAAGTGAGAATATGAGAAACATCAAGGAACTAAAAAAGCTCCATTGTTTGCTGAGGCTGGAGTCTCCTTCCATGGGCTTAACAGTGGATTTCAGCAACATGGCTTTCTAGTTCTCTGTGTGTTTAAAAGCAAAAAAGAAAATAGCGGGACTTTTTAGCATGTAATGCATTGGGAAAGGAATGTTCTCTTTAGGGGACCAGCTACTATGTCCCCTGCCATGAGACAAAAGCCAGTTCATACTACTGCGAAATTATTACTATGATAGATAAAACTACCCCTGAGTTTCCCTGGGTCTGATGGGTGATTTACTGCATGTAAATTTAAAGCATGTCTCGTGAGATTTCCATCTGTCAATGCTGACCTGTCAAACCACAGTGCTTCTAATATCCTACGGAAAGGAGGGATTAAGTCCTTTATCTCCCACACCAAAGTACCATGTGGGGCAGCACTCCCTCAGCTACTTTAAAAAGCTCACTGAACACCCAGTATCTGTGTGAAGGGCAGATGGGTGGAGGAGGAGAAAGGAGGATCTAGATGCCTCCTAGAGACCCGGATTTTGATACTTATATAAAGAAAAGCCCAGCAAATACTGTTAGCAAAATACTTGAACCTGCAACTGCCTGATGATTGTACTGCTGTGTTTTCTAATTTTAGTTGAAAGATTTGATTAGCTATAGATGTGAAGCAAAAAAAAATCCCTGCTGTATCCGATCCTCCCCCAGGAAAAAAACCCAAACCAACACTTACATCTGTGTCTTCTGGAGCTGTGGGGTAATCTGAACTCCAAACTCTGCAGTCCTGGCCAGGCCTTACCTAAATCTAGCATTAACCTTGGATCCTCTGAGATTTGTGTTATCATGAGATCACATAGGTATTGAATTAAAACCTGATGGGTTTCAACAATTTGATAGTGACAGCAAAGTAATGAATTTTTCCTTGAGCTTCAGGAAAAAAAAATTATGTTCTGAAGAAAGCAGGCTTCTACCCAAAGGCATCTCAAGATTACATTAAATGATGGGCTTTGTTTTATGAAACAAAAAGTGAATTTTTAAATGGCAAATATTTTTGCTTCTGCAGTATATCACAGAACCGGCACATATGTTATACAACAAAAATTTCTTGCTGAAGTGTTTGGAAGTCATTGGGATGCCTGACCTTCTGAAAAATGATATTGATAACTGAATAACCTTTGTGGCAGACAGAGAACTAGTTCTTTTTAACACAAATGTTAATAAATGTCAGCAATAAGTGTACTGTGTACAATTGTTATATCATTAGACGAAGGCTGAGATGACTCCGCTGTTACAAGGTTGAATTGTCCAACTAGGAATATGAAAAGGGACAAAGCTTGCCATCAGATCTGAAATTAATGATAATTGGATCATTTGCCGCTGAATTATTTAAAACATACCTGATGGCGCTAATTCTTGAAGACAGGTTAGTAATTCTTTTAAGTTTTGGCTTACTTGGGCTAAAGAAAATGCAGAGCTTCTGTTACACAGGCTGCTCTGTTGTTTGCATGTGGCAACTTCCAATTTACGAAAAACTTCTTTCCTCCCATGAAATTCATCATCCTCTGTGTTTAAGAAAATAGTACTTCCAAACAGTCCCCGTCAATATTCAAGCTGTGAGGCTTCCTGTTATTTGTGGCTTTTTGCAGGTCTCTTCCAGTGTTTCCAGGCACTTTTCTTAATTAACCCAGTCCCAAGCCTCAATCAGCAGTAAGCAACAGCATGTATTTTCTTGGTATGATTCATGTGTGATTGGTTTTGCAGATGACATTAGGACTGGAAATACAGACACCCATAAGGCGGAAGCCAACTGCAAAGCAGGCAGGTGACATTGAAGTGGTGGGAGCAAGAGTCAATAAAGAGGGATGGGGTACTGATGGCTGCAACATCCCCCGAGGAGGGAATAAAAATAAACAGCTCACATTACCGGGGGGGAGATAAAAACAAGTAAACGCACTAAATGATTTAAAGGGAATTGATTTCTATCCCATCTCCTCCTTACTATCCTAAGTTTTGGAGTTGTTTGTTTTACCCCAGAGGTAATGGACTCCTGTTACTGTAATGCTGAAGGGAGTGAGGAGAGGTTCTTCTGTTTGAAACAACTGCTCTTTTCTCTTGCAGCCGGCAAGACAAGGCTTAGAGTACAAATCAGGACTCACACGTGTTTTCTGGGACAAGTACCAGTTTCAAGTCTCATCATGTTACAGAAAAGGCTACATTTCACCCCCTTGTACAAATGAAATGGTGTTATGTTGAGGAGGTGCATTGCTATAGGCATGAGAACAGCATGAAGCAGCAGCATCTGCTACCTATTGCTGTGTTTAATTACCACCCATTACCATGTTCTTTTTGTTTCCTTTTACAAAAAGTTTATACCTTAAGAAGGAGCAGCCGGGTCAGCAGATGACTCACGTAGATGCTTTGCAGCAAGGCGTATGGCATGTCTTGAAGCCTTTAAATGTGAAAAGCACTACTGTTTTATTTATAAAGCAGCTTTAATAAGCACTTTAGAATTCTGTAGAGGCACAGCCCCAAAGCAAGGTCATCTCTCCTAGTTTGGATAAGCACACAGTAGGCACGTTCCATAAATCCCAAAGAGTTAAATGGCATCCACGTCTGCAGCAGTGTGATCCATCCAAGGCATCATAACGTTTTGTGGTGCGATCTGCATAGCTGTCTCTGTGAGTCATCTATAATGTATTTTGAGAAGGAAATAGGCTGAGGAAGTGGTAGAACAAAACATGTTAATCCCACAGAAGTTCAATACTAGCAGTCAACAATTAGGTAAGGAAGAAACACCAAGAAAAACATTTGGACCCGTGTAAGAATACACAGAGGAATGTATTTTCTCCACTTCCTTTATACAGTGCATATTTTAGACTGTTTTTTAGACCAGTTTTACATTTCTGGTAGTACCTACCTGGCTTAATCAGAGGTTGAAGCCTGCAGGTAGGTGAAGAGCCTAAGATACTGTGAGCCAAGCCTCCCAGTATGAGTATGAGAATAAATGCATCAAAGCTTACACTTTTTTTTTTTTTTTTTAACCGGGAAAAAGATAGCCGTAAATAAACATATGTTGGTCAGAATTTTCCCTTCAGAAACATATATTTGTTCAGAGTGAAACGTTTCACAAAAATGTATTTCTACACTATTTTTTTCCTCAGGGGTGGGGAGAGGAATTTTTTTCCAGCATCCTTAAAAAGGAAGCAAATGATCTGGTTATCAAGTTTTCTGAAGCAACTGTTTTAGTCTTAGTAGTTGGAGTATGAAGGTTTTGGTGTGGTTTTTTTTTCATTTTAAAACTTATTTTACATAACAACATTGACACGATGAAAGGAAACATCTCAATATTATTAATTTACCTGAAGTTATTGTAGAATCCTGTCTTCTGAAGGATCGTAATGTTTTTGGTTAAGTTTAAAATAAAATAATAAAATAAAATAAAATAGAAGAAGAAAACTTGTATTTTTTCTGCCTGTTGGAAAATTTATGCTATCAGTACTTTGGGTGACTTATATAAAGTGATCTCACCCAGGCATAGTGCTGCATTCCAAGTGGATTATTATGACTTTCAAGTATTGGGATATTTGAATTCTGTCCATGTTAATTAATTGATATGTTTAAATAAAATTAAAAAAAGAGAAATATTGTAATTTCCAGAAATCTGCTCCATTTAAAAGCTAGACTGAGTTTGATGGCACCGAGAAGAGGACTTAACTGTTACACACATCTCCAAAACCGAAAAAAAGTTGAAAGCTGTACATAGCTAACACATTCATTCTTTGAAGGCCTCCTGTAATAACTTTTCAGCTATGACACACACTTGTTTGCACCAGCAGAGCAAAACGTTTTCACAAGATCAGTTATGATCTTAAATTTTATGATGTTTTTGGGTTTGGTAACGCAGAAGGCCACACAGCTTATCCCTGCGTATTCAGTAACTCCTGCATGGGCAATGGCAATGAGAGTCCATCATCCCCCTTAGTCCCCAGCACACCAGAACCCAACACAAGGCCTCCACAGTGGAGACGTGTATCAGTGTAGGGTTTCCAGGTCCCAGAGGCAGCCTGGGACCTACCGACCCAACAGCCACTGCAATTTTACAGCTGCTTAAAGCCCTCAGTCAAAAGGCAGAGTAAACAAGGCTTATAAATCCTTAGTTATAATCATTTTGATTTTTGTCTCCCTCACCTGTTTCCACCTTTTTGTGACGGTGTGTACTATATATTTCCCCCTACAGAGTTCGTCAACTCATTTAAAACATGCTTTTCTTCATACATCACAAATATGGAAACAATTTGCCATATCATATTCCTTAATAAATAATCTGTCATGTGTGCACAGTGTCCCTCTGACAGGTGAATTTCAAATAAATGGCAATATGAAAACTTACGGGTAAAATTAATCTTTTGTCATTTCCCTTCAGTCCCAGCTGCAGCTATAAAGGCGCATGTGTTGTGTGAGATACCGCATCAAACCATAAATCTGAAACACTCCCAGGTCGATCACAGGGGAACAGAAGCAGTTTGTGGACATGAGTAAGGGGCTTCCATCAGCTTCAATTCCGTGACTCAGAGATGCCATCTTCAAAGAGACATCTCTGACAACTTTTTCTGAGCTGTAGCAAGACATAGAAGTAAAAGGTTTCCAAATATAAGTAAGGTAAACATGCCTGAGTACTTTTTCAAAACAGCAGGACAGGTGAACACAAAAAATAACTTTTTCAGTGTGTCCCCTATGGATGCCAAATTTTTCTGTTCTGCATTTTCCTTGTGTGTTATAGTTAGACTTGCAGAACGAGGCAAGACGGATTATACAAGATCTTTTTGTGTTAACTCTTCATGCCTCTCTGTCTGAGCCTCTGTCACACAGAGCACTGGCTCTAACCACTGCAGTAGTGACCAGATGCTGCTTGGGATATTACATTTCTTTCAAGCCACGAGGCTCATGTCGGAAGCAGCCAGAAAACTGGAAACTACAAAAATTCCTAGGTGGCGGATAACCCCCAAAACAATATTTATTAAAGCAGTGCAACAAAAATACTTACTTATTTAAAAGACCTGAAGAAATAACTTCTGTACAAAATGGCTATCGGTCATGTACTTGTACTTTCCTCAGGTCTCAATTAGCAGGCCTGAGCAAAGCCTATAATGTAGACAGACAAATTTTATTAAAAATCAGGTGAAAGCTTCCTGCAGTTAATTGCTCCTAGTTCATTCTTCCGGGAATCTTCAACCCACATGATGAACCTTACCTTCTTAGAGAGGAGTTGCCATTTCTGCTGATATGTGCGCCACCTCTCCCAGAGGTCACCAGGATCAAGAACTCATGCAGCTCAGGCATCTTTGAGCAGCCTGGTCTAGTGGGAGGTGTCCCTGCCCACGCCAGGGTGGTGGAATAGGTGATCTTTAAGGTGCCTTCCAACCCAAACCGTTCTATGATTCTATCTCCAGCACGCAAGACAAACTCAGAGGAAAAAAAACAACAGGAGGAAATTAGGTAGTGATCAATCTGAGAAAATGTACCTAAAATACAAAGGGATGATGAAACATGGAAACTAGCACATGCATTATGTGAATTTGCAATGTGAGACAGCAAAAATGTGAATGCAGTTTCAGAGTGTTTGGTGCTTAGGCAACAAGCTATAGAGCAAGGGAGCAGCAGGGGGGTCATTTCTCATGTAGGTTCCCATTCTCCGGTGAGCTTCAGACAAATGGGCTCCTCTATGGAGAATCTTACTGAATCAGTAGAAGTATGGGCACATGCAAAGGTCTACCGCCATAGATCTCATTGTAAGAGAGAGGCATTGGAGAGACAATGTTGTTATAGCCAACCTTGGTGCAAAGCGTTTAATTCCAAGAACCTCATTTCCCAGGAAGAAATACCCCAACTGAAGGTATTTCAGAGAAAATGACGGAAACCGTGTATTTATACTTAAAGTATGTATCAGCAAAAATAAGTGAAATCTAGGAGCAGATTGTGAGAGATGTACATTGCCACATCTTCACAGAGGCAAGAGAGCTAAAAGAAGCCATACAAGATAAATATCTCTCCTTATAGAATAGTAAAGTAATTCAAAGCAGATCTGGCAAAATACAGAGTAGGTAAAAAAAGAGCTGAAAAATAAAAGAAAGGTTCAAAATGGAACAAAAGTTTGAAATTAAAAAGGGAGAATGTGATGAACAGCGTGTCCCTGGAAATAGGTGCTGAAAGTCAAATGTAGGTCTTGAAAATTAGAATGGATGAAGAATAATTTCACAAGCCCAGTACCACAGACTGGATGAAAAATAAGGTCCCTTTGTAATTTCTCTGAACCTCTCAGAATCCCTCAGGGTTTGGGAAATAAAGTCGTTCTGTGACAGGTATGAAAAGAGAAAGTCACAGAACAATCTTCCTCATGGTCACAACAAAAGAGCCACTAGACAGGAGGGCCTGTTACACAGCATGGTCTCTAATGAGTGGAAGAAGCCGTTAGTACTTTTAAATTAAAAATTAAATCTCTTTAATGGCCAAAGGGAAGTAAGCAAATAAAATTTAGATGAGGTTAAAAACAAGGAATTAGGATCAGTAGAGTCCAGAAAAATAAAACTGGTGCGATCATCCTGTGAAAAAAAAAAAAAGAAAAAGAAAAAATGTGTAATGGCTTTATAGACCTGAGCATATTAGAAATGTACTGAGTTATGCTTCTCTTGAACCAGTACTTCCCCTCCCTCTCCCCTTGTGCACCAATGGCAAAATGTTTAAACCAGTGGTAAACTGAGACACTTTAGAGCGGAGTGTTGTCATTCCTGCAAAATGCAATAATAAATTCGCATTCTCTTTAAACAAGTCATAACAGAGCTACTAATACAGAGTACAAATCATAAAATTAGCAAAGATAAAAACATCTGCAAGTGTCTTTCTGTGCTGCAATGCCTTTTCAAGAAGTGTCCAGGCTAGATTGAAGAGCGGTGTGATAACATTCATTTAGACACGTGTCAAACTGCTCAGTGCACATCTGAGACCAAACTTGCCCAGAATCTGAGCAAAGGCAGTTCTGAGGTTAGGTGCTGGCCCATCGTTATTTTTCGTTCTGGCTCACATAAACATCAGGCACTTAAGTAACTACTTTACCATACGTTTAATCCCCATGTAAAATAATGAAGATAACTGTGCAACAGCTAGAAATGACTACTTTAACCAGCCACAGGCAGCTGAGAGTTTGAATTATGGGAAACATCCAACTGGAACTGGTTGATGCCAACAAAACTCCTTACAGTTGGAAAGGTCTCTGGTGTTTATTTCAGGATTTCGGAAACAATGTGCCTAAAAGCGACGTGATCCTTGGACCAGAAGCTAACGCAGCGCATTGGGGAAAGGAGACATAATGATATTTACATGATCAACAGGTGCATATATGGAACAGCTTAGCTAAAAGTCATAAATACTCCTGAACACCAGATAAAGATATTTGTGGGAGTACCATATTGAAATCTCACCTTGTTTGTCTACTGCTTTTTCCAAGAGGAAAAAAAGAAATAAAAGCGTAACTACTCCAGTATTATTTTTTTCTCCTTTAGTATGCATCATCATCATGCACACACTTTTTCTCCCCCTGTTGTTTCCCCTGGAGCTTAAGTAAAGCATCTGAAATGCTTTTATAAATCTGGCTTTAGTCAATGATATTTACCTGTGGAGTTCGTTGTTTAGGAATAAGATAGCCAACAAAATCCATCAAAAATAAGCACCCTACAGAAATCATATAAGATTGAATTAAAATTGTGCTAATTTCCTGGGAACCTTCCAGAAGTATCTGTTCCTATCTCCTTTCCTTGGAGTGGCATTTGCAGTCTGCAGAAGTATCCGCTCAGTACCATGTTGCAGGTTTAGACCCTGATACCGTACTTTTCCTCATCTCCCACATCCCACTGAGACTGAGAAGCCACAGGTTGTAATCAGAAAAAGACTCACTCCTGGCATCAAGAATATCCATCCATTAGGGCAAAAGAAGAGCTTTGCCATTGGATTACAAAGCAATTTTTAGGTTTTTTGTGTCTGTACATCTAATTCATCCTTTTGCTTAGATGAGTCAAAAAAAGACCAGATGTCTTTCTTGGGGTTATAAATATATTCCCCCAACTAAAACATATTCCAGAGCACCAAATAAGCTTTCCCGTGACACGTAGTAGTGTGAAGGGTTGGGATACTGAGAATCAGGTTGGAGGTGAGAACTCCAAGACCTTCAATCTTCTGCTAGTTTGGCTACCTCATTGCTAATTTTCTCAGTTGTGAGAGGGGAAACCACAGTCCCAGCCTCAGAGTTGATGTGATTGGGAATGTTTATAGGGTTCAGCCTAACTACAGAGATAGAGCCTGACTTTGTATTGCGTGCTGAGGATGCTAAGCGTCAGTTTTATATTCAGCAGAAGCTTATACATATCTGCAACTGCACCACCCTGCGCCATTTGCCCAGCCATCAGCAGGACGTGCTGCACCCATTGACACTCCCCGTACCAGGTTGTGCATGCAAAATACTGTGTATTTTTGTTATACTGACATAAAGCAATACATTACTAATTATATACCATAGGATCTATGTTATATAAAATATCGATACACATGTTAAATACTTTATAACAGTTAATACAATGTATGCCATATTACACTGATGGCATAAGTGCAATTTTTATTATTGTAGCAGCATGGGATTTTTTCAGATCATGACAACATTTCAGAGTTTGTAATTATAAAAACAAGTAAAATATAACCTGTCCATGCACTAGGCAGCTGTTACAAGTTTATTCTCCTCAAGAGGAAATGCTCCAAATCTGTCACGAAAATATGCATAGTACTAAGTACTTGATAAACGCCTGGACAGAATTATAGGAATATTGAACAGAATGATTTCATTACACAGCTAACATCTCATGCCTCCAAAGCAGAGGCAAATGGTAACCCATAACTAGAAAATATACTGTGGACTGGTGGTAGTGGTGGGGGTTTGGAGGGGAAGTTGTTTGATTTTTTTCAGAGGAGATGTATTATTAAATTAGAATCCTTAGCAATACATGAGAAGTATTGCAATACTCTGGGTGGATTTATGAATCAATTTACTGCATTTGAAACATAATCTTCACTTCTGCTTTGTTCTAAATGCTAGCTGTGAGAAGAAACATCGAAATAGTGCTTACGGAGAGTTTATGCCAAAAGCAGGTTATACTGCTTGTAGGTATCATAAAAACACATACCGTGCCTGCTACTCTCACTCTGGTAAGCACATCTTGCATTCAGTGATGCACTTTCCAGATGTCATTACTGTCAGTTCGTTTGTTGTTCCCTCAGTTCCTCCATCTTGGCCCTGTCTGAATGGTTCTTTTTTTAACATTGCCAGAGGATTTCTAATACTTCAAAAGTATGCACACCACATACACTCCCTGTAGCTGCTGCTATATAAAAGCAGTTGTTCCCAGAGCTGTATAATAGCAGGAGATACACATGGACCTCTGTTCTGTGTGGCACTGGGCTCTGTTACCCTGACCAGCAAAGTGAGCCAGATCATTTCACTCGGTAACATCAATTCAGCCTAATTCACAACTGCTTTCCTTTTTAATGGTGGGCAGGACAGGGAGAAAAGATGAAGCGCTGCAACGCAGAAGCCCACTGCGTTTTCACTGAGGAAACAGCCAGCTTTCAGTCTTGCGAGGTGCTTCTGTGAACAATGGAAAATTTAAACCGAAATCCCATCTGGAGACGAGCACGCCACTTTGAAACTCAATGAAAATTTATGGTTTTGAGTAGAACCTGGTGTGACCATCCATAAGCAGGGTCAGCCACAGGGCTACAGCAATCAACATGTGTACGTGCAGCTCACAGCATTGTCAAATGATGACATTTGATCTCTCTTGACACTCCTTTTAATTGGCAATGCCTACCATTGGAAGGGCACAGCCCTGGAACATACCCATTGTCACAAAGTTCCTTCAGGTCCTAAGATTTCATTGAAAAGTCAAGTTTCTAGTGTCTGTATTTACCAGAATAACTTTCTAAACACAGAGTGTATCCAAACCAAAGAAGGCTGTTGCCTTATTTACCTCACCACTGTGGAATTCTGAAGTCTACTGAGATTATTTATAGATGAATATTCTTTTTTATTATTATTCAGCATTTTTGCAATCCAAGCTTTCTCTGCTAGTATCCCAGCTTCCAAAATCCTAAATGCCAAACTCACAACTACACTTTTTGACAAACACGACCATGCAATTACATGCTGGCAGTTATTCCAAAGTATTTTAAGTACCAGGAAATGTGGGAACAACATAAAATAAATAGCATAATACAAAAGGAAAATACTATGAATCACACAGTACATTTTTTATGTTAGCTATGTGAAAATGCTCCGGTTTGAAGTTTATCTGAAGCTGTTGCAATATCTTCATTTTAACTGATCTGGACTGCCATCAAGAATAATATGTCCTGTTATGGACCGTAAGTCAAGGTGAGATAAATGATTGTAAAGTCTTAGATGTTATTCCCATCTCTGATTCTCCATTTCTGCTTTTCATCTCCTGCTCTTTTGGATACAAGGGGTTTGTTCTGGCCAAGCAGAAGTTGTCTTTTCCCATAGCCTGCACTACTTGGGTGGAGACTACAGCGTCCTTGCCAAGTGGCTGGAATTCTAGGGATTTGCTCCAAGTGCACCAAAGTTCTCCAAGCGGACATCACCTCAGCATGGAACTGTTTCCAGAGTCCTACAGCAGCATGAGATAAGAGAGCCTCAGACAACTGCTTCTTCAGCTTCTAAATATGGCTTGAAACAAGCTGCTTTTGCTCCAGAAGCCGAATCATCTGAATTTAGAATATTCTCAGTAATTATACTTTTGGTCCATTTTTTGTTGTTTTTTTTTTTTTAAACTTAAGCTTGTTAGAAAACTGAACAACTGACAATACACTAACTATATTTGGAGTTGGTGGATGAACAAATGCTTTAGATAAAGAGGAAATTG
Source organism: Larus michahellis (assembly GCF_964199755.1). Classification (NCBI taxonomy): domain Eukaryota; kingdom Metazoa; phylum Chordata; class Aves; order Charadriiformes; family Laridae; genus Larus; species Larus michahellis. The sequence goes on along the minus strand of NC_133896.1, from coordinate 69,526,595 downwards.
TCCTTACAGTTGTTTAAAGAACCTTTGGTTTCATACCATGTCTGGAAACATGACACAGAACTGTAATTGTTGATGATGGACAAAGCTTGAAATTTTGCAAGGTGCTTTTCCACGCTTTTGACCATACGAACCCTTGCTTTAAGACTCACCTGCTTCCTTTCTTAATCCACAGTGTACAGCACTGCAGCACAGGGATTGATGTCCTCCCCTTGGTTTTCACTGTTTTCTCCACCCTTCATCAAACATTCTGTGGACCAAACCAAACCCCGACTCCTGCCAGCCCTAACACAAGCACAATCTTTTGAGTAGCTTGAAATTCAGAAGATTTAGGAAAGATAGCTTAGGGAGATTTGAATCACAAGGTAAAGAGGAGAAAGGAAACTAAATGTAATTCAACTCACTAGCTTCTCTGATACCAACCATAAAATATCTGAAGCGATGCTCAAAAAAAAAAAAAAAAAGGCAGAGGGACTTGAAATCATAGAATTTAAAGGAAAAGTATACCCTGGCACTTTTAGTGAGATATTCAGCCTTTATGTTGATTTTGTTCGTGTTCTCGTTCTCCATTACTATGACAATTTGGCTTGGTTGCGTTTAATTACTTGGAACTAGACACTTTAAACTGAAGAAAAACATCAGATATCAAAAGACTGAAAGAATTGTCTATTTGATTCTCTCTTCCTCTGCCTACTGTGACAATGTTTTATTAGTAATATTTTGCCAGTGAAGAAATTAAGATGAAGAGCTTGTGGCAGGGTCTCGGCTATGGAAGAAAGTGAGAGCAACGTTAGCCGAAGTGGCATATTTTGCATGTTTCATACTGCTCAGAGAGACCCAGAGGGAGTGGAGGAGCCTCCTCTGACACAAAGGAACATAATTCACACTGGAGGACTTACAACTGGTCCTATTCCTCCCACTCACATGTGTGGAGCTGATGAACGGAGGTGAATCTCAGCAGTACCCAGGATTTATTTCATAGCATCACAATATGTCAGGAGAAAAAGACAGACAGGCTCCTCTGCGTATTACGGTGCCAAATGCCACAGACAAGCTAAGCAAACAGGGACAGGCTAAAGGTTTCTGGAGATAAAGACTTCTCTCCCTCAACTTGTAGTGTAAGAGTAGAGTTGATCCAGAGCTGCTCTGGCTTCCTTAGGACTGCAAAACCTCCAACACCTGCTATTCAGCCACCTTTAATGTATCTAACAGGCTGCTTCGCAAAATTCCCATCACAAGAGGAGCTACAAGAAGATCCCACTCCTCAGTAAAACACAAACAAACAAAACTCACCAAGTCATCGCAGAAGTTATGACATCTCTGCATCTTTCCTGCCTCTGGTATTAGGATAACTGCTTATTTTCTCTCTACCTTTCCCTGACTGAAACAGAGAGACCCAGGCAACACTGACTGTCTTTTGAATATGGGGGGAGAAGCGGAAGGGAAAAAATTAATTTTTTTTATAAAGTATTAAAAAAATTACAAAGGTACTTTATTTGCCCTTTGAGGTTCCACAGGAAATTTTTACAACAAGCTAAAAAGGTAAGAAAGCAAGCGAAATTTTCTTAGATGTTTATTGTAATTAGTGAACATAGTACGATAAATAGCACATGTCACAGAAACGCCTGAACATGTCTTAAAATAGCAAATCTAAAATATACCGTAAAAATTCCTTTTTCAACTGTTGACTTTTTACTTTTATCTGATTCGATGGTCTATTTCCAACATGAACAGCTCTGAGTTATTTATACAAGGCGGTTATAAATTATTAAAGTATTCCTTGTTATACTATTTACCATTTTGTCAAACCTAAAGCACATAAATCTTCATGCTTCAGGTGAGATCTGCATTTCTACTTTCTGCAGCTGGGCACTGTCTCATCAGCACATATTTCTTCAGAACCCCAAAGAAGAATCTCATAACACCTGTAACTCCGTGTGGAGGATACACAGTGCAGATCAAAACACAGATGGAAATGTTTATCTGTGTATATATGGCACTATACCAAAAGCAAACCTTAAGCAGCTTATTTAGTTTGCTCAATGTCCTTGAAGTTCAGATTTCGAGTTACAGGCAAGCATTCAAGGATGCTCAGACTATGGATTAAGTTAACTCTCTTGCAGGGAAGGAAAGATGGGAAACTTTCTTCAAAGAGAGGAAATCGGAGCATATTGAATTCTGAATTTAAGTTGGGGAGAGCGAAAAAGCAATCTTAAAGACTAGTATCACAATCAAGTGCTGGTCTGAATTACACGTGCCTTGGGAGTACTCAAAAATGGTGTACAATGTCAGGGGAAAAAAGTGTATCAAAGAGCTGCGTGGACAACCCCTGCTGCAGTCTGAGCACGGAGGAATTGAAAAACAGGCTGCTGGAAAGCTGAGAAATCATGTGGAACCGAAAAAATAACATAAGTACTGCAAACTAGTTATTGCAGGTAACTTTCTGATAAAAATGCAATATCACACTACACTTTCTGAAGGATTTATCCCTTTGCTGAGTGAGATGCACGCAGACGCAGGAAGAGAATTCAGCTCACCAAACTATAGCTGCGTAGACTTAGTTGACTAGACCCCACTTGAAGACCAGAGAGGAACCAACTTGCACAGGGTTTTATCTGCAGAACAAGCCTGGGGCATCTGGCCCAAGGTGAGATGAATCACTGTAGGGGAGTACTCATGGCTCCATCGCCTGCTGGAGAAGTCTGTATGAGGGGGTGAGATGCGTGATGTAGATGCCTCAAGGCAGGGAGGAGGACTTGCGCCATTGATGTCCCATTAATCCGTGCAGCAATTGAGTGGCATCAGCAGCGTTAGAAGCCAGTGTACGCAGGACCTTTTGTTTCCCTTTTCAGGGCCAGGAGCCAGCTTCCACCCCAGCCAGTAAGTGTAGCTGTCAATTGCAGAAAACCAGAATTATAGCGGGCTTAAAATAACACCCCTCCTTCTCAGAAGCTGGTGCAGCATCATTCCCCACTCAAAAGCTGTTCACTAGCGTTGGGAAAAGAGCAAAGACTATTTGTATGAACTTTCAGAACACAGTTTAATTTATTTAATGCTTTGCCAGCCATTTTGAGAGAAAGGGCAGCAGAGTTGTGGAAGTTCTGGAAGTGTTTTGCAATGTGCTTCATGGTGGGGGGTAAGCATGAGGAAAAGGTCCTCTTTCAAGACGCCTCTCCTTCCTTTCTGTCACAATAACCATGTCAGCTGAAATCAAATTAGGAATGTGTGATATAACTCCCACAGCTGGGTATGTTCAGATCTGAGATGTTGATTGGCAGTTGCAGAGCTAAAGTACACCTAGAAAATCAGGAACGAGCTTCATGCAGCAACATCCATCACTTAGGGTTATTCTGATCCATACTTACGTTTGGGGATATCTTTAATCTGTAATTCTCAAGGAAAAAAAAGAAACAAAAAGAGAAAAGGCAATCTTCCCTGAAAGAAATGTCTCAACGTATTGCTTCAGTCCTTTCTTCACAACCTACTGCAAGTCTGAACTTCTTTTGGGTTTAAAAAAAAAAAAAAAAAAAAGAGCAAGAATCAATGTGTTTCAATATATCTGTCTTGTGCTCCTGCCTCCATTCTGTGCTCCACTGAAAGGCATGGAAGATGTGCCAAAATAACATAAAATGACTGTTCTTCCTCCCATGCTCCCAGCAAGACAGGAAACATTGTGGCCTCATGAGAATATTTTTTAAAAAACAACTGTGGCTGATCCTGCACTGAGCTCCATGGAAACATCAATGGAACTCATTGCTGGACCATAGCCTAAAGCTGGGGTTTAGCTCAGTTTTTTTGGAGCTTGTTCTCATTTTGTCCAAAACAGCCTACGCATCTCTGGTGCAGCTCTGCTGGCCTGTCAGAAGCTAAGCCGAGTTCTCCAACTTCTTTTAAAACAAGATACCAAGCAGCCATGAAATGGTAATGACTCTCAGTATTTGACCCAGTAACCTACAGGAGGAATGCAGGTAAAACTTTGTTGACTAATCTGCATTATGTAAAGCCAGGATCAGATAAGTGTTGGTATTTTTTCTATGCTTGCCATGATGAATAAAAGCACACAAAGCTTTATTTCAAAATATAAATGAGGTTGGGCTGAACAATTCCTGTAGCTCTTTTAAAAATTACACAGTTGGAAAAGAATTGTCAATCAATTTTATAGGGAACAATGAATGCTAAACCTCATTCAAGACTGTTTCTGTACTGGTCTTATTTTCTTAGCATAGAGCGCATTATTGTGATCCACATATCAGATGGTATCTTTATGCCCCGTTCTTTGAATGATTTCATCTTTCGTGCATAAAGCCACAAGAGAATCCTGGAAAACCTTTTCAATTTGTTGATCTGAAAGAGTGTTTGAAGACTGGAGAAGCCTAGCTATTTTATATCCTTGACTTCATTATTTTTACAAAGTACAGCTACATGTGTTCCATTTTAACCAATAAGTAGGCCCCTGGAAAGTATAAATATGCCACTCAGTATGCAGGGTTTTTTCCCCTGTCTGCAACAAGATGTTCTGCCAACTAATTCGCATTTGCATGACATTGTAATATTTCCATTAGCTTGGCTGATAAAAGTTTTGAGAGTCTGGACATGCTGTCAACCTTCGACATTTTTTAAGAAACTTTTGCCCTACCTCTTCTTGAGGAGGGAAGAAAGAAAACAACAAAAGAGTCAGACTAAAGGACAAATCATCGTGACTTCAAAAAAGGTGAATTTTACTTTAATTAGCCTCTTACATTTGTTTTAGGTAGGACAGAAATTCCATTTTTTAATGTTCTGCTGTTTTAAATGTTTCGAGGAAATCAACACTGTAAGTGAAAGGGACATCCTGTAAAAGTTGGGCATAAAGCCAGAACAGGTCACACTCCTGAGTGAATGTAGTCCAGAACTCTACCATCCACAAAGACAAGACACAAGTCAAACACTGAAAGCAGCCGAAGGCCAGAAGGACGAGATAAAGGATAGCAAGGAGACAACCCTGAACAGTTCCTACTTTAGAAATCCTAAGAGTAGCTGGCAGACCTTGTCCAGAGAAACCCTACCTGGATGAGCAAACGGGGTCCACCAAAACAAGTCTCCTCCCTCAAACGGTGAGAGGCCAAACTGCCAGAAATTCAAGCGATGCAGGAAGCAACAAAAAAAGAAATAGATACCTCTAACTGAAAGCAAGCAGGTAATCAGGATACAAAAGCCTCTGCTGCTCTGAGAAACAGGGATCAAAGAAATCACACAGGGTCACAGATATCAAAGGGAGAAGCGCTGTTCTGTTTGTATGCTGGGAGACCCATGTGAAATTCAAGCCCCCCTCATCTCACCTGAGAGAGTCACAAATCCTGGAATAGGGAAGTTACCTTTATTTTTTCTTCTTTACATAAAAAAAACAAGGCAAACTAAAATACAAAGGTTAAATTATAAGTATGGTGAAAATAATAAATTTACATTAAGAATATTGGATAAGAACCCAGGCAGAAAACACCAAAGCCCCTTTTCTCCTCACTCACAGCTCCAGACCCTGCTGCTGGGAGCGAGGGGGGAAGAATACGCCCCCTAACCCTCCCATAGGTTTCTTCTTGTTGTCAGGCAACACTCCCACATACTCTAATGTGCTGATTAACCACCCATTAAGGAACTCACAACTTAACCTTTAGTTAGCTCATCAACATCTTGCAATCAGCAATGCGCAGCATACAAAATTCTAATCCTGCTCTGCTCAAAGCTAACTTGATTCTGCAGAGTATTTTGTGCATCATTATTCATAAGCACAGGCCGTTTTCAAAACTGATAATATAAGTCTTACTATATGGTAGAGCTGGAGGGTTTTTTCTTCTGGAGGGTTACACTGGTACAACATTTGTGCCTTCTAGAAACATTATACAAATGAGGAATTCAGCCTATCCTGTCTCATAACAGTATTTTTATTGTTTTTTAACATGATAAGGAATACACATTACAGAATCACAGAATGGTAGGGGTTGGAAGGGACCTCTGGGGATCATCTGGTCCAACCCCCCTGCCAGAGCAGGGTCACCTAGAGCAGGTTGCACAGGAATGCATCCAGGCGGGTTTTGAATGTCTCCAGAGAAGCAGACTCCACCAACTCTCTGGGCAGCCTGTTCCAGTGCCCTGCCACCCTCAAAGGAAAGAAGTTCCTCCTCGTGTTTAGGTGGAAATTCCTATGCTCACGTTTGTGCCCATTACCTCTTGTCCTGTCACCAGGCACCACTAAAAAGAGCCTGGCCCCATCCTCCTGACACCCACCCTTTGAGTATTTGTAAGTGTTGATAAGATCCCCCCTCAGCCGTCTTTTTTCCAGACTGAAGAGACCCAAATCCCTCAGCCTTTCTTCATAAGGGAGGTGTTCCTATCCCCTAATCATCTTGGTAGCTCTCTGCTGCACCCTCTCCAGCAGTTCCCTGTCCCTCTTGAACCCGGGAGCCCAGAACTGGACACAGTACTCCAGATGCAGCCTCACCAGGGCAGAGTAGAGGGGGAGGATGGCCTCCCTCGACCTGCTGGCCACACTCTTCTTGATGCACCCCAGGATGCCATTGGCCTTCTTGGCCACAAGGGCACATTGCTGGCTCATGGTCATCCTGTTGTCCACCAGGACTCCCAGGTCTTTTTCCACAGAGCTGCTCTCCAGCAAGTCAGCCATTAATAAAGTCCTTTATTAAAAGTCCAAGCGCACAGTGCTGCAGGACATCCTTTAACTGCAAATTCTTGTGCCCATGAAATGTTCCACGTAAAATAGCAGAATTCCATACAAGAACAACTGAACCTACCACATAACTGAGTCCTATGTAAGGCTATCTCTTAGAGCCTGAAGCCATGTTTCACCTTAAACAAGAATTTTAATGGTCTACCGAAGGTCCTTAGCCAGTGGAAGAAAGCTTATTTCTTTTCCACTTGTTCTCCAAGGCCAGACCTTGCACCCGTTGTAATTCTGCCCATGTCACTGGGATCATCCCAGGGATGAATCTACTACTGCTGTGTTAAATCCTTTCTTAAGGAGTAGGAATAAATGTGTTGCCTTCACTTGGTTAAAAAGCACCGCTAGCAGAACAAGCAGGATCCGACAGATCTCTAATTCATGGTCATGCAACAGCTCCGGTAGGAAGCAGTTCAGAGGCGCACATCCTTCTCCTCACTGTAGGGCACTATGATGGCCCTGTTAATTTAAGCCGTCTTAACCTTTGGGTTTACAGTTCCTCATGATCTTGCCACTAATTTGTTCACACTGTTCTCATGAATTGAAAACAAGACTTTGAGGGACCATTTCAAATGTCTGTACATTTCCATACCGTTAACTCAGAGCAAGAATTGTTCTAAACTAAGTGCAGTCATTAAAATCTTTAACAGCAGCGGGTGAGAAAGAGCTATGCCTAATGAGCCTCAGCCCACTAGAACATATGTTTGTCAGTACCACAGACTAACTGCCAGGATTTATTGTGTAAATTATTGTACAACCGTTTCTTGAGTCTCCAATACTAATGACTTGGTGTGAAAGCAGATCATATGCAGAAAAGAAAATGAAGAAAGAAACTGCGTTATTCACATCTGACTGTTTTTATTTCTGCCATCTACCATCCGTTCTACAACGTCAGCCAGACTGTTTCTCGAGATAAATCTTTGAATCCAGTAGTGGCTGCCAATGAGTTTCTGTGTTTGTGTCTGCAAAGGGGTCTAATAATACTAAAAACATTTTGGTGTACACTGAGAAGCAGAAAGGGAAATAAAAGGGCCTCGGACCCAAAAGATCATCTTACTTTGTACCCTTTGGATTCCATAGGAAAGAATTATTACACAGTTCATGGAAGATCCTAATTATTTTTCCCACGTAATAGGTAAATCCTTTAAGCAACCCACCTAGGACTCTGTGACATCACCTGATGTTTCACTGATTGCTCTTCATAAACCTCCTCTTCAGAAACCTCTACAAGTTCTGCAGCCTCTTGAAAGGATTTGCCAGAAACAAAAGGTTAAAAATACATACTCACAGCAGCACCCTTTCCAGATGGGGAAGCAAAGGCAGGCAACATGAACGACCATCCAAAGTACACCATACAGTGCCACAGCTCCTTGGTGTGGAGCCCATCCTTTCCAAAACACCATACTCATCATTCCGCATCCTTGAGTGCCTACAACCAAAACCACCCTTTTAAAATATTTTAGTTTTGTAGCGTGGGGCTGAGTATCTGCTGTAAAAAGAGTCTCAGCTGCCTTTTCCTTAGTTTAAAAAAAAAAAAATATTAATTTTGACCTCTGTCAGAAAGAAACATTTTTCAAGTTAACAAGTTACCTTTCAAAAACATCTTTGCAGTCTTAAAAGTGATTGACAGACAGGTAGTCCCCAGCTCCCTATTAACTAATTTTAGGCACTTAACTAGAGTTACCCTGAGAATCCTAGGAGATAACAAGGCACCTACTGACAGCAATTGAGCTCTTAGTGGTACAAACAGCTTATTTCTCTCTACTGACTACAGGGGAGACTTAGGACAATTATGTTCCTAACTGAAGTGCATCAATTATGTACCTAAAGTTAGGCAAGATGAATGCAGACCTACAGAGCCTAACATTTACAGAGAATCAGTGCACCTGAGGCGCTTCTGTGGACAGGTCATTCTTTTAAAAGGCTTTTAAAGCCCCATGTCATGTTTTCAGGTACCCAATTCCCACTGAATTCACTGGGAGTTGGTGAATAACTACTGTAAGAAGACCTTTACCTAAAGGTCATTTGAAAATATTACCTCTGTTTTTCACCTGCTTTGGGTGGCTGTGTGCAGCAGCAGAGCAAGTGAACACCTAAGGAGAACAGCTAACAAGTTAAGGGAGGCAGTACAGTTGGAAAAGAGAGAAAATTGCAGTACCTTAGTGGAATTCCCAGCATTTCAGAGGCCACTGGAGAATCCTGCTGGCATTGTGTGATTGGCATGATTTATGAAGGCCAAGGAGCCATGAGCAGCAGCCCTAGGTGGATGCCACAGCTCCACAGCTGACGGTGTTCCTCTTCAGCGGGAACACAGAGGGGCGTAAGGCAGTGACAGCACGCAGAACCTATCTCCGGGATACGAACCACTTTAACCCTTTATAAAAGCACGTCTTGTAAGGGCTTGTGTATTTATTTGAAAGACAAAAATATCCTTATTTCGGCAAAAAGGAGCTGTTACAGACCAAAAAAAACCCTTTGTTAAATGTAAACAAATGGAGGCTCAACGGAGAAAAGCAGAACGCACGCACAAAACTGATTGGTTTTATTTAGCATGCAAAGGATCCGAAGAGAGTTGAGGATTTGCCAGAGCACATTTGATAATCTCCCATATGTAATCAGAGAAAAGAATACAAGTATATCACAATGTATCTAGCAGATCTCCCTTGCTGTATGCTGCAGGAAGAATTACAATTCTTTTCTCTCTCCTGAGCTGTATCATTTAAACCTGTGGTGTCAGTTGGGCTTTAAAATATCTTCTTACAATTATAAGAGGCATAATACAAAAACTTGAGAAATTTAGGCAGAAAAAAAACAGTAAGGAACATCCAGCTCCACACTTCCCGCTGCTTCCATCACGAAAAGAAGAAAACATCTGCAGCACCAACCCTGGTTCCTTTCTAATCACTGATTTAGAAAAAATATATTACCCCATGGGTGTGAATTTCCAATACATCTCCGTGTCATCTGCCCATTAGCTCTAGAACACGCATTTTCCAAATGCCAGACTCTTCACTTCAGAATGGAAGTTTTTGCGTTAGTCCATCTTGCACATAATATTACTTGACGCAAACCACAGCCCTTCCCTATGCTATGTCATCCACTTCATGGATTTTTACATAGCTAGTTGACGTGGCAGAGTTAATGCAGTTCCTCTTTCCTATAGTACAGCACTGTTGTCCTTAGAGAAGGCTCTTTCCACTTCAAAGGAGTAGGTGGAAGAGTCAGCAACAATAGCAGCAACAGGGGATGGACAACACAGTCCAAATACCCTGAAGTCGACAGTTTCCTTCTCTGTCCACTAATTAACCCATCTCGCTGTCAGGGACAATTATTTTACCGTTGGTACTCCTGTCGTTGCCTCCTTTTGGCATTTGCTACCACATTGTGCCCTCTGTGGTTGCACAAATACCTCTCAAATCAACTCTTCAACCTGGCTTTCTCATCTTAGTTGCAGGCCAGGGATTTGTACATTCAAAATGTCCCATCAGAAATATCAAACATCATGGAGAATGACAGGGGGTGAGAAAGAGAAAAAGAAATGTTCACTACTAACGTCTAAAACATGCATTACTGACTCAGATCAGCGCTATTACTTTTAAATAAAAAACTGTGACGACCTAACAAGGTGTTGATCTGTTTGTTGATCACACCTCAGCCAGACATGTCTCCTGTATGTGGTACCAATATGGGACTCTACTGAGTAGCGTGTCCTAGGATACACTGCACAGCGATGTGCAAGGCAACGTGAAAGTCTGACCTGACAACCTTGGGTAGCTGCTGCCAATATTTATTGGACAAAGCGATAGATAGAGTCTTTCTATGGAAAAAAGCCAACGTTTTATGAAATTTTTTGTCACAAAGTTGAATATAATCCATTTCCTCTTACGCAGGACACAGCAAAATATGTTGCATTTGGCACGCTGCTAAATGGGGTGAAAGGTGGAACGAGTTTCTCCTTCCAATTGGGTTCTATTTAATTATGCTTTTTTATTCTGGCTGAATCAAATTCCTGCATGCAACCATGGAAGAATGCTATAGGAGGCTTCCTGATCCTACAGCTGCAGTGTTACAGGTGAATGTGGTTTATAAGTTGTTCAGGGAGTATTAGGAAACCGATGCCAGCAGCCAGCTCTAGAAAAGACAGCACTTCAGTGCAAGGCTATTCACTGTTTAAACAAAGACTGAATTTTGAGAAAGTTGTGGTCCGTTTTCTTCATTATAACATACGTGACGCCTGAGGCTAGTGAATAAAAATGCTATAAAGAATCTCTGGCCCAGTGCAGGTTATGCTTTTACAGCAAGAATTAATAACAATCTCTAATAATCTAGGCAAGTCTCTAACCTTTCTGAACCTAATATTTCCCCTCCGTGAAACAGATAATGTGTATTACCCTCACAAAAATCACTACGATGATGAAAAATATTTCTTAGACCTAATCCCTCTTCACTGTGAAAATTTCCCTTTAGAAAAAGATTAAAAACCTAATGGCTACACGAGCTCGATGTAAGCTCAGCAACATTTTCTTTCATTACAGAAGACATGAAACACACACTCACATGGGACACAGGTTATGCCCTCACTTCTTGTTTCTCTCTGTAATTTTTCACTATACTAGAAATTAGAGGCTTTTTAGTTCTTTATTGAGGTTTGTGGTGGCCTCTAGTGGTGGTTTTGCGAATGGGACGCTTCCCTCTTCCCCAGCTGTTGGGTGAACTAAACGATGGCTATGAAAAAAATATTCGTGTTGTGAGTTGTGGCTCCCACTCTTTCACACCGAAAAGGTGGGAAAGAGCTAACCATCAAAGCTCGTGTATAACTGACACTTTGGGATGACAAATATGGACTCTTTGAATGTAAGGAAATAACTTCATTTGCTCTCCAGTTCTTTGCAACAAGCTATTCTAAGTCCTTACCTAATATTTCTTAGTGTTTCATCCTAGCGACCAAAAATAGTTCCTCTTCCTAAAATTTCCCTCAAAGTCTTCAGGGTCTATGGTTTTTAAGGTGTGCTCAATCTCACTCTCGGTCCGGTGGAAAAGAAATCCAAGAATAGTCTTTCCTAATGGAGAAACACATTAACTTTCAACACTCTTGGAACATAGTCTGGCCATGCCGTAATAACGAGCAGCCATAGACCTGGTGTTTAGGGTCCAATTTTCTCACAGAAGAAATGTTTTTGAACTTCATTCTTTAAACTGTCTTCTAAATATTCCTCAGGTTCATTTCAAAAGCATGACACTATCCTCTGGTGAGGGAAGTATACACACTTTTCCTCACACGTAAGGAAAAACTTCTGCATACACTGTCAGGCCTTAATAGCTTCTTTGCCAGATGCCATCCATCGTTTCTTTCTCACCCACCTTGAAATCATTCTCATAAAAAGACTTCATCATCCAAAACAGGAGTCTCATTGCTACACCAATGCAAAAAAAAAAAAAAAAATCTTTAAATAGTTTCCCGCTTTACTCCTCCTCCTTTCCTCCCCAGTTCAGACCCAAAGCGCAGGCCTCCGTACCCTGAGAGGCTCCAAAAACAGCAAAGCACCGACGTGACTGTGCAGTGGCAGTGCTCGCTTTAGACACCACACTATCTGCGTTTAATGGAACGGAGAGAATCCATTCCCAACACACTTGCTAGCAGAAATCAAGCTTTACTGAGGGTTTGTCAGAGATGTTTGAACTAGACGTGCCCAAGGAAAGGTGAATCTATTTGAAACACAGAGGGATTTTTTTCCTTCTCATTTCTTCAAGGGCTTGTACAGAACTCTCACTCTATTTAGCTTTTAGTTTCATCTGAAATACAAAACATTTAATAGTCAATTAAAATAATTACATAATCTCACTGAGCTTTTCAGCTGAGTTCCCAGAAGAGGCTATAAGACTCAATGGAGGAGCCCATGGAACAGCTTTGAAATTAGCATTTATGTGGGCTGGGAAACTGAGGCACAGATAGAAGATCACATAGATAGGACATGACAAGGTCAGAAATAAATCCCCATTTTCCTAATTTCTAGGACCTCGTCCTGATCCCTGAACACATTCCTTTCCTTGCAAGGGGTATTTCAAAGTGAACCGTTAAATCCCACCACCGTTCTCATCTTTCTCTGGCCAGATGATATCACATGTTGCTTTAATTATTGGTTTGTGCTATCCTTTGGCTCTCCTGCTCCACTCTAGCTCTCTTGGCTTGGCCCACGAGCTCTTCAAAAGTACAGTGCAAGTATTATTTCTGTTTCATGCAAAGCTTGCCTAAATTTGTGGCAGGGAAAAGGCTGCAGAACTGTATCGTGTGACTCCCAAATGAAATCAGCTGCCTATTATTTCCACATCTGTAACCTTAGACCAAATTATGTGAGCTGGAAAGCTAATCTTTGGCCACCCTTTGACAAAGAGTTCTTTATAATTATTTTTATTTACATTTTGTGCCGTTAGTATGGAAATTTGATCACAAATGTGACCTTGCTGTTATCTCCTCTCCCTCCGTCAATTTTGCTGCTACACTAATTACAATAATTATATGGGGTATTTGCCTTAATGTGTCTTTAAATTGTAGCTGCCAAGTCTACTAATAAGAAGCCAATGATCAGCAACATCGACTTCCATAGGTCAACAAGGTCCAGGTGCTTGTCGCAATTGATGAAAATCACGAAGCTCTCCTGCAGTCTTTACCCTGCTTCCTGACAGGGTGTAAAGACTTCACACCAAGATCCATGCTACTATAGACTGTCTGTGTCTGGTAACCATAATGCCTAATCTAGAGCTAATTAGACTAGAGAAGGATATTGGCATCATGGGGTCACTAGGGTAGCTGAGAGTCACTGATGCTACAAGCCCATCTGTGAGATGAAGATTCTATGTCTTTCAAAAATCAGTCATCTCACTCAGAAAAAGTGAGTCAGTCCAGAGACTGTCCCATGAAACACTATGGCCAGCACTCTGTAAGGCGTAAAATACGCGATTATAATTTTCCCTTTGGTTATGAAAACAAATGGTTTTCTTTTGAGCCTAGATGTTAACGAGTGCTCATCTTGCCTTGACTTATTTCACTCCAAGCATTTTAGAAGTGAAGTTCTTCCTCCATGCTTCTTCATTCTTGGGGGGTGGAGGGGTGGGCAGAGATTGGGAGAAACTGATATTTTTCTCATGTTCTTCCTGCCTTAATTCTTACATTTCATTCTTAGTCATTCTGCCTGCTTGGGGTCTTGCAATTGACTATACCTGGCAGTTAAGTGACACCACTAAGTGTATTTCCCAAAGCTGGGCTCTAGTGAGTGTGAAAGCAAGTGCATGAAAGTAGTCATAACATTGCAACGACTAGTGGCTTTAACCAAAATTAAAATTTCAGTGCATTAGGAGCTGCATAGCATCCCTTCCTTAAGTACCAACTTAAAAACAAGCTACCATTCACACCGTTACCACTTGTACTCTTAAGTGCAAATGGATTGTGTCTATGGCACATCAACATTATCTGATCTCCATGTGAATTCTGTTTTATGAACTTTTTCTCCCCTCAACATTTCAAAAGCCAAAGTTCAGAGACCCACATAGTCAACCCTCAATAATCTAAAGTGGCCTATGCAACCTATTGATAAATAGATAACTGTTTTCCTGAAGAAAGCAGCAGATTTCAAAGACCTCTAGATAGAAGTAATACATGGCATAAGATACCTTCTTCCTTTGGAGGAAATGATGCTGCTGCTTCTTTGGAATATTGTGCAGTAAAATATTTACCACTGATATTATGGAAAAATCTGAAAATCCAAAAATAGAAGGTGGTAGAAGCAGGATGCCTCAGGGCCAGGTCTGAATTGTTATGGTCTATTCACAGCCAGCATTTTGAGGCTCGGAACAAATCCTGCAATATACTTTCTTCTAAAAAGAATTTATGGTCAGGAAGAAAGCAGACAAGTGGTATGAACTCACCGTAAAACAAACACATGCACAAATCCTGGTACTCTTCAAGTGGTAACAGATTCAAATCTACTTCCATCCAATTATTTCTTCATTTTCAGAGGGCACAGAGGAATGAAGTATGCAAGCTTTATCTTAACTCTGCCAGATTTGCGTAACAGTAACCGGTTTATGGCTTAAGGCAAAAACATACTTATTTCAAGAACCTTTGGCTTCCTGGCTGCACACCTCATGGGCTGTGAACATCCCACATCTTTGGCCTGCTTAAGTCTCCACTTCAGCAGATCTTCAGTGTAACGCATTAGTGAAGCTGCAAAACCATTAGTTAACCAGCAAGATAGGCATCGTCTCTTTTGACAACATGGAAGTGCAGATCTCCTTGGCTTTCACAAAATAATTATTTTCTTTTTTTAATTTCCAGAAAGATGTTTTAATGATGAATTTCATTTAAGTTCAGAATTAGAGCAACAAAACCCAGATGTGAAAATCCTAGATCCTAAACAACACTGGTCTCACTATGTCCACAGTTGTTTTTTTTTTCTTACAGAGATAACTTAGAAGAAAAGTCCCAGCTCCTCATGATTCTTTAGATGTCATCTTCCTGTATCATTCTGCAGTAGCCAGGGTTTTAGAATTTGATTGCCAGCATGTGACTCTCTTGGCTATTCTACATAATGAAAATCCCCCTTGTAGTTCTAAATGAATATATGTATATTTCCACATTTCTGTGTATATATATTTTCCTAAGTGTCAACATAAGCTGATAAATATGTAAACAAATCCTGGAGAGTGTAAATTATAGCATGCATCTGGCAGAGTCTATTGTAGTTGGGTTTACCTACTGATTTTCATTTTAAGTCCTTGCTCTTACATACTCATTACTTATAAAAGACTTGCTTTTATTATTATTGTTACTGATTGGTGTTATAGTAGCATTTATAGACTCAAGCCTTTTCTTTTAGATAGTTTACGTAACAGACAGAAACGTTCTGTGATTAGTTTTGAAGGTATCTCTTAGCTCTTGACATGACCCATAATCTGACTGAGCCGCGTGGGTTCAGCAAAGACCCAGACAACCCTTTCTACTGACTGTGTGGACCATGCAAGGGACAGAAGCGTGCTGAGGTGTTGGCAGGATTTTGGCAGTTTATAGTACCTAGAATACATATGCTGCTGCAGGGTTCACAGATTATTTTTAAGGCAATTTCCCAAATGCCTTTACCCTGATTTCTTCCAAGTACAACTTCATTCATTTAAGCCTGCTTAGACATTCTAAAATTAATTTTCTTCATACTTTTTTTTTTTTAGTCTTGAAAAAAAAATCATAGCAAGTTCTTTATTTAAACGATATAACACTAAAGCGGCTGAAACAGTATTTTTCATGGAGAGTTTCCAATGATGAAACACTTTGAAAACACAGGGCTTGATTTACAAGGTCTAGCCTGGTATGAGACACTTGATTTCTACATGGCAGTGTGAGGGCCTCAGGCTGGAACAATGCAGTGGGCACAGATTTAGTAGCAAGTTCAAGTGTAGGATATCCAGCACCTTCATGGGACCAAGCTTTTTTCCCCCCATCTCCCTCAGTGTTGGGCTACTCTCAATGCTGCCTTTGATAGACTGTTAGACAACCAGAAGCTCCCGATACATGCATTCTTCTATGTAGAACATGGACAGAGAAAATGAGACTCTGCTTATCACCTCCTGCACATGCTTCATCTGGATGGCCAAGACACATGCATTGGGTTTGCTGCACTATATATTGAGGAACCTACACAATCTCTCACATTAGACTCAAACACATGCTATGGAGACCACGTGTCCATATTTCAAAAGCTCAAAAGTTCCTAGGCCAAAACAAATGTCAATTTGTTCAGTGCTATATGATGCAGCCATGTGGTTTCAAAGCCACTCTCTCTTCCCGCTTCTCCTCCCACATCTCACCTGGGACTGCATTTTCTTCTGTGTATTCACCTTCTTCTCACTCTAGTGGACATGCCAGATCAGGTCCAAAACAGGCAAGGGAGTGTTTTGCAAAAATGAGAAAAGAAAATAGAGGCAGACACAGAAAATGCAGTTGCTTGAACAATCCAAAAGATGGTACTTCAGGAATAAAACTTGAATTGATTTTTTTGGTCCTTCTGCTTTCACATTAAACTTTAAAAGCATAGTTAAACCTTAGGTGGTAATGCCAGACTTGTACGTGCTTTGGGATGTACAGTCTGAAGCTCCAGCTGGCAAGGACAGGGTTTACAGCCGAGAATTGCCACCTGACAAAAGCATAACATGAACAACTAGCAGATACACTGAGTTGAAACTTCATTGCACTTGAAGACCAGAAGCCCCAAGGACTTCTCAGAGCATTGTAGCTTCCCATCTCCACAGCAGACTCAATCCAACCTTTTCTTGGTTGACACAGACATTATAGTGGTGTTCCTAGCAGGGCTATGATATTTCATAGAGAAGAACAGGCTCACAACAGAACTGAATACTTCACTGATATGTCTGTCTAATCCTAGGCACCACTGTTGAATTCACTTGAAAATATCTTGCTTTTCAGAGCCTGCAATTATATGTTTTCAGTCCTTTTTTTTTTGGCCCAGATTATTCCCATTTTATCCTCTTACTAATAAAAATGTACAGTAAAATGTTCCTTTACAGCTTCAGTTAGTGTCTGTCTTAAGCCAAGCTTAATATATAAAGTTACTATAACCCATGCAAAGTGAATGCCAGTTTTTATTCTTTCAGTGTGCCCATTTGAACAGCAGAAATTTTGAACCCAGTAAGACTCATCAGAAATTGCAGTTTTTCTGTCTTAGAACAAACACACGTTGTTTTCAGAGTCACTAAGACATGGCTCAACATTTCTAACTTGGTTCCGTTGGCATTATAGCATCTTAAAGTTCTGCTTTTTCATCACTATCATCTGTAAAGTCATCTATGCAGTATCCAGGAGCCTTTTGGCCCAGACTCCTAGCTGATACAACTCAGCACACCAGTGTACGTATCAGAGAGCAGACTTTTCTTCGACATATTTACAAACAAAAACCTTACAAGCAAAGTACAATAGGGAGTATTCTGTGAGTTTCCAGTTGAGAACAGAGAAATAACTTTCAGACTACTTTTTGCACAAGTACTGAAACAAGGTGAAAATTTCCAATGGATACTGGCAGGGTTTTCAAAAATTTGCCAGTGATTTTGTAACACACTTGCATGGCCGTTACTATTTAGACTGCCACAAAGACACTTTACTAAGGCTAAAGTTACTCTAAACTGAAGTAATTTCTAATCTATACTTTTGTACACAACCTGAAAATGGGTTTGAATCATCAAGTTACTCTAGTTAGTTTAGATATTCAAGATATTGAAAAGAATAGGGAGCAAAACTCTCTTTGTGTTTTCAGTGCTGTATGTATACCAACGTTATTAATTTCATGCCATGACAACAAATTATAAAGGTCATGAATCCTTACTTCATTGAGATATTTTTGTTCCATCAGGTTGTGGGAACTGACCCAGGTAATAAGATAAGTTTGCTCAGTTAATAGGCCTGATTTCTAAGCCTTAACTCACCTTTGACACATAGCAGATTAAGTGTTAGCAAGTGCCAAGCCATTCCGGCGTCACGGTTTGCTGTTGCTCACAGCAGAGGTGTTTAACTTTCATAACAACCAGTCTTTAATGACTGATGAGGAAGCTTCTTAGTATATGAATTGCAGGCTGATGATCCAGATGAACTCTCTCCACCAGCGGTCAAGCCCTCTAACTCAACATGAAAAGAAATCAAGTCCAACTTTTACTACATAGGGGAGCCACAGCTCTCCTTTGGTCCTGCTGTATGAAGGCGTTTCAGAGAGACCATATGCCAAATTGTATCATACGTAGTTGGAAAGGATAGGAGTACTGGGTCTGCCTACTGCTAGCTTCAAAGACAGTCTCATTGCAGGCACTTAGAGGCAGTATTTGACCACAATATTTCTTAACCTGAAAACTCTGTCCTTGCAGTTAGCATCCCAGCCATAATACTACGTTAGAAGAGACAAACTTTCAGTTTGTTGCCTTCGCCTAGTAGTGAGATGGGAGTAATTTGCTGCAAATCACTAACCATTCTTAATCTTCAGTGAGGCTGAGAGTATGCAAAGTTTTAAACATATTCTTCCCCTGCATCACTCTGTATAGAAAGATGGGTACTTTAAGTCACTAACTTTTTCAGGTTTCCTCAGGAGAGATAGAATTTTCCTCATTTTCACACATGCTATGACTTTCTTACGTCTACTCCTCACCATGTCTTCAGGCTTCTTGCCCACACACAGCACTTACATAGCGCTGCTATTCAGAGCATCTCAGTGGAGCCAGGGACTCTCATTCATAACACCCAGTTACCTACAGGGTTTTGTGGCTACATCCGTTTAATCCAGTCTTTGCAGCAAAGTGCCTCGGTGTTGCTCACAGGAGAGGTGTTTTATTGGTTTTTTGTTTCCTTTTTAAGCTTCAGCCAGCAACAATCAAACTTTGGTGGGATGAGAGAGACCTTCTCAGTATGTGACTTACACACTGCATTGGGTGATTACATGCACCTTTCGAGATCTTTTTCCATCCGGAGAAAAGAGAAACGCCTCACTACTTTAGGCCAGAGATTAATTGGTGATGATGACTATATAGAAATCTTAGCACCATTGCTGCATGCGAAAGTGATGTGGCAGTTTCTAACAACCCTGCTACCCAAGAGTGGGTAGATGGGGAAGCAAGATGGGGGAAGAGCACCTGGGACTGACAGGACTCAATAGGGATTTGAACATATTTTTCGGTCTGGTATGACACAATACCATAGCCTCAGCACAACATCAGCAAGACCTAGGTTAGCCTGCACGGCAATACTTGCTGTCAAGACAGCACAACATAAGCTCACAGCTTATAGTGTGGTGGACAGAAAGGGAGCCGAAGTGTATTTCCTGAAGATTTGTAACTTAAGGACAGAGAGGAAAATAAAAAAAAAAAATCATTTAGTGAACTTAGCTGAAGGATTTTCAGAGAGTAGCCAGTGTCTGTTGTTTCTTGCTATGACTACTAAGCCAGCTTGGGACTCCATGTTGGTCATGACTGAAGAGACTCTTTTACCCTGAAATTTGAGATATTTATGGATTATAAACTACCTTTTAAAAATTATAAATAAGATGGAGAAAGTAAGACCCTTTTACAACTATTATGTCTTAATGAAATAAACTGGAAAAAAGACGAGGCTTTGGGTGAAACTCCAAGCCACCTGAAGGCTTCCACTGACTTAATAAGGCCAAGTATTCCCTCATTTCCAATTTCTTTTTTATTATTTTTTCTACTTCCCTTTGAGCACACAAAACTAATAAATGTGTTTTTATCACAGAGAAGTAAAGTAGCACTGCTGAAATCTGCAAGAACAAGTGGGCATGGAAATGCCTTTCTTTTTTTTAATAAAAGTTTTAATAAAGATGTATATAGAAGCCTTGCAGCTCTTCAGTAAGAGCCTGAGCCTGCATGTTGCTTATAGACCTCAACTTCCCCTGAAGTCAGTGAACTATTTTACAGGAAACAATCTTGTGCTGGCCCCAAGGCAGCAAACAATATTAGCTAATATATCTTTTCCATCTTGAACCTCTGTGATCATCTTTTTAATTATATCAGTTGGAGAATACCTATAAACACAGGGTTCCATCTTGAACCTCTGCGATCATCTTTTTAATTATATCAGTTGGAGAATACCTATAAACACAGGAGAGTAGATGCACAGACCCCAGCTATTTGCTGTCCTGGTGCAAGAGGGGGTACGTGCTCCCTTCCAGCCTTGTGCTGGAAGGAGAGAAAGCTCCCAGGCTCCCCAGCCAGCTCTGTCCCACCACGGCCCCAGAACCAGCCTAAGCCCATGCCCTGCAGCAGCACTTCAGCTGCTGGCTCCATCAGAGGACTACAGCAAACTAAGCTTGATGGCCAACAGGTCTAACTGCTACTGATAGTGCTAGGACACAGAATTCCAACATCGTGACAGCCAGCAAGTTTTTGCTTGGTGGCTGTTTGCTTGGGTTTTTTGGGTTTTTTTTTTTTTGTTTTTTTTTCTAATCAAAAATAACAGCCTAAAGGAAGTCGCAGTGTTTTAACAACTTTACCTGCAGTAAGCACATTTCAGAAGGAACATTGCAAAAATAATTTTGGAGCCAGTAATTCAAAATTTTTTAAAGTAAAAGATAAATAAAATAGATTAATACTGGTAACAAGAGTTTTCCGTATCAAAAGGGGAAATCTGATAAATTGGAAGTACAGTTAATAAAATGAACTAGGCAATTCAACCAGACAGAGAAACCCTGGGATCTGAACAGCTGCTTGCAATTTCTGCAAGTTTATAAAGGGTGCATAAACTCAAAAATTCACAGCAAGTTCATAAAAGGCTTTATAAAACATGATGCTTGCGAGAGCAAGAAAGTAAGCTTCTGTATGATCCCAGCAGACTTACCCTCCTCCCATTCCCCAAACCATCCTTCATGATCTGGCCTCCTGAAGCGCCTTCTCAGACCACCTTGGTGTCCTACCACAAGCCCAAGCCGCTTGGGCACAGGTATCCCCATCACAAGCAGCAATTCTGCAGCTCCTCTTCAGGCCAGAGGAAAAGTTGGGATAAAATTTGGTCCCCCCAGTCTGCTCAAAATGTAACACTAGAAGATTCAGTTTACATTAGGGGTTTTTTTTTTGAAGCATCTTATTTGTGTTTGTACTCAGAAATGTGCTCAGCTGATTTACGCTGTAATAAAGAAATATCATTCCTTTGGCAAATACTACAGCTACTTAGATATTCCAGTGAGAGCATTGCTTTAATGAAAGCAACAGTAAGAAAAACAAACAATTTTCTCTTTCTGTTGAACCATGACAACTGCTTTGCCTCCTATCCACCTCCACTAACAGGGGAAGTAGTTTTCCCCAAGCATTTGTAATAAAAGCTGTAGGTGGTTCCAAGTTTGTAGAGATTAGCACTTTGAACTTAATTGCAGATGCTTTTAGGTGCCTTTTAATAATTTTTTTTTTTTTAAGAAGTCAAGAGCTACAGTATACATCCAATTAAAGAACAGACCAGATCAGTTATTTACCAGGAGAAGGGCTGATTGTGTTGTAAGGCTCAGCCACACCAGTGTAAGTAGTACAACACACGGATTTGCAGATCTAGGAAGGCACCCAGGAGGCATGAAACAGAAACAGCAACTGACAGGGGATGGAATGGAGACACACTAAAAAAAAAAAAAAAAAAAAAAGGATTTAACTCTATGTGTCATTTTATTTTTTCCTAGCAGCCTGTGACAAGACAGATAGTTTTACCGTCTGCCATTTCCTCAAGCTGCAGGAGCGCTCGGAGGAGCAGTGATAGCACATCAGACTGACACAATGACGAAAATGGATTTTAGCAGCAAACCAGCCCAGACAGATGCTGCTGCTGTGTCACTCACTCAAACAGCCACCGTGGAAGAAGGTACACTTTGATTCAGGTATAACCTGCAACTCTGTGGCTAGATAGGAGCTAGTGACAAGGCAGCACTGTTGCAGCCTGATTAAGGTACTGGTAAAGTTACAGAGACTTCCATTCCTCAGACTCAAGACACACAACATGTAACAACACTTCTTTCCCACTGTCTCCCTTGCCTGTCAGTCTTACCATTACTAACGGATAACCAAAATAGCTAAAACTGCATAAGGAGCACAGAATAGTTTTTATTAGGTTCTCCTTCTCCAACCTGACCTGTTTTTCAAACTCATGTTTAATCCTCTCCTTTGATACCTTGCAACATCTAACACAGAAACTGAGCAAGAGATGCCCTCTTCAGAATACTGGGCAACACGATGGAAGACACAAAACCAAAAAGAGTTTCTCAATTCACCAGCTCCTTAGTGTCTACACTTTAAAGTCCAATAGGTAAAATTACAGACAAGAAAATGAAAAGCGTTAAAATACAAAAGCTGTGGCCTGAAGGTATCGTGCCATCATTATGTAAGTGCCATAATAAATCGACACAGTAATCATAGTCCATGAGAACTATAGAAAAAAAATATTTGCAGGTATGACACTATAACTTACCTTTTTAAAACTAAGATTGTATGCAAAGAAATCAGAGTATTACATTTGTTGCTAATGTCTCTCAGCGTTAACGTTAAATGTTCTCTTAATCCTAGACTATATTTTCATAAGCTTATTGCAACAGATTGTACATATCAAATCACAGATACGTTTAGCTATGTGTCTTAGGAATATGGGAAAAAAACACCAGCATTAACCAGAAAAATAGCTACCCATCTATTCTATCTTCCCTGAGCTACGCACCAATTAGAAGATTTATCTTCCATCCAATATAAGGTGAAAAGGCTTGTCTACTTTCTGATTATAGCATTTCTGCAGAAACGGTTGCAACATTCACCACCTAGGACACCCACAATACTCAGTTCATGCATGTTAAGGATGTTTATGTTGTATGGGTTAGTTTGTTTTGCTTTTTGGTTTTTTTTTTTAAACACAGTAAGTCAGCACACAGTATAGGAAAGGTTCAGCTGTTTTAGAAACTGTTACTGGAAGAGAAGAAGAAGAAAAAAGGTTACTTAACTGAATTATCAGTATACCCTGACAGCACCAGCAGACCTTGCTGCCCCTGACCAACCTTAGCCCCCAGGACCCCCATGCTTAAATAGGGAGGGGTGTAAGAAAGGCCCCAGGTGAGGCTGGTCAGAGCCATGAGGATACATTTGTGCCCACAGGACCCTGACCTAAATATCTCAAATGACCAGTCCTCCCATGGTTTGGCTTATCCTAAAATAACTGCAAAGGAACAAGTAGTGCATTCCCTTACATTTCTCAAATACATAATCCACTCTGTATTACAGCAGAGAAGTCCCTGCATTCTCCTGACGTAGGAGTTTACTTGAGTGTCACAGTTAGAAAAGAACACGTTTTCACTTGTGCTGCGTGAAAAAACAGCCATGATACAAGTTAAGTCACTTTTTTGTCTCTGGTGACTCACAGCAACAGGGACTGCAAATGACGCACATGCTGAGGCAATTCGGATCTTCAGAGCCACAGCAGCCAAATGAAAGGAAAATGATGCCCACCGGAGACCCGGGCCAGTAATTAATCTCTAGAAAACATTTGAC
This sequence comes from Larus michahellis, assembly GCF_964199755.1. Taxonomy (NCBI): domain Eukaryota; kingdom Metazoa; phylum Chordata; class Aves; order Charadriiformes; family Laridae; genus Larus; species Larus michahellis. The sequence continues at coordinate 69,502,822 of NC_133896.1, read as the reverse complement.
ATATCAAGTAAATTTGATCTAGAAAGTGACTAATTTCTCAGGTGTCTGCAGAAGCCCAGGGACAGAAAGAGAACAAGAACGTGCCAGAAAAGAGGAGAAGTCTCCGGCTGCTTTGAACAGGAAGACAAGAGAGGGCTTGTGGTCTTGACTTCTCTCTGTGAGCCTACTCTGCCACAGCCAGGCTCATAAAATGGCCATCTCCCTGCTACTACTTTTCAAATGTATGTATGCCAGAGTCCCTGTCCTTCAGAACTTATAACAGGAAAGGAGAAAACAATAGCAACAGACAAAAGAGAAAAAAAAAACAAACAAACCAACAAAACAAAACTAGGGTATCCAGTTCTGGCACTGCTGCTTTTAATTAAATCAGTGGAAAAGCGTATGACACAGATTTCCACTGTGGGTAGAAACAGAAGACTGCCTCCATGATCAAAGCATGGGTTTGATGCCACGCAACATATACTTTCTTTTAACTGTGTTTCATTATAAAGCTAAAAGAAGCAGCAAGCAAGTCCAGGGCAGTAAAGGTGAAGTGAATGGGACTGTAGAGGAGATGAGTGCAACTAGCAGGAGAAGGAAAGTGAGAAGAGGTGGGCAGCAAGAGGGGAGGATAGTGACGGGCTGCCGTGGTAAGAAAGTGATACGGCTAATGGGAACCGACCACAAGTACAGGCAAGAGACAGTCTAATTCCAAAGGTGTCCAATCCAGACAACTGACAAGCTCTTGACGGCTGCTTCGGATGCCCCCTTGTGAAGTACTCTGCGTAGGAAGGTCCTTTGGCTGGAAGACCTTCTTTTTCAGTGGTAGCTATGGCAGCTTTCAAAAAGGCTTCTCCCAGCATCAAAGCCACACATCTCATGGAACGTAAAACAGAAAGAGACACACACAGCTGTGAGGCTGGCCACCGCCTGCAGGCAGTACCCTACACAAGGGTCATCAGATGGTATTTATACAAAATGATGAAGACAACAAGACAGAGAGACGTTCTGCGCCTAATCATTAGCAAACTAGACTAACACTTCATTCAGTGCTTGGTACAGTTGCCTCGTAGCAATTGCAGACTGCACTTCCCACAGATTGCTGTTACTTAATAGAAAGCGCAGATAACAGATCGTTCTGTGTTACTTTGCTGTGTAATCTTCACCACAGTCTGTAATTAAAAGCATTAAGCAAAAGAAAGAATCGAGAGGAGAAAATTAAGCTAAAAACCGGGGTGAAAGTAGTCTATCTAAGTGACAAGAAAAAGGTTGGTATTCCTAGCAGAACATCAAGGAAGGACCCTGATCACAAAGACCATTTAGAGTCAACCCTCCCCTGAAATAAAATTTGAATAGGTTTTGGGGGGACCCTTCTATGTAAAAGGAAAATGCTTTGAATGGAAGCAACAAGCTGAGCTGTGGTATCATGGATCTAGAGACCAAGGGAGACTCTTACTGACTTCAGCTAGGTAAAAATCATTTTCTCCCTCATCTTCCTTACCCACCTACCGCACCGATAGTCACCACCTCTGCAAATAGATGATAGCTGTGATGGGTAGCACAATCGAGGTCGCCATCATCAGAAATGAAAATGCACGGATGTTTTTTACTCTCTGTGTGTCTTACTGCAGCCTCAAAAGACTTGGACCAGGCTAAAAAAAAATAATAATAATCACATGCTGGCACATATTATGAGTTCTTACAGGAATGCTGAAGAAACCTGGCATGATCTTCAAGGGGGAGATGTTAGCATTAGAGGAACCATTCTGAAGTTGACCATTGTAGGGCAGACTATATAAATATTACAAAACTATATTTTTTGCCATGAGATCAAAGAAAATATAGATCAGCCAAGAGAGAAGATTTGTGATTTATAGTGACGCGACAAGAATTTGGAAACAGTAAGTCCACCAGAACAATAGGAAAGAAAGATAAGAAAAAGGCAATTTCAAAGGTTTCCATAAATTAAAAATCCAAAATCTTCCTTTGTGTGTATATTCCCACGTGACTATGAGGCAGCTAAGTAGGCTATGAAAGTCAGTGAAATGGAAAATGTAATAATGATACTAGAGGTAAGTTTACAACTGCAGAATAACAAGTACTGTTGTGGTGATGCGGTCAGTATTTCAGGATCACATTAAAAGGGGCTCCGTTTCCACAATGACACACCGGTCTTTGATTAACACACCTTACTGTGTGGATGTTTTCTAGCGTGTACAACAAAACACTGGGAAGCAGTCAAGTATTTTATGTCAGCTCGGTTTCCAATTTTCTTGTGCATGTCAAATTAGCAATCTGTTTTGTTTGCAAATCAGCAGCACAGAAGAAATTAATTCCACACATAAACTCAACTAGTGTGAAATAAAAGAGACAGTATAACAAAGCTTTAATGAAACTGCATCCAGCGTTTGGGGAAACTAATTATTTATGGAAAAGATAGACAAGATTCTTCACAAGAATTCAGCAAAATAGCATTTGTAACGCTCTGATAAAATGTGAAGCACAGTATAATCTTCCTTTGGCTTGCCGGAGTGTAAACCAGCAACATTTTTCAAAGTCATTAGAATTTCAGCAGTTGATAGTCAGGAGGCTTGGAGGTGATTTTTTTTTTTTTTTAATTGGTATAAGGTGTTAATAGCAAAATTGAAGTCTGATGAGGATGCTTGTGTGGATGAAGCTACTGTCTCCACTGCCAAGGCAAGATCGTATAAGAAAAGCCATCACAGAGCTCTGTAGTGCTGTCCTACAGCAGCAGCTTGGTGGAGACAAGTTCTTCTCAGCCCTGACAGATCTCAAACACACCACTCAGAACTCCCATTCAAGCGGGTCTACTGAGCGTCAGGGAGATCAGCAAGACACCAAGTAGATATAAATATTCTGATTTTTTGCAGTAGATATACTCTGCTTCTGCCTTATGTTTGTCTTTTTTCCCCTCGAGATGTAATGAGGTGACCAAGCAAATTGCTTCTCTTTGACACAACAGTCTCTTCCTTTGGAATTCCTACAGTGAAAGGGAGAAAGATGATTACCCTTTTAATAACAGAAATATATTCTTAAAATGTGATGAAGCTGATTCCTGTACAATGGTCAAAACCTTGATAGCCATGAACTTCTGTTCAGAGAGAACATAAAGTCCTGGCATGGGTAATGGGAGTTTCCTTCGATAGCTAAAATTTTCTCACTGGGTTTGAGAAAAATTCTCAGTTGATATTGGTAGTTACTTCTGCTGGAAAAAAAAAAAGGTACTGCGTGTGACTGTTAGATATAAACATGCCAAATCCCTTCTCCTTATTTGAAGGCACTACAGAGACTTTATTTTCACAAAGAGAGAAAATATTCTTCATTGTTGATAGCTAATTCAGTGTAAAAAAATCAGTGAAAATTAAAACCTGTGTTGCTTTATGTGAACTATTTAGTTAGGATAAAATCTATAAAGGACATGAGAGTTTATATTGATTCCTTGACTCAAATGAAAACTACCATCTGATCTGCATTAGGATTTTACCACCCAGTCGTTCTGAAGTTATTTTTTTCATTATCAAATCCACTGCCAAGTGGTTTTTCTCTCTTTGCGCTAATCCAGTTTACTTCCTCTCTGTCAAGTCTGTCAAACAGCTAATGGTTGGTACATTTGAGTGTATGTTCTAGTTCAGCTGATCATTGCGACTGAACTGACACCTACTCACTCTTGGGCTACTCTCTTTTTGAACTAGCTGTTGAAAAAAGACCAAAAAATTTACTTTCTTTGAAAGCTTTCCTCAAATCAAGTTTAAATTAATAGCTCTTACACCCTCCTGAGCATGTCCCTCAATTTTATTTGTCGTTCTTTGGGTGGTTTCAGAGAGACAGGCTGTTGTAATCTCCTCTAGTGATACAAGCCATGCTTCCCCATATCTACTCCAACTTGATTCCACTTGGATCCCACCTTTCTAAACACAAGTGACTAAATCTGTACATAATGTAAGGTGAGGTAAGGACTGGCTGTGGTTTTAATGGCGTTAATGCTCTCTCAAACTTTAACCAAACCTCACCCAACACATCACAGCTTTTTTTTAAAGCCAAAATGTATCAGTGAGCATAGATGACACAGCAGAAGGCCAGCAAGGGGGTCTCCAAATTAGCACAGACTGGAGATCGTGAAGATTAAAATTATTCTTTGAAGCACTTTTACATTTAGAGAAAAGGTACACAGCATAATCCAATCTTTATTTCTGAGACTATGCTGTCCAAAGCTTTCCTATGAAAAGGTCAAATTGCACCAGAGGGGTTTGGCACATTATGGGCATCAATGGGCATCAAGAGGTAACTTATCAGCACTATATTTTTGTGTGTTAAGTGCAGGTGGAGAAAGAAGCTTAAAGGACTGGATTACCAAGGAATTGGACTGGTTTGAGACATCTTTGAAGTCAACAAGTCAGTGAAATTTCTGTGCCTCATCCAAACCATACTCAATACAGTAGAAACACTTGCCCTGATTTTCATAGGGTTTAAATCAGGCCCAGGGAGAACTAAAATTCAGCCTCAGATAAGCATTATACAAAATGCAATGCAGGTGGTGAGGAGCTGTTGTATTTCAGCTTCAGATTGAATCTGAAGTGAATCTGTTTTTCAAGAAGTATTTCAGAGAACATCTGGATTCTAAAGTTAAACAAAATGAAAGTTTTGAAAAATATTATTGTAGCTCTGATGAGAAACTCTGCTTAAGTCCTTTTTTTTATTTCGTGAAGACTGGTATATCCTGATATTATTAAAATTCATAGGCTTCTTGTGTGTAACACCTTACAAGGATTTCAACTTCTCTTTATAAGAACTTATTAGTTCAGTTAAAACATAGCCGTACAAGCATTCTGCATTTAGACAGGAGAAACTCTTCCTTTCTTTCTCTTCCTGTCTGTCTTTAGAGAGAAATAAGAAGTTTGGTCCCTCTCTACACTCCATTCTTTTCTGCAGAAAGAGCCAATATATTTTGATTTAAGATGGTGCCTCTTGAATGAGAATTCGACTAAATCTCTCATCTGTCTTCGCAAAGAACTGCAAAAAGACAATGACTGAATGATTATCACAAAACCAGCATAAAACATTCCCCAAAAATGCCTTCTTTTTATGACACGTGTGTTGAGTTCCCCCCAGAAAATAGGCTGGGGAATATATTTACCTCTGCTTAGTCAGATCGTGGTAGGACTCTTACCCCATGTTGTGGTTTTGGCCAAATTGGCCAACGGCCGGCAACAGATGCTTCTCCCCAGCCTCTTGTACTTGGAGAGGAGGAGGAGAGATAAAGAGATTTACGAGTTTAGAAGGAACTAAACTACTTTAATGAAATATTAATAATAAAATAAAAAAGGAAAATAAAGAAATAAATACAGTATATGCAAAACTGTATTAAGCTCCCAGGATGACATCACCGGCAGGCACTGGGGAAGTCCCAGACTGGAATCAGTGATGGGTGGGAACTGGAACACACGGATCAGGATCAAAGGCAGATGAACAGACAGGGTCCTCCTAGGATGTTGGCCATTGAAGGAAGAGAGCTAACCCTTTGATCCCTCAGCTTTTATACTGAGCATGGAGCAGATGGGATGGAATATCTCTGTTGTTGGTCAATTTTTGGCCACCTGTCCTGTCCGCTCCTCCCTGCAGGTGGGACCCCCTCCAATGGGGCAAATAACAAAATTAGCTGACCTTGGTTGTTATAGCAATAAGTATAAGCAAGAGCCTCTCTGCATACCATTCCTTGGCACAAACTGCCTTATCACTCTGAACTAACCATTTGAGACACAATATGCTGTTAATTTCAGAGAGCTAGAAGAGGCCTAGCTAGGAAGTAAAATTACTGAACAGAAAGTTGGTTCTGTTTTACCTCAAACCAAGACACCCCAGAATGAACTGGAAGCTCATACTGAGGATGACTTGATGTATCTAATCTGAAGTTGATGAAAAGATTTCAGGTTTCTAGAGCTTTCAGTATAATTTCTTTCACAAACAATAAAAGCTGTTTCCAAAATAAAATATATTAAAAAAAAAGATGTAGCAGACTTCTGTTTCTATAATATTAAAATATAATGAAAGTGAAGGCTCCAGGAAGCATGGTGACTTATTAGAACCATTTGAAAGCCAGAAGCTAATCACAGCAGCTACACCAAAGAGAAGAGAGAATCCTGCCTTGAATTGGACTCCTTCATCTCTAAAATACATCAGCCATCAGCTGATCTCCTTTTTCTTTGTGAAATGATGAGAAAATAGCAAAGTCAGACAGGCAGAAATCAGGAAGCTCCAGATCCATAGTAGGAAACTGGAGATCCCTAAACACACCTCTGCACTCCCTCCCTTCAGTTACGCTTGGGCTACATCAAAAACTCCGAGCTGTGGATGGGAGGAAGATGACCTACTTCTACATGGCCACAGGCCTTTCTGCCTCACAAGACGAAGACGGCTGTGTGTGCCTGCCCTCCAGAGCGAGCGGGCAGAGCCTGGAAATGATGATCCCCTGTTCCGCTCTCTAATGTAGAAACAGTAGGTGTACCAACAAATCTTCAAAACACATCACAACTACTTTGACAAAAGCTTAAATCACTGTCCTGTTAGTCCTTTGTCCTAATAGGTATTAAATTGTTACAGAAAAATAAAAGGTGGCCAAAATTAATGATCATATGGAAGACGACTGTCTAGAAAGGAGTTTTTGATTTCTACTGTTTAAAACACTAGCAGTGTCCTGTTTGCTAATAGAAATTAAGTGAGAATCCAGTGTCATTTAAAAGAAAAGTCTTCCTTCTCTCACTCTGACCGTATATTGTTTTTGCAGAATGCAGGGTCCTGGTTGCAATCTTGCCTGGCTTTGCCTAACAATAGAATATTAGAGCGTCTTTCACTTCTCATGCAGAAAAATGTCATTTTAAAAACACATTCTCTCAGCCGTTTAATCCTCTCGGTTTATCCAGTGGTCATAGCATGTTGCACAGAATCTTCTTGCCGCAAACAGAGCCAGACTTTTTTTCTAAACCAGCTGTTCCTGAGTGTGGAGCCAGCATGAAGCTGTCTTCTCTTCACAGAGACAGCGGTTTGCAGGAAATCGCTTTTCACAGGATTCTACTGCCTTGTAAGTACCGACATGATCAGCGTATACAAAAGAGCCCATGTGCAGTGCTGGGTGGCTTATAGAGGAGGGGAAACAGAAAAGCTAAAAAGTTCTTAGCAATGACAGTTACTAGAGAAATGCAGCATTTAAAACCTTGTCCGGATCTTGTGCTTTACACCTACCAAACCGAGCCCCCCAGAGTTTGTGCACAAGTTCTGGAAATGAACTTCACAGCTTAGAGGCTTCTCTGCATCATTAGAAATGATGCAGGCAAGAAATCTGTTAAAAATATTGTACCTAAGGAGCGCCATCATACTCCCATTTTAGTCATTGTGTTTTTTTAAAATGAGTGTAACGATCCACAGTGCTATACATCTGTGCTTACAGCTGCCATTAATAAAGCCAGGGCTCCAGAGGCAGCAGCACCTGTCTTACCATAAAGTTTGTCTCTGCAGGGCCCTTCCCCATCTATTCTCCCTCATAAACACAAGTAAACATGAAACAATGACAGTTTTTTCAAATGGTAAATTCATTGCTGGAACACCACTCACAGTGCCAGAAACCTTGCTGCTTTTATAAATCCTTTCTTGTAATAAAAGCTTTGTTGCTTACATAATTAAGTCCCTCAGAGGCAGCATGCTTGGAATGGATTGCAAAATAAGACCTTTATTTTTCTCTGCCTTTCTTCAGCAATCCCTCATACATCTATTTTTATTTAAAAAAAATTATTTATCTCTGTTACTAATTCCACTGTTGAAGGTTACTAAATTTATATGAAGCTTTATCAGTCTCTTTATTAAAATGATAAGTTTTTAATACAGAAATGAACGAATCAAAGACGTCAGCAAAAAGGACTAAAATTAATGTGTTTTTTTTCCTCCTGGCAAGGCCCTCCATCAATTCTCATGCCCTAGGATACGTGGAAAATAAAATTAACATCGTAATCAGATATCCTAAAATGTCAGCTGATAATAAAGGACATGATGATAATATTGGGAAACAATAAATTGTCCTACATGCGGAGAAAAGTTTCCCAAGGGGGAAGATAATCCGTATGGCTTCCTTCTTACCACTCTGAGCTTAATAAAGTATCAGTTAATACACTGTTGAAATAATCACACATTAAACTTCTCCACTCAGGCCAGCCTGTCCTGAAAATAATGTCCTGGAGCCGTATCCCGCTCAGGTATCAGCATCCCACCGCCCCGTGTGCCTCACCACCGCTGTGAGTGGGTCCAGTCCAGGCTTCCACACTGCACAGGTCCCTTCAGACCAGCCATCCCTGCCACCCGCGTTCGGGGCGCAAACCAAAAGAAACGCTTTGCCGCTCAGGAAGGTGATTCTCCTACAATCTCAGCCTAGCACGTAGCATGTAAATCCAAAGGCACTATTTTATTCTTCATCATTTGTAGCTTTGTCCTAGGCTGTGTATAGGCTGTCTCATGTACTCCCCTATATCTATATATAATGAACAAGGAAGTCTGCAAAATAACTACCTGATCCTAAGGCTTCTATTTCCTAATGTGCCATGGACTGTAATAAGCTGTATTGTTAGTGGTTCCTCTGTGACATTGCCTTGCATTGCATGCTCCTTTGAGTAATCACACATTATTACAACTGGGAGCTCCCAGCTTTCCGATCCTAGGAGAAGGCCACCATACTGCACACAGGGCAGGCAGCTACTCATAGATCTTTCTCTAAATTATTCAAATATAAATATCACTGGTTTATAAGAAAGCTGCAGATGGGTACATAATAAGCCCCAAGCCCTTAATCTTTCATTCGTGAAGAGTAGTATTCTTCTTCCCTACCAAATTATATCACTGAGGCTGTGTTCTTTCTAGCAGATCTAAATCTTGTTGTTCTTGGATACAAAGAACACAACACTGTCATTATGATGTTAACGCAGCTATTGCGATGTTATCCTAACATTATCTTTCAATCAAACATCTTACAATTAATCATTTTCGTCTTAGAAAGATGCATGTACACACTTAGTCAAAGTTATTAAAAATCTGCAACTACGAATTACATTATGGTAAGTGACTAATTTTGAAACTTCTGGACAAAATGACTTGCACTGGATAAGTATCAGAAGCAAGATGAAATTTTTCTGCTAGTTTGCTATTCTCACACCAACTCATAGGTTTATAAGAAACAATTTTGTTAGGTCTCAGATAAGTAAATAATCCTTTGCTTGTAACAAATTATCTCTCAGTCCTTAAAAAGGAGATGAAACACACCATCAAGTACGTGTTCACCCTTATTCAGTAAAGCTCTAAAGTACCTCTTAAGCGTTCTCCACAGGACACAAGCCAAATGGAGACATCAAGCAACTGTTAACTGAATATATTGTATAAAAGACACAAAAAGTCAATCCCTTTCTCCCAACATTTTGCTATTAAATTCAGTTTGTGCAGCTCCATCCTTTAAATATAATGGCTCAGCCTCTACCATTTTTCAGTGGGATCAGGACTAGCTTCAAGGAGCTCTTCCTGTTCTCTCTGGTGTCACCATCATCCGCAGCCACGCTGAACATGAGGAACTGCTCTGGGCCTTCGCATAAGGATACCCACTTTATGTCTTGACATCCATGTCAATTTTTTTCCCTTAACCCAAAGATGACATATAAGCAGGCCGTTGCAAAAGAAGCTTTTGTTACAGCTAATTACAACTAATCACATTACAAAGTCACAACAAAGTCACATTACAACTAATGTGACTTGGTTAAAAAAAACCTGCAGAAGTCTCTCCTTGACCAAGTAGAGACACAAATTTAAATTCCCATTCATTCTTACGCAAAGGCTCATCACGTAAATCTTACTAATCTGAAAGGCTGCTGTATATCCAACCATATTGGAAGTCCTTTCAAAGTTGGAATGGAGCCAACTATAAAGTAAAAAACAAATGCAAACAAACAGAAAAAAAAACCCAACTTACTAAGAAAATGGAAAGTTAGACAAGTTAGACGAGTGTACCACCACACTCTAAAAACTTTCCTGCACCTCCTTTGCCAGGTGTTTCAAATTTGAGGGGTTTTTCCTAATAATACTGCTCTAATGGTAGCTAAACATGTGTTTTGGTTTGCAGAAGAAAATTACTTTTTTTTGACAGCAATAAGCTTTATCCTAGAAACCCCAATATTTTAAAAGAAGTCTTTCCCCATATCATTGTCTTCACACTTTCTCACATTGAAGACCTCTGCTAAATCAGTAAAAATCAATGAAGTGAAATCATAATAATGTCTCAGATATTTTATTCTGCTACTCTATGCACTGCTGAGATCATGTTAAAAGGAAATGTGTTGCCAAAGCTATGTAGTTGGCCATTTACCTCCACTGTGTTCATGGTGTGACTGAAGCAGCTTAGAGCTGGAAGCAAGCATTCAAACAGCAGCAGTTAACCAGAAGAAATACAGAGATTAAAATAAAAGGCTGGAGAGAAAGAGGAAAAATAGAGACGACACAGAGGGAGTTATATCATTAAGGAAAGAGATAACATGACAAGGGACCGAATAACACCGGGCTAGAGAGAATGGCTCAGACACTAGGCTTAGACATTGAAGAATAAAAGACTTCTGCAAATGAAATGGCAACAGCCCTTTTATCTCCTTTTTTTTCTATCATTAAGTTTCTAGCAAGGATCTTGCTGCTGGTGAAGTGCTCTTACAAGTTACCAAAGAAGCAAAACATACAAGGAGAATGAAGAAATAATTCAGCTTCTTCCAAGCTATGTTACATGGAGATTTTGCACCCTCTACAGGTCTAGGAAGATATAAGGAAACTACAAATGTACCCATCCTACAATAGAATACAATAGCTATAAGCATAATTTCCAGTTCCAGCAACAGGAGATTTTGTGGGGGTTTTGAATGTGGTATTTATGGGTGCTGTATTTATGGGGAAATAGTTGTTTTCCCCCTTTCAGACCTTCACAACTGCTCTGCTTCAAGAATCAAGCCGTATATGATATTTATTTTTCCTTTTGCACTCTGACTGAGTACAGAGCACTAAGTAGCCTGTTAGCTGGGTTCAGGGTAATTGAAGTGACCATAAGCCCTCTTTAGATAAAGTTATTTTGTTCACTACTTGGAAATATTAGAAGAAAGTGGTTTTAAATGACAAAAACCTACAACATATTTAGCCTCATCTAAACATAATCATCTTGTACATCACTATATATCAAGTTAGATGGTCTTTCTTCTTCATGTATTAGTTCATATTCGTTGTACTTCTCTGGATGACTTTTCACCATAAATGGTAAGACTGAAAAAACAGCATCAATCATACAATTTCTTTTAGAGATAAGATGATTTCAGTGTCACATGGAAGGATTCAAGAAAATGATATTTTGTATTCTAAAAAAAGGTGTCAATATTAGAAGCTAAACAAATATATCAATGTAATCATGCAATGAAAATTCACTGTGTAAAAATCATTCAACCTAATACACTAGCACAAAAATCAATATAAATAGATATAAGAAATTAAATCTATGGAAATTGAACTTTATTTCCTCAAGAGAGAGTTGCCCTCTAAAATATTAAAAGAGAAAAATATTGACAGTGGCTGACAAAGGAGAAAAATAAATAATATTGTATTTAAGATGAAAGTGAGTTTGATGGATTTGGCAAAACCAGTTATATTACAGTGCACCCTTATCTGATACACCTGCCCTACTACATGCTACGCAGCAGCAAATATAAACAACGGCAGTGATTGATGATAAAAATTTATGATGAAAAGACATATTGGACTAGTATCAAGTGTATTCCAGGGAAAGACTGTATACCACTTCTCCTGATGACTTCAATGTGTATTTAAAACAGACAGCTGCTTTCAATTGATTTTGAAACCTCCATTGACGTCAATAAGAAAACAATGTCAGCAAAAGATCTACAATAAAATATGATGAGCTTTAAGAGCAACTGTGCTTTTGGTTATTTATTTTTAAAGTACTTTGTTGCTTTCAGTGGGACTCAGATGAAAAACATATTTACATTTAAGAGTATGACCACCCTACTTTGTCTGCCTCTCTCCTTTCTCTCTGCATCTCTCATTTTGCAGTCTCTAATCTCTTTGTTATCCCTTGCACCTCCTACACAGAAGCCATTCCTAAGTCTTTCCCTGGTTTCCCCACCAGTTACGCTTCCACACTCTTCCCAATTTAGTAAAGATCACCAATAAAGTCATTCTCTTAAAGCATTGCTATTAGGCTTTATAGATTATCAGGCTAAGGAAGAATTAATTATTTATGCCCTTCAGGTACGGAAAACTTAGAAGATAATATAGACTAGGTGTAAGCATTGCAATTTAGTTTTCACAACCAAAAGACCTTGATGTATAATACCTTCTTTTTAAAAGTTCACAGTTAACATCCAGGTAATCCTAATATGCTATAGGGGCCACATAAATACATTAGGAAGGTTTGAACATATCTCCAGCTAAAGAAATAGCTTTAAGATCAAGAATAAATTAGGCCAAAAGCTGAAGGAAGAATGGCAGAATCTCCTTCCAATGATTTAGGGAAAGGTAGGGCCTGTGATTTTCATTCCTTCATAACACCAGAGAGTTTTTCAAGCTTTCTTCTACTTCTAACATAAAAAAGAATCATAAAGCCACTCAAAGTGACCTAGTAAAAGAATTTCTTTGGGAAAAAAATCCCGATTTTTCTCTCTTTGCTTAAAATGCGGTGAAGTTGGACGTTATTTCTAAAGCTATTTAAAAGGTGGACCTGTGTAATTGGGTTGTTAGTCCAGCTTTGGTAATAATGTGATTTCTTGAATAAAAGAAAATAAGATTGTCATAATACCTATCTTGAATCGACTCCGGCATATGGTTGTCTTCTCTTGCCAAACAAGGTTGTAAAATTGCAATTGGAAGCTCACCTGCAGAGAGTCACAGGACCCTTCCTCTTTACCCATAAATACCAACCACGTTTAATACTAGAAAAGTCTGATGTAAAAAAAAATGTTTGTAGACGAACAAGAAAACCAAAATTTAAATGAGGAGTGTAACAGTGTAATACAATGAAACAACTCTGTTTGCATAAATGTGGTTAACTCGTAATTTCTAAGTATATCCCATGTCTTGACAAAAGTGCATCTATTTTAGTAAGGCCTTTAAATAAAAGACTGTCAATTCCCTTGTAGCAGCAATGACATCAACGAGCCATCATCTAAGCCACTTAAAAAATCAATTATTTACGGTTACTAAAGGTAAATATCTTCTCAGGTAATTTGTTGGATGCCACCCAGGCTTATCTGATTGTTCATATTCAGAAATAACTGCTTGAGGTTGAGCTGACATGTACCTGACAATCACCATCAGTGCTTCAGAGCACAAAGAGCTGGATTGCTGCCACACCAGTACATTTCCTCACGGACCGCAACTTTCCGATACTCTCCTCCATGACCAGCCACTGACACTCCCTTCATACTCCTTAGCTCATGCCATCGGAGCTGTCAAGGTATTTATCTGGATACTGCCATGGAAGAGCTCCAAAATCTAAAGGAGGAAAGGAAGAGAGGAAAGGACCTAAAAGCGAAGAATAAGCAGGAATCAGACTGCACAATTGTTGAATTGAAGAAAGCCTTCACAGGATTTAACTCAAGGCTCTTTTGTAGTCAGTCAAAGTACCTCCTCGAGGAGAAACACAACATACTTGGCTTAGGATTCAGTGGAGCTTTGATGATTCAGGTCCAATGCATTTCTAACCCTGGTCTTAAGAGTTTTGGTGAAAAGTTTCACTTCAGTGTTGGTAAAATTGGTGTCTTGCAAGCACCCCAAAGTGCTGCAGGCAGATGTTTTCAGTAAGTACTGAAAATCCATGACGTGCTGCTAAATTTGTGTTCTGACCATTGCACTCACGGAGGCGAGAATCAATCAAAGCATTTTAGATACGTCTGTCTCACGTACCGAACTTTCATCACTGCTGATATACTGCTTCATACTGACATTTCGAGGTCCACAACTTGACATAGTGCAAATAAGACCGATGGAAGTAGTTCTGTCTCAGTTAGAGTAGGTATTTCCTGCTTTAAGCTGTTGTGGTTTGTTTACTTATGTTTTTAAAGAAAGGATGAGAGAATACAACGACTCAAAAGCACACTGAAGACTGGGAGTGTCAGGGTACAACACAAAAGGGCAACGATTTGGCTTCACTGATTGCCACAGGCATCCTACAGGAAGGCCACCTGCAAATCAGTCACCTCCAGCAAGGTGACGGCCACACTTTGGACATCACTGCCATGTTTGCCGTTCCTACATCCACACTCTGTAGTTTGGGGATGCGTAGGACCGGTTGCCCAGGGAGGGCTACCAGCCTGCCCAGGGCGGGATGGGGCCATGACTCAGCTAAAGCACACAGGCACACGTGGCTTGATCTTCACCCATACTGATCACTGAAAAAAAAGCCTGGAAGGCTTTTAGACTCCCATAAAAACAGGTTTTATTAGGATATTTATAACAATATTTGTCGTCTTCTACAGAGATAAGGCAATTAGGTAAAACGGAAGCATAAAAGCTGTATGAACAAGATTTTGCCACTCCCTGCCAGATTGATAGCTTACTGAGTTACATTAGACTTTGTGCCTTAATGCCTAGCTTTCCACCACCTCCAAGCCCTGGCCAGCTGCTGGCCAGACCCTGCTTCTCCTCAGAGATGTGTCTTGCTGCAACATCCCCAGCAATGGTGCCCAGCACAACCCTGCAGCCCCTTTAGCCTGCCCCAAGTGAGCAGCTCCCCAACTACCATCAAGGACAAACCAGCTCCACCTGCCTCCACACAGATCAGGCTCTTCTTGAAGCAGTGCAACAGACACCCTACACCCTAAACCACAGAGAAATACATTACCATCTCCACCATGGTCAAAAGCTGACCTGCTCCACATCTGTCTGAACATACAACAGAAAAAGATGTATCTTAGGTGGGGAGAGGATACAAAGAACTGCTCTCTAGTTATTGCTCTTCAGATATTTTGCAGACACCCCAAAAGACCTCACAGATTGTGCCCTGCAGCTGCAGAAAGGAAGCCCCCAGCAAGCACGAGGAAGGGCTCAGCACTGTTGCGGATCCTATGCAAGTAGCATGGCCAGACAACAGCAGAAGGAAACGAGATCTCAAGGTCCATGGCTGCTCCTCCCCACTCTCATTGTGTTAGTACCAACAAGGCCACTCTTGGCTGGGACACAACTGGTCCAAATGTTAAACAAGCGGGAGGGAGAGAGTTACTCTTATCTCGTAGCATCCGTATCTGTGGGCACAACCTAACCTTAAGAAGAAAGTGCACAAACAGGTATGATGAAATGCATTAGTGAAGGAGAGTAGCAAACTGAACTTTGTCCCACTGGCTCCAGGTGTCCAATGGGGTGAAAGAGGGATCACAGCAATGAGGAGCTGATGGCAGCTTCACCCATTCAGCCCCTCCCACGAAGGCACACCATTACTCTCTGGAAGAGTCACCCTAAAGGAAGGACATCTCAAAATGAGACACTACTAAACATCCAGGGAGGTAATAGCAATGCCTTGAAGACCTTGGCCACACTTAAGGTTCCAGACAAGTCACCTCCTGCATCTGCACACTCTGACTCATGGAGCAGGGTGGCAGGGCGCCCGGGGATCTGGCAGGGAGCAAAGCCACCATGACTCAGCTAAAACCTTGAGGTGAATGGGCCTCAGGCATCACCCATACTGCCTCCAGCAGATAAAAAGGAAAAGAAAAAAAAGGAAGTCTTTTAAACACCCATCAAGTCAGGTTTTATATGGCTATAAATGATGATAGTTATCTTTCTCCATGTAGATAAAGCAATCAGGGAAAACAAAACAGAAATGCCTACACAGAAAAGCCTGTACACATAACTGTGACTTTCCAGCAGATCTCCCCCGCCAACCCACGCCAGCTGAGTTGCCAAAATCTCTCCCTGCTCCTCCCTGGCCCCCAGGAACTTCACTCCAAAATCAGTAAGGCCTGGCCAGCTGATGGCCATACCTTGCTTTTCTTCAGAGGCAGTGTCACTGTACTCCCTGCTTTCCAAATATCTTCTGGATGACCCCAAACACTTCCCAGGTTGCACCGTGAAGCCCCCAACAAGCACTGGGCAGGGCTCAGCACTGTTGCACCTCCCACGCAGGAAGCACAGATGGGGAGCAGCAGCAGCAGAAGACATGGCACCCGTGTCCATGGGTACTCCTCCCCACTCTCACTGTGTGTCCCCACTCTTGGCTGGAGGCAGAGAGAGAATGACTTGCATGCTCATATCTTACAGTATCCACGTTTGTGGGCACAGACTTATCTTGAGAAGAAAGTGCACAAACAGGTATGAAGAAATGCATTAGTTAAGGAGAGCAGCAAATTGAACCTTGTCCCACTGGCCCCGGGTGTCCAATGGGGTGAAAGAGGGATCACAGCAATGAGGAGTTGATGGCATCTTCATCCACTCAGCCCCTCTCAAGGAACACAAGTTGTTGCAAGCACATCCATCTGCTGGATCTGTTCTGTTTTGAAGGCCTGGGATCCAGGCAGCTCCTTAAATCCTTGTTTCTCCTCCTTTCTTTGGTTGTTTAGATGTCACATTATTCAGCAATTTTAAGTCCCTCCCTCCACTGCAAACTATCTTTGATGCTCTTGGGAATGTGATTCTTTAGCAAAGAGTGGGGATTTCCATGTCTTCCCTCTTCGGACTAGCTTTTCTGAGGAGAGCTGGCTATTGCTACGGTCAGGCTAGTGACAGGGAATTGATGGACAGGGCCCTTAGAAGTCAGTCAGCCCAACATAAGAATGTTTGGCTGGGCAACAAGTCCCCGGCAGAAAAGGGACCCCCTCATAGAATGCTGAGATGGGTACGTAACACAGAGGTCAGTCTCCAAGGTGGACTAGAACGCAAAAAGGGTTCCTTGAAAAGGGATGATACCCACACAAGCTGTAGGTTTGTGGTTTGCTACAGTGTAATTCCAACCAGTCACAGTGTCAGGGGAAAATACACACACATACATCATATAGCTAAAAATTTGATCAAAGAGAAAGCGCAGTTTAGTCTGACAGATAATACTTAAGGCAAATCTGGACGTCATCTGTTCCAGCTGACCTATAATGCCAGACTGGCTAAGTCCATAAAGGCTTAGTTAGAGCACATTTGCACAGAGAGGGTTGGCTTGAATAGAAAGTGAGGCATCCAAATTATAAACAATTTTTAATTGATCAAAACTGGTGATCATTTACCTTCTCCCACCAGTTACTGGTTTTACAGAAGTAAATTATTTAAAAAGTGTCCATTTGGAAACCTCAGGTCTTAGAAGACAGGATTGGAGAGAGGAAAAGTGTTGAAGACTCTGTTTAGACACCTGGGTAAAAAAAAAAAAAAAAAAAGAAAGGGCCAATTATGTGGTTGGTTCTTACACCTTTCAGACCAAGATTTGTTGCAATTAAAGTTAAGTTGTAGCTCGATCTCAACAGTTTCTAGTCTGTTCTTTACAAGAGTTTAGTCAGCTCCTATCGCTGTAGCACCCAAGCATCTTTAATAATAAATTAAGCAATAGGTATATGTCATAGGCTTGGTGTAAATGTTTGTCAACAGAATCAGAAGTAAGTGCAGAAAGGTAGCGTGGGCCTTTCGGGCCTTAAAATTAATGTACCATTTATTGATTTTATAAAATCTCTATAGGCTTGTTTCTGTCTTTTTTATGTACATCTTGCTCTCTCTTCCTGTCAAATTCCTCACATCTCTTGCAGTAGCTTTGTATTTCTCTTTTTTCGGGTGTTGGTTTGGTAGGTTTTTTCCATATTTGTTTTCAGTAGAGGAGACCTCCTCCCACCGCTCGAGTTTGAGCGTATTGGAGTTGTCATGTCAGTTTGAAAATTTTGTTGCCCTGCCCTGCTTCCCTCTCTCTCTGCTTCATGTCAGTTCTGCAAAGTGTGATGACACAGCAGAAAGATGATGACACAGCAGAAAGATGATGACACAGCAGAAAGATGACAATACAGCTTGGTTAAACTAGCGGCTTGGAAACCAGGCCGAGGCGAGCAGGAGGAGATTTTGTTCAAACTTAAACCCAGAACATGAACCTCCCAATGAACTGAAAATACCGTCCTGTAAAAGCAGCTTAAATAATGCAAGTGCACAAAAATTTTAAGAAGCCTCATCAGCCATCATGGTTAGAATGCACTAGTGGCACAATAATTCACAATTGCCTCTACATTTTGGTAGGCAAACGTTGCCAGTCCAAGCATAAAATATTTGATTGTCCCTCACTCACACTGTACAACTCACAAGACGACACCAATGGAACTTGCACAACGTGTGACCTGGTAGCCAGGGGTCAACAATGAGCAAGAAGGAGTTGGTAGCAATATGAGCAAAAGAAAAAAGGAGACTCAAGAAGCGGAGAATCCCTACTCTGACAAACACAATGTCACATGTTTCCTGTAAAACGCTGTGTGTTTCCTGTAAAAATAACAGTAAAACCAACACTGTGAAAAGGCACAGGGCAGAAAGATCAGCCTTGCAAACTGGCTGGCTGGTGAGCGGGTGCAGAGCACCACGGACACTCTCCTGAGGTGGTGCGGGTCACAGAGCAAGGAAGGAGCCGGGTGAGGGGCAGTGCCTGAGAACATACAGTCAGCATCATCCATGCAAGTCTCATGCTCCGTGCCTGAGACCTGAGTTGCCTTTTTAATCGCCCCGGGGAGACTTCCCCAGACCTTTTCTCCAGGTAAAATGTTTGCCCGGTGTCTGCATCCGTGTCTGCTTTTGTCCTTCTTTGAGCTGGGATTATTTAAAAAAAAAAAAAAGAAAAAAAGTTGAAATAACACACATCGATGAGACACTGGTCTCCGTAATTGTGCCAACAAATGCTGAATAGAAACGTGAGAAAGTGGTGGAACTTATTATATAATGTAGAATTATGGCTCGTACTGTTCAGAAGCTACAGCAAAAATGCGTGCAATTTCAAAGGTGATTAGAAAAACTATTTTGAGAAATGAGATAAAGTTACAGTTATATTGGGCACTGAAAGCCCCCTCCAGTGCAAGAGGCAGGAGGCCTCCTGAACCCCCAGGGAGTGAAAACCCATTGCAAAGTGGGACCACAGCTTTGATGCTTAATATCAGATCTCTGAACCCATATTAACGTACAGAAATAAATTGCATCACTCTTGGAAGAACTCAGCACTCGTAGTGCCTGTTGAAAAGCATTCAGGCACCACAGCGACCAGCACCATACTGAAAAACTAACTAGCTGGAGTCACAAAAGTGAGAGTCGGGGGAACCCCTCCCATTATTTACTCTTGTAGCAGTCCTCCCATTGAGTTTGATGGCCTGGATTTCACCTCAGCTTCCAAACGCGAAGCAACTTTTTCCTCGAAACAGCTGTCAGCTAAGTAGCCCGGCCCTCCCAGGCCCCTGGCTCTTGATTTCTGAGGCACTCCGTTCACATGAAGTTTCCTGCAGCCTTTAAACGTCAGCCCTCTGAAGGTATTTTGACCCTACACAAAAAAGCAGGGGGGTTGTTCGGCCTAAAGCACTGCCTGTAGACAAGCTGCCATCACAAATCCCTTTTGCAGCCTCCGACACCCCGCTGATGCTGGCTGCCATTTTAATTGAGCGCAGGGAACCGATGCCTTCACAGAGACTGACACCACGGTCCTGTGGGGAGCAGGATGGGAGCCCACCCCTCTGCAGAGGCAGGGAACGCAGAATCCAGGTAACGTTAAGACCATGTTCCCTTTGAACGAATTCCTCTGTCAACAGTGGGTGAGCCTAATATTTTCCTAGGATAAAGGGTGGCATTTCAGGCCGTTTGCCACCATTTAACTGAGAAAATCCTTCAACGGCCGGGACGCCCGTTACCTCACGCAGGGGTTCTCCTGGCAGCCCTCAGGCTCTCCCCGCTGCGGAGGAACAAGCGCGAAGTGCCAAGTTCATCACTAACGGGTTTGCGTTTAGCTTGTTCAACGCACAAACAAACAAACAAACAAGCAAGCAAACTCCTTTTAGCATCAGGCTTCTGTAGCCAACCAAAATCGCAAAGTCACGGGCATCTCCTGCCTCCCGTGGAAGGAAACCCCGGGCGGAGGCGGGGAGGGCGGGGGAAGGCGGGGAGGCACCCGGCGGGGCGGCCCCACGCTTTAAAGCGCCTTCGGGCGGCCGTGGGCACGCACGGACGGATAGACATCCACCGGCGCCATGGCGGGCCCCTGCGTGGAGCTGAGCAACAAGATGAAGATGCCCATCCTGGGGCTGGGCACTTGGCAGGTACCGGGGCGGGCAGGAGGGCGCGGCCAAGATAAAAATAAAATATATATGTATAAAAAAAAAAAAAAAAGAACAGCCACCCAAAAAAAAAAAAAGGGGGGGGGGGTGTTGCGGCGGTGCGGCGTGGGCTGCCGCCGTAGCCACGTCCCTGCGTGGGGGGGTCTGCGGAGGGGATGGGGTGGTCAGTCCCGGGGGCCGCTCGCTCGCCGTCGCGGCCGCTTGTGTAACCAGGCGGGGCGGGGGGGCGCGGGGGGGATGGAAAGAAGAAAAGGTCTCGGGGTGGGGGGAACAAAAAGCGAAGAAAAATTAAAAAAAAAAAGGTTAAAATAAAATAGGCGCCGATGAAGGTGGAGGGAGGGGGGAAGAGAAAGAGGAGGGGAAGCAAAAGGAGGAAGCGACCAAAAAGCAGCAAGTTCAGGTTGCGAAAGGCTGCCCGGTCCGGCCCTTGTGGCTGACAGCCCTGGGACCGGGTCACTGGATGATGGCAGCGCTTGTGCCACGGAACTGCCTTCCTGGGGAAGGGTTTGGAGAAGGTAAGCTGGCAAAACTGCTTGGGCGACGCTGAGAGCAAATGTGGGGAAATTATTAAATTAAGCTGGGCGTTACGCTGCTGGAAATGGCAGAGTCCAAACGTCCCGCAGGAGTGAACTCCTTTCTGCTCTGTTCCTTTGCCCTACAAAAATGCCGTTTGCCTGGAGAGTTGAAACTCAGGTGACAAGGGAACTCCAGCAGCAGCTGGAAAGGGAGGCTCCGCGGAGCTATCGCAGCTGCGAGCGCTGGCAGAGGGCCATGGAAAAGCTCATGGTTTGGTTGTGTTTGCTTTCAGGCTCCTCCAGGAAAGGTGGAAGAGGTGGTGAAGTTTGCTATTGATGCAGGCTACCGCCTCTTAGACTGCGCCTACTTCTACCAGAATGAAAATGAAATAGGGAATGCAGTCCAGCAGAAGATCAAGGAGGGGGCTGTGAAACGGGAAGACCTCTTCATTGTTACTAAGGTACAAGGATGCAGGATTACTGGGGTGTTCAGCTTTTCTCAAGGAGAAACCCTTGTTCCACCTGTAAAGTAACCTAAGGGCTTACTTCCTTCTATGATATTAATTTCACGGTTGTCTTGTTGTGTTCCATCTTTTTTTTGCAATTTGGACTGAGCTTTAACTAAGGAACCATTGACAACCTTGGAAAGATAGCATAGCTGTTGATAATTTCCTTGTATCTATTAAGTCACTTAATCATACTGAAGGTCAATTTGCACACACCCTAGAAAGATCAGAAAAAAAAAAGACAAGACAGATATCTGAATTTGAAAGTGCCGTGCTACTTAGTGGTGTGCAAGACATTGGAAAATGGGGTCCCGTACAAAATGTAAGCCTGAAAGGGAATAGAAACTAAAGTATGGGACTTCAGTCTGAAGTATTTTCCATGTACTTACTCCATTCCTTCATTTCATCTACTTGTCTCAGCAATTCTCTTTACCAAAAAGTGAGAATACTTCAACTAAAAAAACTTATGATTCAGTGTTTTCGCCAGCAAAACTAGAAAATATTGAGCGTAACTTAGCTTTTCCACATACTCTTAATTTCTGTTAAAGAATGGGTTTTCACGCTTGCAATGCTTGCAAGTTCTTCTATTTAAATGACTTGAATTCTCATTTAAATAATGAAGTAAAATTCACAACAGTTCTCACAGTGGACACATAAAAGAGACAGAAGGAGGGTAGCTATGAGCTGCTCAAGACGTAAAAGTTAGGCTGAAAAAAAAGAAATAAAAATTGTAACACTAACAGCTTTGCTCTGTCGGATACACTTGGAAGGGTATTACATTTAGTTCTGAGACTCTTTTTATAAGTAGGAATACAGATTGTCCACCTTTGCTACTGACACACTTATTTGTCGTCTGTTTGTCCTACCTTGTAATTAAAATATTGGCATCCTTGTCTTCACTGTGCACTGGGTAGGTGGGGAGGGAGTTGTCTTCCCAGACCACCGAGGGAGAAGCTTCTGTCCCCTGGTCTGGACTGGGGAAGCTGTAGACTCACAGTCGGACTTAGTTTCTTCCCACAGTTGTGGAACACGTTTCATGAGAAGTCCCTGGTTAAGGTAGCATGCAAGAAGAGCCTTGCCGCACTGCAGCTGGACTACCTTGACCTCTACCTGATGCACTTCCCTATGGGATTCAAGGTAGTTCTGCTCTACATTCCTCTTCTCCTTACCTGGCTAGAAACACGGTGTATTCTCTCATCTATGCTGTTACCATCTTCACGATGCAGCTGGGATATGCTATGGTTCGTTTGGCTCTTACCTGAAGAGGTGGTAGCAAGCATTTAGTCATTAACTGGGTAGTGGTATGTTTTAGCACATGGATCTGGCTTTCCATGCCTGTTGGATTGAGATAGTTTCAGGTATGAGCACTGACAATGAGCCCCCTGGGTCTTCAGGGAAACTGTAACCAACACACAATGGTGCAGTTTGGGATCATGGCCTTCTGCTGGGCTAGGACAGTGTGAACATCTCAGGTTTTGGAGATGTTGTCTTGATCCAGAGTAACCAACAGTGAAAAATGAAGCACAGCACAGAAAGAACATGCTGCTCTTTTGTCCCCCAGTCTACACCCATGTAAAATAAATAAAAACTCTGGAATGGAGGTAGGGCGTCGTCTGTTCCCTTCTCTCTACATCTGCCAAAGTTACTTGCATAATTACTACTAATCCCCAGTTTCTGTATGCAGGGATTGATTTGCAGAAATATGGCCCTCGTCCAAAAGAGAATACTGATGAATATGCTTGTTAGTTATGTGATATGTTTAAATAATCTGCTAAATTGCTGCCTATAATTCCAGTCAGAAGTGCTAGTAAACAGTAGGAAATTAAACTCTTAAAAAGTATGTTTTATCTGCCTTGAAATAACAGGCTGGTGACGAACTTCATCCTCTGGATGACAAGGGCATGAGCATCCCCAGCGATACAGATTTTCTGGACACATGGGAGGTAAGTTATTGTTTACTCTTTTGAGCAGGTGTTGGCACTGAAGATGGAGCAGACATCTGTGTGCACAATGAAATTTAGGGATAGGTTTGGGTATGGAGGATAGTCACACAAAATCGTATTTCATGACCAGAATGAGCAGATCTGCTGCTACCTCTTGTTCTGAGGAGGAAGAGGGGGTTGTCTTTACTAAGACTAAAGAGGAGGAAAGTATGAGCACTATAGGCATTGTCGCTAAAATAATATTTGAATACGCACAACGGTAGAACTGAAGCGTAGATTAATCCACATGTGGCTGTTAACTTACTGGGTGTTTCATACAGGTAGGGAATTCTTGCACTTTTCAGTGTTGGGCATCAGTATGTCGGGCTGTCCTTCAATCCTTCTTTCCTCGTGGACTGAGAGGATTCAGGGTCTGCTCCTGCTACCTGCACCTCTGGGAATCAATAGTTTTCTCTACTATAGCAGATTACAGCTGCAAGAAAGTATTTTGAGGTTACTGAGTTTAGGCTAACATCCTCCCTGCTGTGTTCTGCCAACTTGGAGGTAGTGTGCTGCCATGGGAGGAGGTGGAGAGGTCTCTCTTGCTTGTTTATCTCTGGTAAAATGACACCCATAGAAGATTTTGCTCCCCGTCAAAAAAAGGTTGGCCAAGCCATTCTTCTTATTACTTTCTCATCTGCAATGAGACATAAAGCACACAGATAATACAAGGTGCAAGGTTTTTTGTTGTGTGGTTTGTTTTGTTTTTTTTTTTAATCTGAGATACTCTTATTTAATCTAGTTTGTTTGTTGGTTTGTCACTAGCTTTAGGGAAATAAAATAGCGTAGCTGATACTAATACCACCTCATAAATACACGTTGGTTGTCCTTACTCCTTAGGCCATGGAAGAGCTGGTGGACTGTGGTCTGGTAAAAGCCATTGGTGTCTCCAACTTTAACCATGAGCAGATCGAAAGAATCTTGAACAAGCCGGGACTAAAATACAAGCCGGTAAACAACCAGGTAAGATTTTTATTTCCATTGATGTCAGCTGACCTTGGGATATTCCTAAATATTTTCATGCTACGCTTCAGCTCTAAAACTGACTTCTGCCATGACCTTTAAATAATTTTGGCACCATGGAAAGATCTTGCAAAGCACTAGGTATCCCTGGTTGTCTGAAAGTGCCTTCAAGTCAGTGCTGCCTGCAATATGGAAGACTTTGGTACAGTGTCAGTAGATGGTTTTTCACTGAGAGGGATCTCAACAGAAAAGTTTGTAGAGTGGCATGTGTATATAACGCAGTGGAAATTTGAGAGCGATACCATACAAAACAGTATGGATTATTTGTATCACAGTAATACGAAGCATATGAGAATATTTGATTTTTAGACACTGCTAAAAAAAAAGTGAAAACATCTATTACCTTGTGCCTTTCTGCTGCACGTCATCTTTCACACTCCCAGTGTCACAGCCCAAGTTGCCACAGGGCCGTTTCTGCCATCCCTGGAATAACCAACAAAATCTCCACTGTGAGCTACTGCACAGGCATGGGCACGTACAGGAATGCTCTAACTCATTCACTGGACTTCTTTGTTTTTAACACGAAAGAAACCATTTCACTGAACCTCATTATAGAAAGGAGGATTGAAGTTGTCAACTACATAACAAAGTCTTGCCACATACCTCATGAATGAAATCACAGGACAGCGGTGCCAGTTTGCTTCTCCATGGGTATGCCTGAGCCACACACTGTCGTTACAGGCATTGCCTAATCTAGCTCAGGTCTAAATAAACTACTGTACATGAATTTCATGTCACCATGCCGGGTAGCAAAGCCATAGAATTTAGAAACAGCTGGGTGTTTGCACGGTGCCACATTATGCAGTGTAGATATAGTCCCATGGTCATACTATGGCTTGTGGCTAGTTGAGCAGCATCCCTGTGTAGCCTCCCGTTGTTGTCCAGTTAAAGGACATCTTGCCCAAATGGCTGGTTGCAACATGATCTGAGCTAACCTAGGGAAGCTCATCTCCCCAGACTTCTTCAGGAGTTGGGGAGACTCCTTGAGGAGAAGAGACGTTGGGTGACTTGGAGCAGAAACTAAACTTGAGGTATTCTGAACTGCCCCTCTGAAGATGCAGTCCTGCTCTCCCCTAGTCCAGGAAGACTGATTTCCCCCATTCCTGACACAGACAGCACTTTCACTCTTCTCATCTATTTCTCACTATCTTTGTGTAATATGTAGCATGAGGAAGCCCTATTCTCTGTGCCAGGCCTCTAGATAGTGCTGTGACATGCGTAATTTTTTAATAAGAGATATTTTAATCATGATATTGGGAGTCTTTTCCTCACATCTTCTGTGACCCAAGGGGAATTAAAACGTTAGTTACGCTCTGGAGCTCAGTGCAGTCTGCCTCTGTGTCAACCACCACGCTTCTGTGCTTGCAGATCGAATGTCATCCGTACCTAACCCAGGAGAAGCTGATCAAGTACTGTCAGTCCAAAGGGATTGCCGTGACAGCGTACAGCCCCCTTGGCTCTCCTAACCGCCCATGGTGAGAAAGCACCGCAGCCTTTCTGCACGCAAAACAATGCATTTGCTACTTGAATCTTTGAGGCAAATAATATCATGAGAAAAGTGCTGTTGCTTTGTTGCAGATTACTTCACACAAAATATCAGGCTTCCTACAGGGAGGTTAATATGTTTCTACCCCTTTCTACCATCAATATCCTGGCTTTTGTTTTTAATAGGGCCAAGCCAGGGGATCCTCTGCTGCTGGATGATCCCAGGATTAAAGAGATTGCAGTGAGACATCATAAAACCCCTGCCCAGGTAAGTGGGGTTGTCAGAGCAAACTGTTCTTCCTCCTCAGACATTTTCAGAAGCTGACGGACAGTCATTTTACAAGCAGGTGCTGCCTTCTCTAAAGGTATGGTATAATGGGGTTGAACTGTACTTGACTCTTCACGCTGCCCCGGTTCCTACCAGCATTCGTATGAATTATCAGGTATTTTCTAAGAGGTCTTGAGTACTGAGCTTTGGAGGGGCTGATCGGCAGCAGTACGTGCTTCCCTCAGGCGTCCTGCTTCCTAGGGAGACAGCTTCTGCTCCCAGAGAGAAGTGCTTGCTCCCTGAGAACGCCTTCCCTCTGAGGTTTATTTACAAATCATCGAGCCAACTTGTTATTCTTTCCTCCAGCCAAGTTAACCAAGCTATTCTTCAGAGAAGCCCTGTCATTTGCAGACCTATCCAGTTGCTCCCTGTTTGCTCGTGTTCGCAAAGAATCATTGAAAGCTGCTTGGTTATTCAAGATGAAATTTTTTCTCTATTAGTTGCAAGTCACAAAATGAGTTCTTGCACAGGGTGTGCACTTCACTTCAACTGCACTTCAAACAAATCCACGCATTTGCAGGCAATCAGCCATAGTCATGTTTTTAAGACCGGCAAGAGCAGGACAAAAAATTGTATGCAACAGTCCTCTCTTAAGGGGGAAAACTTAAAATCTATAAATATGTTTTCCCTCTCAAGGACTTCAAAACCCTTAACTTGGGCTCACAGATAAGTACCTCACCTAAAATAATCTGTAGTATCGTTGTGCTCATTTGATCTGAGCACCCATATAACGCAAGCCAGAAGCAGCATCATTTTTCTTGCCCCCCCCACCCCGCGTACCCTAAATGAAAACAAAAGAAATCCTGGAGAAGCCAGGATGTAGAAACAACATAGGCCAGAAGCAACTACGTGAGTAGGCTGCAAGCGAATGTTGGCACGTCAAACTCCTGTATGCAAAGCGGTAGAATCTTCCAGATTGCACATAGTCGTAGAAAGAGAAATGGGCTGGGAGGGTGGTGTGTGCGTGTGTGATTTCTTGGTATCCCCGTGTCCATGCTCCTCCTTGCTCTTTCCTAGGTTCTGCTCCGGTTTCTTATCCAAAGAGATGTGATTGTCATTCCCAAGTCTGACAAACCACAGCGTGTTGAGGAAAACATCAAGGTGAAGTTTCCATTGGGACTGGTGCCACCTTTTTGCACAGGATATGCACCCACACCCATATCTCCTCCATGTTTCCAAGCAGCACCTAAGAGGCATTGGAAGGGGAGCGCAGAGATGTAAAGACTGGGGCTCAGCACTACTTCACCATCTGCACTTTTTCTATGGGGAAAAGCATTTTGTTCCTGCCAGGAGAGAAATGGGTTACACCAGGATGGTCCAAGCTCTCCTGCCTTGGAAAGGGGATCCCAGTTTTGGACTTGCCCTCTGGGAAATGTTTAGTGAGCCCCTCTTCAGGGCGTAAAGGAACAAATTGACCCATTACGGTTTGTGTCTCACTTTGAGACTCAGCTGGCTGTTTGCTCATAAGGCCTGGCATATTAGGTGATATCTCTTCATTACTTTCAGTTCATGCTGCTACATTTTTTGGACTTACTTCTCGTGTGAACCACTAGATGACTGCTTCACTGTGAGACAAGTATTTGCAGCTGGTCCTCCCTAGTCCTCTGTTGTAGCAGAAATATTTACTGCTAGTTCCAGTATTTGCGACGCATCAAGTAATCCATCCTTAACACCCTAGGTTTTCTGTCAGTGCATTACAATGCAAACTGCAGTGGTGTGTGCATTCAACCACCCAGAACTAGAATTTGCTATGAACAGCACCTCAGAGAAAAGGACTAGCTTGATTACTTCAAGGGTAAATTGGTATTTGGCTCAGAAATAAGAGGATTTCTTCACTATGCTTAGTGTGGATGCAGGATGTTCCCACCTCAAGTCATAAATGCCTGAAGCACACTTAGTAACTAACTGCTTATGGAGCTAAATAAAATGAGTTTGTTTTTTTTTTCCCTGCTAGGTGTTTGACTTTGAACTGTCTAAAAAGGAGATGGACGTCATCCTCAGCTTTAACAGGAACTGGAGAGCGGTTCCAGTGCTCCAGTATGTTTCTTATTATCCTTATTATCCAATAGGCATATCTCTATCTGTGTTTTCATCCCCCATATCTTGAAAACATACATGACCACAACCAGGGAGAGCTCATATCTTAAACTCTGGATGCCAGGTAACGAGACATGTCCTGGAACTGACGTCAGGAGGGAGATTCATTCAGGGCTTTCCCTTCAGCACATGCCTGTTCATAAGCCTGTGGTCAAACTAATGACAGCAGCAAAACTTGAGTACCTTGGCAGTGGGGGAGGGAGACTGCAGGAGGGAAATGCTGCTGAAGATACTTTCTACAATACTTAAATAACCAGTTCTTTCTCTTCTCAGAGCTGTCAATCACAAGGACTACCCATTCAAAGCAGAATATTAATGCCAGTGGTTTCTGTGAGACCTCCGTGTAACTCCTTCCAGCTGAGAAGATGTACTCTAGAGCTTGGTCTTGATTCCTTCTATACTTGACAATCATTACAAGCAGTGACTTGTCCTCCTTTTTTAGGAGGCCACCCCTAGATGGCTCTTTTGTAAAGATGGTTAGCAGAAATCTGGTTTTGATTAATAGTAAAAAGACAATGTCTCTTCATTTCTTTTTTTCCTTAATTAAAGGCATTTTAAACAAAAAACTCTGGTTGGTTATATGATTTTTTTTTTTATATGTTAATTCCAGTGTGGTCAATCATGCTGGCTCCTGAGTTGCTGTCAAGGAATGATCTTTTTAATTACTTTGCTTTTTACATAGTTGTGATTTTTATAGTGTGAATATATAATGCTTCAAAATTTAATATGAATGAAGTTTGAATAACAACAAAACTTCGTCAGTGGAGTGCTTAAATTGTTTCATACAATTAGTTATGTCTGTGTTGTGATTTGTTTGTGTTGTTCTTTTGGTTTTTTTTTAATTTTAATACAGATAGAAATAAGCTATGCTTCCTGTACAAGGACAATAGATAGAGACTACTTTGTGGCTTAGGCATCAAACAGGATCATGCTTTAGGTTAGCTAGAACCTAAAGAACAAAGCTGTACCTATTACTCCACCAAGCCCTCCCTCGGGACAACTAGAAATCAAATTCTTGTGTGACAAGAGGTGAAGACAGCATCATACGCAGTGATAACACACATCAAAATCCACCCCGCTGAACATAAGGGCTACCTACATGATCCAATCAGACTGACTTGCTCTAGAAGCCTCAAACACAAAATTAGATTTTTGCACCTCTGGTGGCAGCATTCAGAACAATATATCCAGGTAAGGGTTGGCTTTATTTAAGGAGAACATAGAAAAAATTTTCTTTAAAAACACCAAAGCAAACCATGAGGCAGACTCTCAATTGCTTTAAAGTATTTTCAGATAGGTAACGCTAGGCCAAAGCAAAAGCAGGCTTGAAAAAGACTGTTTTGTGGCATTCTGCACGCTGACAAGAGAAAGTGGGGCTAGGAGGCCAAGTGAGCTGCAGGAAAGCACGATCAGAAGCTAAGGTGAAAATCTGGTGTCTCCTGAAAAATCATCACCTCATAACGGTATTGAAACACCAGAAAAACTCAGCCACCAAGATTTTTCTTTGGTGAATTCTGCCAGGAGGTGGTGCCAGCTGGTGGGAACAAACCATGACCGCACCACTTTACAGTATTTCCTACAAGTAAAACCAATTGTGCCCAGCACGCTTCCACGCTCTGAGAGAAGTCGATAAGCAGGAGCAAAAGAAACTTACCTGCATCAACAAGGAAAAGCGTCACTTCAGCAAGGATTGCAGAGAAATGTAGCAACGTAGTTGGTCAGTACAAAGCAGGAGAAGAGGCGTGCTTGCAAACATACAAGCTGTTTTCAGGTTAAATTAGGCAGCATCCGATTATTTCTCCCCCAGTAGTTCAGAAAGCTGTGCTTGCTGCAGCCTTCCCAGTGCTTCCCATGGAGCTGGCAGCAGCCTGGGGGGGCCTCTTCGGATGACCGTGACCTAGTTAGAGCAGGGCGTTATGTGCTGTGCTGCCATTAGAGCAAAAATGAAGCCAATGCAAGGACAACGGGAAAGCCAGCAGCTCCCCAGGCTTGGTCCCCATGATCATCCAAGCTTGGAAGCGCATCCCACTGAGGCAGACAGGAGAAACACGACGGCTCTCACACAGAAAACATTTTTGAAAGCAGACGGCTGTGCCGCTGGGTCAGAACCTACTTCACTGAGCACGCTGACTTCTGGATGATGCACAGCTCTCCTCTTGTACCAATAGGCAGGACAATTAAGATTTTTTTTTTTTTTCCTTAAGAATATGTAGGTTAAAGCTGCTGATTTTATGACGTGGCTGTCTGGTGTAGGATAGTACATCAGGAGAGACGCGCTTGGAGGTTCTTTGCAACGATACCTTATTTTACATGGTTCTTAGCACAATCCCAATCCCAGTTACAACAACTGGGTCATTCCTACTCATTAACGAACAGGGGGCTGCTGATGGAAATATTCCATTTATTGTGGATGCAGTTTCAGAATACATTGTTTGAACAAATCATTTTTATTGCAGCTATCGGATGTATTTGAAAGACTCAGAGGAGTGTTTACAAAACCCCCAAACAAAAAACATGACAACTCACAGACAATGTCAGGCACAGCTTCACCCCCTACAGATAACTATGTGCACCTCTATATGCAAACAAGATGTCTCAGCCAAGCAGGGGAGCTCATCTTTGGGTTGAAATATAACATTATTCTTCTTGAGGAAGAAGTCAGATGCTGTAAAAGATGGAGGTGGTGAAAAGGGAGATCCTGGCAGTTCCGATGCACAACAAAGCTGTTACCAACATGCTCGGGGCTACTTCGGTTGCTCAGTTTATGCCACCCATACACTGTAGGATGTAAATGCTAAACTGTATGGCATGTAAACTCGAACCAAGCTGACGTCTTATAGCCATGTATTTACTATATACAAATGAAAACATCTGTAAATAAGATATTAGGGAGAGAGAGTTAAAAAGAAGCACTATAAAGATAGAGGTTTACTTCATTTTAGGTGGACTTAGTGTACGGCACTGATGGATGGCAAGATTTAGTGTACAGTTATTTGAAACAAGCTCCAACTGTGTTTAGGTTTGTTTTGTGTTTTGTTTTTTTTTTAATTATGGTAGTTTTATATAAATTAAACTACAACGTTTTATACAAGTGACCTATTTTTGACCCTCTATACCCTTACCTTTTCCTCTTTTAAAAACTATACTTTCTTTTTAATTACCCATTACTGGGCAACTGACATTTAAAAATTTTTAATACTTATCTCACCATACCTCTAATGGCAATTATGAAATCTTACTATAGAAAAGTGTGTGATTTTGTCTTAATTTTTTTAAGCTGTGATATTGGCTAATTATGTATGTTTATTACTAAATATAATACTCTAGCACGTATTAAAGCATTCTACCATTAGTAGTGCCTTTAGGCTAAACTTTGTAAAGCTATGTGTGTATATAATCTAAATTGCATTCAATTACTAGTCACTAACAACAAAAAGAAATACCAGTACCGCTGTCAGCTAACATAATCATCCAAATTTAGGTATTAACTTAAACTAGAATGGAAAAATTGATACTTAAAAAAAGTATAAAACAAAAAAAATTAAAACATGTTATTGATGCAGTATTTCTCATGACTTGGGCAACTTACAGAAAAATATTACATTGTCAACTAAAGATATTTCTTCCATGCCTTAGTCTAAAGTGCAGAAAGAAAGACTTCTGTATTACAAAAGTAACCATTGTTTTTATAGGTTTACTGCACACCTTCCTTGAGCAACTTCACTTTACATGCATTTTGGGTTGACCTCTTATGCCAGTTGAAATCACTGTTCAGATACATAGTTAGTTATGACTATCAGTAGGAGAGTCTATATATTTCACAGCATGGGTTTCTTTAGGAATAAAGGCTCTTGTGCAAAGGCAGTACTATTAAGATGAATGTCTAGACTGATTATTAAATACAGTGCTAATATACATGGTTTTAACTGGGATAATGCAAAAAGACATTTTGGTAAATAAACATAAATATAAAAAGAACAATTTAGCACTTTTTCCTTTTTTTTTTTCCCCCAACTGATTGGTCCAGCGTCTTTAGTGGCCTTCTACGGTTCTTTCTCAAATTGTCTCAAACCTGCTGAGAAAGAGACAGATTAAAGATTGCTTGAAATAACCCAAATGCACCTCTAAAACAGAGAAGGCGTGGCTCTAGACTAACACCTAGCACGTAAAAACGCAGGACGCAAGCTGGATGCTGCTCTTCTCACGTACTGGGATTGCTCAGAGGTGGTCTCCAAGAGGACAAGCAGGATTTCATCTCTCTCGCCTCTGACAGCCCTGAGAAGGAGCTCAGGACCTTCCCACCCAGAATTGCAGGAGATGCTGCAGCCAGCACTCTCCCCAGCCATGCGTCGGGGGCTGCCAAGCTCCAAGCTGAGTCAGGCCGTGCTGCAATGCTTGGTGCACGCACTCGGAGTCCACGGGAGGACTGAAAGCCAGCTCCTGAGAGCCTCCTCCTGCAACCCCTCTGCTGAAGCTATCGTCTCATTCAGCCTTAGAGGAGAAGCTCGGCAGTGTCCGAACCACTCAGTGGGGTCTGCTCCCGTAGGCAACGACACAGGACTCCTAACACCTTCCATGGGAGCAGAGCTGCTCTAACACTGAGCGAGCCTGAAAACCCCTCTCCTAACAGCTTGGTTTGAAAAAGGAGAAGAAGAAGGGGAAGACAACTCTGTTTTGCGTGACTCTAAACTGGTAAGAAAAGTTCACAGGCACACCACACCTCTGGCTTCACATACAAACGTGAAGAAAAATGTGTGCATTTACTAATGTGTAGAAAACCAAAAGTTTTTCTACATTTGGTCATTTCATTCCTAGTGAAGAGTCGAGGGATGTTTTAAGGCATCTTTAAAGCTATTAAATCGATCAGTGAATTTCCATTCTTCCTCACGGGTCCTTAGGCACATAATTCCTTTAATTGGTTTTATTTGGAGTGTTTTAGATTAAAATAAAAATTTAAAAAGCTAGGAGGGTAATTTTCCTGATTTCTTTCTGTACAACTAGGTTGCGTTGAAACCAGTAGTTTCAAAATGACGGTAGTAAGACTCTTTTTGCCTTGAGAAGACACCAGTGCACAGCTCCATCAAAAGCAGTGCTGCTGGTGAATGAGGTTAACTCCATTCTAGTCTGGGTATGCGGGAGCTCATGAGACTCTCAACCAGCCAGAGGAATTATTTTTAAAATCAACACTGATGAATTTTCTTCAGGCTTCACCATTACCCAGTGTCAGTCTTTAATATCAGACGCAGGGCTCGTTCTCAGTAGTCCTAAAACCTCCCATTTCTGCTCAAATGCTGCTGCTGCAAGAACCTCACTTTTTGGGTTTTCCCTCTTCACTCATGAAAGGCGTAACCATTCCTGCTGCAGCCTTTAAAAGAGCCTTTGCCAGATGCCTTGCATTCGCTGTAATTAGTTAAATGACCATCCCATTCCTCAGACTTCACACAGTTTAATGACACTCTCCAGCTACAACAAACATGCTACGCATGTCACCCAAACAAGGCTTCGCAAACATGGCTGGAGCGCTGCTAGTCCTCAGTCCCCCTAGAAAGATGATTTAGGCTTATTTCTCAAACATTCGTGTTATGGTAATATTGTAATGGAGATTTTGAAAGGTAAAGGCAAAAAGGAGGGTTTCTTTTTTTTGCATCAACATTAACAGCCGTAGAATTTTAAAACTCAGATACGCCTGTAGGAAAATGTCTATTTATGTAGGAAAATTCTATTTAACATGCAGATGTGTTATTAGAATTACTTACCATTAGTCTCTGATTTTTTCCCCATAGCTGATACCTGTTTGAAGAAGTAATAGCCCATTATTAATGTCGAATAAGGGAAAACATAGCTATTTATAACAGGGGAAAAAAAATAATCTCCATGCAAAGGACAGATTTCCATGCACAACACAGCTCTGCCAAATATGAATATAAAAGTTACAGACTGCCCATGGCTTTCTGTGCCTCATTGTACTTTATTTTATAGATAAAAAGGCAGGTAAGTACCGAAAAACATGTGGAGGCCTAATTGCCACTAACTGACCGTATGAAGGCTAACAGCACCTTCCCACTGGAAAGCCTCCCACAGAAATATTATGCTTTTAACAGCGCATTGAAGTTACCTTAGAAGAAGATGACTTTTCAACTGACTGCTTCTCCCAGAGATTACGTTTGCCAGATACGTCTCCTGGTTTTAAATCCTGTATTTTTAAATTAATGTCAGAGAACAGAAACCAACATTAGTTCAGGTTTATTTTAATTTAGTAAAGAAAAAGTTAGAATGCAACTTCCTCATAAGAAAAGCTGAGGAGCATGCACCAGTGGTTAAATATTACGTTGCCTATCAATTATAAAGCTATTCAGAATGACACTTCACGTAATCACTCCACACATATACGTGCTTTACAACAAAAACTAATCCTACTGCATCTAACGAAGTATTGCACAGACTGGCCATAACTTATTGTGTTCATCCTAGAAAGTACAGTGAAAAGCTACTGCACCATCAGGTTTTTAAGAAAGATAATTCCAAATTTTGCAGGAAAAAACAAGATTTTTTTCTGAAATAGTATTTCTGTTAGGAAGGAATTCAAAAGTAGCTTGTTTCAGTTATTTTGGATTAGAATAAAAATATTTCATTCAAAAATGTAAAAAAAAAAAGAAAAAAAGAATAGGACTTCTCATGCAACAGAAAAGCAGATCCTCCTCCTCATTTTTAAATATAGGTTTCAGGATTAAACGCTGTAGTCCTTCATATCTATTTGGATTTCCATTGCATCCTTTAAAACCCAAGCATGTACCAATCAGTAACCTGACAGAAAAAAACAGGTGAGGTAAAATCATTAAAAAATAATAATAGTCTCTGGATATAAAGGTATATGCAGACTTTAAGCAAAACTCAGTAAAAATGTCAAGCTGCTGCTTGGGGAAAAACAGGGCTACAAATCGAGATAATATATGCTAGACCAGTAGCAGTGCACTGGCTTAAGGGCAGATGGATTGGTATCTGCCACTGTGGTTGGCAAACAAAAGACTCTTGAAGCAATTTTGGATATAAGTATTCTACTTTTCAAAAAGTGTTCAAGTCCTGCATGGTTTCCAGAATCTTGTTCTTGCCATCCATAGATAGGTAGTTTTTTCGGCACATGAGAATTTCTAACGGGGCATAGAAAAATGCTCAGTGATGAATGGAAATGTGATTTCTGCAAGAGGTATTTGCATGCAACAGAGATGCTCTAGAATTGATCATAATTTACAGCCTAAGAGGGCTGCTGATAGTTAAGACTAAGCCAATTGTGTACTTCAAAAAGCAAGTTCAGCTGTAACAAATGAAGGAAGAAAACAGCAAAATTGCAGCAGACCTTATCAAAAAACCACTTGCAGTGGACATTATCACAAAACCACTTCCACAATCCTGAAATCATTTGGGATCTGTGATTTATGTTCACCATAAAACTAATTGAGATCTTTGCTCCCTCTACTTGTAAGTGAATGTTGTTCCAAAAACTGCACTAATCTTGACGGTCACCAAAGCTTTGAACAATAAATTATTTTGGTGGAATGTGATGAGGGTAGGAAGCTATTTGCTAACTAAGAAAATCTATGTTTCTCCCTTTGATTTATCCTGGTAAAAAAAGTAAAAATCACACATTACAGATGTATATCATTCTCCATAGTCAATTATAAACAGGTTTACCTGACCAACTTAGCAAACAGACCCCCAAAGAAGAAGAATAGGAGGAGGGCAGGTTTCTTCAAGCAGAGATATTGAAAGAAGAAAGAACAATCTATTGAGAAAGAGGGAAATGAAGACATAGACAGAAACGTTGGCTGAGGGAAAAACAAGAGGTTAGTTTTACATTATCTAAAAGATGCAACTTAAAAGAGAGGAAAACCTGGAGGCAGATTCTGTGCTGTGTGTCGCATAACAGCGACCACAGTGACATATTTTGGTTTAATATTCATGACCATAAGGACACAGTCTCCATGTAGCGGACATTAGGGACAAAGCTGCAAATTTCAAGGTCCTCTTTGGAACAAAAAGGAGTGCGAATTGAGAAGGCGTTTCAGGCTGCACCTTTTATAAAGGGCACGTGGACTGGCAGAAAAATGCTACACAAGGATATGGGAAGAAAACAGTTCTTCAATAAAATCCCAAAGTTGAATAATTAACACCACGAATGATGCCCTGCCATTCTCCAATATGGACACCTACAGGTCCAGTTCCTCATCCCTACACTTCCCTACTCCAGAATTACCTGTTTCTGCTCCTTCCCCCATCCACACTGTTGCTTCCCACACTCCCAGCTTATTACTTTGATAGCATTTTCTGCTTTGATTCTTGCTGAAGTAATGGGCATGCTAAAGGGCCTTCATTAGAAATTACATTTAGGCTCTTAAAGGATTAACGTATTTCAGTTGTGTTTAAAACTATACTTGGAAGATTTTTACAGGGCAAGAGACAATGCACAATTGTTTCATCCAAGGTCTATGGCTGGTAATTTCTAAATTAATGGCAGGCCGTTCACAGGTGGTAAATTAATGTCCTTCTCTACCAGAGAAGTGCTTCTCTGAGCGCTGTCTTTTTAGAGCACCCCTAAGGCTTTAAGGTGAGAACTGCCTTGTTTCATCCTCCCCCATTTTCTGACTACCCAGGAGTCAGTAGCCTGTGAGCTTCCAAGAGAGGACATGCAGCAAGGTTCCTCCAAAGGCCATCAGCTGGTTGGGGAAGCACCATTGCCACCTTTGCCCCAGGACAGAACCCACCCGCTGGTTATTGCAGGTTTACTTACAGAAGGTTTTGGAGCAGGTGATTTGTTGCTCTCTGGGGTCTTGGTTAACCACTCATTGATACGACTGGAGACACCAACCTTCAGTCCAGCAGTTTCCTGCAAGATAATGAAATCTCACCAGAAGACTTTCAGAATAGCTTTTGCTATATTTTTCATGGTTTAGATTTAAAAACAAAGCTGTCTCAGTTTAATATAGAGGTCCTCACTGAGACTGTGGCTAGCTAAGAAAGAGTCATCCTGTGTGCTCTGAAGATATTGTCCCTATGAACTACACACTACTACTACTACCCTCTAGTTTTCAATAATGATAAATGTGGTCTGACGTAATCATTTCCACTTTAGTGCTAGCCCAAGAATAAATGTTAGACATAAACATGATGTTTCTGTCATAGCTCCAAAGTACAAGGAGAAAAAAATCTTTAGCCTAAAAGACGACACTGGTATAAGTCTAGATTTTTGTTTTGTTGAACTACAATTTTTCAAAAAAGCACATAATAAAGGAGCTAAGTGTCCTAAAATTTAAATCATTAAAATAAATCTTTAAAAGGTTAGAACAAATTACTGAAATATCATGCTATCTGTAATAATCTCCTGTAATAATCCATGGCTCTGTTTTTCAGCTACCATGAATGCTCATCAATTCACATCAATTTATAGAAAGGAAATGTTGCCTTAAGGATTTCCGTAGAAAAGATAAAAGTCTCACAAATGCTTCTATGCATGATCTATAAAACATCAGCATTATCTTGCCTATTTAATCCTCCTCTGCCCCCCAAAAGAATCTTTCCCAATACAAAGAATTGCTTTGTACTCTGCTTGAACTATGCAGATATATTTCTCTAAGATATCTGATGTGCCTCTGGAATGTCTCATAACTTAGCTCAGTATGTCACTAAATTCTTTCGTTATACTCAATGTTGCAGCCACACAATTTTGTGGGTTTCTGAGGACCTCAGGATCCTTTGAGATATTCTTCACCAGTAATGTCAAGGGGAGCAGCCAGGCTTACGCATAAGAACAGGAATGGCAAGGTCAGGTCCATAACATAATTCTTTATAATCACTATGTAAAATTAAACGCATACCTTATTTGGTGTTCCTGTCCCAGAGGGTGATGAAAAAACATTCCCTTTCTCCCACATGCTTTTGATATTACGGACACCCTCAGCTGGAACATGAAGATCGGAGGCTGCTGGCTTAGCTGGTCTTGCAGCCTTTGTGCCCTGCAGAAGAATTGAGGCCAGTTAGTGTTTGGCATAAAGAGTCGGCATCGCGGGGTGGTTTGACTCGGGGGCAGTGCTGGGGAATGCTGCAGCTGTAAGTGGTTCTAGTGATGGATGATCACACAAAGATGGAGAGGAGTACCCAGCTCAAGAGGTGCCACTGAGACTCTCCAGCTTTTGATTTGCAGTTGCACTCTTGACACGACCAGCTATGGAAACTGCAATCACTTAGATTTTTGCATTTGTTACATTTCTAAAGCCCATCACAAGCCTCAGCTCTACATAGAACTGCTCCAAGGCTTTAATTTGTCCTCTTTCAAGTCTCAGCACCTGCACCCTGTAAGCATGGTTCTTTTAGGGACACAGCTAAGGAAATCCTTGTGCAGAGGCAGGGGAGAAAGGCTGCTCTGTCATTCAGCATCAGATTCTGCTTCACCTGGCCCAGAAACTTAACCTCATAATTTAGGATTCTAGGGGAAAATTTCAGCAATTACAGTATATTTGGAATTAGGTGTTTTTTTAAAGAGTGGGATTTTGGGGGATTGGGGTTTTTTTTGCAGTGCGTCTTTTGCGTGGTTACCAAAAACGCTAGACCAAACTTGTCCTATTTCCTTTTTTTTCCCCCCAAAGTTCTTGTATATTCTACATAACACAGATTTGAGAAGAATAAGAACCTGTACAAACTGTGGCTTTGCCTCTCTAGCAAGTCAGATTTGGCAACTTTTGGAAAAATCAGAAACTCAGCAAAGGAATAATTTCAGGTCAGATGGGAGCTGCATATAGCCATGAAGCTGTGCTGCCTGCACCTTGCCGTAGAGCTATGCTTTTTAATATCTAAATGGAGCATAAAGGCTCAGGACCTTAGCACAGCCCTACTGAAAATACTGGTGAACCAAACATGAGCTGGTGCATGGGCTGGTCCGTTGTTTACGGGTTGACAAACCTCACTATTACCTAAATTTCTTATGACAGATGGAGCTCTAGCTTGAAAGCATCCGCTCTCTTTAAGGAGTTTCACATCAAACCCCAGTGCTAAATTGAGGCCCTTGGTCATTCTAGGGTGGTTATGTCTCATCCAGAAAAGGCGCAGGGTCAAGAGAAGAACACAAGCTATTTCGATGATATGGGAACTATTGGGTGCCATGCTGACATTCATCTCTAACTGCAGTGTTTGAGCTACCTTCAAGTTTGTCATAGGTGCTGGAGGCAAGCCTGAGCCTTCAGCACTGTCACACATGCGACTTTTTCATCGGGAAGTGACACACGGTATAAAACCCTCCAGCACTGATAGTCTTCCTAGCAGAAAGGTTATAAGGACAGCAGTCACGCAAAAAAACTTTGTTATTTTATCTTTAATTGCTAACGTTTCCTTTAAGTTAAAGGAAATATATAAAGCCTAACCAATTAATACCT
The DNA here is from genome assembly GCF_964199755.1 of Larus michahellis. Taxonomy (NCBI): domain Eukaryota; kingdom Metazoa; phylum Chordata; class Aves; order Charadriiformes; family Laridae; genus Larus; species Larus michahellis. The sequence goes on along the minus strand of NC_133896.1, from coordinate 69,463,145 downwards.
TAATGGAATACCATGCTTAGACTCTATATGTGAACAAGAGGGGAAAAAGAATCCAGCAGGGAATGAAGAAGTGCTAGACCTTAATCACAGCTATCAAAACAATATCTCTTTTTATACTGTTCTATTCCCACGACTCTTATCAACCCAGTGCAGTTGGCCTGCTAACCACTAGTTTTCACATTGCCTGTACTCACTGACATATAAAAACAGCTAAAAAAACCCTAAATAAACTAAAAAACCCCACCTACTTTTCCTTCTACTATGAAAATAAAAAGCCCTTAATTCCGTCTTCAAGACACATTATTAGCCACTCCTTGTCAAAATCACCTGGGGTCAGTTTCTGCGTTTTATTTTCATTCTGTTTTTCCTTTGTCACTACTTAACTCCCTAGTTCACTAAAGTGTCCGTCTTTGCCACGGAATTTCACTCTGAATTGGCAGCCAATGACACAGGCCCAGTTCCTTGCTCTCCTAAATAAGCTGCTAAATCAGCTTTGCTCGGGATGACTATCAGCTCTCTGCTGATAGTAATCTCATCAGCTGAGAAGAGGATGTGGCTGTCACTCAAGAGGTGCTGAGTCCTTCAGGAACTACTCCAAGCTTAAAAAGCAGAGTAAATTGTAGCATGAAAGGGAAGACACAAATCTGAGGTTTTGTTTAGTAGATGTTGGTTATAGGCGTGCCTCAAGCATTTTGTTCCTGAAGTCACATTAGAAAGAGTTTGTGACCTAAAATCCCTTCAGTTCTTGAACAGTAAAACATAGGCTGATTAAAGTCCCAAACGCCATTGCTAACTAGAGCCATCGTGACCTGGAATTAACTTACCTCAATTGCACTAGTGTATTGCTCAAGTCTGCTGTCAATCTTTGAGACAACTGCTGTCGTGTGGGTGGGTTTCATACCACTGTAGGAAGCAGAAAAAAGAGAGAAAAAAAATATTATTCCCTCCAGTTAAACGCTGCTGTTTTGACCAAACCTACTGTTTCATTGCTTTACCTCTTCTGAGCGGATTTGTTCAAAAATTCTGCTCGCTCCTCTATCTAGAAAAGAGAGAAACAAGATCTATAAGTTTAAAGTTAATAAAAAGGCAGCCTTTTTATTAGCCTTATTTATTAAACGCAGCTACAAGGCCAGGCTAAAATGTCATTTTAAATGTCAAACGGTCAATCTGAAAGAGAAGCATTCCAACAGAAATCACCACACACACAGGTTTTATAGTTAGGAGCCTATTATGCTACAGATTCATCAGGGTGGATATATTTTCTGCATTAATGCTTGCATCCTGCATATTTCTTCAGTGCCTCACTTGTAACAAGAGAATAAGCCACCAATATAGAAAGAAGAAAAGGGAAGAAGTCTATTTTATAAAAGGGGTTGATATTCACGAAATCTATGTCAAATTTCCTCATACTTCCCACATAAGAGCAAGTATGTATCTCCTGAGACAGACAGCAAATTTAATAAAGTTTTTCTGAGTTGAGACATCAGACAAGGCCAGGTTTGGAGCTCAGCCACATACCCCTATATCTCATGCATGCTTTTGCAAGACACTGACAATTTAATTTGAGCTCCAAAAAACCAATCAGACTATATTCTGCTCAGGTTCAGCAGGGTCACTGCTGAGTCAACATCCACCAGCTGTTATTATACAAAAGGGCATCTTACATTTCATCATTATTTCCTACTCTGTGTATAGGAAAATATTGTAATGTTTCCAGGGAAGAGGAATCATGAAGGTCTCATAAGACTTAAGCCAAATCTCTCAATAATGTGAAAACAAAAAGACTTCATCCCTGAATAAAGTTTCAAAACATTTCATGAAGGGGGGGGGGGGGGTGTGGTGTGTGTCTATTTGCATTCTGAGTCAAGAAATACTTTAATCAGCTTCCTCATGACTCTTCCACATCGCATTGTTCCACTTCTTGTTCCAGGCTCTACAGTTTCACCTAAGAGTAAAATATACACCGGCAGCTCCAGGGGACAGAAATCACTATTAATCAGCCTAGAGGGATATCTGGGGATTTCCTGGTCTTGGTACGGCTTGCCCATTTTTAAGTTACTTTAACAGCGACTGCTGTGGCATTCATGCCTTTAAAATAAGGCAACGACAACCATTCCTTTAAATGGTCCTCCTCGGTACCTTTGAGCATCAAAGGCTGTACCAGAATACTAAATCCCACAGCAATCCCATCAAAGGGCACGCACGCTCTATTTTTCAAGCCCATACAAGCAAAAACTCAGGCAGTTCGTTTCTAGTGCAGAATTTGCCAAACAAGCTCACAGGAGGAATGCCAGCTAGGATCAATCCATCTCAAAGGCACCTCTAAAGCTCTAAAAAAATATATTTACAATTTACAGAGTAATTTACATTAACAGGTTTGGTTGCCAATATATGATCTAAATACAGTCCTTGGTGGAAAGACGGGCTTTGCCCGGCTGTGCACCAACAGTTTCAACGCACTGTTGTCACAAGGTGGCAGCAATAGCCCAGGCAGGAGCTGAAGAGCCATGCGCACCCACACCGGTGCGGAGCTGCGGCTCGCCCTCCGCCAGCCTTAAAAACTTTCCAACTTAGTTTGACCCAGAGGAAACACGGTCAGCATTGCCGTAACACAAGCAAGTAAAACTATTTCATTAAAAGCGATTAAACGGGTCTACCATGGTAACTTTAAGCACATCACCTCTCCTCGACTATGGTATAGTAGGAAAAGTTTCCCGCAAGGCTGATTTCTGGGTCATAACCAGCAACACATTAAAATGGCGAGTTAGACCAACAAGAGCCGCTGGTTTCTCCCCTGCTCTGCGTGAACGGGTAACTCCCCGACTGCATCAGTGAAATCCTGGCTAGCAGCAAGGAGGACCAATACAGACTATCAAAAAACCAGGACTCAGGGTCACCATCTAAAAATTAATTTAAAGCATCTTCCAGTTCAGATGAACTGAGATTCTACACAAACACTTAGAAAAGGGACAGATCTTAAAAGATCCTAACAGTAGGCTCTTTATAGTCTTCCTGTGTTCAGGAAGGGGAGATATTTCTACACAGCAGGACAACCTGGCTTCAGTAGGTACTGGTGCAAGAGGGGGATAGGTCTGGGGGGGGGAAGAAGAACATGTATTCTTGGGGTTCTAGTAAAAAGACATGGGGTAATTCTTTACCCAATGGAAACAGCAGTTCTCAGAGCACCTGCTGTGGTATCAGGAATAAGTCAGGGATTGTTCAGCACAGGTGAGTGTGGAAGCAAACCAGAAAATAAGTTAAACAGGAAAGCAGAGTTAGGAAGTGACCCTCCGAGCTGAACATGGTCCTCTTCGCAAGGAAGCAGATGCCTTGTGGGGATGGATAACACATTTTCTGCACATCTATATGAAAATTTGTTCTAGAGTATCTTCCTCAAAACATAGTGTGCATGGAACAGAAGCACACATGGAATACACAGAGCAAACACACCTGTATACACACGTGTATTCAACATATAGGTCAAATACATTTAGACTACACAGCAACATCTAAAGGTCATTTATCCACTGCACACCACACAAACTCCATGCAAAGAATTTAAAATGGTTGGCACATACAGTAAACAGTATTACAAAATAGATCTGTAAGAGAAACAGGCAAAGCAAGGTAGTTACCACCAAATGCAAGATATTTCCTCAAATTGAGACCAAGAAAAAAGAATAATCTTTTTGCTGCATTCATTATAATGGGGTCTTGTTAAATAACTTGGGACTATGTTTTGTTACCCTGGAATACTTTCCAAAGCCTCTGACACAGAACACATATGTACTCCAAAGTCAACCTGCAGGTCTTTAATTAAACTATGACCAGAGAGAAAGAACACAGGATCTCAGGCTGCATCTCTTCCGAATAACCTCGGTGTTTGAAAGTTAAGCTTTTAGTCCAAACCACTCATTTTAGTTCCCTCTGTAGTCAGTGGAGAGACAGAGGAGTTCACCTCATCCTAGGAAAGGCGGGATTGCATGTCCACTGAGGGTGGTGCTTGCTCTCTCTATTAACTACCAAAGAAACTGAGATTAGACAACAAAATACCCACCCATACGCTGGTAAAGTCAGATGAAAATAAACCAACGGACATAAATCAAAACCATGTGGAGTCTCACACCTGATTAGGGCCTCACTCAATGGGGCCAGCACATACAGGTGGCAAGGAATAAATTAAGCAAGATGTTATACAAAGATATATGTATGTATTTATTCCCACTGAATACTATACAGACATGTTTTGTTGTCTGACTGTACAGGAGGTTTCTTGACTATTAAAAATGAAGATAAAGTGTGGGCATCTTCCATCTGTACATCCTCCAAGGACAGAAACAGAATGAAAGAGGAATGAGTTAACACACAATTTGACTTGGGAAACAAAAAAAATCTAGATATTCCCAGTAAAATGTGTTTCATACAAAGATATTAAATGATTCTTAGGAATTTTCAATTGTGTATTAGATATTATGTGCCAGAAAAGTATTATAAACTGATACATAGAAAAACTCTTCTCAAAAAATGGGTCAAGGAACAAGGGGAATAAGAAATGCACGCAGAAAACAGAAATCCCGGTATTAAAATTTTGCCTTAATATTTCCACCAGGTTGTTCTACGCATTGGATCCATTTTGAGGGGCAGTCCCTGGGAGTAAAGTGGCTGCTTCTTGTTCTTCATGAGTGGCTCACATGGTCTTTTGCTTCATTAAGCACAGCTAGGCTTTTTCCTGCTGTCAGCAGCATCTGTGCAGAGCGCACCAATTTACTCCAGTTTACCTGCCAGACTAGAGTGCTGCCATCAGCATCAAAGATGGGGAAAAACCAAACGTCACAAATCCTGTTCTTACCATTCTATCTTCCCTTTGCTGTAAGAGTAGCTCATCTAGGAAGAACTGACCATGTGGAATCTAATTCTTTCCAGTCACTGCTCCAGCTGCCAGGTATTGAAAGCAATAATGAGATAGGACAAGACAGGTCTTGAAGGAAAGAAAAAAAATAAATCTCAAGCCCTGAAAAGTCCTATCTTCTGGCTAAGCTGCCAGCATTGCCTTGCAGAGAGTGCCGGCTGCCACATCAGCCCATGTTTCCCAGGAAAGACAGGAGCTACCCCAGGCTCCCAGCCTCCTGCCATTGCTTCCTCCCATCAATGCCTAACTGCTTTTGCATTTCTGTAGTGGTGGGGCTCACTCCCAACAGGAGACTTAGTATTGAAATATGCTTTTCTCTCCTGATCAACCTAGAGAATAGTTATACAAGAAGTCAATAACACTCCTTCCCAAAGAAAACATGAGGAATGAACTTGTCTAAAAAGGAAAATGAACGTAGATTATGCAGGAAGTCCTATTCTTCTACTGCAGCACCATTTGTGTGAACTAAACTAGGGAAAGCATGAGCTAGAGCAGGACAGGAGTGCAGCAGAGATGGTTCCAGTCTATGTCCTCGTAACAAAACCCAAGAGAGCGAGCAGAGACTGGACAGAGGCTTGGTACTGCTGCTACTGCCCACAAGGAATCCACCAGCCCTGAGAAATCCAAGCTGCTTCTGTCCCTGAGCTAGTGACAAACTTAGCCTGTATTTTCTTTGCATGCTTCCTCTTCGCTGTCCCCTCAGAAAGGACCAGCTCTGGTCCTGTCACTGGGAGGACTTCATGCTGCAGTAGTAGTTCTGCTGAAGTAGTGTCTCAGGTTTCAGGGAAATACTGCATTTAACAGTTAAACCAACAGGACTTGTCAGCACACTGTGTAGGCTGTGATTTGTTAGAGGCCAGACTAGATAATCGCGGTAGTTCTTTCTAAATATAAGCACATATGTATATTATGTCCGTGCTTGTATACACACATTTAGATATGTGCATCCATGAGCCATGTAATACTCAGAGATGAGTTGCACAGCTTGGTCTCTCAATTCTGAATCTGCATGTCATGCTAGTCCACGTCCTGCCTGAAGGATAAATCCAGTGTCCACAAGATGGTAATACGCCACACACTTTTTCAGTTTGCCTCCCTTCTTTCCTTTGTTCTTGTGGCTCACTTGGTAAACAGCATGCCCTACTTTCCTCATCTAAGTCACTCCCAGGAACTTCTTTTTCTTCCCAAAAACTTATCACATCAAGAAGGACAAGGAAGGAGAAAAAAGGTACTTTGCAAGATTGTGATCTAGGAGAAGTCAGAATGTGCACATGTATCATACAGTATTTTAATACTGAGCCTCCCTTTTTGCATTATTAATTCCACCCACCCACCCACAGTTGTGCATTTAGGGTTCTCACATGACTCATGACACATCTAACCAGACGATACATTCATCAAGGGAGAAAATATGTGCCAGATGCTTTACAAGTCAAAAGATAACCTGGGCAGTGCATAACAGGCAATGAGAAAGCTATGTACCAACCTGGTTAGACTAGCCTGAGAACTCTGTCCAAATGAAAAGTAACAAAATACACTGTCTTCTAAAAACTGGAGTTTGGCATCAAATTTGACATCAGGTTATTAAAATGGAATTATTCTCCCCTCAGCTATTGACCACAGAAGGCCAAGGAACAGTTTAGGGTGTGAAGTTCAAAATCATTACATATCTACTCTGGCCACCCACAGACACTGGACAGGAATATGTACAGTATCACCAAATTCTCAGAGAGAGAAACAGAGGAAGAGGAAAAAAACGTGCACAGATTTTCATATATCAGGTTTTGTAACAAACTACTTCTACCTAACAAGCCATAAAACCCAGCAGCAATAATAATCATAAAAAAATCGGACCTTGATGCTTCCAGCTTTCCTCTAAAAATACACTTAGTAGAACAGCGTAGCATCAGTCCAAAAGTTCTCTGAAAGCTATTAACCTCCTGCCAAATCCGGTGTTTTTCCCCACTCTCCCCAAAATTATGATCTATATATTTCTATTATGTGTCTTCAAATATAATTCCCTCTCTTCTGAGTCATCTGTGAACTAAAGCTCCAAATGTATGTCATAAAAGGCATCTCAATAAACAGAAAGAAGAAAAAGAAGCCCTTCCAGGAGGGCCGGGAAGAAGCTGTACGTTTATAATGTCTGTTACTGACATGGTCTTTTGCAACCAAAATGGCAAGACCAGGTTTATCTATGAGGAGCAAGTCGTGAAGCTTGGCAATCTTTGTTTACAGCTGTATGTATTCTGTCCTTGTATTTCAGGTTCAGATGTGTCTGAGAAGTCAAAGGCAAGTCTAGTCAAAACCATTTGGACACTGTATTTGCTAGAACTGGAACCAAAACAGTACAGGGCTGAAACTCCAGATTGGTTCAAAGCATAGCTCTCTATGAGCGGAAATGTAATTTTGACCAAATGCAGTTTATCACTCAAATACAGTTCTTAATCCCATGGAGATCCACTTCATGGTCCAATGAGCTCCTACCTGGTTCTCTTCTCTCCTAGTGCCCATTAAGGAGCCTTTTTTGACAACCATTTTGGATTCTTAAATGACTAATGTCACAAAATGAGAAAAGGAAAAGACAGTTCAAAACGACTACTAGATCTGTATTTTGAGCTTGAGTTGAGAAAGCAACTGGACTGAATACCAAAACAAAGTTCCCGATAATTTCAGTGGGGCCAGGATTCCTCTTCCATGCTGAAAGGCCATTTAATTGATTTATCCGACTTCCAATATAATATAGGCCACAGAAGACCACTTAGAAATTCCTGCAACAACAGCATGGTTTTTTTTTTCCCTGTTATGTAAGAATATGAAATCCAGCCCAGTACTTCTAAATGTTATTTTTAGAGGGATTAGACATAAACTAGAACTCCCATATGGGGCAGTTTCAATTAATGACGGTTAGGCTGAATATGCTTAAAGACAAAGTAATCTGGCAAGGAAGAAAGTGATTGTGGATGCGGAAGGAGAGAGAGAACATTTGTGATCTTTATCTGTTCTAGTTCACAAAGCACTCCTATAAGAAATTAACATTGAAAATCAACACAGTAATACAGCTCTAAGTTTCCAAAATAACTTTCTCTTGAAGGTGAAGATCCTTTTTGGATATTTTTCATCAACAAGAACAGGTAACTCCCAGACTAAACTCTATTTTTAGAAAGGATCTCTAATTTTCAGTCATCCCAAGGTATGAAGTCTTTCAGCTAAAGGTTTCAGGCTAAGGTCTATTTCAGAGCAACGTCCCAGGTACTGCTTTGTACGGAAAGCACATGGCTATTGGTTTGGACTGCAACCCCCATTGCTTTTTACATACTATATAGATGTTAGTGGGGAGGTTACCTTGAGAGATGAACCTTTAGGACTGAAACATTTAAATGGCTTCTTGTCTTCAGATACACCGTCTTCTGGCATCTTTTGACGTTTTTCAGCAGCTTCAGCCCTTCTCCTTTCAATTTCTTCCTTCATCCTCTTCTTTTCCTCCTTAAAAAAAATATGAATGGTCATTTATTCTTTCAGAAACTACATCACCGTTACAGAGCTTTGCAGTCCTGCAAACATTGACCAAGTTTTCTAAGAACAGATTTTATACCAGTCAAAAAAGTTCAGTGATCTGTCTGAAATCTAGCAACATACTGCTGCTAATCCATCACAGTGTTAAGGAAGCAGGGAAGACAGCTAGTCTGTGCTACTTTAGCGCCTCACAGTGAGGTCACCAGATTTACTGCCATATAGTGCCACTTAATGAGAGAAAAAAGCACATTTATAAAAATATTCAAATTCTGTTTCTCTATATCCTCATGTATCATCTTTGTACTATTCTTCTGCCCATCTACTCTGGCACTTGTTGCGCCAAGGATAATACTCCACAGGGAAAAATCGGTAGGTACCCAAAAAAGTGAAGATTAAATGCTTACAGTTTCCCTCCCAAAGAGATAAGATGAGTTTTTACTTCATAAACTACAAGTCAAAGCAGAAACCCTCAAAGCACAACCATTGTGAGCACTGCTGGTCAGATCCTGCTGACCAGCAAGGCATTTTGCAATCTCAGCATCTATTGAGTTCTACTGTAAAGAGTTTAGTATAATAAAGCAACTGGCATTCAGCTGGCAAATACTATTATTATTCATCTACCATTTGTTTTCCAAACAACTAATATTCCTAAATGATGCACCAGAGATTTGGAAATCCTATTTATAGAGTCCCTTGGCAGAGGACGTACAAGCAAACAGATGTGCTTGGGTACTCAATATTTAAATAGACAAGAATATCTTCCTAATGAGATCTAGCCCATCATAACTATATATAACATTAGTATTCCAGCTCATTTGCAGCAGACAAATTTTGACATGTGCTCTGTAATTCAATTTGTGTAATGTCAAAAAGACACCCCGAATAAGTTAAGAACTCTGTGGCTATAACACTGCCCCCAACATTTTGTATCTCCAAGAAGATAAGGAAGTCGTAACTATCGAAGATGAAATCCTGACTTGTGAAGGCATTTATTAGATCCCCATCTTCCCCGAGGCTAGCACTGTAACATTTCTTTCTACCCTGCATGACTGCATGCTTTACCTTGCATCCTCCACTAGAACATCTATGTGATGTGGTCACTTGATAACAAATATGGCATACTTGCAGTTGAAGGTTAGAAAACAGGGTGATTTTAATGCTGGGTAGCATATTTAAAATCAAAGTCTGTCATGACAGACTATCTCCACACAGATGCTAAGAAACAGTGATGCCCAGAAGAGCACACAAACCAGCGGGCCCAGATAGAGGGTGCAATTTGAAGCAAAGTCACAGCAGCAATTCCCCACACAGCAACATCAGATCCAAGAAGGAGAAGCACGCTTTAGGCTGTATGCTTGGGTTTGGTCTTGCCTTCCTTGTTGCATGTTCCTTCCTCACCTATGAGCCAGTCTCCCATGGCTTCATTCTGCCCTTTTGTTAAATACAGGCACATCAGCCTCCAGCTTCAGCAACGTCGTTATCAGAGTTATCAACTAATGCAAGGCCAGTGAAAGTAAACTAGTAACAACACGGGGATAAAAGCAGAGTCTGATACATCATATCTTACACTTACCTCCTCTCTGGCTTTTCTCTCAGCCTCTTCCTGCTTCTTCTTCTGCTCCTCTTCCTCCAGGATTTTCCGGCGCTCCTCTCGCCTTTTCTTCAGTTCGTCCAGCTCTGCTGCTGCCTCCTGCTGCTTCTCCTTCAGCTTCTCAAAGTCCTCGTTCTCACCTCGGCGACGGCGCTGATCTTCTAGCCGCTTTGCAACCTCGGCCTGAGACCCCAGCTTTGCTTCCTCAGCATTTGCAGTCCCTTTCAAATTGGAGCGGCTGAGAAACAAATGAAAAGGAAGGTGATGCACCACTGGTTTTCCCTTCCTGGCCACACGCTCACCAGCACGATGAGAGGCTGGCACTCAAAGGTATTGCCTTATACGACCTTTTGCTCCTTGTGAACTACAACAGGCCCAAACCATTTTCATCAGGACTTAGTAGGCTGGTATACTACAAGGAGCACCTTTCCCATCTGCTGCCAGTGAGGAAGGAGTCTCTCGTGTGCTCGTGTGCACAGAAGCTGCACCACCCTGCCTGAGAACTCAGGCCACCTCCATTTTTAAGAGAATTCAGTAACTGAGCTTGAAATATTTAGCATCTCATGTAACTTCAGCAAGAGGTATCACATCTCATCACCATCTCTATGGTCTACAGTAAACTGTTACAGTTTCACACTTCTGCTGCGCAATTTGTGTACAGAGGAAACACTTCCAAAAGCTTATTATACTTCATACAGAAAAAAAAAGGCAACAGAAAGCCGTAACTAATTCCTCTCTGTTGATTTTAAATGAGATAAAATCACCTATAAAAGAGTCATAGCAAAAATACTATACTATGTTCTGTGTAATAAAAGATGCATTAATCCTTTGCTTTCAAAGGCAAATATTTTTTATAAACCCTCTAGAAAGAGACGAGCATCTTTGGGGACAGAACAACTTATTTGACTTGGGGAAAACAGGAGGGGACAAGAGAGGGTAAAGAATCTTACAGCTTCAACAGTGTTTTAAAAACTTACAAAAGTTCCTGTCTCATCTATAACACCTATCACTTGAACTCTCCCAGCCTGTATATAAAGCTTCATCAGATCTTTTGCTGACATTTTCCGGGGAAAGTATAACTTTTTATTAAGGAACTGGGAATTATTGATGGCAATTTTCCACAGGAGAAAACTAGAAGTTTTCCAACCAGCTGTAATACACGAGACAGAAAGAAAGAATAAAAAAATAATAAAAAAAAAACAAACAAAAGAATTTGCATAGGTGAAGTGCAGACTTTCAACAGAGTCAGATAGCATCGCCTAGTTAAACAATTACCACACCAGTGTTTAGACAAATGTCTGCTCCCTGAGTGCGTTTAATATTACTGCTGACAAGGAGATAGGTACCTAAGAGGTATCAGTGTGTTATTCACAAGAGACAGAAAGGGAATGTACTTACGGAAATTTAAAAAATAAAATTCTCTGCTCTGTTCTGTTGGTGTTTAAAAAAGCTGGATATTAATGACTTCATTCATGCAACCAGAGTGTTTCAGAATATAATGTCACAAGACGTTGTAAAAATCAAGCGTTCCAACAATAACTGTTAGAGACTATCAGATTAGAGATGACAACATGAAGAACAAATACCATATGAATTTGCAATCCAGTGAATCACACCCAATCCTGCAAAGGTGCTCTTCATTCAGACAGGTGCCTCATCTAGATGGCGTTAACCATATAAAACAGGATGTAGGACCAGAGCTGAATTATCTCTGGTTTCAATATCACAATAGAATCTACTAACAAAGTCCTCTGTCCCCATATGATCTTATCAAATTGGATGAAATTTGGTTCTAGCATGGCATGCATGATTTAGGAACTGTGTCATTAAAAAACATATGGCAAAATAGCATAACCAAACTGATGCTATGATATGAATTCAGCTTTTGTACTTCATCTGTGCAAGTTCAACACCAAAGTAGTAGGGCCTGGCACTTATATTGCAATTTGTTTACTTGGTTTTAGAAAGTCTTTTCTATGCAAAAGCGTAACATCACAAAGCAAAGCTCAAGAAAAAAATATGTCCCAGAGGTCTGTGAATATATGTAACCCCAGTAAATTCTCATGCCTGATTTTCTAATCTTGTTACAGGTGCATAATATGTATCTTCCTAATGTCACCTCATCACCATCCTTTTCTGCTCCAGGCCCTATTCCTGAAAGTGTTTTTGCACTGGAATCACTTAAACCATGGAAGTAGAACCACAAGATCACCCTCCATCATAAATGTCAAATTAATGTAAGTGGTCATGAATAAGGGCTTGCATCAGGTAGCGATGTCTAATTAAAGACCCAAAATGTTCCACAAGGCACTAAGGATCCAACGTATCTATCCTGCAGAGCCCATGAGAAATCCCTGGCTATTTTAAGGCCATTGCTTCATTCCAACGTTGTAGCCTCTATAGCAAACATCCCAGGAACCTCACTTATTTTCTTCATATTTTTTTTTGCCTCTTGGTCTCTGAAGTCTGTGTTGCCAGCCCACCCAGACCTGCAAGCTTCAGGCCCAAAGAAGATGCAAGAGGTCACTTATGATACACACAATGATATCCCTGGCAAGGGCAAACACTCAGCCCTCAGAATTAAGAGAACTAAGAATATAACATTTGCCAACATTCTCTTAATAAATAGCCACTCTGTTTTATATCAGCACAGAAGAAAGTTTAGTCCTCAGTGACTTCAGTGCAGATAGACTCAATGAAATTAATAGCCACTCCTAGATTTCAACTGATAAAAGTCAAAGGTAGAATCTAGTCTTAAGATTTTTGTTTGCAGACCTGAGGTGACTATTTTGTCCTCCTTGCAAAGGAGGACATTGAAAGTTTCAAGCTAATTTTATTCTCATGCAGCTCACAGGACTTCCCCTACTGGTTCTGCATAATCCAAAATAGCAAACAATAAACTGGCAGTAATTCTCCTTATTTTCCTCCACCTCCCAAGCTCCTCTGTTTTCAACAGATTCTGGGAATCTCTGTTCCCTGCTGTTGACATTGGAAAATTAGTATTGAGATGCTGGGTGGGGGAAGAGTTTCATAAGCACCTCCTTGGTGCTAAGAAATTAAGCTCGTCGCCAGCTTTCAGACAAGGAGGAAAAGGAAAGAAGTGGTTCGTGGGAGCCAAAAATGTCAAAACAATGTGAAAAAACATGTTACATCATATTTAGGACTTTTGCAGTCCTGTATGAGAATAGGGAGGAAGGCAGGTGGGAGGGTAGATGGGAAGGGGAAACCATAAAATGGGGTTTTATTTTGTATTTCTCTTACTGGCTGACGTAGACACACAAGACACAGATAAGATTTTTCTTTAGCCTCCACTACCCTAATTTTATTCTCAATCCTCACCACTGAGAGTTAGCCAAGTTACATGCTTCCTTACTAGTATCTGACATGTTCATGTAAAAACATGAAGAAAGATAGTTCCAAACAATGTGGGGGCAGTTCATTAAAAAATAGGCCAAGAGCCCTAATTCATACCTAACAACTTAATGAACACTAGAGCTTCTGCTGATGTTGCCAACTCAAGTCTTCTACTCAGCTGATAAAAGGTTATTAAACAGGCTTCTTCCCACATTTGGGAAACAGTGGAAGAAAAACAGAAAAAGAAAAAAAGGAGTGGAAACTCAAATCTACATGTTGCCACTAAGGCCTTTCTCCCACAGGAAGTAAAGCAAATGAAAACACAACAAAAATATTTTTAGAAAACCATTCTCATGTTATTGATGATGTGACCCAAGTCATGAAGCAGGACAGTTCTGAGCAAGGCCGATTTCCTGCTATTCCATCTCCATCTCTGTCTGTCTTTTGGCCTTAGGTCAGGGTGTCTCCAGGGACTTTTGAACTGCATTTTATTTTGAGAAAGTTTGTTTTTCCCGGAAGAATCACAAGAGGAATGCTGAGATACAACAGCAAATCCCATCTGCCATGCACAGATTTCTCGCAGTGCCTGGAGAGCTTAACCTTTTCTTTGCCTGTGTCAATGTAAAAGAGGAAGAGATGTGCAGAAGGAAAAAAATTTCAGTTTCTAACCTATCAAATCCTGTGTTTCTGCTAAGAGGAAGAATTTCTACTCTGCTTCATATGTACCCCCTCCTTTTAGCAGGCAGAATCCTTTTTTAACAAACTTCTCACTAGAAATTTGTTACTTTCATTGAATTTCCCAATATAGCCATAAGACCAATATTTCCTTGAAAAGAAAAATAAAAACCAAACTGTGATACAGCTTATAAAAAGACAAAAAATTAGAACATTTTGGCTAGGAGAAGTTTTCACCTAACTGAAAAATCACTTTTATAGGGAAGCCATTAATTTCGAGGTTTGCCTTGAAATTAAGAGAGAACGTCTTTCAAGAGTTACCAACTGGATTGTGCTCTACACTAATATGCAGAATCTGATTAAAAGCAGATGGGTAATTGAAAATAGGTTACTTCAGTAAAGGCTGAGATCTGACTTAAAAAAAATAAAGAACAAAATCTGGGCTGTTATCGTTATTGGCCTCTGTGCAGATATTGGAAATAAATGTCCTTCAAGGAAGGAAAACCCCAGAAGAGCAAAAATAAAGCCACTTGTCTCTATTGAGGGAGCAAGGCTATTTACATCTGCTTTCTGTACTTCATTTTGTTATTAGAACAATGTGGGGGCAGTTCATTAGAAAACAGGCCAAGAGCCTTAATTCATACCTACAACCCAATAAATGCTAGAGCCTCTGCTGATGTTGCCAACCCAAGTCTTCTACTCAGCTGCTACAAGGCTATTAAGCAGAGACCCAGAGATGGCCCCCCGCTCTGATACAAGATAAGCAAGCCCAATGCTCACTTGGAACTTACCCAAAAGCATTCTCTGTAGATTTAAGTTTTGGGGCAGTGACTTCACGTTCTCCGTTCTGTGCCTTTTGTTCAGGAACTCCCTTCTTACGATCCCAGATACTTTTCATTTCCTCTTTGGGTGCTTTTCCTTTATCCTTGTCATCTTTTACCTGCTCAGGAGATACCGTAAATCATAGAACAAAAACAAGAAAGAAACAAACAAACAAAAAAGAAGTCACAATGAAGCAACAGCTGAGGAACAGAGATTTCTTGGTATTAACGATTAACTAACCGCCTGTCTTCAAAATGTTTATGTACTTTATGGCAGAAGTAGCCTGTAAAGCTCTAAACTGTGACCAACCACCACACTGCTGTCCTGATCTGAATTCAAGATGAAAACATCTTGAATAAAATTATCAGTCCTCAGTGAAAAGTTTTCTGTGGCCACGGGACTATGCGACCACATTGCCTCATCCTGCAACTGCACCCCACTAAGGCACCCCAACCCTCCTCCCTCCTGCTGCAGCACCATTCATCTATTGCCAATTAAGATTCTGGGTTGCAAACTCTTTGGGACTAGCCTTGTTGATACGTTCTTTATACAAGGTTTAGGGCACTGGAGCAACAAAAATAACACATAACCTTCACTGATTGTCAAGTTTGTTTGACAAAGTTCATGCTCTTTCCAGTGCCGTCGTAAATGGATACTTCAGTATTGTAAGAATAACGGCCAAACCACAAAATCAACTTTTGATCAAAGTAAAACTTACTCTGACAAAAAGCACAATCCTACCAGGGACTAGTCATGAATTGTGTTATCACACATGAATATTTATCTATGAAGAAGCAAATGTTCTGTCTGGAAACACTAAAGCAAAAGTTCCCACAACCCTTACAAAGCTTTGTCCTATAATTCTTAATCGAAATCAAATATATTTAGTGCATGGATTTCACTCTCCAGTATTCTTTCAGAATTATAAGCTTGAAGTATTTCTCAATACCACAGATGGCCTGATCCCAGCATGCTGAGTCATGGCTAGATGCTGACAAAAGGAGGAGGATATGGACTGATTTAAGTTCTTTATCCTCAGGTAGAATTATTCCTACTCAGTTAGACTACCAGCCTAAAACTTTCAACAGCAGCAGACAAAACATTTCTCTCCAAATTTATTTTTTTTTCCCAGCTCTACCACATTGTAGGAAGATTCTAGCTGGCAAGCAAGAAATACTTTCTGCGAAAAATTCATATGAAGACCTTTTTTGTGCCTTGGAAGCCTGCTGCCATCTCATTTCCTAACTAGAAAGAAAAAGAACTTCTATAACAACTTTACCAATAAAGGATGAGTTCAGAGTCTTCTAAGTCAAGATCCTTCCTAGGTGTTGAATTAAGCTGCTGAGTGAAGTCCCAAAATCAGCATCTGACTTCACCTGAGGCCAGTTTGCTTGTTCACAGAAACTGATATGACAGACAATGCCAAGGTGGAACACACTACATGTGAGTATTGGGTAGTTAAACTACTCGAGCAAATTTGCCACTGGTGAGGAATGTTGGAAACAACCAACAGAGACCTTTGCTCTGCCCTGAGAGCAGGCAATGGCAGTGCAGACTTTCCCCACCCTCTCCTGCCAACGGGCTTCAGCCATGACCTGGCAAGAAGCGCCCTGACGGACAAGAGGGGAGTTCAGTTTCCATGACCGTGCATTCTTTGGCCATGATGCTGTTACTGCTAGCAAACAAGGCCATTGTTACCAGCAGCCTCAAGGAATGGTTTTCTGTTTTCTAGGAGCTAGGCTGGGACAACCAGGGCTATTCATTGAGCCTAAGGAATGCCATCAGACAGTAACATCATTTGGGCGTTCCTAAATCTGGGCAAGATTGTAGCCAGTGGTCATGTTCACAGCAAAAACCTCTGTTGCTTGTTAGCAATCTCCTAACCCTTCCATCCCAGTCAGGGTGACACTGAAACCAGCAATGTTGATTGTTGCAAGATTTCACATGCCAGGATGTCTGTGTTGGGATTTTGAGAGCATAGGACTTCCATTGCTGAGATTTTCATCAAGACCTTTCTAAGTCTCATTAAAAAGCCAATACTTCCAGCTGCCCGTTGTATTGAAGTCCACTGGGGAGGGTCATATCACTTACCTCTTAATTGAAATCACTGAGAAAACTAATATTAAAACAATATAGTTTAAAAATGAATAGGCTAGGAAATACCATTTCAGAAGCCAGCAGATTTATGGCAATGTGTCTGCATTTGAGAAAACCATTAATACAGATTGGCCTCTTTATTCGAAAAGATGATAAAACAAGATATTACAGAAACATTTCACAGCTTTTGGGCTCAATTCTTCTCCTACTGATTCTAATGTCAAAACAGAGATTGATTAGCACAGAAGCAGAAACCATTATGTCCCATTCCAAAGGCAGGCAACAGAAAACCCTTGTCTCAGTGCTTCCCTAAATTACAAGCTAATTCAGCCTCTGCTGAATTTAGTAAAAAGGACTACACTGCCTCCAGTCAGAGCAGACAGGTGGTATTACCTGAACTGAAAATAGTTCACATGCTCTCACAAATCTTGACCATTAAGTCAAGATAGAAGAAGACCAAAAGCATGTTTAGGTAATTTCCAGCTTTATTTATTTATTTATATTTTAATCTTTCTCTACACTACTTCTTTCCTGTTAGGGTGTTATGCTAATATTTGAGAGTTGAGATTTATAAATCTAGAGTTTGAACACCTTCAGACCGCAGTGAATCTGTTACCAAGGTTGTGGCCATTTGGCAAATTTGATTCCTTATTTGGGCTCAATTACTTCCTGACTTGAAAGGTGGGGGCATCTGGGTCTAGGGCTTCCATTTAGAGACAACTACCATACCCAAATACCATGAGAAAAGCAACTGCTGCAGCACGTCTAGCCAAACTGGAAGCAGGAAATACCAGGAGTCTCACATCATGAGAAAGCTTGTTCTTATGAACTTTCCAGGCCACTTTTGAGAACCAAAAATTGTGGGGCAGTTCAGAAAAGGAGACAGATCTTTCTTTCTAATTTGATCAAAACCTGCACTTTGAGGGCCAGATTTTGGTCACAGTAAGAAAGAACATGTGCTTGTGTTCCACAACTGCAAAAGCAAAATGTGATTGTGTAGATCAGATCCTGTATTCCTTCAGGATCTTGTTCACAATATACTGCCATCCTCTTAACTGTATATATGGTTCAGAACTAAGCCTCTTTGCATTTGTATGTCCTTGAAGTAGGGGGAGGAGTGGAGATGGGAGCCTGATCTTGACTTGGTTTGGAGTCCAATACTGTCAATTTTTCTTCACAAGCCAAGAAGCAACAACTGAGTTTTTCAAAACTGAGCAAAACACTTCGAATGCTCAGCTTGATACACATGCAAAAGATTTACCTTTCGGTGGATAGGTATTCAGCATTACACTAAACATAGGACTCTCTTAACTTGTCTCAGCTTCAGCATCCAAAAATGGAAGCATTACAATCACAAGTCACTTTTGAAAGTCTTACCAATTTCCTGGAATAACCTAGCCCTGTGGCTATGGTTTAAAAGCATGATGAGAGCTCCAGCAAGAGTTCAATGAGCTCTACATAAACACAAGCAGGACGATTGTGTCTCAAGTCCCCCCCCCCCCGCCCCGATCAATATTTGTGGTCAGTTACAGCCTCCTTTATACATTTATTTGTAATATTCAAAGACTGTGTGCAACAGTGAACATTACAAGCTGATTCTGTCTTATGAAGAACTCTTAATATAAACCATTCCTTATTTTTTGCGCAGCTCCTTCCCCTGCTTTCGCAATCGGGTTCATTTAGAGTAGAGTGGTTGTTTAGTTTTTCTAGTGCACTATTCTGAAGCATCACCATTAGATCTCATTTAACTCTTCCCTATCTAGGGTAACTTACTCTAATATTGCCAGTCTCTCTCCCTGTTCATTAGGAACCTTTCTTCTAACCATCTTCATCACTTCCTTTGCCTTTGAGTGTACCTTACTCAAAATATGATACCCTGGATGACCGAGCCAGGCAACTGGACATAAAACCTTGTGAGGTAATTTGCCTTCATCACTCTGAGGGTGAGCTAAGCATCTACAGTATGTTTCGAATTAATCCAACAACTAAGGACCCTGGACTGGACCCTCCACAACCCTCAATGCTTCCAAGCAGCTGAACAGGCAGACAGTTGCCTGTTACTAGATGTCTGTGCTGTGGCTCCCTTTAAGCCACACAGACCTGGCTGAATCCAAATGGGTCCAAATCTCCAAGGTCCTGGCCAGTCTCGATGTCTGATTAGAATCAGGGAGTATTTTGATACCTGCTGCATTGAACCAAAAGCATAGTTGCTAAATGACATTGAACGTGGCTCCTTGTGTCCAGCTGTAACCTGAAGAGTAAATGGTCCCCAAATCTTATTTACTTACCATACAGTAAAACACCATGGCACCAATCTCCTGTGTTTACAGTGGAAATGCAATGCAGTAAATTTTGCAGATTTTCTCTTTAAAACAAAAAAAGAATCTTGGGTACGCACAGTTTATATCATGGGGCATTAAGTTTTGGGGAAAGTCATTAGTTAAGGCAGTCAGGTGGCCAAAGGGCCTAGATGATGATGATTATTATTATTATTGTAAGAGTAGGTCTCAATCATAGGGAAAAAGTTCACAGTAAAGTGGGAGGAAACCAGGGAAGGATGATTAGTTAATACAGTCCTGAAAAATTCATCCCTAGGGTGCAAACCATCCTTGCACTATTGACTAAACTGAGTTTCCTGAAATATTTGTTCTAAGACAAACAGGACTTGGTTCTAAAGCCCCAGAAGAACAAAATACTTACGTGTTTACTTCATTTTAAGCACATAAGTAGCTTCATCCCTATTTATTTCAGCAGGATTACCCGCGTTCTTGAAGTGAAGCACATGCTTAAGTACTTTGCTGAACAAGCAACTTTCAGTTATAGGTTTCTTATTTATTTTATCTCGAGTTTCCCTACAATATCTAAATTAATGGTTTACGAGTTACCTGATCTTTTTTGGAGGTAGGTTGGAGCTTCTCATCTGGTAACTTTTCCTTTTTAGCTTCCACTTTAACCTCTTTTTCTTCACCCTTTGTTTTTGGGTTTTTATTAATTTTTTTTTAATATGAAAACATTACATCCATTTGCACTTTTGTTTTGTCACACTGTGTTCACGTACCAGTCCTGTGTGCAGCCACATCTCCATCATATGCTGCTGTGCCCACATCTCCATGTGCAGTTGTGCCCCCTCCACCCTCCCCAAACGCTCCCATTCCCCCATCTGGGCCTTTCTCCCTTGCGTGGCATCATGCTCACATGTCCCAGCAGAGACCCCTCTCTTGTGATTGCATTTAACACACACGTTCCTCACACAGTTTACCAGGTGCTCACAATATTTTGTGCCAAGATGTGTCTGCCTCCACCTCATGTGTTACTGCATTAGGTGAGTTTATAGCAGCTGAGAAAAAAAAGGCAGCAAAAAAACATGCAGAAGTGTGAACATGCAAGGTTTTCTTTGAACGATGGAGTGAGGTCTGGCATGTTGTGCGCTGCATTAATGGTAAGCAGAAATCAGGAGCTTTATTTTAAAAAAGAGGGAGCAAGAGAGAGAGCACGAGTATTAGTCATTTCAATGCAGGAATAGATCTGTGAGGAAATTCCAATTCAATCTTTTTTTTTCTTGCATTACATTTCTCACAAACCACAGGTGTCTTATTTTGGTGCAAAATGTTTACTGTACCTGTTTTTTTAGGAAAGCTGCTTGAGGTTTTTCCTCTTGTACTTTCTTCTCTTTTACCTGTTTATCTTCTATTTTCTGTTCTTCCATCTTTTGTTTTTCCTTTAGTTTTTCTGCTTCTAGCTTAGCCTTTTCTTCAGCTGCCCTCTTTTCCTCTTCTGCTTTAGCCCTTTCTCTTTCCTCAGCTGCCCTCTTCTCCTCTTCTGCCTTAGCCCTCGCCCTTTCTTCAGCTGCCCTCTTCTCCTCTTCTGCTTTAGCCCTCTCTCTTTCCTCAGCTGCCCTCTTCTCCTCTTCTGCCTTAGCCCTCTCTCTTTCCTCAGCTGCCCTCTTCTCCTCCTCTGCTTTCTGTTTTTCCTCAGCTGCCTTCTTTTCTTCCTCTGCTTTTAACCTCTCCCTTTCTTCTGCCTCAAGTTTCTCCCTTTCTTCTGCTTTCTTCCTTTCTTCCTCAGCCTTTTCCTCATCCCTAAGTTTCTCTTTATCTACAGCATCAGTTATACTCTGCTCCCCTTCTAGCACAGCATTTGTATCATTCTCTGCATTTATAGCTTGATTTTTTGTTTCTGCTACCTCTTCTTTATCTGTGGATTTTTCTACTGTCACATCTACCTGATTTTCCTCTACGGGGACCTCCTTTGGTTTCTCCTCCTGTACCTCCTCCTTGTCTTTTTCTTCTTTTTTTTCCTCCTCTTCTCCATCTTGCCTCCAGTTGTTCCTTTGGTATGATTTGGTAACCGTTTCCGTTTCCTCAATCTCATAGCGTCCTCGGCGTGTTTCAGCCTTTTCCTCTTTCCCCGTGGTCTCGTTTTCTTCCACATTGTTTACTTCTCTCCTGCTGGGCAGTGACAAGCTCCCATCTGTGATCGTGGGGTCAAATTCCTTTTGACGTTCCAGGGCTTCCTGTAGACGTTTTTGGCGTCTCTCCTCCCGTCTTGCCAGCCTCTCCAACAATGCAGCTTCGTCATCTGTTCCCCCTGTGGTCGTACTACGCTTGGTTTCCTCTTCTGCCACACTACATAAAAGTGACAATTTTGCATTTTAAAAAAAAGTCTTTCTAACAACACGTGAACTTAGCTGTTTCTAGGAAAAAAGCTCGCTGTCACATCATTCCATGGTTTGAAAACACAACAGGTTGCATACTTAAAAATTTAGCAAAATGGTTCTGGGGATTAATTTTGGCATTTCTACATGTATAGGAATGTGATGTTTCACAATATCAGAGCCTGGAAATGTTCCCTTCTAGGCGAGCTCCAACAGCCGCTGAAGTCCCTGGGAGCCTTACTGACCTCAGTAGGCACTGGAACGGTCCCTGACACTTGGAGCAGCTGAAATATGAACAGCCCTGAAAAATTCTTCCTCTCCCTCTGAACCCTGCAGCAGGATACATGGAAGACCTTAGCTTGCTTTAAGGTCCCCCTTCAGCTTGGCCTAAGGTGTACAAGCCTTATACGCAGTCTTTCTCACCAGGCAAAACTTTTGAAGATGCTACAGAAGCAAGATATTTTCTGACTTCAGTGAACTTCTCTAGCAAAAAGAAGCCACTCCTGTTCGGCAACAATATCCGCAGATATAGTCCATAATGGGACAGCCTGGCAATTAAGGGTGCAGTGAGGTTGTGATTGTCTGTACAGGGACAATAATCTGTTATAAATTGGAGCGAGCAGAGCACCTTATTTCATTAATAGCATTTCACATGCTATTCAAAACCTGTAGGTATCAGGACTGGATCTCACTCTCAGTCCCTGGAGGTTTTCTGTCTCCTTCAAATTCAGCTGTTAGTTCTCCTGTGTGCAGGTTTCTTCCCTCTTTCTAGCTTCCCCCCGCCCTGTGTTGTGGGAAACGATTATAATCTACAAGCAGAAATGTTGCTGTTTTCCTATCTGTATCCCTTCTCCTTGTCTTTAATAGAATGCTACTTGTGGTCAGTATCTATGAGCTTGAAATCACAATGTTTATTTCTGGTCCTTTCTATCAATTGTGTTATGGCTACCGGAAATCTGGATATATTGTGACTATGGGAAACTGAATAAATGATGGACGGACTGGAAGGCCAGCTCTGCCCACTCAGCTTGTGACAAGTGGCACCTCACTCCATAAGCTTTTCTGCTGTTCATTATAGCAGTATGACCCTGACAACACCAGATGAGGGCTGAGGTTATGTTTCAGCTGCAGCTTGAGGCCTGTGTGCCCACCAATCCCATGTGCCTTGGCCCCATGACACCATGGCCCCTATAAGCAGGACAGAAAATGTGGAGGTTTGTAAGGCCAGACACAGTCATGCCTGAGGGAATCTGACAGCAGGATGCATCAGAGGTATTTCCCTCCATGAGCCCCAGCTGAGTTACCCCACAGACAGCCCTGAGGACACTCTGAGCATGGCCTCAAGCTCAGCTTCTGTGATGCTCCCACCCCACTGTGTAGACACAGACAGTGGCGCTCCTCACAGTGTTAGGTCCTCCTCAGAGCAAGGATGGCCAAACCTGGTGTTTAAAATTTATGTAGTAAAAAAAGATCTCTTCAAGATACTTCTCTACTCTGAACAAAAATTACTATTGACTTGTCAGTAAAAAACATGAGAATTTTACCTGTTTTGGGCATTAACTTCTGATTTCTCTGTTACTTCTCCTGAGAGATCTCCTTCTTCCTTTTGCCGCAGCCTCTCCTGTCGAGCCCGTCGGCGACGTTCTCTGGCGGCTTCTTCCTCATCGTCATCATTTCTCTGATAGGACAGCCTGCAACAGAGCATTAGAGTTAGAGAAACAAAGGGGCTATTGCATATAGGACACTGTAACTGAAAACCTACAAAAAGCAGTTGACCAGAGCATAGCAAGCATGGCTGCAGTGGCTGCTCCATATGGTGTTTATAAAATAACCTGTCAAGTTGAAATCTGTAGTTTCAAAGCTTGGTTTTGTTTTCTTTTTCAGAAAAGAATTTGACAAAATAGTCACAGTGAAGGCAGCAGCCACACTACACTGTCAGTTGGCTCCTAGAAAATACCAAGACCATAAAAGCCCAGGCTCTGTAGCTGAGCAAACATCCTGATAGACTGCACCATGATCCTGCCAGAATGCACACAACAGTGTTTGAGCAGACTACCGCTCAAGCCCACGTAACTGGAACTGGACTTAGCCCAGAAGCTTTTCATTAGCCTCCTGGAAATATCACACGCTTAAAATGATGACAGTACTCCAAATCTGAAAGACTAGAAAGCATGGGGACACAAATACGACAACAGCTCTCAGTGTTCAATTCCGAGTGCCAAACATCTGACACCTACAAAATTTTTGTGAGCCCGGAGCCCTGCCAGGCCAAATCATACAAGATCGTTGCTGTGATGAAAGCCTGCAGCTGAGAAGCCATTGTGTTCATTTGACCCAACAGATGATTACATTTAGTTTCATCCTACTTGAAAGGGAAAGCAAGACATTACAATCCTAATAATCCTACAGCCCATTCAAATCTTTGCTGAGGTGCATTATTACTGGGTGAGATAAAGGGAAAGGCCTACATTCCTCTTATCTTTTTGTGCAGAGAAAGTAAAATAGGAAGCCAACATGTGCCAGACCCAGTCAGGACATTCATTTACTTTGCTTCCAGCAATGGTCTGATATGTGATGGTTAAGAAGTCATCCTTCCTTTTGTAGTCACCCATTTAAGCTAGCTGTACAGCAATGCACAATTAAAAAAAAAAAAAAAAAAAGAAAAACAAAGAGCTCTGAACCAAGTAAAAACAAGCACAGTTAAGGAATACTTTAACATTAAAAGCAACCAAAATATTTTTATTGAGTCATGAATCAGACTCTCTGGGTCCCAGCCTCTCCCCTTGCCTTGTTCTGGTACTGTTTTGCTCCTTTGCTGAAAGAAGGGTGGAAGTATAGGCTCAGCAGAGATGCAATTATCACAATTTTCCTTTAAAAATTAAAAAAGGAAGTTAAAAACCCAACACAGCTGAGCTATTTGCCAGACTTAGAACAGCATTATCATCACATGCAACTTTTCTTAGCTTCAGTGCATGAAGGATTTGATTTGCTGCTTTCATGCTCCAAGAGCTTGTAACCTTTTCTTTGTAGAAACAGCTCCCCTCAAAGGGGATGAAAACCATGAGCAGTACGGCCATGAAGAATCACAGTAGGGGGAAGAGGAAGAAAGGAAGGACACAAATTAAAAGCATTAGAGGTGACGCAGGGAAGGCAAGAAAAAATGACTTCCTGTCATTTGTAAGCAATTTAAAGGGGGATCAGCATTTCACTTAGGTCTAGAACAGAAAGCATATGAATACAATAATAAACCAACGGGGTCTTTAATTTGCAGAAGAAAGAGACTCTCTCTGGAATAAAATTGCATTGGCAAACTGACCACAGAAAGCCCACTCGTTAGTAAGATGTTCTGGCTGCAAGAAGCCTCTGATCTTTTTAGCTCTGAACTCCAAATATAAGGCTCAGGAGAGGGCACACTGCTCTCAGCCTGTGGCAGCTGGATAATGGCCATGACTGAGTTGATTCCCAGAGCCTATGGCTCAGGATCTGTCTTTGCAGTGAGACCACAAGAGGATGAAGTAGTTTATCCTGCTCTCTGTACCCACACAAAACACTCCTACGCAGCAAGGAGAACAGCCGCTTTTAAAAGCCTCTTTAAAAAGCCTTTATTAAACCCCCAGTTGCTCAGAAAACTAAAAAAGGAAAGAAAAAAATAACCTGAGCAAAAAACTCCCACCAAATGGTACCCATTAAAATAAGTGAAATGAAAACAGGTATGTATTTCCTGTCCTTGGACACTTATCACACAGATCATCCATTAAGAAAGCTGATGATCTCTCTCAATATCCTTTTAAGTATATTCACTGCCTTACTGCATATCACGGCAGTTTCCTACAGAGAGCAAGTACACCAGATACAGGCTCCACCCATGAGGATCACCTTAAGTATTCAACTCTGTTCACCAGCACAGATCCATGAAACATCCCCAGTAATCCGGAAATAGTCATATCAACGTCTAATAGTATTTTATAGATCTGTATTGTATTTTCTTCACAATTATGTTAACACTACTTCCCAGATTCTACTTCTACAGGTTGTTTTTCTTGCCTCGGAAATATAAGCTTTACTAGAGCGGACCTCAGTAGCCACCACAGACTGACAGTAGAGTAGGCTGAAAATGCAGGTTCAGGTTGGCTATGTTAATTAACGGGCAAATGAGCATGCTGGGCACAAACTGACAGCAGGATCATTTATGAAACAATTCAACATAGTCACCCTAACTGCCATTGACTTTGCATGAGAAATTCAGTCATAGGAAAGAGCGCGAGTCAGACAAACAACATTTCTGCCCATGAAAAATATGCTCTTCTGGCTACAGTGTTCCTCTCACAATTCTCTCAATCCTCATGCATTGAGTTCGTTCACCCTAAATCAGCTGGCACCTCAGTCTCATCTCTTTAGTTATCTAAACAGCCACCTCCTCCTCTGCTGCCTAGGCTATCGAACTAATTTCACATAGAAAGTAAACCACAGGCAGACAAATGAATTCATGCACCCTCCACTGTACACTGATTCATTTTAAATCACAAGAAGACTGACCCTCACTTCTCCCACTGTTACAGCTCTTCCTAGCTACCTGTCACAAGCAAAATCAATTTGGGAGTTCTTCAGAGCTTGTCTTCTGCTTCCCTGCATCTTTTCACATTTTTTAGACCAAGAGTAAACAAATAATGAAGTACGAATCCAAGACTTCGGCTCCGTGTATCAGACAAATGGAAATCTGATGATCTGGTCTGCATTTTTTCTCCATCCTTGGAGAACAGCTTTGGTGCCCAGCATGCATAAACACCCCACAACCAAATTAAACTAACATTACATCCATTTTTCACCTTCCACATAACTGTTCAAAGTCTTTGCATGCCAGCCTCCCTCTACAGTCAGCTGTTCCAGCTATCAGGCAATGACAGCACGGCACAGCATGCCCTCAGAGAGGTATGCCAAGCCTTCTGATACGTGACACCTCTTATTAAAAATTCAGATTAAAAGAAGATGACTTGGAAATCATCCTACACTTTATTACCAAAGATAATACACTCTTGGTCTAAATGATAATTAAAAGGAAAAAAAAAAAAAAAAAAAAGCAGAGTGTTGGCTGCTTCTCCTGTTACCTCTGCTATGTTTCTGACATGAGAAAAAGCAGTGTAATCTCTGTGCGTTATCGATAAATTGTTCTGGCAATGGATTAGTGCCGAGTCTATCGTACTTCCCAGCATAACACAAGTACAGGAGAGTCAGCATCGCATCTACGTGAAAAGATATTTCCCACCATGCTAAGTAGGGATAACAACTAACAACAGACATTCTGGCCTGTTGGGCGGGCAGGACAACTTCATATCTCCAGGACTGAAATCCCAAACCTGTTGAAGTCAACAGTTAATCCCCTGATTATTTCAGTAAGTCTAAAACATTACCCTCAAACTGGATATGGGAACCTTACAACCTAGAGTGGAAAATTACTCTGCTGGACTGGGAATATAGGTGATGAGGCCATCTGTCTCAGAACATCTTCAGAGATATTCAGCACTGTCTGAATTTTAAGTCAAGCATTGAGTTTAGATAAAGTTATAGCCCAGTAAGAAACTTAGTACTAGCTAGCATGATTATGGGGCTGAAACCATTTCATAAAATCCAGCTTCAACTGGTTTGCACTTGAAACCGCAAATCAGTCCTACCATTATCCGAGGCACTTTGGTTTTAGAGTTCCTTGCCCAGTACTACTACATTATTATTATTGTCTGAATTACGACAGCACTGAAATTTCCTGATCAAGCTCAGGGGCCTGCTACAGTAGGCATTTCATAAAGATAGGGGAAGATCTAGTCCCTGTTCTAAACAGTGTGTATTCTCATTAAAGAGATACCTAATAATTTGTAGCACTACCCGCCCTCAGTGAGTTGTAAGCTAAACCTGATGAATCTAAATTCTTTTTAATTTTTCACAGGGTTAGAAAAATAATGCCTAATTTAAGCTGGATCACACTACCCCATTCTAGAGGAGGCAGGGAGAAAGAAGATCTGTGGATGTGAGGTTTGATTCCAACTCAAGGGTGTCAGAAATTCGTGAAAAATTTCCAAACATAACAAAAGCCTTTAAGACTAGATTTTTAACTTAAACAGGTAGCCCAGATCTGCCTCTTTTTTCCCCCCTACAATTCATTTAAATGACAGTTTGTCTTCCCTTTCTCCTGCCTGCAAAACCACCTTGCATTCATAGCACTACCCTCCCAACACATACCTCAATTAGATGCAACTAATTCAGCAAGCTCTTTCCCACACAACTTTGTTATCTAGAAGCCTTTACATCTATTACAGATTGATTTTTTCTGTGTACCACCCCAAGAAATGTGATCATTAATCCTGTTGTACCTTCACTTGCAACCTCATCTACTTCTAAGACCTTCACCCTTCATTACCTAACACCACAGCAGCTGAAATGACATCTGTTCACTTGTATATCTCCTAATTGATGGCAGATGGAGGACGTCAGTAAAACGTCCTTGATGACAAATTTCATTGCCAGACTCAGTCTATAGAAGCTGCATTTGTTGGCCTTCTGCACCCTTAGAAAGCTCTTCTATTTACCCAGGCTTTTCCTGAAAGGATGGGTGGGGTGAGGATGGACTCTTATAATACCCACTGGGGCGTGCTCTTTGTGTCACTCTTGATATTCAGTCCCGTTTTATTTATGATTGCATATGTTTTTAATTTTTTTATTGTTCATTTAATTTGTGTTATGATAGGCACGCTTCAAAGTGCAGATGTAAACAACTGATCAATATTCAACCTCAAAAAAACATAACAAATGCACATGCTTCCAGAGGATTATGCCTCTGTCAAGCTTTGCGTGTCAAATGTCAGCTGTATTTCATTCAAGTCATATCTAAAAATGTGGTGAGTGGTGGGGGGCAGTTGTGTGGAAAACTGTTTCTTCTAATCATTCCTCCATAATTCAACAAGAGCTGCCAGCATTCTGCTCAGACCTGCTCAAGAAGATTCATTTTTATGAGGGAACGAGCAGAATTTCAGTCCAAAATGCTCATGTTTCAAAAAGATGTAGTGAGTGAAAACAGGGGATTACACTGGAGACATTCAGACATGCCACTACAGTTCTCAGTCCAATGTTGTGCATGAATGCTGTTATTAACACCCATATTTTTCACATATTTCTCAATTTGACATGCACCAGTTTTTCACATTGAATGGAGGAGACAAGTGGGTAAAATTAACCAATGACTGGAAATTAAACCCAGACAAATTAAAACTGGAAATGAAGCACATGTTTTTAACAGTGAGGGTGATTAAATACACAAGAAATGATGGAACATCCCTCCTCTTGCATCTCCACATCAAGATGGATGCCTTTTTGGAAGTTATACTACAGTAAGATACCAATTCTTGGGCTTGTTATATACACAACTTGGTGAAATTCCATTATCTCTTAGGTAAGGAAAGTTAGACTAGACTATACACCTGTAGGAGTTAAACACTACAGTCTTCCATTTACAGAAGGTACATGCCTTCTCATTCTGCTTATAATTTATCTCTGTCTCTCAAATATTTTTACTCTTTTTACCCACACGTTCTACACAGCTACACAGCCTATACTGCTGAGCTGGCAAATTACCCAGATATCCACATAGTTCTCTGGGAAAAATGAAAAGACTGACACACCTTTCAATGTATTCCATTCTCATTTACATCATCTTCACACTGTGTGTTTCTAATATCCTTTCTTATTTTTACAGCTCCAAAGAGTTCAAGGATTATTCATTTTCTGCTGGGTAACCACTTATTCAATGGTTAGCAGAAGAATGTTCTTTCTATCAGATCTAGCATCCTTCATTTCCTACCATGCCTTTAGAAGCCTTTCTCCTACATTAAACCTCAATCTAAAATACCTGAAAGATAAAACAATGTTCATTTTAACATCTAATTTTTTGTTTCAGCTGAGGAAAATCTTTGGATTGTTTACATTGGTTAAGGATCTGACTGTGACATTGTTATTTTGTTTGCATGACAAAACTGTTGAGTATGGGAAAGAAAAGGTCTTCTGAGAGGTCCAGCTTGTGTACATTCTTATTTATGGTTTCTTTCCTTTTGATGTTTTTGACATTTAGGTTTTTTCACAGGTAAGGAAATAATAGGTACACTCTAAGGTGCAAGAAATCCGCATGCAAGAATGGAGTATAAAAAGTGATATGCAAGCCAATAACCACAAGGGAAAATGACTCCATGCTCACAATAAAAATACTTGGTGACTACCAAGTAATTGATGCCAGAAGTAGCCAGGGATTTTATTTCATTGCTGAAGATGGCATTGAAGTCTCTAGGACAGATCCTGGCTTCCCAAATTACTGGTTTCTGTTGAAAATGTAAGTTTCAGTTGCGCAGATGCCCAGGGTTTCCAATGCCTTGTCTCATTTCTTGCAGTCTTCTGCTCGTAACAGCACTGTTGCTTTGGTTTTAGATTCAAGCCCGAAAACCTGGGCCTCGTAGTTAGAGCCAGTCTGTAACATCACTGCATCATTCTGCATAAAGGCAGAATGACTCATGCATGCGCCTTTTTTTTTTTCTCTCTCATGGCTGAAAAGTGATGATCTGTTTCATAATATGAAATGCAAGCAGATTCTCCAACCACATTCAAGTAAGTCTGGTAAATCGCCTCTGAGTACCTCAGCCTAAATTGCACGCAGGGCCGCTAACATGAAGGGTAAAAACCTTCAGCTACTGAAACAATGTCAAATTTCCCTCTGACATATATTATATTTAGATAAAAGCGCTTGTTGGAAATGTCCCAGGGAAAAGCATGTAATTCTCTCAATATGTGAAGTCTGTAATGCTCTGCAGTTTTCATTCACAATAGACTTGTCACTGACCTGTCAGTGAGCAGTGCGGTATATTTAACCTGTTTTAATTTCGAAGTTTCACATGAAAAGAAAAAAAAAAATAACTGGGCAGAAAACAATAATTGGCCAAGTGCCTTCTAGCTGATAACTATTACTTTTTTACTGCTTTCCATGAAGCTTAGTGGAATTCACCCAGAAATCTGTTTCCCTGGCAGATGACAAACGTGCAAAAAAAGTGTACAAAACAAGCTTATTTTTTCAAACTTAAAAAAGTGGGAGCAAACCCAATTGCTGTGCACACCACTGTGGTTGATGTGGTATGTGTTGACTCTGTAGCAAATTGCTTTCTGCTTGCTGCCACCACCTCCAGTTTCTAGTGCTTTATTGCATATAAAACCCAAAATAATTTATGCCACAGCCTTACCCAGTAATATTTCAGGCATATGACTTGAGAATAACGGGCTTTTTGCCTAGCTGAGGCATAAGTAAGGACTTAACAGGATTCGCCCCAGAATATACAATCCACAATTGCTATAAAGCCAAATCAGAAATTTTCTTTCTTGTGGTTTTGGGCCCCTGTATTCAAGATGGATTTCAAGGCACTTTTATACCTCAAATTGCTAGCTTACTGAACGTACACAAAGTTAAGATCTAACTCCTTGTTTACGTTTCATTGCAAATAAAACTCCAACTGACATGAATGAGAGGTTTACTCAAGACAGAAGGAATTAAAAATGAAGACAGACATGAGCTTTTGCAACGTAAAAAAGCT
The DNA here is from genome assembly GCF_964199755.1 of Larus michahellis. Taxonomy (NCBI): domain Eukaryota; kingdom Metazoa; phylum Chordata; class Aves; order Charadriiformes; family Laridae; genus Larus; species Larus michahellis. Next base: position 69,431,913 of record NC_133896.1, on the reverse strand, counting down.
CCCCTGCATATTCAGAATTATGGTCTTCCTAGAAAATATGCAAAAGATTTGAGGAATGAAACCTACATTTTCTTACAGGCACCTTTAGGCAAACTGTTGTCTCCAGCGTTTCATGCTCAAGCTACAAAGTTCTGTATTTCTTCCAAACATCTTTTTAACTCATAAAAAATTCACGTCATCATCTATGATATCTATCAGAGGTCTTTAAATGAAGGCAAGGGAGGGAAGGCAGGCATGAGGTGGACTTTTGTTATTGGGCCATTTTTTTATCCTACGTAGTCATACCATTAAACTGCGGCACTGAGGTAGGTATAGGCAGGGATGAACACTCCATCAGACAGCCTGTGGGGAATCTGGAGCAAAAGAACACAAGAAAGTCTGCAGCCTTATGGGGAGGAACCTGAACAAGAGCACAGGACCATTTTTCATGGCTCAACAGCAATTTTCCTCTCTCTATATTTTATATGCATACATATCTAAAATTTATATATTTTCTCAGCAATGATATGAGAGGAAATTGTGTTGTTATTACGAAGTAGAGTTTTTCTTTTATTCAAGCACAATTGTTACAATCAATTTCAAGAGGATTGCCCATTACTGTTGCTTGGTTTCCCTCTACCTATAAGAAATGGTCTGGTTTCGCCAAGTTGACTGACGCAACCACCTCCCTTTAAATGCAAGAGAGTGCTATTACTGAACAAAGCTGTATCTCCTCCAGCTTGGACTCCCAAAATGCAACTCAAAGTTGCAGATTAAGCAGAACAGGGTCTGTCTTACTCCTGTACCTGGTGGATATACTTTGAGAGGGGTAAACTAACGAATGAAGAAGGGGTAAAATACAATAGATTCAGCTTGTTTGTTAGACTGGTATAAGTACCTTCCAACTTAATTGCACTTTTGGGTTTCTTATACTTGGGATTAGGGTGAAATGGCAACTTCAACATTTTTTTTTATGCCAGGCTTTTTACAGCATCCCAGTGTTTCTTCCTAATGGTTCAATTCTGAGGGCAGCAATGGCAAGAAGTAGACCTTCCAGATAAGCCTTGCTACAGCAAGCACAACCTCAGCTAGGTGAGCTAAAACCAGACTTACAAAACATGATTATCAGAATGCCTCTGCCATAGTGCAGCTATGGCAGTGACAGAAAAAAAGGGATATTTTAGCAAGGTTTTGCTATAGAGACAAAGCCAAGGAGACTGGGTGGAAGGAGAATTTGCTTTCACTCTTCTCTGTTCAGTGTCTGGTTTAGCCCTGTAACTGCAGCAGGTAATGTTTTCTAAAGAAAAAAAAAAAGTTTAAACTTTTTTTACAGAAAAATTATTTCTGGTGTTATTTTTTTATTTCAAAACAGTATGCTGCATCATTCCAAATCAGCAAACAGGAACAAAGCTATGATTTCAGGAAAGCACAAACTGAATTACTGTAAATTATGTATGTATCATTGACCTAGAAACCCAGCCTTCAATTTCATCTGCTTCTCTACTTTCACCCTGGTTACCTCCTTTAAGGCTTGTTTAATGCAGCACACTAGGAAATAGCCTCTTAAACCAATGCTTGCATTTCATTCCCTCCACAAAGATTATTAGGATTGCTGCATTTTAAGAGCACTGTATTTTAAAAGGAAGTGAAGGACCATGAGGGTAGGCCTCATACACAGGAAGCTTCTTTAGTTTCAACCTGTACTTGCTCCACTGAATATCATATAAGGACAAACACTAAAAATGTTAACTCAGAGAATCACTGGATTCGTCAACATGTAAACCCAATCTCAGTCACACAGTCTAATCCTCCATCACCATGCCTAATCTACTCACAACCAACTTCCAGCACATATCTATTTACCATCCACCCTGCCAAAACAAGATGTGAAATTTGAGATGAAACACGGCTTTAGTTTTCGAAGATGACAAATCTTCTCTATAAGCAAAATCCCCTTTTGCACTCGTGCTTTTTCTGCACTTGCCTGCCACGTTTTGCAGGGTGTCATGAGAAATCAGGGGCCAGAACTCTGCAGTAGGTGAATCATAGAATGGTTCGAGTTGGAAAGGACCTTAAAGATCATCTAGTTCCACCCTCCCTAGCATGGGCAGGGACACCTTCCACTAGTCCAGGAATCCTGAAAGGAAGAAAGTTCACAGCATCATGTTGACTGATATCAGGGACAACACCCACCAATAGTGCTGGACCCATCTTGAAATGAGCTATTTCATCTATCACTGACATGCAGCCGCACCTAGGGTGGATCAACATGTAGGCTACGGCTATGGCTCCACAACTGAAACAGTGGTCTCTGATTTAGGAGTGACACTGAAATTGATTATGGATTTGAACAAGACTGGGACAGTACAGTGGGGCAGGAAGGAGGAATGTGTAAGCAGGTGTCAAACAGGGACTGGGGCTGTAGGAAGGGGTCTGGAATGGGACATCTCCCTGGGCTGAAGAGGGGGAGAGAGGAGAGACAGGCAGCAGCAATGGATAAGGCGCCTCCGTCCCTGCAGGGCACAAGATGGGGAATGGAAAAACGTTGATGGAGAAATACTTGGAGGACAGGGAAGAGGGAAAGATCTGTCAGGGAGCAGCAAGGACGACGAAAGCATCAGGACTGGTTAAGTGGTTCTGCCATCAACATCCAGCATCCAGCCTGGTTCACACGGATGTCCAGGGCCTGGAAAGTCAAAACTCATGATGGCTGACAGAACAGAAACTGTAAGATAGCAGGTCGTGATTACCCAGACTACACATCATTCAGTAACTTCTTTGCCCTTGCCTGAAATGTTACATAATCTGAAATGCATACAAACAGTCAGAACCCGCTATTTTTATTGCGCGATTCATCAAAAGTATGGGTGTTAGCATTAGCCTGGGCTCCGTGAAGCATCAGAACTCCTCTGTATTTCCGGGGGGATTAGGGATTGTAACTAAATGACTTGCTCAGAGCCAGACAGGTCCCTGAAGATGTCTGCTGGAGCTTTCAGAAATACAGCAAAGACTGTGCTGCATGAACGAAGTACAAGGCATGTATCTGCACACAGGGAGCCTGGCAAAACAATTTTACCAGATAATTATTCAGATAATCATAGAATAATCTTTTTTTCATCCACTCTTCCCGACACAAAATATGCAAAAGGAAGACACAGCCTTAACATACCGCAGCAGACTAAATATTGAAATAAATGCTGCAAACAGGAAAGCAGCTGAAATGTAAAAGCAGAACACGCACCAAAACAGAGCGGACTGTGAAGCTTTATGCTAACTGAAATAAACCACTTCAGGGGGGATACGGCATTACAAATACATTCAGGGCTACAACATATGGTGAACAGGAAAAAAAAATAATGAAAATCAGATGTCTCAAAGTTTTCTGGTACCAAATCCCCATGCACACAACTCACGGATGCTGTGCAGGTGCAGATTTGGTTTCAAGGGAAATTCATGGCTGTTCACTTTTAACATGGACAAGCATCTGTCTCTTTCTCAGGTGTTTAAGAAACCTACTGTCAACAGCCAAGGTAATTAGGAGACATTTTCAGTGAGACAGCAGAGGAATTATGGGCGCAGATCCTGTCATTTGCTAACAGGATTAGGGGCAGATGCATTCCGTGCATCTCTCTGAAAGCTAATCCCAATGTGTCTTTCACCTTCATGAAAGGTAAAAAACCCTTCCATAAAACAGGGCCATACAGATATGCAAGGTCACGTACAGCACTTTGAACAGCACACTAACGTTTCAATTATTTGCAGACATCGTATAACAGCACTGCGCAATTTAAACAGCTGGAAGTTTGAAATGCAGCCATCGCAACTACACCCGCATAAACACAATAAAACATCCTGGCTATATCCTTTCAATTAGTTTTCCCTTAGATGTGCCTGTTCCCCTTACATTGCTTCACTGCGATTCTTATTCCAGAAGTTACTCGTAAGAAAGTACCAAACAACTTGGTGTAATGGAGAATGTCTGTAGAAAGCTGACTTAGTTCATGAGGGCTGATCAATCGCACTGAAAATACAAATCTAAAACCCACTGTTCTTTAAAAATGGGAAAAAAAGCCAAACTTTTCACAGAACTCTAGTGTCCAACAAAAACCTCTCCTCCCATTTCAAAGACTCACTAACAAATTATCTACAAGTTATAAGTTATTCACAGAAAATAACCAGATAAAAACTAGGAAATGGAAGAAAATAACAATTTGTTTGCCCTTGAAGTTACCATAGTCTGTGGACTTCCAATGGGGCATACGCAGCTGTTAGAGGCATAAGGCACCTAACATAGAGAAAACTGCCCTGTGGAGATACTGCGCCAGAGTAAGGGGGGTTTCTGCAACATACAGCATGTTTCCAAATCACAGCAATTATTATGGTGTACTTTTTTTTTTTTTTTTCAAATTTCAGTTTCATCCTGGAATAGCAGTACCACATAGGGAACTAGTCTGTAACAGCTGCTGCAAAATGCTTTATACCATAGCATCCCCACACAGATGAGCTCTGCATGGACACAGGGAGCTGAGTAGTAGTACCAGTTGTACATTCACAGTAAGTTATTGATCGGGTCCCATTGGTTCTTTGGCAAATCTTTCACCACCAGACAGCCACCCTACCTGGTCAGCCTCCTCCCAGCACCTTCTGAGCTTATCGCTCATCAGATAAAAACCCTGGCCCTAAGCTTTCAGTCCTTGTCCCAGCTCCAGCCTGCCCAACAGCCAAAATACGTTCACACTCCTCCCACATTGGCACCTTGGTAGCAGGAGAAGGTGAGCAGCACTAACCTGGGCTGGACCTATGAGGTCTGGGTTGCTTCCAGATAGCAATGAGTGTGCCCTTGTTGCAGAGCATAGCATTACGTCATATTGTGATCATCCTTGACTCTGCACACCACGACCAAAGCACTGGTCCACAAAGCATTGGTTTGATGCCACATAACATATACTTTCTCTTATCTGCATTTCATCCTACTGCTAAAAGAAATGCCAGGTGAGTCCAGGGCAGCAAAGGTGAAGGAGAAAAGCAGATGGGACTACAGAAGAGAGGAGTGTGATCAACAGTAGAAGGAAAGTGAGAGAAGGAGGGCAACAAGGTGGGGAGGATTATGAAGGACTGCCATGGTAAGAAAGCAGTATGGCTAATGGGAACAGACTACAAGTGCAGGCAAAGGCTGTCTAATTTCAAATGCGAGAGGAGACAAGAGATTAAAAGTTTCCATCACCGAGAAGCAAAGCCTTTTTACAGATTCAACTGACATTTTTAAAGAAAATGTAATCAAAAAATTCATCGTTAAACACACAGACACAAATGTTTAAGCCAACGCTTCTGGCACAATCCATTACATTCCAGGAGTGAATGCAGACAGATGGCTATTTTCCCCTCGTTGTTATATTAGTACTTGGCACTTGCTAACTTCTTTCCTTCAAAAGATCTCAACGTGCTTTACAAATGTTGATTATATCTTTGCAACCGCTTCTGACTTCTGCATGGTGGGTATTATTACCACTATAATGCCAGTCTAGGGAGTAGAAGAACAAAGACACAGGCAAAAAATGTACATCTTTTAGCCTCAACCACACAGCAGGTCAGGTTCTTCCTTTGTCTGCACTACTTCACTTGCCTGCTCAAAAACCTGTTGAAGCTACCGGGAGCTTTTCCAGCAACTTCCAAAGGGAGCTGCTGCAGGTACGTGGACTCTTTCCTCCTAGGCCCATCTCTAACACCTGCACTGTGCTGACTTCTACTGCTGTGCCTGAAAGCGTGTGAAAGCCACTGGCAGAATTGATTATCCTGGGACGGTTTTTTGCTGGCATACTGAACAAAGACACATCCTCCCCTGAGCTCTCTCTGAGCAAGTGATAGCCTGCCGCTCCTTTGCGTAATGCCTTCTGTTGCTAGGTACTTCCAAATCAGTAGTTTACATTTTAACAAGAGTTGTGCCTGCTGGGAAATGGGAAAGGAAGGGCGAAAAGCTAGTTTAGCCCAGGGGATCTTGAGGCTGTGTCACTGTGAAAGCACCTCAGGCTTTGTGCAGGGGTCAGCATGCCTCAACGTAGCCTGGCACCTTTTTGAAGCATTGGTATGTGAACTGAGATACACTTAAGTGCCTGAAAGTATGGAAAATGGGGTGCAGGGTCCTCACCCTACCATTGGGAAACAAGGAGTCAGCTTGCTGCCAAACCCTTCTGCTTCTCAAGCTTCAACAGATGCAGAAAGCCAGCTTGGTGAGCTAGGACTCCCAAAAGGTGACTGAGAAAACACCAGCTCTACACCAGAGAGATTTTAGTCCCACAGAAACTGTAGAAGACATCACATGGGAAGGTTTCTGTGCACCACGGCTCTCACTGCACCCTCTTCAGTCCCACAGTGTAGATGGGACTGACATGAATGTCAGACAACCCCTCCAAGAGTGGCTCTCGCAGGACGTCATTTTGATTCAAAGTCAAAACGTTTCCTGTCTCACCTGCACTGCAAGACAGAAGACTGTTTTAGGAAGCCACTGAGACTCCTCTAACAAGGCAATTGCACAGCAGACAGATCCTTAGGAATAACACCACCAGGGAACAGACCTTAGACTTGATCCAAACATGTGAAGGTTCATCCAAGTATCCTCTTCCCAGCAATCCATAGTAACTATTTATATACACACACCAAGCCCATTGGCGAAGGAGATGCAATTCAATTTACCCTTTTGTTAAAGTTCTCACTGAATTTAAGTCATGCATCCTAAAAGGCACTGGGAGGGGCCAAAATTGAAGCACTGGAGAGCAAATCTCTGTTTAATATACTTCTGTGAAAATATAACATTTGACAAGCAAGAATTTGGGAATGTAAATTGCAGAATATTTGGCACAATAAAAAATCAGGACAAGCATAAGAGAATTTGAATTCCTGCTCACAGAGTGTGGTCAAACGTAGTTACCACAACTCAATTGGCTGAGATTTACTTAGTAAATAAAAATATGGTAACCGTCTGTCTGAAGAAGATAAACTGTAGCAGCTATGACGTAACAAAAGGGTCTGGGGATCAGCAATCCTCCAAATTGGAAAATAAGCCTGTTTTTAACTCAAGCTAACAGGCTGGTAGTTGAGATGCTAAATATGGGATTTAGCATTTGGCCCTTCTCTGCTACAAGTTCCTGCATGAGATGCTTAAGCTCCCTGGTGCTTCAGTTCCCATCTGACTAATGTTCACAGGAACGTCCAGTGAAAAAAATCATCCATTTGGGGGATCCAGAGGCTAGCACAATGGGCGTTACCTACATCAATAAGGTATTATAAGACCAATTGGTCTAATGCAAACATGGGCATAAAACTTAACTCAAACACTAGCAATCCTCTGCCAGTGAGGTGATCTTGGATGTACTTATGGGTGCTTCTGCCAGCTCAAGATGAGTATAAGAATAACTGTCAGTGTTAGTGCATAGCTATAAGCACATACAAACAGTTTTTCAGGACTCTTGCCCAAAGTTTGCTCAAAATACTCCCACAAAATTACCAAAGATTTGGGAAGCTCAATTTAAGGCCCCGCTACCTACTTTCCTACACTACAGAGAAAACTTCCATGTGGTTTTCTCCTCTATTTCAGCTCCCCAGAAGCTTTTCCACTTCCTTCGCCAATTTCTTCTCACACTCCAGGCAGCCCCTGTCACTCCTCACCTAATGGCATTTTAATGTGTGTTTCCATCTTCTTCCTCCATACCTGTGAGCCCTGCACCTTAAATTCTCCTAAGCCTAAACCTCCCTACTTGCCTACCCTTGCAACACTATCAGCCTTTTCGGGGTTCAGGCTCTCACTGAAATGATGTCACGCACCTTGAGACGTGCTGGAAGGACAGAAAGCCAAGCACTAGTCACTAAACAGCAAAATCTCTGCTTGCTATAATCTTGTGTAATCTAAATTCAGGTGCTATCAGCATAAGACTGGATGGGAGGTACCAAGTCAGACTGTCTCCTACCTGATCACTCCACAGGTTGTTGGGTGAGTTTGAGAGAGAGAATCCAGGAAATCAAGTAAGGAATTAACCCCATGGCTATCCCAAAATGACAAAGGACCAAATGCAGCTCTCAGATATGCACAAGAGGGGAATATTTGTCCTCAACTGGATGGGCTGCAAATTATTGCTAATGCACATGCTGTCAGTGGGAAGCTTTCACGGCCATATAGATAAGGACTGGCGGGAATACCAAGATAGTGTTGCTACAGTGTTGAGAGAGCTTTTTAGCATGTTGGTAAGTCTTGAGAAAACGCTGCATTTGCAGAGAACTTCAAAACTGCTTTGCTATGGCCTTTATGGCAAATGTAACAGAGGAACTAGAAGAAAGTTTGTCCTCAGCCTTAATCTTTCTAACTAAAGTAAAAGTTTAGCTAGCTTTGGAAGCAGATGTGACCTCTGCTAACTAGGCTTTGGGGCTTTTTCAAATCCTAAGAAAACTGCTGACACAATGTGTCTGACCACTCCTGTTCCAGGAGGAGGCAGATGACTAAGGCCAAGATGCACAACACAATCTTACACACCCAGAATCCACGCCAGTGATTTCCCTCCTGCAGGAGAAGAGCAGTCCTAAAAATCTCCTGCTTCACAGAGGAAAAGTGGGTGTTACACAAAATACACGGGACTATTTTTCAACACCAGTTTAAAAACGGGAGGCTACTTTTGAAGAAATAAGTATGCAAGAGCGTACAGTATGGTTGGAACACGTTTCATTCGGGCTTTGCAAAATATCACACAACACAGTAGCAAGAGAGAGCTGAAAGGGAAGAACAAAAGAGGGATAGGAAGCACATGGCAAAAGAGAGGCCACTGTAGCTCATGGGAGCTGGAAAGCCAGGAACAACCTGAAAATGAACAAAGAGACTATAAAGCTTTCACCATGGTCATGTCAGTGTGTGACGACATTTGTGGATGCCGAAACCTATTGAGCCTTTTGAGGCTTACCCAACCCATGATCCTACTGCTGAGTTACAAAGTCCACTAAACGAAACAACCCAAAAAAAAAAACAATCCCAAAACACACGCACACAGAAAACCAAACCCAAAACAACAAAAACCTGTAGTAGGGATCATGCCAGGATAGCAACAATTGTGATGCTAGAAGGTACTTCTGTAATACACTGAAGCAACTCCAGTGCAGAACGTATTGCAGATGGAATTTGGCAGGCCAAAAATCTCCTGTTCAGAAACATGTCATATATTTTTATGGTTAAAAAATCTGCAGGCAATTTGGCTACAAGAAACCGGAGAGAAGCCAAAATCTCACATCCTGTAGTGACAAGTGCATTGGTCTCAAGGACACACCTCTGGGACAGGCCTCCACATTTCTTACAGTTATCGGAGGGAAGGAAAACAAGTGCACATGGACTGCTTTCTCGATTTTTTTAAATGCACAGCACACCCGTTAGGAGATATTTTCTGAATAAGCTTTTAAGCTGTCTGGAACAATAATCATCTTTTTTTGTTCTGTAATACAGCAACCTTTACCTGGAGGACCCAGAGCAGGACCAGATCCTCCTAAGCAGAAGCATAAAGCAGATTGGAAGTGAACTGAGAGAGATTCAGAGTTCAGAATCAAAACTGCCTGCACAGAGTTAATCCTCCCTGGTTGGCATGCCAGCTTCTGCTGGAGTCACTCTTGCTCACGAGAATTTGAATTATTTCTCACTGTTGCTTAGTCGAGGTACATGAAAAAGTGGTGGATGGAAATGAAAAAAAGAAGACAATAAAGTTAGCCAAGTCCCTGATCTTCAAGAGCTATTCTGACTTTGATGAAGAAGGGTCTGTACACAAATAGGCATCAGACAAAAAAACCTTACCAAACCCCCCCCAAAAGTAGTTGTGCAGCAAGCGTTTGGGAGTAGCCTACTCCTACTGGTGCATTTGTATGTTTTGTTTAATGCGAACTGGTACACCCAATCCCTGCTAGTAATGCTGTTTATTTTTCTTTTCTGCTTTATTATCATCCAAGTTTATCTTTCACATCCTTTGCCTACAGTAAGCTAACCTCAACAATAACAGGATATGTACTCTAGAAATACTATGATGGCGGGGGGGGAGGGGGGAAGAGGAAAAAATTGCTTCACAAGTGACACAATCAAATTTACAATACTCAGAAGAAAATAAATAAGCGAGTGATAGAGAAAACTGGGCATTTAGGGACTAGGTTAAGCATTATTCCTCCTACAGCCAAAGAACCACACCGGAGCACCAGGTGGGAAGGGGGGCAGCCAATTTTTGGTCTTCTGGTGCAGCACAGAGTGAATTTAAGAAGAGCTGATACTTGGCCTGATATTTCAGTTACCAAGAGACAAACAGAGACTGAGGAAGGAAAGAATTTAAATATCAGCTTCTTCCCTCGCTTGAAACTTTGCTCATCATAACTCAGTTTAAAACCCCAGGAACTATATTGACTTCAGATCTGAAGCCTGTATTTAAGCCCAGGATGCGTTACTCATCTCTGGAATTCAATACGAGCCTTCAAAGCAATTTGAAAGAAAAACAGCTGAGCAATTTAAAGCATCAACTAAACCTTGTAGTTATTATTTTTCTTCAATGACGGATTTTTGAGAAGAGAGAAATTGGATCATACTACCTTGGACTAAAGTGTGATTTTTCTGACAACTTCACAAACTGTTTAAACACTTTACATGTAGAACAACCCACATGGAAAACTGTGTTCCAACGTGCCCGCTGTTCCCTAAAAAGGTGATTGCAGTATGGCACTGTTAGACTTGCAAAATCTTCTCATTACCACATCCAGCTTGTGTGTCAGAGTGAGATTTCACGGCAAGGCTGAACACTTGTGAAAAAGAGAAGGAAGAGGGGAGGGAAAGGGAAAGGGGGGCGCGGGGGAAGCCCTCCCTGACTGTCTACTCTGCAAAGGATTTGAACTGCAGAAAAGAGGAACCATGTCAGCAAATGCCAAACCAATGCGATACCTGCCAAACCGCACCTTATCCTTCTCAATCAGCAAAAAAATTATCCGCTGCCTGATTTCTCTTACCTCACCAATAAAGGGCTAGGTTTTTTTCCCTTATTAGGACAGTCTCCATGCTGCAAAATTCTGGCTCTTATAAGTGGCTTTAACAATATGTGCTGCACATCAGCACAAAAAGAAAGGAACTAATAAAAATAAAACACAGGAGGAGAATAAAAGGGCTGAGTCCTAAATTAAAAGGGACGACATCAGCTTAGTTCGGGCTCCAAAATTTGATCATAGATTTTATGAAATGGAGAATTAAAATTGGAACAGATAAATGTATGAAGGCTAACATTATACAGATATGTAATTATAAACTTGGCCCTGCAGCTACTTATACATGTAAGTGGCCTTACTGAAGTCAGGGAGACTTTTTTACTACACTTAAGTGCTTACACGGCTCAAAACATAAATCATGTACATGAAAATAGTGCAAAGAAAGGGTTTTTTTTAATATTTTCTTTAACAAAATGTGAAAGCAGTGAAAAGTTACAAAGTGAGTTAGGTCTCCATGTTTCAATTATTTCAATGATTGATGGAAGTGTTTTGCTTGGGTGGATTTTTAAATGTATGGTTTTGGAATATCTAGTTTACTGTATCTGCATTATATGGACATACATGCATAGATATGCATAAATATGGGCAGAACAGCACTGAGGGCCTAAAATAATCACCACAGAATTTCCCTGGCTCTTTTGAAGCTTCTCGTTTTACTCCGAATTGGGAACAGGATGGATGGGGAGGTCTGTGACTGCAGGTTTGCCAGGGAAGGGAAAGGCGTGAGTTTGAAGAAGCAAGATGAAGTTCTGCCATCGCCATCCCACACTGGTTGAACACCTATGCCAACAGTGAGGCTGTGGAGGAGCTATCTGGATTTAAGATCTGCACTAACAATGAATTTTCTAGTTTTGCTGAAGCAGAAGAAAAAACCCTTGTCAGAGTGAAGTGATACGGAAAACGTTCAGGGCTGTTTTATTTTAATTCAGCCTGAAACAAGAATGCAAATCCTTCATCTAATTTTTTTTTTAACTTTTTTCTTTAAAAAGGCATTTTAATTTAAAGAAGTATTTCCTCTTGTTTTCGTTTAGACAAAGTTCATCTCACAAACCTGACATGAACTCCTAACTAGTTCTGCTCTACCCAGAACTCTCCCAGTTTTTCTTGGTTTTGCTAAATTTACGTTTCATCAGAAACAATTCCCACAGCTCATTTCAGTCATTTGGATTCTCAGAGAGCAATACCAGGTTGAGTCTGATACCTCTCACCACTGTCCTGGCTTGAACCAAGGCTTGGACAGGGTGAAGAATTCAGCTCAAGGTTTTCATGAAACTCTCCAGAGTCACTTGTTCTCTGACAAAATCTTAGAAATTTGATTCTCACAGAGTTACATGACTTCAGACTCAGGTGGATGCCCAAAACTTAACACAAATTAATCCAGCTTTATGCTCCCAACACGCAATGCCTTACTTGTGTTGGGTGAAACAAAACACCTTTCGCTGAGGCAAGAAGGCTGTGAAATCTCAGAGATGCTTCCTTATAGACCTATCCTTCATCTGCCATAATGTTTCTTCCACTAAGGACAATCTCACCTAAAAACGTTTCAGCCCTTCCCGTAAATTTCTTCTGACCCACTATGAGGAAAGTTCCTAAATCCAGATACAAGATCCTGAACTAGACAGTCAGTCTTCAATAGCCACTGTCCCTGTTGATGTGTAAACCAGACACCAAAGCACATGTACCTCATTCAGCTGGAAACAACTACTATGTCAAGAATGCTCTGTATACACAGCGTATTATTACCAGTGTTTAACGTAAATATGTGGGTTCACCCACAGATAAATATATTTGCATCAAAAGCACTCACCTACCATCCCAAGTGTTTTGGACTTCATTCCCAGATATCAGGCATTGAAGTGCAACTTGCATGTAAACAGTGCAGCTCACAAATGGACAGGACATTGTAAGAAAACTGCCTATTTCGCGACCCATGGTACACTTGTCACTGTTGGGCAAAAGCCACATTTAGAGACTGACTGGCGTTCTTAGCCTTCGAAATGGAGACAAATAGTCTCAGTTCAGACTAACGTCTTTGTGCATCCGGTCTTTAGTTATATTATGTCCATCTTATTTTACTTCAGTAATGTGAAAAGGTTTTTACAAATTAAGGATTCAGGCAATTGCCCACTGGAGAACAGGAATGAAAAGCACAGCCAACAAAAAAAACGGCAGGAAGAAAAGAGGTATCTTCAAGTGAAAATGAACAGCATCGATTTTTGGAGCAGAATTAACCAGATAACACACTGCCAGCAACACTGCTGCTGTCTGTGGAAAAGTGTCCTCTTCCACCCTTCTCTTCTTTTAACAAAACTAGCCAATTATCTGACTTGAACAGACAGCCAAGAAACAGAAAAGATAACCTACAATATGAAGAACCAACCAGAAAAATACTGTGAAAGAGTGAACTTCCAACAACTGAACTGCCCATGAACAACCTGTGAAGTTTGAAAAAAAAGTTATAATTTGCTGGAAGAAAAAAAACTACCTGTTGGCAAGGAAGACTTCTGCCTTCCTTAGAAACTTGCACAGTAAACACTTATTTAGTGTCCAGCAAAGTGAGCCAATTCAATCCCCATACATTCACTAAGCAGTCTTTACATTTTCAGGCCAACCGGAATGATTTCTTGGCTACGATAGGAGCTTCTGCTTTTAATTTCTAGTGTATCAAATGCTAACAGGATTATGTTCAGCTATTTAGCAATTACAAAATTTTCTACAAACACTACAAGTACACTGAGAGCATAGAGAGTATCTTTTAATGATGCAACAGGAACGATCATAAAAGGGGGCCATTAGAGGACATTTGCAACAAGTTAAAAATCACATTGTACCTTATTCAAAACAGGGGAATAACAGCCACCTCCTTTTCCCTGGAGAGTCTCCAGAGAGTTAACTTATAAGGATTTTAATACTCCTTTTCCATTGCAATCTCCTGAGACGACATGAGCACTTGGAACGATTACGTTATGCCTCAGCCTGGGAAGGGCAGTATTTCATCATGTATTTCACTGAGCAATGCTTTGAAGAAGTCTTTGTGGGCAATGCTAAAGGTGTCTTCCCCGCTTTTGGCCCGAGGTCACGGAGTTGTTTGTTAAAAGGGAATAAATCAGTTTCCAAATTTTGGCCACACATTTGATTTCTCTTAAGCGTCCTCGCCAAAGAGAGCTTTGCTTTTCTTCCCCAAATATGCTACTGTGAGTCTTGACAAAAGAAAACCCATGTCTGGTTGTCAAGGTGTGTCTGCTCTTGTTTAGAAGCTGCCACAGGATACAAACCTTCCAAGATACAGGAAACCAACAGTATAGTAGCTAACCATGCTTCAAGAGAAAGGGATTGAATTGTTTTTACTCCGATATAATTTCACTGACTTCAACGAACTCGCTTCACAGAACATAACTGCCAGCGCTACAAGCATACGCAAGGCAGGGCATTCCTCCCAGCACTTGCCCAACGCTTCAGAGATATGCCAGGCATAAAGTTAGCACACTGCTGGTTGCCTCTCTTGCCCAAAGGGGAGTGAAGGAGAATCTCTCTCAGCAAGAATATCCAATGATTTTTATTTTTTTTTTTAAGCAAAACAGACAGAACCTGACATCTAGCTAAACCACCCCCAGTGCATACCAGTGAAAGGGTCCAAAGGTCACCTCAGAGGCTTCAGCCTGGGTCACTGCACTCAGGCTCAGCTCCCCACAGAAGGTATCAAGAGCCAAGGTTTCCATCAGTTATATTGGCACTGAAGTGCCCAAATCTCGCCCACTTTGCCCTTTCCCCTCACGCTGGTTGCAGAGAAACGGCTGCTCCCCATTCCCGTAGAGCAGTAGGGGAGGGCTGGCTGCCGCGGCTTGTGGCTGTATTCCACCGTGGACCAACACAAAACAAACCCATTTGACACGCTCTTAGTTAAATTATTATTTATTGCCCAATTTCTGAAATCACGATGAAAGATTTCAGATTCCTGGAAGGGACTTCTTGGAGGGGCTGAGTTTCAGAAATCCCTGAGCTCCCTCTCCCCCCAAGAGCACAGTATTTCATGCTGGAAACTCCAAAAACAGGCACCCAGAAATCCCAGTTGTTTTTCAAAACAATTTGAAAAAAACTCCCAATTTTTAAACAAAACCCTGATATAAATCACAGTATTTCAGAAACATAGTAGTGTCCTGTTTTCCCCCTCTCAACATACAAAGCAGACAAACAAAACGACAACATAGGACCCAAATAAAGCGTATCATTTCTTTGGCGATGTTACACATGCTAATTGATTTTATTCTCTCACTTCCCTCCCACATTCAGGGATGAACGTGCCATGAGGACTCTATTTGCTCAGTGAATTAAGCAATATGAATTACCCAAAAGCTTTCACACAAACTATGAAACTTCTGCAAACTTCCCATTAACAGAACTCCAATTAGCAACCAGTCGTTCCAACATATTCTCTGCCACTCAACAAAGCAATTTAAATTCTGAACTCAGGTAAGAGAAATGCACAAATGCAAAGACTTTTCCTTTAGACAACAGAGCACAACATAGCAAAAAGAGGAGCAAAAGAACCCGGTCTGCATCCAATGCTTATTCCCCAGTTCAACCAGCTTCCCAACCTGTTACACCATTTTGTTCCCCTTTCCCATCACCACCATCCAGCACTTCCTACACAACACCAAAAGTCTAAATCTATATAGATATCATAATAAATCGGCAACTCACTTGGAAAGGCTTGACAAGTTCTGCCTGCAGTATGATCTGCTGATCATGTCTGCAGCGTATGAATCAGTGCAAACTGCTGCCAGCTCCAGGGAGCAAATGGACGGATGATCAGGGCGTGGAATGAGATAATAAAAATGCCATTATCCTTTTAGGCATGCGAGAGTCATTGGATGCTCTTTCCACCCCACAGGTTAACCATTTGGTTGGTCTTGTAACTCCCGTAATGACACTCTCTATTTGCCTATTGTCAAGCTCATTATCTATGTTGTATCCTCCTCCCCTCCCTTCACCCCCCTCTGCTCTGTAATCATATGATTTTTTTCTTTTTTACTGTATTCTCTCTAATAGATCCTCTTTGCTATGTCTGGGCTCCCAGTTGCAGAAATTCCTGCAGATTTCTCAGCTGCTCGACTCCACTGACAAATGCTTGCTTCCCATTCAGCTTTCACAAGAAGCGCTTCTGTTCAGCCAGTTTGTCTAAGCACTGCACAGAGGTGCCTTCACAAGTATTTGCTTGTAGGAAAGTCACATTCCAACCTGCCGAGAGATGATGAGGGGAGAGAACCCAAATATAAAACAATCGTCCAGGAAACAGTCCTCCCTTTTGATCGTAAATCATTGCCTAAGCATTTTGCAGGCACTTGCATCCAGTCTAACTTGTGAAAGGTCAAGCTGGATCAGATCGCTCAAAAGACTGGAAGGTGATTGCCAAACAGGAACAAATCCAGGGATGTGGGAAGTAGCTGCAAGCTCAACTGCAGTCAAGGTAAGATCATCTTGTGTTTAGCAAAGGGATTAAAAACAGGGCTGAAGCTAAATCCAACCTAACAGATTCTCCTCAATGTTCTTCCATCTAATCCAGTGAATGAGGCAGGAAACAGAAATGCAAAAAAAGTGATTTAAATAGAGGCACCATCAGTTACCATGATTTCTCATGCCTGGCTCTCATACCCCTTTAAGCCTGCATATGTGAGTAAACTGAAACAGCTTACTGTGCAGTCCTGCAGCCATTCCACCCCAGGCTCTGATCTTGTTAAACCTCATAAATTACAAGGGTGGGTGTGGATGGATTAGTACTCCAACGGGAAAACTCTACTGCAAGCTCGCCCTTCTGTGGGAAGGAGTGTGTGGGTTCAGCAGGTGGCACTCTTACCTTGGAGCATGCACCAGGGCAATCCTCTCTGCATGAAACCATGGAGGATGCTGGTTGTCCAAGGAGGCATCAACCTTGACAGGTTTGGTATTTTTCCTTCGAGCTTACAAGAAACCAAGGGTTGCATTTTGCTTGGGGCACTGATACTTATTTATGTTCTGCTCAAATCCTGCAGTCAATAATCGTGGTTTTTTCTCCCTAAAACTCCCTCTACAGTTTCAAGGAGAAAGATAGATTTTTGTGAACAGGTAACAATTCTGTGCTTTATAGATAGGTGAATGATTCCCATGCAAGAATGTACTAGCTCAAGGCTTTTTGCACACTCAGAAACAGGTCTGCAATACCCCAGGAAGTTGCTATTTCTTCACATACACCTTCTGCAGACCCAGACCCTTGTTCTAAAGCACATGCAAAACCCACATCTTTGAGTGTATAAAATATACTGGAATTCTGGTCTGAAACAAGGAAAGGCCAATAGTGCTCATTGCAAAGGGAGAAAAACATGGGTTCCATTTCTGTGATGGCAGAGATCTGCAAATGATATGAGGGTGCAGCAGGCAGGCCATCTCCATTTCTTTCACTCTGACCTCAAGCAAAAGAGGGCATGTAAGGCAGTGGCAATGAGTAGAGTCCTTAAAAAATGATGGTGAGAAAGGAGTCATATTTACTCTACCTGGAAAAGGCATTTCTACTACTGGGGAATTACAGAAGCAGAATTCTTCCCTCTGGAAAAGCATTAGTTAAACAGAGATTGTATCACTGTTCTGCCAAAATATACATTTTAATCAGATGCCAGATGTAAGAGTTGATGTTTATGAAACTATAAACTGGGTTCTAAGGCAGCCCTACAGATTTCTAATACAGGTCTGTATTTACTACTGTGTCACAGAAGCATATATTTTTTTCCAGTTGAGTGAGTTCTACACCCTTTTCAATGCATCCTGGAATAGTTAGATTATTGCCAAGGTCACAAACAAAACTGTTTCCACACATGATAAAAATAAAAGTGAATTGACTATCCTCTAAAACATTACACCCTACATCTTCAAAGAATAGTTCCAGATTTTTCAAAAATCTGCCCCTATTGCCATGCAGATTCTGGCTCTAGATGGCAAACCTGACCTGTTTGTTGGGTCATTAGGAACAGTGGAAGCGTCTTGCACTTGTAGTAGACCCCAGAAGCATTTTAAAATGCCCCCCTTAGACCAGAACAGTCAGAAGAATCCCAATTTCTTTTCTTTCCTTTTTTTTTTTTTGCCTTTCCAAATAACATTTTGAATTATGTAAGTCTGAAGGAGGACTTCACTCTAGGTGAAATGCCATGATTCACATGGTCAGCCTATTTTTTATATGAAGCAAGACTTCTAACACCAAGTTGCATCTTCTTGCCCATACCTCTACAGCTCTACTGACAACAGATGTCATTTGCCTACTGATTGAGCAATAAGCAACGCTGGCGACACAAGTCTTTCCTCAACTCATGTCCCTTCTTTGCCTGCAAATGAAGAACTGAAGATAAATAAGGTGAGCAAATACCACTTCCAAACAGTATGAAGTCTCTCTGCCCAGCTGTCTGCAGTGTTAATCTGTGAGAGGCATCCTTGTCAACAACTGCTCAAAACACTTTGCAGGTTGACGTCCCATATATTAATTTTTAATTTGACAGCACTAGTGTTGATTTTTTTTCCCTATCCAGAAATTGCTACAACCATGATTTCTCAACACTTGCAAAGCTGCAAGATCAAACGTGAAATTCTGGACACAGACACGTTAACCCACTGTGTACAGGCAGCGAGCATACCGCCAAGTGGACCTTCAGTTAACCTGTATGAGCAGCATACTCTGTTGTACTGGTGAGTGCCCAGGAAGCTTCACTTTCAGCTGTCCTCAGAGCTATGCCCATCATTTAAGTCACAAGGCCCGTCCAGCTGAAGAACATCGCTGTTTTAACAAGAGCTACAGGGACATTTTGTGATTCAGTTTGCAACACAAAGGAGGGCTCCGTCAAGGCCAATGCACGCAATGCCAAGCATGCACATTCAGTTGGGTGCGGACCCAGCAGCTCCATAAGTTTACGGCAACGCAGAACTGGTTCCCCTGAAAGAGGCTGACACAGCCAAGATTTTGCCATGTTTGCAACCCCTTTAAAAAGAAGTGGGAGGAGGATCTGAGTCAGTTATAGATCACTGCACTTAATAATCCCTTTATTATTTCAAAGCCAAATGTTTGTTGTTGACTTTCTTCAGTAACTTAACTGAGAGGGATACTCTCGGTACACTGTGGCCCTGAGGTGAAGATCTTGCATATGGAGCAGCAAGAGGCAAATCACCTTCCCCTAGATCATTTCAAAAATTCACATGGGCATCAAAAGCATGAAAAATGAAGGGGGCAGGAGATGCAAGTCTCAACCTGCTTTCCTTGTATGTTCTGATGCTTCAGAGATTATTAGTTGGCTCTAGGACATCAAGACCCCTAAGGAAGACACTGGAAAGAAAAAAAAATAAGTAAACAAATACTAACTAAACTAGGGCACTTGAGAAGTGTCATTCACACCAATGAACTCAAATGAAATGGCTCTGTAAGAGTGTAGGCTCATCTATTACAACAATGAAAGGAACTACAGGACCTTTCCTAGCTTCTCAACATTAAAACTAGCAAAATGAGGAGGAGGAAGGAGACGCAAGAGCTTTCCAAAAGGAAATTATTACTGGGAGGTTCCAACATCTACTCATACTAACAATAGGAATGTCCAGAGGTCATCCAGAGAGCCACTTAATATTTTGGTTGTTATTTTTACTTTA
The DNA here is from genome assembly GCF_964199755.1 of Larus michahellis. Taxonomy (NCBI): domain Eukaryota; kingdom Metazoa; phylum Chordata; class Aves; order Charadriiformes; family Laridae; genus Larus; species Larus michahellis. Next base: position 69,412,242 of record NC_133896.1, on the reverse strand, counting down.
ACCATTCCTGCATGCGAGTTTTCAGTGAGCTGATCACAGTAGCCCAAGAATCCTTTTTCTTTTGAGAACACAGTGAATTTACAACCTGACAGAGGCACACGCACTGTCCAGACCATGCCTTTTCATGCGTAGCTTATTCCTTTCTGTACCTGTTTGTCAACAGTGAATTTGCTGTGCTGCTCACTGTTCTTGTCCAGTTATTCAAATAACTTCATGTTTCTTTAGCTCTTTGTTTAGCCCTTTTAAAATGGGCAGGCAAAATAACTTACAGAAATGTATCTGATTCATTTCAGAGACAGTAAATAGCTCACGCTGCACCGCCTCTCCTCTGTGCCACTACTCTGAAATAAGTAGGCAGACTTGTAGAGAACTTTGCAAAGCTACTGGCATTTTGCAGGAGAAACAGAACTCTGTTTTTCATGAAAATCCATTCTAATGACATTAACATCTGCTCCTTGTTTGAAGAATATTTTTAACTGTTCCCTCCCTGGGAAAATGAAAGATGCCACAGTCTCTTGTTCTCACGGAGTAGACAAACTTTGTTGGTTTTTTTAAGGTCTGTTCTGAAATGCCCCAATACTGTTCACTGCAGGGAACTCTGTGTATGCATCTCACAGGGCAAAAAGGATCTGCATTCACCCTCCTATGAGATTTCACTCTAGGACACTGGCATGTGAGCAGGAACTTCATTTCACAGATGAACAACACTTGGCATATTAAATCATATGCAGTAGGTAAAGTCTGGCAACCCATACATAAGGTCTTGGAGAAAAATCTCTGGAGTACTCATAAAAACAAGGCTATGTACTTCATCATCAAATAACGCTGAACTGTCTCTTACTATATATTTTTTTTTCCAGTCCAGTTTTAAATATCTCAAGTAATGGAGATTCTGCAGTTTCCCAGTGGTTAAGTCTTCCGTGTTCTTACAGGGCTCAGTACTAAGAAGCCATCCTATGGCTAAGACTTCTATTTCTTCCCTTATTTTTAAACTGTAATGCATAGTTATATCTATCTAGATGCCTGTAAACAGCAGCAGTGCCAAAATTGTTAACGTGTTCAGTGAAACCTGTGAGTAATACTTAGCAACCATTTAAGAGGATATATGTATTAAAACACATACTCAGATCGGAATATGTGGGCTTGGGTTTGGACATATGCATGTGCAAATCATGGAGGCACATGCGGACAGACTTTGCATGCTCACATGGACACATTATCGTGTAGCTAATGTCCTAGCAGACGACAGAACTATTTGCATAGACAAGTTTTGCAGGATTGGGAACACAACCCTGTACATCAAAATGCCAGAGCCTGAAGCCTGCAATTGTAAACACTTGCAATAATGTACTTCCAGATACTGAAGACCCATATAGAGCCCATGCAGCACCCAATCCTATCTGATGCCTGCTTTGCTGGACAGGCTGGCCACGGGTAGGTGCAGGCAGGAGTTTGGTCCTCCGCAGGAAAGAGAATTTAATTGTCTCTGACTGTCCTCAGTTCTTGAGGTATTAATATTACCCTGCTTCTCACATGGAAAAGTTACTGACTGCATGTATGGCTGTAGCAGTAAATAAAACAAACTCCAAGACAAGTGTTAAAATGATATTCCAAGGAGAACTTCCACTGTAAATTGAAACTTGATTAGAAAAACATATTTGCTGATGTTTGCATTCTCTATCAGTTACTTATGGGGCAAAGCACAATCCAGAAATAAAGCAGCATAATATTTCATGGATGTGATAGTCTATTTCCACCAAAGCATAGCTTTTGTTTTATGTCATGTTTTCACTGCTTTCAAATAAACACTAAGATCCAAACAATAGTCTCAGTGTAACAGCCAGGATATAGCTACCTTCTGGTCATTTGAACAACTGAAATGGAGGGAACTATATGAGGGAAGCATTCACAAAGGCTGTTTTTACCTCCTTTCCCTATGCCCCAGCACTGTCACTAGCGAGGGACAGGCTCAGGTGCCCTCCTGCTCTGAGCAGGAAGCCGTTTTCTGTCCAGCCGCCAGCAGCAGCAGAGGGAAGGACCACCATTTCCCTATTCGCTTCTGCACCCATTCTTTTGGGCTTTATGCATTGCAGGGACACATGCCGATTCTCACAGCAATAAAAAGCAATCTATGCTTTTGGCTGGCAAATTTTAAAATTGGCTGTCTCTCATTTATACCTGAGCTGTAGCTTGCTTAGAGCAATAACTGCTTTTAATAAATTTCAGCTTTAGCAGTGAGAAGGATAGTACTCAAAGCCCAGAAACCTGTGATTGGTCTTGTAGGACTTCTGTTTACAGCCATGTAGGATAATACCAAAATCCACAAAACAGAAAGCTGAATAAGCCGCCAATAATGTAGATGCAAGTTCTCTCCGCCTCAACTGTTTCTGGCAACAGGTAATTTCAACAACACTTTCAACAACAGGTTTTATATAAAATTATTAATGTTATTTTTAATATATTAACAGGCATGCTCCAAACATTACTATTCACTTTAAACTTGTCCAAAAAAAAACCAAAAAGAGCCCCAATGTGGTAGGTGTGATACAAACACAGAGGATAGATGCATCTCTAACCAAAACGGGTTATGCCTTGATTTTACCACTGAGCGGGCATGGGTGGAAGCCTAAGCCAAGGCTCCTTAACAGACACCACAGTAAACAATAGTAAAGTTATGAGGTGTGAAGCGTGGGATCTATTCACCCTTGTGTGCCGCCACATACCAGCAAGAGCATCCACTGTCTCACTTCAGCCTGAAGCCATGGTCCGAGTCCAGGCTTCAGGCTTGATCCTTCTCTGCTGGAAGAGTTTATATAAATGTGTGCACAGGCACACACGCACACAGCTCTGGAAAGAGAAGAGCACTTCCTGCTGGGCCAATTTATGGAGACGTTCCTGTACCAAAAGCTCCTATCTTACGATACTCTGAATTTTACTGGTGAACAACATCCAAGCCCCGGTCAGGATCTCGACTTCACAAACAACCCAATAAACTCAGCTAGCAAAAGCCATCCGAATTCCACCGAAGGCAGCGACTGTTCAACAGCTTATGCCACTTGAACAGTTCGGAGGTATTCAAACTGCAAACCTCAACGAGAAATACTCAGTTTGGGCCTTTCTTACCCCTGAACTTAGCTTAAAAATATGAAATTGGAGCCTCAGACCAGGACCCTGCTTCGTGCAGGTTAATGATCAGTTATGCCACTGTCTGACTGGACTACTCATTTTTTTAATATCTGGTAACGGCCCTTAGGTGTTTTGGAAAGGGCTTTATTTCACTAGCTGCACTGGGATTACCAACTAACCGGATGCTCCCAGGAACTTTCGGAGAGCAAACAGTGTCAGTTTATTTAATAACTTTCAAAGTGAAACTAAAATCTTGTCCAAATCATGTCTCCTCTGATTTAATTAAAATGCACCACACATACTGCACTGCTCTGTTAATCATTAACAAAGTTAATTGAAGACAGAAGATGAGTCTTTTCTTTTCTTTCCTTCAAAAGCCTCCAGCCAGTGGAAAACTTCAAAAAACATTCCAAAAAAAGACTAGTACAGTATGATTTTTGTTAGAATGGTCAACATGTCGGTATGTTTTTTTCCCCTCCTTCTGTATTTCTGATTCCTATAGGAATGCATGTTAAAAGAGAGGGGATTTTTTTTTCTTGCTTGGCAAAATACCTTTCCCAAATTTTCTAAATATTGCCTGGTATTTGCGTCAATATGACAGTCATTGGGTTTGACAGGAATCAGATTGCTAAACCCACACAAAAATGCTTTGGAAATTAGGGGCTAGTTATACATTCGATTTCATTCAAATCCACTTTAGCAAACTGGCAAGGAGTGGATCTGAACCATCCCCATTATCCCTTCACTTCTGTGGTTCACAAAAGAGGTTTCTTCAGCACGCTAATCTCTATCCTAACTTTTAGACTCACTCACAACTGCTGCTGTCTGATAAATCTTCGTAGCAGTCCTGTCCCAATTCATTTTCACTTTCCAAGATGACCTAGCAACCCTTGAAACTTATTCTCCCTGTGCAGCAAGCCTTTCCAACTTCTTCCAGGGAGGAACCGAATAGGAAATCAAACAGTGTTAGAAGCATAACACTTTATGGACTATTCAAGAAACAGGATATATCCATTTTTCCAACAGTTCTCCTTTTTTGAAAGGGACAAAAAAACAAAACAAAACAAACAAAAAAAAAACAACAAAGAGAAAAGGTTTCTTTCTTGACTTTCTTCAGGGCTTAGGGAAATCTAAACAGAAAATCTTCCAGTCTCATAGGTAAAGTTGTTATCTAATGGGATTTCCCTCTTGAAAGCAACAAAGGGTCAAGGCTGAACACTTCCACAAGACCTGTCAGATCAGATCAGGACAGCACTCCTTCAAGGCTGGATTCTTGCCTCCAGCCATGGCTCATGCCTAATGTTTCAGAGAAAAGCAATAGGAAAAGCGAAAAGGCAAACCACACTGCACCTGGTCCATTGAGCAAAACCCTCGGCAAAATTCCTCTCTGCCCCCTGCAGGCAGGCAGCTGGGGCTCTGCCACATGCAGGCATTGCTGTCTGGACTGCAGGGTCTTTTTTTTTTTTTTTTTTTTTTTTTTTAAAAAAAAAAAAGGTAATTTACTGCAGGGTGACACACACAAAAGGGTATCAAGGAGTTAAAACAAAATCACCATAAATGTGGAGTATTCACATCACAGCATGTGCATCAGGTCATAATGATCTGGGGACTTAAATTACTCCAGTGTAATAAAAGACCCAAGTATATTTTTTATTTGTTATTTCTCTGCATACCCAAGTGCTAATACTTATTTCTGCACTGAAGTTCCTGAAATCTGTTATAATTTAGTATCAACAGCATCTGAACAACTCTTTAAGGCATTGTGTATTTACTTCCTAGCTTCTCCTGGAAAACGGCTCTCTGGACACACCTTACACTATTCAGGACAGGCCAGGTCTGAGCAAACTCTGAAGACCATGATTTCTTCCTGTCCACACTGTACACCCTCAAACCCACATTAAGGGGCTTGACCTTTCTGCAAAAGGACAGTCCAGTGTGCTGGAGGCTCCAGACCTCATCCACGCTATGCAGATGCCCTGGGCGAAGACAAGTGCAAGCACCATTACAAATGACTGTCCCAGCTCAGCACCTCCTGAGCACAGCCCAGCATGGCCAGCAGCAGGCACCATGGATGGGAAGCCTTGGACGACAGCTCTAAATGCTTTAGTGTCTGAACCATTCACCAGCCAGGCAACAGCATGTGAGGAAAGCCTCTCAGCTCTGATCTTCTGAGCACGCTTGAGCCTCCAGCACTTATGCATAGCCCTGGGTCCCTCCAGTCAGCACAAAACCGTAAGCCTCTTGGGAGGCAGACCCATGGGAAGGAAGAAGACAGGCAGCTGCAACCCCTTACACTGTACATGGGTGTTTTGTTATTTTTCTAGGTCTGTTTTGGTTTTCACTTTTAAACACCTTATACATTAAGGTTGTAAACAAACATCTGTGCAGTGCTCTCCATTTGAAGACAGAGTCTCTCTCAACTCTTCACCATTTTTCATGGACTTAGGAAAGCATACACCCATCAGCCTAGCAGCCAGTGACTGAGGGATAAAGTGGCACCGTGTGGGTGACAGCTGAAATCCCCAAACTGCAAGACTGCAACCCGGGCATGCTTCCCTGTCACAAGGGGGTCACGCCCTCCTTCAAAACCTACCCATCATCACAACACCCTAAAGATTTCTTAACGTGGATTGAAGAGATGGGTCATATGATGAGGGTAACCTCAGAGACACCTGAGGAGGGATGGGGTGGCCTGCACTCCCCACCTCTTCTCTTCTGTGGGTGTTAACACAGTAGCTTGTATGAGGACTTTAACCATGTGCCTAGGTTAAGCACCCAAGCAGTTTGTCAGCCAGCTGAGTAACAGAGTGAGAAAAGCCTCATAGATCTGAGAGCAGGAAAAGCAAATGTAAGCGTTCATCTGTGTTTAAGGGAAACGGGTAAATACAGAACTATTACCTTCCCACAGTCTTTTAAACCCAGTTGGTGGACCACTCTCACAAGGACCAACATCCCTGTACAATTCTCCTGGATCTCCCATGTCACTGCACAGTGTTCTTTGGAACTTGATTTGGGTACAAAAATACACGTTCTCCAAACTTGGACTTGCCAGTAAAGTTTTTTGGCATGCTACAAGATGGTGAAGAAGATGCCTTTGGCTATGCAAAGAACAGGCAAATCCCCTTCGCCACTATTGAATGTAAAAGAAGCCCTTATCAGCTCTTACCAGCTGGGATGGTCTTACATCCTCTGCAATCTGCCACTAACAAATAGTCTCCCTTTTCCATTCAGTTCCTCATATTAAGATGGAAAAACTGTCAATAAGCGGCTTAAGAGAGATGTAACCTTTTCCAAAAAACAGCTGACAAACTTGTCTTCAAGGAGATTTAAATAGTGTAGCTATTAAAAGAGCCCATAGCAGTTCAACTTGCATAGAGAAATATTGACCACTGGCTACAAAGAAAAACAATTTTCATTTTAAAAGGGCAAACCTCCCCTCCAGATCTGCCAAAAGCTGCAGCCTGAGCTTTAGAACTGTGGCTATAGTTTCATAACGATGTTTTGTGCCCTGAGAGAAGGTTTCAGAGCATCACGTTTTATGAATAAACTTCATGGGATGGGAAGGATTCCAGGAACTCCTCCTCCACAGGCTCTTACAGGATTTAGAGGCTCTGGAGAGATTAATGCACATGCAGTATTACAGCCTTCCTCCTAAAATAAGTCATTATAACAGGAACTTACCCTTCCAGTCTAAACAACTTACAGTCAAAAAGCGAGCATTTTCTATCACTCCAAAGTGCAGGCAACTGGAGACAAACCCATTCTTAGAGCACCATCTTTGCACTTACAAAGCCTATGACCAACATTTCAAGGTTTTCATAGTAATAATTAGCAACATCTCACTAAAATGGCCCCTAGAAATTTTAATTCACCAAAACTCTTCAAAACTATTAAAATCATGTTTCCAATAAACATTTCAGAAAAGTATGAAAGAAAGAAATCGGAAGCATTTTCAAAAAGTTGGCAGAGTTTCGAACACTTCTAATACTTGAGAACAACCTTTTTTTTTCTCTCAAAAAAGTTTTTAAGCTTTTTCCATCAGCATTTATTCACTTACACTGTAAATACTGTGAAATTCTGAGCTTAAAACTAAGCAAGGACTTCAGGATCGAGCCCTATAGAAAGCAGAAAAATCCCATCATCTCCAAATGCCAAGGTAGAGCCTAAAAGCAGAATTGAAGCTTTAAACTGAATTCGTCACAGTCTGCCAACAAGTAAGCTAACCAACTATTGATGAGATGTTCTTTGATAAAACTTAGCTCTTTTTTAATGTTGGAGCTCTTGAAAAGACTGTTTCAAGCTCTGATAAGCCAGATGCTATCTTACAGGGGGCTTCTAAAGCCTCCAAAGAGCTCTGAAATCAATCAAGGATCTTTGGGCTTTCCCAACGCGTTTAGAAAGGGGAAAGGGAGCCAAGATGCATATTTCTGATGCGCTCATTAAAACCACCAAGGACACTGATACTTGTGTAAAGTACACTGAGTAATCAAAGCCAAACAGATCTTGGGTGGGTGCTTAATGGGTTCATGTCTAGCGTTGTGACAGCATGGGATTCGTAACAGGAGAGCAAGATCCTTCCTCACGGCCAGGTTGGGCAGCCTGTCCATGGGCATCAGTGCAACTGCGGTGGTGACCCCGAGGGGATGCTGCCCACAGGACACCCTGCTCCCTTCCTCCTCGCCCTCGTGTCCGTACATACGAGGACCTGGCAGCAGTGTGTGCAGACCGTGTGGCAGGAAAACAGCACCCTGACCCCACGCAGTGGGAGCTTGGGTGTTTATGCAACTAAAACACATGGGAAATACACAGCTGGGAGAAGCACCTCTGGCTGCATGGGTTTCACCCTGCACTATGCCTCCATGAGCCTCAAGCAAGCCCCAGTGGAGATGTAACTCCTTGGCAATGGGGAAGGGACCATCAGCAGGTCGTGCCTCTCCAAACACCAGGATGGACAAAGACCCTTTCTGCATCAGTTGATGGGATTTAAATGAACATTTGCAACACTTGGGATCTTATACAAAAACAGCTGGCCTAGACCAGTTCTGAAACCAAAAGACAGTAGATAGCAGAGAATTTGGGAGTGTAAGAAACTGTGCTGAAAAGAAACAAGCATAGTGTGATCCTTCACTGGTATTTTATTCCTATTAGTATTATTTAAACATGCATTCTTCTTAAACACAATCCCTTTCCAAAACCCAACTTTGTCCACTCCCTTCTATTTGAATCCTAAATACATTTTTTAAAATAAAACCTAGACAATATACCTCTCAAATAACCTAATCAACTTATGGGGATGTTTTCTTTCTCCATTCTTCCTTTGGAAAAAAAGATGAATCATAACAATCCCCAGACAGGAGAATATTTTTATATTTACATTTTTATGATTTACAAAATCAAAATAGGGACACTTTTTGAAACATTATAACCGTTTTCATTCCCAGAAAAAATCCCTCATCTATGATAAGACATGACATGCAAAATTTCAGGGGATACAAAATTCTTTGGAGAAAGTCAAGGGAAATTGATTCAACTGCGAAGATAAGCCTGATCTTTAACTGTGACCTGGCTACTCCTGATGCACATGACAAAGGCTTAAGAGGTTAAATGTGGTTCTGAGAGGAGTACCGTGGTTTTTGTTTTTAGAAACTCTACATTTAATTGAAATGAGAGATAAAGAAAACGATCCTTTGATGAACTGGGTCTGGCTTTAGGCATTTTCTTATCAAGATGGCCACGTTCAGAACCCACCCACCAACATACCAGAAACCACAGTTGGCAAATGCTACATGCAAAGGCATTTCCTGCGTTCTGACTTTCTAGCTGAGGGCCAGATGCTTCACGATCCTTCCTTAAAAGTGCAGTTAAAGGAGTGGGCGTAGAGGGCCTTGCCTGATCTTGTATGGTCTATGTAAAGACCAGGCGGCATCCCAGCCATATGCTCGGCATCAAACCAGCAGTGCTGTCTTCCCTTATTCTCAGGAGTTCCCTGCCCCACTGAAGAGAGGGACAAAGGACTACTTTTTCTATGCCATCACCTTGTAAGATACAGTTTATAACATAAACCTGCTAAATTAAGTAGTAATTATTGTGGTCCCTATCCGTGTGATGTGCCAAAATATCATAATGAAAGGAAGAGCAAACATTATTTTAAAAAGTAAACAGCAGCTGAAAGGCCTAGAGAGAGCACTGTGGTTTACTTCAACCTACAGCATGCTCTACCTACACCACTTCTAACAAGTTACTTCCAGCTTTCTCTCTTATTATCTTTAATATATAATAGGATAATTACTTACGTGAAATTCTCCAAAAGCACTTATCTCACTTAGAAGTGAAACACTGTTTCAAAAATAGGGGTTAGAACCTTACAAAAAGGTTTTCCAACCCAAAATTTCTACAGGCAAAAATTCTGAAAGTTATAAAAAAATATTCGGTCTCTGCCGAAAAAAACCCAACTAAAACAAGCATAGGCTAGTCATTTCAAGCCTGCTAATATGAATAAAGAAGGGTAGCTTTCATCCAGAGGTGAAACACAAAGCTCAAGTGCAATTTGCATGTGCAACAATCAGACAGATCAGAAATAATTGTACACTGTGGCTGGCTAAAGTTATAACAAGGTCTTTTCGTGTACATATACACAATCCATGCTTATAATAGTAGCCCCTGCACATACAATCCATATTATTTTGTGGCAATCTGGCATGTGTCATTGCACATGCCTGTCTGCAAAAATCAAGCACAGACCAAAAGAGAAAAATCTGTTATGGTTAGAATATACCTTTAACACGCCAAAATCATATTTCCAGACTATCCTTAATTCTGCAATCCTGGCCCTACGCATTACAGTCCTTTGTGCCCTGATGAACCCAGATGTATGCAACATGATGGATTGGAAGAATCATTTATAAGGGAAAGTCACAGCCACATAGTTCCTCCATCCATTGGCTTTCTATGGCAGTGACATTTAGGGCAGTTCTTTCACAGAAGTTACCCCAAAGCAACAGCTTGTTCCCTATATACTTTTAGACAACACTGGGATTAGAAAATAATGCACTCCAAACAGTGTCAGACAGAAATCTTGAAACCAAATGGGGAAAGCCTATTGAATTCTTTAACAGTATAATTAAACTTCTGGTAAGGAAACTAGAAGTCTGCATGGAAAAAAACTGATTTGTTCCCATCTTTTGAATGCATCTAAACCCCAAGATCTTGGCCACATATGGTCACAGCCAAGCAGAGGACTCAGGGGGCTACCTGTGGTGAAGAGGTCATTTAATCATTACTTATTTAAGTGTCCTCAGCTGTGGGAATTGTGCCACTGAAGCAGGACTAAAGGAGACAGGACCATGATCTAAACAATAAGCACAATCTTTGCTACATTATGTTAAGAGTCACTCTATATGCTTTCTCATAAGAGGCTCAGACATGTCATATAAATTCTGAAAAGGTCCATTAATTAAAATGAGGTTAAACATTTTATTTCTCTATATTCTGCTTTACCTTTCTTCATTTGTGAACAGCTTACTCACAAACACAGGTTGGAAAAGAGAGAATGCTTGAGTAAATCAAAACAAATTACCAGCTATCCCCTTCCATGTGGTGGGGCTCTTCCCTAAAAGGTAGACTGGATAATGGCATTTCGGACCCACCTCTCCACAAAATGGTGCTAAATCATTCAGATGCCATGCCTTATTTCTACATGTGTGCGCTGCTGTATCTGACAACTGCCCCCTTCAAGAACAACATACCTAGTGCAGGTAAAAAGAAAACAACTGATAACATCTCACAACTTAGCACACAGTGTTTGCTTGGACTATTTACCAGCTGAATAAATTTATGGCACTAAAAAGTTAGGATACCTACACATACACACATTTTGTCCCAATCAGTCCCAGAGCTCATGCTTAGAGTCCACTACCCGCTCTGCAGACTCAGACTAAGACCTAAGAATAGCAACTGGGTTTTTCCGTCTCTTTGCATTCGTGGCAGGAAGAGCAATGCTGCCAGCTGCAGCAGAAGAAAGCAGAGGGATGGCCTCATCACCCACAAATATGCACATCAGCTCAAACGCCGCCAGCAATGGTATGGCTGAAAGCAGTCCCAAGTGGATCAAGTTCTTCTGTTTTGGGTGGTAGATTTTATCACCTTCCCAACAGCTAGTCTGGAAGAGCACATAAAGGATTTTATTAATTCTATAACTTCCCTTTATTCCACCAAATGCAGCAATTTCTCTCAGTCTGTTTTAAGAAGGTGTTATTGATGGTGAAGAGCAACAGTGAAGAAAGTTTCTCCTGTTTGGTCAATATTCCACACCCAGTGGTGTCAAATCACCTTGCAGTAATCAAGTGCCCCAGCTCTTGTCTATGAGCCTATTTTAGCCCCAGTTTAGACTAACTGTGCTCCTCTAACTATTTATCCGGGGAACCTGATGCAGTCCACACGCCCAGCACATATGATTGCTACCTCCAAATGGTAGTCTCAGAAACAAACATCACCTGGTGTTTCTATTCCCCCTGAAACAGGATGACAAACGTACCCACAGTAAATATTGTCAGAAGCGTACCCAAACCTGGGATCTCATATCGCTGGTTCTGCTCATTCACTTTTTTGTGTCTGCAGCAGAAAATCATCCTTTCTCTTCCTGCTTTGGCTCTTTTTTTGGCTGAAGTACTAGCCAGACAAACAGAATGGGTTATGATAGACAGGCAGATATTATTATTTCATCACTGTTTTTTGCCCACATCTGCCCTATACTGATCTTGGCTCCAGCCAGACTATAGCATGAAAAAAAATAGGAAGCAAGAGTTAAACAAAGATTCTTTAAGTACTAGCAAAACATTTGGATTCAGGCTCTCATTCGTGCCCTTTAAATCCATTATTTTAAAAAATGTTTATGCAGCAGAGGCATTTCTCCTACACATAAAAATTCTTGAAAAACAGGAAAAGGAAATTAATGCTTCCTTCGAAATTAACCACTGCTGGCACAGTCTTGAGTCTGTTACTGTGATACTCTACTGTGCCTTTACCTTTGTCTGTATTTACAAGATCCTACATGTAATTTTGAAGTTAAGCTACCCATAAGTTTTGAAGGGAGAATAAAACCAAGCATTTTTACTGATGTCAAACATTTTAAAAATAATTTTTAAATTACCATCAAATTACACAGAACATTATAGACAAATGTAGTCACCAAGACTGTATTTTCAGAATTTAATGCAGAATTTTAATAAATTTGCAATGGCTCACCAATGCATTAGGATGGCATAGCCAGGCATCCCTTCAGCACAGACCAGTTGGCAACATTTCTTTTGTTCTGGCAGTGTTTCTATTCTCTACCAATTTCCATCCACTGTATAGCATGCTGTCACCTTGCTGTATTATGGGGAAGAAGACTCCCCACACCTTATGCCTCTTCTAGCACACCTGTGCAGTGCCAGAAACCATATGCCCTGTATACTTTCATCAGTGGAATTAAATAGTGACTGTTTTGATCAAAACAGGCTAAACAGACTAAAACTTCACTCTAATCTTGTGCAGATTTCCTGCAGAAATGCAAGGGAGCACTTCAAACCATTCAGGCCCCAACACAGCAAAGCTCTCTGAAACTTCCTTAAATCCTGCTGACAGCAATAAGCGTGCACATGTCCCAGTGTTGTAGCACACATAGATGGATTAGAAGCCATCACATAAATTGTGAAGGCATTCTTACCCGGGGAAAACATGGTAATGATATCAACATTTCACAACATACTGCAATCCAAATATGCACAAATCCACTTCTGCTATTTCAGTGCTGGTATTTTAACAAGAGTAAAAGGCTCGGTCCAGATTAGCAACGGCAGTGGAAGACTTCTAACACACTTCTAGAATGTGCTGAAGGGACCACCGCCACGTTGGCAGGTGGATTGCAGGAATACCACACAAGTACAGCTCATCCCAAAGAGATAACACTAACCAAGTAAAGGACGACTTCTCCTTCCCCATACAGACTAGGCACAGAAGAATACTTGTAGCACAAATTCTTACTCCACAAGCATTATATCAACCATTACCAGACCTAATTGCTCTTGAAGGCTCTAAACAAAAGGTTTGATCAAGCAGTAGCCATATTTTGTGAGCTTCTAAATGGCTGCTGAAGTCACTTTCAGCAAGGATCACGTGAGACTGTCTCTGACAAAGATCAAGCCAAATTCAATCTTTGTGCAGCTTCACTGATGGCAATGTCCCCAGGCAATCACGTCCTGTGTTTACTTCATGGAGGGGAGCCCATAAGAAGCACGTGAGTGAACATGGCTCTTTGTTTACAATGTACTTTTTAATACTGAGGACTTAGTTATATTCTCATGGCAGAGGAACATGTCTCACTTCAGTAGGAGGTCCCTTTAGCAACAGGTTCTTCTTTCAGTGAAACTGCACCAAATTTGTTGTCCTGACGTTCTCTGCAAAGTCACATATAGCGTCACAAAAGACAAGATACATTCCTAGCCACCCTAGATAGAAGACAAAGGATACCAGATATAGAAAAATATGAAGGGAACACCATGAGTTGGTCAGCTTTCCCCTAGATCACTATTTCTCCACCCACAGTGAAGCCACCAAAGGCACATTAAAGCTTTTCCTCTGACATGAATAATTCCCGAGAGGATGATTGTGAACTAGCGGTGAAGGACTGTGGTCCTGAGAAGACAGTGAGGAGGAAGTAGAGGGAAATTCAAGGAATGAAAGCACAAAACATCTCTGAGAAGACCCTGTAACCCCTATAGATATGCTCATCTTTAATTTCATGTCACTTATGATTCAAAGCCCCTAAGAATATGCGCAGAGCAACAGTATCAAAGAAATTCTGCAGATACAATGTCATCTCTTCCCTTATGCTCCGAGAGAACAGCCCAAATGTCTTCTACCTCACAACTGAAAAATTTAAGATACAAACAGCTCAATGCAATGGGCCTAAAAATGGCGTCATCTTTCACGGATCAAGTCTCACAAACTATGTGAGCAGTAGCAAAATCCTGCAAAAAATCCTGCTGGGGCATTTTCATTTCCATGAGCGCAGTCCTACTAAGTGAGATGGATTCTGTTATGATTACTGTGACCTTGAATATTATGTAACTGCAGTCTGGGAGAGATTTTATTGTTGAAAAAAACTTCATGTAAAAAAAAAAATTAAGCCACTAATGTTCATGACAGAAGGGAGAAATTTGATCTAGTCACATTCTAGACAACGGGGAAAGGAGAAAAATACTACAACTGAATAAAGCCGTGGTTTCATCAGATAAGAAAGGCAAGGTAACTGTGAAAGAAATCATTTAACTAAATCCCATAAACCGAAAATGCGAGAAACTTGGTGGTCTCCAGCCAGGTTTTAGTGGACATATTACACCTGGCACCCTTGCAAGCTAACTCAGCAAAGCCGCTTCTCGGTCAAGGCTATGGCACATGCAGAAAACTTCTATTCATGACGCACCCTGCCATCTTTGGCTTGGGAGATGAGACGTCAACGTGGCTGCGATCCATTACCTTTCCTCTTGCTGACATCCAGTGATTTCTGGCCTCCCTGATGGAATAGCGTGGCCAGTAAGTGCTGCATCCATCTGGTTGTGGCTGCTCCCCCTGGGTTTTGCCCACCCAGGGCAGGAGTCCCCACGCAGAGTAGCTGAGCTTACCGCATACTCATGACTGTGCACCCCAGAGCTCTTCCCCAGGTGCATCGTTGACGGTTTTCACCAAAGACCTTCCAAGACTACAGAAATCTGCCTGGGGTTGGTTGTCAGCTGCCTTTGGGCAGAAGACCCCAGCCCTTTTGCCTGCCTGCTTGACATGTACCACAAACAGTTTCTCCAGCGAGGCACAGCTGAGCACTCAACCTCTCTCCAGTCACCAAGCAGCAAGCGTGTTTCCCTAACATTTACATAGTCTTGAAGGTCAAATTTTCTATTTAGTAGTAATGTTTAGTAACCTGTGGTCTTCAGGCAAACAACATTACAGATGGGAAATTAAACCCTGATCTCTATGAACATTACATTCCTCACTCAGCACGTCAAATCAAGGTGCAGTCTGCACTGAAAAGGGCTTGCATGAGTTTTCTTGTCCTCCTTATTTCTTCTCTCTTACCATCATCACAGTAAGTGGGCTGTGTGGTCACCAGCCCTTGCCTCAGATAGAGCACTGTTTCAAAACTGCAGGGTATGTGTACACATCTGCCTACCTATTTATGTGGCAAACACAAATATAATAGCCAAATTTACAGTAACATGAGCTATCAAAAACACAAACACAATTCCCACAAAGTCAACAGCACTGTTTTACAGACAGTTTTAAAATCTAACTCTCTGGACGGGACATATCTCACCTAATTTTATCTGTAAAATAATTAGCTAAAACTTCATACTGAACATCTAGGCTTCCCCTCCTAGAAGCTGTCTAATTCCCATTAACTGTGAAGCTCTGCATGCTTTAGTCTCTTTTAAGATTAAAAACAATCTTAAAAAAAAAAAAAAAAAAGGCCTGACTAGACTGCACAGCTGTTCACAGGTCAACTGTGAAGTTCCGATCAAATATGAGAAAAAACTCCTTTACAGTGAGGGTGACAGAGCACTGGAACAGGCTGCCCAGGGAGGTTGTGGAGTCCCCTTCTCTGGAGACTTTCAAGACCCGCCTGGATGCAGCCCTGAGTAATGTGCTCTGGGCAATCCTGCTTTAGCAGGGGGCATCGTCTAGATGATCTCTAGAGGTCCCTTCCAGCTCTGAAATCCGTGATTCTCTCAAAGGCTGCACTTTAACCTGTGTCAAGCTTATACCTGCTTTGAATTGGTCCCACAGTCTACATAGCACTTTCTCTCAAGTTCACACAATATCTGACTACTTTGTAGGTTGCAATTATTTATTGACTTGTGTGGGAATGGGCTTTGCTGGGGACCATATTTTTAAGTTACAAGTATGGTTCAGCAGAATATATTTTTTCCTTTTTTTTTTTTTTAGTACAGCTTTAACTTGAGTATTGGTACAAGTAGCAGCTCTCATAAACTTGCCAAAAAAGTGGAATACTTTCTGTGGGAGTATAAAATAGATCGGCCACTGTTATTCTAACAAGCGCATTAGTTCCATGTGCAAGGGAAATAAAGTGCTCATTCATTACCCAATTTGCGGTGACAGCCTAGTGAGATATCTCGTTTACATTCTGATAGCCCCATGAAATGAACTGAATTCCCACACAGTCGCAAAAGGCCAAAGTTAGCATTTTCCTTAAAAAAAAAATAATAAACTCAAGTCTGCCTCTAGAGCAGATTGGCTGCAACCTTGAACCTTAAAGGAAATGAGAGGGAGAAAGAAAGAGCAAGGCACACATCATAAGAGGGGGTGGGGAAAAGCTAATGGCACCAGGAATGGAAAATGTGGGCATTAAAAGAATTTCCTATTCTAAACAATGTGCAAAGTTAAAAATACCTTCTCCTGAGATTATCCTCAGCATAAATACTCATGATGGCTATTTATAGCTGTCTGGTAGCCTACGACAAAAATTTTTATTCCAACAAAGGAGCTGTATACAAATGCAGGACCTGTTTAAAGAGCTATTAAAATGGAAAATAAACCACTCTTGCGTCAGCTAGCCATATTGGTACCCGTTTCCAATGCAGTCTAAACACTGTTTTCCTGGATGCTGACAATTGAGCATTAAATACTGAAGGGAGGCAAGGAAAAAACCTTTGGTATATTTATCACAAGCCCAACACCCAATGTCATGAAGGCCAACACCCGAGGGCCTGCAAGACAAGGTGCTGGGCTGAAATAAAGAGCATCCAAGTTGCTCAGCACTTCCATGGTCGCCCGGGGGGCTCCTGTGCAGCCAGATCCCGGGGACAGGATTGCCTGGGACTACCTAGGGAGGGACCATGCCAGGGCCCCCACAGGATTCCAGGTGCTGCAGGTATGACCCTGCGCCTCTGGCAAACCAACCAGAGCAGAGTCATGGGGCACGGTTTGCCAGCAACTAATCACACAGGAGATGCTTAAAAAAAATATTTTTCTCCTAGTCTGTTCTTCCACTTAAATCTTTTCACTAGTGTTGGTCTTTGAGGGTGGGCTAAGAAATATGTGGAACATGTTTAATTTAGAAGAAAGAAGAACTCAAATCACCACACATCTTCACAAAGGTGAAGACGGCTGTGTAAAAGTAAGCAGCCACCAGCCCACATGGAGGGCTTTGACCCCAGTCCTGGGAGTCCTGAGTGTTTTTGACATTCAAAATAGAAATGGAACAGAGAGAAAGGGAAGGATAGGGATCACATGTAGAGCTTGAAAGAAAGAGGGGGTGACTACTGCCAGTACTCGCCAAGATATATTCTTACTGTTTTGCTTGCCCTCAGCTTTGAAATAGGCAAAAAAAAAAATTAAAAGCAATTTGTTTGTGAATCTACTTCTGAAATCCATGGGAGGCGTTGCTGAGATACCCCATGAAGTCAGATTGCAGGTATTGCTGGTATGCCTTTTTAGGGCAGGGTACACCTGTGGTATGAATGGGGGAAGGGGCCTGTACCCCCACCACCTGCCCATGATAGAGTGCCGGTGTCCTATTAGATGGGTCTAACATCATGACCAACAGCTCACATTAACTCCCCGCAGGAACTATATCCTTTCTTTTTATCTCCTGGTCTCAGGTAAGCAGTTGCATCTTGGGGTGCAAAGGTAGATGAGAGAGATCCTCCTTTGTCCCTTTTCAGATCTCCCTATGAAGCATGTCTTTCAGTGCAATCACTGTGCCTGGGTCACATTTGCTAAAGACTACCCAGTTAATTAGCTGAGTTGTGACCACAGTTTGTGTTATCTGTAATTGCCTGACTGTATGTTCTGCTGCTTCTCTGTCAATCAGCTGTGCATACCCTGCATTAATTAAAACTGCAAGAATTCCAGAGCAAAGGCCTTTCTCTTCACTGCATATGTGTAAGGGACTTTGCAGTACAGTTCTGATCATAAAGTTCAACTAATGTATATTTTTCAGCTCAGCTTTGGTTTGGCTCTTTCAATTCAAGTTAAGATTTGGATTAAAAGGAGACTTTTTAACGTAATGATTTGGACTGAGTTGCAGTTCAAGAAAAGAATAACAGCTTAAACTAGTTTTGAGTTCACATTCAGTTTAAATCTTTGGTGCTGGTTTCTAATTTGTGACTCCAGATAGTACTGAAACACCACTGATTTGAAGTTAAGTGTACCTAACAGCAAAAGAGGAGTTGCTAAGTACGATTTACCTAATGCAAAGGAGAGAAGCCGAGTGGCAAAGCAACTGACATTGCAGCAGCGCATGTTTCACAGTAATAACATCGACCCCCGTACCCTCTGCCAGAAACAGAGAGCATTTTGCCCTGCTCCCCAGCCCTCTCAGGACACGCGGTTCGCAGCTCTGTACTAGGATGCAAGGCCTTTACTCTTATTTCTTAATGGCACAATTTACCACTTCCAAGCGTGTTCTTCATCTGTAGAAAATCAGAACTGCTCATTGTTGCCTTGCAGGAAATGTAGGACTTTCCCTCCTCCCCCCCTCCACAATTTAATTTGTGAAAAATGGCTTAGGATAAACTTTCCCTGTTTTCAGCACTCTTTTCTAGCTCCTAATCACCGAAACCTTCTACCAATACAGGTTTTCAAGAACAACAAGCATACAAGCATTTAATCCTTTTTTTGTGAGGATGAAATTAATAAGAACTTTGTCCCCAGAAGGAAAAACAAGCAGGAGCCTTTGACTGCCTGAATGATAAGACTCTCTTCACTTGCATACAACTCGCCATGGCAGCACCATTAGTGCAGCAAAACAAGCCATTTTGAGACATGGAATTTTAATGGCAGTTTAATCTGTTGCACACAGTTTAGCGACGTAATGAGGAGCCTATAAACCACACAAGTGCTACAGACTGACATCCACATTTCAGTCATAGTATATGGTTTTAGACACAGTAACAACCATAGCTGGATAGTACAGTACATTCTGTTCTACCAATGGCAACTCCGCAGCATCATCTACATCTGACTCTCATTCTTTCTGGTATCCAGTATTATGGCTTTTGGAACAGGATAACAACTATTATCCCACCCCTTCCCCAATTCTGTGGTCACCAGCTCACTACTCTCAGCATATTTAATTGATAAATAATGGGGAGTGGGGCTAGGGAGGAGGAAGTCTAGCAAATGGAGTTGAGTTACATAAGCGACTTTTTTCCTTTTTTTTTTCCTAAAAGTCTTAATTTATTATCTGTTCACTAAATGTACAGGCTCAACTGCCACATTCCCTTCCTCTGCCTAAACAAAGTTGCAGGCAGCTCTGTTTCTTTTGAGACTCATACCTCTCTCTTTTAAAAGGTGAACTTGTGTTTCCCCTAGTTTATGAGATGCCCAAAATACAGCTTGCAAGCAAACTGCAGAGCAGGCTGCTCTGTAAGAAAGCTCACAGCTGTTCTCTGCCTTAGAGAGACGATGCGGTCCCTGTGGCTGAGACATGGCTTCTATTCCCAGGTCTGCCACTAAGTGATTAAAGATGGAGCTTGAGGTAAAATGTGTTATGACAGCCTAAACCCGTGATGACAAAGGCACATTTACAAGAAACAGGGACGTGGTTCTGGTTTAAGAGAGGGAGAAAAAAAAAAAAGAGAAAAAAAAAAAGAGGAAGGCAAAAGCAGGGAAAAAATAATAATCTGATACGGCCATAGCTGCTATCCCAGATGGTGAATCCAGTTCACAAATGCCAGAAAAGTACCTTCAGTCAAAGGGTCTGGTATTGCTCCTGCCCTATTTTCTGATTGCTTTCCCAAAAAATCAGCATCATGTTTGTTAGTTTTGGCCAGAACAAGTCTCCAGATGTCTTCCAAGTCCTTCTCTCACACAGACACTCAGCAACGCATTAACTGACCAGTCAAGATGTGACTCTAAAGCTTGCACGGGCGTTTGAAAGACTCTTCAGTCTACCCTTAAACAAAAGCTATACCAGATGAAATCCCACAAAATCCAGCAGAAAAGGGCTACAAGGAGGTGCTGTTACTCCCCTCCAGCTTCTGGAAGTGTTTATTGAATAAATAACAGAGCTGCTGCTCCACAAAATCCCTATAGGCTATGCAAATCAGCTCATGCCATCTCAGTGCCAGCCACCCAACAGCTAACAAGTCCAGTGTTATCGGGCTGTCAAGCTAATCATCCTCCCTTGCCAGGGGAAATCATCAGCACACGCACTGCAATCTCTCCATATCAACATCCAAGAGTCAACAATAAGTGAGTGGCAGAGATAAACAAAGGCACTGCATCCAATTTTCCATGCAACGAAATACACATGGAGTTTTTATTAAATGTAATCAACAAAGGTGGGCCAACCTCCAATCTAAAGATCTAAAAACTTATGGAGGAGGATTCTTGGAGCCTATTGCGAAAGCTGCTTTTCATGGCTTCTCCTTCTAAAAAGGCCCGCACCAAAATGAGGGTGCTAAAAACTGCGGGCCTGCATGATTTCTACGTCATTTCCAAATAACTGGAGCTTGGACAAGATCTAATAAATAAATAGGCAAGCAAAAAGGATTCATACATCCCGTCTGATAGATTTTTGGCTGTGCCACTGAATCCCTCTTCACTCTCTATTAGCAAAGCTAAAGGAACAGCACTACCATGTTACAAGGATGATGCAGGAATATATACATTTAGTAAATAAACAACAAGCTCTCGGATGCTCTGGTTACAGAGACGTACAAAGCAGCTTGTATTATGAGAGAGGCACTACAGTGCTAAAGGAAGGGGTAAAAATAGTTTAAATGGCATTACTATTCCCAACAAAAAGAATCACTTCAAGCTACTTTTCAAGCAGTCTCCTCTGGCCAAATTTCTTTATGTCCTTACGCTTACATCCTTACTTCATCTAATTACTTAAGGTTTAAAGAGTCTGAATTCTAACGAGCAAGGAGATGATCCTATTTAAAAAGTCTTCATTTTAACCCCCTTCTGCAACTGTGTTTATCATGGAACTTATCCTTTACCGGAAGGACAACTTGAAGACACTATACAAGTAGGCCATGAACCTGCAACCCATTCCCTGTAAGAGCTGACAATTCAGATGACAATAGCTTACATTTACAGAAGCATCTTTCATATTAAAAGTGCTTTACAAACTATAGAGAGACATATCTCTAGCAAAATGCAGTTACTGCTTGAGTAAAAGGTGGCAGTCTACAAAATCATGCACTCCAGTGGGACAAGGAGACATTTTAGCTAAGAGCAGTCAATGTTGCTCATAAAAATGGCACATTCTTTACCTCAGAGCAGTGAAGACCTCAACATTTACCATATGCAATCCAAATAAAGACAACATTCAGAATATTTTTATTAAAAACAATTGTCTTGAATACAAATGGCCCAATTTACAATATGTTGGGTAGCTGCCGGATGTCGATAGAAAATGAACACATGCTGTAAATTCAGTGCTTGGTAATTAGGAAAATGTGCATGTTTCCCAAGTCTGCTTCTCTGTAGGTAGGACTAAAGGGCAACATTATGTCATTTCCCTTTGCGCAGGACTCCCTATTGACTTCCATAAAGAATTTGGCTTAAAAACTGATGACAGGGTACAGCCCAAGTTGAGGGAAGAACAACCAATAAATAAAGGAAGACGGGCTGGTGACGGAAAAGTCATTCCTAGTCACCAAGACATCTTACCAATATTTTCTTCCAGCAGTATAACGAGGACAGGACAGATGATCTCTGCTCTCAGTTATACCAATCCTTTAAATCCAGAGTAATTGCTAAACATGCACAACCACTGAAAACAGGATTCAGACTGAAATGAGTAAAAGCAAGCCTTAAAACACTGAATGCAACATAACGTGAAACAGCTATGAAGCTATGACACAGCCTGTTAAACGGGTCCTGAGTTTAACTGATGGCTAGCCCTTTGTCCTAGATCTATCCTGCTTCAAAAAATATTCATTAATAATTGTGTCTATTTCAGAATTCTTCTGTTATCAGTAAGCATTGACATAAGTTTAAAAGCTTTCATCAAACTGCGCGTTTTGTGATCTTTGCTCCACTTCTGTGTATTTATGCATTTATCTCCTCAAAGCAAGATACTATACCCAGCAAAACCATGCAGCCAATGGGCTGCAAAGTCACATTCCCTCCAAAGCCAGCATAACCACAAGCATGCAAGACCTATAATGGTATCAAAGTCGGTACATCAGGATCTCATTGTAAGTATGATGTGAGCACGATAGGTGAAATCAGGATGGAGTCAGCGAAGCAACAGGGAAACAGATGAAGAAAGTTAGACTTTTAAGAAGTGAGTCACCAAAACAACACCTTCAAGCGCTTCTCTTTTCTCAAACGGTGTGAGAGCTGGTGATACAGTTAAAGTCTTTCACTGTCTTCATGGTTTATTAGGTACTGTATTAGTCCATCTGACAATAATCAGTAAATGAAAAATTAGATTACAGACCCATTGACTATGCCTAAACATTTCTGTTTTGCCTTGAAGATATATTTTCTTCTTTCAATTTATGTATATCCTGTACATATATTCAGGCCTGACAAAACATGATGAAATTTTCATTAATTAGTAAGAGGGGTTCTCATATTAAATTAATCACCACTATATTCCTTCTCTTTAGAATATTGAAATGACTCATCCATTCCATGAAAAATGTTGGTGAGAAATAAGACAATAGCCCTGAAGGAAATTATGCAACCCTCCAGTATAAGAAGATTACATGCTAATGAGAGAAAAGAGTCACTAACTTGTACAAGAGAGAAGTGGGGGAAGGGGGAATTAAACCTTTTCCTTAAACAAATTCATCTTGTGGCATTCCAGCACAGACAACCCCTCCAGCCATCATAACTCACTGGTTTGAAAAGGTCATTAGCACTCTATCCCATTTTGTTGGGAGAATGAAAAGCCAAATTCATGGGCATGACATAGAAAATTTGCCCTTGGTATTGCTCTGGGATGACCCGAACCCTGAAACCTTACTGTGGAGTTTCTTAGCAGCATTTTTTATTAAATGTCAGCCCAGCACATACACACATATTGTCTACATGGTATTCACAATTATATCCTGCAGCCACAGTGAGCACAGCAATAGCATCAATACAAAATACATAGTACTTCACACTCTGCTTTTCCCCCCCCTCTTTCTACATTTCCCTACCCAACTATTTCTTTCTCCTCCTTCTCAGAGCAGGCTGAACATGTGGCACCAGACACATGGTGCCTGTGCTCCATAAGTAAGCTGCAGTGGGAAGCACTTTGTTATCCATGTCACTGACCTTCAGAGGAATACCCCACTGTGCAGGCTGGACCATAAAAGGAATCCATGTGTAGCCAGTGTTTAGAAAAGCCATCTCCTTGTCTTTCCCAGCTATGGTGCTGCCTTATTAAGACGCTGGAGTAGTAGCCGCTGGAGAATCTCGGGAATGTTCTGAGCAACAGCACCCAAAAAAAGCTTGTCATTTTGTATAGGCTGAAGATGAACATGAAAAATCTGTGAGGACTATTCAGTTTAGCAGTTGCAGGCTAGTAAAAGAAACCTATTCTAAAGAAACTAAATCCATGCTATCCCTGTGGAAATACACATGATTTTTTCCTTTAAATCCAGTCATAAACATTTTCTGCTTTGGAAAAAGGGAGAAAACAGACTGGATGTTGAGAACATCCATCTCGAGGGACAGCATGATGTCGCATACGAATACAATGGTATAACCATCTCATGAGTGGCCAAAAAGACAAAAAAATCATCTGTGCGCAGATCATCAGAAAGGCTTTCTTCTCCAGTCTCCACTGTGCTCTGGTCCTCTCACAAGGTGATACGCACTCAGTGGGAGGAGTAGAGACAGCCTTTTGTGGTTGTCAACTTTCCAATTGTAAGTTTTTTGTGAAAATTTGATTGATAGGTTGTGCTGAAAAGTTTTTGAATTCACATGAAGGCCACAAAATATTTTCTTCTTTTTTCACCAAGAGGTCCATTTCACTAAAAGCCATTTACACCACCTTCTTCCTTTTCTCTGCTCAAAAATACAGATGGAAAAAGTTTTATTCTTAATGTTAAGGAAGCACTGTGCTCTGAGGCAAACTTCCCCCTCTACCTTTCTCACCACCGTATTATAACAATGCCCTTCAGAAATACCCAGGATTTATACAGAGTATCTGATTTTCTCCTTATCACTAGAGGGCCGGCAATTTTATAAATGAAACCAGCTTGCTCCTGTAAACACTGTCTACTTGCTGGAATTTTGGTCAATAAAAGCATCCTCCCCACCCCCAGCTCAAACAGACATATTTCTGAGAATTAAGCTATTACACATAGGAGCCCCTCTTGTGGTAAGAAGTTGTATGTCTTGTGAACAAGACTGTATGTGTTCTTAGTCACTTCTGCAGTGCTTTTCTCACTTTAAGATTCACTCAGATTTTTCTTTCTGGTCTCTCTCTCTCTTCATCTTTGCAGGATACCCCGCTGAAACAGCTACATCTAATAGTCCAAGCTATTGCAGGCATCCAGCTGCCAGGACCAGGAATAGCTGTAGCCATTGGCTGACTCCACAGTGGCTTGTAGCAACTCCCTGGGCTCTCTGTTTCTTGACATGTGGTCAGTAGCAGCTGGTGGATGTGCGTAACATCTGATTCACCCATCTAATACCAGCCTTCCCCTGCTCTGTACCTGACCTCATACAACATGGTAACATGAAGGGATCGGAGGTAGGTGAGTGTCTGAACTTCCCTGTCTATCATCATGTGTGCCACCCAGCTCTCCACAGAGCCATGTTAAGAGCAGAAACAAGCAGCTGTAAGAAGGGGCAGGATTTGCATGGACAGTGAAGATCAACAGAGATTCCTCATCCAGGAGTCCAACACCAATGCACCTCATCACAGTCACAAAGACCTTGTCTGTACACAGAAGTTTACCTCAAACCTGGTTTGAAACCAAGTGCATTAAATCTATGCACTAAACCTCCCAGTCCAAACGTAAGTGGGCTTACCCTCCCACGCTGTTTAGCAATGAGACTCCTCCCTTGCATGAGGCTCAGCCGACAAGCAGTAAATTCAGTCATGGTGATTTGGTTACTTTCCACCTTGTGCATTTAATTGACTTAAAAATTTACCATGACATACATCAGGTTTAAATCATACAAAGAGGGCTCACAAAGAAGGGGGCACTTGTTCACGTGAATCAGTTTAAATACCAGTAGACAAGATGTTGTCTCGTGCTGGTATAAGAGGGAAGTACTAGTAAGGAGAAGTAACTTAAGAAAATCTTTGAAGAAAACGTGCTTTTGAGTGCCAATTTTCAGCACCTCTCTTATGGCCTCAGCAAAAGAAGAACAAAGTCTGCCTAGAAGATAACCTCTTGCTAGAGCAGTTCTTGTTGTTGGCTTAAATAATGTCTACACTGAAAATGGGTCACAAGTTACCTCAAAGGAAACCAAGGCTTGTTTTCAGCAAATGTCAGGGAAGAACAAAAACCTTAATAAATATTTTTTTTAAAAAAACCAAAGAGACAGTCACGACTAGCTGTTGAGTTACAGCCTTCCCTTGATTTTTTATGTCATGACAAACTTGCTGGCCTTTTTTCAACAACTATCCAGCAAAGACTACTAATAAGCAAGTTTATTTAGTCCAACCAACAAGTTTTGACATAAAGGGGAGAAAAACAACATCTATTTACATTTTCTTAATGTCAACCAACACAAGGCTAACCTTTAACTGTCAAATACACTACCCACTGGTTTATACTTTCCAATAAACGAAAAGAAAAGCTTCCTGCTTACTTTTCCACTTCCCATCACCCTTTCTGCTCCCCAGGAAAAGAAGGGCTCAGCTGCAAGCCTGACACAACTACTGCTCCTTCTAGTCTGTAACCATATCACTTCTGTTAACCTGACCCTCTGGTCACACTGCATGGCACCATCCATGGGGACTGGGCTGTCACCAGACTTCTTTTCTAAGGAGCAGTTGCCTACTGACCTTATTTCTGGGCAGGAATATTTCTTGATCTGTGCACTAATGCCCAAGAGCACAGCCATCTGATGTCTCCATTCTATGAAAGACCTTGATCACACAAGGACAATCTGCTGGCAAGAGGGACTGACTTTGTTCAGCACAAGCTAATAAGTAGGTTATGATGAGAAAAATAAAGCTGCTTATAAACATTTATCTTCAGTAATTAAAGCTTTGTTTAAAGGCACAAAGCCAAAAATGCAGGAGCTAATTGGCCAAATGAGATGCTGCTTCAAATTGAAATCAGTTTGGAGTTTCATTTGGAAATCACATTTTCCCTCTATAGTTCTTTGAACTGAGCTGTGAAAGGGTAACTTTGCCCAGGCTGCCAGCAATTTGATAGTGTTTACACACTATGCTTATTCGTGTGTAAAACTTGTTAGCATTTGACTTCATTTAATCTATTATCCCTGCAAACAAATTTGCCTCAGCTTTTTAAAGTGAAATCTAATCTTCTGATTATCTGGTTTAATTTCAGATATTAGATCATAAAGACATTAATAAAATGCAAATTCACACTGACAAGCAGATGGTCCTAGAAATCCACTGGCTAAACTCATTTCCATGTCACTTCTTAAAGACTCTCACAGTCGTGTAATAATTGCAGTTTCTATCATGCTTAATAACTTTTACCATTCTGAGCCCAGAATGCCCTGAAGAATAGTGACACAATTAAGCAACACGTTCAACAACGTTCTTATTCATTTCCAAGTCTGGAAACTTGTGGTTTTAGGGCTGATTTTCTGTTACTCTGTTTAGAGAAAAGAGCAAATTAAACACGACCTTCTGCAGCAGCCTTCCCTTTGGTGGTAGGTAGGTTACCTGGTTATAGGCTTGGAGGGGGCGCTTTCCACCCAAGAATTTCCCAAACTCCTTGGTGCTTCCAAAGCAAACCTGCCACTCTGTTGAAAGAGGCGAAAGATAGGGCATTTTGCCAGCTGTCTGGGTGCTGGATTTGGGCTCTCCTCCTAAAAGCTTGGCTGGTATAGTAGATCTAGTACAGAGATTACAGAATGATATTAACATACACGTGGGATTAATATCTGAAATATGAAGGAACTGATTTTGTTGTCTGCTTAGGAATTGCAGTGGGGTTAGCTCAGTAAAGCTTATGTTCTGTATGTCTAGCTGTTTGGAAGAACAAAGCTTCTTCTATAAAACATTTCTCCATAAGGACTTTAAAGAAAATATAACCTGCAAAACACACAATAGCTGTAAAATTAAGTGGTAGAGTTCTACTCAATTTTGCATATGTTTGATTATTTCCTCCAGGGCATCCGAAATGCTACAATAGAAAAGTTTTGTCTACTGTCCACCCTCACTTGAGAGTGACAGCAGTAGGGTGTGCTTTAATGAGCCACTGGGTCATGCTTTTCTGTTTGGGTTAAGAATGAGCTCCAAGAACCACAGAAAAAGTGGTCAATGCAATGTGAAGGGCCGAACTCATCTCAACAATCCAAATATGTGCTGTCAGTCCTAGGATTCAAGGTAGCTGTGAAGACAGGTTAACAGCTGGAGCATTTTGCCTCAATTTGTTCTCAACCATCACACACTTCTGATCTTATTTATTCATTGTCTTAATATTTAACTCCTGGGTAGAAGATGTCATCTCTCAGCTCTACCAGAAGGTGACTGTTTTATGGAAAGACAAGCAGAAATCCTCAAAGTATTTAGAACTTCAGGATATATGAAGTTCATGGAGAGATAAAACCACCGTAGCTCTTTTTTTAGTGGCAAAAGAGGCTTGGACCAGACAAAGGGCACAGCCCTCACAAGGACAGAGGCTGAACATTTTTGGAAGTACTGTTCTGAAATAAGTCATGAACATTGGGAAACTACACGTTAGGCATATGCAGCCAGCTTCTCTTATGTTTAAACATGCACTCATTGAAAACTTGTATTAAGATCATATTCTTCATTCCATTACACAAGCCTGAATCGAAGCATGGTCTCTGAAAAATCTTAAAAAATGTAACCAGGCATTTGGGAGCAAGACATGGTCAAGTCCCAGTGTTTCAAGAAGTAGGGGATAATTAAATATGTTCATCCCTAAACTCTCAACAGCGTTTAACATTTGTCACTAATGTACACTCTATACCAGAGATAACTCCAGTGTAGGAATGCGAAGCAGTTTCAAAAGCTATCTGTGGTCATTCAATGTTGACCTAACATGAATACTCACTTATCTTCACTGTCCTGGACAGGAGAATGGAAATTGTCCACTTTCTGTGGCTGACAAGGATGACCTTTCCTTGCTCTCCAGAAGCGTAAAGACACTGTGGCAACAAGTATGTCCTGTCTTACCCATCCAGAAGATAAGCAACAGGCTCCTCATTAAGTCCTGCAAAGGCATATCCTGGCTGATCACGCTGGCTTTACCTTCTTAAGTTGGAGAATCAGCCCTTTGTATGTATATCTGAGCTACATCAGCTTCAACAGGAGCACTAGCAGAGTAAATGGCACGTTAAATGTCTTGCTGGTTCTGTACTTACCTTCACAAGTCTGGACCGAAATTCACTTGACTTCTCTTTCAGTTGTGTCAAGATAAATTGTGGGATTAAGTATGTGTCATCTTTTAACTGAAGTTGTATCAAGCAAGTTACCACTCCAGAAGACTTTCTGCCTGCTGCAGGCTGTTGCCATCCCCGACCCTCAAGCTGACTTATTTCTATGAGCATTTCCCAACCTACATTCATGAACATGAACCACGCTGCCTTATAAAACTGTTTAAGTGAGAGGCTGGAGAGAGTTTGTGGTTGAACCGTTGCATGAATTATTTTTTTTTTAAAAAAGAATCCTTACCTACTATTTTTAGTCATTAATACTATCAGGAACCATAAAGCTTAATGGCAGTGTTTTTCTGTCTCCCCTACCCACTTACTCTTTTGGGGTATGTTTAGTAATATCTTATTGGTCTAGTAAGGAGATAAGCCCTTTAGTCAGGACAGCTGTGTCCCCTATCAGGCGATCCTATGCAGCCCACTGAGTAATATGGTAGTTTTAGAAAGTGTTTTTAGTGAGTCAATGCTAGATAGCCACTTCTCTTTGCTGTATGTTCACAACAGGATGACCAATATCTCTCCTTCCCAGTCAAATAACCTCTAATCCCTGAGAGAAGAGCATTGTACAGGGCAAAGCTGTGGTTCAGATTCAAAGTTCTGAAAAAACTTCAGCTAAATGGACACCAGTCTGATGACGACCCTAAGACCTTCTTGAAGTCTGCAGTAGTGATGGTACGGCAATGAAGTAAATTGGATCAGCTTCCTAGTATAATTTTTGAAAGAGCCCCAGCACCAGGGAGAGGTGAAAATACATTGCTGGGGCAATGGCAAGTCAGCCAGTCGTAAAATTGCAGTTTAAGTGCTAAATAGATTACCCTGAGAGCTATTCTTTAGAGAGTTCAAGGGGCCAATTTTTGTTCTCAATTATGCTGAAGTCAAGGAAGTGGGTCTATTGTCACTTCAAGAAGTATTTCACCTCAATTTTTCACTGCATCTGCATGCAGCTGTGACAGACCAAAGTGCATCAGCAAGATACTCACAAAGCACCACCCCTCCAGACACACGCTCTCTACCTAGCCCCAGGCTAAATTCTTCCAGTGTCAGTTACAACATCAAAATGACAAAACCTGATGGTTTTGTTCAAGAGAACATCTTTTACTGCCCAGGAAGAGGAACAAAGCAGCAGGTGGCATTTGTTTTTTCCCTTGTTGAAAGAAGTCAATCCCCTGTGCTTCAACTACATATGGGATTTTTCCTGTCAGTTAAGCGCAACCCATTTCTGTGATGGCCCCAATACTCCAGCACGGTATGTACCCTGTGGCTGGGAAGGCAAAGCGTTCATCCAGCTCCTTCAAGGCTGCCACTGAGACTGTCTCATAAATCATCTGGCTGGAATAACTCAGGTAGGGCTTAATGCAAAGCCCATTGAAATTGGTGGAAAGCTTCCCACTGACTTCAGTCAGCTCTGGACTAGGACCTCAGGGCTTTATACAGCCACCATCCCAGGCGTATCCCTCTGCCTCTGAGGAACAGGATAAAGCCTTGGCTTTGCCATAGAGCAGTTAGAGACGTAGCACATTCCATCACCCAGATGGCTGGTATGTTCTATTTTCCCTGACCTCACACCCGATCAGTACAAATCACATGCAAAATGCTAGCAGACGGGCACAGTTAAGGCTGCCATACTTGGTTCTGGGTTTCCCAGCCTATGCCTGGAAAGCCTTGTTCCCCCATGAGGTACAAGAGCTGCTGGGTCTCTGCCAGCCTGAGAGCGTGCAATAAATCTGACAGCCTGGGAGAAAGCTGGACAAAGCCCCATGTGCCTGCTGTTGGCCACATGCCCCCTAGACAGGTCTGCACTGCTACTCCAAACGTGCTGATAGGCCTCCAGAGATCCTGAACAAATATAAACAGCCAAAAAATTCTGGCTGGAAAAAATTTCTGGGTGGGTGCAGCAACCCCATATGGGGAATCCAGGAAGTGTGAGATGCCTTGTAATGGTAAGAGCTTAAAATGCAAAAAAACCATTAGCTTTCTGAGTTGCTGGCAATCTAAATCTGAATTGCCACAGCATGAACTACTAGCCAAAGCACATGCCAGGGGTGAACCACGCTGTTGGCCTTTAAAAGACAAAGCCAGCATCTCCTCAGTATCAATGCTAAACATATCAACCCAGAATGCCAGGGCGACACAGCACAACAACGCACCATTTCCAGCAGCTTTCTAATGGGAAAAAAACCAAAAACCCATAGCCTAACATCAATCCTCAAGGATCAAACTCACACTAAGCATGTACAAACATTAGGCATAAGTGGCTGGACATCGGTGGCTCCAGCATGACAGACACTTGGGAAGCTGACAGCACATGTATCCTGACCACTCCTCACACAGCCCCTGGCCCCTAGGGAAGACACCATAAGGTCAAGTCACTCCCTCTCAGGCCTGTGGTGCATAAGCCCATGCTGCTACAAGGCATCTTCACCCCTCGATCTCTTTTGGGCAATGGGTGTCAGGCTGGGAAGACACGCTTTCCGTGTGCCTTTATCCCAGGAAATGGCAAAATGCGTCACTGCAGCTGGCAGAGTTACAAATACTGCTGCTTGGTATGGCTGCTTGCACTTCTGGGTTTACTGTTCAACTCAAAGGAGCCTAAACAGTGTCTAGGAGACCTAGGAAACGTGTTACAGCCTACACATAATCATTTGCCTGGTCGTCTCCCAGTGGAAATGCTTACAACCAACCGTGGTTTCCCCATAGCAAAGCTACAGTCCCCTGATGGGAGGGTGCAGGGAAATGCTCTGGTGCCTAAATAGCAGGTACCAGTGCTCAGAGCTGATGGAGCATTTTCAGGCTCCGTGCTGCTCTTTAGGACTGCACAATCCAGTTGATAAAACACCTGCAAGCATTCAGACAGAGGGAGGTCTGGCAAGCAGATTGCTGTGGCTTAAGACATATACAAACACATTGCAGTCCTATTTTTAAAGGTGAAGATGATCCCCAAACCCCTAAAAATAGCAATTCACCAAAAAAGAATCCAGTGTGACATGTTTGTTTGTTAATAACTGCCCAAACGCTGCTGCCTTCAGCGGGGCGTGAGCGGTACAATGCAATGGGGATGGATGCTCAGCTCCTCCCCGGCGTTGCCCCTTCTGGGGCAGGTTACAGGAGGTCCCAGCTCCCAGAGCCGCATCTGAACTTAAGAACCAGGATTTGTTATTGTTAAGGCAAACCAAAACCGAAAAGGCCAGACTAAATTATTTTTAAGATCTCAAGATTTTTAAAGCAGTCTTGTGACTTTTAAGGGTCTGACTCATGGTACTTGAATGCTTGATGCTGGCAGCAGCAGAGGGAGTACGGCAAGATTTAGCGTACAGCAATTTATTGCTAAAAGCCTTCAAATGTGTGGGAAAGGGCACGGAGCGCTTCTGCAGAAAACAGGGAGACAGGCCCAAGCCCTTCTCCTCCGACCAGGCTGCCACCCAGCCTGCCTCCTCCACAAAGGTTACCACACAAAATCCCAGTAAAGCCGCCCCAGATGTGGCAAAAAGACTTCCCAAAAGCAGGCCTGGGTGGATGGGGAGGGGACTGTTTCCCATGTCAGCGGCCACCACTCTCTGGCCCACCCTCTTGGCTTCCCCCTCAGGCACAGGCAGGGATCACGGTCAGCCTGCAGGGCTCCCCAGGGACGGCTCCTTCGAGGGACACGGGGGAGCTGCGGACTGCGGCTTTTGCCTCCCCAGGGCTCTGTTTTCCCCACGCGTGATCGGGGACAGGAGTTGGGCCAATGCGTAAAATCACAGGCCACACAGTGACTTACAGATTCACCTGAAATCATGGATTTCGGCTTCCATGGCGATGAGGGCAGAGCACCTCATCCCCAGCCCTCCCCCCCGGCTGTCACTGCCTCTGCAAGCCAGCCACGCCACATGGCCGATGCCCAGACCTCCCCACACTGATGCCCAGGCCTGCCCACAGCCTCCCCACGCTCACGTAAGAGCTTAGAGGCCTTCACAGGGAAGGGCGAGTGACATTTTTCCACAGTAGAAAACACCTCCCGGACTACACCCCCCAGCATCCTCCACAGGCTGCCCAGGGCCTCTATTAGCAACAAACCCTAAAGCCTCTGCCTTTTCCATAAAAAGATTTTCTTAAAGCAGAATTACACTAGAAGTATGTAAGTACTATGTGCTATACCGTTCACTGGCACGGGCTCTGCAATCCCTCTCACGCTGCCCAACAAAAATATCGCCTGAGGCCCGGGGGGGAGCCCTCTGAGACGAGAAGGTAGCTCAGTGCCACGGCACATTTGCTCCTCTGCCTTTTGGGGTAGGTCACCGACCAGGTGACGGCTGCAAAGGGAGGCTGCCGCCTCATTTCCCTTTGGCCACCACGCTTCACGTGAGTTTATTTATCTGCAGGCAACGCTGCTGCTTCTCCAGAGCTCAGGGGTTCAAGCTTGTAGCCCGACGAGAGCTCACATACCCAGTGGCAACACTTCCTTCGGAAAGAAAGGCGGCCATTGCGTCTCATCTACTTCCCCCCCAGGTGTCATCAACATCCATCAGAGAGCCCTGCTTATGCAGCAGGGCCTTCTTAAGAAAGCTCGAAGCAGGCATACAAAATATATTTGGTATTGCATCCTGCTGACTTCCGTTTAAAACAGCTGTGAAAATGTATTTTCTCCTATAGCATCCTGAATCCAAAACACTATGACTTTTATCAACACATGGGAAAGACCAGAAACGAAAATGAAGTCCGTACTCAAAATTAAATACAAAAAAGAGAGCAAAAAGTGCTTAAATCTAAGTTCCTTTTTTTTTTAAAAAAAATGACTACAGTGTTAATAAACTAAATCAAATCTTTGTACCAAGCAGACATTACAAAAATAAATGGAGCCTGACTTTCTGCCTGCTAACTCCAGTGTAAATCATGGGAAATTTCATTAAAGCAAACAGAACTGTACAGGTGTAAAATGGGGTTAATGAAATGTCCTTCCCAGTATTTTCATGCTGCTTCTTTCATAAATTGACATCATCGTACCCATGTCAAGTTCTGTTCTCATTTGCACCAAAGTAAATCTGTAACAAACAGTAGCAAACATGGCCCTCGTTGCCCACATATAGTGGCTATAAATGAGTAAAAAGGGGCAGGCAATACAAATACAACAGCAATTGTGCAGTAATGTCAGACAATTCACAGACATGCTATACTACATATACCAAGTGCATCTCAGCATTCAGTTGATATCATAAATTTAGCTCTGTCTGAAAAGACAAACACCAATCTGTTCTGCACAGCACTCACTCACATGGCATCTGAGCATGAGTTTTCCTATCAATAAATTCACATGGGCTTAGTCCACCTTCGTTATTTACATTTGTCTATATAATAAAATAACTAGAAGCCAGGGCACTTACAGCAGCCTAAGGGAATTAGACACCAGACACCCCTGAATTCCAGCCTCTCCCACAATATTAACTAAAGCTATTTTATGGCACATATCGTTAGCAAGGACTCTTTGGTCAGCTATAGCATACTTTGGAAATTAAGACAGAAATCCTCAAAGCCACTGCTAATCAAAGGTGAGCCACCGGCACCATTTTCCATACGTAATACCTCACCTCTCTGCTTCAAGGCGCATTTCCTCACGCTTTTGCCTCCTGAGTTCTCTGCGGCGTTCAAAGTCATCCATGGTGGGTGTTCAAGCGTTCAGAGCTCTGGAAAGATCCAAATCTAAAAGGGAGATGACCACTTAGATGAGACAGAAAACACAATGGATGCGTTTAACCAACTGAGTCCATTTAGTTTTGTTTTGCTTTCTTAACTTCGCTGTAACTATTTTCTTTTTCCATCAAAAAATTTAACTTCCTCAGTATTGTTGAGATAAACAAGATTAATGAAATGCCTTGTAGGATAAACATAGCCCATGCCTGCATTTAGTTTCCCAGTTAAAATTAAATCAACATGCTTTAAGTAAGGACTATATACATCTGCTAGCTGCAGACTAGCTATTTGTAACGTCACAAGTCTTTTCTACAAACAAAAGCAAAAATTCAGCAGGATTTTAACTTTAAGCTTCCATTTTTTTACTGGAAGCAGTAAAACCTCTGCACAAGAGATTTGTTATTTTCTTTAGTTGCACAGATAATTAAAAGTTTTGCAAAAGTTAGCCCTCATCTGTCCGTTCCCACTCCACCTTCAAAAAAAGAGAAAAGAAACAGAAAAGAAGAGAACATAAAGTGAGAAAAGAAAGAAAAATAAGAGAAAAGGAAAAGAGAAAAGAAGGGGGGGGGGGAGAGAAAATAAGAGAGAAGGAGAAGAGAAGAGAAAAGAAGAGAAGCAAAATAAGCCGCGGCTTTTAAATACCACCCAGGAGCCGCCAAGCTATGTATAAATCCTGCTCAAAGAACCCAAAGTAGCAATATTTTTTTTGTAGTTTAATCCACGCGTTTTCCCCGTGCCCTACCTTCTTCTTTATGATTTAGTCCATGAAATATTTTCCCCTTTACAGTTCTTCATATACAAAGCCTTTCCAGCCTTGGTTTATATCCCATCAAGCCGAGTATTACAGAATTCCCCTGCAGCCCCCAAACCAAAAATGACTACCAGAAAAGGGAAAGCTGTTCTCTTTTTGTCCCTGCTTTGTTTACAGAGCTGTCAGTGGTTAGTTAAACTCTGCCTGGAATCTGGCATTTAAGGCCTGCTCTAAGATTGCTTCCTGTGCAGGGCTGGAGGCCTCAGCTTCCTCTGCAATCCTAGCCTAGGCGCTGCACTCAGAGGACTTCCACCCCCCCACAGCCCCCCCCCAAAAACATTTTCCAGCCCGTTCGTACACGACCGGCCATTTACGCCGCAGAGAAAGCCAGCGTGCAGAGGCAGACTAAAATTTTCAAAAGGTGGCTTGTGAACTGCTTGCCGTTTAAGGGAAACAAAGCCAAGGTGCATTTGTAAATTATTTTGAAGCGCTCTGTTTGCAGATGTCGATCTGTCTTGTGGCTTTATATTCCTGCCCGCCGGTGCAGCGTCCAAGCGCCCTCCCCATAAAATCACTGGCAATCACAAAGTCTCTCATAACTTAAGGGAATCCGTGGCTTTTTCTGCCCCCTTTTTTGGATTAAAACATTGCTGAGGGCAGGGGTTTTGTGAAGGTTATTTTATTAGTTTACTTTTCCCGGGGGTGTTTTTCTTTCTGATTTGTTCCTGGATTGGAGGATTTAAAATTTTGTTGTTGTTGTTGTGACTTTCTTTGCATTTGGCTGGCTGGGGTTGTTTTGTGGAGGTTCAAAGGGAATGTTAACTTCGCAAATCTGATAATGACTTTACAATTGCTGCTGCTTTTTTTTTTTTTAATGCACAATTAGATGATATATATAAAAAGCAAGTTGTAACAAGACTTTTTTTCAAATCTTGTTTGTTTATTCTTACCACCCTGTACCCCTTGAAGAACACAGAACAGCAAATCTGCCCCTTTCTCCTGAGAAGTGTTTTCATCTCAGCCTATGTGTGCAGCTAAATCCTGCCTCAGTTCCTTTGCTAGAGGGCCCTTGAGTTGCAGGACTGATGTGGTTCCCCCTGGCTGAGAGATGAGGATCAAAGGAGGAACAGTAGACTACAGAGAGCAAGCCTGAAGGAGCGTGCTGGGTTTCTGTGCACAGAGGGCGGATGGCTGTATCCACAGGAACTAAGACTGCACCAGGCAGCAGCATTTAGTCTGTGGAGTACAGTCACCATCAGGGATTTAGAACATAAATAGCTGACTGTTAGGCTGACACCTCATGTGCTAGAACTGAGAATCCCAAAGGTTTTTTTCCCCACTTGACCACCCCATAGAAGACATGCTTTGACATCTGATTTATTTGCATTTTCATCACTTCTTACCCAGCCAGGTACGTCCCTCTCTCCACTTCCTTCCCTCTCCCCCGCTCCAGATTCTGTGCACCCACATTTCCCCTATCCCCTCTCCAAATGTCCCAGCCACTACCTCCACCTTTTCCCCTTCCTACATGGTCCTCAATATCATCTCTCATCTCCAAAAGCTCAATCTCTCTTTCTCCTGAGGAAAGCTGAAGAGGATAATAATAACAACCCAGAACTATTTCTGTTCTTCCTCCCATCTTTCCTTCCCAGGAGTGTAGAGGAGATTGCACTGCAGTCGGGAGAAGTTCCCTGATGCAGCAACCTTTCTCCATCTACAGGGTATTTTTCTGTTGTTTGATGAAGGTCAGATAGATGGACGTCTTGGGAGGATGTGTGGGGTTTATTAGAGTACAGTGTCTCCTCTCAAAGGACTGAGGTCCAGCCACTTCACAGCATTCAGATGACTTGCAAGTGAAATCCTTTTTTCAAAAACGAGGAAGGCACTTGGGAAATGGAGGTCAAGTCAAGAGTACAACTTTCAGTTAGCAAAGCCATATCAGTGCAAGAAAATGAGTCATCAGCTAGGAGGTCCACTTGAAGTCAGCTATTCAGTGCTGTTCACTATCTTCCCCAAAACAATTTGTTATCTATCAGCCTCTGAAAACTTCTAAACTGTAACTTCATCACTCTCCCTAAAAATATTTCCTGTTTCCACAAAAAGAGAGTATAAAATCAGAGTTTCTCAGAGCATCTTTGCCTCTCAGAAGATTCAAAAATTACTTTGTTAAAAGTAAATGAAGGTACCAATTATTTGGAGTGTTTTCTACAAACCATTTTTGGGAGCATGCACATTTTGATGCTTCTTTTTTAAAAATGAAAATTGTTCATGAGTGAAAACATCCAGGGCCAAAATATAACACACCACCCAGCTTCACTCCAGGGCCTACCTTCAGAGCCAAATGTGAAAGTATCTCTCTGTATGACCTTCCCAGGTGTGCAAAGAAATTACTTTTTTTACGCTTTGACTCCATCTTTTTTTTTCCTGTTACACATTTTTAATAATTTGGTGTCAGACCAAAAAAGTTTCATATTTCTGAAAAGAGGAAAACCATCCCTAAGAAAACTGTTTCAAATCAAAAGCAATGTTTCATTCAACCAAAAAAAAAAGAAAAAAGAAAAAAAGAAAAAGTTATATAAAAATTTTGGTTTTCAAAGTATGATGGAAAATGTTTTGATATCTCAATTTTTTTCTCTGAATTATTTCCAGGTATGTTTTTCACCTAATTCAATGAGAAGTCGTCAATAAATTTTAAAGAAGCAGAAATATATATATATTTAGAAGTAGATGTCTGAAACTATCTGACCAGTTCCATTCTCCTGACATCCACATGCGTATGCAAATTACTGGGGTATGGGCTACTCTTACACTGTGAAAGGGTACACCACAAAAATTATCATTTTGTTGCTTCTATCTCAAAACCAGACCCTTAGCATCTTTTCAAACTTTACACAACTGAAATAACACTGAAAGAATCTGAAGTGAACTCTTGGGAGTTTTCCACCACCAGACTTAGAAGAAGGATCTGTGGAAGAACAGTACAAAGATCTTTGACCTTGCTTAAAAAAAAAAAAAAAAGAAAGAAAGAAAGAAAGAAAGAAAGAAAGAAAGAAAGAAAGAAAGAAAGAAAGAAAGAAAGAAAGAAAGAAAGAAAGAAAGAAAGAAAGAAAGAAAGAAAGAAAGAAAGAAAGAAAGAAAGAAAGAAAGAAAGAAAGAAAGAAAGAAAGAAAGAAAGAAAGAAAGAAAGAAAGAAAGGAAGAAAGAAAAGTACCTCTCAGAAACTACTCTAGATAATTCCTGCTCAGGACTCAGATTTTCCACAGCCTCACCTACAAGGGTCTTCTCAGGGTCCCTATCTCTTTTGATTCTGAGACTGAACCTTTAGATCATGGGATGTCTGATGAATGCTGTGGTGTTCCTGAAGGCATGGTAAGAAAAACTAAGAGAAGACAGATAAGCAAAATAACTTACCTACAACATTTATGAGCATTGCCACATTACTCGAATCAGAACCATAGCGAAGTATGTGCCCTGCAAATATTATCTCCCCGCAAAAACAGTCTTCATTTCAAAAGCACTACCAGTCTCTCTCTCTCCTTTTCATCTCTGCACTTCACATAACGCCTTTGATCTTCAGTCGACTATGGTTTATTGCTAAAATTTGTTGAGTTTTTCATTGTCTTGCTAAAAAGTGCTTCCCTCAAGAACAGCCACATTTAATCCCTCCTGGTACGAAACACACACATGCAAATCCCGCTCCCCTTTATGTGTCACCCTATGAGAGAGTTTAAAATTCCAACAAGGTGCAAAAATCAGAGAAAGGCACAGTAACTGGAAATATATGACAAAATATTTTAAATATTTTAATATCAATTAACAGGAATATGCTCTTTGAAAGCAAACAATAAATTGTCTAGGTTGAAATACACACACAACCACATATCTGTATAATTCCAGAGTGAGGAAGAAAATAACCTCCTGCTCTGGCTCAAATTTAATACTGTCCTCACCCTGCTCCGAGCACTGATTTCGGAAAAAACTCAGCTCACAGTGGGGCTTAAAAACAGGTGAGCTAGACTGGTAACATGCAAGTGAAAACGCAAACTGCTACTCAGGTCTCTAACAAATAGAAACGTCTTTCTTTCAAGACCTGCAAGTCACCTTTCCATTACACTGAGTGAGCTCCCAGACTGTGATGTTTATGCTGAGCCTCTACACAAGCTTCAACCTAGTTGAGCCAAGAAACTTCAAGCCAGAGCATATTCCCTAATATAGCATGGCTGTGTGTCGCACAGGGCTCTACACTGGCCAGAGCTGGTGACAGCATTGTGCAAGCACATGCCATCTTGCTTCCCCTCCCAGTACACTGAAACAATTGCAGATTTCCTCTTGGTGACCTTCAGGCCCAAAGAGCCTGAAAGTCACGCCTGTTTCCTTAACATGGGATCACTGACTGCTTTGGTGATGTGGATGCCCAGGGCAAGCCTCACCCAGACAACTACCAGTCAGATTGCAAGCTGTGATGACTGCCCATGCAAGAGAGCACGGATCAGAGCTCTTATCAGACCCCCTTCTCAGCAGTTTGGCCTATTCTTCATTAAAGGATGAGGTCAAACATAGCTTCATTCACCTGAAAAGGAGCAAGGGGATTTGGGCTCCTGTGGCACCTGGCAGAAATTTTGGGACCCACATGAAGCACAGAAAAAGGCTAGAGTAGTAAAAAAGGACAATATCAGGTTTCTCCATGAAAGAAACCATGACCAGTTCCTAGCATCTTTCTCCCTCCTTTCCTCCCTTCCTCATCCTGAGCAGCGGGAGGTAGGATTTCCAGGAAAACTCAAGTCACACAGTGCAGAACAAAGAGGTCAATGAGATACCATGGCCCAGTGCCTAGCATTCAGGATGAATGCAGCAACTGGGGATATTCCTGCTTGGTTCTATCTTTAAATTACTTTGTAGCCTTAGGGACTGAGCCTTAGTCAATTCTGTATCTCTTAGTCCTTATGTTATCTCCACCAATTGCAAATTCTTCTTACTGTGCGTTTGTAGAAGGCTAAAGCACAACCAGGCCTCGGGTTCTGTCCTGGCCACTAGATGTAACATCAATACTAAAAAAACCCCGTATCCTACAAACA
Organism: Larus michahellis; assembly: GCF_964199755.1. NCBI lineage: Eukaryota > Metazoa > Chordata > Aves > Charadriiformes > Laridae > Larus > Larus michahellis. The sequence goes on along the minus strand of NC_133896.1, from coordinate 69,372,060 downwards.
GGAATGTCCGTCGCAGAGAAGGGCTGAACAAAGGTGACAGAGAAATCCTTTCTGTCAGGAAGATGACAGAGGGGTAGCAAAGGGAAGACTTCCAAGTCCACCTACACAAAGGTTTTCTACACGCATACAGCTGGACCTCTGACCTGTCCTCAACTGCAGGATCAAGTGGTAACACAAGACCTAAGTTATTCTGTCATTTCCCTCTATTTTTATTTTTTTAATACCACCACAAAAAAAAGATCAAATCTCTCATTAAAGCTTGACATGAATTGAGACTGTAAGCAGTTTTGTGAGTTGTACCCCATTAATCCAAATGTCCCATTTTCCCATCTGTCTCCACTTCACTTGTCCCAAAGCCCTGGTGCGGAGGTGTGGACCTTTTAAATGGCAGTAAAGGAAACGGTCAGTGAGGAGGATGAAGAATGTTTTGCTTCAGCTGGCTACATGCTATGACATCCACTGTATCCCTAGGACGACCATTGCTCATTCTTTATATCTCTTCCACCTCAGAAGTGAAAACAGGACCTCTTCATTGCCCCTTTTGCAGCTGAGAGCAACTCAGCAAGCAACACTCATTGTCTAAGTGTGACTTGTTTAATCTGGCATCCATGAAAAGCAGGCATGACAAGCATTCTACTGCAATATCTGAGAGAATTACAGTTCCTTAATCTATCTTCAGTCAAAACAAATAAATCTGTTTTCTATGAAAATTTGTCAGAAAAACGTTTGGAAATTATTTTCCGTGTTCCTCTTTTAATTCTGCATTAGAAGCATTCAGTGCCACTCAGATCTTTTAGAAAGAGGTGCAGCTTCATTGAAGTCAAAAGGTGGAGTTCAACAGATTGGTTCGTCCTTTTTAACACCTCATGCGTGCTCTTTCTTTAATCTGAGATGTGGAATATGTATTACCAATAGTAAAGCATATGTTTAAAGAGTCTCTTCTTTCCTCCATAAATTTGTTTGTAATGTTCCTTTCATGTAAAACCACATCTGCAATTGTTGCTGTAAACTTGGACAAGTATTCATGCAGATAATGCACTCTTTTACATATATATATATATACACACACACACATGCACATCTACACACTCATATCAAGCAGCTTTACTCCTTCCCAAACAGAATAGCTCATTTGGGACTTAAAGCAAAATAAATCTATTACGTCATGTGAACACACAGTTTTATTCCAATCTAGCCTGTGCCTTGTTTCATCTGACCATGCTTCTTAGGACTTCCAAGGACAATTTATCAATGGCAAACTAACCAAGTGCAGTTATACTTAGCATCAGAAAAATCACACTTCGGGGGCTATGTAGTGATTACATAGAATACAGATTCCCAGGTGCTGCTCTGCAAACTACTGATGGCCCACAGGACCACATCATGGTCCAGGCCCTTGATTCAAATAGGTGATGAACAGGTTTCACTCACCCTGGCTACAGCATATGTTCCCACAGTGAGTGCCACACATGTCCTTGCAGGTGCCAGGCCCTGTATCAGCTCCTGCTTCTGCAGGGTGAACAACATGAAAGTGTTGACACGGAGTTTTTTTTATAGGACACTGTCCCTGCCACAGAGTTCACTCCTTGGGTCTCCAACTAAAAGATCCATGGCTTTAAATACCTGCTCAGGTCCATCTCTTGTATCCACGATCTGATTTAGCACTGGGAAAGGAGCATTACAGAGCTGCACCATCCCAGATGTGTTATCAAACATCCAGTGTGCTGCTGCTAACCCTGCAATACACTTCTAAGTGTGCAGCAGCAGGACCCATCATCTCAGAGCCAATCGGTTGCAATGGAAAGTCCCCATTTGTCTTTATTCCCTCGGACAGGCTGAGTGTGGGTATGCCATTTCCACTCCTCCCACTTCCTTCCTCATCTTTCTCCTAGTGCACATTGACATAAGGGCCAGGCAGAGCTTTCTCTTGACATTTGGATTTGCATATACGGGTCCCACCCCTGATCTCGATGACATTTGTCTATCATTTCCCATTAGCAGACAAAGGAAGAAACAAGACATAGCTGGAAGCTGCTGGCACAGCCACTGGTTCTCATGTTAGAAGGATTGACCCTTGACTCTCCCCTTCAAGTGTCCTCTGAAGTATTTCAAATATGTTGTCCCCAAAGATCAGAAGATACTAAAATATTATTCATATACAGACTAGAGTTGAAATCCTGGTCCTCTTGGAATCCCTGGCAGACTTCCCAGAGACTTCAATCAGGACTGGATTCCACCCTCGCAGGCCAAATTCATCTAATATACACTACGAAAGATCAGTGAACTTACCCTGCATGTTGGAAACTGGTGTGATCTCAGATTATGGCAATATAAGCTACTTCATCCTCTCATACCTTTGTGCACACACACATAAAAGCATGATTTCTTTTACACCTGCAATGCTTACTTGTGGGAAACAAATTATTTTTACTCGTATCATTAGCACTGAGGAAATACTTAGCCTTTGCCGCAGATACAAAGGGCAGCTGAAAATTGCATTGCCCTTTACTACTGTTTAAATAGAAGTGAAGATATCCCAGGTAATGACAATGAGCCCCTCCATCTCAAAAAACAAAGCATGCTGAAACTGAAGGGATTTTATAGCCCACAAAACGGTTTGTAAAATTGTTTAGTCCCAAAATGAGCTCTTTCATTCACTATTTCTCTGCATTCAAACACTGGGAAGCGGGTTCATGGGATATAATTCACTAGTTACCCTTGTCTTTTATCTGCTTCTACCAGTGAAGATCTTCAGCTTCATCCTGTCAGTCTAATCACAAGAATGCCCATATCATGCATTTAGTCCTCCTACACTCTTTGTCCCAAATCTGTGGCCTGACTGTTGAAACTTGTGGCAATGCCCCAGCTGTTGGCCAGCTTCATCTCTCACTGAAATCTCTAAGAGCAGAAAACCAGTGCCCACGCCAACACCCTTCAGTCAGGAGCTATTTGTTTCTTAGTAACAGGAAAGAGCAGAACATCATCACTAATAAACAGGTTAAGTCCAGCTCACATGACCAAGGCGTGTTAAAGAAGAGAATGCATTTCCTCTTGCCCTACTAAATGGCAATGCCAATTCTCACATCAATTTCTATTAGAGAAAAATCAGAGCATGGGGAAGAATATCACACAAGCAGAAGAAGCTGCCACAACTATGGAAAAGCCAGTCTTCAATTTCTGACCTAAACAAATAAAGCTGCCACATGATGTCCATTCAATTTGTGCCTTTAAAGGCATGGAGAAAAGGAAAAATTACTTATTCTTGTCAATGCTCTCACCCGACTTCACATCCTCTGGAGAGGGAGCTCACGCTAGCTCAGCTGGTAGACATCACGGATGCACCGCATGTCCTAGTCCCACTGCCTGCCTCCTCTCTGAAGGAAGTGACGTAGATGCAAGTGTGCCTGGTGGAGCTTGCATCAGGACAGACATGTAGTGACACAAGTGTCAGCTGGGACAGCAACCACCTGGGAGAGGGGCCAAGCTAGGTGCAATGGAGGTGCAGCTGGAGACAGAAATGCCCACAGCAGCTGATGGCCATGCACCGAGTGCTAATCACCATGATGCTCTTAGTCCCTTGTCAACATGCAAAGCCACAATGAGCCCACATGGCAAGGTACCACCACAGCAGTGTGAGGAAGGACAAGCCACAGGAGCAGAAAGCATGCTGAGGGCTCTTGCCTAGGGGAGTTAGTCACCCAATGATGCAGGCAAGAGTGACACGACAAAGGGTGGCCTGGTGTCCCTCATGACAAGCAGAGGGTCACACTGGGAGCAACAGTCACAGCTCTGGCAATAGGCAGAGGGTCTGGGCTAGGAGCAGGGCAGGCGTCAGCCAGGGAAGATGTTGCGCCGTCCAAGTGCAGGAGCATTTCTTCTGCACCAGAACTGGCAAGGAAGCCAGCAGCAGCAGTGCAGCTCTCCATACTTGCCTCTCTGCTAAAGAGACAGGTTTTCCCCCTCCAGGCAAGGAGCTGATCAGGGCCAGCAACAAGTAAGGATGGGAAGTATCTGCCTCTCTGCCTCACTGACTTCTGCTACTCTGCTCCCGGCCCTCTCATTTGGTGCTCCCCTCTTGTCCTACCCTTGCACCACGCCTGTCGACCTTCATGCTCACAATGTTTCAACAACATGTTGTCTGAACTTATTTGCGTCCAAGTAAGTTTTATGAATGCTTTATCACTTTATTCACACTCTTTTCTCTGCATCTCTCAGGTTCTGAATTAAAAAGCTAAGGTAATGCTGTTAAAAATAATAAAATGTTCAAGCAAGTCTAAGGTAAGGTTCCAACAGCAACATTCACTCAGCCAGACTTGGAACTCCACATGTTTTCTGGAACGTATTTCAAAATACAAAATCATGATATATTAAGCTACATAGTCAGTCATAAAAAAGTAATAGAAAATAATATGAAGATACAATGCAGCCAGCTTACCGTGGCTGCATTTTTTTATTTTCAACCCTTTTTCTTTTCCTGTTAAAACACGCAGCCCTAGCATACAGCTCTGCCTAGTGCTGAGCATCATAAACTCTAATGAGAATTGAGGGGTCTCACTTGCTCTATTGAACCAGCAATAAGCAACAATACCAAGTTTTAGTCCCCATCCCCGCATTTTTAAAGGAAAAAGAAATACTAAAAAACCACACCCCTAAAAATTCATTGGTTTGCTGTTCTTACTAGTTGCACCCTAAGATACACTAAGTATTTTGAATCCAACCAGTTCCTCAAAAGAAATGAATGATAAATGTTCAAGGTCTTTCCTGTTGTCTTAAACTTTAATTAATTCGTCTTCCCTCCCAGTACCTATACAATTAGTTTGCACAGACATAATGCATGACACCGTGATAGATACATTGCAGCTGAAAGTCCAATTACTCAATGGCAGAACATCATGGAAATCTGTGGAATTCCACCAGGAATGGATCCAGCTCCAGAAATTTCTACTGGGCTTTTCCAGCTCACACTTTTAAAGTCATCTTTACAAATGAAACCCAGACTTTTTCCTGCCAAGTAGCTATATCAATTTATCTCTAATGAGCAGCAATTCTGTGTCATTTTGGTTGAAAATTGAAGCATGAGGTCAGTGCCTGCTTTAAAGAGGTAAAGCAGGGCAGCAAAAACGGAGCCTTTTGACAGGATATCTCAAGCAGCATACCGCAAAATAGGTGCCCTTCAAACCATTTGCCATATTTGAAGTTTACATCGTACACCTCACTTTATGCTAAGTTTAGCCAAAAGCAAGGAAACATTAACACAACAATATCACCAAGCCAGAAAACCCAACAGCAGTGAGGTTTTCTTACAAAAACAAAAAAAAAATAAAAAAAATCAATAGGCAAGATGACAGACTTTCACGCTGTGCATGAGCCAGCATAAAACCTGACACAGTAAGATCACGATATTGCCAGCTCCCTTCATGAAACTCACATAGAGAAGCTGTTGAATAATCTTGACAGTAATCTGATTGATATCTAGACATTCAGGCACAAACATTTGATGCCAGCAAATACCATGACAGCAACGCACTGGTACATCAGTAATGTTGCGTGTGACTGTGCACTGCTTCACCCTGCAGGGGAACAGCATCGCCAAAACTTTCAACAGAACCTGGCTCAAAGTCAATTAAACAAGGCAGGTGAGGCCTGACAGTATCCCGTGCACTTAATACTGAGAGCACGCAGACATACAGACTTAATTTGTATTAACGTGACAAAGGAAAGTTAGCCTTGAGCACTGTATCAAGCCAATAAATTTTACAGTTGTTTAATTTTTTTAGGAACTGTGCCTTAGACAATGCCTGTGTGGTCCAGAAAAGAAAATGTTTCATTTTCCTTCAAAAAATAAATGGAAAAAAAACCCAATACTGTACTGCGCATTATCTGCTACCTTTCCCCAGAGATCCAAAACCCCTATGGGGTCTCCCCGCCAGCCTCCCTTGTTGCCTTGTTAGGTCCACCCAGCTCAGAATGAGACGCAGAGCACACATGGCTGGTCACAGGCTATGTTCTGGGCACTGAACGCACATGAAGCACATTTTTCACAGCCAACCCAAAGAGCGGGGCTGTATGTCTAAAAAGTGTTGGCCAAAACCAGAAATACAGAGGTGGAAGGGGGAGGGAAGGGAGGAAAACTTCCAATTTGTTTGTAAATGCTCTACAAATAGGAAAGCAGCCTATGATTACTAAGCAAATTGTTTTTCATAACTCAGTCGCATCACCTTTAGTTATGGGCTAGCTGGAAAAAAGACAACAAGACAAAAGCAGAAATAATTGCACTTATGACTGGCATGTGTGCATCGAGGCGTCCTGATGGTGGATGCTTCACAACTCACCAGATCTGATGGCTCTAAAGGAGTAGAGTACAACTAGTGAGGCAATATCTGCAAGGATACCCTATTAAATATGTGGAAAAAAGCATTAGGAAGGCAAGGGAACAGAAGGCAAGGATGGGAAAAGAGGTCTGAAAAAAGAAATAGACTCTGGAAAGAGGTACAGAAAAGGATCAAACTAAAATCCCAGATCATAATGCTTGCAAACTTGGAGGATTTTTACAATCCATTCCCCAGACACAAAACCTGAAAGTAGCTTGCAACCTTAAGGTGAACAAAGAAAATAAAAGCCAGATCTGAAATTCATAAATAAACATGAGTAAACTAGACAGACTTTTCACTGCTTACCTGGACCAAATCAAACCTTTATAACTTGTAAATACTGACAAGTGTCACTTCAGATATTATTAGAGGATTCCCTAAATATAAAAGACAGGTTGGTCTGCAGTTAAATCTTTTCTCGTTTGCTTTTCCAATGCTGAAAGTAATTGAAAACAGAAGATACGCTTCTTGATGTAGCCTAACTTTTTAGGAACAGAAAGTATAAATGTTAGTTATATAGCTGACACTGCGCTTCAAGTTTGCATTCGACTGCACCTATATACCCTCACACAAAGCCAGGTAAAAAACAAAAGCATGAACACTTACAGTCATATAAAATACATGTGCAATATACCCTAGAGCACCTATTAAGTGATACCATTTGCAAGATACCCCAAATAAAAATCTACATAAAGACGGCAAGATGGCACCAGTTCTTCTCCTGGCCAAGGAGCATTGGAGAAGACACAAACTCATAATATACTTTTTTGAAACAAAATGTTGTCACAAATGACATTAGAAAAACTCTTCCTCAAGCAAAGTGTTGTATAGGGAATAGGAACACATATGATTGCAAAGTCTGAAGGATGTGCACATACTTCAGAGAGGGCACATATTCAGAACAGATCTGACTTTTTACTATCTTTGCTACTGCTTTAAATCCATATTATTTTGGTATTTACATTAAATGGAGACAGAAATATCTTTAGAGATGACTAAGCAGTTTCTTGATTTCTATTAAGTACCAAAAAGCAGTCCTGCCAATTTATTAATATTTAAGTTTCTACAACTTAATATGAACTTGGTTCCAAGAGCTACATAGGTCTCCTTAAAGTATGTGTAGCAAGAAGTCAACACTGTGCCAGCTGGCAGATTAAACAAGCCATTAATGTAGGCTCCTACTGAATTTAAAGGATTGTTTTTCATCTTTTCCCTCTCTACTCCTCTATATCCAGATGTATTATTTAGGGAATATTTTCCAGTCCCAGTAAGAAAAGTAAAAAGAAATGCCCTTGGCACTTAATGAGTTTTTCCCCCCGATGTGGTCTCCTGCTGCATTTGGAATTTATTCCATTACTGTATGGCTTGCAATGGTCCCAAAATACTTCTGACTATATGAAAAGACGGAGAAAGCATGTTTGGGGTAGGTATGGTTCTTCATTCAAAAGCAGGGAGAGCCTGGGGTGATTGATCTTAGCAGATGATTTCATTCAGACCACCGTTATCCTGGCATGTCACCCCACAACCCTGCAGCCCCTTGTGCAAGAGACGAGCACTTGTTACCTGCACGTTCTAACTGGGAAAATGGAGCACAACAGGAGTTAAGGACAAGGCCAACACCGGCCTGGAGCAGGTTAGCGGAGAAACTCATTTCTCTGTAGCCCCTGCAGGACTGCAGTGGTGAGGAAAATAAACTATGGTAAAACCCCTGTGCCTTCACAGAACAGAGGCCTTCAGCATATCATTTTTCCTTCAAAGGTTCAACTGCTTACTTGAACTTCATGACCTAGCAGCATGCAAAGGAAGAACGAGTGTAGAATAAACTCTGGTATTAAACCAGCCCTGGTGTCATCTATAACAGTATAACAGTTATAGAATGGTATTTCAGATTAAAATGCCCCCTATAATAGTTTTCCAGATAAAACCTCCAAAAGGTCAGAGCTGTACCTGCTCCCTGTGGCCATTTCAGACTGACTGGAACTACTGGCAGCTGAAGGAGCAGCACTGGCTTTTGAAATGCCTGGAAAATAATTTTATAAAAATTGAAATAGAAAAAAAAAAAAAAAAACAACATCTAGGCCTCCCTCAGTATTTCAGTTCCTGGGTAGTAAAGTGAGTTCAGTCCCATAAACTTGCTACTGAACTAGAAAACAAAAAGGCCTTAAAACCAAGTGTAGGCACACAGCCAGGGGCTCTGGAGCTCAACTGTGACTCAGAGCATCTCCTTCCCCAGGAGCGAGAAGCCTCTCCAGGCTCACGCTCAGGCCTTGTCTGGTCCCACAGGGCTAGCAGACCCCTTACTCCCAGGCAGACCCAGCAACCATCTTGGCTCATGCAACAACTTCAGAATTTGGCTCAAACAGAGTTTGATTTGCCAAAATTGTTCTGGGGGTCACAAACACTCCCTGCCCCCTTCTTTAGGGGCACTTTAATTCTTAATTGTATAAAGCTAAAGTGTAAAAACTGTATTTTTGCATGTATTCTTTGTTTCTAATACTTGGTATCCGTAAGGGGACTCCCTTGCTTGGCTAGCAGTCGGGATTCATTAGACATTTTATGATGATTCTTTCTGGTGTGCAGATATATGATGAATCTCAGATGTTTAAATAGCATATAACAGTGCTCCATTGACCTTGCTGAGTACAGTTGGAGGGAAAGAAAGGTAATTTTCCTCAAAGAAATGTTAAAAATGTGTCTCCACTATAGCACAGATGCAGAGGATAAAGAAACTCCAGAGGGATTAAAATATTTTAGATTAATTTGGAAGAAGGCCACATTGTGCAAAGCCTGGTTAGTTTGGGCCTTTCCAATTCCACGCCATATAAACAAACCCATTTAAACTGCATTTGTTAGAAAGAATGTTTTTAAAAAAAAAATTCCCCCAAAGTAGTTGTAACTCAAATGACCTCCAGTTCTGTATTCTCTTCTTACTGCCTAAAGAACAAACATATGTACAATATATTCTACCCAGAGCTTGGGCAGTTGCTGCATGATTCATACTGCTTGCAAATTAAGTCATTTAAGTAAAGGGATTCTGGCTCCCTCCAGCAAGGTTTTAAAACTGAAGCAAGATTAGATCTGGTTGGTTTTGGAGCTGGCTTCTGTACTTTGAACAAGACCATTGCTTCTAGACCTTTGCTTTGGGCTGAGTGGAAGGAAGTAAAAGAACAAAGGAAATTGAAAGGAAGGGACGGAAAGAAAGAAAAGGGGGAAAAGAAAAGAACCCGTATCATCAACAAAACTATATAAGGACTCATCTAATGTTCAGTGTGCCACTGCCTGGCAGAACCAAGTCTGTAATGTTTACTCACTTTCAAGGTCAAATTTCCCTTCTTTTACTCATACAGAATAGAGTTTTTGCCTGCAGAGTCTTCCAAAGAGACAAGTCATAGAGTGTGGTACTAAATAACCATAAAAAGTAAACAGTCGCTGACCCTTATGAATTAATCAAGTTGAGAGACAGAAGAATATAAGGGTAGCAGTGAGCCAGCCAGAGGGGTAACAACATGAAACACACAGTGAGTCATTTTGCATTTTACAAAACAGTGGGCATTTAAAGTAAAGGGACTTTCCTTATCATAAACCATAAATCCCAGAGCAACTCAACACGAGGAATACCCTCCTGTCTGCCACATGGATGAAGATTGTTCTCCAGCAGTCCTAGGCCTCCTTGAAATGGCACCCAATTATTTGACCGTAACTCAAGTCACTGGCACAAATTCCTCTCCCCTCAGAGGAGGTGAGGCAGCTGGACCAGCTGAGGACAATATATTGGCTGCTCTCTCCCAAGTACCCAAAGGAGCCAACATCATTTCACCACTGAACGTAACCGTCTTGGAGAAGAATATGGCAACTTAATTGAAGTTCAGAACAAAGCAACTCAACAGTTTAAAACACAAAATGAGGAAAAATGTCATTTTCATTACAAGTAATGTACTTTCAGAGAATGAAAAGATTAATTTAAATTCTGGGATTTGAGGGCTAGCATCCCTTCTCTTATTGAATTTATTACGAGATGTTCTGAACACGATATTGCAAGAGGCTATGATGGTTCTGACGTTATGGCTGTAAAATTCAACTGTGATGATGGCTTCTGCAGCTATCACGCATTTGAGAGCATACCATTTGCTTGCTACAATGCTACCAGTTTAAGTTTCCCACATGATCTTTTTCCTTTTGATGGTTACTGTGCATTAGTGATAAACACATTCTGCAGCATCTCCTGCACATTTTTACTTTAATTGCATCTGTAACCAGCCCTGTGCTCCCATATTCAGCCTGGTTGCATGAATGGAAGGGATACATTAAGCTCTCTTTGGAGATACTCCAGGTTTGCAGGGATATAACCATAACCAGATAGCTGGCCAAGAGGATTTTTACATCATCAAAAAATCAATTCAGAATGTAGAACTTCTTGCGGTTGGGTTTTGTTCTTCGAATGTCATGTAGGGACCTTTGTTTGTTGACATACCACTCTATACATTCATGAAAACAAGATGTTCTCTAGTCACTTAAACTATCACGGTAAAACATTTTAAATAAATACTTCACATAATTTCAGAAACAGATGCTAGGTAATAAAATTGCATGTTTGCAACAGAAATGTAAAAGACCTGTTTATCAGCGCTTGGAATTTTCTATTTTGTGCTTCACATTATCACCAGCAATGCATGAAAAACACAACAGCTATTACATCCTAAACTTCCCCTTTGAAATATATTTATTTTTTAAATTTACTCCAAGAAGTTTATCAGTAGTAGTTAGTATTTTCCAACACTTTTAACTCTGCCCTTTCACTCATATGCCTGCTACAATTCTATGTCCACATATTTTTTTCTTTTCTGCATCTTCATTAAGATTTGGGTTTGTCTGCTCTGCCATCTCACACAGTAGGTTATACAGAGGCTTCTCTACTCCATGTAGAAAGATATGCAGGACTCGTGCGGTAATTTCTGACACGGCCAAAATATCATCAAGTTGTTCTAACTGCCACCTGTCTGAAATTAAAATTATGGTCTGCAGAGAAGTTTCCCACTTTCATCTTAGCAGTGGCATCCTTCCTTTGTGGAGTACCACTTACAATCTGGAAGCAATGCCCTTCACACTGCTCATAGTTCTAAAGCTACTGCATGGCCCCTTAAAAAAAGAAAAAACAAACAGGTCTGAAAAGTACCTGTTTTGACATGCTTTCTTTTTCAGTTTAGCATCAACATTGATAACCATTCGTCTAAGAAAGTTTATTAAATATTCAGCCTGAATTTTGCTTCTCTTAGTAGTTCTAGCCTAAATGTTGTTCCTCATAGTACTCCTAGTTAAACACTAGTATACTAATAACGTAACTCCATTCTTAATAGTGCTCCTTTCCTGATTGATTCAAATGGAGTACGTCTGTTACCTGTAGTAATAAATTCTGAAATCTTACTGGCTCTTAGTCAAGTGCCAGACGTAAGATTAATTTGATTGCTTAATAAATCACATTGTTTCAGTTTAGTTACATGCTACAGCCAACCTGTTGCCTGAGGTGGTCAGGGGATATGTTAAGATCATACAGATACACAGCGGGGACGCAGATGTACAGTGATGTGAAGTCACCCAAACAGCTTTGCTCAGAGCCACTTCAGTTTATGAGTAGGCTTTATGAGCTCTGGAAACAAAGGAACCCTCCCAGCTGCTTCCACACAAAGCTCCTCAGGTGCGTCAGCTCTGCGTTTCCATCCCCACAGCCCCTGGCACCCCCCTCGCCCAGGCGCTGGACATGGCGGGGAAGCTGCGCACAGCCACCTAGCACCAGACATGAGTCAAGACCTAAGACGTGACTGCAGAGAGCTGGCTCGGGCATCCCCGCATCTGTGTCAGGACTAATCCGCTGCCTCAAGAAACTATACTCAGTTAATGTTGATTGTTAGTTTAAGACTCTGTAGACTTAGTTTGTATGGGGAAAAAAAACCAAAAAACCAACAAACTACAACTGAAAATTCTGGTAAGCAAAAATAACTGGAGGGAATTGATTAATCAAAATAATTAATGAAATTAAATTTTATTTTAAAATGTGTGATTTCTTTTTTGCACACTTTTTTCTGGTTTCGCTCTTCAGTATTTTCTTTGTACTTGTAAGGAAAATACCACTTAGATTACTCTCAGTTTTAACACGAGGCAAAAACATGACAGAGATTTGTCTTTCAGTGATAAAACTAGTGAAAATAGAACACTTATGATAACCCTGTCTTTGAAAAACATCAGTAAAAAGCCCTCCGAGCTCCACGAACATGTTGCAGACTGCACATGTCACATAACTAAGGACTATAATTTTTTGCCTGAGGCTCCCACATTTAACAAAGGGAAACACAGCTTTCAACAAAAGATGCTATTCTAGTTATGTGCCCTTTTACCCTGTCAGAGAAACAGCTGGTATCATAAAGTCACAGCTAATTTGTATCATGTCTGCACTAACAGTCAGATTCAGTTTGTATCAAACTTTCAAAGTTGGACTTAATACCAGTTGATGGATGACAGCTTTTCTTGCCCCCCCCTTCTCAAAACATATTTAAACATTGCCTCCCACATAAAGAAACCACCCCATATTCAAACTACAAATGGAATCTTTAATATGTTTCACATAACCAGAATATATGAAAATGTTTAAAACTAGTAAAAATTACACCAACAGTTCTGAAGTTCTGTGACAAATAAATAGCGCTTTAAGACAGACATGTGGGTTACCAAGTGTAATGGAAAAGAATTTTCTCTTAGAAAAAAAAAAAAAACCACAACACAACTCACTTGCCTCAGGTAAATCTCTTGCAGTTTGGGGTATCTGTTCTCCTAAAAAAATTTCAGTCTGCCTGCAGAGACTTTAAGGGTTTTTTCAAGGTCAGCACTCAACAATTTAGGAAAGGCCAATTTCACTTCGTTTTTTTAGGGACCTGTTTCTCATTTATGCTATTAAATGTCATCTACTCTCATTTTAAGATCCCTGAAGCAGAATGCCTGAACTGTGTAAAGAGACTTTAGCGAAAGTGAGAGTCAGGCCAAAGACTTAACAGCTCCAAACCTGCAGTGCTCATGTGAGAAAGAGCTGCAAAGATCAGGCTCTTCTTGGAAAACAGGCAAGGGGGAACTTCCAGAGATTGGGAGTTCAAGCTCAGTTCAGATAAATGTCTAACAGTGCTGATGCGCTTCTGAGGCTACCCTCCACGGCACCTGAGTCTACGGCACCTGAGTCTACAACATTAGCTGGAGACAAGATATTCTTTTGAGATTTCAGCTACTTCCCGCTTCTGGATAATCTAGAAGTATTTGACCGAGGCTCTTTCATCCCATGATCCGAAAGCATCGCTGAAATATATGCAAGGAAAATCTCACAACATCCTGGGAAGTAGGGATTCTTTTTTTTTTTATTATTTTTTAATCCTGCACAGTATAACGACTATCAGGGTTCTGAACAATTGGCCCCGTGTATCACAAAGAGATTGGTCTGCTCTGTAAACTTACGTACTCCAAGTGAACGAGGTCCCTGGGAAGTTCAAAGCAGCAGTATCAGTAATGCAGTTTTTAAATGACAGGAGAGCTTATTGCGACGCAGCTGAGAAAGAGCAGTTGTCAATGAAGACTGAGGAATCCCAGCTCCCAGCCTATCTTTCCCTGAGCGCACGCATTTCCTGCCTTAGAAGGTTAATATTGCGCAGAAGACAGTAAGATACAGCTTCTGCTGTGCCTAAGCTGTGCTTGGCACTGCTTTCTGAAGGACTCCTTGCCAGCAACCAGAGCCAAAGCGCAGCACGCTCCTGCCACATCCTCTCCAGCGAGCTATATCTGCTCTCTACCTACTGGGAAGATGCAGATAATCAATTCCACTCCCTTCACTCCGAGCGCAGCAGTGGCTCTGCCCCTACTACGATCCTTGTGCTTATTCAGATATATATTTTTTTTAAATGTTCTTAAACCTCTGTCTGGCAAGGCATGGTTTATTAGAAGCAGATTTCTCTTCAGCTACTCAATGTGTCAGTTTTACAATTCCTAGGTGGTGTAATTCCTGGAAAATAAAAAAAAAAAAAAAAAAATGTTCTTCATCCAAAATTTTGGATGAGTCACAGCAGGTTTTCTTGTTTTGGTTTACCCTAAGATGAAGCATAACTTTATCTAAATGATGCTCTGGTTTTCTTTGTTTCAGCAGCCCACTAGCTCCAAATTTCTTTCAAGCAATGAGACTTTTCTAGCAAAAGATGCCCACCAGTTGGTCTTGGTAGCCACTGCATTTTCACAGGACTGCAAAGTGCATCAGGAAGAATGACACTATTACTTCCTGAGCTTGATCCCCTGGTATTAAACTTGACTCCCAATAGTTGGCTTGAACACCTCTTCAGGAATGCAGCACAACAAAAAAGCCAAGAGGTTCTCATCTATCAGAAAAGAACTTTTACCAAAAAGTGCTCTGGTTGCAAGCAGAGGTCACCTGAAGTCCCAGAAGCTACAGGGAAACTCAGGTAAGACGGGGTGGCTGCACCTCCTCTTCCAAGCAGCAGAGAGGACAGGTGAGAGAAGGAAGACCCTACATTCATCTCAGTATAATTCATCACAATAAAGTCATAGAAAAATAAGTCTTCAGAGACTCTAAGAAGAAATTCTTTACTGTGAGGGTGGTGAGACACTGGAACAGGTTGCCCAGAGAAGTTGTGGATGCCCCATCCCTGGAAGTGTTGAAGGCCTGGCTTTGAGCAGCCTGGTCTAGTGGAAGGTGTTCCTGCCAATAGCAGGGGAGTTGGAACTAGATGATCTTTGATGTTGCTTTTGACGCAAACCATTTTATGATTTTAAGGGTTTCAAAAAGTGACTCTACAGTAACGCTTTCAGTCTTGAATATTTAAGAGAAAAGCTGACCAAAACCTTTCTCACACAATGTTTCCTAATGACAAACATCTTGCCTTTTAACAAAATGTACATTTTCAAGAGGAAGATAAAAAACAGTCATCACTATCCAGTGACTTTAAACCTTAACCTTATAGGGTATCGCTTCTTTTTGAAAGTAATTTATATAAGCATGTCTCAGATTGTCTTCCAAAGTCAGATTTATCTGTATTCAAGAACTCACAGAAGAGTTACAAGACTGTCATGTTAATACTAAACTATATTACTGCTTTTTATACTCAGATAAAGAGATGTGCCTTATTTCCAGTATTTTATGGAGATAATGCTTGTGTTTTTCCTTTCCAAATGAATGTATTGGTCCACACCATTTGCTTAAATGATTTTCTAAAGGCAACCAATGGCATTTTTCATGGCATTTTCATTCATGTCCCCTAAAGACCACCCTCCTATTCAGCCAGCTTTACAATGTGAATGAGGAGATTAAGTGTGGAAAGCACTATCAGACTTTGCCTTCCTTCCTTTGTGGCAGAATTCTTCCACCACTTTGACAAGTGCCATGCAAACACTATGGAGACTGCAGCACGAGACATATGACATTCACCTTAGGTCCTACACTTAGATGAATGAGTCACTGAAGGACAGATTTTCAGATGCAATTTATGCATCAAAATAAGGCATTAGCACCAGCTCAAAAATACACTGGAGCAGAGATCTCAGTTTGAGGAACTGATGTGACTTGCTTCAACACCACAGAGTCTGCACGCTCAGACATGTCGACAAGTACAACTCCAGTTGCTGAGCTGTCAGAAAAACTCTGGAGGGCAGTCACTGCTCTCTTTGAATATCCTATCGCTGGCACAGGGGGAGAGCACTTGCATTTCTGATCCCATTTCCTTTTGGACAGTATGGCCTCCCTCTCCTTGTGTCAAATTTTTAAGGTATTTGCGTACCTCATAAATGCATTGCCCAAGGAAGCACATGGGAACTTAAATTCAGTGATCTCACTGAAGAAGTGTGTCATGGGAAATTTTAGAACATTTAGGCAGGTTCTGAATTAGAAAGAAATCCTAATTTTGGAATATCAAAATTTCCTACAAACTGGAAATCCCAGATTGTATCTGGCTTCAGTCCTAAATACTCCCCACACAAAGGCTCGACAGTAATGTGGAACTCCGAAATAGCAACCAGCACAGAGAACAGCCTGCAACAATTATCAGCCCATTCAGCACTTGCACAAACCTTCTCAGAAGTGTAGGCAAAGTTAAATTTGCTTCCCCAAGGACGATGACAAAACCAGCTAAAATGGGCTCAGACACAGCATTCCTCATGTGGGAGAGAAGGTTGCCAGAGATGAAAGGCAATGCAACCAGTGTTCAGCCTGCCGCCATGTCTCTCTCTCCTCCTCCACACTGCTCTTGCCAAAAAGAGGGGGAATGAAGCAGAGGTACAGAGGAGGGCAAGGCACACAGAGAACATGGTCACTCATCGGTCAGAATAAGCAGCTCGCTGTACCCAGAATTAACTGAAGATGGTGGTATCTAAGGGAGTTGTCTTGACCCTGGTGTAATATTTCTGACCCCATCAGCCTGCTGGCATAGGCACCACTTAAACTTCTAGCCGGTCCTTGGTTTGTCTCCAGTCTGGAATTTCCATACATTGAGGGGCTGAAGTTTATGCACATTATAAACACTTCCTTTAAATGGTTTGTGAGCACTCACGTGCTCTGGCAGTGAAAGTATGATGTTTGTAAAAAAACGTTTAAGTCTTACACATTGCAAATGGTCAGCAAACACGGTTATTTGGACTCTCAGACTCCTCAGAGCCTGCTTGCTCTAAAAAGAGCAGAAGACACATCAGGACAGTAACACCACCAGTGCATGATCTTAAATATGATTTAAGATTCCCACTGCAAGCAAAAAACTTGCTGAAATCCAGTGGAGAAATAAATATAGCTATTTAAAAAATGGCCATACACCCACAAAAAGATTACTGTGAAATTCGAGGATTTTGATTTGAAGATAAAATTCAACATAAATTCCTTTAAATCTGCTATCAGTTCTGAAGAAAGTAATCTCTGCTGACAGTGGTCCCAGAGGAGTAGGAGTCTAGGGTCTGAACTGCAGGGCTGTCCACTGATTTTCAGAGGGATTTGGATCAACCCCAAAAAAGCAAGCAAGTACACTGGAAAAAAAAAAAAAAAAAAAAAAAAACAACAAAAAACCCACCACCACCACCAACAAAAACCCCTCCAATATAAAAGCCTCAATACAACAACAAAAAAAACCCAATACAGAAAAACCTTCTGAATACCACACGCAAAGAAATCTGAGGTAACTACTTTGATCATACTCACAGGAAGGCAAGCAGAGGAAATATTCTGAGGTTTTCAGTATCAAACCAGCTGCTGCTGAGTTCAGAACGATGACTCCAGAAAATAGAGGTGATCGCTGTAGAGAAATAAAAAATAAAGAATATGGTTTAGCAATGGCATAATTATTGTATACTCTTCATTTTTCTTTGGTAAAGTCTTCTTTAATATCATCCCTACAAAGGGTTTTTAAAGTATGGAATAAAACAGAAAAATTTTGCAAGAGACTGACAAAACCCACTATCAACAGCTCTATAAATTAGCGTTTGACAAAGCAGACTTTGATTTCCCAAAATCTCTCAGAGTCACTCACTAAAACCTCTTTAAGAAGTGAAGCTGATACAGGCTAAGCTGAACATTCTCTTGTGATTAGTAAGAGACAAAGCAAAGCATCGGACCAGCGGCGAGTTTTCACAACAAAGCAAGGTTTCCAGCCTCCTTCCCTAAGGATCTATACTGAGGCCTGTAGTATTCAACATATTGATAAAAGCACCCTGCAAAAGCAGATAAACAGTGAGAAAACAAAGTCTGTAGATGATACAAAACTATTCATTATAACAAAATCTGAAGTCAATACAAAGAGCTGGGGAAAGAGTTAGTAGTAATTAATTTCTACGGGCAAACTGAATTCAGTGTTCATAAGAAGAGGTACAGGGGAAACACCCTTGTATCTGTATACACACAGTGGTCAACTCTAAATGAGCCAAAAA
The DNA here is from genome assembly GCF_964199755.1 of Larus michahellis. Lineage (NCBI taxonomy): Eukaryota > Metazoa > Chordata > Aves > Charadriiformes > Laridae > Larus > Larus michahellis. The sequence goes on along the minus strand of NC_133896.1, from coordinate 69,353,746 downwards.
CACTCAGCAAAGACACCTCAGAGTCTGAGGAAGAACTCTCTGAAAATATTAGCTGACTAGCCAGCAGTTGTCAAAAGGCAAGTTAAGAATCATTAGGGGAAAATCTAGGTTCTGTCTAGGTCACGCATATAAATATATGTTATATCTATGTTTTCAGTTTTGCATGAAGTTCTAGTTACCCTTTCTCAAGAAGAGTCCAAGGAAGCAATATGAATAGAGATCAGAGCTATGGCACAGTTCCCATTTTGGAGGCTATCTAGAGTATGACTCTTCCATTTGAAAAGGAGAAATTACTGAGGCAGGATATAAGAAACGTCCTGAATGGTTTTTAAACAGTAAATGTTGTTTATTGTCATACAAGAACTATGATTCAAGAAGGAATTAAAAAAAAAAAAAATCATTGAGGATAGTTTCATCCACTACGAGATACGATAGTCTGGATATGATCTCTAGGTTAGAAAGTCCCAAAGCAAAGATAACCAGACTCTGGGAGAGAGAGCACATAAAAGCAAGAGCCATTCCACACCCATCTGTTTTCTTTTGCTTTACTGTAAGTGACTGTCTCAGTGCCTCAGTCAGAGATAGGATATTAATACAGATGGACCCTTGCTCTGACTTGGCATGACAACAATTCTATAAATGTCAATTCAGAGAGCAGAACAAATGAGCTGCCACCCTTATACAAGGACAGCACAACAATTTGTGGGAGATCTAGTAGAAACTCATAATGAATATCAGGAAATACAGTAAGAACATGCTTGGTTGAATTGTTGTTTTTTTTTCCTAAATACTCACTCTGCATTCAGCTACCACTTGGCAGTATACAGACCCACCAGAGTAAAAATAAAAACTGTAACCTTTTTTCAGAGAGCCTTGCACAGTCCATTCTCTTTAGACCCAAGGACCTTCATACAGAACATCCTGGTGGCAACAGGATCATTTGAAAAATCACAGAAGCCTATTTTCAGTAATTTCAGATCAGAGTGTGGGGTCATTACTTGTATTAATTTCTGATTATTCACTGGAAACTCATGCACGTTTGAGGACTCTTGAGGTAAATGACTATTCAGGAATTTGGAAAATGGGTTTACAGAATGGTCTCTGGGTTTTATAGACACCTGTGATTCATGTTGTTGAAACTGGGCTTGTCAAAGCCAAGATTTTTCTTCATTCCATTAGAAGTTTCAGTATGAGATTCAAAAGAGATGTGAATCACCTTTTGATGCCTAGTGTTACTATGCACATATTTTATAGCAGAAAAAGGCAATATAAGAGGACATCCCCAAATCATCAAGGTCTGAAAAGAGAAACCAAGAATTTCAAAATCATTTTCGTTTCACTGCTTAGTCCAGCTCCGGCAATACACAGAGCTCCAACTCATGAATAGCATGAAAGTCCTTCCACGTCACTGAATTCAATGAAACATGAAAAGCTGACTTTGCCCATTTCTGTTCTTTAGTGTGTCCCACTTGTCTCTCAGCAGGTACAACTTCATGGCATTCAAACCACGCATTATGAAGATCCTGGGTCTAAAAGCATTTTTTCTGCTTCATATTGTTTCATCTCTTTCGATCTCTTCAAGAATTGTTTTAAAAATGGAGACAACCCCCAAAAGATTTTCCCTTTTCCACATTGACAAAGCCATCTTCTGCTATTCTAGTATTTGCTCTGTCCTAAAGCAACATTTTTCTGAATTGAGCTCAACGTAATTTGTAATATCAATAAAATGACTGAAATATGCTCTCTCACTATTTGCTATCCAAAAGAATATCTATCACACCACAATTCCATTGTGATCTAACTATGAAGGGCTAAGAACAATTTAACAAACAGGAAATTTCCATACAACTTAAGCATGAAGGAAGTTCAGGTCCAGGTCGAAAATCAGACTTCATAAATCTAAACCCTCCAATCCAAGAAACATCACTAGGGTTTAGACACATTTGAGGCTGTAATCTTCAGTGGTAAAATTGGCACAATTTTTACTGATTCTTCAGTCCTTCAAATTCCCCTGACCATAAACATTGGGTTCACATTCTGCTTTCATTCACGCAATGGCATTAACAGGCATTGCAGACCTAGGCACACACCCAGCACTGCACACTCAAGCACACAGTTGAACTCGATTCCCAGTTAACCATAGGTACTGGATTCTCAGCTAACGTAGGTCCGTATCCATTACATGCTACTTTAGTAACACAAATGTTTTTATCAGAAGTTCTTGAACATGCTTTCATCAGAAGTACTTTGCGGCTTAAGAAATGAGCAAGTTGTTACTATCTTGATTACGGAAGCTAAGGAAACCAAAGCACATCTAAAGTCATGCAGAAATTGACCTCTGACATTTAAACTTGTTTTTTTTGAGTAAAATTATATGTGTGCACACAGACAAAAAAGTATAGTTTCATTGCCCTCTACTCAGTTAATGAATTTGGTTCCATAATACCAGGTAGCTTTGAATAGGAATAAAGTTATGGAGCCCAGTCACCAAAACTATGTGCTGCAGGTGCTCCATTTTATCCAATAGCTCAACAGCTAGGGCTATGATAGGATTCAGATCTCATCTCTTCCTGCAGGGATTTTAGCCTTCCCAAAGGATACTCTAGCACTAGGATGTTCTTCTACATCCTTTCCTCCCAGTGCTGGTGCTAAGAATATAAAAGGAACTATAACATGTTAGAGAAAAGGTTCAGCTAGCTCTATATCCTGTCTCTGATAATATCAGATGTTTAGGGTAGAACCTGAGAACAGGGAAAACATACAATGCTGCTTCCCACAAATACTCTTCCAGCCTACAACAGCTTGTGACTTCCAGAATGACTGAGTCAAAGGTGGAATCTGTGTATTTACTGATCTCCATGGCAGCTTTTTTCCATTATTATTTCCAGTAGCTGCCAACACTTAGCAAAATCCCATAACAGAGAGTCCCACAACTTAATTATGTGCTATGTGAAGATGTAGTTCACTTTGGTCAAGTAATTAAACCTTCAGACTGACACTAGGACTCAACTATGCCACTTCCCAGCTGAAGGCTCCCTCACCTAATGCTCTGTTAGGTGTGGTACGCACATAGGAAATATTCCTCATTGCATGACATATAATGGAGCAATCCCAAATTACCCAACAGCAAGGTGGTTAAGAAGCTGTTTTGGAAATAGCACACCTGGGTTTCAGTCCCAATTACATATTTAACCATTTAGGAAAGTGAAATAACATCAGTACAAGAGAGTGGGAGCACTATACAGAATTAGTTGGAGAGTGCGCTTTACAGTTCTTTTGGACAAAGGAGGTAACACAGTCTGTTTCCTGGGTTCTGAGTTATTAATCTATTTGGTAAAAGAAGGATTCCTCCTCCAATCTTTAAAAATAGCAAATCATTTCACAGATCACAGAACAGTTCAGGTTGGAACCCGCCTTTAGAGATCATCTAGTCCCACTCCCTGCTTAAAGCAGGCTGCCCAGGATCATGTCCATTTGGGGTTTGAATATCTCCAAGGATGGAGACTCCACAGCCTCCCTGAGAAATCTGCTCCAGTATTGATCACTTACAGTAATAAAGTTTTTCCCTATGTTTAAATGGAATTTTCTGTATTTCAATTTTTGTCCCTTCCTTTGTGTCCTTTCACTGGGTACCACTGAGAAGAGTCTAGCTCTGTCTTTTTTGTCATCATCCCTCCCCCCTCCCATAGTTAAGCGTATGACAGCCATAGAGTGGCTGTTAAACTTGAGTCTCATTCCAATTACAGCTAGGAATTTTTATCCATAGATTTCGGTATTGTGTCTTGCGCAAATTATTTTTTTTTCCCTCAAGTTGTGAAAGTGAGAGCAGGAAACCACCTTTTTAAAAAAATGGTCTAGGTGAAGCATTTCTTTGTTTACGCATTTCGCCTAGACCTCCTTTTCATTTTTATGTCAGGATTGTCGTGTAATTTATTTGCTTATGAAGACATTACAGAGGGAGCACTTAAATAAATCTTTTCAACTTTTCCTCAGATGTGCTATGTGCTCAAAGAAGGCTTTTCATTACAGTGTTTAGCAAACAAGTGGTGCCAACAGAAGAGGGGAACAGGAAGCCTCGAACTCATCCATTACTATTTAAAAAGGTACCCGAGGAATTTGTTTTCTAGGATGACCTAAACAGGGGAGGCGTGTTGTCTCCTGTGAACCGCCTGCCTAACCACTTACAAGCAGCTTATCAGTACAAAACATCGGCATTCAAAGTAAATAAAAACACCTATTAACTCTCATGCAGCAATACACTTAAGTTAGAGTTTAATTTAAAAACTAGAGTCAAAGCCAGATGACTTCAGTCTAAGCACACACGTGCTTACGTTCTCTGGTGAACATTTTGCTGACGGTTTGCTGTACCTGAGCTCTACTTCACAGAGGGCTGCAGCCATCTCCTAGTTATCAATTTTTCTGTCAGTGTTAGGGCTGTCAGTGTTAGGACTGCAGTAGTGCCACCAAGCCCCAGCTCTCTGAGTGCTACATAAACAGCAGGTCAAAGAGGTACTTCTTACTCCCAAAGCATTTATGATCCAGGTACAAGAGGGATGAAGCACACATTAGAAATTTGTGATCTAATAGCTACTCTCAATTACCTTAATATAATATTACGTTATATGTGTTAATATATTATTAAAGAAAGGGTTTAGAGTTCAAGTGCCATTTTAATCTCAGCTGAAGAGTGACCATTAAGACACAGCCCACAGATCTTCAAGGAAATACTTTAACCTTTCAAACATGTAGCTACATGTATATACCGTTGTTAGTTTTCAAATGTTAGGAAGCACTCAGACCATTATAGCTTCATCTTTCTGCCTGATCTGAAGAGGATTTCAGTGATGCAGAAAAGTATCAATAAGGACAGATTCAGAGTCAGAATGTGAGCTGCAGGAAGAAGTTTCCCACCTCATCATATTTTCTGGTTGAACCACACAGACTGCATTACATACAGGACTGATAGTCCTGATTGTCCAGATGTGTTACCTCCAGATCTGGAGGTAAACAGTCAGGGAGAGGAAAATCAGCAGTGCCTCTTCCAGCCCAGCTGTAGAATATAGTGGAGATCTGAAGACCAGGGAAGAAAGAAAACCTTCTTCGACAACCATTCACCCTTTGCACTTCAAATTCTTGGGGTCCCACTTGACCTCACTTTGAATCCACCCCCAATGCCATGGGCGCAGCAGGACACAGAATGGTTCTCCAGAGCAGGAGTCGGGGGCACCCTGAGCACACCCCATCCCATGCACTAAGCTGATCAACAAACGTTCTTAATTGCAAATTTGAATCGGAGCTTGTAATCATGATTGATCTCTAAAATAATGCCAGACAGCCATACACATTAGGGGAGAACGTCTGTGAAGGAGAAAGATCTGTATCTTCCCTTCATCCAAGCTGCTAATATCCTTTTAAACAACACCTCATCTGACCTACAAAGTTTCAGAAAATGACATATTTCTTCTCCACCACCTGAAAAAGCCAGTTATCCTTACACTGACCTCAGCAGTAGAGCACCCTAATACTTTGCAGAACAGCCATTCCTCTCACGTACAACGATACTCTCTCAATAGAAGTGAGCATCTTTTGGATACAACGACTGCCCTACATACAGGCTTTCATTCTGCACATCTGGGCATGAGACAGGAAAGAAAGAGAACTGCTTCCTGAGGTTAAACACAACTAAAAGAGGACTAGATTCAGCTCATACCAAGTGGAAGTAGATTGCAAGATCTTTGCGTGGTTATTCTAGAAAGTAGAGGCTAACAAATAAGCAAAATATGTGTGCATCTGAGCAGATGTGGGCTGGAACATCATCCTTGGCCATGCAAATATAGCACTTGCTTCCTTCTTTGGCCACATTCATGCTACTAAGCAGAAACCATTTGCTAACCACACAGCTGTGGCATTCACATTAGCAGAAAACCAGACTCCTCATCTCTTCCTGCTTTGATCAGCAGTTACTGCCCACAGGAATAAACAGAGGGTTGTGTTCTTCACTTGCTCCACACAGGGTCTGCTGTTCTCACATGGACATCAGTAGCAGCAAGAACAGGCCAAGCCTGTTCCAGAAAAGCCATTTGTCCTCATGTAAACCTATCTCCCCAGTAGAGCATGACACGCACAGCAAGGAAAATACAATTTGAGGAGGGTTTTCCCCTTTCAAATTGTGATTTGGAAAAACAAACATTTTAAAATTTAATAACCAAAGCTTGCCGTGTCCCTTTTTGATGATCTGGAGATTGAACATAAGCTCCCCTGCATCACCGGCAGTGGATACAGACACGCCTGCTACAGAAAATGCTACTGAGGGAACCATTTACTGCTAATAAGAAGTCCCAAATTCTTCGCAAATTCATTGTCCCCCTCAGAAAAGGGCTACCAGAAAGCTTAGAGCTCTAATCCAAATTATTAATAATCCATAAAGAATACTGTGTAATAATTTAGAAGATAGTCGCTTGCAACAAATAGCAAATGGAAACTGGCTGCTTTAAACATATTTTGACAGCTGCTAGCATCATTCAACGCAACAAATGAAAGAATTTGCTCAAAACAAGCAGAGTAGGGCAGCTAAAATAAGTCTGTAATAACAAAAAGGTCTCTTGTGAAAGCTCTGATTTTCTCCTCTCCTGTGTCTTCTTCAGTTTTTGAACATAAACACACTGCTGTGATGGGTGTCAGGAGAGAGGGAGCCACAGGGAAAACTTTGGGAGCTGGATCCTTTTCAGGGAAGTTTAATTAATGGTGTTTCTGAGAAGAATTTTGATTGACAGGATTAGTGGCAGCACTAAAAGTTACTATTTGTGGATCCTGGAGCTCACAGCTCCCATAAAAATAAAGCAGTTTAGAAAAGAGTTTTGTACAAATGAAGGCATTCCCTCAGCGGGGAAGGTTCATGTGAACCTCTTCTGTGGCTTCCCTTCACATGGGGTGTTCCGTGGAGATGAGATAGCAGAAAGTCCCTGGAGAACACCCTCCCCTGGGTGCAGAATGTTTGATTCAAGTTTTCTAGGTTAGTCCTTGGGGAAGGTTTCTATAATGGGACAAAATGAAACTCTAAGAATGAATGTTCCTAAACTTTGTGGAGGGGAACATTTGGTTCCACTTCCTTTGCTTTGGGACTTATTTCAGGTTTGTACAGAATACCTTTTTCTTTTAGGTTTCCAATTCGTACCTCCTCCCTACTAAGATAATCTTCTAGTATTCTCCTAGCAACACTCAGCCCAAAATACAATTTCACTGCTCTAATCTCTTATAATATAATCATTGGGACAAACAATTAAACTGACCACAAGCATTGCATTTTATTTGATTATTGTCAAATCTTTAAGTACTAGCCCAAGTAAATCATCTTTTAGAAGGGGTAAAGCATTACACATCAAAAAAAGAAATGAGAAATAAGCCAGTGCTGCTCCATTGCAAAAACAACACAGCATCCCAGTCCACACAGGACGCACCCACCAGTTTGCTGAACAACCTCCCAGAAACTGTGACATGGAAGAAGAAAAGAAGAAAAAAGGTGATACTCCATCACTCTCAATCACCTTCCTCAGATAGGATAACAAAGTAATTCAGAAACTGCAATTTCTTCACAGCAATTTTCAGGCACCTCATTTGCATCATATCTTCACGTTCTTGCCCCATATTTTCCCTGCTCTTCTCCTGCTTTCGTATCCATTGTGCCTCCCCCACTGTACCGTTCTCCAGCTTCTTTGTTTCTTGCTCCTGCTCACATTCTTTCTACACCAGACTTTAACCAATTTCTTGCCTCTGATCCTGTTGCCCTGCTTCCTCCTACATATTGCTAGCCTCCTGATATCTGCTACCTCTCAGTTTCTTTTCCTGATCCCATAGTTTATCATGACAGCAAACTTTACCACCTATGAAAAGTTAACATGGCAAGCACCTTTTCCTGAGTAACATATGTATTCAGTCCCACCATGGTCATTTTGGATTAGGGAAAACACTTGCAAATACTACGAGGCATAAACCAGAAATTAATGAGAAGTCTTGAATCATTTCTTAAGAAATTTATTCTTGCCTTTCTGGCTTCTAACCAAGGCAAGACGAGCAGAGCTCATCTTGGACACAGAGGACAAACGTCATAGTACACCAGAATGCTGCCACTTATTCCAGAATAACCAGTGCAAATAACTGTTTTTTAAAGTGGCTATGTTATATATGGAAAGCTTGCAAAACAAGCATCACAAAGACTGTCCCCACTAGTAGCATTACTGGTGATTAATACATATAGTTATATCTTCTTCCATGGTCTGGTTCCAGTAACCCAACAAACCACTACTTTTATTCTAGCTACTACGTTTCTGTCTGGGAATAGCTGTAGCTTTGATGCTGTCAGCTCCCACTGCTGCTGGCAATGTTTAGTATGGATGACTGGTATGTGAACCTTTAAGGCTACAACATTACTATCTCAACTTTAATTAGCTGCCTGCAGAAAGTACCAGATACTCCTGGATACTCAAGAGCCTCTAAATATCCACACAGAAACCTAAATTTTAGTCCACTCAGGAAACCAGATTGATTGTTACAGATGGACACCATCTTCCCCACGATATAAGTAATCAGCTCTGTCATGACATGTTGAGAAATGGATCATCGCCCTGACTTCTTCCTGTTCTGCCCCGCAGATGGAGGAAATGAAGTTGCTGGAGAAGGCATGGCAAGCACGTCTATTTTCTAACTTTTCACCTAATGTGCAAACACAAAAACTGGCAGTTCGCAATTGATCATCTACAGAAAAACCACCAAGGCTGCTTGTCAACCTTCAAACACTACCTGTGTGCTCAGCGATACCTGAGCTTTGCCAAACCCACTCCATTTATTTTAATGAACTACAACTCATAAATTCAATATGCAGTTTAAATCTTTCCTCGTTTGGCAGCCATATAAACAGCAAGGAATGTGCACATAAAAAAAAAAAGTTATCCTGGTCACACCTATTACTTTTCCAAAAGGAAGGGCATGCTCAGGTACTGTAGATGAGAATCTAGATGACTGAGCCCCAGCTACTTGTTTAGACTGTTAGCCTTGCTTTCAATGGTAGGAAATATTACATAAAATCCATGTAACACATACAAGCTAAGTGCAAATGATGAAAGAAATCAGCAAGGGAAAAGAGGCCAGAGAGCTGTTGTGATGGAAGAATAGCAGCTGGGAAAACTGAAGTCAACCCAGCTATGTTATTTTTTAATTAAAAATAAACATGGGCTTTGTTGCCAAGGGATTGGTTAGCATTCCATTTAAAAAGAAGAAAAAAAAAAAAAAAAAAGGAATTTTACTTCATTCTCACTCTCCTCCTCTGCCCCCTTCTTCCCCCCCCCAAAAGTGTATTCATAGATTTTGCAGAAAAAACAGTCATAAAATTCAGGTCAGTATGCAGCACCACACAGAACCACCTATTTTTAAGGCATTCTCTCTCATGTAAGTTCCTCCTTTATTAAAAATAGTCCGAGACTATCATTTTAATTTTGTTAATTATATCATCTTCCCTGCTGACCTCCTTGCTAGCTATACAAGTATATATGACTGCACTGCCCAAGACTGCATGTGTGTAAGTGATAAAGGCCCTCTCTGGACAATCCCCGTAATGAAGGTTTCAGCAGACCAACATTAATCCTTTCAAGTTCAGTCTTGCTTCTCTTCAATCAAATATTAAAGCAGCTTTTATTCATGCCCGGAGAGGGGTTTGTCCTATTTTTAATGGGATTTGCTTGTGTCCAAGACCACTAAAGGTCTTACACTCACCGTCCTCGCTTCACAAACAGGAGTGTGAAGTCACTAGCAGGGAAAAGCCAAAGAATCCGAAGACTCGGTTCAGGCTTTTCGTACATTCCAAGGACTTAAAGGTTCACTACTTTTAAAAGCTAACTATCTCATTAGCCCCTCTTCCCTGTGTTTTTCATTCATCTATCTTTTACACTTCCTGTGTGCTTTTATCATGTCTGACCTCAGAGAGGCTTTCTGCTACCGAGGTCTTAGCCACAAACCAGCCTTATCACAATTATTCCTCCACACTGCTTCCACATCACATTTCAAAATCTTATCTTGCTTAATCAACTTTTACTTTGTCTCTCCCTATTTGCTTTACTAGTTATTTATATTTTAAGATGTTTTAGGCTACAATTCGTATGAAATGCATATCCAGAGGCAGTTGCAATTGTTCTGATAAAACATGTAGGAGCCAATAGGGTAAACCTCCCCCAAAACAGATCAATGACATTGAAATTTTCTATAGAAATATCCATCTTCAACGGAGTACAGGTATCAGTTCTGGTTGAATCAAAGAAAGATCTATCTAATGATTAGTCATTGAGCTGACTGGCGAGAAAGAAGAATTCAGGTGAAGTGAAAATACTGGCATATACCTCTCAGATAAGTACCATCATGCACAGCAAGTCACCAGCCTAAGGGCTGTTCTGGAAATTAATTTGCTTGCATCTATCTGTAGTCATTCCAGTTTGCATTTGAAAAGTCCATTGACAAAGAGAAGAGAATATTTAATTATTTATTCAGCGCAGAGGAGCTGCAAAAAGAGAGTCCTGAACAGGAACGGTTCAGTGCAGGACGGTCAACGTACCCACATTTTCACAAGAGAAAGACCCAACCTCCATGCCAGCTACAGACAGTGGCACTTAAACCTTCAGTCTTGCAAGGAGACATAGCCAGTGGGTTGGCCTAAAAGTGTCTCTTTTTCTGCTTTTTACCTTATGAGGTCTTTCAGTGCAACCCATTGCATTTTCAGGAAGAATCTGAATTTGTGAAAACCTAAAGACAGAAGCAATTTTTCACTCAGCTCTGGTCAGTATCTGCTGACTCACATCCAGATTCCTCTAGTATCCAAATCTTCCATTGACTCCAGAGAAAAATTGTGGCTGGCCACAGAACATAAGGTTAGCAAACTAAATAGCATAATGCATATTATTTGTGATGCAACAGTAAGCACAGGAGAAAAAGGATACTGGGTTGCAAAACATTTTTCTTTGTGCTTTGCATATTTTTTGGAAGAGGAAAGAAAACCACATTAGGCAAAGCAATGTATTTGTTTTGTCTCGGGGACATTGGCTCACAAAGAAATGTTGCTGCAGCTAGTGAGAGTTCAAGTCATTGTTGCCCAAACCATATTAAAAAAAAAACAAAAAAACCACACATTAAAAAGCCTTTGGAACTCAAATATTATCCCTCACCCCAACCAAATGTAAATAATTCAACAGCTTAGTGACCAACAGTACACAACAGAGAATGACTTTTCTGGGTAATTCAGCATCGAAGCAAAGCTGAAACTAATTCTGTGAACATTAATCCTCTTTTGTGGCAACACAAAATTGGATTCAGCATTAGAAAATAAGAGGGGCGTGGGGAAAAATAGCTTGGCACTGGCAGAACCTAAACATGCTACCCTTCAGCTTCCTTGGCTTTTACACTGATTTCCATGTAAGAATAGAATTTAGTTGAATTCAACATGATTGGAGGGATGTTTTTTTCTTTCAGATGGCCACTTGCAGCTTGAGTCTAAGGGTTACGTGAAAATAGAGAAGTCAGAGAGGCTTCTAAGTTAAACTCCTCCTTTTCCAGATAGGGTGACTATTTGACTATCAAAACAGGAACATCCCAATTCTGACTACTAAAGAGGATTCTACTATCCTTTCCACCGCATTTTTGCTTTTCTTCAAGATCTGCAACAGCTCAATCTAAAAACCGAAACAAAGAAAAAGCCGTGTGGGCTATTTTCCATTGCCTGAATAATAGTAGGGAGGTACTTACAATCACACAAATACCGAGGAGGACAGGCAAACCAAAGTGAAACTCAAAAATACAAATGGAAGATACGAGATCCTCTCTGATGGGAAAGAGTTGTAACAAAGTCAGTTAGAAAAGCCATCAGCCTTTTATTCAGGGAAGCAGTCATATCAGTGAAGAATAACTCAATGATTCTGCTGTGGTTTAAAAGCCTGAGAGCCTCTTGTCATATAAAGCACTATTTTGTCTTTTAAATCTCAGACCAAGAAGCTAGGCCACTGAAAATGCAAGGATGTGCCAAAATGGGCAAAACATTTACGACCATCCACATGTCCCATCTTCATCTGGCAAACAGAAAATGGAATGCTATTTACAGCCCTTTGATATTTCTTTGTTTCTCATGGGAAACTAGTTGGTGTTGTCTATTGTCAGCTTTCGTTGTTAACAACACTCAGGGAGAGTTTATTATTTTTATGTCTTGAAGCCATTTATCCAAAGCAACCTTTCTATAAGGGTGACATCAGACTAATAAACAGCAAAATATCATATAGACATCAGGTTTCATTCACTAAGTGGAATTCACGAATATTAATGCTTAAATCTTATGTATTTCCTATTTTAAAACAGAACCCTCTTGTCAGGCTCAGGATTTCCTTGATCTTTAAGTAGTAGAAATATATAAAACTAAACAATAGCCTCTCACTCCACTAATTTCTCCTACCACATAATATACAAAACCACAGTTCAAAGAACATTGCCATTTGAATACGCTCCACCTTCCTTTCCTGGTCCTGTTGAAAATCCGGGAATGAAGTAGTTCATAAGTGAAACGATGCCTAGCTTCATCCATTCAATGGATGCCAAGTTATGACTTCTCCCAGTTCAGAGAGCAACTGTTTTAGCTGAAATGACAGAAGCCTAAACCCTCAGAATGTCACATCATAACAATGATATGAAGTTAAGCAGCAATTTAGTTTCATTTGTTTTGATACAAGTCAGAGGAGAGGAACTCTGGTCACTACAGTCCTAATGCTTTTAAACCTATTAGACCACGCTACCTATCACAACTTGCATCTACTTTATGCATACTAGAAATAACATTACCGCTGCTGGTTGAGTGAAAGAAGCTGACAGAAGGAGCAGCTATAGAAATAAATGTGCCCTACGCTTTAGATAAAAAACACACCCAAAACACACAACACAGGGAAGAAAAGGGGATGTGGAAAATTAAAGCAATTGGGAAAGAGGATGTTAAAAACAGAGGAAGCGCAGCAGTGATACAGAAGCATCAAAGAAGATAGAAAAGATGGGGAGAAGGGTTGGCACAGAGGAAATGACACCAACCTGAGAACTGGTTAGCAGGTACAAGATTAGCAGTAGACTTGAGCTAGGTCCAATTACACTAGAGGACCAAAGTAACTCTTAAGGCTCCTCCAGCTTAAGGCTGAGGCTTGTTGTAGCTGCATGGTGTCACATTCAAGACACTATCACATTATTCTTTCATATTTATAGTATCCTCAGTGGTGCTTGTCCCCTCTACAGACACCAGAAAGACAGATGATCTCCACTGCTTGATTTTGCATCTAGAACAGAGGCCCACACGCCAACAGAGATGGAATCTGTGCTCATTTACTGTCAGATAGGAGGACTGCACAAAAAGCCTTATGATAACAAATATTTCGTGCAGTGCAGCTCATAGAAATAGATAAAAATTTTAAAAAAGCAACAACCAAAGAGATTGAGGGTTTAAGAAGTCAGATGGCTAGTGCTGTAGCTCTGAGTTTGATATACAAAACAGCTTTCATCAAAACAATTAGATTGTTCTCCTCCAAGCCATTCATCATCTCAGATATTTTTCTAATTTTGACTTCTCCCCACTGGAGAGCAGAAACTTTCTAAATAATTATCATCTAGGGATTCCTCAGCTGGAATTTGGGCTGCCCGACATAATTCCTCCAGACAGTGCTCCTCGACTTTTTCCCATAGACCTCGCTATTGCAGTGCAATGCCTGGAATGCCAGCTCCACGCTGCAGAAATCAGCCTTCTGGGCGACAATGTCAAATTCAATCACTTGGCAGCAAGACTGGGAAAACTTCTGCATTTGAGTGATAATTTGTTTCTGGGCTGAATTTGAAGGGGAGGGGGGCAACCAAATAAGTAATTAATTATGAAGTTTTCTAACTGATGCTGGATTAGCAGCCTCATAGAATGAAGTCTTTCACCGATCTACAAAGCTGACAGAGGCTTTGGAGGCCTCTGTCATAGGCACAGACTGACTCCCAGTTAATGTTTGGCTACTTTGCATTTTCCATCCAGGATGCCAGAGTGGGACAATAGCTTTAGCGATCCTTCTAGTAGCAAATCACTGATTCCGTACACAGCATTGCCCTCTGCTTATCTATGGGAAATCAAAAGAGCTGCATCCAAGCGTGAGAGGAACGTGGTCAAAACTCCATACAGGGAAGGCTTCAGGTAATACACTATCTGTTCCCCTGGCTAAGTTTGTATGGTTTCGTGCAATACACAAGCACAAATATGTCTCTAATGTCTTTTAGCCAACATTCAACTGCAGTAAAGTTTTTGTTTCTGCCTACGGTATTCATGTGATTTCCACTGCAATACTGAGCGTTTCACAGCCTTCAGTCTCACAACAAACCTGTGGAGAACGGAGTAATTTCTGTTCTCATTTTACAATAGGCTGATTGTAACAAAGGGAAAATAAATAATTTGTACAGTCACAGACATGTTCGTGAATGAAGGCCTTACATGGGGGCCTCACAGTCTGTCAAAGAGTGGCCTAGCTTCCCCCACCCCCCCCAACGTGGTTTTCTTTACAGGGTGTGGGGGGCGAAAAAGCAACTTTCTCTGAAAGAAACAAATGCTTGATTTCCTAGAAACACAAAACTGGTTTCTGTCAAATTCTTTCAGTGGTATGCTCGGAAAGGGGAGAGAGGGCAGTGACAAGTGTGGCAGAAGATGATAAACTGCTGTCGTCTCTAGAAATAGCAATTCCGTTGCTGTCGACTTCCTTGTTTGAGCCAGAACCAAAGCACACACTTTACATGAAAGGCCTCTTTATACATCCATAAATGACATCCAAAGCATTAAAAATAATGAGAGGAGGAGGAAGGAGAAAAGAAGAAGCTTCAGACAAGCCCCAAATACTGTCTTGTTCTAAACATACAATACAGCAACAATATCTTTAGTGCCCTATTGGAACTGCAAGTAGGATCACCTGTGCTTGGTAATTGATCAAACATCTGTGAAGATCATACAAGGTTAAAAATCTCTATGCAATTAATATAGAGAGCGTGATTTCTCAGCTCCCAAACTGTGCAACATGCTTACTTCAAGACAGATCTAATAAAATTTCAGATGGACATTTATGGGAAAGCTGAAAGATTGTCTATAATCAAAATTTTCTACTTATGCGCCACAGTCTTAAGGGTTCTTGCTTCACTGGGATTCTTGAAATCAGGACACAAAGCTTAAGAAGTACCCACTTGTCTACTTTCTTCATTCTTTTAAAGAGGAAGATATTCCCTGAGTGCATTCAGAAGCAGTACGTGATATGTGTATCTACACTCTGATATACACTCTCAAGTCTTCTTGAACTATTTGCACTTCTTCCAGGAAGTGACTGTGGCCTAAGTGGTGGCCTAACCAATTGCAAACCAAGCTCTCCCAGTTTTAAGACAAACGCTCATAAAAATTACTTCATTCTCAGGGATGCACATTTCTCTGTGGATTGATTTGTCACCATTTTCAAATATCTGCCTCATTACAAAGACTGTTTGGTTGTCCACAGCAGTCATAGCATTGTTTTCTCTCTTCTGGTGCCCTGCACATCAACTCCCTGGTAACATGTCCACAGCCAAGTAATTATGGACCACACCATCTAAGTAAACTTTCTTGCTAGAGCAGAAAAGAAAAAGAAAAGAAAAAAAAAAAACACCCAAACCATAAAATTTCACCAGTTCAATCTTGCCTTTAAAACTGCAGCCTTTGGCTGATATGCAAACAGCTTCTTCTAGGAAAAAAAAGGCTGCACCACTTCAATGAGAGGTACAATTCTGAACAGATGCAGCTAAGCCCTTACAAATCCCTGGGTAGACATAGTTATTTCAGTTTGAGAGCTTAGAGTGTGACTGGAAGTCTGAACACTTTGAAGATGACGTAAATCAAAGTAGCCTCTCCTTCGACATGGCATTTTCTCCTGCTTCCAGTTCCTTCCACTTTGAGAGAATGGATATAAATCAATCTCTCAAAGCAATAATGCACTGTTCACTAGACTGTGTGAAGCACTGTTTTGTTTTGTTTTTTTAAAGAGAGAAAAAGGAGCTTTTTTCGTCATGTCTGCTGGTACAGCTTAAAAACTTGTTATAATGACATGGTGCTGGGTGACTACTTGACTGTAGAACACAGACAGAAAGTCAACTTCTTTCCAATTTAAATGCAAAGGGAAACCTCAGCACTGTGGTATAAGGGAAGTGTGGTGACACATGACAAGTACTCGTACCCATAAGCATGTGCCAACAGTAGGGTTTTCAGTACGTTTTTGTGAATAAGACTATATGCTAAAAAAAAAAGTCATGTGAGATTTCTGCTGCCACCCCACCACGCTCATTAGTGCAATCAGATGATTAGCTCTGTTCCCTTTGGGATATCTTCATATGTCCCATGTGGAGGTGGCCAGCCCTTGAACAGGGTAGCCCAACCTACTTGAACAGAAATCATTTCAACAATGTGAGCAGTGAGGTACAGCTGAAGCACCGCTCAGCCTTAATGATACAAACGTCCACGGACATAGCCGCAGCTTGTGTCCCATAAGAAGAAATACTGGGACCACTCTGTACTAAGAGGGAACTACAGTATTGTGACTGCTGGATTAGTCTGAAGGATAAGCACACCATTTTGATCACCGTCTTGCAACAGTTTTCCCCTCCCCGTTCCTCTATTATGAAACACCCAACAAAAGAGGTTTTTCGTACACTTTGCACCTTTAAGGTCATCAAGTCCAACCTACTTCACCACAGTAAATACAGACAAACCGTCAATGTCAAGCGTTTCATTCTGGATGTAAGGTAATATAATAGAAAGCAAAACACAGATAACACTAATATCGAACATTAATAAACAAGCTACTAAGAATTATTAGGGTTCTAGTCATAAACAGTTTACAATGGAATAGAATATATTCTTAAGGAGAAATCAGCACGTTAATGGATTGTTAGTTACCATGACTAACAAGCAATGTTATTTTCCACTGACATCTCTAAGATATGTTGTTTGTATCAGTAACTTGACTGTGACTTCCCATGTCACTTACCAGCCCTTTAAAAAATAAACTTGGAAATAAAGTACTAAAGTGGTCTTAATGGAGCAGCTTTGATCACAGCACCCTGGAAGAGGTTCTTCAAGATCGCAGCCCACCATTGCTGTGCTCTCAAACTCCAAAATCAGTTCTGACAGACAAGTACGTGGCTTGGCCAACGTGCATGTGTCTAGGGAGACACAAAATATAGATTTCTGAAGGCATAAATAACAGTTAAGTGCCCAAATCTTATAAGCTTTAATAGGGTTTATGCACCTTGCATCTTTGAAAATTTCTTTGAAAAAAAGTCTATCACCTCCAACAAAGACTGAAAAGCATCAAGGTTTAGATAACCTAATTTTTACTCCCAGTTACACTCATTTACATTTAAAGATGACATAACACTTCAAGCATGGACAAATTAGTTTAATTGATTTAGATTATTTTGAGATCAGGAAAGCAGTGGATGTTGCTTATCTCAACTTTGGTAAGGCTGTTGACACTTGTCTCATAGCATAGAACATCCACATAAACAAAGAGATGGGTTGAAAACTGGAAGAACTGTCAGGCCTAGCAGGTTGAGATCAGTGTTATGAAACCTGGTGGGAGGCCAGTTGCTAGTGGTGTACACCAGGGTCAACATTGGGACTGTCACGGTTTGGGCCAGGTTGGCCAATGACAAGATGACAGATGCTCTCCCCCACCTCTCACTCCAAGGAGAGAAAAAAGAGAGACAAAAAGATTTATCAGTTTAGAAAAAACTAAACTACTTTAATTAAATATTAATAATAAAATAAAAAGAAAATAACAAAATAGATACAATATATACAAACATACACAAAACCATATCAAGCTCCCAGGGAGATGTCACTGGCAGGCACCAGGAAAGCTCCAGACTGGACTCAGTGACCTGACTTGTCCACTCCTCCCCCCCGGTGCAACCCCTCCATGGGGTAAACAACCAAGTCAGCTGACCCTGGTTGTCACTGCAAAAAGTGTAAGCAAGAGCCTCTCCCACTGAACAGAAAGTTGGCTCTGCTCCACCCCAAACCAGGACAGGGACCAATACTGTGTAATATTTTCATTAATGACCTGGATGATGGAAAGGTCCACACAAGTTTGCAGACAAGATAAAACTGGAAGGAGTGGTTGATACACCAGATGGTTGTGCTCCTATTCAGAGGGATCTTGACAAGCTGAAGAAATGGTCCAACAGGAACCTTATGAAGTTCGACAAAGAGAGATCATGAAGTCTCCATCCTTAGAGATACTCAAAACCCAACTGGACACAAGCATGGGCAACCTACTCTAGCTGACTCTGCTTTGGGCAAAGAAGAGGTGGACTATAAAATCTCCAGGGGTCCCTCGCAACCTCAGCTGTTCTGTGATTCTGCCATTACAGTTGAGTTTTGCGATAAGTATATACTGATATGTCTTGTAGTATAGGTAACACAAAAATACAGTGTGCAAACATACAAACCATGCCATCTTCCATAGTATAAAAGTACCTTAGGTAGTAGCTTCTCTGTGGAAACTAGTCCCATGTATTCCAATTTGCATCAGTGGAGGTTATAAACAATGAACATTAACAAGGTTTTGTTCTGAAGAATAAGTTCAATGGTATCCTGATAAAAATGCTTCTATCGAAACAATTATTTTTAACAACTCAGCATCTTACATGGAACTCCTCTAATTATTGCCTTAATCAACATCATAACTTACAAAACTTACAATACAACTTGCAATTAACATATGGTAAATACCATCTCCAATTAGACTATCATGTACACTGTACATCTGATTCCTGTTTTCAGTGGAATGCAGCTATTTGTGCTGGATCTTGTCCAGGGTCTCTGCTTTGGCCTCTAGCACTCTTTGGATAAGCAACCCTCAACCTTCTGCTGCAGTTGAGCGGAAGACAAGATTCCTGCACATATGAATTAGGTCATAGATATGAACCTTGAAAGGAGGTTCATTAGTCATTTTTAGAGCTCCACTACTTTAAAGTAGAAGAAAATAAATCACAGAACACATCCACTTCATCACTGCATACCGTCATCACGGACAGCAAAGTTAAATCTATATTAATCACACATATCCCACTCATTTCTCCTTTTTTTCCCTGTCCATCCTTTCCCTTTTCTTTTTTTGTTAAACTTCATGGCCTAGAAGCAAATGCAGGCATTTTATTTAATTATTCAAGATCGCATCTCTGCTGTTGCAAAGTGTCCTCTATGGGTGGCTAAGGATTCACACTTTCCAGGGCCACCTATAGTTGCTCAGCATCTGTCAGGACTGGATGGTTTATCTTGACAAATAATTAATCAATTTACTATTAATAATCCCTTTCCTCAGATGTGCTGCTTTCTCTAGAGCAAGGATTCTTGAGTAGCAACAAATGACTGCTTTAAAGTTGTACAGACATATAGGCTAAAGGTCTGACTTGTCCTGGGCATAGTTTTGCACAGAGCCCAGTTTCTGCTCCTGATGGATCTGCAATACCCAAACACAGAGTGCTCAGCAAACCATAGAGCAAAGGTACCAGGATGTGAAGCCCCTTAAACCTCTCGCATACTAAAAAAGAAGGCAATTAGGAATTCTAAGCAACCACACAACCAAAGCATGAAGGAAAACTGAGAACTATCTTAGAACTTCCGTAAGTGTTGCTTTGACTTTACAAAACCAAAATCCAAGGACCATGTTCTAAATTGGGAAAAAAAAAAAAGGTACCACAGAAAGAGTCTCTGCTTTTATCTGCCTCAGCAACTCATGCTAGAGGGAGAAAAACTATCTTTATCCATCACTGGCATGGGTGACAATACTATTTTGGGTCCCAGAGGAAGAGACTGCTAAGGAGACAGCCACTGATCAGTCAAGCTACAGAAAACAGTTGGAGCCTTTGAAAGACACCCTTTTACCAGCAAAAGAGAAAGCTGTGACCTGAAACTCAAGACAAGACTTATCTGCCTATCTCTGCCACGTGATTTGGGGAAAGGGTTTGGGGTGAGATTGGGGGCAAGGGTTTGCCTCAGTGCTTCTTCTTCCCCTGCTGCCCTTTGATTCTCATCTAGTCAGATTTTAAGTCTTTGAGGTCTTGGAATGTTTTTCAACACAAACAATGCTTGAGCGCCTCGCAAGTGTGGTATAAAACTATTAATACAGATAATAGAAAGTGTTTTGATTTCTTTCCTCTGGCATAGACAAAATACCACTAGAAAGTCAAAGGAAGCACGCAAAATTTTCCACACTAACCTACTGACTGCATGCTGCAGAGTCAAGGTCCATTATGAGCAATGGAGGCTTTGCTTCAGTCTGAAAGGCAAAGCTCAGTTGTCATTTCCATCTGTAATATACATAGCAAAGGTTTATGTGCAACGTTCCATCATGTGTTCTTGTTGCTGTCAAATACGGAAAGGGAAGAAAATGGAAACATGAATCAATGAAGTCATTTTCCTTCCCACATACAACCTCAGGCTGAAATGATGTCAGATTTCACAACCAAAACAAGTTTGAGTGGCAGCAACATTTGAGAGGACGAAATCCAAAGGAAACCTATGTTCATCAAAAAATGGTGCTGGTGATTCAACAGGCAGCATCCCTACTGCAAAGTCTGTAATGAATCGAGGTCTTTGTGTCATATGTGGCTGTCACTGCTGGGGAGCTTTGACTTTCATAGAAGAGAGGGAAAAAGCGTGTAAGGGCTATATTCTCACCCACGCCAAACAAATCTTGAAGGGACTGTAAGACTGATTCCCTTTACTCTCAAAGCATCCAGCCTCCTGCTGATACATAAAAATCATATTGGTCTAGTAACTGCTGTAATTTCTGACAGCTCTCAATCACCTCCACTAAATTATGAATCATGTATGAATAAATGTAAAGGAAAAAATAAGAAAAAAAAACCCTCAGGTCCCTTGGATTCTCTTACTGGAGTTAAAATGGGAAGGGTGGACACAGCGGCCAGTTATGCTGGCATTGTGCCAGTTAGGATGCTGGTTCAGCCAGGGAATTTCTCCGCAGGATAGCTGTGGTTGGATTGCATCCTTTTTGCACCAGACAAAATGGACAAGACTGGGACTGAAAACAAAACCCTCAGTCTTGATCTTTCATCACTGCTGAAAGTCCCACTGTAATTTTCACAAGAGGAG
Organism: Larus michahellis; assembly: GCF_964199755.1. Classification (NCBI taxonomy): domain Eukaryota; kingdom Metazoa; phylum Chordata; class Aves; order Charadriiformes; family Laridae; genus Larus; species Larus michahellis. Next base: position 69,332,526 of record NC_133896.1, on the reverse strand, counting down.
AAGTGCTTGGGAGAATTGAATTCAAGTTCCCCTCGCTCTACATCTTCTCTGCAGATTAAGATGCATGTGTACCCTACCTAGACGTATGAGATCCTGCATACCAGGATTCATCTGGCCATATCAGAACAAAGCTCTGCTGCCTTCCCCTTTCCCCCACACAGTCAAGCGAGCTTTAGCAAAAACAGAGATCAGAGAGTTCATTGCCACTTAATTAAGTGGAAACTGCTTTCCCCTCATTTCGCTCTCCCTGCTTCTGGCTTGCTACCATTTCACATGCCCTACTATTCAGTACAGAAGCCTCCATTTGAGGTAGGATTTGAAGGATGAGAGAAAGGATGAGAGAAAGGATGAGAGAAAGGATGAGAGAAAGGATGAGAGAAAGGATGAGAGAAAGGATGAGAGAAAGGATGAGAGAAAGGATGAGAGAAAGGATGAGAGAAAGGATGAGAGAAAGGATGAGAGAAAGGATGAGAGAAAGGATGAGAGAAAGGATGAGAGAAAGGATGAGAGAAAGGATGGCAGAGGGAAAAATTGACCCATTTTTTCCCCTTGCATGTCACTTTTTAGAAAGACAGGTGAGGAAGGTACATGGCACCTTAGCTGATGTATTAGCTATTCCTGTCATTTCAGGGTAACCTTAGACTTGGAAAGAAAAGCGGCAAGCTTGAACCACATTAAAGCTCTGATTTAGCAAAGTGCTTTGAAACACATGCTTACAGTTAAGCATGTGCCTAAATGCTTTTCTGAATTAGGACCTATGTTGGTAAAAGGGGCAATTGATTAATGGCTTCTGACAACCACCAGAAACTAATGAGCCGCAGACCTCTGCTTTTTCCTCCAAATGACTGTACTTAAACCCGAAGGAAATTTCATTATGGAAACAGAAAACACTTATAAATAAATCATATGTGTCTCCTTTGCAAATATTAATTTTTATCTGCAATTAGTGGTAAACCCAAACTTCCTTTCGTACAGTAATCGGAGACAGTGCCATTTGCCCTATGTAACTGGTTATTCATTCAAACCCATAAATTTCTTTCTAGAACTGCATGGTTTATGGAAAGCTCTAAGAATCCAGCTAAATCAACCATGAAATATGCAGCATCCAATATACTAACCAAAAGGTTGCCTGACTGTGACATAAACTTCAGAATGAATCAAGCCAGCACTGTACAATCCACCTAGAAACAAAGAGCTTGGTAAACATGATGTGCTGAAACCTGCTTCGAGCTGCTCCTCACTGAGACACATTACGGGATCATATCCCAGGGAATTAACACGAGCTATTCAAGCCCTCCCACACGAGAGATGGAAAAGGTCTGAAACAGCAAGAGGATAACCTTGGTCCTTCTAAGATGCAATCCAGCTCTCTATTTGCCAAGCTGTACTGCATCACAGAGCCTCTTAACTAGTAATGAGTTTTAGTTGTATTTAGCGAGAGTCAGGAAAATTTGGTGGCCAAGGCACATCTACAGGAGCCACGACATTCGAGTCTAATGTCAGCCTTACCTAAATATCATTAAACATCTCATCTTGTTTTTCCTAGCACTATTGTTATTATTGCAGAGCACAGATAACACTTCCAATATGACAAATGCAATCACATTAACACTGAGGTCTTGATCTAACAGATAGACCTAGAAACTTCAAGACCATAAGTTTTTGTGTGTCCCAACAGGGACACTAATATCTGAGGTCTCGTTGGTATCATTCATAAAATATCTAAAATGATTCTCCCTTTTTCTGTCTTTACATGTGTATTTTAGTCATCTGAACCAGAATTCAAGAGTAGACATATGTTATATAATGAAGAATAACATCAAAAATATTCTATTGATGCCATACAGCAAGACTTTAATGGGTGTTTACAGTGACTGAAGGGCAGAGATGGAAGTGGCCTTCACACAAGATGCCAACTGGGAGCAGTTAGTTTTTTTGTTCCCACACTCTTTCTTGAAAGTGCACTAGTTCACCTGTAATTCTAAGGATAGCCAAGGTGGTTTGAATTTATAACTGTGGTTGACTAGTTACACTTAGACTGAGGTTTCACAATGTGCACAAACACACCACCAAAGCCTGCAGATCTGATCATCTGTGATCATATTTTGGTCCTATTAGCTTATAGAGTTTACATTGGCATCACACCTTCGTACCAGCTCTGTGACTGCTTTGCAAGCAAAGGCAATACCTAATCCACCAAAAATCCTGCCAGCATGAAGTTAACCTGTCAGTTTGCTTACTAGTAATAGGAATCATCAGACAGAATTTGTATCATAGTGGCATTATACCATCCAATGACAATATTTCTTATCATAGAATGGTGAGGGTCAGAAGGGACCTTAGAGATCATCTAGTTCCAACCCCCCTGCCATGGGCAGGGACCCCTCCCACTAGACCAGGTTCCTCAAAGCCCCATCCAGCCTGGACTTGAACACTTCCGGGGATGGGAAGTCAATTACTAGGAGCCCTAACACACAATTTATCACCAAACCATGACCTACTAGCGAGATGGGGACTTCAAGCTTCCACAGTTTTATTTAAATGTTTCTTGAATATTCATTACGGCCTTTGTTACAGAGACGAACTCTTGAAGAGTTCTCTGAGGAAAGAAAAGTGACATGACTAACAGGCCTGAGCCTTTTGGAAATGACCAAAACATATCAAATCAGTGGGAAAAAAAAATGTTTCAGTTCCCTAGGTTCGGGTCAGATCAAATGTGCACACACTCTAACAATACCCCAGAGGAAAGGGCAGGGAAGGGAAAGGAAAACACTTGATTTTTCTTCATAAGTCTACACAAATAAGATATTACATTACTAAGTAAACACTCAATGTGTTTACACTCCTGTTACATTGTGAAGAGGAAAACAAGTATTTACCTTTGCACAGATGACTGTTACCAATATGTTTATTCTAATTCAGAGCCTGGCTCAAAACCTAGTATGTTTCCATGGATTTCCATTAACATTTTGTATATGTGCATAATACTCAAACGGACTTTTATTAAAAATACCTAGCACTCAGTTGAGGTCTACGTATGTACCACAGTAACGTGCACAAGATATTCCTAGGTTCAGGCACACAACTTTCAAAAAGAAAGATGAGGTGGTGTGCTTAAAAACATACATCCTTATTCATTCAGTGCATGGGAAAGTTTGAAACAGCAGTTATTTCCTACTCCTAAAACAATGAAAATCTACGTGTATCAGTTGTCACCCTAAGAGGTAAATCTCAGTATTTCTAAAAGTGAATACTGTAGCTAGGCAGTCACCAAGGCAAGAAAGCTTATCTCTTTCGTAAGTCGCTTATTCTGAGAATATTCAGCTTGACCTACACAGAGCCCACAGAGTTGTACTATGGGCATCTGGCCCCATCTGTCACACCCACACCTGGGCAAGTAATGCAAGAACCTTGTATTCTTCAAAGGATCAGAGCCTTTTCTCTGCTTGGTTATAGTAACAGACCCATTGTGAACTCTTATCATTATGCTTCATTACAATAACAAGTCCAATTTTGTATTTCCCTAGTCTTGTATTTCCAAAGCTTTTTCCTCTACTGCATAGTTATGCTGACAGACACTCTTTTTCACTCCTCCTCTCTTTTACAAAGGAGAAAAAGCTAGCTTGAATTGAATTAATAGGTCAGTAGCGTTAAAGAACTTATATGGACCTTTCCTTGCAAGGCTGCTATTCTGAATTCAGCATGTGTGAAACGTAACCAATGGATGTTAGGAACTGGCAATCTCTTTGCTACCGACTTAGACGTTCTCACTTTACTTCTTTAGGACAAGCTGCCCTCTTCATTAACAATCATCCGAGCTTCTATGAAACCTCCAGGAGGCTAACCTTAAGGAGATCTGGGTGATTCTCCCACTGCTATGGTAAATTCACTTCAAAGAGCATAAACTCTTTCAGTCATGGTATAGCAAGAAGGATTAGAGAAGCAAGCACCTCGCCTTAAGCCGTTCATCTTATATGGAAGAAGCATGGCTTCCACTCTAATAACATAACATCTTCCACAGGACTCACTCCACTTTCAACAGAACATGTTTGCTCTTCTGTCATAGCATTAACTCTTCTTTATCAAGATTTCTAAAACCAGATATTAAAAATGAATATAAAGCACGCTCATAAGTGCTGAAGAAACTTGGCTCCAGATCCATCCTACTCTCCTAGAGTGTTTCTCTAATTGCTGTTCTAATCACTTTCAAAAACACATTGAAGCATTTCATGCGTACATTTCCATTTCCCTCATTGCTCTAGGGCTTGCCTCCCTGTTTCAGCCTATTTTGTTTTTCAGCCTGACCTACCCTGTGAAGCCACTTGGTCATGATGTGGCTGAATATATTAGGGAACCCAAGTCATTGATCAAAAAGATCAAGATTCTTCATTGACACATATTTAGCTACTATTAGCTAAAAAAAAAAAAAAAAAAAATAAAGGTTGGGAATTGCAAGTGAAGGCACTATTGACTAGTAACAGAACATGCAAAACTGGGCAAATTTCATCTTTGAGAATTCTAAACTTGCAGGCTAAATCTCTCAAAAAAATCATGATATTGGTTTGGCAATTGCTTTCACAAACACTAGATAGTGATTTACTAAATGAAGCAGTAATTCTTAGGGTTTGTTTTTTTTTTAAAAAGGGGAGGGGTGGCGGGGAAGGCCAACACACAGGGGCTGATAGTGAATTGCAATGTAGGAACAATGTCATACAGTTGGAAACACAGTAATTACAAACAATGCCCCCTTCCTCTTGAGTACTGGTCAATTCCTGACTGGAGTCCTGAGTCCTTCTGCAGGTATACGTCACTTCAGGAAAGATGTGGATCGATTAGAAGAGGGTCCAGAATAGGGCAATGAAAGTTTTCAGAGATCTAGGAAACATGGCCTCCATGGAAAGGCTGGAAGAGTCAGGTTTGCTGACCCTAAAAGACATGGTAATTCTCCTCACATATATTAAAGGAAGAGTGAAAGATGAACTCTTCATATCCACTGAGGGAAGAATAAGACATAATGTGCTTAAGATGGAGCAATGGAGACTGATTTTTCTCCCTTGATACTAGGTATTTCCCTGCCAATTAAGACACTTGGGGAAACTCTGTAAAGAGAAGGATAATTAAGCACTGTTACAGGTCAGATGAAGCAAACTGCAAAGCTCTGCATGGGACACTTCTAGAACAGAACATACCACACAAAATTTACTTAAGTATTAATCTCTGGTTTGGGCCAACAGAATGGACTGGATTACTTGACAACCTTTCTTCTACATTTTATAACGTACAACCCTCTACATTTTATAATACCATCTGCCAGCTTCAGCATAAATGCTGTAAGTGTGTCTTGAACAAGAGCAGCAGTAAGCTGGAGCTCATCAAAAGACCACAGGAAGGAGGAGGAAGTGCACAGTCATTACCTTCTCCACAGAAGCATTTGCAGAGAAAGATTCCTAAGGATTCAACTGGCAAGTTAGCATATCCTCATAGCCAAAAGGTATCAAAAAAAAATCGATGACAGATGTAACAAAACCAGAACCCAAGATACTCTGACTATGGACACTCTGTTAACCACAGATAACAATCAAATCAACATACAAACCCCCAATCTAAATCCAGAATGGGATAGCTGTATAAGTATAATGAACTCAAGGCACAGAATTTTTTTTGCCAAGCATATGGTTTTGAAGTTCATGAATTCAATTTCTTAAAGGAAAAAAAAAATTGAACCTGAAAATTTAGAGAGATTTTAAAGAGATACAATGGACAGTTACTTTACTTTCACTGAGTGCCAATTTCATCTCCTTGAAACCCTTCCCCAACCACTACTATTTTCACTTGAATTTCCCCCATATTTAATTTGTTTATAAAATTCCTTTTTCTATTATTATAGAGCTCTGTTATTTTTGTTTGGATCATAAACACAACATCAATGATACGAGCTGTAACTGCTACTCTATCGACACCAGCATTCTGCCTCCACCAGTGGCTATGAGGTATTCAGAAGAAGATGAAACAAATCCACAATTCACCTATCAAATCACACAATAATAAGGAGGATAAGACAGGTGAATTCTTTTTGCAAATCCTTCAGCATTCTGCTTACACTCTGGAGCATGAGATCTGCTAACCTTTAACTTCACAGGCACATCTATACATTTTTTTAAGAGTCATAAAACAAAATCATGTTTTATATCCAAGCCACTTAATCATCTTGCCAAGAACTTGATTAACTAAAATTCTAGAACAGATAGGAGGGGGATGGAAACCAGCAATAGGAAGACTTTTCTCCCAGAAACACAAGTAAATGTAGTAGTAACTCTCTAGCTCGCTCTGTTACATAGCAGAGCGAGGCATATAGAAGGAGGCATACAGAAAAAGATCCCCAAAGCAGCACTATAATTCTGTCCTAAGAATAACACGGGTGGGACACAATCAATCAGTGCTTCAAAATAGCTGCCTTTTATACATATAAAATAGGAGGCTGGATCCAGAACGCATCCAGATCTCAGCTTCATACCACTGAGAAAACAGCATGTATGAACCTCCAGGAAAACAAATCAACCCCAAAATCTCCTACTGTATTGTTTTGGAGTTCATTGAAGACTTTGAAAAGACCTGAAATCTCTGTGAGCCCAGCCACCCCAGCCTTTCTGCTGTCACACGCATGTTCATTTCATACGGGTTAACCCTTTAGCAAAGTCACCTGTCCTTAAAAGGGACGAGCCCTGAGGGTCCAAGACCCCCTTAGCTCAAAGCAAAACTGTATTTTGCCTATATCAGGGTAGTTCATCTTAATATTTACGTCACAGTGAGGTTTACTGAGTCAGCCACTAGAAGACCTTTCTGGGGACCAGGCTCCAAACCCAGTCCTCTTCTAAACAGACTCTGTGACCCCCAGACAAGCCAGTCTGCAGCTCTGCTCCCTCTCTGCACATGCTTATTTTATCTATTTTAAGTCGGAAACAATTCAGGCAGGAATTGCAGCTCACTAAATATTCAGATGAACAGAGCTGTATAGTGTAACTGACATACAAATACTCCTGATCAAGCATATGTTGCCTAATCCAGTTCTGACATGTCAGGTTATTCCAAATAGGAAAACTGAGGTACAGAAAAACAGGACATCTTGCTGAATTCCTGCCTGCTCACCCAGCTTAATCCACTGGCCCAGTCCTAATTGCTTTAGGATTAAGCCAAAGAAAGGTCTACATGCAGATACCAGTAACTACTGTTGTTGTCGTGCTGACACCAACAATAATATGGCAGGAAGGATTTCTGCAAAGGCCGCAACCCAGCCAAAACACAGGCTGCATTTCCAGCAAGTGCAGTGCGTGTTGCTTTGTTTTCTGTGCCATGTTACCCTGCCGCAGTTCTCCCCTCCCACTGCTGAGGAGGCACTGTGCTCTGCTCATAACTATCTATGGTTAAAACTATATCTTACTCTCATCAAATATAAATTCTGTGCAACTTTTTTACTTTCATATCCTTTATAAGTGGTCATCTGGGGATTTGCGTGGTTGGGGTGTTCTTCTGTTTGTTCATTTTATGTGCAAGCTGGACAGTGTAGAGAGGAGGCATTGAGATCCAAATCAGAACCTCTTAGGTTCCTCTCATAGTTAAAGTTGGATCAGAGCTCAGATGAAACAGTGCCAGCAGTTTCAAACTGCTCCCACAAGGTTTTAGCTGGAATATCTTCTGGACAGTAGCTGTTCTTGGGAAGTCCACCTAAGGCCAAAATTCCATAGAAACGCTTCTTGCAAGAACAGAACTACAGCCCTACAGCAGAGCTCCTTTCTGTACTGGACCTGAAGTGGGAACCAACAGAAGGATTTCTTTCTCTACCTCCTCCCCATTTCCCTTGAGTGAATCCAGCACTGAGGTTGCATTTCCATCTGTTTTGTCTTAGCCTGATGTGTTGTGGGAATGCAGCACACCACAAATAGTCACCTGGAACCTCCTCCCTCATGCCCCAACAGCTCATGCGCCCTTGCACATCCTCCTTGCACTTTTCAAACCTTTTGCACACCTTTCACTCCTCATCCATGGCTCCAGTCTATGGCAAAAGCCTTCACCTGGACAGTAACTTTCACACAAGTTGTTTTGTAATCTTTTAATCAGCACACTCTATAAGCAGCTGTATACAGTGAAAAAAACTATGGCTAAGAAAACTTTTTTTCAACTGTGTTTATGTTCAGCCACTTCAGAGCATTCAGTTGCAAATATAAACTTAGCTTACTAAAACTACAAATCATGGATGTATTTGTAAACCTCAGGGACCATTACTGCAAATTTCTCAGCTCACATAAGCAGTACTGGACCTGACTAAAAAGACTGCCCGTGAGTCAGCCTGGATCTCATATATGCTACCATCCTCAGAGAGCACCTCACCAGGTACGTGCCGTCGCCAATAAACACCAGCTCCTCACAAAGTAACATCAACTGGATGCTTCTGCGGTGAAAACTTCACCAGCGTCTCACAAAGATGATGAGCAGAGGAGAGTTGGACAAATCTGCCTCCAGCTGCATCTGCTTCATGCAGCAGGGTATGACGCAGTTTTCTTTAATCCAGTAAATCCATATGCTGTGCCAGTGAGTGGATTACCAGCCTGCATTCAGAAGAAGCATTTGTGATGTGTCATCATTTACATGAGTTCAGAGTACATGTAAAAATAATATTTCATTCTCTCCATGCTCCAATTCCTAGCTCTGTTGCATTTTTTTAATGATATTGCGTTCATTTTGCGCTGATATAAACACACCTAAACAAAAGACTTGACTTTACTTCCCTTTCCAAGATTTTTGGCTGATTATATACTTGCTTGCGCAAGTCTCTTAGAAATCAACAGCTGGGAAAACAACAAAGCAAACTTGGACACGTTAAAATCATATTCTCAATGGGTCTCTAGTGAAGTTTGCAGAGGTTATGCTCAATATAAAGTTCACCCTTTTCGTTTGATTTATTTCCCCTCTTCTTCTAGCAAACAAGGTGACAATTGATTATGCACAAACAGAATATTTAATGATGGTCCTCCTCCATTTCCACAAGCCTGGACAACATAAGCTTACAGGTCATGTAATGTGGTTTGCTGCAGCCTTTTGCCCAAATATTTTACATTTCCACTTCTTTATATTTTCCAGATCATGTACAAACTTGAACCAACCCTCACAGCAGCCTTACCAAATGCAGTGTTATCATCCTCTTAACACGTACAGACACAGGGGCCAAGCAGTCAAATGATCTGTCTTGTGAAGAAAGGTTGAGGGATTTGGATCTCTCCAGTCTGGAAAAAAGACAACTGAGGGGGGATCTTATCAACACTTACAAATACTTAAAGGGTGGGTGTCACGAGGATGGGACCAGGCTCTTTTCAGTGGTGCCCAGCAACAGGACAAGAGGTAATGGGCACAAACTTGAACATAGGGAGTTCCATCTAAACATGAGGAGGAACTTCTCTCCTTTGAGGGTGGCAGAGCACTGGAACAGGCTGCCCAGAGAGGCGGTGGAGTCTCCAACTCTGGAGACATTCAAAACCCGCCTGGAGGCGTTCCTGTGCAACCTGCTCCAGGTGATCCTACTCTGGCAGGGGGTTTGGACTAGGTGATTCCAGAGGTCCCTTCCAACCCCTACCATTCTGTGATTCTGTGATACGCATCATCAGCAAAAGTCAGGGTCAGAACTCACAAGATGATCCCAGCGTCCTGGCAGCAGTGCTGTCTTTAGCTACAAACCATGGGCATGGCTTCAGCCTTTTTTGCATCTTTGAAAGATGTTACCCAAAATTTGCAATCAAAAGGCTCAAAGCGTTTAAGGTTGGACTTGTTTAATCCAGTTTATTAGAAGTACACACCAAACTGGTGCATGATATGGTGGCAGAAAGGGTCCAAGCAGTATTAAATGAAATAGAAAGGCAACCTCACAGGGCAGAAAGGTAATATCCCTAACACAGCTCTGTGGTGATCACACCTGGAATACCTCATTCAGCTCTGGAGAACTCATTTCCTGAATGATAATAACAACCCGGAGGAAGATCACAGGAGAGCCATAAAAATGTTAAGCAAGCAGAGAGGGACTGACTTACAGGGAGAGATTAAAAGAGTTAAGGATGCATCGACAGACTAAATCCTAAAAAGAGGACGTGACAACTGTCTGCAAGTATTAGAAGAGCATTAGCAAGGGCAAAGAATCATTTTAGTGAAACAAAAGTTTACAACTACTCCCTGTAGCTGTAAATTAAAAATTATGAAAATATTTATTGATCAAAAAAGTCACTTTAATAGCAAAACCTACCAAAGTATGGGCTAGACCTGCTAATATGCTTAACCAACACTACTGCTTCTCAACATTTCTTCCTTTAAGAACACAAAAATTGTCAGCTAAATCCTGAAAATACTCTATTTTGAAATTTTAGGTTGAAAACAAGTTTTGAAGTTTCCCCAGCGGAATATTCTATCCCTGGTTGGGGAAATTTCAGACATCCTTAAGCCTGAAGCAATGCAGACATCAGGCCCATTGCTTTCGCACTACCCAAGTGTAAGCTACAGCTTTGACTAGGAACTCCCTGACACAAGCAGACCAGCCTGCATGTACTGGTGAACGATGTTCCAAGTGGGGCATTCGCCAGCAGCTCCTGTCTCTCATCTAACTGTCCTGAAGAACAATTGTGAACATAAATGCCAGATCGCATTCTGTTTGGCTTTGGGATAATTTGCAATGATGAGGGAACTAAACATCTCAATATTTAGTATTTTCTGTTTCTCCTCTTTGTTTTCTCCAGGAAAACTGACAGGCACATAAATGGACCTTGTTGACAGCCCATCAGGACACAAAAGGCTCCATCTGCCAAACTCAAGCGAACCCTGTTGCAAGAGTTTAGAGAGTCACCCATCCACTTGTTGACCCTGCCCATCTGCTGGGGGCTACCATGCCTTGGATGAGTCTGCCAAAGGGAATAGGTACGCCTGTGCCTTTGCCAGTCAGGTTCACTGCACTCCTGTTTTTCACCTGAATAACAGCATAATATTCAACTACTGGGCTTATATTTAGATCTCATTTACAGAGTGATCAAGGTCTATGGATGAAAAGCACAAGGGAGCCACATATAGTTGTATTATAATAATATCAACTTTGGGTTCCTTTGTCTTGGGAAACACTCTTTTTGCTATCAAACTTCAATGACAATTTTTAAAGGGTTCCATTTCTCTTACTTTATTAAACCTGCTAGTTCTTAAGAAAAGCAGTGGCTGTCTACTCCATAAAATATGTGCACAAACAATAAGTACATCAAAAGCCTATTGCTTGTTGGCCAATTTCCATATAACCGAATATGGTCAAGAAAATGTTTGACTGGAGCCCAGCGCGGCGTGCCAAACTTAACAACTCTGCAGTAAGCAGAGTGCCACAGAGCCCTCTGCTTAGGCTCACTGTAATTTCAGTTTGGTGCAGCTACTACCTATTCGCATGAACTAGACCATAATTGTACTTCTACGCAGTTACAAAACCCAGATACTTCTGTTCTCTCTCCCCTGCCCATGGAGATTAACACTAGCTGCCGTACAAGGCTTTCAGAGATAGACGCTCCTTGGAGTGTTTCCCTTCTTGGGCTAGATACGGGGAGGAAATCCTGGGTATCCCGAGGATATAAAAGAACACACACTGTATGAGGCACTCCGCGTTTGTGTAAACATCTCAGAAAAAGGAGGTTTTAAAGGGCTTCAATACATGAACACACTTTCTCTATCTACTGCTAATGTACATATGAGAGGTTTCACAATATCAAATCTATACGCAGGGCAGGTGTTTTCCTCACTGTGTGTCTTGCTGCTACTGCCATTTATGAAACTTGGCAAGGCGCAGATTGCTTACTTGCCTCTGAGCCCACTGCAAAACAAACCTTGCCCTCTCGGGATATGTATTTGCATTTCCGTCTTTCAAATTTCACCATGCAGAAAGTGGTTTAGTACTTTTAAAATCATTAAGACAAAAAAGGGTGACAAAGCAAATGAATGACATTACCAACGCCAGTCTAAGTCACACTTCAGTTCTCTCACTCTTTAATCTAATGCCATTGAAATCATTGTGAAGTCTGATAACAGGGATTTGGCAACAGAGGAAAAGTGGATCGTTGAGCTTGTATCAGTGAAACAAGTCACTTTAAGCATTAAAAGAACAATGCTACCTTGATTATGCAAAAGGGTTAGCCGGCCTCTCCCAGATCATTTCCTATGAGATCATATGCAGACTTGGAAACAGAAGGGACTGGTTTCAGGAAGTTTGGAAGCCTTTTATGGATTATATTAACAAGGCACAGGCTGTTCCCTAAAACTGATTGTACATCAAATTCCATTACGGCCACATGCCCTTGGTTGGAATGCCTTTAGCGTATATGATAGTACCAACAACCACCAAAAAGAGCTGCAATTCTGTCATTTAATCCCTGTGACTTTTTTTTTTTTTTTTTTTTTTTTTTGAGTACTGGGTATTAATTGTACTTTTCTGGGTGTGGATAGCACACAACAGGTTACAATGGGGTATCTGTTAGGTTCTCTAAACTTTAAAGCATCCTGCAGAGTTGAACCACAAATTTGTAAAAAGTTAAATACCTGTCTTAGGTAGAAAAAAAGTGCTACACTGCAAGATTTTGGAATGATACCTCATAACTATTAGATTTTTCTTCTCCAGCAGAAAAACATACATCTTCTACTGAATTTTTTTTTTTTTTTTGCTTTTTGAGGTGTTAGCTAACGTATTTCCTACCAAACACATTTTTCCAGTCAGTTTAGTTACCATACATTCATTCTTGATGTAGAAAATTAGAAAACAAACCAGCAACTGCACTCCTTTTCTAAGAATTAATGCTGTGCATTCTCTTACTTTTTAAAATTTTACTTCTACGCGCTATAGTCCCGGTGACGCACATGAATGAGACAGATGCCTCACATGCACCAGGACTGCCCTGTGGTTCCAGGGAGGCCCATGACACTATAAACACACTTCAAATGCCGTAACTGTGTTTGGAAATGTCAAGGCATTATGAAGGCTCTGGCCTTCAGCCTCTTTAGCAAGGCTTATACATCACTTGGGTTTCACGTTAACTCTTTGGCAATGCATAAAGTGCACGCTGAGCTGTACAAGACCTGCATTGTAAGAGGCTGGATTTCACTGTGGGAGACAAACTAATCAGCTAATTGAATTAGTTAACTTCATCTATTTATTAGCAATGATATTAGCAGATTTTGTTTTCAGTTGAAAGTAACACAACATTTTCAAACAGCAGCTCTCAAAGGAAAATAATAATCTTCCCTTCTATTTACAGATGGGGGAAGAGAGACATGGATAAATGGAGTTACCTGCCCAAGCCCAGTTGGTTGTTCAACAGCAGCACCTCCTGCATCCCAGTTAAGTTCTTCCCCCCACCAGGTTGCACTTTCTCCTACCATCTACACAGTCCTAATGCTAATATAATCTGCATCACTGCTGCCGTGGCTGGAGAACCAAAACATTCAGAATGACAATTCCTCCAGTGTCAAACTGCCATCTCTTATGGCAATATAAATTACAATAAGACACATTTTTGTTCGTGTTGGGATTGAGGAGAAATAAGAGGCACCTGGGGCAGAGGAATGAAAAACTCACAAATTTATTACAATTATTTGCTATCTGCTTAACAATAATGCCAAAGAAGATGCAACAATTAAAGACAACTATTGCCTTTGCTCAATTTGGGAAATAACCGTCCCTGATACAATCTCCCAGGAATCCATCCTTAGAGCCTTGCCCATCGCTATTTATAACTGAGTAAATATTAGAGGATTCACATCTTTTCTCCTGAAAAAACAAGACCTTTGGCCTTCACATTTCTTTGGAAAGTGTTTCAGAGAAGGCTGTTACTCTTACATTAAAATTTCCTCTTAAAATATATGGCCCAAAGGAGGAACACTAGACCTCAAATATACCACAAATATGGACAAGTCTGCCTGCAGGCATTTGGAGACCGGGAATTTGACCAAAACGTTATCCTTACAGAATTAACCAACTCTCTGTTAGTCAGCATAGTTAACAGCCTCAAAAAAATAATATTACTCTGACGTGCCTTTGTCAGGACAGCTCACCAATTGCATATTGCATTGTTTTCCACTGCTTAAGGATTAATTATTCCCAAGGACTGAAACTGGAGCCTTTACATTTCTACGTGCAAATGAAAAAAAGTGTTTGGGAGCCAATACTGTCCAGCAAACTATCACTTTTAGGTTTCTATTACTCTTGCCTTTAGCCCAGCTCACCCTGCCTCTCCTTTCCGTCGTCTCCCGACACAAACTGTGATAGCCAGAGCCCAGAAGAGCAGGCAAGCTACGGCTGACCACACAAACTCAGTATGTGTTCAGGACTCTGCCCTGCTTGGGACTCTTGGATTTGTCTGTTGAAGACCAGTCATCATAAAAGGCAGTCTACGAAAGCGGTACAAGACATGCAGCATGACTCAAAGGAAAACCTTTATCTGCTACTCACTCACTAACGGTTAATGCAGGCACAATAGCCATCAGTTCTGACATCTATTTGACTGTGACTGTTGGGACGCTTAAAAAACGTTACCCTCATGGGAAAAGCCAAGATCAGATCTGTGATATCCCTCACCCAAGAAACAGCCCTTGACAGTGGCCAAGCATTTCAGGGAGTTGTTCAACAAACAGGGTAGCCATTCAAGGCAAGTCCCTCCCTCGCCTCCTCATCGAGGCTGGCTTTATCACTTAAATTTTAAATCCCTTTTAATTGTTTTCCTTAGTCTTCACTACTGATCTCTGTATTGTATTACTATTTTATATAAAGATCTCATCCTTTTGGATCAGTGAATTTGCTACACATGACGTCACAGCCTCCACCTATGTAGTCAGAATGATAGAGTTCCCTCACTTGGAGCAATTTGTGCTAAGCAGCAATTATAAAACAAGTGCAGCCTGGGAACATTTATTGTTATTATCATTGCTTAGCAAGACTTCTATCAAGTGCTGAAGCAGCAATCTTTTGAAAGGCAAATTTCCTCCCACCTGGCAAGCAGAATTGTTTTACATGTCCCTATCAAACTAAAACCAGAACACCTACCAAAGTCATTGACTTTGCTAACATATTCAGCAACATTATTATCTTAATGACGTGTAATAGTCTTCATATTCATAACCTTTCACTAGGAGAAAGGCTAGTACGGCTGTTGAGCTGAAGTAATTACCTCAGTCTGTACCCAGTGTGTACAAAGATGACCGTATGTAGGTTTAATGACAAAGACAAATAAGAGTTAGGCCTTCTCAAGGGAAGAAATGCTCCCTTCCTATTCAGGTAACGCGCAGGGACCACAGAAGCCACAACATGGAAGAATTTCTTCAGTGGTTCAAACAACTAGATTACTGTGCACATACTTACTCATAATCCTTAGCACACAAAACACTAACAAAAGGAAACATCAAGGGAAGAAGGTATTTGGGAAGATTCCCAACTACCCAACCGAATTCTGACAGTCAGTTCAATCAAGGACTGCCATAAAATATCTTCCCAATGCATTAAATTAAGATGAATACTAGCCACCCAGAACACCCTCTTTTCCACGCCAGACCTTGAGTTTCAAAGGAAATTAAGCTAACAGTAAATGCTGCTCATGATAGCAATTGTCTCAACTGAATAGAAAATAACTCCAGGGAAAAAAAAAAAGTATATAAGCATTAATAGCATATCTCACCAGTTATGACGCCCCTGAGCTTGGAAGATGCCGCCTCTTCAGCTCCCAAGGGACTCTGCGTAACCAAATAGTTATCACAGGCACTGGAAAGACAGAAATGTTTATGGGTGGGAATGAAGAGGGCACCAAGGGCAGAAGAACTTTACAGCCAGAAAGCAGACCAGATCTCGATCCTTGCTGTAGTTTCCAGATACTATTGCATCACTGACTAAGCTAACTTGCAGCTCCTTTTCTTTTTTTCCAGTGTCTCCTCTGTGAGGAAGAAGAAAATCCCAAGCGAGAAAGGGCAGACTGCACTATGCATCTGAAGTCCCATTAAGGAAAAAGAGTTGCTTCTACCTTCAGGGAAAACTGTTCCATATACCTGATGCTGCTGCCACGACCGTAACCCAATCACAGTGTAATGCAATCCTGAGAACAGCCTGGGAAGCATCAGCCACAGAACTGAGAATTTTAATAGCCAAACTGCATCGATTAATATGGAGCCAAACCTGATTATGCCGCCATGATTCACTTCACAAAAAAATATCCGAGGGAATTCCCTATTTGTTTTGGCAGTAGACCAGCACAGTTCCTTGATTGCTGGCTGCCTCCAGTCAAAGATGCAAAAACATTTGGCTATTTCTGCATAGCTGCTGGAGTGCATTTACAGAGTTTTCGGTGACAGGTTGTTTGTCTGCCTTTACATGCACTTAGCCACTTAGCCACAAAGTGATAAAACAGCCACCTCTGAGTAATGGCGAGGTTAAATGATAACAGCTTGGGCAGTGTGTGGTGAGACTGGAAATTCCTCTGAGCGATGCCTCAGCAGGAGAGCTGGAGGGAGTTCCTGGGAGAACAGACTCAGATATCCCACTTGGAGTAACATAAGCCAACTGGGAAGCTGCTCAGGGGCTCTGGTGACTCCCATCCCCCTTCGTCCACAGAGGCAGCGAAGAGACAAAACTTCCAAATGTCTACATACTCAAAAGACAAAAGGCTCCAGACACAAGGTCCAGAGAAATTTTATTTATCTGTTAAACGAGGTGAAGAAAGATCTCCCAAAAATAAGCTGTCTTCACAACCAGCCTTTCATTAGAATTACACAGTTTACCTTCCATGTTCTCCACCCAATCAGCACAATCAGCAGATGTGTTTAAGAATATTCGTCAGGTTAACTGGCTTAAACAGGAGATTTTACAAAGCTCTGGAAAAATATATCATGCTTTTGCAAGTGACACTGCATTTTTGCTCCATTTCTTTTAAATCCCTAAGCAGTAGTGTTGAGGGGAAGCAGCTTATTTTAGGGACTTTGGAGGGGTTTGTTTTAATTTTATACTGACTGACAAATGACGTTTTAGGAAGACAGCATGCGGTAGGATGATGAGGGTGTCAAATCTCAACACATACAGTACTGTGCTCCACCATGGCTAAACACAACTTGTACCGTATTGTTTTACATAAACAAGAAACACCTTCATTGGCCCAAGAACTACCACGATGGAAAATCACAGCTGTATCCAGCTGAGGTGGTGATTCCTACAGAAAGCTCTACCCTGGAACTTTCCTAAGACTGCAGTGCAGTAAGTGCTGAAGAGATACACTTTTTCTGAGGTTTGCCAAATCCAGGAGATCTGGTGAGAGGAATACAGATTCCCTCTGAGCATTGCAGAGGTCCAGGCTTCTGGACTATCTCAGCCTCAATAAAAGTCTAATCATTAAAGTCAATAGCAGTGGAATGCTCTAATACAGAGAAAAATCTAGATCTATCCTTGCATTAATAAAATGCAAAACTGCTCCAGTCATTAATAAAATCCAACGATTGACGTGCCATTCAGGAGTCACGTAGCTACAGGAGGTGATCTAGTTTTTTCAAGTAGGAATTCAGCTTTTACACTGCTCACCCTACACAACTTACCATGAAAAAACCCAACCAAACAAACAAACCACACTATCATTTACGTATGATAAGGAAAATAAAAATTCAAACGTGCAATATAGTAGAGTTAAAAAGCATAAAATTCTGTAACTTCATGACTGCTTAGATATTTCAGAGAGAAAGCTCCATCAAAGGTGGACGTCAGTCTTAATCAGAACATCTCATTTCCATTCAAGGGCTTTCACTTAGCCTTGTTTCCTGTGACACCTTAACATCAAGGCATTCTTAAGGGCTCACATTCACAAGGTACTTAAGCATGCTCCTCACCAACCAAACAAGATTACTCACCTACCTGAAGCTAGGCACACATTTGTTGAGGCAGAGCCAAAACATACATGCACACACATATACCTGACCAAGAACATGGTTTTGTTTCACAGGCTGGTTTTATTCTGTTGTCCAAAGCATAGTACCAAAAAAAAAAAAACCATTATGTCACATGTCTTCGAGAATTCCTCAGTGAACAAATGAATATATTTTACACCATTTATTTCCCAATTGCAATGACGTTTTCCATGCATAAAGTCTGCAGTTGTACCCTCAAAGCTATCAAAACCTGAATTCTCTCCTAAAAGGAAACAACAATGAAAGATCTATGAAATGAAAGACTATGAATGAGTGAACACTAATTGATTAGGCAGGATTTGAGCCAGAGTTGTGTTTTATCCACTTGTTGATATACTTTTATACTGTTTTATACCAAATAGCCTGCAAAATATCAAAGTCAAGGGACAACAACAACTAGAAAGATTGTATAAAATTAATCTTTTTGGTTCATACTCAAGCAATCTCTGGGTGCCACACCTAAAGAAAAGCTGAGACTTAGTTATCTTGCACTTCTTTCCTAAAGGAGGCCAAAGGGTGATACAAATGGATTTATCTTTTTATTTCTTTAATCTTTCCTATACATTATTGCATCATTTTATTTACTTACATATTGATCAACTAATTACCAGGTTAGGGAAATAGAGGTATGGATACCAAACCCAAATAGTTATGGAAGTATAAACTTTCTCTTCCACTTCAGGTTGTCAGTACTATCTTTCTCTCAAAGAGAAGCAGACCATTTACATTTTTATAAGCAAATTAAAGCACGTTTTCCTATTGCTCGTTTCCAAGGTAAAATTCTGTTCTCCACAGGAAGAAGGAAATGATAATTTTCAGAAAATTAGGTCATTGCAGCTTAGATCACAAGGCATTAGTCTAATATTTTTTGAGAAATTCCTTCCCTTCAATTTAACTTGACCACTACAATAAGCAAGCTACATTTTGTGGGTTTCATTTGCATACTGGAGCAAGCTTTGTGTAAACATGATATAGCACCATGATTCTTTACAGGTCAAGCAAAACAACCAAGTAATACATTGTCTATCTCTCCCCTTCCTTAAAATAAAAATTAATGGTACACTACAAAAAAATCTGTAAGTTTTCTGAGCTAGTCCTTAAAACCTGGAGTGCCTGTAAGTTGCCCAGATCAACTTTTTAATGGTTTAGGCAATTTTGGCGACATGAATGAACACAAGATCTCAGTCGTGGTTACGCTGCTGCTTATTTGATATCAGGTCAACACAGGTGACGTGAGCACAGGACCTGTAGAATCAGGCCTGAGCTCTGAGGAAGATGAGCTGCAGGGGTCTGCACACATCCCGTTTCACGACAGTGCAAGGCTACGGACTGGTCCCTTCCGACATCAGTGAGTAATAGCGTCAGGATGTTACCTGCTGATTGGAAATTGAGTTGAGGCACTGTAACGTCTCATAGCAGGGCAATCCTGATGTGCCTGTTCTGTGGTATCAGATGTGGCAATGCTTAGATGGTAGAGCCTGCATTGGCAAACAAAAACGGTGGCACCAAGTGCTACCTTCTTCCATTTTTCTGGAAGGTGCTTGACCCTCTTTTTCTATATACTAAATAAGGAAACAAAATACCTTACTTCATTGCCACACCCATGAAATGCCATACCCCTTGAAATTTAATTTGGCCAAAATGCTGAGAACAACTCCACCCGTTACGGCACAAACATTTAAATACCTATAGAAATCAAACTTTGATTTCTGAACATCTTTGGACCTGGCTCAGGGCTATTTAAAGCAAGAGGCGTGAGCAACAGCCAAGCAACTCATTGAAACCATATCAGGTATGGCGCTGATTCAGAGGAAAGGATTATATGTGCTGAATTACCCTGCTTTCCAGCAATTCTGGCTGCAGAAGTTCCCAGGGATTTCTTGGCCTGTTTTTTTCAGCTCCTGAGATCAAAAGACATCACAACCCAAGTGGATCTGGGCTGCAGACGTTTTAAAGGAGACAAATGGCAAAAATATCTTTCAGTGCAACCAGAAACTTCATCTTCCACTTATGATCACCTGAAGAGACAACATGAAAACCACCACCCATCACAGACAGCAGCTCCTCTTTGATGTCCTAATAGCAAGCAACCCACGATGCAGAATCACACATATACATGACCACATCTGAAAGGCTCGATAGGGTAGTCATCCTCGGATGCAAATTCCCAACTCTTACAGCTGACCAAGCTGAAGACAGAAATGTGACTGGAAGATGTAATAGGTTGCAGCTTACAGACTTCTCAAGTGCTTTTGAAAATCTCCCTCAAGGCATCATTTTCACAAGCTTTACATATATATACTTGTTAAAGGGACACAGTTAAAATAGCAAAACAATACTTCTGCCTGCCACAGCAAGATAACTTTTACACTTTTATCTTACCTATTAAAATAAGTCCTTTAATTGCTCCTCTAACAGCACTTAAAAGAGACGTAAAGCAGTTTTGCCTGCTACTTTAACTAGACTAGCACTTACTTTTTCACAGTATTTTTCACTACTGCTGCGAAAAAGCACAGTTCGACATAACCTTGCTCAAAGTACAGCTTTTAGTCCCTTTCATAACTCAAACGTGGAGCTTCATTTCTGACAATTTGTGTTAACAATAGTTTGATGACAACTCAACATGTAATATTCAATTATATAACAGGAAAAAAAAATAAGCAATGCAGGTTATCTGTTGTTTCCCTTGTCAGTCTACAAAAACACAGCATATGCCTGAATGCTGCATGTGTAGGGAGAACCCTGTTTTAAAATCTCTGATCAGACACTTTTGGTTAAAACTCCCACCACCCACCCATCTATCCTACTGCCTCTATCAATTCTGGTATCAATCATCAACAGAAACACTTGCATTTTAGAAAATAATGGCTTTTTTGAGGATTCTTGAAGTCTTGCATGTATTTACCTCGAAGAAGGTCACATCCTACTCTACACATTTTTCCCCTGACATTTTTGTTCCATGTATTTTCTTTGTAGGAGACTGAAAGATAAAGATTCTGTACATTTTTGTGGGACAACTGTATTGGGCCGTCAGCCAATTCCTAAGCCAATATCAGCAGTGAATTTATAGCTCAAAGAGAAGAAAACTCTGAAGAGACAGGGGTTTGTGGGAGGGAGGTTTTGTTGTTTAAATCTGAAAAGCTGTTTTTGACAAGTTTGTCATCAGGCTCACAAAGGAAGACTGGAATTTAAAGCATCGTCTCCTCTGAAGGATCTCTAGCACCCGCTCACACCATGCTGAATGCCTCATCCATACTCCAGCTCCTCTTCCTGGGGGTAATTCCTACTATGGTAAACATTGGCAGACCTAATGAGTTATCTCTGCACGTTTAAACTGACCACTGGTAGTCTATGTTATAAAACATATATAATTCTTACTTCACTCCTCATTTTCTTAATCTAATTCTCTGGAGTTTCAGCCTTTGCTGATGTTAAGAATGAAATATAAGCCAATTGACGTTTTGCCTAGACTGAGAGTTTGTTACAGTGCTGAAATTTAGCCTTTGTTCATAAAAATATAAGGTTTTTAAAGCAAATGTCATGTTACAGGCATCAGTAGGACAATTATAGTTCTACAAGGGGGGAATTCACTGAGCATGAAATACTCAATTTTAACAAATGTAGTGTTGACAGCAGGCACCCAGGATAGCTTCAGGATGGGCTGAGAGTTGGATGGGACTGAAGGTTGTGTCAGCAACACGAAGGCGTAACACTGTCACAAAGCTGTCAAAGCCACACATCTAGAGATACAAGCACATCCCAAGATAAGGCAGTGAACTGATGGCAAAGCCTTACCGCTCCAGAGCGAGGAGGACAGCTAGACAAGCAGATATGGCAGCGAGCGCACTGAAGACGGGGTATTAATGGATGGTCACACTCTGGCTGAGACCGCTCTGGCCCTCAGCTCATTCCCACACATTGCAGTAAGGGAGCCAGCAGTGAGTCATTTTTCCTCAGCACAGCTCCTGATCGACCCTAGCAGCCAAGCACACGCATGAGCATCACAGGACACACTCCCTTGCCCTCTGGTCTGTCCTTTGTCACATCCTTGGACAGCACAAGGAAGGCCCACGGGGCAGCACATCCCCACAGTCAGCAGGACCGTGGCACCCCCCGAGCACGCTGCGCTCCTGCCGGTACCCCCCATCCCGCTCTTCAACCTCTAGCCGGCACTGATTCAATGCTAAACACCAAATCCAGGAGAAGGGCGTCTGAATCACTTCCAGAAGAACACATGCACATGCCTTTCTATAGACTAAAGATCGGAAGCAGGCAGTTCTTTCCTTGTTCGGCTGCTGAAGATCTGCTGCTTTTAAAGCACACCCTTCAATTTTTACTCCTGTTTCTGAAAGAAGCACGAGATTCTGTGCCAGCTAAACATTTCACAGAGTATTTGGAACATCCCTGAATCACTCCCCATATAATTAAAGGTATGTTTTTAGAGTTTAAAGCTTTTTTCTTTTTAACAGTGGCTACAGTGTAAATCATACCCTCCTTTACAAACTGAGGAGCTTCTCAAAGACGCAAATTCCACTCCGTTTCAGACTGGTATGGTTCACATAACTTATTAATGAAACTTTGGGACATCTCAGAATATAAAGGTGAGAAAGACACTCTCACAGAATCCCACAATTCCAGGAAAAAAAACAAAGGCGGGCTCCTACAGCAACCAGAAGCAACTCAAACACTCTTCATGCAAAAGAGGGCAGCATATAACAGACATTTTGTATTTAAATGAACCAGTAAATACTGTCTTGGGAACAGGGAAGGGAAGAAAAGACAAACAACGTTTATTGGAACACATCTACTGAAGCAAGTTTATTTTGAGATATTTTAGTTGAAACATGCTTGGGAAAAAAAAATTGGAATGAGCCATTTGAAAAAGATACAGCATTTTTTGTTGGTACTGCATTTTTTTATTTGGTAGGAGTCTACTTTATTCCATAGTTTTTAAGACATGTTTAAGATTCCATAGGTTTAATATTACATCACTAATGGTTAATAATGAAATTCCAGGCAGTAGCAAAAAAAAAAAAAAAAAAAGAGAGATTTAATGATAGTACCACACAAGATATGGATATGGGGTCCTTTGTGCAGATTTACTGATAGGAATGTTGAATGTGGGTTAAAATAACATAGTTGTCTGGCTCACTTGTGCACGCTAAAATGTCGTGCGACAGAGCACAAGTTATGCTATTACTTGAATCCCTTTTACAAAATTAATCTAACTCTGCCCTTTGCTGGATTTTTCAAAAGATCTGTCATTTGCTACGACTCTATGATGCCACGGACTACTGTAAAAAGTATTTTTCCTGGTTTTGTATCCCATCCATCTCTTTGATGAATAATATTTCCATGGTTTTAGTAGCATGTTTGATACTAGCTGGACTGTGAGATTAGTGGCCTTCAAAGCACAGCGTGACATAGCGGACAAAGCATTTGGTTGGCATCAGCTCCAGTCTGGTGCTGTCACAGGAGTCATTTCTCTTTTTTGTGCTTCAGTTTCTCAAACTGACAAAAGGGAAAACAATGCCAAGCTCCTCAGTAAAGAACATTGAGATCAAGACAGAAAAAGCTATGCCTGACAGCTTGATCTTAATGCCATTCTACACTATAGAAAGAAGGTATCTTGTAAAGATTTCTTTAAAAATAAATAACAAGAAAGCTATTTAACATCTTATGGCTACGTAGGATTGGAATTTATTGAGAATAATGATCTATTCTCTGCAGGTAGATAACCTGAGTCTGGGAAAGATGACTTAATGGAGTGCGAAGTGAGATAAACTGGCATCAGTGTATAGGAAATTTTCTAAACCCCAAGACATTCACTGTAACAACACTTCATTTGGGACTAAAAGAGAGTTTGATATAATATCTCGAATAAATTGTTGCTTTGTCAGTTTCCCAACAAATAATTCTGATTAGAGTTGTTCAGTTTCCTGGTTTTTATGCCAAGGGCAGATAAAGAAAGTAAACCACTGCAGGAATCCTGAGAGGGGAAAAAAAAAAAGTCTATGGAAAAATGTATTCAAAGAACAACCTTTGCTTTAAAATGCAGGAAGGAACCATGTTGTCAGATCTGTGACAAGTCATGTATAATCCCAGGCTGAGATTTGAGGACCATCATCACCCAAAAAAAAAAAAGAAGTGAAAGTGAAGGAGCTGTTGAAAGTCTCCCCCTTTGAATACAACGATGTTGCTCGTCGGTCATTCAGTGGTCCATGTTGCAAGCATCAGGCAGACCTCACAAGCAGCTTCTTCCATTAGGGTCCTCACAAGGCTAACAAGTTTTACACCAAATAAGGTGCTTCTACCCAGTGGAAATACTCCTCGTCACTGGGTGGTGAGGGAAGCACACAGCCCAGCTTGTTACAGTGGGCTAGATCCTGCAGCTCAAGCTCCCACAGAATTAAATTCCTCTCTTGTGTGAACGTCAGATAAGCATAGTACCCAGCTCTTCATTATTTGGCTTTATATATACACAAAAGAGGAAATAACCCAAGCACAGAAACAGATTTCTGATATAGAAAAAGGTGTATGGATGTGTGTGAGGACAACAGAAAGGAGAACATAGTAGACCCCATCTTTAGCTCTTTAAAGGACACACTTTTTAATTTTGGTTAAAAACCAATATATGAGAAGATATGGATCCCCTGTCAGGCTTATAATTAGTGCCTTGAAGTTTTGTGCAGTTGAACAAAACTTGAATATGTTTAGATGAACTTTTTCAAAAGCTTTTAATGATTCTGGCTGCCTGTGTTAAGCTGCTGTAACAGCATTTGATTTCCAGGGTAATGACAGCCAGGTCTAAAATATCCCAATCGGACATCCAAGAATCAAGGCGTCTCAAAAATAACTTGGAAAAAAACCTGCCCTTTGTTTTGGCCTCTTCTCTTTGACAGAAAGAGTGTCCACTTGCCAAATTAAGTAAGGAGAAATATGAAAGAGCAAACAGACCTTTGACCTTTCGCAAGAGCCAGACTATTGTTTTACATCCCATGACTGTCTGTGACAGTACAAAATGTGAATTTAACAAGACTGTTTGGGATCTTTAAATTATGTGTGCATACTCATTCTGGTAGGGTCAAGATTTTTATGGGGTTTTTGTTTAACTGGTCAACTTCACTCTAGAGGAACGGTGACTTTTGATTAAACCATTGCAATTATTTCTGTGCTCTCAAATCTGCCAAAAATGACAAGTCAAAATAAGTAGGTCTGAAATGTTTCTGTATTAGAATTACTGTCTAGTGCACTGATGGACACTGCATTCAATTGGAATCAACCTGAAGTATGAGGCATACTAGGATGTCAAATGAAAGTGCTCTGCATTCATGCACTAAACATTCGTACAGGATTTACAGACATCTAGTAGCTTAGGGTACTAGACATCCAGAAAGCTAGTGTATTAGAGCCAGAGGTTATTGCTAAAAACAGTCAACAGCCAAAAATCAGTGAGACTGCCAAATCTCAGAACAGACTACAACTGGATAGGAGAGAAGCTTCGTCATCAATTTCAACATGGCCAAAAACTCAGCATCTGTTTCTTACATGATAACTTCCACTTTTCTTAGAAATCAGTAGAATGGTTTCATTTCTTGATTTTAAAGGAATCACGAGCACTTATTCTGACCATATTTTTGAAGGGTTTTTTTTAATACGAAAAGCTTGGTCTCCAATAAAATCTATTTTTAAATCTAAATTCTATGATGTTTCATAGGCAAACTATTTCACAATCTGATCCAAAACTCACTGAAGACCTTCCATCAGGCCCTTCGTCCCGTGACTACTGAGAACAAGTGCTGCCAAATTACACCCTTACATCTTTGTTTCTGTAAAGCAGCCAGGACCATCCATGCTATGGAACGGAGCTAAAGGACTTTCCTGCTCCATGGAGCCTCAGACTCCAGCTCTATTAATCTGACTACAGCTCCTTGGAGGGATTCTTTACATTGGAAGTTATGAAAATAAATGTAAAATATATGCTTACACATCATAAAAGTGAGGGGGTTTTCCATTTCAGACTACAAGATTAAAAAAATTATGCCATGAACAATAAAATGGAACTTACAAACCCCTAAACAATAAAGGGTTATGCACCATGGAGCTGTTTCTGGTGAACTTTCCTCATAAAAAATGAAAACTGCATCAGAAATGCGTAAAGTCAGCATTTCTGATATTTGTCAACTTCTTCATACCCTTTCTGTATGCAGCAGTTGTGTACATTAGGGTTGTTTTCCAGATAACAGAAAAAATACCCAAAAGACTGTCACGTAACTAGCCTACTAGTCCTGACTCAGGTTTCTAGTTTTCCCTTTCCCGTTTCATGTGTAAATCAAGACAAAAATCCTCAGGCTCACTACGCCTCAGTCTCTTCTATGTGACCCAAATACTACTTTCAATGAGGTTTGGCACAAAATTCACTTTTGTAAAGATCTTTGAGACCTTTTAGATGAAAAGTGCTTTTACATGTAATGCATTATTAATGAACTTTCACCAAATGTAAAAAGACTCCATATTTGAATGCCAGATTATTCTTGCTTATAATAAGCAACACTTCTACTAACCATCTGCTTGAAAGGGTGTGGTCAGCTTTAACTTCTGATCCCTAAATTTCTGGGGACACTTACCAACTGTTCCAACAAAACTCTTCAATATGCCGCATGCCTACCTTAGCACCTACTTCCCCCAAATGACCAATACCTCGTATCAAAACTGAACTGCCTTACCTCAAAACCAGCAGAACTTCTATTTATAGGTAAATGCTAACAGTTGATTCAAAGAGGAGGAAAAAACAATTTCAATAGATAATTATGCCTGAGTTTACTACACACTGATGGTCTGCTCAAAAGAAACCCACTTTCCTCTACGTGGAAACTGCGCTATTTCTCAAATTTTCCATACTCAAGGCACCATGACAGTTTTTCTTACTTCTCTGCCTCTAAGACAATACAGACTGACTGCTGGCTTTCACATGGGCTCTCCACAAGCGAGAACTACAATCCCAGATCATCGACTCCTTCTCTGCATTGTAGAAAAGGTATCTTTTAAAAAATAAGTTGTTGTTCAACTGAATTCACTTTGTACAGCAGGTAATTCCCAACGGGAAAGAGAACACTTTCAAACTCCAGGGCTGTGGGAGGATCATAATTGTGGCTCCACCTCTTTGTATTATAACAAATATGAGACAACAAAAACTCCCTCTTGGCAGGAGGTACAGGATTGCCCCATGGATGAATGAGGACGCATCATTGCTGACCCACTCTACGTGCATGCAAAACAGAGCCTCACCAGGCATGACAAAAAGAACATGAGTAATTCACAGTAGCGGGAATCAGTATAAAACAGCAAAGGGCTGAGCCAAAGAGGATGCAGCAACTCTCACATCCCCCTGATCCTGCAGCCATTGGAGATGAAGTATGCCACAAAGCCAACTAGCAGAGTTAACATTCTTCTTTCTCTTTCCTGGGACTGGTGTGGAAGAGCTCAAGAAGTAGTAGACTTCAGAAGACCTCTATGCTTGGTACTTGCTGTTGGCCAGTCCTGTTCCTCCAGGGCCATCCTTTCTGCTTAACTCTCCCCCATGACGTACACAGGCGTTCCCATCAGGTACTGAGATACCTAAATACCAAACTATTGCGTTCAGTCGCACCCAAAATGCCACTATCTTTACGGTCATCAGCCATACGTTTCAAAAATTTTAATCTTAGTCATTTGCTGAAAGATACACAGGAAAACTCGAAGAGAATGGTAGGCAGTACTTTACCCATTAGATAAAACTTTCTCCAAGATCTCTTTGTTGTTGCATCTGGGAGGAAGCAAAACATTTATGCAGCTTTAGTAGTGCAATTCTGCTTCAGCCGCCTTAGAGATGTTAATGTCACACATAAATCTGTATGTTTTACTAATGGCATCATATATCTTCCCAGGCATTTCTAATTCACCCCTTGTTGAGCTATCTAGGTACTTCATCACATAGGGTTACTCGGTGTCACATATTAATATTAAGACACTATGCCTTGTCTTTTGTAGGAAAGTACATGTTCTTATCTAAATTGCTGAGAGTAATAACTTGAAATATTGTCCCTGCAAACATACTTGAATGCTGTATATTCAGATAACTAGAGCTCTTTTTTTTCTTCCCTCCCAGCGAATGAACATAAATTAAGTCTCCACAGGAATTAACCCAAGAGTAAGCTGCATTCCCAATTTGGAAGCAGGGAAGAAGGCTGTACTGTAACAAGGAAACTCATGTCTCATCTGACTGGAACCACATGCCACACCAGGCAGGACTCACAAGGGTGGTACAGTCCTTTTGTTCCCCAGCAAACCCATGCCTGCAGAAACATGCACTAGGAAACGGCACTTCTTTCCCCCTGGAAGTTTCTTCACTGCACATAAACAGTATCCCCATTGCTTAATCCATTCAGTGTGCTTTAAAACTTGGATACGTGACAGTTAAGATTGTTTTCAACTGATAACTGGCCTAAGGATGCCCCTTTGCTTATTACTTCTTTGATCCAGATAAGCATTTGGCTGTTTAATCAGTCACAAAACTAAAGCAGAAAGAGAGAACACTCAAAAGCCTTACAACCCCACGTACTTAATTTAGCCTAAAAGTAATTTCTGGGTAGAAAGAGAAAATTTAATTAACTCTTTTCTATAAAAATGTATGGTAAGATGTGTAGCAAGATCTTATGCATTCCTTTGAAGTTTGTCATACATTCCTGAATACCTTTGACAGCCTAAGAAGTTATGTGTCTGCTTCTGATTAGATAATTGAAATAAATCTACACCAAATAAATTCAGATCTCTTAAAATAAACTGCAGAGGTACATGAACTTTGTAAAATGCATGCAGTACTTCAACCAAAAGGCATTTCTGCAAAAATCAGCTATCAAGAAGGAATTTATTTTTCTATTTTTTCCATGCATGTGGACTGCAGTTAATATCCAAATTTTAATCCAGGCTTAATTCCAGTCAGCATCAGCTACAGTTCCTATGTGAACTGAAAACCACCACAGCTAAGGGAAATCACGTCTTTTACACTTACTACTTTCTCCGTTTCACCCCCTATAGTTAAATGTTCATTAAAAATGGGAGATACCACAGTGTCAGTCACTTACTTGAAGGCCAGCAAATATTTGCCCACTACTTCAACATGGGACAACACTGCGAAACCTGACATACAGTCTATAAGGAAGAACACTGTCTCACATAATCAATTCTATTGATTACATCCAACCCAGCAAACCACCAACCAATGCACATCACAGTACTATTTCTGCCAGACTACAAAGCTTGGAAAGGTAGACATCTGTAATATATACTACAATGCAATATAATACATAAACCCAGACATATTACATAGGCTGGAGGATGGCAACAAAATTGTATGTATTGCTTGGCAGTACATGAAGAGAACAAGGAAAATCTGACAGGCTACAACTGAGTAATAACTGGTTAGAGCCATGCAGCTACCTAAGATTCAAAAAGAGCACAGAGACATCAAAGCTTTCTGTGAAATGCTGAGAGTGACCACATAAACCCGAGCCATGCTGATCAGATGGATCTTATCACAGTGTTACCGCTCAGGTAGTCCTGCCAATCATTGTGTGATGGCCTACTGAAACCACAAAGAGGACACACAACGAATTCAAGATGAATCATCTTGATAAAAATCCTCATAAGCAGAGAGTTTACAACAAGATGGCCAACCGGAAACCTGAATGCACTACAAGTTTCAACAGAGTGACAGGTCTTGCAAAGATGTTAAGACGGTATCATACTTGAAGCAGCCAGAAACTTCTGTGGAAACATGTTACCCAACTAACAGTCACAGGGGGCTAATATTCCCTTTGTCCTGTTCCTGGGACACTGGCACTGTCCGATCCAATGACAGGCAAAACAAGGCAATTTTAGGCAGAGAGATGGCATGAACAAGGACTCTGTTGAAATCACTCCCAGCTATCTGTCTACATTACTTAGGAGCAGGCCCATTCCAAAGCACAACTGGTGTTGACAAGACATATGCAGACTTGTAGGACATCCCAGGTCACCAGCCCTGCACGAAGGTACATGAAGTCATAGAACCAATGAATTTCCTGACATTTACAGGGAGACATCAAGAAAAGGTGATGAAAGATGCAGATAAACCTATACAAGCACCCATTTAAAAATATAGCTTTAAGTCACAAGAGAACAATTTAAAAATGTGTCATTGAGTCCTATCAAGAATTCAAGCCTCATCAAATTCATGGGCAGAGAATGGAAGAAAAATTCTGAAGATACAAAGATAACAAATTCTACATTAAACGTGGGTCCTCTGTCTCAAGCTCACCCAAAGCCACTTCGACAAAAACTTACTTCTGAAGTCTCATTTGATGGCAGACCCACCTTCTGTTACTTTGCATGAGGTCCATACTTAGACAGTTAGTCATGGTCAGAGCAGAAGACTGATACTCTGTCGTGATGTGTCCTGCTCAGTAAGATGAGTCATCAGCTAAGTGGTACACTGATTCATAGGCCAGATTCATAGAAATAAATTAAACATTTTAGCCTGTACATCTTTTAGTGCTTTTCAAGGAAGGAAAAACCTGGAAGACCTAAAGTTTTGTAAATAGAATGTTATCAATAATTTTTTTTCTGAGCTTACAGAAACACTGGAACTATAACCAGACCTGTCACAGAAGATAGCAAGTCTTAACGCTGCCTATATACACCAAGCGTGCTGTAACAGATAACACTGAACACAAGGATCATCTCTGTTATGCTAAGGACATATAAGGACAAAACTGATGGTAACCAGCTCCTCTCATTGAAAGCCTATCTGTTCCAACTTCTTGTGCATGGCAAGCTATCACCAAGCATGACCTGGAGATGATACTGCAACGCAAGCCCACCGTGCCACGCTCAAGTTATAACCAGGTAACTGATACTAAAGGACATTCACAGAATGTGTTGGGTTGGAAGGGACCTTTAAAGGTCATCTAGTCCAACCCCCCTGCAGTAAAGCAGGGACATCTTCAACTAGATCAGGTTGCTCAGACCCTCACCAAGCCTGGCCTTGAATGTCCCCAGGGATGGGGCCTCCACCACCCCTCTGGGCAACCTGGGCCAGTGCCTCACCACCCTCATTGTAAAGAACTTCTTCCTAATGCCTCATCTAAACCTACCCTGCTCTAGTTCAAAACCATTGCCCCTCCTCCTATCGCTACATGCCCTTGCAAACAGCCCCTCCCCATCTTTCCTGTAGGCCCCCTTCAGGTACTGGAAGGCTGCTATAAGGTCTCCCTCGAGTCTTCTCCAGGCTGAACCCCCCCAATTCTTTCAGCCTGTCTTCGTTGGAGTGGTGCTCCAGCCCTCTGATCATCCTTGCGGCCCCAATAATGACTCGCTCCACTGGGCAAAGGCTGTCCTGGACTTAAAAAATGTGATTGCCTCCACTCCTGCCAAAGTATGCAGTTATAATGCGCTGGCAATCAGCTGGAGTTTACAGGAAAGTACAAGACACAAACCTACATCACCAAAAGACTGATGATGAGTAGGAAGATAGCGTGTATAAACATCAAAAACTTCTGGAGTAGAGAGCAGGGAATTTATATAAAAACATACATCTAACATCATATAAATGTCTTGCAGTATTTTTTTTCCAGGACTGGAAAGTGTTATTACTTGCTTTTGGTCTGTTAAAATATGGGGGGTTTTTCCACTCAGAATCACTTTTTACCATGAGATATGTGAAGTTTCCATAATAAACAAGAAAAATACATTTTCCACCAGATGGAACAGTGCCACAGTTAACAAAATCGCCACTACTAGGCTACAACATACTGAATAACATCACACCTAAATGGAAATACAACGGCTTTCAAAATCTGTGTTACAGTTTGTCACCTCCAGTAGTGCCCAGGGCTAGTATTTCTGATGTCAGCTCCATGACTGTATCATTCCAATCACCTGCTCACCTTCTGTTCGTTCCTTCCTACCCTCTTTTATTACAGAGCATTATTTCAGACTGATTCTTCAAAAACTGCACCCATCTTTCTTGTTTCTGCCTGTCTCTCTTTCACTCCTGACACCTCTGCCCTCTTTCCTCTCTCCCACACTTGCAGATCCAATGATATCTTCTTTTCTTTTTTCCTCACCTTTCCTCCTAAATTCAACAGTCTCTTGCTAAATTCCACTGCCCTTTCTCACATTTCTTTTCTCTTAGTCCTCCTCAGGAGTATGAATGTAAAGTTAAATAAAAAAACCAAATCCACACACCCCCAGACTTTGCTGATTCTTCTTTATAGCTGCTTTTGTTTGCAATCTTCCCAATTACTGCAGATTGTATATGCCACAGCAGAATTAGCCTTCCTTCCCACCCACCCCCCATTTTCTGACCATATCACAAATGAAAAAACCTACAAAAAAATGCATCCTGATTTCTGCTGAAAACTTAGACAGTAAAGATTCTAAAAGGAATGGGGTTTGGTTTTCTGTTTTTTAAGTCATGCCCACATTGTGCTATAGAACTGCTAATCAGCAATCACCACTAATTGGGTCTAGTGATAGCGTACAAGATTCTAATACCTTATTCCTAAAAATCTAAAAGCAAAATTAATATGAAAGGCACAGATAGCTCAAAGTGAATCCATTCCATTTTGTATAAGCTGTAGATTAAAACCTACCATCTACTGAAGCATTTCATAATTAGAGATTCCATCCTTATTAGTTATTAAGTTGTGTCTTGCTCTCACTCTGGAGATGCGGCAGAGCAGAACATCTCATTTGTATCATGTTATCTTTTTCTAATTTACGTGAGTCACTAATGTGAAGTTAAATCTACAATAAATTCCAGTCTAAAAAACTCCCATGAAAGCCCTCATTCAGAGAAGCATCTAGCACGTACCTTGCTGGTTGCTCCCAGTCTCTGATTCCCTAATGCAGAGGACCTCTAAGCCATTTTGCAATAGGTCAATGTCAGCCTTCACGTTTGCTCTGTAAGAGCTTACAATTTTCCATGCATCGTATTTTGTGTGTGTTTCTTGTCTTTCCAGATGTCTCTGGACAACTTCTGTGAGAGCTCCTCCAGACAGGTTCTATAGCACAGTTTATTAATCACTGTAAGAAAGTATTCTTATCGAGGTTTTAATTAAACAAGCTCAACACTCCTGTTACAACACACTCGCGCTTCAGGTGTGATCAGAAAGATTCTATCTTGTCTAGCAGGACTCGTGACCCTAGTGCATAGGAACCCCCCATAGCATATAGCACACAGCACACCTGCAGTGACTACTGAACTGAAAGAAAAAAAGAAAAAAACCCAGAACTGTGGGACATTGCAACATAAAGCAGATGTCGTGTTTTGTTAACACCACCAAGAGCTGAAGAATCAAACGAACCTTATTCTTCCAGTGGTTCATCACTCTGAGTGTAAAAATGTGTGTCTAATTTACTTGTCTGGCTTCAGATTCTAGCTATTAGATCGGATTTTCTCTGCTAGAATCATAGAGCCTGTTAGTAGCCAATATCTCTCCCCAAGGAGGTACCAAGATTTGATTTTTATTAAAGTCTTCTATATTGTTCATACACAGAAGATACAAGCCCTCATTCTGTTTTTCTTGTTCCTGGATATATGATTTTGCTTTTGGCTGCATTACAACAATTTATCTGAATAGACTCACTTTATTGAGTGATACAGATTGCACTATACAGCTGCCTTATCTTCATCACTGCTCACTATCCCTGCACTGTCCCGATCCCAGTATCATCTGTGCTTTTTATCTGAGTTATAAGTAGTAGCAGCTGTAGTATCTCCCAGTAGTAGCTCTCCTTTTGTTCCTCGTTTCACTTTTTCCAGAGGTTTCCAGTTCTGGCGTGTTATCGTAATAACTGTTCAAGAAAGACTAGCATTTCTGATACATGTTTCCCAAAATCACGTCCGAATTCCAGAGGGACCATCTGCTTTAAGATTACCAAACAGAACTACTGTCAGAAAGAGCCAAGCCTCCCCTGCTAACCCATTTCACTCAAATAATCCCACTGGAGCTGTGGTACTTTTCATATCGGAAAGGCGTGTTTATGGGAGTTACGGGTTACAGAAGTAGATCCACAGTATATTTTGTTGACGTTGGAATATATCCCACCATTGATTTTATGTACAAAGCTTCCAAGCTCTGCTTCTCCCATCACCCTCACTCTGTAAAAGCCTTTTTCAGTAGGGCACATGGTAAGGAGATTGCTTCTCTCCTTGCTCCAGCATGTTATTTTTTCTTCTTTTTCTCATGAATTATTTTAGAAATTTAAAGAGTAACAACTAAGCAAACCCCAAAACTTGTAGGTATGGGACAGGGCAGACCACAGAATTTCCACAACCACCAAGTAAGCTCAAGGAAATCTTTAAAATATCATTCTTGCAAGTGATCTGCAAGAGAGTGGATAAATGCAAATATTTGATAAGTACTTATATTTTTCCCTAAGGTTTCAAACACAATAATGAAACCGTAAGCCTGGAGAACTTGGAGCATTCCCAGTGCCAACTGGACACTCTTAACCTCTACACTTTTAACTATATAAATGCGTAGTGTATTTGCTGAGCAGATATTTATATGCACTTCCTGTTTCAATGCTAAATTTTTTGTTACTGGAAAAGAACCAGAAGCTCTCTATTCCCTTGGGAATCATTTTCCATTAAAGAGGCTTTGGATAGACTATTTGTTTTTTCAGATTTGGAAAGAGAACCCAACGGAATGTGTATTTTGAGTATCTTTAGTCTTTTTACAATAACAGTCAAGGGCTAAATGGCTGGAAAGATTTGCAAATTTATTTTTTTCTCATCTACCTCATGACACCTGATGACGCTTTGCACCAATGGAACATGATTTCCTTAGACACGACCCTGACAGTTTTTTACTTGACCAGAAAAACAACTATAGTTGTTATAAATGAGCAGCCCTACTGACAATCTGTACAAAAAGACCAACCATTGCATGAGTATAAAGGCTGCACACATCCCTGCCTTCTTCCTAACAGCTGGGCTCTTTCAGGGCAGGAGGGAACTCCGATAAAAGCTTCTGTTTAGGCTATCTTCTTCTAGAAAGAAAATTAATTTCATTTCAACACAACTCATCCAGCACATCTTGTAAGCAAGCTTCCAATAAATTATATTTTTGAAGAAACATGATATGAACAATCATGCTGAGTGCCTGGGTACCTTACCATTAGCATATTCTGCCACGAGTGAAATTAGTGGATATAAGACAACCAAGTACCGAGCGAAAGACTAGCTGCTTCTTTATTATTGCCTTGGGCTTGCCAACAATCAAAAATCATTGCAGAAAGAATTGAAAAGCTAAAAACCCTAGGAAGGATGGCAATGAATCAGCAATCTCAAATAACTTTGCAGGTATTGTTTTAAGAGAATATTCCAGATCACACTTTCTTGGGTGGCCAGGATTTCAAAGGGAGGATAAACTAAAGGAAAAGAAGAGAAATGAAGATATGGGCTGGTGATTTAAGCATCCCCATCTGGACCAATATTCTGTCTTTGCTTACTTGAGTACAGATCCAGAGTAAACTGAGTTTTAAAACATGCATCTGGATTTCTACCAGTGAAAGCAAAAAGAGAATGTCTGCTTTTAGTGAGGTGTGACTTCTGAAGAACTCTGACTCCACACCCAAAATGCCGCTTCACTTGAACTGGTTCATGATTTTAGTGGTACTTTTAATAACAGCACTACCTTCAGCTGGCTCAGAGTGGCCATTTTCACATTTAAAAATCTGTACGCATTGTATATCAATCATTTGCTGTACCCTTTTTGCTTTAGATTTTCTTTACCCTGCCAGTCACCATTATGCAACTTCTCAACAGCTAGGGAGAAGAAAAAAACGTGAAGGAATGAAAGCCTCAGATAATATTGGCACATTTTTAGCTGAGTGCAAAATTTGACCAACAATGGAAGGTTCTGCATTTAGAATTGGTAAATTGCTTCAGAAGTAAAGCAGTCATGTCCTATGCAACCATAGCCATGTCTGTTTAAGTATACACATTGTAATAAACTCTTTTCTCTCTGGGGGACCTGCCTGACATTATATTGCTGTTTCATAGCACTACAGGTTTCACTCTTTCAGCACAATGTTGAAAACAACCTCATTGAACAAGCGTGCTTCAGAGGTTACTGCACCATGACAAACTGAGTGAATTCAGTGCCGATGAAAGATGTTGGATAGACGAACCTGAAGACGAAGTCCTCTATTTAGAAAAAGCTATGGCAGAGGCTAAGCAATGCAGGTTTCGTTACGCTTCCCTAAAGAAAAAACTAAATCCTGAGCTATAATTATAGAATTGTTAGGGTTGGAAGGGACCTTAAAGATCATCTAGTTCCAACCCCCCTGCCATGGCCAGGGACATCTCCCACTAGATCAGGTTGCTCAGAGTCCTGTCCAGCCTGGCCTTAAAAACTTCCAGGGATGGGGCTTCCACCACCTCTCTGGGCAACCTGTTCCAGTGTCTCACCACCCTCATGGTGAAGAACTTCTTCCTAACGTCCAGTCTGAATCATCCCATCTCTAGTTTTAATTTACTAATGATTAGAATTACTCTAAATGGGTGTAGTGGAAGAATATGTCCTAAGAACTCAATTGAAAAGCATTTCCTGAATATTGCAGGAATATATTGCTTTGCATTCCTTAAATCACTGCGAAGCAACAACTTTTGGTAATTTCTCTGACATCAGCTGGATCCGACCTTACAATTCTGCATCACACTGTGCCATTCAGTCCCCAGAACTTCAGATCATGTAGCCTCATTCAGCAGATGTCTCTAAAAAATGAGTCATCCAAGTAGAGGTGAGGAACACAATTCAAAAGCAGTATCTAATTACAAGCTCCTGGTATGGTTTAATATCTTCTAGTTACCCAATCCAATCAAATATATTTCAAGATCAAGAGTCATCAGAAGAAAAACACCTAGTGAAGATTCAATAAAGTCTTTGGCTAGTGAAAGTTCTTAATTAAAATGTAGGAACTCTCCATGAAAAAAAAAAAAACGCTTTCACTTTATTGAACATGCTGTGCTTTATAATTGCTACTCCTGGACCTTAAGGAGTTGATCCTGCTTTAGCTGAAGTCAATAAAATACAGTACAAGACAAATCCCCCAAGCCCTTGTGAAATGGCTTTGGCATAGTCCAGTTTTGCCCCCACTGCGTAACCATTGAAAGGAAGAGGAGAAGGTTGGCTGGCATTTACCTCAAGACACAGAGAGAGCGCGCCACACCATGCCATGCAGCACTAGCTGAGTTTATGGGAGGGTGGAGAAAGCTACCCTTTATCTCCTGATAAAATCTCCCTGTAAGTAATGTCACCACTAGCTTTGGATGCCCCCTGCCCCGAAAAAATGAATGGGTACATGTTGATTTAATTCAGATACATTTTCCAAGTCATATGCATGGCTTTCTCCTCTTGCATGGGGGAGAAAATTTCACAGTGATCAATGTCATTTTATGTCCAATCTTTGCCCCCCAATATCTGACTGAACCTAAGTGGATAAAAGAAGACTTTTCTAGGGAAAAATGAAACCTTTTATCGGCCCAACATGCATAGCCGTGGTGGGTAAGCATGCGGGAGAGAAAACAAACAAACAAACAAAAGACACTCTAGCAATTCTTTAAGTCACTTGTTGGGAAACTTGCAGCAAAGAAGGCACTTTAACTTATGGCCTTTCTCCCCAGCAGATTTCCAAAAAGAGCAATTTCCTCCAATTATACAAATCATAAGATAAATTTTAAATGAAAATGTGAGAGAACTGAAAATATAGGGATTTCTACTGAGCACTGGACTTACATTGCAAAGCCACCAAAAAAAAAAATCTATTGCCATCTTATGCCAGCTGAAGTGCTGGCCCTCAATGGTTTTCAATTCTGTACAGCTGCCTCCACCCTGCAGCCAACAGCTGCATTTTCAACTGCATCCCTTATCAGCTTCAAACCACTGTTCACTGCCTCAAGGACAGAACACTTAAGGAGGAAAAAATAAACGTTCCTCCAACTTTTTTTTTTAAATTAAATGAAGCATTACATTCAAAAATATCTATTTTAATAGTACCAACACAAAAACACATCTTCTCAAGGTATTTTTATGAAGTAAAACCAATTCAGTTTACA
The DNA here is from genome assembly GCF_964199755.1 of Larus michahellis. NCBI lineage: Eukaryota > Metazoa > Chordata > Aves > Charadriiformes > Laridae > Larus > Larus michahellis. The sequence continues at coordinate 69,294,395 of NC_133896.1, read as the reverse complement.
CCTGTGAATACAATTTGATCAATTTTTTAATACAAACTTTTATATATCACCCTACAAGGCAGTACATGCTGCTGCATGACTTATGGTCATACTTGTTTTTAAGACACTCAGCTTGATAAACTTTCACATCGTAGCTCTTCCTTACATGAAGAGTGCTCAGGGTCTTTTAGAAGTCAGGCTTCTGAGAGGACAGGCAAGAGAAGTCACCAACCACCAGTGGTCCCCTGTGTCTTCTTACAAGATCTAAAATGCTAACGATTTTCCAAAGCACCAAAGGGTTTCAGGAGCACAGTCTGTCTTAAAATCAGACTTTTTAAACTCCCTTTTTAAGTGTCTTGCCAACACTCATATAGGATGGCTGAGAAGTGAACTTAAATCCTCTAATTCTTTCACTACTTTGACCCAAAACTGTTCCATTTTCTGCCAATTAAGTGGTCAAAGGTACCATCCAAATTCACTTCAAAGTTACTCTTCCCTACCCTTGACAGTAGCTGTTGTAGCCCATTCTGTGCTGCCTGCATGTAATTTTCTTATAGTACCTGCAAAGTGAATTCCATCTTCCTAAAAAAAAAAAAAAAAAGCGATGCGTAATCATTGAGTAATCATCTTCCCATCGATACACACAACACCCAGTGTCAGACTACAAACTTTACATTAAATCTCTCTCCTAGGGAAAAAAGAGCAGTCCTTCTCATTACTGATTTGCAGGCTACATACAACAAAACAGAGATTAGGCAATTTGCTGCTACACAGACACCACTCTTCTGTCTCTGTACACCCAAAGAGTTATAATCATGCAACGGTGTGACTAGATGTATTGAGCTTCATTCCACAGGTATCACTGACAGACAGATTTTATCCTCCCTGCTATTAGAATGAATTCTTCATGTTCCTTTCAGATGGGAGGACCAAAAGGGCAGTAAAGTATCTGTTCTAGTGTCACATAGCTAATAACTCCCTGTCTCCTACCCAGAAAGCCTATTCTTTCCAGTCAAACTCTTGCATAAAAGCAAGCTCTTTGATGAGCAAACTTCAATAAAGCCACATCAGTGCAGAGAAACAAAGTGTATTTCTTTGGTGCAGGCAAAGGTCTTGGAGGCTAGACATTACCCCATTTGCCCATTTTATTAATTTATTTTTTTTTTTAAGGCAAATGACACTGATTAGAAACTTTAATACTTAGATTCCAAGATACTACCCATCAATGTAATTTCTATTAAAACCCCCGCTTTCATGCATCCAGAGCATTTAGGTTTGTGTAAAATAAAAAACAAACCAGACGCCCAAGAGATGTAAATCAGTAAAGACCCACTGATGCCAGCGGAGTTACAATGATTTATACAACCCAGAAGTTCAGCTTAGGGAAGCTTTCTGCATTTGGCATTCTCAGAGCACACACTATTCTCTCCCTTCCCCTCCTCAGATTCCCATCAAATGCAGCCCTGTAACAGAAGTGTTCTTTTCCTAACTTGGCTTCAAGTCATGGCTACAGCTTTCAATAGTATATAACCTGTCAAGATAAAATATGTTTGGGGACATACAATCTCTGCTGAGCATTTTATTGACTTAACTCTACCATTTCTGAAAGACAGCCAAAATTCCTTAAGGTTTTCAAAGGACTTTGTTTTCTAAATATTATCCATGGACAGATATAAGAACACAAAAATCCTTAGTTGTTTGTGTAGTTTGACTTATGTGCCATGCATTGCCCATCATGATATATTAATTTTCTTTTGCAAGCAAACAAAACAAATCTCAGCTACAAGTTGTTTGGCGTTAGGGGCCATATACAATGCAGAGTATCCTGGGAACCATTCGAAGCAGGAATTCTGCCCACGTAATGTCTGCAGGTCATTTAAAAACTACAATTTTCCTTCTTAAAAAAAAAGAAAGGCAACGTAAAGCAAAACAAAAACACACACCCACAAAGTTTAGGCCTCTGCTGCAGCTTTTCTTTCCAGATGCTGCATGAGAGGCAGGGGAGTTACGATCAAGATACAATGCCACAAAACATTCCCAGTAACATCGCACAGGAGGAAAATGACTCTTGGAAAACCCAGAATATGTGAGTACAAGAATGAGGCCACCTCTCAGCAAGGTCCCATGTGTACTCTCTGTCTGCTAACTCCCCACAGAGTAGCCCGAAGAGAGATAAGCCACACATACCTCAACTCCAATGCACCAGAGGCCAAGTTCGTCTTGGTCCTACAGCCAAGACTGGAGCAAAGACGGAGAGGCAGCAACTTATGCGCCCCGGAATCAGAGACAGAGGACCCCTAAGGGCTGTTATTGCTTACGTTACTGTCACAAAAGCCTCCTCAGGGAACAGAATTACTGTAGGGGTAGGAGGCGAACAGGCTGCAACTCCTTGCAGACATGCCTCAGTATGGGCCACACACCAGAAATGATGCTTCCCCCTCCTGAGGGACGATTACACATCTGCCCACAGGAGTACAAGTGCTAAGATTACAGCTGTTTCTTGCAGTAGTGTGAAATGCATAGGAACTCCCTCTGAGTCCTCTCTTCCTGTAGCCATCACACCTCAGCTGGGCCTGGCTGTAATACCAAGATCCTTGAATGTTTTAAATCTGACATTGTTTTTCTAAGGGGAGCAGGGGGGCAGGCAGTACTTTAATTGATCAACGAAGTAACTTAGTTATTTTATTAGTACTCTTGTCCTGTAACCTGCACTGGCTACCCAAGATAGTGATTCCTAAATGTTAAGTCTCCCAGAGTGCAATTCTAAAAAAAATAAAAATAAAAAACCCAGTGCTCTAAAAGTTGAGACTGAAATTGTAAACCTAATAATTTGCTCCAATTGTTTGGATTGGTGACCCAAAAATGAGCTGGTCTACATTACTTCAACACCACACATTCTTTGCAAAGGGGAATTTAAAACTGCTGAAAAGGAGGAATTAGAAACCTGCAAGATCAAAGAACAGGAACGGAAAAAGCTGAGTAGTTGATGATAGCCTTATCTAGCCACTAGTTCTTGTAGGCATCACTTTAGTTAACAATATCACAATGCACTTGTCACTTCCAGGGCACCTTTCATTAAAAGGACCTCTAAACACTTTGTAGATACTAATTAAGTCTCAAGTCACAACATTCCTGTGAGAAACAGGATTTCTAGCTGTTGAAATTTCCAAAAGATCAGGAAATAAGTACGCTTTTGTAGCAGACGAATAAGGTCCCACCCACAATAGGAAATGACACCAAAGTTTGTTGGGGAAAATCTGGAGAATAATGAAGAGAGCTACACCCGTGCAAGCAGTGCTTTGTGCCAGTGGTCTGACCAGACAGAGATTTTCCGCAGCCCTCCATGAGCTTACCGTTATCACCGTAGCAATCACTGACCAACACTGAAGCGCTTTGCTGCAGCCAGCCCTTGACCCCTGTGCTACTGCAGAAACCTGAAATATTTGTTTTATAGATAAAGTAAACAAGACAAGGCCAAAAAAAGTCTGCTAAAGCAAAACCAAAGCAGCACCAGAAATGGAGTGCAACAGAGTCCCATCTCCTGCTCTAGGGTAGCACACTACCACCTTGAAAGAGGTCAGTGACAGCTTTCAGATGCCTTAGGTGTTCTTGAAGATTTTATCAAGTGTTCAATTTTGAAGCAGTTCGCCTAGTTACAATTTTACCAGAGCTTTTGAAATTAAAAAGGCTACTCTCACCAAGATGCTTTAAACAGAAGAAAATAGTGGGAAGAAGTGTCAAAGGTCAGAACCACAACTCAGTTTTAATTCCCTTTAATGTACCCACAGAAGAACGCAAGGCAATAATTTCTCTCCTCCCTTCTGTCTGCATAGCTCAGCTCAAGCCATCACCTCTGTCTTCTGACACTAGTCAGCTATAAGAAACAGGTATCTCAACGTTAAACCTGGCCAGCTGTAATACATTTGCTAAAGTAATTACATTTATTTTTACAGATTACATGTGCTTAGGTTTCACTTACTGATGTACTAGAAAATCAGAGGTTTCAATTTTGCAGATAAAGTTCAGCACTGTTATAATCAAAGACAGCATCCAGTGCTTAAAGCTGCTAACCATACGCACATTTTAAAAAAAGCCATACTCTAGCTAGCACGTACTACAGGCTCTATATTTCTTATCTGCTAGCTCAAAGTACCTTATATTCCTTTCTCTCTTTCCTCATCATATTAACAAGGCTATGATAATTAGATAGCAATTACCTAAATGTCTAAATTTTGGGGCTCCTTTAAATGAAGCTTTTTCCAATCCACGTAAACCTGAGTCTACACCTGAGGTTCCGAACAAAATCTGGTACTTCTGGCAATAGAGCAGTGACTGAACTGCCTGATGGCAAAGCAGCATTCAAAAATAAATTTCAGGTCCTGTTCCCCTCAGTCACCAGTGGTGTTAGGCACTGTAAAGCCACTGACCACATTCCGATGGGTAAGTCAAAGCCAGGCACATGTTTCTTTGGGCGGTCTGGATCAGCTGTTAGTAGGAGAAGAAACACTAAAACAGAATTGAACAGGCATTGATGAAAACCCCCCCGACAGCAAAAGAACTGCTCTTTTAGGAGAGTAACTCCAAATCCAAATTATGACAATTTAAAAGGTCCTAGAAGCACTGTATTGAGGCAATTCAGATTTTATTGTGCGCGCATCATGGACACCACAATATTGGAATGATTACTTCCAAAAACTGTTGGAAATGCCATGCCACAGTGTATAAATAGCAGAATACCTACCACTTCTGATGTGCAACACCCCTAAGAAGGTATTTCACTGTTTGTATGGATCGTCCCTGAATAATGTACTGAAGATTTTCAGAATTGATGTTTTTCTGTAGTTCTTTCTTTAGTACTCTAGTGGACACAATAGCTTGTTTTAATCTCGAGGGAGAGGGGAAACGATTGCTCTTTTTGCATCACTTCCAGAAATGTATTCTGTAGCATCACAAGTAGTTAGAAATAAGCTTCAGAGGTAAACCTGGCCTGAGATTGCTCAGGTTTCAAATGTGATAAGTGGTAAAATGCTACAGCAAAATTGCCCAAAAGCTACTTAAAAAGATTGTCCAGAAGCTTTATATTGCTGTGATATTATTAAACCAGAAGTAATATCTGAACAATAAAGCTGAAGTGAAGCAAAACACATTCAAACAAAGCAACCCGGTAAAAGAAGAAGCAATCCGGGATAGCATTGCGACTCAGTTTCATACAAACTAGCAGGTTTAAAATTTGACATCCTCTTAGTACTGCCGGCACACCCAAAAGTTTTGAACTGACACCTCTGCCTTGTTAGGAAGAAATTTGCTGAAAGCACAGCTGGCTCCCCAAAGCACTTTCTAGGGATCACTGAATTGAAAAGGTGAATGTTGAGCAGTGATTTGACTTAAGCCTTTAGATTTAATGTAACATTCTAATTCAAGATCTAATCCTCTCGAGTCGCAGCATACCATCTTACTTCTATTTAGAGTCTCCTCCATCCTTATTTGCAAAAAAACCAAAACCAAACCAAGAAAACCCTTCCTGATATCACCTAGGGAGCTTAATTCAGCTTGACAAAGCTTCATATTTGCATTGGGAATTTGCACTTAGCATTGGAAAACACAGTCAGATTTTTGCATTATGCATATTGTAGGTCATGTTAAAAGAGCATGCAATGGACTGGAACAGGATTCAGCTGATGCTATCATATAAACATTGTAAACCACTAATTGCATTTCTTTTTAATGAAGAAAAAAATGTATAAACAATTTCCATCACAAGAATCAGTGATTTCAGCTGGCTGCAATTCTGTGACTGCCTCTCTTCATCAAGCAGCCGAGCTGGATAGCCATTACCTTCTTCATGAATACTGAATAGGGGCATTATGTCCTTACAGAAAATGCACATGGGTAAGGAAGACAGGTCTTCTTTTATGCACACAACAAGAACACCAACACAAGTGAAGTGTGTTTGTTTTCTACCACTCATGTAAACGTCAAGATGTAATTTATATTGATGATATAAATAAGACATTCCATCTCTCATCAAAATGGCCCTTCAGTTGAAGCCAGTTGCACCTGTATAAATGCAGTCACGTGTGGTAGGTAAATAAAGCTTTTTCTTCTGGTATTTCAAAGAGATATATTTATGCTCCTTGTGCAGCAGGCAGCGCCCAAAACTGTATAGGGAACACAGCTATTTCCATATAGCCTCCTGCCCTTCTCTGTCCTAGGCATGTTTCAGCATAAAATCCCAATTGTTCATTTCTGACATATGCATTTCAACTAACGCAACACTTTTAGACATGGCAAAAATGAATACAACACCATCTGACCTTCTGCATTCCCACAGCTTTCATGGCTGCACCGAAGTTCGCCAAAGAACTTAGCACCCCCTCTGCTTTCTGAAACCGGCATGACAGATGCACTGCCTACAGAGCCCATTGCCCATTTCCCGAGAATACTTCCAGGAAATTATAAAGAAAAGAATTGCTTAAAATCAGTCCAATACAATAAGTGTGGTACCAATACAAGTCCACAGACGTAGACCATCTTAGTATTCCCGGCAGCAGCAAGTATCCGGCAGCAGAAATCTGGTTCAGCATCTCTTAATCTGTGCTTTTACTGATCAAAACCAAAACTGATCGAGGGTGGCCAAATTGATCAAGAATGTTCAGCAGATGCCCAAGACATTGAATACAGGGGGGATCCCCTAACACTCCTAAATGCATTTAAAATGCTCTTAAATTCTAATCGTTCTTCACAGACAAAAATTACCCTGCTTACTTATGTCTTTCTTTGCGGTCAATATGGTAGTCCCAGGAGCTATGTGCAAAAGGGTAATTAAATCATAGGCCTATGAATATCGTGCCTTGGGATAACAGCATAGTTTAGACCTGTGTATCTTGCTGTAGGAGACAGAAGTTCTGGTCTCTGCCCCTACCTCTTTCACTGACTTTTCACACAACCCCAGTCATTTTTGTCTCAGTGAAGGGACCTACAATGTGCACAACATTATTTATCATATACAGGTCAGGTTGAATTTGGCAAGTTGTGTTCAGCTAAAGACAGTATTAAAATCAGAATACAGGGAGATTTTCAGGGCAGAAGAGAAGCAGGAGAAAACTTTTCTGTGCTGTATTCAAACGAGAGCTCTCCCAACTCAGGTTTCTCTCAGAAGCACTTATTTTGCTTGGAAGATCCAGAGAGGACTAAAAATCTCATCGCAAATCCTCTGAGCAATAGGGCCTCTACTTCGTGTTTACCACTGTGAATCTGGCAAAGCACTGCAGCCAGCAGAAGTCATTTCGGTCTGATGGCAGAACAGCATCCTTCGGGGAAACAAGTTGGTGATCTCAGACCAATTCTGTAAGAACGCATTTCTGCATCCCCACTGGGAATAATTAGCAGTTGTATGAACCACAGGGACACCAGCTTCTGCTGCACTTTTTCTGTGGACAATTATAATTAGCTTTGGCTCAGATAGTGAACAGTGAGAAACCTCTAATAGATGGAAAAGAGACTTGTATCCTCATTCCGTAAGAGCTTCCTTTTAAACAAGCAGATAGAGACATTTAAAACTTTCCCCATACTTTACTGCCTTCCCCCCCACCTCGAGACTTTGGCCTCTAGATTAACCTTAATTACCACCATTCTGCTTTCCATCAAAACCTCAAGTAAAAATAAAAGTTAACACTGCATAACTCCTTAGTTTTAAAATGTTTTCCCTCCATCAGTGGGAGTGCATCACACTGCAAACCACACCACAATGAAACTTTACGCCACGCACCTGTAAACATCCCCATTTTGAAGACTGAGCAAAGCAAAAAGCATCTGAAACCAGCATCCAACACTGATGGGAAATCCTGCTAAAATCAAGGGAGCTGTGTTAAACTCTAACCCTAAAACACATCAAAGCTCACTCTGAAGAGGCTGCAGACTCTGGTTCCAGACGGGCCTGTACCTCAGGCACTGCCATACAGGAGAGCAGCGAGCAGGATCACCAAAACACAAGAAGCAAGAAACCAAGACAACAAAGCCTCGCTCCCAGGCCTTTCTTCACTCTTAATTATCTGCCACGTCTTCAACTGCGTTTCCTCATACACAGAGCAACGGCAGAGCCCATCTCACACTTGCAGGCCGTTGCTGTAGCACCCAAGTATCCTGCTTGTAAAGGAACACCTCTGCTGGGCTTCAAGAAGTTTTAAAGCTCTTCTCCCTTAAGACCAAAGCTACACTTCCAATAGAGCACAGCCACCATCCTACAATTTTGCAAGATTTAGCTAAGCCGAAGGCTGCGCTTGAAGGAGGATGCAATATTGCACAATTCTGAAGAGAGGTTTGACTCCAGAAATACACGGTTCTTATTTCACTGCTTGCTTTGATAGTTTCAAGGCAGAACATCTGCACATGTGATGCTTTTGTCTGAGCTGGCTTCACAATAGTCATCACAACCTCTCTTTTAATTTGATATGGTTGAAATTAAGAAGCAAAAAAAACCTGAAGCTCCCTGCAGAACAGTTTTACTCTGTCATATTTCTGAACCATCTCAAAGGAAACATCAGAAATGCAGTAAGAAAGAAATTCAGCCCAGCACTCAGAAAAACGAGATACTTCTTTGGCCCTCCCTGGCACATTACCCCTAAGGTTCATTTTAGATTTACACAGGTGCTATTCAAAGCAGAATTCGGCCCTTTCTCCCTGGCAGCCTGACACATTTACTGCCACATGCAGATATGCCCGTATATTTTATAAGTATGTAAAGTACATTCCCCAATCTAAAACCCTCTCCCAGAGAGTCTCCCTAGGTCTCTGTCTGATTTTGGCCTCATTTACTCCCTTGCAAATGAAAAGCAGTTCCATTGAAGTCAGTGAGGTAACACTTGTATTAAACTAGCGTGAGATCATGTCAGAGCCGTGGTCCATAATAAAACCAGCTGCCGTTCACTCTTCTACAAGTTTCCATTCATTAGGGGTTTTTTTGCTTGAATTCACATGAGCAATATCCATGGGCCAAGAAACACATTTTAGAATGATAGCTATTTCCCCCTGCTAAAAACTAGAAAGTGCAGCAAACTATCCCAATCCTCACCGAAAAACTACAGCTTATTGTATTTTGTTAATAAACAGAGGTGTTTATGGACAAAACACGTGTGAATATACTTTAGGGAATCATCCTGCACTGCCTAGAGGAAAGGGACAAGATGACCTAATATGTCTTTCCCAGGTTTTAATTTTTAGTTTTGTGTTTGGTTTGGGGGGGAAAGGGGGTTGGTTGTGGCTTTCTTTTTTTAATGCCTATAGCTTCTGGTATTTAATTCTAAATCAGGGAAAAACCTTGAATGTAAAGATTTAAATTCAGCCTCAGTGACCTGTAAGCACTGAACCAAGATCGATGAAGCTGGTTCTATGCCTGCTAATGCCAACAGCCTTTCCATCAGTGCCTTTCCATTGCCTTGAAGGGTCACAGGAGAGACAGAAATAACGTACTCAGATTATAATGTGTTTTCCAGTTCATCACACCAGTCTCCAGGCTTTCAGGACTGTATAAGTCTATTTTGTCATATAAGTCAGATGAATGGTCTGTCACCACTTCAATCTATTCATTTATAACGAAACGCATTTCCTACACATATAGTAAATTCCTTTCATTTTTATTTTTTTTTACTAAGATGAACTGATCTTTATCAGATACAGAAGGCAATCACACCATTACTCCCTCCCCTTTTGCTAATATTAAGTTTGCTATGTACTGACTCCAAGAAAAGAGTTCACATCTATTACAGAAGATAGTGAACAGAAAGAAAAGTAATAACGATGCCTATTTTGGAAAAACGATTGGGTTGTTAGAGCAGATGGCCCAGGCATGACACACTAATTTTTTGGTTTGACAGATGAAGCAATAAACATCTTTACTGACCATTTAAGTCCTTTGTTAGACAATGGACTGAAGCTTTAAGGCAGGTCACAAACAGCACCACGGGAAAGGGCGTTGCTCTAAAAAACATTAATGCAAATAAAAAAATGTATCTTCTAAAATGATGACGTTGACAGCCTTTACTGAAGGACCCCAAAGAATAAAGGGAAGGGAAACTCCCAGTCATGGCCAGTGCAGAACACCAGAGTTGAACAAGAACTTCTACAAAGCTTCTCTACAGGTAGTCAGTACGAGATTGCACAACCACCAAGCTTGGCCAAAAATCACTTAAAGGAAGGGAAAGCAGGGGAAAAATGTCTCCCAAGCATGCATCATTTACACTTTCCTCTTTTAAGAGGAAAAAGAAAAACAAAGCAGTCTCACATCTTCCATTTGGGCTCAGGAAGACTGAAGATGGTAAAAATAAAAGAAATAAGTTTTTTCAACCATGCAATAAGTATTATTGCATCAAATGTGCTTATTATTCAAGGACTTTTGCCAGAGGCTCCAGATGCCATTTAAGAAGCTGATATAACGCAAAGTTTCTCACAATCCAAATTCTGGATGGAGAAATGGGAAGCAGATTAGATATATAGTTATTTTGATCCCTGGATTGGCTCTCCCTGATCATTCCAAGAGCTGGAAAACAGAAGCATTCACATGTGTTACTGCTACATTACCCGGCTGTCGCAGCCTAACAGTGCTTCTTCTGGCTATATTAGGGTTTCTCAGTGGGCATCAGTCTTTGCACAGCTTCATGGTAACGGTCAAATGACATCTCCTCAGAAGTATGCTGTCCAGGGATGAAAAGCGGCAACATCTCAAAGGAGGCCTAATTTACATCCTCCCTCTCTTTGACTTGAAAGATCTTGACATTCCAGATGCAGTTAAGGGAGCCAGTTTCACTTTTAGCAAAATAATAATGAAAAAAACCAAACCCACTTCTTCTCATTGAAGAGAGGTATCGGACAGGAAGGAGTACCAAACAGAAAGGTCAGTTTTCCTTAACGCTAGAAACAGAGGCAGCACCATGTGTCAAAAAGCAATTCTCTGCTACTGAGAAGCCAAATGACTTGAAGGCTGCCATTCAACAGCTGGCCTAAACTGCCAGGGTAAATCTGTTATCACCCCATGCCAGGTCGCCTGCAAGAAACTCTGCTTTCCTGACACGGACAAAAATTCATATTACCAGTTACCCTTGTTGAAAATTGTAGAGGCACCCAGATGTGTATGAAAATAGAAGCTGAACCACACCTCTGCTGTCACAGAGCTGTGGTCCTTCCTGGCAGGCACAACAACATTTGGGAGGAGTGGGAGGCTGGCTTCAAATCCAGCCAAGCTGTCCTGTGGCTGACTACAACATCCCTTTTAACCCTGTCAGTTTAAGTGGCCTCAAAGCATGAGTAACTGGATGGTGTGCAATGATGCGTGCAGTCTGGGAGATCAGACTGATCAATCAGCCCTTCTGGCCACAAAGATGTGGATTTTCATCATAATTACATGGGGTAGGATCCCAGACAATCTCTAAATCTATTAACATGACACACATATTTCTAAGGTACTCAACGTAACACAAACAAACAATAAAAACTCCAGAAAGTCTCCAGCAAGCAGACATCCTTACATAGCTCCATTGCTGCAGTCGCTTAACTGTCTTTGTCCTTATGAAATAAAATGCAACTAGACCAATTAACTTTATCTCCATGATTTTGATGGCAGAGAGAGTACTGATCCCTAAACAAAATAAACTGAAACGCAAGAATGTAAACACAACTGTGCTCCAATGACTTTGCGTCTCATTGTCGTCTGTATAGGGTTTCACTGCAGAAACTGATGTGGTGGAAAAGAAAATCCCTGAGGGGTGTGTGGAGCACCTGGGACCCCCTTCTGCAACTCCCATACAAAGCACACTGCTCCTTCCTTCCCCAAAACTCATCCTTATTCATACACAAACATTTCCTATGTGCTTCACTCCTGTGGTCCCATCGCTGTTTCTGAAATACTGGCTTTAATCATTGCTTTTGTTAAAGTTAGTGCTTTATACCTGGGTGAGAATAAATTTTTTTTGTCTACTAATCCCAGCCTTTAGTCATATAAATCCACAGTAGATGCACTGAAGACAGAGAAGCTACATTTATACGGACTGGTAAAGGAAATGTCTTTTTCTTGTTCGGGTTGTATAGGGGGAAGGAGAGGAAATAGGCTGGTGCATCTGGTTTTATGGGGGGAGGGTTAAGCGGCAAACCAAACTGACTGCAGTTTACAGGGCTCTAAATAAAGGGGGGAACAAAAATAGTTACAGGGCTTTTAATAACACGCAGTGGAGGAAACTGCACGCAAAAGTTGCTACTTTTCCTTTTTATTGTCATAAGGCATTGCTCCTTGATTGCATACTGCGTCCAGTGAATAAGCCATTTACTATTGTGGTTGGAGTGAATGAAGCTCAGACCTTTCCCATATATGGCAGGGCCTTTTAATCACCAGGGAGCAAATGAGCAGTGGAATTTTACTGGCTTTCTGGGTTTGCAGTGCCCTCTCTTGTATGAAATATCATTTCTCAGTGAGTGCTCGTTACTGGGATTTTGACCCAATTTCCTGCTGCCGTCGTCCTTTAGGGGATGTGTAGAAAGCCAAACAAAAAGGGCTGGCTTCTGATTGCAAGCAGCCCACTGTGAATTCTGAGTAACTCGAGGAAATCAAACAGATTTGCGCTAAGGTAACTGAGATCGGACCCAAATATTATTTTTTTTAAACTAACAATACGTTTTACATCACTATACAGCTGATGAAAGCAAGATCAGATTTGGGCCAAACAATGCCCAGGTTAAAACTTCTCCCTCATTTTCACCAATGCAGCAGAAAACAGACAACTGATGTTTTAAGTTACTGGGGATAGCGGTAGGGAAATTCTCAGCTGGCCTGCTTTTGTCAGTGTAATATACATTAGCCACAGAAATGCTTGGCTCAGTATCATCTGGATTGCCTAAACACTCTTATTCATATTTACAGCAATTAAAATGCTGCACTTCAGTCTTTATAATCCAAGTTCTGTTTGAAGTGGCAAAGCAACAGCTGTGGCTTATCAGACATCTGAATGAAACCCCTCATTTTCATAGCAGGGGTGTGGCTCTGCGTATGGGGCTAAGCTGTTCCCAAAGCCAGAAAACAAAGCAAAGTCTCTCTGAGGACCCAGGGGTGCAGCACTCCAAAGCCCCCCATGAAGGGTGCTGACTAGGGGCAGCCTGCAGCACCAGCAGGTTAAGCTATGCGGGCAAGTGAGAGCTGACCAAACTCTTCCCCGGATCTCAGAGGCAAACCAAACCCGCTCCCCCATTTCCACACGTTGCAGACAAGCTCTAGAAATTTCTTTTCCAAACCTACGAGCTTTAACTAGGCCGGAGCAAAGCCGAATTCTCCCGTGGCTCGGTGGCTCTTGAAGTTGCTGAGAGAAAGCAGGTTATCACTAGGTCATTAGGAAGATGCAGAAAAGTCCTCAGCCTTTGTTCCGTCTGCAGCTGATACCAGAAGACTGAGCAGAAATTGTACTTGGAACAAAGCGGGGGTAATTAGACAGCGATGATCTGGGAACAAGCACTGCTAGGTCCTCTAAAAAAGGTGAGGAATAAAAAAGGTCCTGCCTTTGCTTCTGGGATGAGAGAGAGGTTTTACCAGGGCGAACACTGTGGCTAAAAAATAAAAAATATTGTGGAAGTTTCACCATTACAGAGCTCACTGTCAAAGAAAAGAATGAAGTGGGAAAAGGGTAGTAACATGCCCTGTGGCGGTCACAGAAAGACAACGGGAACATCAAAGCCCTGCAAATAAGAAACAAACGAGAGCCTGATCACAGACTCCTTCACTTGAGCAGAGCTCCCTTTGATGATGACTGGAATCCAACTGGCACGAGTCTGCAGGACCAAACCTTGACTTCTGAGGGAGCACAAGAACCACTGCTCCTGCGCTCGCTCTGCAAGGGTTCATCCAGCCTCACACAGCTTCTCCCTAGCCAGAGCCAGCTGCTTTGGAGAAGGACATAAAACAAGCTGCCAACAAATCTCAGGACCTTTGTTTACAGAGCTGTCATAGGTTCAGGCTCCCTTAGCAATTTGATGAATCATGAATGCTTGTTCTCCCTCGCTCCAAGTTATTTCACTTTCAAAAGCGCACGCAGGGATTTCCATGCCCCTTCAATCTCCACATACTTGAGGAAGAATGGGAGGGTCAGTGCAGGTGGAGGGGGGTGTGCGTGCACACACACTCACGCACGTATATGCACGCATATCACACTACGTGCAATTAAATTGCCTTCCTGCATTTAGCAATTCCCCCCCCCTTTCATATTTGTTGGCCTATAGTCACTCTTCCAAATAGATCCAAAACCAGAGCATTTACAGCAAAACTTTATCTCCACAAATCTATTTATAACCCTTCTGTGAGCTAAATTCCAAAGATTTTTTTTGCCATTTAAGGACATAAACCAGAAAATGTGCAAACGGGTGGGTTCCACTTTGCTTCACACCCTCCACAGCGGGTCTCAAGGGAAATGCTCTTTATTTGTATTCTGTACACAAGAGGGTGTGGAAACATGTAATGTTGTTTCCATTGCCTGAAATCTTTCCCTAATATTTTCCCCACTGCAGCCTGGCCTGGCCCCAGGAGTTACGATTTCAAGTGCTCTCATCAACATGAAACTGGACAATCAGATAAGGTTCAACAGCTTGCTCAGTAGTTTCTCTTCCAAGCTTATGACATTATCACGGGTCCGTAAGGAAAAAGCTATCATCCCATGTTGTGGTACATGCACGACAACTTCACAGGTAGGCTGTGTCTCAGACACAGCAAGCGCAGTTAAATCTGCAAGCACCCAAGAAATTCCCTCCAGATGTGTCAGCTCAGCGTCACTACTGACCCTGCATCATCTTCCACCTCATTCGCTGGGTTTCTGTGGTATTATACCCAGAATCTAGAAAAAGTTATTTCTAGTAGATTACATATCTGTGCGAACAACAACAAAAGAAAAATTATATGATCTTGCTGGGAAATCAGTCAAAAATAAGGTTTTAGCCAGTGCTTAAACTTAGCATTTTGGCATTACAAATTCTTTATAAACAATAATGAATTAAGCCCCAGCAGCCCCATGGGCTAAATACAAAAAGGCATGGATTATCCTTTACTTGAAGATACAGAAACAGACACACAGCCATTAAATGACTCACCCAGGTATTTATGACCACAGGAAAAAATTCAAAGGAGAAATTACTCCAGTGCCTTCAGATATGGCCGCTTCCTTCCCTTTCTCTCTTCCCTCTGCTTCCTCAGTTATTTGCTCTCACCCCAGCAGGACTGTCCCCTCAAACACTTCTTCCTGGCTTCAACCCAAAGTCCCATGAACACTGATATAGGCAGGATCTTCTGATCAGGATGTGCCCCTATGCTTCACGGACGGAGTTTTTGCCTCTCAAGGGGCAGGGAAGGGGAAAGAGACATCAGTTAGCAGTGGTGGTTCCTGAACACAGGTGGAGGAGGTGAGTACCCCAGCTCAGAGCCCAGCAAACCCAGGCGCTGCTGTAGCTGGATGCACAGCAGTGGCTGCAAGACAGAAGCAGAAGCCAGGAGGTTTGCAAGTGAGAAAGTCCAGAAGGCTGCATTCCTCCCAGGAGCAGTCAAGTGATGCTCAAGGGAGAGGGACGCGGTGGGGACCACGCTGCTAATGCTGGTATCTGCTTGGCAGCCAGGCTGCCGGCCCCGCATCATTTATCAGCACTAAGCAGACTTACAAAGGAAAAAAAAAAAATGATACATGAAAAGAAGCACTTTCTTACGCAGGATGTAAACCATACAGCTAACATACCAGGGCTAGCAGCTAAGTAACGGTGTTACGTGCCCTAACCTTCTTGGTTTATCAAATCTGTTTCAAGAAAAGTAGGAGCAAGCTCCCCCAGGGGTGGGAGGGATCCCAAATTACAGTGTACTGAGCACCCTTCCCCGCTGGGCTAGCTGAACTGTACAAAAGCATCAGGAAAAGCAAAAAGAAATTGTTACATAGTTCAACTGTCCTATGACCTCAGTGTTTCATCCAGAAAGGTCAGATCTAATCTGATCTTCAAATGCCTTTGAGTCAAATTTCAGCCTTAGCCCAACCCTTGACAGACCATTTGGAGGCATGCTACAGCTTCCCAGCTAACACCAGCGCTGAAAGAGTCAGTGCCAGGATGTCGGCGGATGCCTTGCTTCTAGTAGAGGTGCCCCCAAAACCCATTCTCACCAGGTCGCAGGGTTTTAAACCACCCAGGAGCTACAAACAAAAGCGGCAAACCGGCCCCTGCACATGCACATTTCTGAAGGTGAGAGCTCTAGCAAGGAAGCAGCTTTCTTGTTACAAGCTGCCAGGGGGTAGTTACAACGAAGAGACAATTTTTAAAGAATGAAAACTTGCTTTGAAGATAGACTCCCACTCTCTGCAGTCACAGGCCTGTCTGCCTCAGGCTTTGTACACCTGGAGTCCAATCCTACAAACTCCCCATAAAGCTCCTCTCAGAGGCAAAGAAAGGTTCACAGGACTGAGCTTCCCATTCTGCCCTGTTACCTTTTTTGGTGCTTTCTGCAATACCCAGTAGAGTCCAGACAAGCACTGCAGATGGACAGCTAATGCTGCTCTCTTGGCTCTCTCTTTCTTAGGCATATATGGTTTCCTGTCCCTCTTTGTTCACACACAGCGATCAAATGCAACCAAATTGTACCCTTGGCAGATAGGAGTTAACAACTCCACTGGATCTTTAATACAAATTAAAACTCAGGCAGCCAATGGAATAGGCCTCATGTAAGCAGCTAGTGAGAAAGCAAAGTATTTTAAACAGTCCCAGGGCATTCAAATCCTATTTGTCCTGCAGGAAGGAAGTCCTGCAGGCTCTCACTTTTCTGCAGTGAAAAAAGTCACCCCCATAGGCAGGGCCACTTCATCTGCATGCACGGAAGGGTGAAACGAGGAGAACTTCTAGCCAGGTTCTTGATAGACCCTCCTTGGCTTCTTTTTCTTCAATGACAGAAGTTGCCTCCTAGAAGGCAGCCAGCAAAAAAGCCTTCCTTTATTTTTCTAGTCTCACCACCTGGAATCAGTATTGCTGTGCCCTAACCCCGTGTGGGCCTGGACAGATGCTGACCAGCATGCCTCCGTGCCACACGTGGCCCCATGAATGAGACTTTGAGGAATAAGAAATCTTCCCATCTTAATGCACTTTAACTTTCCCTCTAATGCCAGCCAGAAGAACTTGCAGCCCCTCCTTTCCTTTCAAATCACCTAGCTTTCAGTGTCACCGTCACATTGCGTATCAGTGTTGGACAAGAAATAAAAGGGCAAGGGAAGTTACCCCTTTCTTAGGCTGCTCCATGTCAGAATAATGCCGCGAGCGTATGAAGCAGCAATTGTGGAAAATCCCGTATTCTCCTAATACATGCTTACATCACTCACTGTCAAAGCGTATTCGGAGTACACAGGACTCCCCTTGCGTCAGATCCTGCATCCGTTAATGATAGTATTGATTTCACCAAGACTAATCCTGTGAATGAAAGCTGTGGAATTGATCCTCTTTGTCATTGCATGCTGCAACAAAGAGGAGTTTTCAGGAAATGCAAGGTATTTCATTTTAGCCTCTTGTTCAGAGAGGCATCTTATCTGGTGTTTCTCCCCTGCCATCCTGATTTAGGTATTACATTAATGTGTGCAGGTTTTATTGACTAAGATACCTGCCTATCAGAGAGCCTCCCAAAGAAAGGCAGACCTGTACTTTCTTCAAATATGTTGAGAATAGTTCGGATCCAGTTTACCTTAAAGGCAGTTTAATTAAGCAAATGGACCACTTCTTGAAGCACCGCTACATTTGCAATTTATGTTAAAAGAGTTCCTTTAATTGGTTTTGGTGTACGTAGTTTTAGGATCTCATTCTGTCTCACAATGGCATGAGAAAAAGGTATGAAATTTGTCTGCAGATACATATGCTCCAAGAGAACCTACTGCTACATTTAATGAGTCAGGGAAAGAATGGAGGTAGGGTCCCAGGGTTCTTTGATGGCAAATCATACAGGCACAATCATTCACAGTATGGTATCTAAAATAGACAAATTGTAATAAATACACAGTTCTCACCAAAGAAACACTCTCCCTCCTTATTTTCTTTGAGCTGCTGCCAAGGAGGGAATGTGTTATTTTCACAAATTATTCCTCTGTACGCCTTTTAGCAAGAGAAGCCTTCTCAGCTAGGCAAAATTGCATACAAACTGCATACTCTGAAAATAAACACTCCGCCGAAAATAAATACTCCACAAAAAGTTATTTTAAAACAGTTATCTTGCCCATTCTTCCAAAACAATACATGATACATGAGAAAAATCAATTATATCGCTGCAGATCTGGCCAGAGGTTAGTAGTTTGGTCAACGTCTGCTGCTCCCAAGTATCCATCTGCAGCTAACTCCATCCCTCCCCTTCATTTTCCCAGCTCTTTCCCTGAGAAATTCCCTGCTACGCCGAATATCGTGCTATCAGCAGCCAGCCTTGCACAACGCTTTCAAACTGTCCGAGCATGTCAAAGGAGCTGGGAAGGAGAGCCTGCTCGCTGGCTCTCCCCGGCAGCGCTCTGACATACACACACAGAGAGACCAAGACTTTTAAGAGCTCCAGTCCCACCCCAGCACGTTTTTTTTTCTCCCCCTTTTAACAGGAAAGGCAACTTCACAAGCAACATTCTGGCAATACGCTGCTGCGCTTGTTGAAGACAGGACAAAAACGGATGCCGTCTATTGTCAACAATACTTCTATGAAAGGCTGCCATGACGGACATCTGCTTCAGCAAGTATCAGATCAGTTACATGAACCAGAGCTTTACTGTATCTGTATCAGTTACGCCGGGAGACTGCCTTTACAGTCAGGCTGCACTAAAAGCTCAGGTATTAGGTTGCAAAATTAAAAGCAATTCACCAGCCATTACCACGCTAAAAATGTTTACATTGCAATTCCTTTTATTTTTTTTTTTTAAAAAAAGGAAAGAAAGGACAGATAGGTTATTTCTCTACTAACAGACCCACTGCAGGATCTCACATGGAGTGGGACCAGCACAGATCCTGCCCTGCACCCAGAGCCTTACCCCCACACCTCCGCATTAGGGTCTGCTGGGGTGGGCGAGCATGCACCCCCTCCACCCGCCCGGCACAGATATCTCCCTTAGTTCACCGCGAACATCTGGAAAGAGGATGGGGGGGGGGGGACGGGGGACACAAAGAGAGGAGGGGAGGAAAAATAGTATCCGACACTTTCGCACTATTTCCACGGCTCGTTAGATTTCGCATGCTGCTTAATCTCTAGCCGTAACGCAAACGCAGTCAGAGCAGCTCGTTCCCAAACAAATACGTATCTTAAGCCCTTACCTCTGCGGCTGAAAAGTTTTCAACTAGTAGGAAGGAAATGAATAACTGGCTGCTTGGGCAGGAGCACAGCAAGAAAGGCACACCAGCAGCCTCACACACAGCCCTATTCAATAAAACTACGGCTTTTCCTTGGCCCCTCCCAAAAGTCAATGCTAAGTGAATACATATCCCTTATGTTTACAATTGGCAGGCAGCGGTATGCATTGTCCTCAATTTATTCTAATAGGCAGCCAATGACTGCGCACAAGCCAAGGTGGGTTCAGCCTGCCTGCAGAGATGCCTGTCATTCCCTAGGCATGCTCAGGAAGCCACTCATCAGAAAACCAAGACCTAAAAAGCTCCGAAAATTCGTGCAAGCTGCCAAAACTGTCTTGCTACATGCCCTTTTTTGGTTATCCTTAGCAGGGCCTCTGAAAGTAAATCCTCTGTCAGGAACAATCATAAGAAATGTTAATCTTGGAGAAAGAGGCTGTCTTGTTGAACACAAATGGAGCTTAAAAAAGGAAATACACTGAATGGAAAGGGACACAGTAAACATATTTACTTTTTGCACCAGTTTAAAAAAAATCAAATAAATAATTTCACCACAGCTAAACTTCATTGTATTTTTTTTTTTTTTAACGAGGACCACATGTAAAAGGGAACACAAATGCTCTGCTGTGCAAACTTGATTCTGCAGAAAGAGACACACCAGTGGGAAAGGCACATGAAAGATGAGTTGGCAGCCTTCGCAGCCCGTTTCCATTTCAACTAGTATGACAGAAGTTATGTATAGAATATCCGTGTTCTGAAAAATAACTTTTAAAGGGATTCAAAACTTTGATGATGATCCTTAGCAAGTTGGGCTAGTAGGATATGCAGGTTTAGTTTATAGGCGTACAGCTATGTATCTAGCCATTAAAACCAATTCTTTACTGTAAGGATAGCCCTACATCTACACGTTAGGACCAATATTTTTCACGATCTTTGAATACCATAAAGTAAACTCAGATAAATTTTTATCTTTTTGTTTGTTTGTTGTTTTGCTTTAGGGATCACACACTATTGATAACTTTCTAAATTATGCAGACAGCTTAAAAAAAACGAAAGACTGATACCGGAAACACATGAGCTACAGAAACCAATTAAGAAACTGTGAAAATCAATATGAAAATTATTGCCTAGGAAAACAGCGCAGTACATAGATCCTAACACATGCTTGTACCAACCGCTAAGAAAGGCTCCAGGAGAACTGCTGACTGCTCTGAGGGGACTGGATTCCAGACCAGATATTCTGCAGATTCATATTTGACAATACTATACATAAAACCAGTTAGGGGGAAAATATGGGTAAGATGACTTTGCAGCTGAATGGGCTAAACTATTTTAATGCCTTTCCGGGTCTTTTTTTCTGGCCACTGGGCCCCGTCGATTTAGTCACATGTGTAATGCAAGAAGGATTCAGTCCACAGACAGTAAACTAATCTTTATAGCATTAAAAAAAAATTTCAAAGACAGCCAAATCTATGCAGATTTAGAGCAAGCAATCTAATTATTCTAGTGTCATTTTAAATTTCACAGCTTTATTAGGTGAAGTAAAAAGCGGTGTTTGTTTTTGTAAGGGACCTTTCTTTTTTCTTCCCCCCCCTTCATTTTAGCAACCCTTTGGGAACTACTTCTAATGCCAGACATCTCCCATGACGTGACTGTGATGGTTTTAAATATTAAGAGTAATACAGCATATACATAACTTTGTTTTTCAGGATTTACTAGACAAGGGAGAACAAAATCCTTGTTCTCAGTCATTCCATTAACTATAGAAATTATTAGCCTATATATTAATGACCAAATAAAAAGAGGTAGTGACATTATTTAGGAAGAAATTACAAATCTCTACTGGATCTTACCACCGCCTAGATTTTCAGAACAGAAAAAGACTGAAGAATCCAGGCTAAGGAGTAAACGGGATTAAAGGGATGCTGATGGTTAGAATGTTAAAAGTACCCTCAGGTTCTCGTTCCCACATCGCCATCAACCCTTGCAATCTCGGTATCCACTGCAACAGGGAGATAGCAGATATACAAAACCTAAAGCTGAAAGCAGCTGAGTTTTTTGAAAAAGACTTACCACAAGTTTGATGCTGCCTTGTCAAAGCATCCCAAACTCTTTGTGTTCCAAGTCACTTCCCCATTAAAATCCTGCAAAAAACCACCAACTTTTCTTTGGGGAAATGACATCGTGAAAAGTAAAGCTTGCATCCTTCCTGCTGAGTTGAACTGCACTTAGAGAAACTTTTGAATTCCATGACTTGAAACTTCAAAACCAATGAACTGGCACAGATGCCATAGTTTTCCTGGAGATATTACTGGAAACCTGAGCTATGAAGAATGCAGAGTTAAATTCTAGTGGGTGCCCCTTTTCATCCTGTGACTAGGAGCCACTTGTACATGCCTCCTATAAATACATAATTATAACATGCCTAAATCCACAATTGTAGGAATTTAAGGAACTGTCATGGTAGTCTTCACCCTCTTCACCAGGGTTGCCACTCTAGCCACACCTTCCTATCCCCTTTGCTTTAGCAATCAGAGACTCTTTGTGTTACAGCACAGAGCTAGAAACCCTTCTGGGAGCTAAATAACCCAATTCCTGATTTATGATTGCATATATAACGCAGAAAAAACAGTATAAGCAGAAATTAAACCCCCAAACCAAGCACAATTTTAATACTGATACCTTATCATGGTAAGTGAGGGCCCTGCAAGTGCTCATTGCTAAGCTCTTGAGCTCCGTAACTCAGGGCAAGGGTGGGACTGCTTGCGATAAGAGCCAAAGCGCTTCTGCATGCTGGGTTGTTAGTGCGTTCTTGGAGACCTAAGCCTGCAGTCACTCCCGCAGAAGAATCATGTTAGACATACCTGGAAATCTCTGTCGAGACTGTGGCTCTCACAGGTTTATCAATTTTTCCTACAGAATTTACAATCTAAAGCTGAGGTAAGTCTGTGCTCGAGAAAGTACGCTATAAATCATCCCCTGGGAGGCAGGTCTGGTTGCTGCATACAGCCACTCTGAAGAACTTGCATTTTGGCACCACAAAGCCCTCAAGACTCAGCAGGCAGCGGTGGCCAAAGGGGCCACTTGGATTATTCCAGTCCTCCAAGTGCCTTCTTCCCAAAGCAGCTGCGACAGCAGAGCTCTGCTCCCTGCCTGGAAAAAGTCTTTGGGGTATTTGGGGAGGAATAACCTTTTGCTTTTCAAAATGGAGTCGCTTTTTATTACTGAGCTTCCTGAAATTATTTTTCTTCTCTTTATTTGACATGGTGCACGTGGCCATTACTTAATGTCTTCATGCCATGTCTTCAGCTGCCATTTCAGAAACAAAGAGGAAATATGTTCCCCACCCCTACGCATTCCCACAACACAGCAAGATTCATACAGAGCATCAAAGACACCATGGGGAAGGCCATTCATCCCATCTGTACCCAAACAGTTTGGCCATTGCCTCACACCCCCAGTATCTAAGTTTTTGGTGGTCTGTGAAGCTAACAATGGGTCAACCTGTCCTAGTGCTCACAGCATAAAGATAGAAACCTTCAGAAAGGAATTCCTGTGCTGTGACTAGCATGGGATGCTCTGTGTTTAGGTTGGGAGACCAAAGCCCTGCTTAGGAGAACCACAGTAGAGAGGTCTGTGCTAGGACTAATCAACCCAATTCCCTATCACAAGGACAGATACAAAGAGGAAGGCTTCCTTCTGCACTAGAGTAATGAAGATGTGCCACTCAACCCTGCTGGCAAGAAAGCGGTCTTTATTTCCAATCCTGGTACCAGTAACAACAGCGTGACACACTGGAGTGCTGGTCACAGATACAAAAGGTTATAATCCCATCAGCAGCAAGGGTCAGCATCCACTGAGTCCTGGCAGCCACAGGTGAACGCTGCTCTTGCTCTAGCGAACATCCTCAGACCCAACTGGTAGCACTTTTACATGTCACATTTTGGTTCCCTTCGCAGCACTCTTCACAGCTATGCAGTACAACTGCCGTTCTTTGTCTCTGAGCAGGACAGTGAGGTGAGTTTTAACACTTCCAATGACAAAATACATCCCTGGAGGGTCACACGGCTGCATATGGCAGGAGAAGAGCCTTGATCCTACCCTGGAGGGGTAGGGAGATGGAGGAGGTATCAAAAGACTAAGTCTTAAGAAGAGTCCTTTAAGACTCTTAAGACATTAAGAAGAGAAATAGGACTCTCTTCCGTGGTAACATTAAACAAACTTCTCCTGCTCCTCACTGTATATTGGAATATTTAACATGGTGTTGAGTATCTCCAAGCACCCCTGAAATAATAGCCACAACCGCATCATTCTTCACTTTCAGCCCCTCCAGAATATAAGTGCTCCCTAAGTGGAACATCATGATCAAAGATGTTCTGAGATTACACGAGATGTCCAGGCTAACAAGATCTTGCAGGAAGCCCTGTTGTATACAGTAGGGTAGAATCATAGAATTGTTGAGGTTGGAAGGGACCTTTAAGATCATCGAGTCCAACCTTTAAGGTTGGACTCCACAGGTAGGTGGGACCTGTGTTGCTTGCATGAAAAGGAAGGAGGGAGGACTAATTGACCCCGAAAGGACACGACTGCCCTAGGGACTGGGTCGGATGAGAAGCATACCCAGAGAAAAGTCAGCACTAGGAGCAGTTGAGGAGATGGGACACCAACTTACATTTATGCTCTCTACCCTCTGTACCCTGGCTAGACACAGGACAATAGGTAGGTGCACCCCCTCCAGCAGACTTTGCTTTTTTCCTCCTTTGGTACAAGAGAGCAGCGGGCAGGAAATGTGCTGTGCACCCTGGGCTAGCTCACACCTCCTCTCTTGCTCCAGGCCAGAGCGGAAAGCACGTTTTGGCTCTGCGCATTTTCTCTTACCCTCCTCATAACATAAATAGACCACAGTGTGGGTTCCCCCTGCCCCAGTAGATGACTTCTAAATGATGCTATGGCTATGCCATTTCCACAGCTCATCTGAAATCAGCCTAATCTTATATACAAAGGATACAGCCCAGATGGCGGTGCTCACAGCTGTGCACGTCTGACATGAAGGTGAGTAAGCTTAGATTTGTGAGCGAGCCACCCAGCTGGCAGGTCTGCCTGGGGGATTGCTTCGGAGTGTGTGAGGGAGAAGCCCACACACCATGAGCAGATTTGGTCATCCTTATGATTACCTCCTGGGCACAGACAAGCTGCTTCTATGTTAGACAGAGAGGGGTAAATTTTTAGGAAAATTTTACTCATGCTGTTTCAGGCAGTATCTTTTCAGCTGGAACAGCACAATCCATAGGACTTCAAAGCCACCAGTGCACTCAAAGAGGGTGTAAAAGCTACCACAAAAGAGAGCAGAGGAATACAAACATCTCTTCAAATGCAGGGCTGTGTGCAGTACAAAGTCAGTCAGCTGGAAGTAAAAAGCTAGTGCTGCTTAGATGCCGTAGCAAGGACTAGGATGCAGTCCCTAGGACTCTTGTACATCCAGTGGAAGAGGTGGATCCCTCCAAAGGGCTATTCACATTATGGATGTTTAGCGCATCCAGAAGAGCTACACTGACAAATAAGAAACGCAAGGCACCAAGCCTCACACTCAAAGTGCCACAAATCCCCCATGAGTGGCAAGGACTGTGTTCTCTTTCCTTCCCGAAAGGTATCAGGAGTCTTCAGGGTGCTTACAAAAGCAATGAATGAAAAAAGCAATGGATCCTGTTCAAGGTGCAGGAATCAAGAAGCATGTCACCCATCAGTCTACATCACGATAACCAAGCAAGGAATCCCAGGAAGAAGATGGTACCAGTTTCAGCTTCCATAAAGGTATTGGGAAAGAAGAGATTCCCCCTAGTATGGGGAAGAGAGACATACCCAGTACCCTGAAAGTAGGGATCAGTCTAAAGTTTCCAAGAGCAGCACTCCCTCACCTTGGACGAAAGAAATGAAAAAGTAGGCATATAATTATGTATCATTGCCATTCCCTTTAGTGTGGCATATTTGCCCATTTCTGCTAGGTGTGGTATTTTATTTCTCTTGGTTTAGCCAGCTAAATATATGCAAAGCACATTTATATACTAAAAAGATTAATCACAAAAAAAAAAAAAGGATCCTAAAGCCTCCTGTAAAGAGACCTTTTACCTACAATAAGAAAGAATTAATCATGGACATTGTGGCTTTACCTTACCAAAAGCCAAACAAACAACATAGTGGCCCATATTCCAAAAAAAACATGATACCTGCAGTTTTCCAGTACAAAACTAAGCCTAGCTATAAGTACACAGTGCCCCCCAAAGAACAGAGACTTCACAGCACCTTCAACTCATTGGTGAAAAAGGAAAAAAAAAAAAAGGCATTTCTGGGTTGCTTTGGAAAGTAGGACTTTTCTACAATTTTTCTGCAGGCTACTATAGGGTAACAGAACTCTGCCCTCAGGGACACCGCTTTTCCTGAAGGGCATGCCCACTTCTCTTGAAGTGTACAAACTACGAACAGGAAATGTGTATCTTTCCCCAAACACTGTAGTTTTCCATTGCCAGCAATGAAAAGTTACACGCAATGAAATTAGCGGTGCTGAGAAGATTTGCGCCCATTCTCAATTTGTCTTGGTTTGAGAAAAATCAGTGCATTTGCTCAAAACAATTGCACTTTACGCGCTCCTTCTTTGTAACTCTGGCTTTATTTTGAGTATTGTTTTCCAGGCAGAAAAGATGGTGCCATCATTTACTTCTGCAACCGAGTTACAAATTGCACAGCTACTGGTACAGGCACTCTGAGGGTGAAGCATATTCCTTGGCCTTGATTCTCCTCTCACTTAGACTAGGGTAAACCAAGTGTCAGCCTAATCAAATCAATATTCTCCAACATATTCTATTGTTACAGCAATGTGAGAGCCAGGGCCCTTTGTGCTCTGATGCTAATAAACTATTCAGCTTCAGCAGTTTGGCTCAGGCAGCGAGCGAAGTTTAGGTCTCGGTCATTAACTTGGGCTCAAATGAAAAACGCAACTTCAGTGGGCAAAATCCACTTAAGTCCCATACATGCCCATGTTTGCAAACAATGCTTTTGATCTTCGCTTAGGACTCCTGTTCAGCTCTGGCTGCTGTAACAGAATTCAACACTTACAGCTGCTTCTCTGTGGCCATATCCCTAGGGATGTGTCGCGGTTTAACCCCAGCCAGCAACTAGGGCCATGCAGCCGCTCGCTCACTTCTCCCCCCCCTCCCCAAGTGGGATGGGAAGAAGAATCAGAAAAATAAGGAAAACTTGTGGGTTGAGATAAAGACAGTTTAATAAGTAAAGCAAAAGCCACGCATGCAAGCAAAGCAAACAGAGGAATTCATCCACTACTACCTATTGGCAGGCAGGTGTTCGGCCATCTTCAGGGAAGCAGGGCTTCATCACACGTAACAAAACACCAAAACTCTGAACATCCCCCTCCTTCCCTTCTTCTTTCTCCAGCTTTATATACTGAGCATGATATCATATGGTATAGAATATCCCTTTGGTTAGTTGGGGTCAGCTGTCTCAGCTCTATCTCCTTACAACTTTTTGTGTACTCACAGCCTATGCACAGGCAGGGCAGTGTGAGGAGCAGAAAAGGCCTTGACTGCTTAGCAACAACTTAAAACATTAGTGTGTTTATCAACATTATTTCCATCCTAAATCCAAAACGTAGCACTATACCAGCTGCTAGTAAGAAAACTTACTATCCCAGCCGAAACCAGGACAGGATGGCAAGCCAAGGAGAGAGAAAGGCACCTCAGGCAAGTGAAGGCTGTGCTTACTCGATTAAAATTGAGTAGAGATGGTTGGTAGGCTGCTGACAAGAATATTCTGCTGGTATTTGCTTCAAACAGTGTATCTGTGACTGTCCCCATTTTATCCATGCTGCACATGCATAAGGGAAAGAGCTTGAATACAATCACCACTTTACAGCCTATTCATGGTATATCTTATTGTCATATATATCCTTCTATCTCCTCCAGACCCAAGAAGCTCTAATCAGTTCAGGCCACACTGCATGCCTATAGAGAGGACCAGACCTCTGTTCCTGTATGTTAATGGGCTTCGCTTCCAAACGGGTAAAAACCAGAATGATAGAAAGCGAGGAGTATCTCTCCCCATTTAAAGATAGGGAATAAGGTACTGAAGAGATCCACACAGATCCAACTTAGAGCCACACAGGTATCCCGACATTCAGCTCATATTGACACAGTTAGTAAGTCCCCCATCATTTAAAACTTCAGTTCAATGTAGACCTGGCTCTAAGTGACTTGAATAACATCATGCAGGCAGTGTCTGGCAGCGCCAAGAAAGGAACCCAAAAGTTATCCATCTTGGCCCAATGCCAGTCAAGAGGGGAGGCCTCCCACTGACAGTGCTGGGCAGCTTACACGAGGCTACCAGGATGGTAGCTTCACTCACAGCCAGGGAACAGGGCAAGTCAGAGAGCTGAAAGCAGGTGAAAAGGGACCATGTTGGGCAAGAACCAGCTATGACACTGTAGGGGGCATAGAGAAATCAGGCAGCAGGGTGCATGGCAAAAGACTGGAAGACAAACCTTGTTAAATACCTCAGCAGACACAGCACTAAGATGAACGAGATGGTGAAAAATGGGAGAGACAAGAGCACCCAGCCTCCTATTGCTATTACGTGCAGAGGGCAGAGCTGCGCTGTGCCAGCTGACAACAAATTAACCGGTTGCAGCTTTGTGCCACGCTTTGAGCATGCGTGTGCTGTGCCAGCGCCCCGCATCACACCCTGTCAGCCTGTGCGATGCCACAGCTGGAAACCCACTAGAGCAGAGTGTGGCTGCGCCAGAGTAACACGGCAGTTCTGTGGAAGGAGCTACACGTCAATCAGAGAACATCCCTCCCTCAATCCTCCGGCCATGCAATTCCTCTGGACAGAACATGTCTTTGGGACTTCCTTGGAAAAGGCAAATTTCTGTCGTTGCCACTGATGAGGAATCTATAGGAAAGAGGAGCAGGCATGGAGGGAGCCTCAACAGCAGTTCCAGACATTTTTCTAAGACAAAACCTCTGCCTGCCCTTGGGTTTATCCGGTGGAGGGAAGGGTAACTGCAATATCTGCCTCAAAATAAATGAAAGCATTAGAAGAGAAGCGGAAGCAAATGAAGGAACATTAGCAATATAGCTTATATACAAGCCATGGACCAAATTTGAAAACTGGATATAGGCGTGCACTGGGTCCCCAACATTCATCTAGCAGCCCATACTGCCAAGCCATCTTGTCCCAAAGCTGAGAGGGGTGTCACTGAAATGACAAATATTCCTAATAATCTTAGTCAGGATTCGAGTTCCCATGAGGTGGTCCCTCTGCTTACACCACAGTGGCTCATTACGGGAGATATTTGTGCCAGTGGGATCTCCAGGTACACTGCAGTCATGCACAGGGAGGACTCCTCACCAGCAATCCTGGGAAAGCATGAACCCCAGCACAAGTTTCTCTGAAGGATGTGGCATTTAGTGCCATAGTAGACATAGTGGAATGTCTTGCCCTGCCCCCTCTCACGTGGAAAGAGAGGGATAGTGGGTGTTTTGCTAACTGTCCAGCATGACATTTGCACCTCTCCTAATCTAGACACACCCAGCTTCCTCAAAGCTCTGGGTAATGTCCTCTGACAGGCAACTTCCTGCAGCAGCTTCATTTAGTTTTTGTTTTAAAAAATTAATTTTTAAAACATAGGACCAGTACAGAAGCCTCCATGTTTTATGTTTTGAAATTACATTTCATTTTACGTTTCCTATCCTGCAGTATTCCCAGTATGTCTCAATCATCTGCATTGACAAAGTAGCTTGACAGAATTTCTGCAGGGGAAACTACCGGGGGCAGCTGGGTCTTTGAACTGCAGACAGCTATGCTATTTGTCTGCATAAGCTAAATCACTGGCATAACATGTGATGAGGTAACTACAGAAGCATACAGGAAAGAGGAGTAACAGCTCATATGTTTCTCACAGTTCCAGTCTCCAGTTCCTCTACACTTCAAAATGACTTTGCTTCCAAGAGATTAAATCCCTGTGCTTTGTTATGCAAGTGGTGTAGCCGCAAGTTCATGGCAAAATTGAGGCTGATTTAGAATGTAGCTTTTTGTTTTAAACACATTATGTCAAATCTACTTTGGCCTGCCCTTTGGTCAGAAGGTGAAATTGAAAGTGCTAGGTTTAATTCTCTAGGCTTGGGTCAGGCTTACCTGAAAAAATTACTTTGTGACCTTCTGGCTTTCTCATGATCAGCATGCATCAAATACTCGTTAAAATAGCTGATCTCCTGAGTGGCTCCAATTTCTCTTTGTGCCTTCTCTTTCCAGAATGACCAATGTTCACCTCCCATGTCAAGCTCTGAACTCCTGAAGCTTAGTGTAACCTCCAGCGTATTGATACTTGCACATGCAGTGCAAATATCTTCTCTTTTTTCCTATTCTTGAAGACAGAAGAAAAATCACGAAAAGTCAAATTTTCTTTTGCTCCTTCAAGAACAATTCACAACAATTGAGCACCAATTGCCAGCTGTATGAAGTACACAGATATCAATTAAAAATACGTGATGCTGGGGAATAATTCCAACTTTTCCCCTTCAGTCCTTTGAATTTATACTGAAGGCCTTTTTTTCAAGTGTTCATGATTATCTCCCTCCAATTCTGTTTCAGGAGGAATGGAAATGCAGTAGTAACATAAATTCCTACTAAGTTTCTGGAAATTTTCTTTTGTAAGTCACAGTATCTTCTCAGATACAGTTCCTCAGACAAACCATATAATGCCATAGAAGACTAACGTTCCTGTGTCTTTTTACAGTGGTAACAGTGGACACAAGAATTACTTCCAGATACATTGAATAACTGCCATAAGGAAGTACTGCTTATCTTCTTTAGCAACATCATGCATGCTCTGTAGCACCGTATTCTTGGTTTATGTTACACCACAAAAAAATTAGCGTGGGGATGCTGGTGCGATACACGTTCAGAGTATCCCTTTAAAAGTAGATCTTGCAGTTGGCTTGATAAAATAGGGGTCTCAGGATACAAAGCTAAAAAAAAAAAGCAGTTTTCAAAAGGTTGTACTTTTTCATATTAGAGACTAAAAAGACATCTTTAAGAACATTTGGCCAAGCATTCATTGCTTTTTCCTATAAAGAAAATAACTTATTCTTCCATTAAACTCTAGATTATCATATGCTATCCTTTATTAAGGCAGCACCATTACCACATTCTTCTCATTTCTAATACTCAGTCTCACAAGCCATTAAGAGCAATTCCCAATGCTGCAAGTTTAGATTCCGATGACGTAAAACAGTCACCCATGGCTTACGGTTAATATCTTTATTATTTTCAGCCACAAAGACAACTTCTGTAAACAAAAAATAATCGATGAACTTTTTCTAAGCACAAATATGGAAATAATTATGCCTGCCTCTGCAAAAGTTTTTTCATCACTGTTAAATGTTTTTTGGGTAAAGGAAAGGGTTGTCCTTGCCAGCTTCTACCACATATGATATTATAACCATCAAGGTAAACATCTATACGCCTCGATTCAGAGCTGCTACTGAGTGTCAGAATGCACGTGTGAATTCCTAACTAATAGCTATTGTTTGGATTCATTGGAGGAAATACCATGAGTTTGACTTTTTCCAGAAATAAGCACACTATAACCCCACAAGCAAAAAAAAAATTAAAAAAAATCATAGTTGATTGGTTTTCTAAGTGGTCATAGTTTTAGAAGAGACTTTAAATTGATCATGAGTCAGAAACACATTCCTGCATTTGGTTGCCATCTTTCAGTGTTCAAAGCAAGTCTCAAATACTCCACATTTGACTGAAAAAAATGACACTTGGCTTATTTAGCTTGGCTTCTGAGCAGTTATATGCAATTGAATGCTTCCTCAGAATCACAAAGGGTTTCCTTACACAGATGCTTGCAATGAAAATATCAAAGAAACAAACAGCTTGCCCAAGTTCCCGCAGTGTCTGATTGGTGACACTTCCCATTTCTGAGCAGATCACAGATAAATTCACCAGCTTTTAGTGAAATACCGGACCCATCTCTAACAGACCCTCAACCAGAATATAAAACAATTAAGCTGCTGATGGCATAACTAGGCAGTAGGATAGCTATACACACCAGAACGCATATCTCTGTATTCCAAAATATTGTCACCCTGCTCCCAGCGTATGCCATAAATAAAATAAAAAAATCACAGCGAGAGGATTTGCTCATTCCCCTCCACCCACACAAGCAGGGCTCACTCCTCAGTTCACAATGCGCTCGGCTGCAGAATCCCGCAGGCATTCGTTGTGCTCAGCACCCGCCTGAAGCCAGGAAGAGCTGTCGTGAAATACCAGCGAGCGAAACCTAAGTGAAATCAAAGAAGCCATGCTCTCCCTTCACAGTGGATGTGAACTATTTCATCCCCTACCTGCGCCAGAGGCATGCTGAATGTTAAATAATATTTGCACAATTCTATCAACAGATAAAATTCCATTCAAACACTTCTCTGGGCTGGACGAAGCCCCCAGAAGTCTGTTTCATGGGAAATTCCAACATTTCAGGACTACCCTTGAGTTCATTATTCAATTGGAAGGAAGAAAAAAAAATTTCCAGTTAAATGAAATTTCAGATGTACCTTTTCTTGACAACGTCAAAGGACATCCCTTTTCGTAAAAAGGTCAGCATGGAATTAAGGCAAAAGTATCAGAAATATAGATGAATGCTAGAACAAGATGCTTCAAATGATTGCAAAATTTCTTCAATAATGTTTAATCAAAAAGAGAGAAAAATCAGCTCTTATGAAATACATTCCACTAAAATTCAGAGAATATGTAACCAAAAAAAAGGACTGCAATGAAAGAACTTTTAGCTCCTGCAGTAATATTATTCTTTGATTGTTTACTACCACAGTCTTTTTGAAATCACCAAGGATACGCAAAGAAGCACAGAGAAATATCAAGAAAAGTGTTTAGCTTAACCTTTTTGCTACAGTGACCAGTTTCCCCATTGCTTTTTCAATTTGTCTTCCAGATTAGCTCTGATTGATTATAAAAATCATACCGTACAAGTTCTAGCTTATGAACATGGACTTCATATGCTCAGAAGGATTAGCGAGAGACATTTTGATTCATTTTCTCCAAGGAAGAGAATTTTTTTTTTATTTTATATAATCTCTCTGTCCAAATTCAATCAGGAAAAAAAAAAGTATATTGGTGCCTACATACTGCAACAGTATGGGAAATTGGACGGCTTATTGTTTCAGGCCCAGGCCACCCAAGATTTGAGAGGATTTGGCAGCTTCCAGGATATATCACATGAGAGACTGGTGAAAACAGACAAACAAAACAAAAACAACCCAGATGGTTGTGCTTCCCTCAGTTACAAGGCAATGCCATAAGAGAAGCCTTTACTCACATAGAAGCATTTTCATTTTAAAAAGGTCAGATAATTTTTAAATGTTCACTTTTCAGAATTCTTTGAGTTTTCCCTCGCATTTTCTGTAAGCAAATTTATGTGAATTCTATAGAAAGATCCCAAAAAAACCCCCAAATAATCCCAACCTCACAAGATCTCTCTCCAGCCTCTTTTTCCTGTTTTGCTCTGAGATATAAATATCAGACGCAGGAATGTGCAAATGCAGAGAGTACATAATTTGTTGAGTTGGTCCAAGTATTTGGATGTCTGAGTTTTCTGCTATCATTAGTTTTGTTATCTTACTATATTAATTTTTCTATTATAAGGCTCCTTATTTTAGCTATATTTTATTCCCTCCGATTCATTCTTAAAGAAAAACTACAAGCATCAAGAAAAGTACTGAAAAAGAGTCTACGCTTTTCCAAACTATTCCCTGACAATAACTATTCTGACTTCCAATGCCAGTTTTATCCCTAGACTTCCACTCAGCTTCACTACATCCTCCCCGTTTAAAGTCATGTATCTTCACAAGTATCCTTTTCCGCCACAGTGCTGCAGGCTCAGATCCAAACTCCGGGCAGCCCTTATGTATAGGTAGGGCTGGAAGGCCTGGAGCATGGCCTTCAGGAAAAGATAGCATTTTGACTCAGTGTAACAACTTTGGTACATGACCACATGCCATGAGCAATACCTTACCCGTAGCTATCTGTTCTGACGCACAGATTTACCCATTCCTGATTATTTCTAAACAGTGCTGATAATTTATGCACAATGCTGCTTTCTACTGAACATCATTACAGAGGCTTCTTTTTTTTTTTCTGGAAAAAACTTGCCCAAACTGTATACTACAACTGTTGCCATCCACATGTCTACAGATATGCTTTCTAAACTGAGTTTTCATTCATCCTCCTTTGTTACCTTCCCTGGCTTTGTAATCTGTAAATATTCCCAAACAACCACTCTCTATGGAAACAGGAACATCAAGGTTCCCACCAACAGAAATCATTCCTAATCTTTGTTTAGCTTGTATGGCAATCAGGGGTATTAAGTTTACATATAATATGGTGCTGGGGGTGCACGGATGGAAAAAGACATTTACAAAACCTTAGTGCCTGATAAGGCTGCAGAATACATCTAGACTACTGATATTAAATGACGTCCTGTCTTTTATGTTACTGCCGTGATGTGTGCAGCATGGGCACAGGAGTTAATCAGGGCCCCAGGATTTGTGGGAAGGTAGATGACAGGTGCAGATGGCCCAGTCCTTAAGTCTTTATAGAGTAACAGCAGTTGTCAAGAGCAGTTGTCTTTCTGTCTCAGCCCCAAAGAACCTGCTGGCCTGCAGCCCTTGACTTAGGAATGACAAAGCTCCAAGGAAGAGCTGCAGGCTGGAGAAGGATAAGCATGATAAATTCCCAGGGAAGACGATAAAAAGAAAAAGGTCTTATAATGACTGTTAAAAGAGAAACCATGACACAAAAGACCAGAAAATAACAGAAATCAGGATAGAGACAGAAAAGAAAGGAGGTGGCCACACTCCCTGGAGGGGCCTGTCAAGTGCTAGGAATAAAGTGACCCCAGGTCTGCAAAGCAGTATTTGCTTTTTGTCCTATAGTTGTACATCTACCACGAACTGTGCCCATAAGTACAGCATACCTGCGGTTTGAAGGTGCCTTTGCAAAATACCCGTTTTTCTTTCTTTCACCATTCATCATGAAGTCCCCACAGGCCAACACAATAGTCCAAAAAGAACAAGGGAGTAGGGATCTCGAGACGGCACAAAGAAGAGAGATGAATTTGTAGAAAACCGGTGGAAATTAGAGGCATGGCTCCCCAGAAGGGAACTAGAGATGGATCCGAACCCCAGAAACTTGCTGAAAGTTCATATGTATACATATGACCAAACAAATCTGAACATCATCCAGGATCAACAAGTTTAAAGGTCAATGGGCTGCTGAAGCTCAACATAGCAGCTAGATGTGTATCCCATTCGATGGAAGAGGTCCAGTAAGACTGTCGGTCAGTTACTGAGAACTAACTAGCTACGTTAGTGTAGTGTCATAGAGTGTCTCCAGTGGATACAGGAAAGTGTTTACAAAAATATAGCCTTAGACCTCACCTACAATAACAATAAATCAATCAAGTCAGGCAATTTCCAAACCCTTTCCTTTTTAATACAGTTGTGTTCTACTTGTTTAAGTACATAAAAACGCAGTATTTTATTCCTGCTGTCACCGCTACTAAGCCATCATATCTCTTTCCACAGAGGCGCAAAGCCTTCACCTAAACCCTTTAAAAGTGCATAGCTCTGCTTCTTCTGTGTTGCAGGCTTCCCCTGGACGTGACAAACACTGGAAGATCCTCACAGCTCAAACCAGATCAAGAATATTCTATATACAGCACTGTAAATGAAGACACATAGAAAGCACTTTGCCTCAGATCACTACAGTCCTTAATGAGGTGTCAAGTACTGCAGACCTCATGCCTAGCCAAAGCCCACTTGCTCATAAACCAGTTCCAACCAGTGAATATTTTCTGCCTAGAGAACAGCAGCAGATCCTACAGCCAGCAGGCTTTGCCCAGACAAGTAAAGACATAACATTGGAAAGTGCAGTAAACTCCCCCAATAAAGGCTTCTGTGCTCCCCAGACACACTAACAGAAAATTCATCTACGCGGGGTGTTCAAGGGATAGGGTGATGGGTTGCTAGCATAGTAATTTTCAGTGGGAGTGTGCACAAAAGGGCAATTCTCAGATGAATTACCACTTCACTCAGTGAAGCTTAAATTCTTATTTCTGCTTAACATTGTTGAGTTTCCTCTGTGCTACAGCAGAGGTAAACCTCTAAACCTGACCTGCAGCGTACACGAGCAGAGCCCAGTCCCTGCTCTAATTAGTTGGGAGAAATCTGGGAAGATAAACTGGGACCTGAAGGAGGGGAGCAGAGACTTGAACCAGTCTCTCCCACATCCCAGTACCTTAGCAACCCAGCTTGTCTCCTCCAAACAGCACTTTTTGCCAAAATGGAAACACTCCAAAAATTTTGGTGCAAAATTGTTTTGTGCTGCCGGAGCCCAGTACATAACCAGAGGGGGGCACCAGGGTCAGAACTATTATGCATTTAGATTGTGTAGTGTAGCGTATGATTTATTTTTTTAAAACAATGGCTATTTTCTTGTCCCACAGATGCTGATTGCTCAGCCCCAGACACCTATTCTGCAAGTTAGACACATGTTGTGAGCTGTTTATGCTGGTCACATCCTCTGTGTAAAACTTTTATGACTTTTTTAGCTTTTTATTGTTATGTATTTGGCTATCATAGCACTCAAGTGTGGCTGGCCCACCTTAAGCAGCGTAAATCAAGTGGGACAGTAGTGAGTGATGAAGGATTTTATAACTGAGGAACTGGCTGAACTCTTTCCCTGTTGTTTTAAGACATTTATATTCCCTCTTCTGAAGGTTTGGGATATTCCTAAGCAAAGGGAAAGTTGGACTTGTCTTCCCCTACCTCCCATACGTGGAGCCTCCTGAGGTTATTTTCAGCTTTAACCCCTTCCTTATAAAACATGCACACAAACATGACAGCTACTGACAACAGAGTCTAATTCTCTAGAGACAATATCCTCCTTCTGGTTAAATCAACAGCAAATGCAGATTTTCAAGCTGACTCTAATTTTGAAACTCACCTTGATGAGCATCTGTGATTTATAGGACTTTTCAGGTGGTCTCCCACACCAAAGCCTCATTTGGCTTTGAAGAGGAGGTGCATCCTGCCCAGGCAAAGATCAGCTCTCTAAACACCTTCAATTTTACTGTGTCCCATCCACTATTTTTCATCCTCCCTGCACTGCCTCCTCCTCAGTCACATCCAGACCTGTTTACGTTGAGTGCAGGCCCTCACAGCACCCCCCACAGTGCATGGGAGGGATTGGAGTCACAAAGTTAGGACTTTATGAATTTAAATTTCACCAGGGCACCATTCTGGCCTTACAAAGAGCCATCCTCTAGGCTCAACAAGTCTAGATTTAAACAGGAAAAAAAAAAACCAGGTTATTTCTTGTGCTCAATGCCAACAGCATTGTTAGCTCTTTCACACCTATCCACTGCATCAAAAAAAATCAACTACTGGACCAACTTATTTTACTGTCTTGAACATACAGTGCTGAGAAGTATAGCCGTCTAAAAGAGACAAGGCATACTAATAGGGATGACAAACCCAAAAATGAGATTTTGAGCTCTACTGAATTCAGGGGATGAGCTGATCCCAAGGACAGACAAGTGCAAGTCTTTCCATGATTAGAGAGCTACAGGTTTTGATGGGCAACAGTTTCTGCATGGCTACACCACGTTCTCTTAAGTGGCTGCACAGCTTTTAACTGTGCAGCTTGCACTGCAAAGTGGCTGGCCAGAAAAACCTTTTTCACCCCCAGACTCTTCTTTACTGTGTAGTAAACTGGGAAGGCTAGTTCCTGAATCAATCTGCCAATGATATATCAATTTTTTTTATGATCAATTTTAAACCATCTCTTTATGAAACTCGAAGTTTACAGAGAAAGAAAAAAAAAGATAAAAATCAAGCAGCAAGCTTTCACCTAGTCTTGGAGACATTTGCGCAACTGAATTCTACAGATTTTTACCTCTTCCTATGTTCTCCTGTGTCCTTAAAACAAGAAAGAATCACTGTATTCCTGCACAAGTAACTCATTATGCTCAGATGCAGCAGAAGAAAGTCACACTTCCCCTGTACAGTCGTAGAAATAAACTAGGAAAGCTCTGATATTAAGCAATGTCCTTACTCCTCACTCCTATAATTTGAAGATTTTGGCAAAACCAGGTCATTGTTTTCTTACTCCTCTCCTTCCTAGTTCATATGCACAGGGGATTTTGCACATCCAGTTTCTATGAATAATCTCCTGCTTGTTGTTGTAACCCTTCATGTGTGTCTAAATTCTTTCATTCACTCTTGCTAACCTAATTCTTCCAGATGTTTAGGAGTTTTTGCATTCTGGCAAGAAGGACTACTACAAAAGGGGCAATCATAAATCTTGTGGGCTTTTTTCCTTCTTTTTCATGTCAAACCAATTGTTGGGATCTTGATCTCTTTGGCTTCAATTTTCATTTCACAATTATGGGTAGTATTGCACCATGGAAATAATTACTTAAAAGGTTTAAATCCTTTACCCCTTACAAAATAACAAGCCTTCTTTATTTCCTAATTAGAAGAGTAATGGAACCTTTATGAGTCTTCAAACAAAGTCTAAAAATTCCCAGAAGGGGAAGGAACCGTGCTGGAGAAATGGCCACTGTGGCACTTTGCAGAGAAATTATGTCATCTTTTGTGGTGGAGAGGGGAGAAGCAGGGCAGCTGAAAGCCTGTTTGGATTCCCTGGCAAATAAAATACTCATCCCACTCTACCCCAGGACCTCTTTTCCCTTTCTAACAGCAGCTTCTCTACCACCATCTCCCTAGATATGTCATCCTGCAGTGTGGGAAGGCCGGAAGGGTCTGAGGGGTCCCTAAGCCCTGGGCTGTTTCTTTCCCCCCACCCCCTCTCTTTCTCAGGATTCACAGACAAGAGCTAAAGAGTTTGAAATTGCAGATTGGTGGCCCAAAAAGATAGGCCATGTAAAGTCTGTCTGCCTCTCACTCATCATCTTCCTGGAGGTAGAAAGGATGAGACCATCCTTTGAGAGTAATCCCAGTGATTGAGCAAAGTCAGGGAATCAGAGCTGACATTTTACATACAGCTTCCAAAAACAAAAAAAAACCACACACTAAAAAAAACCAACACAACAAAGATCCTTTTGCAGAATCTGAGTATGAATTATTTCCCCCAGCATTAGAAAGTCCTACTTGCAAGTATATATAAATTGAAGAAAAAAAAACCACCAACACCACACCACAATAAAAAACTAGCTTGTAAATTCTACTTTTGCTTTGAAATTTCATGGAAAAATAACCTTGGTGGCAAATGCTGCTTGTACGACTTGGATAGGAAGGCAGAGCAAAAACAAGCCACCCATGGCTTTTCAGTTCTATATACCAGTTGCAGCTTCACATCTAGTTCATCCTGTGTAATATTTTCCATTACAGGACACCCCTGTTTCAGTAGCTTATAACTTTGCTTAGTGTTAACTGTTTGAGTAGAAGTTTCCATGCTATGCATTTGTGTCATGCTACCTGATTTTTTTGGGGGGGGGTTGTTTGGTTGGGTTTTTTTGTTGTTGTTTTTTTAATTAAAAAAAAGTTTTGTTTCCAGAAGTTAGAGGAAAGTGTCGGACCAAAACAAATGTTTGTCCCACATGAAAAATGTTATAGTTGTTTCAGGGAGAAGCTCCAGGCTTTGGAGCAGGAGTTTCACACTTAATAGAAAGACAGAGTCTTTATCAGGGCTTTTCCCATCCGCATGGGAAATCGTCCCAATTTAATTCACTCAAAGTCTTGCAAGTGAGAGGTTGACTATCAGAGCATGGTGCTAACAAGAATTCTGACTGCACACAGCGGTTCCTTACGATTGCCTCAGTAGAGAGATGAGCGAAAGAAACCATTCACAACCACTTTTACTAGACACAAAGCATGGCTTCTGACAACCTGGCTTGAGCTTCACTCAGCACAGAAATAACAAAGAAATGATAACTCATCAAATCAACCTCAGAAAAAGCCTACTGCTCCTAAACTAATTGCTTAAACTATGATTAACTGTAATATCTTCTACCCCAATACTCTTCCTCAAGGTCCATCTCCTGAGGCTGATAATCGAAAGGGCTTTTTTGGTTTGATATCTTTTAATAAATCCCATCTTCAGAGATTTCAAAAACGTTGAATCTGCCACTTTACCATCTCTGTCCTTCCTGCCGTCCTACCACAGGCTGCTCTGGGCAGCGACACAGCCCAACACATGCCTGCTGGCTTCCTGAAGGCATTTACATTGCCCACATCCCAGTCTTGCAGCGTCAGCCCCTACACGTGAGCTACTGTGCAAGCTTAGCAGCCATCACTCTTCCAGGGATTTTTTTTTTTCCCCTCCCTCCCAGGAGACAAAGATCTGCTCCAAATTAAAGTTAAGTGAATGGAACAGGAAGGGGGGGGGGGGGGAAATACAAACTTTATTTCTTCTTAGACTGTTAATCAGGAATCTTAAATTATGAGTTTGTCAAACCCATAGCGCCTGGAATAAGATCTGCAAACAACAGTGAAGTGGAACCTTTGGCTGTGTTTGCCAAATGCAGGGGTTTGCTCTTGCTCTTCTTTGACCAGCTTTCAAGGCCATTTCAGCTACAACTACAGGGCTGCATATCTATGGGATTGCATATTTAAACCAGTGTTTACAGTGACTGGGGAGAGATCTACAATCTGTGGGCTCACGCTTCATAAACCAATTTACAGAGCATTTGTCTCAGAAGCACGTTAAGTAACTCATGGCAAGGCCAGATATTCACCGACAAAAACCTGAGATACTTAAAATTGTCAGTGTCTCAAGTTGTGTTAGCATATGTAAGCGCAATTCAATTCACTGAAGGCCCTGGAGTTCAGTTATGACCTTTCTTGGGTGTGAACAAGAAGATCAGCCAGTTTTTAATTCTTCTAGCCAGCCTGGCTTTTGCTAGGCTCAAATTGAACTTGTTGCCAGACTCAGCTCAGCTCTCTGGCTGGAAAAAACAAGAGCAGGGATAGTCTCAATATGCAGCTGTCGTTACCGGGGATCCATATTTATTGTGTTTCAATACCTCCAAGTTATAACTCTTTACTTAAAAACAGTGAGAAAATCTAGTTTCTGTAGCTTCCAGACAGACCTGCACACATACTTTGGGCTCAGAGTCGTTCAGACCTTACAAGCGTTATCTTCCTAAGGAAATCAAGCCATGTCCTCTGCGTCCAGCCATACAGAATAAACACCATCTCTAGAGACACTTCTCATTCTCTGAAATGGTTTTAGGTCAGTTCAAGCTACAATTTAAACCAGATGCACTGGTGGGGTTTACAATCACAAGCTGGCACCGCTTCATACCAGCCCCTTTTAAGGCTCCATTTGCCTCCCATCACACAAAAATGTCACTGCTGATTTCATCAAGAGCAAGCTCAGGTAGTGAGCTGCATGTCTAGCTGGAAAAACAGTAATAGAAACAGCCTGGCTTAGGACAAACGCTGCTGCAGAAATCTTTCCTTTTGCTTCTGCTGACTATTTAATGTTTAAACCATGCAACCCTAATTCTGTGTTATGTTGCTTTTTACAATGTATTTTTGATTTGGAGAATAAGCAATGAGCCTGTTCCTTGTTTGGCAACAGTACAAAGGCACTTTGAACTAACAACATATTCTGTAATCTAGCCTCAGGTATGAAGTTAGCTACTGGTTGGACATAAAGCATGTGTCTGAGTGGTACAGGTCTGGCCGCCTAGTCCAGGTCTGCACTGCTTTTAAAACAAACACAAACGTGCCTGTTTCTGCCTTCTCATACACCTGTGCAGCTCCCCTGAGCTCAGCGTGTGTGTGTAAATCAGAGGGCAGTCGTGAATCCATGTGGTCTGCACAAGAACTGTGCCTCTATTCATTCCTGCCCCCAAAGTCTGGAGGGCCGTGCTGGACTGACATGCTAAACTAATTTTCTGGAATCTGCTTCTGTAGCCAGGCCTGCAAAGGGAGCCTGGGCTGCGGTCAGAGGACACGGCTGCTGAGCTGATGAGTTGAGACTGACTAAATATTAGGGGTTCTGCTTATGAAGACTTACTTCCCAAGCGAAAGAGCAATTTAAATTAGAGAAGAGGCATGGGTTTTTTTCATTGTACATAACAAACTGCACAAGAGCAGCTCTATGCTATTCTTCTGAGTTTCCCCTACATATACCACCAAAAGTCAGTGACAAAAACATTAGAAAAAATAATAAATGTTTTAAACACCTGAATGTAATTGTGGATATCCCCTCCTTTACTCTGGACAGATTCTCCATAGATTTCAGAACCAGTAGAAGCTAAAAACCCATTTTGATCCTGAACCACAGTTCTCACTTTACCACGTGTTGCCAGACAGGATGGTTCTCGATGGCTGGGGGCCCTCAGGAGTTTTTTTGGGATTTTTTCAGGTAAAGGGAGAGCATCTCTGCTGGTCTGTCCAGGGAAATACTCTCTGTACACTCCTTTGTGGCTCCACTCTATTCAAAGCCTGAACCTTTCATTGTCATCACATACAGAATAAGCATCATTTCCAATTAGGTGGAGTATTTTTTGTCAGTTACTTATTTTCAAGTAGTGTTTAAAAACACTAGAACAGGTAAGCAAGTCTGTAGCAGAGGATCTGTAGAGCCCAAGAGGATCCTAGTAGTTTCTGCCAAAGGAAAAGCCGCATCTTAGCTGGGGTGCAAGTTTCAGGCATGCCTAGCCTTTTGCACCTCACTCTATCAACTTCACTGCATTGAAGATTTGGACTGCAGCTCTGAGTTTGTGCCTGGTACTGTGCTGGCTCCAGACCAGTGCTAAAATATAAGGTTGCAATGTGTTTTCACTGCCTTTTACTGTAATATATTGATAATGGTAGATTTCCCCTTGAATTCCACTGCACAGCTGTCACCAAAAACAACGCAGCAAAATACTGTCCACGTATAGACTTCCCTCCACATCTATTCAACTTTCAAGATTCAGAGAAACCATCAGTATCCCAGGCCCAAAGTCAAACTGATTTTCCTTATCATTTGGAAATACATTGAAGGGAAGAGTCAGCACTAGCAGGCTGAAAGTTTCCTTCTCAGGGCTCTACCTGGAGGTCCAAGTTCACAAGTAGAGAAAGGAGCCCACCCCAAAGTCACTGAGTTTGACTGCCCCATAGAAGATGGCAGATGCCTTTGCACTGGCATAGCAGAAGTTGCCTACACTTCTACACATCTTTCCTGGATATAAGGTCTCTCCTACTTGCTTAGCACTAGGGTCAGACATTGTTGTTTTGTTTTAAAGTGCTTCCTCATGGAGAAAACCAATACGAAATATTCTTGTGGTTATTTTTTTCATGAACATTGGGGAGACCTTTCTCCAATTCCTCCCATGAAGGACAGCAAGGATTCGATGCATGCATAACTTATTCAGCAGAATTGTTGTACTCGTCGTTTTACTTGAACAAGGACCAGTGATCCTGGACAGTTAGTTTTCTCTTTTTTATTTTCTTTTGTTTGTGTGGAAACTGTCTTCAACCAAGAACTCTGGAACTCTTGGTAAGCCTTAACCTAGATACTGCCTGTATATTTCCTTTTTTTTCATTGTACACATCCCAACTTACTTTGAGAGTAAAAGTTTCAAAATATGTCATAAGTTCTTAGAAGAGAGAATCCATTCCTCACAGATGCATTTAGGAACTCATCTTGAAGGAACTGGAGAACATCAAAGCCCTTAAGCTTTTAGAAACTGTAACTCATCTTTTGAAATATGAAACATGTGCACCAGACAGTTTTGACAAATGTTTACATTTTGGTGCATAGCTGAACTGCTTATCAGAAGTTCAAATGCTCTTTGTTCCTAATTTCCCACTATTATTCACACTGCATGCTCTGTTCAAACACAGTAACACCCTTTGGTCATGAGAGCCAGCAATGCTTCTGTCTCACATGGAGTAGTCCAAGGAGACCCAAATGCTCAGCACCCATAGCACACCGTAACTCCAGAGCACGTGGATCAGTGATTCTTCCCTGCATTTTTATCTTTATTATAAGCAAGACTACACGCAGAGGAACATAAACTCTTCTATTCAGAGAAACTTTAAAAGTACCTTCGCCAAAATAAAGAAGTGCTTCACCTTGGTTCTGTGCATCCTCATCCACTCTATGGTCTTTCACT
This sequence comes from Larus michahellis, assembly GCF_964199755.1. Classification (NCBI taxonomy): domain Eukaryota; kingdom Metazoa; phylum Chordata; class Aves; order Charadriiformes; family Laridae; genus Larus; species Larus michahellis. The sequence goes on along the minus strand of NC_133896.1, from coordinate 69,250,843 downwards.
CACTTCTATGGCAACAGTTCTCACAGGATTTTCTGACCCTATGAAATCCCAGACATGTGTCCTCCTTCTCTCCCCCCTCCCATAGGGTGAGAGCTGTCCTAGATTTTTAGTTTAAGAAAGAGATAGGCACCTCCTGATGATTATTCATCCTACTTTCGGATAAAGACTTCCTCTGGAAATACTACGAACTGTAGAGGAATCCTAGAACAGGAAAGTCGATCTAGATACTTATTTGGACCCTGGAGTTCAGCAAGATGAATATCAGAGTAAGCAACGGACCCTATGCTACCCAGTGAAGTGCAACATCAACCAAAAATTTTTCACCCTTTGTTTCAGTACACTGGAAGAAACAATAAAAGAGGATGACACTGGTGATTTTGAAAACAGGCATGGCTTCTGCAGCGTAAACCAAGAGGGGGAAGATGCAAGAAGGTAAGAAATAACATGAATCAACAGCTTCTGTAGGAAAGAGAAAAGACTGGGGATAAAACACTTTGTAGTCCTAACAAAAATGCCCTTATTGTGGGTGATCATTTTAACTCAGAAAAATTAAGAGGAAAGGGAAATTGTTACAATGGCTTAATCTTGCAGGGAGAAGATTAGTGTAACTAGGACAGAAGAGGTCAAGTCAGCAAGTATCAGCAGGAAATGTGAGACACATGATTAATCATCCTCATTTCCAGACACAACATGGAAATAGTCTATGAAAATATGTCAACAAATTATTTGCATGTAAATCAGGAAAGCCACAGTGACTTCAGAGGAAGTCTTCCCATTTATCCCAACAGCCCATCAGGGCAACAGACAGGATCATCTCCCTTCCAGGGCTTCTGACAACATTTGCATTTGCTTGAGAGAGAACAGACACTGTCGTGGATTCAGGGAAGGGCTTTCTAGGACTGAGAGGGGTAGGATATCAGAGGAATGGAAGCTGCTGACAACTGACATATCTACAGCATGCTTTCTTAAAGCCAGGCTGGAGCTTTTCCCACTGCCTTCTAGCAGCAGAGATAGCGGGAAGTGGCTCACTTTTACTCTGGTCACATGTGAGACAAGCCTGAAACTGTGCGAAGGGTGAGAAGACACTGATTCACCCATGGAAGTCAGATGTGGTGACCAAAGAAGCTCTATATTGATATACGATGTTTCCTTCATACTTCATTCATTCTTTTGTTCACATATTGCCCCGTGTAGAGAATGGCTGTCCTCAGGTACTTTGACTTTTTATTATTTCAGCAGCTATCCAAAATCTTTAAAAAAATTTGTAGGTACCTTAAGGGTAACCTTACCGCATCTAACTATGCAAGTCAGAAAAAAAAAAACCACACAACTTAGAAATATAGTCTTTACAGAAGAGGTCTTGCTCTTTCAGAAGGTAGGTTTAATTTTTTCTTACTGATCATGACAAACTGACTAAAATTTTAAAATCTTTGCCTTCACTGAGCTTTGGAACAGACTCTGTGGGATCACAACAGCATTCATATCCCTCCCTTCAAATTCAAATGCACAGCAACATGCTGAATTTACTAAGTCAGAGATCTGATCACACTTTAGCTGCTCTCCTGCTCGACTAAAAGTCAAAGAGATCTAAGCACCACTTATCGACATAAACAGCAAGGAAAATATTCCTGACAGGAGTTTATTGGAGGGAGGAGCGCATATTTGTACCTCATCTAGAAGGTAAAATAGGCAAACCACAATGGTCTAAGACAGCAAGAAATACAAAACAGCTTTTAGATCAGGACAGCACAGCAATGGCTTTGCAGAACTTCCTCCAGTTCAGAGGTGTTGAACCAGCAACAAGCTTATGTTGAGCTGTCGATAGGCCTGTGGACTGCAGGGGAGTCGTACGAAGTGGCAGGATCCATTCACTTACACAAAGCTCAGTGAGAGACCAGGCCCTAAAGTAAGTCTTCAGAATTCAAACAATTCCTTAACTGAGGTAATTAAGAGTTACAGAGTAAACGGGAGTACCAAAGAACACTGTAGACACTGAGATAACTTACTTTCCCTTAGGACTAGCAGCACTTTAGCACTTTCTACCATACTGTCTTTAATTAGCTTACCACAAATCTTGCATAGGCTTTTGAGCTATATTTAGACATCGCTAGAGCCACTGAGAGTTCTGGCACATTTTTATTGTCACAACACAACTTTGATGCATTGTCTCTCACTCAAATGAGCTAATAAAACGCCTCTTTCCTCACCATCCCACAACCAGAATAGATTATCCCAGCATTTCCAGAGACAACAACTATGACAAATAGTAGAAATGAACAAGACAGATATAGAGAGAGACGAATGAGAACCGTGTGCACTACTCTGGGTGTGTGAAGAGGGAGGGGGAAATGGTGAATTTGCAGTTTGGTCAATAATATGAAATCTGTCATAACAAATTAGACCATTTGTTGGATTGTGAAAGATCCTGCTTTAGACATGAGCGAAGTTTATGCTTTAGGTAAGGTCAAGAAACAAATAGAACAACCCCATCATTTATTTGTTGCTGAAGGATGGTGGTGGAGAAACACTGATTTTGAACTGTTACAAAACAGAACAGTCAACCAAAAAAACCAAAAAAGATTGCTGGGGATCATACTGCTATCACTTGATCCTTCACAAGTTACTAAGTGGGGGAAAAGGCAAAAAATACAATCAAACAACATAAAATGCAGGAAGGTCAGTATATAGCAATATCAGTTTTGAAAAAAAAAAAACTTGTATTTTGCAACAATAGAGCAATTTCCAGAAAAGAATCTCAAGAATAAGCATTCTTCAGCAGTTCCCTAACCTCTCTCCAGAAAAGTTTTCTGGTCTCTCTAAAAAGTAAAGATCCCAAACCCATTTTGCACATAAAGACCTTCAGATGCAGAAAGACCTTAAAGACTACTCCCTAAAGTCTCTAGAAGAACTGGGAGCAAGCTACCACTTCCCTAACGTGCGTACCATGGCAGTGAGACTATTTATCTCTTTCATTCAGATGGTAACAGACTCTTATGAGTACTCTACTCAGCAGAGCATTGGTAAGGCATGAGACACCCATCCAATTAAGACTAAAAAGACTGTAGAGCAATGCTATCCATCACAGAACTGCCATATTAAAAAAAGCAAGTTTCTACCATCATAACAGAAGAAACCTAGCCTAATGGATGGGATCACAAGTTGTCTAATATAAATGGCTTAAATTATTTATTGGCATTGCAATAAAGCAAATCCACTTAGAGGCATATGAGTAAAAAGGAAACCCACAGCTTTCCAAACAAGTTTTCCAGACAGTATGCCAAGTTCCCATGACATTGTTCTACACATTTTTGCAGTTCCTTTTCTACCTTCATATTCAAGGATGTAGCCACCTGAAATACTGAGGTAAGTGGAAGTGCCAGCTTCGTGAACTTTATTGGGAAGAAAATGTGGAAGTAGCAGCAAGGAGACTTGAGGTATCCGTGTATGCCTTGTTTATCAGATCTGTGCAGCTCTGGAAAGACAGCAACTGCCACAAATACATAATCCTCTGAAGTGAAATCACCACTGGCATTTCTGCAAGTACATGGTAACGTCCTGCGCTGAAGAAGAGTAATGTCAACACTGAGTACTACTGAACACAGCAAAAAATTGTCAGCACTAGGAATCTTATCCCAACCATTAAATCATTCCTCAGCAATTTTGTTTTCATCAAAAATACCCTGACTGTCAATCTCTTACTGAAGTCTGCACTTTGCAATGATTAGACATCCACATCCTTTGACAAGTTTTTATTGCTCCTCTGACTCATCAGATGAAAATGCTCCCTATGAGATTCAAAGGGCGCTAATATTTTGCCTTATACACACTGAGCTGCAGAGCACAATTCTTTCTACACTTTAAAAATGAAAAATAAAAAAAAAAAAAAAAACAAAACCAGGAAAACCCTTGAAACTAAATAGCCCAGCAAGTCTGGAGAGGAGCAACAGAATTCAAGCAGTGCTGAGAACATTGTAATTAGCATGCAACATTATGAGTCATCTTTGTTAGTTAAGTATATGATTTTGGGGGCTTTTTGCTGCGGTTTAGAAAGGAAAGCAAGCTTCACCCCTTTGCTGTCTCTTGATTATTCTACATTTTTCCCAGACTTCATAAAGGTTCACTGGCATAGCACAGAACACAGGAGACCTAAGTGAAAGAACACAAAGCTGAATTTCTGCACTTAATTGATTTTCCTTAAAAATAAGGACCACAGAGGTGCGAGGCCAACTGACCCAGGGGATTAGTAATGAATATGAAGCATTTCCACCCTGGGGTCAGTGGTTCAAAACCAGTCCAAGGCAGTGGGTGCTTTGAAAGCCATTTGATGACCTATGTGAAATGAGCTGGTGGTCTCAGTAAGGCTCCTGCTTGGCACATGTCTATGTTAGAGTTGACTTTCTTGTTTGAGGTTTCTGCAAAAACTCCAAAAGGAAATAATCACTGAAATGTAACTGTAATGTACATAATGTGCCACATTACTGTCTCTTAGCAGAGAGGATGAATTTGGAGGACAACGGATAAAAACCACTGAACAGAACAAAAGCTTGAATTAATGGATTTTTTGCCACAAGGAGGGAGCAGTTACCTGTTGAACCAAAAACATGCATAAACCCCTGTTCTAAACAGAACTTGTATTACACGCTACCGCTCATTGTAGTGAGTTTCACAGACATAGGAATATGTATAGGAATCGCCTCAGTTACCACTGAAACAGGTGCAGTGCAGAGCAAAAGAAAGGAATTGTTTAGCAAGGTGGCATCAAGCAACTGGGTACAAAAAGCACTCGGAGAAGGAAGATGCAGGAATGGTTTTAGCTGGGTAGCGCATAAGTCAGTGAACTAAAATCTTCTCCCTTCACAGAGGCATTACATTGCTATGCCAGAGAAAAATGATATAAGCTCAATTTTACAGCCCATCCAACAGACTGTTTCTGCCCCAGCACCGTACCCCCTACCAACAGTCTGATTTGGTCTGTTCCCCAACAATGTATTGAGACATTTATTTTTGAGTTGGAAACCAGAGTGTCATCTACTGACCAAGGCTGCTTTCTATAACTTTGATGTCTCCCATCCAGTTTCATATAACCCATTTCTGGTGAGTTTCTGAAGACCCAAGAATTGTAACAGCACCTTACAGATAGGTAGATGAATGCATGGAAACCGTCAATAATCAAGACATACCACTCTAGCCATGAACACTGTCTTACGCTATCTCCATAGAGAAAGAATGCAATCAATGTCAGGCAGTAGGTTTTCCTTTCTTTGTGCAGGGCATCCAGTATGCTAGAAACGAAGTGATTCTTAGGATGGCAAGAAAGTTTCTCATACAGCAGTAAGAAACTTCTGCTCCACTGAAGTTTGAATTCAAGGACCAGTGCATCAGACTCAATCAAGACCTACCCCAACTGGAACGAATGAGCATCAATAACATCTGGCTCAAGTCTGAGCTCTACAACCAGTATCACTCATTTTACAGAGAGGATATACTTTGTAATTCTTATACTTGTCTTCTGTCCTTACAACACTGCTACACAAAAGAGTTGGCTTATGAGATATTATCAGTGAGCATATCAATTTTTTCCTTCTGTAACTAAACAATGCACATAAACTCCTCATAACATCCAGACACAGAAACCCTTCTGCCTTCAGAAAGGCTTTCTCCGTAGTATAGCATCACAAGTAGGGGTGTGGAAAAGAAGATCAACTTTCATTACATCTGTAATACCCATTTTGTATTTAAATACATCACAACTCCAAAGCTTAGGTTAAGTGATAGTTGCTATCGTTTAGTTGCCCAGGGTTAGAAACAGAATATTCTCATTAGGGATAAAAAAGTTAGTTCCTGGTGTGAGCCAATAGTGTGCACAGTACACTAGTGAGGTCTACTTGACAGTCACAAGCAATCTTCCCACTGTCTCCTGCTAGCCAAAAGGGCACAGGCCTACATGTGCCAAGGAAGTGTTTCTTCGTACTTGGTTCTTTGAGTTCTCAGGACTCCAAAGTCTGACTGCCCACAACAAGAGTCCAGGTTCCCCTGAAACATCTTACAGCAATAGAGACATGACAAAAATAAGCCAAGTTAATTCTCACTTTAGAAAAGTTCTCGCTTCTAAAAGAATAGAATTTAGCATCCTTACTACAAAATTGGAAACACTACAACAAAAGGATAAGAAAAAAGTAATATACCTTAGAGAATATATACCTTAATATACCTTATTATATAATATACCTTAAACTTACAGAAAAAGCTCATCCTTGGCAATTTCATCTTGGTTACCTTTCAAGAGGGCAATCGGTCCTTCTCCTATCCCTTGCTCTTGGAGGGCCACCTACCCCTGCAACTTTTCTCTTGCTTGGTCAAAGACAGTGATCCTGCAATGGCTCAGCAGAGCCAGCACCAGCTTTGTCCCTCACCTCTTTGACCCCTCACATCAGTTCTCTTCCTGGTTTTGGGGTTTTTTTGCTCAGTGGAATTTCACTTTGAATAGTTGATTTCTATCAACTATGGTTTTGAGGAGTCATACACCACCTCCTCAGACTGGAGTACCAGAAAGCTCTCCAGGATCAGATTTCTTCTCTTCCTGTGAGTTTCTCTGAATTTCCATTGTATTCTTTACTTAGCACATTCTTTCTAGCTTCAGGCTCTTTTGCAAGTTGCAACATTTTCAAGACCGGCAAAAACTTTATAAAACATATATCAGAAGACATACTCATTGTACATATGAGTTATGAGAGTCAAAGCTTCAAATTTCCAGAGAGACCACACAGAGTGTACTAATAATGTAGATGAAAGACTTGACAGTTACAACATTTTTTTCCTAAGTGATATTCCTGTTCTCATTTCGGATCATATTCCAGAGATAATTTTGGCCCAAAGGATTAGCAGAGATAACAACACTGAAAATTATGTATAGTGTTTCAAGTATGCAAAGTTCTAGCAAGAGTTAAATCTTTATACCACTTTTTGTCTAGTCAGCGGCTCAGTGCTATTGTCTAAAATAAGAGAAACTGAATTTTTTTCAAGCGTGAAATCAGTAGCAGGATTGAGATTAGGACTTGAGGCTTCTTAATTTTCTTCTTGGGATAACCAAAAACTCCAGTTAGAAAACCTGATATAGAGAATGAGGTGTTCAGCAAGACATTTTTCTCCCCCACGAAAATCAAGTTTTCCTTTGAGAACTGCTAACTTTTTGGACCAAAACAACCACAAAAGTGAAATAGACTTATTGCTTCATCTGAAAAACTTACCTTCAGAAATGCTAGCACATTGCCTCTCAAGATTTCTAGGCCAAATGCCTCAAAACGTCACTCTTTCAGCTGACTGAGGCTTCTCATGATGCACTGCATGGTGGCCCAGCAAGCAAAAAGCCTGAACTACAACCTGAGGTTGTGAGGGGACTGCAGGGGCAGATGGCAGTGATCAAATTTTAAGTGAGAACCTGACTTGGCACAATTTTTTTATTATTTCGCTTTAAAAAAAAATAAGATTCTTTTTCTTTCCTGAATTAAAATTTCAAAGTAATTTTCTTGTTAAAAGTGAAATTCTTTTCACTGTCATCAGCATTTTGGGGACTGGGAGAGAAGCAGGCCACTAAAGGCATTAATATTTTCCAAGCAGCTGTACTCCCCATCACATGTGCCCTTAACCAGAATAAGCAAACGTCTAGGCAAATAAACACTGCTGCAAGTCAGGAAAACTATGCATAGCAGTGTGTTTTCACAACTTCATTTCACATTTAATACTCAATGCATTTTAAAAAAAAAGTGAAGAGTACATTCATTGTTTCATTTCTGTTAAGAAACCTGCCAAGAACTGCTGCAAAGCAGTGGCATTCTTTAGAACTAATTATTTTAGAGTAACAATCTAGGCCTGAGATGAATTTCAGTGATGTGCCCTCACTTGCAAAACTCTAACGAGGAAAAACCATCTGTCCTTTTCCATTAAAGGCATGAATGCCCTAAGAGTAATGAAATGATACTGCAGTGGTGAGCACCACAGGAGTGCCTATAAATAACCTCAACAAATAGTCTTTTTCTGGAATGTATACAGTGGAGGAATAGATCATATGCTCCTCTTCCTAACCACAGTGTACTGCAATAAGTAGCCAGAGTGATCTAATGCAGACTTCATTTTACATTTATTCCTGCAAGATACTTGCAAGGTAAGAGGGATTTTCCTTGACTTAAACCCTCAGGATTTTTGGTCTTTGTCCAGAAACTATTTCCAGCACAATTTCAATAGTACTGTGTACTGAGGGGTCTGAGTGCTCATTACTTACCAGTGGACATAGGGCCTCCACCTGTTCAAAGAAAAGTTCTGGACTTTGTACCTTATGCTGCAAATCACAACTGGAGAGGAATTCAGAATAAAGATTTTCAGGCCTTCGTTGCTAAGAAGTGGAAACCAGAGGCCAAAATTTAAATTCTAACAAAGAAATTTTTTTTTTTAAGTCTACATAAATACCCATTGTTGCATTCTGAAAAAGCAGGTTTCTAGAAGCTGTTTTGCTCCCAAAATACATAAATATATCCTTTCAATACTCACTATCACAATCCACCTAGAACAGTATCTTTTTTCCATAGAAAAACTTAATTTTGATGTCCCTTTCATGCAAAGCACTGCCTTCCTGCAGGACTAAGCCCGTTACATTTAAAGCTAAATTGATTGGCACTATTTAAGTCCACAGCAAAACTACTCTCAGCTTGAAGACGTTGTACCCAGAATAACTTCAACTCTAAAAAAAAAAAGAAAAGAGATACAGAAAGAAAAAACAGGCCTGCCAAACAGGGATTCAGCAGCCATCGAATCATTGCAGTTAATGCATAAAAAAGACAACATATTTTTCATGATGCTTTTCAGGATGACTTCCAGGATCCTGTTTTCACATCCTGCCAATTGCCATTTGCATGACACTGCAAAACCAGCAGCATTACTACAAAAATCACACCACTGTACTTTCACAGTGGAAACAATTCTCCACAAATTAAAATAGCAAAGGAAAATGCCATTCACTTTCCCAATGAAAGCTGGATGTGCTGAGCTTTCAAAAAACTGTTTCTCAGTGAATTTTTCACACTTGTTTTATTTAGGTCTGTTACTTCAACAAGAGATACACCTCAGTATCCTCCTAATTTGCTTATCCTCTCACTCTAGAATGTGATGCACTTGTTAAAGTGTGACAAGTTACCAAACCAGCTAGCAAACATCTTTAAAGGTTTATTAATCAGTCCATAAGTGGGCCTTAAGAATAGTTATGTCTATTTTAAGGTGATTTTACCTGACCAGATGCGTATCCCACCAGATTTTTCTATTGGGACTCAATAACTAAAGGCCTTATTTCTGCTACTTACAGTTGCACGCTCAGAACTCGCTGCAACTCTAAAGAAACCAGCTTTTAGGAGTGAATTGCTGCAGCCAGACAAACTCCAGCACCTTGATCCAAACGCAACCTGGACCATTCCAGGAGCATTTTAAAAATCACCTCTTTCAAATACGCACTGCCTAAACTCCAGTAGGACTCTGAACAATTAAAATTCCCACTTCCAGTATGTCTCCAGCACTATTGTAATTAGCAGATAGACTACTGTTACCGTATCTTTGTTATTCATCCTTTAAAGTATTAAAACTGAAAGCATAAATCTTCTCTTACATTCTCATGGTATTTGTTTAGCTTCCGCACTTCCTTTGGGCTTGGGCAATTATAAGAGGCTGAGTTTTGTTTTGTTTCCCAGGTCTGTTTCACTTTAGAGGCATATTAATTTTTTTGTCAGTGTTTCCAATGAAAAGAATTCAAGAAGTATTTCTACAGAGTGGGCCACATTCCATGAAAACCAGTAGAGAGAGACTCACGCAGAACTTGGATGCGACCCATCGGATCCTTTAATATCCTGTTTTCCTTTTGTTTAACCTACAATTGTACTGGGCTCCAAGTATGTCAGTTAAAATGATAAATTAGTGTGAATATTAGAAATGGACTTCTCCCAAAACCTTGTACTTGAATACTCAAATACTATGGGGGACATCAGATCTCAGCCTCAATTATGGAATTCGTTTTCCCACCAACACTACAATCAACTGAATTAAACTCCCTAAGGCCAAACGTTAGGTTCCATATCTAATTACCATATAGGCTATACAGAAGTATTGCTGCATGATTTGGCATAGATCACAACTTACAGGCACACCATACCAGTAGTAAAATACTCGTCAGCTCTCACATACCTTTGAGGGTTGAACTTAAATTCAACAGAATAGTAGAGGGAGGCATTTTGAGGGGGCAGCTTCAGAATACTTGCAGAATTCTTAAGAGCCTAGGCAGTTGCATGGGTGGAAGATATCACCTTGTCACTTTTCTCATGCTGTTGATAATCATCACCAGTTTGCCAAATTATCAATTGGCAGAAATATTGACCTTGCAAAATAGCTTTCCCCCTTGCCTGTATTTTAGATAAGTGGGCCAGAAGCCACATGGATTTGTACCTCCAGAAGAGAACGTTGTGATTAAGTACCCTGGCTGGGTTTTCAGATAAAGAAAAAGTATCAGACATTTATAGATGCCATTTGTATTCTTTGCCTTGTTAAGGTTTTTTTTTTGCTAAGGTATTTATTTTTGCTCAGTAATTCTTTGGTACCATTAGCATCAGCCAAAGATTATAGCGAAATATGACTATCAGTTTTTAGCAGAGCATTCTTATGACCTTTTGCAAAAGTACTTAGCCTAAGTTACATGATTGTATGTTGCTAACATCTAAAAAGGTTGGGGGTTTTCCTCAGGAACTTATTGATTTGGCAATTAATAAATTGTGGCAATGTTAATCCTATGCCATTTACTATAAAGTTATTCCCCTTGGGGGAAAAAAAAAAAAAATGTAAACAAATACCTGGGCCTCTCCAGAGATTCAAGACGCCAAGTAACTCTGCAGCTGTTATTATGGCCAGAGTACATACCACCTCCCTCTGAAGCAGCTAATGCTGCCCAGAGATTGCCAAGAGATTACTGGTTTCTTCAGGGCCAGTATGGACACAAGAAAGATACAAACAGGTATAAAGCATCCTTAGCGGATAGTAATTACCACCCAAAGAACCCACCAGTTTCTCCTGTTCACCGTAAAACCAAATCCTGATTAGTAGTTATTAGTGTGTCTCTCCTTTGTGAGAGATGATCTGCTGTCCTCATGCTGATCAGTGATCCATTGAGTGTCCAGGCAAAACATTGCTGTGAATGCTCTGGGTGACTCAGTGTCATGCGTGATGTAGAGTCAAAATGCCCACCCCTGGTAGGTCTATTGCTGGACACTCAATCCCACTGCATCTGGGTCTGACCATGCTGGCAACCACATTCTCACCAGGCACCTACAAAGGATTTGCCAGTCGGTAAGGAATCTACGTTGTGCGTGTACAGGCCTATTGTTTGTAAACACGTACCTTTCACAAGGAATAAACACATAGACATTACTTCTAAAGGTGGCAAACACAGGCCTCTAATGATGCCACAGCGCCAGACAGCCACCCTGGGTAGGAAGAACTCCAAATTTACATACAATTTCAATCGACTTCACTAGCCTCTTCGAACTGAGCTAAAACTAGAGCAGCATATTACCCAGACCATGTATTACACTTGCTTCTGATTACATGTGATTGCACATCATACATATAAGCATGTTTTTATATATTATACTTGCTTTGTTGAACAGATAGGTTGAAATATCAGGGATTATCAGGCCCAGTAAGTCTGTTTGTTAAAGCACCTACATATCCTGGGAACTTACCTACACAAGCTGCCCAACCCCAGACCATCACCAATGGACATCTCTACAAAGCACTGCATTTTAGCACTATGAGATAAATGCGGCATCTGAGTGATACTGGTGAGGCATGTGGCACAAAAGTCAAGCACTTGAAAGAACGAATCTTCTCATTTGCTAAACGAGTTAATGACCGACACATTAGAAGAGGAAGCAGCTTTCCCAGTATTACGCAACAATTCATTGACAGGCTCCAGAGAATCTGGGTTTCTACAGGCTTACAGACACAAATCTTGGAGATTAGGCACAAGAGCCATCCCTTCCCCTGTTGGCACACAAAGGTATCTGAGATCATGTAGTTATTACCATTCTATAAGGACAGACTATATCACCCTTAGCATGGGAATATTAAGCCAACTCTAGGGAAAGGCTGACCTTCGCAGCATGATTATTTCAGTGCAGTAAGTCACATTCATTGTGGGGTTTTTTTTCCTTTTTTTGTTTCTCAGGCAAAAAAAAGGGAAGAAAGCTGATGGGTAAAGGAGGGTTAGAGAGGCCTTACAGGAAAGAAATACTGTAAACAAAGAAGAGACCATTTATTATGGGTGCATGTCTCAGTGCTGTGGTTCATCAATAGTTGGAGTATGCCTCTCTCAGGTTTTTTTTAATCATAACAAGTTACCTGAAATGGACTGGTAAGACAGTATAATGGTATTAAGTTCTACAAGCGGTAAACATCTGCAAAAACAAAGACCCATTTTTGATGAAAACCATGCTAGCATTTCATTTCCTCCCCTCTCTTGATTAATAAAAAACTCAATGCAACAGGAAAGCTACTTATATACAACACTAATTATTACAGACCAGAAGAAGGGAATGGGTTAGGTGGTCAGCATTTTCTGAGCAGAAAGTTTTATTCCACAAGGCCCTTAAGAACATCCTGCAAGAGAGGACATCTAATGAAAATTAGATGTCAAACTTTAATTGGTAGAAGTTAAGATTCTAAATAGTTTAAGTGAGTAAAAAAAAAAAAAAAAAGAGGCCTGTAACTTTTTCTTAAAAAAATATGCATCTCCAAGTACGAGCACGTTGGAAGCAGAATGAAATATTTGGTACATCAATCATCTGCAAGCAAAAAGGATCTTTTCCCCATGTGTCTAGTTCATTATGCCTTGAACTTTATTATTGAACACAGAAGAGACTTGGCATGCTATTCATCAGCATTTCAAAAGTTCTGGGTTATCTCCCTGATAAAGTGATTGCATTTTCATGGCACCAATAAATTTTAAAATATATATCTCCAAGAACAGGCGTTAAGAGTATTCCTAATTTTATACAGTCATCTGGATATGAAGTCATGACACCAAGTAATTTTTTTACAAGTGCTGTGAGAATAACCAGGAGGCTCTATTAAGTTTACCACACAGTCTCATTACAGCTTTTAAAGTACTCAGCAGAATAAAATGATAGTCGCCATGAGCTCTCCAGATCCATGGGATCCTGAACAGTGAGCGTGGAAACTATTGCAGCCTGTACAAGACAGAAAGTTACGGGGACGGAATAAGGAAGGAAATGCCTTTTGGAACTTGGAAGTTTTTTTACAATTTAGTAATACATCTCCAGCATAGAAGACAGACAGCATAGCATGGCTTCTCACTGCAAAACAAGATCCAGGAAAAAAAACACACCCCTAAATTTTGTATGAATTTCTCAAGTACACACAAAACCATGTATTCCTCACAGCCCAAACACAAAACTACGTAGAGGTTTAAATTGGCTCCAATCTAAACTTGAATTCATGCAAAACAAGGCTCAGGTTTGCTTGAAATCCATACATGGATCTATGCTGTAAAACCTCTGGACTACAACAAGACACAGGGCTTTTCATTAAGGGGACAGCACAAGTTGAGAGCTAACTGGAGCAAGGTTTTTGTGCAAATAGGGAGTTTGGTAACTTCTGGATCATTTAAGCGTTCAGCTTGGATTGAAGACAAGGCATAGCCTCATGAAGCAGCTATATGGGAGTTTTGTAAACATCTGCAGAGTTTCCAAAGAAGTAAAAATTTACAGCAAAACTATAAACAGAGTGAGTTTGCCCTTAGCTCTCCTCCCACAGCTGCAATAAGCTTATTTAATGCTACATTTGCCACCATAACAATGTAGAGGATCGCACAGATGGAAATCCTAATTGCATGGCTATCACTTCCCCCATAAAACAATAATTTGAATTCTCTAGATGCATTAAAGAATGTGTGCTGCTGACGGCTGATTGCAGTTATGTTGCTATTTGGGTCAAAAGAACAAAAAAGAAAAATCAACTAGCTACATACAGATGTCAAAGTAAATCCTGGTGAAATATGGTAGGCCTTTTGCACACTTCTATGCCTTCCATCAGCTTTCTGCTTTCCTTTGACAACAGAGTGGAATTTTGGGGAAGCAGAGATCAGATATCTTAATCTAGTTGAGATTTCAAACCTTTGCAGCAGGGACCCTCTAATGTAATACATAAGGAGATTGGCATAAAAGCTGGAAGTACATCGGCATAAATCCTACTCCTCCAAGTAAAAATTATGTCATCACCATCATGAAATAGAGATAAACTTCCTAAAACAAACTCTTCCATCTTGAGCTGCTGTTGGATTTTCTGTCTTCCTGAAGTGTCTGTCTAGGCTGTAAATTCCTCAAAGCAGGAAACATTTTATCTTCAGTAGTAAGAAGAGACCGCCAAGCACACGGTCTGTGTTAAGTAATATACACACTGAGCACAGTCAAACAAAGCCTGCGTACGTATGCATCCCCACCACATCCAAGAAGATATACTATTGAATAATGGCCCGTTTTGAGCAGATACATGAAAGTTTTATTATTTTCTATGCAACTTCCAAGCAGTGTTTCCTGCAGGACTTCCAAGCAATTGGCCTGTTCCCAGAACTCCTGGAAAACCCTTCCTTCCTGCAGCATGCCAGAAAGCACTTTGGTACGAGCATGGATTCCCCACAAACTAAGCAGGCAGAAATGGAGTACAAGAAAAAAAAAAAAAAAGAGCTAAGACTGAGGCTCACAAGACTGTACAATATTCTTCTATGGGTTCTGAAGCCCTTTTGCACAATGAATACTTGCAGCCCAGATGAAGTGGGTGAAGATTTGGATAAACTATTTGAAGAGCTGAAGTAGTTAGATGGGGTTCAGGGAATTTTCAGTTTGTCATGGATGTGGGAATCCACCATGGACACACAGGAGTGACAATGCAAAGACTGAAACTGTATCTTCTGACACATCCTAAAAGGTGAATGCATTGGTTCCCTTTATCACCTCTCAAAACAGGTCTTGGGGAAAGCCGTCTGGGGACTCTCCCTGGTCACCTGGGACTACAACAGAAAGCCAGGGAAAAGCTGTATCAGTGAGAAGAAAGTGGTACAGTTCCCTCCCAGATCACACCAAGACTGAGGAAGAGTTTTCCGCATCACAACACCACGCAAGATGCCCTGTTTCTGTCCTGATTAACTTGGCAGAAAGAACATGCAGCCTTGGGGGAAACCTTGGACCTACCTCAAGTGGGTGTGGGGGTGAGCCTTTGAGGTGCATCAGGCTTATTGTGTACATACAGCAGTTGTTTTGAATAGAGTGAAGAGCTCTCAATACTTCCAGAACAGCTGAGTCATTGCACAGAAGCTGTGCAGTCAGCCTGGTTTTGTGCCATGGAAGCATCTGCAATTCCCAGATATACAGCAGGCTAAGGGCAGCACTGATCAGCAACTCCGGCCAAATATAGAAAACTCTCAGATCTCACTGAGGTGTGTGAGAAGGCAGAGAATGAAAGACGGGAAGAAAAGACACATTTAGAAAACCTTAGACATACAGTAGCTGTATAACTGGAATTCACGTGACTTTTCTCCCTAAAAGTTACAGTTCTGGTGGGTCAGAACTTTCCTACAAATCAAAGCATCTCCATTTGGCTGCCCCTTAGAATTTGCATTCATTATTTTTATCACAGAGCAAACCACAAGGCTGCTGATAAAAACCTGCCTATCAGATCATCAGTGATAACAGGGCCAAACAACATTTCTGATTTATGTTCTTCTGGTCTCTTGCACCTTGAGCCCAGCCACAGACCCTTAATTTGTGCTGATGGCACCTGGATTCCCAGGCTGTTTTGTATATCCAGGCTGTGTTGGTTTGCAAGCTCAAATGAGATCTTATGCATTAAGTCCACCATGATGCACGCACTGCACACAAAACTGTGCAGGATGTTAAGCAGCAGCAATTGCATCTATGTTCCCTGGCTACTGCCTTATATAAAATCTGAGTTTGTTTTCTCATCTCTTATCATAAATCACTTTTGAAGTGACTGCCAAATGAATGAAAGGGAACAGTAAAAAACATATAGGAACACTCAGCAAGGAAGCTAAACAAGTCTTCATTGCGATTAGACTAAAGCAAAGACACACCCAGAACATTTAGCAATTCCCCCAAGCAGGGATTTTCTTTCCATGCAAAGCTTTTTCTTCAACCAAGGATTTCTTTATATAGGGCATCCCCAGTTAATTTATCCCTTCCAAAAAAAAGTAAAAGTTCCTAGGTTCATAGAATTGTTGGAGTTGGAAGGGACCTTAAAAATCATCTAGTTCCAACCCCCCTGCCATGGGCAGGGACACCTTCCACTAGACCGGGTTGCTCAAAGCCCCATCCAGCCTGGCCTTGAACACTTCCAGGGATGGGGCATCCACAGCTTCCCTGGGCAACCTGTTCCAGTGCCTCACCACCCTCACCGTAAAGAATTTCTTCCCAATGTCTAATCTAAATCTCCCCTCTTTCAATTTAAAACTGTTATACTTTGTCCTAGCACAACACTCCCTGATAAAGTGTCCCTCCCCATCCTTCCTGTAGGCCCCCTTTAGGTACTGGAAGGCCACTATAAGGTCTCCCTGGGGCCTTCTCTTCTCCAGGCTGAACAACCCCAACTCTCTCAGCCTGTCCTCATAGGAGAAGTGCTCCAGCCTCCTGATCATATTTGTGGCCTTCCTCTGGACCTGCTCCAACAGGTCCAGGTCCTTCTTATGTTGGGGATCCAGAGCTGAACACAGTACTCCAGATGGGGCATCACAAGAGCAGAGGCTCAGAATCACTTCCCTCAACCTTCTGGCCGTGCTTCTTTTGACACAGCCCAGGATGCAGTTGGCTTTCTGGGCTGCAAGTGCACACTGACGACTCATGTTGAATTTCTCATTACCAACACCCACAAGTCCTTTCTCCTCAGGGCTACTCTCAAGCCATTCTCCGCCCAGCCTTTATCTGTGGTTGGAATTGCCATGACCCGTGTGCAGGACCTTGCACTTGGCCTGGTTGAACTTCACGAGGTTGGCACAGGCCCACCTCTCCAGCCTGTCAAGGTCCCTCTAGATGGCATCCCTTCCCTCCAGCATGTCAATCACACCACACAGCCTGGTGTCGTCGGCGACAAACTTGCTGATGGTGCACTCAAACTCACTGTCCATGTTGCCAGAAAAGACATTAGACAGCCACAGTCCCAGTACCAGCCCCTGAGGAACACCACTGAGACATCAAGTCATTGACCACAACTCTGAGTGTGACCATCTAGGCAATTCCTTATTCGTCGAGTGGTCCATCCATCAAATCCTCATCTCTCCAATTTAGAGACAAGGATGTTACATGCAGAACAGTGTTAAATGCTTTGCACAAGTCCAGGTAGATAAATCAGTTGTCTTCCATTAGCCACCAGCACTGTTGGTGGATAAGGTTCTTAAAGCACTCTGCCATTTCACTCCACTTTCAATTATTTAAACAATTCTTCATGCCCCTTGCACTAAATGCAGTCTTTCACCATTTCTTGGTCAATTTTCCCTGCTGCATGGGGCCCAGCTCCTGTATTTTCCAGAAAGGAGACACTGGATGTAGCTCCTGTGCTGGCCTGGCATGAAAGTGCAACTCACCTTTTAAGCCTTGTCTTTGGCCTAAGTACTCAGTTGTAATACTATTTGAATGGCATTGTTTGATGAACACCACTGCAGTGTTTGTAGCTTTTTAAAGAAAAAAAAAATTGCATCAGAAGGGCTCTTCATCCCTCCCTAGATCAATAAAAATCAAACACACATCTGTCAAAAATGTAAAATCATATTTATTTTTATATATATACACGCATACCCAAGTCTCCTAGCAGTTAAAGTAAAATTACTTCTCAAGCTCAAAGTTGAAAACAGATGACAAGTACAGAACTGAGCATCTGATAATGTTTTGGTAGCACAGCTAAAACTGCTTATAGACACTGTTTTGGGATCCTTCTCTCACCCACCCCTGCATATTGAAAATTCTCTGAGCTAAAACTCTTGAAGTTCTCATCAGTCCTTTTTCCGGCCCTTGCCTGGTCACATTGAGGGC
The DNA here is from genome assembly GCF_964199755.1 of Larus michahellis. Taxonomy (NCBI): domain Eukaryota; kingdom Metazoa; phylum Chordata; class Aves; order Charadriiformes; family Laridae; genus Larus; species Larus michahellis. The sequence goes on along the minus strand of NC_133896.1, from coordinate 69,232,703 downwards.
TTGTTTTCTTTCAGGACAGACGTTCCCCGCTGTGCTTTTCCTGGTTTCAGACTATTTTTAATATTTACTTTAAGTTGCTATAGCAACAGGGAATCACAGATGGTAAGAGTTAAAATTATGCCACAGGAGACATTTATCATCATAGCTTTGTATAATGTGAGCTCTTGTTCTCTGAAATTTTCCCCATGCTGGACACTCCCCTGTTTATTTTATGATGGCTACACTAATGAATTCATATGCCTAATGAATAGTATAAGCCTCTCAAATTTATCAGCACATGTTTGATGGGGTATGGTAATTGCATTAATGAGAAAGTGGCAGTGTTTATTTCTTTCCATTTCTCACCATTACTAAAAGAGCCAGATTTCTGATAGCAGATTTCATGCTTACATCAGTCCACAAGTAAATCATATTCATTTCAGTGGTGCCAAGTTAAGAAAAAAAAGTGTATTTAGTACCATCGAGGTGACTGGAATCCAGACTGGGTTACATAAGATATATGAGCACTTTACGCAACTATGGCCCCTCAGGGGGATCACGTACGTCTCCAGTAATCTAGTCACTCTAGGAAGGATCCAACAAGATATAAGTACAATCACCAGTATCTTAGAAAATGTGGTATGCACCTGTGAGACCTGAGTCTGAAGGGTGGAAAATACTGGACCTGGGGTCACTCTACACCTCTGAACATCAGGACGGCTTTCAGTACTGACTTTGGGAAATATTGGCAATTGTTTTTCTGGTTTGTTTTTTTTTTTTTTCCTCCTGCCAATAAGTTTTCAAAAGCTCATTATAACAGCAAGTATTCAGAAATCATCAGTTTTCAGAGTCAAAGTTCCCTTCCAAAAAAGTGAGGGGATTACTTGGAACAAGTTACTAGCAAGACCACAAGAGTTCAGCCATCCCAGCCTCCCTGGGAATCCCCACCACCACATCCCTGAGAGAGACCAGGACAATATGCAGAGAAGTTCCTTGGGTCTCCCCAGCTTGGTCAGTTACTGTGGCTCAATAAAAACACACGAAACATGTCAAATTCTCCCTCTGGGACTTGGCACCGTGCTACAACACAGCAGCTCCAGGATAAAAAAGGGAACTTTTGGTTCATACTACTTCAAGTACCAGATAGCTTCGACTATGTTTGGTCTCCTAAGGAGAGTCACAGAACATCAAGCAAATTGCACAGGGTCACCAACCTTAAAGACACCAATGCTCACAGCCTTACTAGACACCTCCATCAAAAAATACCCATATACACAGTCTTTAGCTGTGCTTGTTTAAGCAAACAGCTTTCACTACCCAGTCACCATCACTATGACTTCTATTCAGAGCTCATTGGTGTCTGACAGATTCCACCACCTCCACAAACTGAACTAACCCTACAATACATGTGACTGATCACACAATGGCCATTTGGATAGCAAATATACTATTGAAGTACAGTATTTCACAAACGCATGCCAATTGAACTGTCTCTACATATGGTTAGAGTCCAGCAGCAAACCTGTGACAAAACAAAAATCTACAAAATAGATCCATTAATCTCCTCATAATAAAACTTCTAGTGTAACCTCCAGTGCTAAAATGAAGTGTGTTCAAATAGGACGGCAGAGAAAGATGGAAAGCTCAGTTGCTACTCATGTAGCAACAGCTTTGAACAAAGTTTACTGAAATATAAAAACTTATTTTTAAAGGTAAACATTTAATAGAAGTGAACACTTTCTAATAATATGCCAGTTTCGACTCTAGAAGTGGCAAACACTGGAGACTAGAAATCTCAGTAGAGCTCTGCTCACTCTAAAATACACAAGTTGCTATAAAGATATAGTGGCTTACAGTTCAAGATAGAATGATATCTGAAACGAGTATCAAATGCAGAGTTCGTTCTATGTAATTATGCTGAAATCAGTAATACAGAGATTTATACATATACTTTATGTATTGCTTTCTTTAAAAAGGTATTTGAATTACTGTTCATAAAATAATGGAAAAAATGGTCATTGCAAAGCTGGAAGCACATGATCTGGAATGGCAGGAACTGTTATTCAAAGGCAATAGATGGAGAAACTTAAAATTTCACATACGTACAAAAGGCAATGGGTCACGTGTAGGCTGATTTCCAGAACAGATGACTCTGGGTGATACCCCCACTGCCTGCTGGGACCAATCAGGGACAAGGGAAAAAAAAAAAAAAAAATGTGTGGTGGATTCTATTTGGGGATCATAAAGGAACAATTTCAAGAAAAAGACATGCTGCAGAATCTTTACTGCTGCAGATCCACAAAAAAAAATAAATCATGTAACATTTGGTTTCCAGGTTAAATTTTCTTGGCATATAAACTCAGTAGAGCATTTTATTTCTACAGTTAGAGCCACTGGTAAAAAGAGTTCCCATTTAAAATATTTGAAGTGTTTTCACTGAGGCACTCCCCAACATGGAGCCACTGCTGGAGCAGGTGGCATGGCACAGGCAAGATCCTCGAAGGGAACCTGAGCATCTCTGTGTAAAGGCAAGCAGCTTTGAAGGGAAGACCAGAAAGAGGAAAAGGGTTACGACACGGAGCATAGAATTGTTGAGGTTGGAAGGGACCTTTAAGATCATCGAGTCCAACCTTTAGCCTACCCTGACAAGAGCCACTTCTAAACCATGTCCCTCAGTGCCCCATCTACCCTTTTTTTAAACACCTCCAGAGATGGTGAATCCACCACCTCCCTGGGCAACCTATTCCAATGTTTAATAACCCTTTCAGTGAAAAAATGTCTCCTAATATCTAATCTAAACCTCCCCTGACGTAACTTGAACCCGTTTCCCCTCGTCCTATCACTTGTCACCAGGGAGAAGAGGTCAGCCCCCATCTCTTTACAACCTCCTTTCAGGTAGTTGTAGAGGGTGATAAGGTCTCCCCTCAGCCTCCTCTTCTCCAGGCTAAACAACCCCAGCTCCCTCAGTCGTTCCTCATAAGGTTTGTCCTCCAGGCCCCTCACCAGCTTTGTAGCCCTTCTCTGGACACGCTCCAACACCTCAATGTCCCTCTTGTAGCGAGGGGCCCAAAACTGAACGCAGTACTCGAGGTGGGGCCTCACCAGTGCCGAGTACAGGGGGATGATCACTTCCCTAGTCCGGCTCACCACACTATTCCTGATACAGGCTAGGATGCTGTTGGCCTTCTTGGCCACCTGGGCACACTGCTGGCTCATATTCAGCCGGCTGTCAACCAACACTCCCAAGTCCTTTTCTGTCGAGCTGCTTTCAAGCCACTCTGCCCCAATCCTGTAGCGCTGCATGGGGTTGTTGTGTCCCAAGTGCAGGACCCGGCACTTGGCCTTGTTGAACCTCATACCATTGGTCTCAGCCCATCAGTCCAGCCTGTCCAGATCCCTCTGCAGAGCCAACCTACCCACAAACAGATCAACACGCCCACCCAGTTTAGTGTCATCTGCGAACTTACTGAGGGTGCATTCAATCCCTTCATCCAGATCATTGATAAAGATATTAAAGAGAACCGGCCCCAGCACCGAACCCTGGGGGACACCACTTGTGACTGGACACCAACTGGATTTAACTCCATTTACCACCACTCTCTGGGCACGGCCATCCAGCCAGTTTTTTACCCAGCGAAGAGTACACCTGTCCAGGCCATGAGCAGCCAGTTTCTCCAGGAGAATGCTGTGGGAAACAGTGTCAAAAGCTTTGCAAAAATCCAAGTAGATAACATCCACAGCTTTTCCCTCATCCACTAAGTGGGTCACCTTATCATAGAAGGATATTAGGTTTGATAGGCATGACCTGCCCTTCACAAACCCATGCTGACTGGGCCTGATCACCCTGTTCTCCTGCATGTGCCATGTAATGGCACTGAGGAGGATCTGTTCCATGACCTTCCCAGGCACCGAGGTCAGACTGACTGGCCTGTAGTTCCCCGGATCCTCCTTCCGGCCCTTCTTGTGGATGGGTGTCACATCTTGTGGATGGGTGTCAGCATTTGCTCCTCTACCCGATATAGTTGCAGTTCTGTTGTACAGTGTTACAGGGATTACACAGGGAACTTGAGTATGATCACAAATGCTTTCAGAAGATCTCCCGTGAGAGTAACCCAATCCTTTCCAAAGGGTCTCACCTTTCTGTGGCTCTTCACCTTATGTGCTAATTTGCAAGCATGCAAAGCCCACGCATCACTCCAAATCATAACAGTTAACCCTGGTACTTGCCTATGCACTAAACAAGACACTTGGTAACATTAATTCAAACGCCTACATTCTTGTCCAGACTACTCACAGCAGGTTTTTTGCCTTCCAATACTCCAACAAAAATCCAAGCATCTGACTGTGGGGAAAACACATAAAAATACTGTGCGAAAGCCATTTCCATCATTTTGGGGCAAAAGTATCAGTTGGACCATGCCTCAGTCTGGGTATTTAAGGCATGAAAGTAGCATGAGGTAATCCTAAATGGTTAAATTGGGGATTCAAAAAAGCCTTTCATTCTGACTAAAATCAGAAGTGTGAGATACTGGACCAATTTTAAAACACGCAGTGATGTAAACCGTGCATGGTCTCTCTGTGATTTATATTTACATAAAGGTTTCATTCATGTATCTTTCCTAACCCTTGTTGTGCACATACTTGTCACTGAGGATCTCAAACTACACAGAGCAAGTGGTCCTAACAGGCAGATTTTAAAAAAATAACAACAATAATTTTTCCAAGCAAATTTTAGAGTTTTTTCCCATATAACTACGACTTGAGAAGGCATTAATTATGGAGTTTACCAACCCTGTGTAGATGAAGAAAGAAATGGCAGTTTTGGCATTCTGTATGTTAATAAGCAACTTGAATGAATCCCCACCACCACTTTTGGCTAGTTGCTGTGCATTTCTTCACTAAGAGATACCAGGCCCAAGCCATCCCTTCCATATAAGGGGACTGGGAGATTGGTGTTCCCAGGATCTGTCTTGCCTTAAAATGAGTCAGCTGTGCAGGAGTGATTTTTTTTTATATTTATTTATTTTCACACACAGTTTACTCCAAGTCCCCAAGGCTGACAGATTTCCTACGTAGTCAGATGAGACTCCAGGCACAGAAGGCAGAGCTGGCAGAAGTTACAACACAAGCATGTTGCCCTCTGCCAGTACACGCTGGGAACTAGTAGTGCGACACAGCTAATTGCGTTGTAGATGTAGATAAGAAGTGTTGGGGGGAGCAGAGGAACAGTTTCACCCCTCAGCTGGAAGGTCACAAAGCTCACTGACCTGAAGCAGGCTAGGACCTAGATAATTATTCCTAATGATCCATCAGGAAAGTGATCAGGCTCCTCAACCTTAGCAGAGAAATACTGGAAAAAAAGCTGTGCTGTCTTTATCCCAAACTTGCAGATATTACCCTAAACCCCACACCCATCCAGAGGCATGATTTTAATTGTACATAGAAAGCTCTCCTCTTAAAATAACTGTCAAAATGGCATCCTAGGAAGGTCCTGCTCATAGGTTTCCAAACTAGCTGCAGGCTGTTTGCCCTAGGAAGGAGCACACTGAGGCAACACACGCAACACCAACCACCCGGCCTGCAAGCCCAGCTTTGTGAGACAATGGTGAAGTTAAGATCCCTCCCTGTCAGGCATCCCTCCCACACAAGCTCTGCGAGCCAGGTAAGGCCTTCAGCCTCAGTGATTTCCATGGGGGCAACGGTGGTAGCCATATGGAAATGCATCAACACCACCACCATTAATGAGCAAGAGAAAGGTTCCTTCCCTCTCCATCTTCTGCTTTCTGCAGAGTTAGCAGAAATTACTAGGAAAAAAAAAAAAAGATATCCACAGTTACTGGTTTTAAAGTGAAAGAATCCTGTTGTGTACAGGAGACTAATCCATGTGATAGGAAGGTGTAGTTAATGGATTTGCTTATCAGAAAACCACATTAAATCTCTTTGAGGTTCTGTATGACAATTAATGCTCTGGCAGAAAATTGCCGCGTAAGTTGATTGGTGTCCCAAAGACCCAGTATCCCCTTTTTGGCTCTATAATCAGTTTGTGGAGCAGAGATGTTTACACAATTCACCATGTTGCCTCAGTTGCCCATCTGTCAAATAAGTACAAAACATATTTTAACAGCTGTGAAACCAAATGGTGTTTCATTATTGTTACCCAATTTCTGAAGCCAGACCTGTTCAAGAACCCAGGCTCTACCACTGCAGAGCAACCATAATAGCATCCATAATTCCTCAGGAAAGCAAGGTCAATAAGAAAAATTTGCCTATGTGTTTTAATCAAAACACAGCTTGAAACAAAAACACAGGAAAATGGGGCAAAGGAGGCAGCAGCTATACAGTGTCCTTGATTTTACTTGGTCATCAAGAGAGCCCTCTAATAGAACTGGAATATACTTTTCTATACGTATACATTGTTTCCTTGCTAAATCCAAACTAAATCTGTTTAACAGAACACACTTGTTCAGGATGAGTGATAAGTTATTTAGACAGTTTTCTTTCAGCTTGTTGAAGGACAAGGGGAATGTCCCACACCACCACATCCAGCTTTCAAGAGCGACATGCACACAGAGCATTTCTTTGACACTTTTTTTTCACTTTAATTTAGTACATGGACTGAGTAAAAGACGCTGTTAATGGTGATACTGCCAAAGGCCCTGATCCAGCATATATTGAAGCCAAAAGGAAGACTCCCACAACATAGAGCAGATTCTGAATAAAGGCCACTGTGGTTGGGCACATGTAATACATCCTTTCAGTCTTTACTTGTCGAAATATAGGAGCTTGGGAGGAGGTTGCACAGCCTATATAATCTTTTGTTTGTTTTTTTTGCACTTCCAACAATTTAGTAACTACTCTGCAAACACAATAAAAGTAATGTGGCCAAAGACATTGGTACTACATATGTTTTCTAAGTTATAAATAGAGCGCGTGGTACGTGTTTTCATTGCTTAGGACAACATCCTCCAAGGAAAGGTAGACTGACTGGAGAGGCCCCTAGAGATTTTAATTTATGTCCAAAGGGTTCAGGAAACCTAAGTTTTGGAAGTTTATCACTATTAAAGTAGAGCAAGTTCTTCCAGGTTTTGCTTCACAGTAGATTTCCCCAAAATTCTTGCCAGATGCAACTGGGATCTGTTTGTGCCCAGTGCAGCTGGTAACACATTTGTTCTCACTGATATCGTGGAAAGGCAAAGGAGAAACTGAAAAATAAAAAAGTCAGACTGGCACCATACCTCAAGTAGAGATGATGGTATTTTGGCAGCTGAGAAAGCAGCTACTATGTTGAGATACTTTAAAATCATTGTAGATGGAAGTGCTACAAAACCTCACATTTCAGGAAAACAAGCTATTGATTATAAGCTAACCACTGACTATATTTAGCTTAAAGTAGCTCCTTTGTTCAGCTATTTCAGCAAAGAAGAATGTTATAACTGTTGTTTCTGAAGTTCAGAGGTCCTGTCATTGTGTACATAACTAATTTATCATTAACAATTATTTTTCTTAACTACAGCCATGGTTTAACTCAAAGTGTTATCACAGGCTGTCGAGTGCAGATGATCCCACTGAGTTAGACAACCCTGCCTGCCTTTAAGGTGTTATAACAGTATTTGCTGCACAGCATCCTTCACCATGTGATTAAGAACGTGCTTCACTAGTAACACATCCAATTTGTGCGCTGAATTCCTCTTACTATTCTGTGTTCAGGAAGGAGTGTGACCAACATAAAGTTAATACATCAGAATTGTCCACAATTACAGAGAACTTGAAATATCAATGTATTTTCCTTCTTTTAGCAATACCTGCCCAAGGGAAGCTGCTAAACTACTCTCAAAGTTATGCAAACCAATCTCCAGTTTTCAAAGTAGAAGAGGCAAGCAGTGTCCATATCCACAACTGGAGCTCCGAACAAGGGAAAGGAAGAATCTGATGAACTACTTTTTTTAATGCAAGCAGTTGTTTACATTTGGGATGAATCATCTTGCTAGAATGCTAAATTGTTATGTCAGCTCCATATAGTGGCACCCCCAAAATATTTGCAGCTTCTTCAGCTCCAGCTCTATAATAATGTCAGTCCTCACTTCTTACTTCATTTGCAAATTCAGTTCCCCTTGCCCAGGGGAATAAACATCTTGACACCTTCATCTCCTGATATGGTCCTCAGCTACCAGCTAGCCAAGAGACAGCATCCAATGGGGCAGCATGGGCTGAGAGACCACCTTAGTCCTAGGCTGACCAGACAGCTGGTGGGTCAAACCAAACAAATGCACATCAAGTTCATGCTGCATCTGTTGCCTTCACTTGTCTCTTATACAGATGCTGGGGTGGTTTTGTTTCCCTTTTTTTTTAAAAAAAAAAAAACCTCAAGGGATAATGAACTTGCCATCTTTGGCCAGCTTCAGTCAAATTTAACCAAGAGGCTTGCAGGAAAGCGGAGAGAGGAAGAGAGTGACTGCTGTCAGTTGAGGATCCTACTCGGCACATCAGAAATAGAAATTTAAAAAGTATGATACCTTCTTCAGAAAACAAACTTACACACCAGCTTTGGATCTTCTAGAGACTCAAACTCCTACCACAAAACTAACACTAGGATCTGCTAACCAGTGAAACTCTTTCTCATCTCAATCCCCTTTCAGTAACTCTGGTGAAGGCCCAAGGGCTGAGGCAGCCCCAACCCCACTGGGGGAGGCCCCAGATCTGCAGGGGGAGGCTGCAGCCCTCATCCACCACCCCCAGTATCCCACAAAGGTTTGAGTTTCCTAACTAAGTGGGTTAGCAGCCCAGTCCTGGAAACACAGTGGGACAACCATGGGTAGCAAACATGAGTTGAGGAAAGATGCAACAGCAGCTCATGGACCGCTGGTGCATAGAGGGAGCACAGGACACTCTGGTGTCCCAGCTGACTCACTCCTGGCTGCAGGGTTCACACCACATCATACTTCAGTGGAAGATGCTCAATAGCTACAATTTGTTCAAATTAAGGTAGCCTGGCTAAGAGCAGGTAGTTCAAGGCTGTGAATTAACTTTTAGGTCCAGCTCTGTCTATGCAGGATGGCTCCCTCCACCTTTGCTAGCACCAGTGCCATTCCAGAGATTCAAAGGACAGCTGTTTCCAGTGTTTAAACTAACCTGGCTCACTAGACTGAAACAGGTCACACATGCAGGGCTCATTGATAGGGCTTTAAACTAGATTTGAAGGGGGAAGGGGTCAATAGTTTCATGCTTGCCTGTGACAAACAGTGGGGCAGCACATCAGAGGCAGAGGGATGGAGCACTAGTAAGGGCTCTCAACTTGTTGCCCTGAGGCAAGCCGGAGACGATGCACTGGGACACCCCAAGGGAATCAAGGGGGATTCGCACAAGAGGGTGACACGGCCGGCCCAGCTGAAGTGCCTCTACGCGAATGCACGCAGCTCGGGCAATAAGCAGGATGAATTAAGGGCCACTGTGCTGCTGGAAAGCCATGACATAGTGGCTGTTACTGAAACTTGGTGGGATGATTCCCATGACTGGGATGTAGGGATAGACGGATAAAAGCTCTTTAGGAAGGACAGGCAGGGTAAGTGGGGAGGAGATGTTGCCCTCTACATCAGTGACCAGCTAGAATCAATGGAGCTCCATATGGGGAAGGATGATGAGCTGGTTGAGAGTGTATGTGTTAAGATTAAAGGGAAGATAGGGGAAGGCAATGTTACAGTAGGGGTCTGCTACAGCCCACCTGACCAGCAGAGCCAAGCAGATGAGGCCCTCCGTAGGCAGATAGAAGTGGCTTCGCATTCACAGGCCCTGGTCCTCATGGGGGATTTCCACCACTCTGACATCTGCTGGAGGGACAACACAGCAAGGCACCCGCAATCCAGGATGTTCCTGGAATGCATTGACGACAGCTTTCTCCTCCAAATGGTAGGGGAACCAACAAGAAAAGGTGCTATGCTGGACCTTGTTCTCACCAACAGGGAAGGGCTGGTGACCAATGTGAGGCTCAGGGATAACCTTGGCTGCAGTGACCACAAAGCAATAGAATTTAAGATCCTCAGGGCAACTAGGAGGATGTATTCCAAGCTTACGACCCTGGACTTTAGGCATGCAGGCTTTGATCGCTTCAGGGATCTGCTGGCCAAAGCTCTAGAGAGAAGGGGGGCCCAGAACAGCTGGTCAGTATTCAAGAATCACCTTCTCCGTGTCCAGGAGCAAAGTATACTGACAAAGAGGAAGGCAGGAAAGTATGCTAGGAGACCTGCTTGGATGAACAAGGAGCTCCTGGACACACTGTCACACAAAAAGAAACTTTATAAGCAGTGGAAGAAAGGACAGCTGGAATAGGGGGCATATAAGGAAACTGTCTGAGCAGCAAGAGACCTGGTGAGAGAAGCTAAAGCTCAGTTAGAATTAAATCTAGCCAAGGAGATCAAGGGAAACAGCAAAAATTTCTATAGGTATATTAATGGTAAGAAGACAACTAGGGAAGGTGTGGGCCCCCTCAGAAAGGAAACGGGAGAGCTGGCGACAAGTGATATGGAGAAGGCCGAGATCCTCAACGACTTCTTTTCCTCAGTCTTCACTGGCAAGGGCTCCAGCCACACTCCCAGAGTCACAGAAGATAATGGCAGGGGTTGGTAAGAACTGCCCATTGTAAGTGAAGATCAGGTTCGTAACCATCTGATGAACCTGAAGGCGCACAAGTCCATGGGACCCTATGGGATACACACACAGGTACTGAGGGAACTGGCGGATGAGGTTGCTAAACCGCTCTCTATTATATTCCAAAAGTCATGGCAGTCTGGTGATGTCCCCACTGACTGGAAAAAGGGAAACATAATCCCCATTTTCAAAAAGAATCATAGAATCTTCATGTTTGGAAAGGACCTTTGAGATCATCGAGTCCAACCAAACAACCTACAATCTCTGCCACTAGCGGAAAGGGAAAGAAGGAGGAACCAGGGAACTATAGGCCAGTCAGTTTCACCTCCATGCCTGGTAAGATTATGGAGCAGATCCTCCTGGAGGCACTGCTGAGGCAGAAGAATAAGAGGTGATTGGGTACAATCAACATGGCTTCACCAAGGGCAAATCATGCCTGACAAACGTGATCAGGACCTTCTATGAGAAGGTCACAACATCAATAGACAAGGGGAGAGCAATTGATGTCATTTACCTGGACCTGAGCAAAGCCCTTGACACTGTCCCGCATGACATCCTGGTCTCCAAGCTGATAAAACATGGGTTTGATGGACAGACAACTCAGTGGATAAAGAACTGGCTTGACAGCCGCACCCAAAGAGTGGCTGTCAATGGGTCCATGTCCAAGCGGAGGCCAGTGACAAGTGGAGTCCCTCAAGGATCAGTACTGGGACTGGTCTTGTTTAACATCTTCATCGGTGACATGGACAGTGGTATTGAGTGCACCCTCAGCAAGTTTGCCGACGACACCAAGCCGTGTGGGGCAGCTGACACACTGGAGGGAAGGGATGCCATCCAGAGGGACCTTGACAGGTTGGAGAGGTGGGCCCATGCCAACCTCATGAAGTTCAACAAGACCAAGTGCAAGGTCCTCCATCTGGGTCGGGGCAATCCCAAGCACCGATATAGGCTGGGCAGTGACTGGCTTGAAAGCAGCCCTGAAGGAAAGGACTTGAGGGTGCTGGTGGACAAGAGGCTTGACATGAGTCGTCAGTGTGCACTTGCAGCCCAGAAAGCCAATCGCATCCTGGGCTGCATCAGGAGAAGCATGGCCAGCAGGTCAAGGGAGGTGATTCTCCCTCTCTACTCCACTTTCATGAGACCCCACCTGGAGACTGCATCCAGTTCTGGAGCCCCTACTACAAGAAAGATATGGACATGCTGGAGCGTGTCCAGAGAAGGGCCACGAGGATGATCAGAGGGCTGGGGCACCTCTCCTATGAGGACAGACTGAGAGAGTTGGGGTTGTTCAGTCTGGAGAAAAGAAGGCTCCGAGCAGACCTTATAGTGGCCTACCAGTATCTTAAGGGGGCCTACAAGAAAGCTGGTGAGGGACTTTTTAGGATGTCGGGTAACAGCAGGACTAGAGAGAATAGATTAAAACTAGAGATGCGTCGATTCAGACTGGACATTAGGAAGAAGTTCTTCACCATGAGGGCGGCGAGACACTGGAACAGGTTGCCCAGAGAGGTGGTGGAAGCCCCATCCCTGGAAGTTTTTAAGGCCAGGCTGGGCGGGGCTCTAAGCAACCTGATCTAGTGGGAGATGTCCCTGGCCATAGCAGGGGGGTTGGAACTAGATGATCTTTAAGGTCGCTTCCAACCCTAACAATTCTATGATTCTATGCATCCCAGCCAGCAGGTACCAAGGTGGTGATCTCCACCCAACCATCACCACTGGTTCTAGAAGAGGATGCCTGTGTCCCAGGCTTCAGAGCTGTTTGGCAGCATTTCTACACAATAGCCCAAACATTTGGTTATCCCCCTGGTTGGGGTTTTTTTTTTTTTTTACCCCTAGACTTTCAAACTAGGTCACAACTTCCTCACAATATGGTCATTCGTTATTTAAAACAGATTGTTCCCTCTGCTACCTAAAGATTTAAAGCCAGCTCATACAGATTATGTCTTCCTCCAGGCAATATGAACATACATCTTACCTGAAGGATGTAATAAGAAGGAACGATCTTTTGTGTTGTAATTATTACATATGCCTAGTTTTAAGATTAAAAGTTCTTATTCCCTGTCCACATGGACACCATGTGTGTAAGGAAATGCTTTAATTAAATTCATTGAACTACAATGTGAGCCACAATTTAAATAATAGAAAAATGAGGTATTGAATTTCCAAGGATATTTTGTAATTGGAATGAGAGCAGCTGCCAAAAGACAAAAAAGCTGGAGGGCAAACAGAGTCTATGGGTTTGGGCAACAGCAGGTAAGCAGAACATTGGATCTGAGATTGATTACATGGGTTTGTCTAGTTTGAAAAGAGAGAGACTGAAGAATTAACAAAGTACGCTGCAATAAAACACACATGTAAAAAGAATACCAGACTCTGAACACTCTATTGATAAACTGAAAACAGCGGAGTCCTCTTCTGTGAGGACACATTCTGCTGTGGTTAGAGCAGGAGAAACAGAAACACTCTGTTTTGTAAGTGTGGTTTCACAGAAGTTAGAATTGGTTCAGGTAGAACTATGTATTATCTGATTAGACCTTGTTTAAATTTAGCTAATTCTTGGGAGAAGATTCAGTTACATCTGTGTGTGCTTAGAGTAAAAATGCAAGCAGTTTAGTGAAGCCTTCACCAAGTGCTATAGTATTTCTATAACTGATTGGAAAATGTTCCCAGTGTAAATGAGCCTTGGAAGTCAGGAATCCCACAAGATGCTCCTGCCATTGAAAACATCTTACTGCATGATCTGGGCGAGCATCTTGGCCATCTGAGGCTCCTCTGTTCTCACTGTCACCTCCTGTCCTCACAGGATACCAAGCAATGGGGAATTGCCAGTGCTTTCAGATATCATGGGACAGGGACGGTCAGAGTGGAAAACTGAGGAGAGCAGAAAGCACCACGGCATGAAGACTGCTAGGGCAAAGCATTGAGGAAGCATATACCAGACCATCAGATGTACACTATGCTAAGCGGAGAAATAAATATTCTTTTTTGTCCAAAACCACAGCTTAAAATTAAGACAACACTATGCTGACGTATCAGACCTAACCCTATCTCCCAGTTCTGCAGCAACCACTGCTTACTCAGTAAGAATACAAATGTATTTATGAAAAAAGAATCTGAATGAAACCCTCAAACCCAATTCCCGCAGGCTACCCTAATATCAACTATAAATATTTTAACAGGTCCATTGTTCTAACTTAAAGTCAGAAGGCCTAATAACATTTTATTTCAAGTTTTCCAATAATTGGCAATATTTTGAGAGCACCTGGAGACAAAAGCTCATGTGAGAATCACAGGCTTCCTTGGAAAATATGCCCTAACTGTTGCAGGGGGAAAAAATTAAAATATAACCTAAGCATAGCCCAAAAGGTTCACAAGTGAACAGAAAAAAATGGATAACTCGATATTTTTCTAAGTCTCATTATCTTAAGCCAGTACAGCATTTGGGAGGAGCCTGACTCATGATACTGGAATGTTCAGTGTTGTCAGTATTGGATAAGCTCACTGTCACACCTACCCTTTCTGCATTTCAGCCTAGACAGCAGAACTGGTCTAGATCTAGATTTGGATTTTGAACCCAGAAATCCAGCAATGATAAAATTTAATCAGGTCTACCAGGCAGTTATGAGCCATCTTCAGCAAACAATGAAAACTCCTTTACAGCTGAGCAATCTACTGCAAAATAAATAGTATAAGAGATCCAACTCATTTCACTTAAAATTAAACATGATTGTTTCAAGCCCAAACAGTTGCCAGAATAAACCAGAATATCCATAACTACATCATAACACAAAAGGCAACTTACGTATCCCTTTCCTGAGGTAATGATGTCAGCTCATCAATTTAATTTCACATTATTAGCTGTGCAGCAATAGGAGAGGCAGGGTATCAGGGCATTAAATATTACACGTCCTTACACAGCTTTGAAAATTCAACTCCAAATCAGATGTCTGAAGACCATCCTGAGAACTAAAGGGTAGAGCAGAACCGCATTAAGGCACATATTTCTTATCTAGGCACACAGATCTGTAAAACCTCATTTTAAACAAATGGGGTTTCTTGTCCTTTTTGTTTTCCAGCAAGGCACAGTGAGCTGCAGCTGCTGCCAGACCTCTGTTTATGCAAATGAAAGGCAATTCCATTTCCCATTTAGCCAATGCCACAAAAATGACCCTCTTAATTAGCTTCAGGTTCTTTTCCAGAGGGTTTACTAGGGGTCATAAGAGCAGTAAAGCCCACAAGGAAAAGTGTAAGGACAGCTCAGTTCTTGAACCCATAACTTCACATAAACTAGCTCAACCTGCCTACGTTGCCCTTTTCAAAATGGTCTAAACTAGGCCACAAAGATAAACGTGCATTAACTGCATGCCCAGGGTGATTCATGCAACTCCTCTGCAACCTAATGAGTCCAGGACCACTCACACAAAAGGCAGTAGGGTGCATCTGGACAGTAACACTCCAGGTATCATTAATGCTTTGTACCATCTTCCATTCCATCTGCCTTTTGGTGCCGGTGAGATGCTGGTTCCTTAAGAGCACCTTCCCCACACCACCACCATCTTACAACCAGCATTTTTCCAGGCACTTAAAACTCCTCCTCTCACTGAGCTAACCATCACAGCTGGTTAAAGCCCTTCCAACACAAATCTTCTTGAGCAGATTCAAGAACTTAAACCCAAACCCTTCCTTCTTTCCACCCAACACTCTTGGAGGCATACCAAGAGCCACAATCATTTCTGCAAGTTAACTGCCTCACCTGCAGCAATCGGTCTTCCTTCCACCATTCCAGTCTGGAAACGCTTTGTAACCCTAGATCAGGGTCACATCACCAGACCCAAAAGTATTTTTTCCTGTTAATAACAATTTTGGGGTTCACTAACATGCTGCAATAAGAACAGCCTACAGCTCCGCAGTAGAAAAGCATCAAGCTGTATAGAGTTGTCAGAAGAAAGGAGACTGCAGCCATGGTACAAGAGAAGCTGCTGGTAAGAGAAAAGCAAGTAAAACTCCTCTTTAGTTAGGTCATTTGTCTTAAGAGACTAATCAAAGGCCAAAAGGAGATGGCCAGGTCTCAAAGGCCTGTTTTGCCTTTAAGTAAATCAGAAGGTAGAATCGCTTTGACCAAAACCAAGCTACAGTCATGCCTGCAGCTGCTTGCAATGGATCCAGACCCCAGGCTCAGCAGAACATACCTCCTTCGGGAGCTGAGCAGTGGGCATGCATCAGCTCTCAGTTTGGCACATCCCGCACATTTCAAAGATATACCTTCTTCTCTGATACTTCCTCTAGGACTTTGTGGTCCTCCCTGTGCCAAGACTCACATTAACACCTAAGGAGATCTGGTCATGTGCAAGGTTGAGCAAGCTTCACTGACTCTACACCTCCCAGGTACCATTTACCTTTTTGAGGATTGCTCAAAGTAGCACAGACTTTGCAAGGATACTTCTTATTGACAGTGTTTTGAAGCTCATTTTGCCAGCATCTCAAAATATTGCTAGTAAAGGCAATTGAAATGCCAGACATGATTTTTTTTTCCAAGTTTGTAGACATTTAGTTAGATAAACTCCTCAAAATTGCAGGCAGTCCTCAAACCCAGGCAGTCTCAGAAAACATGAAATATTCACTAGTATCTTTAGTAGCCAACAATTTACTCAGTTCATCATTCACCAGTGCAAATACTCAGCAATGTCTGTCCAACCTTCCTCTCCACTGGACCTCCAAATGAGGTGGCAGACAGTAACCAGTGAACCTCCACAATTCAGACAGAACTGTCTGCAGCCTCTGGCAGAAACATCGCTTGCTCTGGTCTTGTACATCTATCACTAAACCCATACACTTTCAGCATTACTGATTCTGACCAGATCTCTCAGCTCCATCACCCTCCTTGATGGAGTCCCCAGCATTGGTCTTTTGCAGCCAACCACCCCGCAGACACAAAGTGCCTCCAAACATAAAGGTATCCCTGAGTCTCTTCCTGTCACAACGTACCACATCTTTGTAAAATATTCAGTAACACAAGAGACCAAGAGTATTCAAGGCCCTTGAACAGAGCCCACTTCCCCAGGGAAACACTTCCACAAGAAGTTGTGAAGCTCTTTGTCTGGGTTATTTCTGTGCTCCACTCCCAAACCATTCCAGGTTTTATTAGCAGGAATGTTATTTCCACTCTACTCTACTTTTGCTTTGTGAAAATTTCTTCTGGTCAGACACTGGGAAATTACTCCTAGCTAGAGGACAGCCCTCTTCATAAGAGGTCCCGATACTGCTGAGTATGTGCTTAATATAAACCATCAAAGGCTACCCCATGCCTGCAAAGCCCAGCATAGACACACAGCATCACACACACACGCAGGAGGTTCACCACCTCAAGGAAGGGTGGAGATTACAGTACAGGCATATTCCCAGCCCATGTCCCTTGCAATAACTTTGCCCACATTAACCCCTCTCAAATTGAACTTTCTTCCCATTTTATCCTGTTTTGAGCCAAGGCAGGCCTTTTCCCTTTCCTTCTTCTCACCAAGTCCTCTGCTTCTTCACTCTATTTCTTTCTCTATATATGATAACTCTGCCTTGGCCCAGACTCAACAAGTCACACTCATTACTCCACAAATCTAAAAAGAAAAATTTCTGCTCATTTCATAGGAATTCATCCCAACTCTTTCCTCACTAAAAGTACGGATGCCTTTTCATCCTAATCACCTATAGAAAAAGGCTGTCTGGCTCCTGCCCATCCCTTTCATCCCTTCCTGCAGAGAATTTTAGATTTCACAAATAGCCAATTTCAAATCAATTTAAAAGAATTGCTGAAAAGCTATTACATTCTTTCAGGTTTGGTGAAAAGAGAAAAACAAAGATAAAATCATAAGCTTGTTCTAAGGACAGGGAAGCAAACTGGCATCCATACTGACAGCAAGGCTGCAGCTTGAGTTCAGAGGTTGTCTGTGGTGTTTGACATTTCAGGTAGCTGAGCAGCACACCTGCAACTCACAACCGGCCGTATTCCATTATTTTCTTTCACTGAGCCAGTAACTGGGGGATGCACAGAGACAGCTGTGCAGATGGGAGAAGGAAATGGGAAATACTTTTCAAATACCACAATCATAAAACCATAGGGGCAAAAAAAAAATAAAGATCAGGCTTTATTAATTCTATCATTACCAGATTAATTTCAATTTCATATTTTTAACTTTGTTAGCAGCCACACATTCTCATCTTACCTTAGCAAAGCACAGAGGAGCCAAGCCAAGCACTTTAGCACAAAATTTCCCAAGTGCAGACAAGCCAGGAGCTGAGGGCAACACAGTGGAGGCAGCGCACAGTTCAGGCAGCCCAACAGGGTGCTGGTAATGGGGTCCATCAACAGTTCCAGGCACAGCAAGCAGCAAACCAAGTCCAGGGTCCATCCAGGGAGTCCCCTCCGGAGCAGCAGGGAAGAGTCAGATGGAGGACTGGAGACACACGATAAGACAAGCTGTAGGGCCCCATCCAGGACCAAGCTGGTTGGACAGACCAGCAACACAGGTCTGATGTCTACCCAGGAGGCAAAGCCAAATGGAAGCCTGGAGACCAGCACTTCTAGAACACAAACTAGGGAGGTAGAAGTGGTCTGAGGCAGAGCTTAAATGGAGCTCCTGAGCCCATGGGTATGGGTGGAGGCCTCAGGTAAAGCTCGTCAGGGACATTACAGACTATTAGTGCCCTCAGGGCCCTAACAACGAGCACATGTTACGACCTTTTCTGGGACTTCATCAGCATAAGTAATATGGTGAAAAATTGTGAGCTTTTAATATCATGTCATTCAGTTGGAGGCAAATTAACTTTTTCTAAATGTAGAAGGCATAGCCTTAGGATTTTCACTTTAAAGAAGAAAGAGGTGCTCATCGCTATGTTTTAGCCACATTATTCCTTCTAAGAGACTAACAATTAATATGGAATATCATGCTTTTGTGGCATGGATGTACATATTCATTGTCAAAACAAGTGCAGCAGAATATTTCCTAAACACTGAAAATTAAGTCATACACAAATCCTATCACAACCAGTTTCTACAGTAAGCCATCAAGGGTTTCAAAGTGAGACCACAAAGACAGTCTGGCCATTCGGTGCAAATTATGGAGGAAGGCTTTAACGTGGATCACCCCTAAACTGAGCCCATCCTGTCTTGCGTATTCACACTGCCTCCACAGGACTGGATTCTGGATTTCATGAATGGTCGGAAAGACAGACACAAGTCTCATTAGGGGAAGGATGCTGTTAAGAAACTGACAGGGTCAGTGAAAGCCCTCCAAAATTACTCAGACCCACTAAGGTGATCCTCTACCTCCCAAGCCCCCAGCTCTGCCCCTGAGGGTCACACTCTTATCTGTCGTTTCATCCCTGAAGTCACCAAGACATGCACGGAAGTTGACAAATAGCAGGTAACACGCCTTCACATCACGCTGCTGTGCCACCATGAACCAGGTCTCTTTTTGGGTGCCAGATGAGCACGTGGAAAAAGAGCAGATGGCTAGAGGATGGCAGCCGTGCTTGCAGGAAAAGGGACGCTGTTCCTCTTGGAAGTTATTTCTAACAGCTGTTGTCTTTAAACCTATGTGTCCCATTTCCAACAGCATCTACCCTCACATTGTGCAAGTGGCTGTAGTTTTGAAAAGATTTTGGACTACCAGTACTGTGAGATGCCCAATAACCATGGCCACTGTATTGCTAGTGGCCGCTGGCTTGATGCTACTCCCTGACAGAGAGCACACTTCTGCTTTGCAACTTTCTGGATCTGCCCCTGCACTTAGGAATGACACAATAGGCGGGCACAGCCTGTTGCAACACCACGTCGTTGGGGAAAAGCTCTGCCATTTGCACCAGACCCAAACTACAGCGTCCATCTGATGTCTGAAGCCTTTCATGGGATGAGCTCTACTGCTGGGGGGCAACTCCTCCCTGCACACACCCCACTAGAGCGGTGAAACAGTGGTTCCCTAAGCGGAGGAGCATTTGGACATTTCACGCCGAAGTTAGGGCTGAGAACAGCACCATTCCTCTCCTCTCCTCCATATTGGGCAGAAAGTTGGGTTTGGCAGCAAGTTCTGCCCTAGTGCCTTCTGCAAACACACACAGATGCAACAACACATCCACTCACACGCACAGAGGGAAAATACGGAGTTGTTTTCATTAGTAAGAGGGAACCTCTATTAGAGAAAGATGGTGCCAATTAGAGAGATTTGTCACTGTCTTTTCAAACAGAGCCTAGGATGGGGAATGCCACAGAAAGGGGACGACACACTGAGGGGCTGGGCCATGAGTACCTAAGACAGAGAGTGAGTCATTACAGAGCAAATGGGCATAGGAAATGAAAGATTTCCCAACCAGATCGTAGGGATTTTGCATTTTAACTGAGCTCTCAGCCTTCAATCTTAATTGTGCTTTTACTTGGTGCAAAGCAGTTTTTAAAATCAGCTTAGAGGGAGCAAATGAAGAGCCACAGTTATATGAGGCTTGGGACATTTAGAGCTAAAATGCTGACTGTTATCTTGGGCAGTTCACAAATAGTACTTACGCAAGCTGGGAACTGCTTCACCACTGCCAGTACTCCTTTAACTCCTGACCTTTTCCTGGACGTCAGATGGGAATGATTTTTAGTCTATCCGGTCTGGACTGAATTTGATCCCAAGCACCAGGGCAAGGAAAGAAAAAAGTTTATTCTTTAAAAGCTTTACATACTGGATGCTTAAAATTTAACGCTCGCCCCTTAGAGCTATATTCCTAGCTCAGAGCTGGTAAGAAGCAACATGTTTTTTGCTTTAATCCTTTCCAAAGACACATTCCATAAATCGTTAGCATCCTTGCCAACCACTCAGTCTCTTAGTGAGCCCACATACCAGCTTTAAAGTAAGCTCTTCTAAAACCAATGCAACAGTCCTGTGGGTTAAGTTTATATTATTTCCAGATTCGTATAGCTGCAGGCTCCTTTTTAAAGTTGCAAATGATAAGTCATCTCTTTGTTGCCAGTACTTTTCTTTCTTTTTTTTAAAAACTTTGTTTAAACATTGTTCACTGATGCACTTAGTGAAAAACAGACTGTACTAGATGTAACATAGCTCTGTATGCTGTAGGAACAGGAATGCAGTATGTATTTTGTAGCAGGGGGGGTGAAGAATCCCTGCTTGGACAATTCAGTCTATTAATAACTCCGGTATAGATACCAGTGCTTAAAAACAAACTCAAGCAGCAAAAGCAACATATTGCACTGACACAGCACCTTTCATCTCAAAAGATACCAGTTGCATACTCTCACCAGCATAACCACAAGCTGTCCAAAGAAACTACCCTAAAAAAACACAAGGGCATAAGGGACTTCCCTATAGTCTCATGCCAGCCACCCACAGGGAAAAAAACAAGCATAATACCGTCGCTCCTCCTTCTGGCACTCTGGGGTTGGCTAAAGTTTGCTCACTGATGGCTTCATCTCTCCCTGCCCTGACCACCACAGAAAGAAGGGAACCAGGCATCAAATGCTTTCAGAATGTTGGAGTCCTTGCTTTTTCTCTATTTCCTGTGAGACTGTAGAAATTTATTGTAAAAATGACACCACCCCAAAATGACATTGTAGAAGCATAAACACATGAAATGCTCCTTTTTTCACTCCTTTCCCTAGGTTTTTCTTCCTCTGTACTCTCGATCAGTCCTGCCATGGCTCACCAAAATTCAAGCTGGAGTTGATAAAGCATTTGCTTCTCACCATTACAGGCATTTTTCCCCTCCATCTTTCCCTGGTTGGAAAACCAGCACTTTCTCTAGCTTCTCTCAGGAGTTTGGTACCAGACACAGAAACAGAGAGGAGCGAATGTAGAAAACTCCAGTGAGTGATGCTACCCCACATCTTCAGACCTTATTCCATGAGGCCTCTCCCACCCTCGCTTGTTCCTACAGCCCACACCAGAGCTGTTTCTTGGTGGTCAGTGGGAGGTCCTGCTTTGCAGAATCTGCTTTTACATTCTCAACTGCTTATATATGTTTAGAGCTGTGCAGTGGTGCCCAGTGAAGAGACTGAATTTGTTTGTAAATGATACATCCTGCAATCTCATCAGCCTCCAACTTAACCTTGATAAACAGTAGGGAGTTGGTACTGGAAGCTCCAGTCAGGACTGGATTGAGGCTAGCCAGCTTTTTGTCAAAGTGCCGCATTTATCAGTATACTGTGTTTGACCCTTTTTATGGATCAGCTGGGAAACCAGAGCTCCCATGCCTGCGTGTGAACTCACACTCTGGTTCTGCAAACATTTATATAAACAACTTAATCCCACATACTTGACTGGTCTCCTAATTGAGTATTTGCAAGACTTTGACCTTAGTGTAAACTGACTTCGCAGGAGACCAGGCAGCAATTTCCATGCATTAAAAGACAAGACTGGCATTGAAATACCAAAAATCCATTCTCTTCATGCGTAAATTCACCCTGAATTTACCTTTTGTCCCTCAAAACAGCAAACAAGAGAAGGAAAGTCAGGACAGATAATCAGAGTGAGGGTGAGACGTGAAAGCAGAGTTGACTAACAAGCACGCCCAGATTGCCTTCACTCGCTGCTCTGTTGTACTGTCACGGTCAGCCTGATTGCTTGGGGGCTACAAAAAATCAGATATGGTACATCTGTTTCTAAAATTTAGATCTCTAAGACGACAAAGTCAGACGGTTTCTTTCGAAGTCTGATTCAGCTGCGTACGCTCTTCAGCAGAAAGCAGGAAGTAGGGCTTCCATTCTCAATTAATATGAATATTTATTGACCTTGGGGATACATAGGGGCTACTTAAGAAAACTATACTAGCATATAGTAAAGGTAACATGCTGCCTGGCAGACTATGGTACAGCAGTGAAGTGGCATAATTATTTTGCAGGCAAAAGTGAGTGAAGAAGCCTGCGAGATGAAGCTTCCTCCTCCCAGTGCCTCAAGCCGAGGGCTGGAACCCTTTTGGGATAAGCCTTGGGCTGGAACGGAGCTGTTTCCCTCTCATTTCCCTTAAATGGTGTGTCTGACAACGTATTTGGGGGACATGCCTTGGTTACTCACTGACTGTTTATCTAAATTCTAATCATGTGATTAAAATAACTGGTTTGTAATCCCCAGATCGCAGGGACCCAGATCCTGGTATCTCTCACACTGATTTAAATCCTGAGAGCAGGCCTACTGACATGAGTGTTTACTGACCGCGCCACAGACACAGCTCTCGGCCTTTTCTAGCACAACTGCTCAGCCTGGGATGGCATCAGGTTTCCAAAGGGACATTGTGGGTCACCGAGGGAGCAAAAGGATGGTCCTGTGGCTAATCTGCTGAAGCAAAACAGGCAGAGACCCTTGTCAAGTCATAACTTAAGGCTGTAGGATGGTGCAGAAAATTCACACAGCCTTTCTCTCCGCTTCAGTTCTCTAACTGAACAGAGCTAGTGTTATATATATATATATATCTCTTGATAAACAGAGATAAGTTGGGGTGTTTTTTTTCCTCCTCCTACCTTTGTAGGCTGTGATTTCCCTCATTACCACCCATTTCCCAGCACAGCGTATAGCACTGCTGGGTCAGGCTTTCAGACAGGCTTTTTGCTGCAAGTACTATCCAAGTGATATTATTAAAGACCTTAATCTGCTTTACATAAGGCATATAAAATAAATCTGGACAGGAGGAATAACCAGGCTGTTTTGGGACTGGGCCTGTTATTTTTTGCCTCAAGTTCTGCCGGCGGCAGTTGAGTAAATTTGGTGATAGGCATTTTCTCTGAATGCTACAGCAGGAGAGGAAGCTTTCCTAGCTGCGGGCATGCTGTCCTGCCATTCAGCTGCCGAGAAGGTGAATTCTGGGGCAAAAGGTCCAGAAAGGGAGTGTTCCCTGGACCGCAGCCTTGGTGCTGCTCTCTGTAACAGCAGGGACCAAGAGGACCTGTGAGTGCACATGCTGGGAGTGAAAGGACACTAATTTGTTGACAGTTAACAAAGCCGATATCTGAGGGATGTGTCATAACATTCCAAGGAGCAAAGCTACAATAATGGAATGTGTTTTCACTTTAGATAGTGTCTTTTTGGCTAATAGATGCAAAGAAAAACAAAGGATGATCTTCATGAGAGAGGGGGAGGTGAAACTCACTACTTTGAACCCTGCGGATGGCCCTTAGAGAAGGGGCAGGTAGTGGGTCCCGTCAGTACTCACTAGCGGTGAAATCATCCTCGCACATGAAGAAAAGATGAAGGCTCATAACTAAACCCCACCAAGTCCCATTGCTGGCACAAACCCTCAGCGACATCCATGGGGTTTGGATTAGGCCCTTAATGGGCTGCCTTTATCCCTTCAACTCTGTCGTTGCTGGAGGTGCCAAAAGTGGATTTGGGGAATATAAAACGAGAGAGAAATTCCCATGGCAGCACTGAACTCTTTAGCTGGTACTCGTAGAGAGCATATTTCTTTGCCAACTCCATAAAGCAGGACTGTTACAGGGGTACTTGTGATTGTTTGCTTTATCCATCCCACACCACGTCAGACTATGCGCTGGGTCCTCCTTGCTTGTCTGTCAGCTTCTCCCTAGTGACATGACCTAAAATAAGACTGCCAAGGCTATTAGGCATTTTAAAGTGACAGAACACAACGTGAACACCCATTATTGCTCTCTATTCATCTGGATTTCTTAAATATGTTCTAGATGGTGGGTTTGGCTTACTCAAGGACAGAAGAAAAAAAAAAGCCATGTCTTTGTTCAAGCATTGTTCTTCCTTCTGAGCACAATGGGTTGTGTTTTTTTTCCCCACAGTGCAACAGGTTTTCGACACAATGGATGGAAATACTAACTCACAGCTTTAAAATGGCAACACATCACACTCTGGGGACTAGCATTTGGTTTTGAACTGGAGTGGTATAGACATTAAAAAGATTCGTATCTCTTGACTTTGTCATGTACATGCAAAATAAGTGCATTTATTCTGTTCTGCGAGATCTCATTAGGAAACACATTTGACATTCTTATGAAGGACAATTTTCATTTAGTGTGCATGGAGGGTAGGCAAGCTCTGGACCACCTTTGTCCTATGCACAAAGATGGAGCTGAATGACCGAAACCCACCGTGTTGATTGAGCATCATCCAGTATTACCTGCACTGACGCAATATCTTGGATTCCTGCTCCATTAGCTGGAATGCTGAGCACTGTGCATGGTGCAGAAACAATCTTGCCACACAGTACTGGCACAATTCAGGCCTGTCAGCATCAAGGAGGTCAGATACCAGCACACAGAACCAGCCTGTTCACACACAGCAAGCCAAATGCATCCATGCTGGGATCCTGGTGAATGCGCAGCAGCCACTTTTCAAACCTAAGTACACCGGGCTATCATAGGTGCACAAATTGATCTGGTATTATGCAGCAGACAGACGTCTAGAACTGACTAGGTCACTAAATTGCCAAGAAAAACAACAAGCTATTTCCAGAAAGTTACTGGGTTGGCAAATCTACAACCTGCAGCAAAAGGAGTGAGAGTCCAACCCATCTTTTTAATACAACTGCCGATCACCGTCATCTCCTGGTTACAGAGGGTGAATGAAATTGCTCATCATCTTTTTAATTAAATTATGTAGCCACAGTACACATACTACAAAGTTTTTAATAGCAGAAGTTGCTGTCACAGAGAAGCATAAGGCAGCGGGCATTTTGAAACTGCGGTTTCAAAAGCTGAGAGAGCTGGGACTCTTTAGCCTGGAGAAGAGAAGGCTGAGGGGAGACCTTATTAATGTTTACAAGTATCTAAACGGTGGGTTTAAGGAGGATGGAGCCAGACTCTTTTCAGTGGTTCCCAGTAACAGGACGAGACGTAACAGGCACAAGCTGGAACATAAGAAGTTCTGATCAAATATGAGAAAAAACTCCTTTACGGTGAGGGTGACAGAGCACTGGAACAGGCTGCCCAGGGAGGTTGTGGAGTCCTCTTCTCTGGAGACTTTCAAGACCCGCCTGGATGCAGTCCTGAGTGATGTGCTCTAGGCAATCCTGCTTCAGCAGGGGAGTTGGACTAGATGATCTCTAGAGGTCCCTTCCAGCTCTGAAATCCGTGAAGACCACTTTAAGAAAGTAGGGAGAAACTCAGGCTGCATACAGTTGGGTCTAATGACTTGAAGTAACCAGTTACCACCCTGCCAACTGTAGTTAAAAAACAAACGCACAAAAAAAAAAAAAAAGGAACCCCCATAACATTCATCCGAGGATGCGTTACACCAGGGCTGGCAAATTTACAAGCTGCTATTCATCTACTATAAGCAGAAAAATTGAGTCACTGTGGGAGAAAACGCAAAGCCTCATGGACCGGTTTCCCTATTTAAAGGCCCCTTTCAATCAACCAAACTGTTGTACAGCAGCTGTGGTGTTCAAGAGGATGGTGTTATCTCCAAGGCATCCTGGTGCCCCCACCTGGTACAGAGCCCTCTCTAGAGCATTCATTTAGGCAACACATATGGGCAGGCTGACGCTAATGCATGTAATTACTGTGGAATTAGGCTGCTGGCAGATAAATGCAGTGCATGAGGACCTGCACTGCTGTGTGGGTACTCAGTGGGTGCTTTGTAAGTGTATTTATATGCTTATAAATACTTAAAGGGTGGGTGTCAGGAGGATGGGGCCAGGCTCTTTTCAGTGGTGCCCAGCAGCAGGACAAGGGGTGACAGGCACAAACTTGAACATAGGGAGTTCCATCTAAACATGAGGAGGAACTTCTCTCCTTTGAGGGTGGTAGAGCACTGGAACAGGCTGCCCAGAGAGGTGGTGGAGTCTCTGTCTCTGGAGACATTCAAAACCCGCCCGGATGCGTTCCTGTGCAACCTGCTCTAGGTGACCCTGCTGTGGAAGGGGAGTTGGACTAGATGATCTCCAGAGGTCCCTTCCAACCCCTACCATTCTGTGATTCTATCTCCTAAAATGCCCCTTACCTGCAACATCATTTACCAAGGAGGAAACAGTCACGGAGCCTGGCATCTGCGACTGCACAGAACCCCAGGTGTTCCTCTTCCACCAAACCCCCAGCTGCCGGAATGAACTGGAGCAGATTCACCGTCCTGCTCTGCCCGTTGTGCGTGGCAAGGCCAGTGCCACCCAGCCCACGCACGCCAGTGAATTTTACACACAAGCTCACTTGTGGTCGGCTTTCTATTTTGAGCTGACCAAAACAGTTCAAAAAACATTAGCCCCTTGGGGGCAAAGCGCACGTCAAGGTTTAAAAGAAAAAGCATTTTGAAGCAGTCCAAATGCACACAAAAATGCACTCCATTGTACAGCATTGGCCCATCTCTGCAAGCGGGGGAGGGCTGACACCACCCACGGAGCCTGGATCAGCTCCTTCTCCTCGGGGCTTGGTTTATCTTCCAAATACAAAACTATTTTCCTGACCAAAACAGACAACAAAAACATTTTATGTGCTGCTTTTCCCTGTCCTGTCCTCACTTCACTGCTTAACACTCTCTTATCCCACAAAAAACCACCTTCTCACTGAGGGTCTCTCAGCCCTTTCAAGGAAACATCTCCTCTCCACAGCACTTCTGCTGAGTTTGATGATGGAACAAGACTGGCTGTCCTGTTCAGTTATACTTCTCTTTTTGGAAGATCACCCGCTTGCCAGTGGCTTCAGCAAGGGAACAGAAAGGGCTGAAATGCCCCATTTCCACCCAGATCATTATGTACTGACACTCACTCAACACCTGGCAGAGATGCTGCACAGTGCTCAGGGGCAGCTGGGGCTGTACCCAAGCCTCTCTTCATGGTGACATGGACTGTGTCCCTGGTCACAAGGGGCCCTCAGCCTCTCATCTTTGCTGGCCAGAGCCTGGCAATGCACCAGATGTTGATGAGATGTTTCAGACAGCACTTTACCACGTGCTGCAGTGGGATGCAGAGGGGCTCTTGCTTCTGTTGTAGGTTTCTACTACCACTTTGTCTCCAAGGCTGCATTTCATCCACATCCTGTGTGTACTCTGTCCTTCATCCTGTGGAAAGTTAACAGGAGCAAAATTCAGATATTTTCATCACCCCACCTCCCTTCTTCCCCTTCAGGTACCTCATCTTTGAATCTTTGAATCCAGTCCTTCCTCCAGCCCCTGGGGTCTCGTCCCCTCTTCACTTACACTTGCGTGATGCTCTCGTTGACCGGACATTTCTCTCACCTTTGAGTTTCTGACAGCAGTCAGAATGGATACGATTGCTTGCTTAGACATGAGCTCGCTGCACCATTGGCCATTCCTCAGCTGTGCCATCCCCAGATCCAGACACTCTTTCTGGTCATTAGAGTTATTCAGGGTCTACATGATGCTCTGTGCTGCTGGAAAAAAAAATAGTTAGTTTAAACCAAGCACTGCAGCAGCTCAAGATTAGCAGGGATGGTTTGGGGCCTACAAGAAAGCTGGGGAGGGGCTGTTTGCAAGGGCATGTAGCGATAGGACGAGGGGCAATGGTTTTAAACTAGAGCAGGGTAGGTTTAGATTAGACATTGGGAAGAAGTTCTTTACAATGAGGTGGTGAGGCACTGGCACAGGTTGCCCAGAGGGGTGGTGGACGCCCCATCCCTGGAGACATTCAAGGCCAGGCTTGAGGCTCTGAGCAACCTGATCTAGTTGAAGATGTCCCTGCTTACTGCAGGGGGGTTGGACTAGATGACCTTTAAAGGTCCCTTTCAACCCAACACATTCTATGATTCTATGATTCTATGATTCTAAATATTTGACTGCAGTGAAATTTATTTCCACTCTGACCTGGGAATCATCTCTCTTCATTTGTGCCACTCCACATCAGCTGGAGTATTACCTGCTTCCTCAGGATGCCTCTTATTCAGAGGGCAGGCAGCCCTTTTGATAAATGGCCCTCACATAAAGTAGATATGGAAGTGGCCCTCCTCTTTCCTGAAGATATTTTGCCCGACCAAGGTTTGCTGGGCAGGGAACAAGCCGTGATAAGGAAGAGTACCACAGCTGAAGAGGGAAGGGGTGAGGAGTGTTCCTTGTCTACAGGGAAAGAACAAGAAGTGAAAAAAGAAACAGGCAAAGGGTTGACCCAAACAAATCCTTTAGATACCAATTTTCTTCTGCGAATGCTCCTTCTTTCTTCTCTGTTCTCGCCTGCTGCCTCAGTTTCCCCTCTCCAGGCCCAGGATCCAGGCACCCACTGGTGCTCATCACCACATGCAGGCTGCTGATGTCTCCCAGGGCTCACATGAGGTCTCTTCCTCAGGGCCCGTTTTTCTATTCAGACAGAATTTAAAGCAGTGTTGGCTGGCTCTGGATACTCTCAGGCAATCTCTTCTGTCTCACCAGCCTCTTTCTTACAGAGAAAACCATTAAACATTTTTTTTAATTGGGTATTATTTATTTTGCCCCCAAATCTGGCTTCAGGAATGGCTGGTGAATTACTTTAACATGTCAAACAATCAATTTTGGACAGAGATCAAGCAAGAACCTGGATGGTGAATCATTGGGAAGGTTATTGATGCTGACAGACAGATGGTTAGAGAGAAAGACTAATATCAAAGTTACCCCCAGCATCTTGGCCCCAGTGACCCACAAAGCAGCGTTTTATGTGACCAGCAGCTCCATCAAGCAGAGAATCAGATATGCTCACTCTGTGAATAAAATACTTTGGAAAACGGCTGTAATAACTGTCCTTTGATCTTTCTGCTGCCTCCCAATATGCTTATTGCTACTTTAAATCAATCCCCTGATGACTTCTCAGGGAAGGGGGAGACTTGTCCTACAGTCAACGAGTTACACAGTCACCCTGAACATTTGTGGTTATTAAACACCCACTGGCATATTTCTTTTCCAAGAGGGAGTCCTGGGTGTCCCCGTAAATTATAGCTGAGGTAACCTCATTTCTGCCTGCGTAAGAATTTCCATTGTCATCCAGTAGGAAAAATGCCTCCTCGCTTCCCCTCTGCAGGCTTGCAGAGAAGCGCAGCTGGCACCGCGAAGTGGCACCCTGCCTCCTGCCCAAGAGGTAAGGGAACGATCCCTATATATGGTCTCAAGTGACTTGGGAACTTGCATGAGGTAAGAGCACGGTCCAACGCTGGCACCCATTATTACCACATGGATAAAGCTTCTGTAGCTGGTAGCAATGAAAAGAAAAAATTATCAGAAAGATTTCCCATTAAAACGTGGGTAAAAATGTTTTCAGATTTTCCGATCTTTTGGAAATAGTTTAAATATTTGAACCCTCCCTCAAATTATGCACTGGAGAAAAAAATAGTAAGAAAAGACAGGGAAACAGACAAATTTGGGTCTGTAAGAGGACACAGAATTTTTATAAGCCATATTTCATCCCAGTATTTTTTCAAACCTCCCCCTTTCATCAGTCCCCACAAAGATAAGGAGACCCCCCCCGCTTTACAAATGTCCCCTTTCTAATTCTCTGACTTTGCTTCTTTGGTGCTCTTGGCAGAAGCAAGTTTGGATTTTAGGGTAATGACTTCATTTTGCATGGTTTCACCAGCTGCATTTGAGGGTGTTGCACATCCAATAATCAGCAAGGCTCAGGATATTCTCCTGCTTTGTGAGGAACAGAAGGTAAAGGACACAGGACACAGAACAATCTGGCATGAGCCAGAGGGTGCTGTCATCAGTCCAGAGATTCTCAGAGGTGATATGAGATGATGGACAGAATTTTAAAGCAAAAGAAAGAAGCAAAGATCCTCCCCAAGCACTCCCTCACTGTTCCTCTGTAAATAAACAAACATGTTAGTAAAGAAAGAGCAAAAATTCAAAATGTACTTTGCGACCAATTAAAGAAAGCCCTAGAAAGGGACAGGGTCTATGGAAGCCGAGACACACATGCATCATGATAGAAAGAGAACAGCTGGAAGGAAAAAAGGCAATGAAGCACAAGATGGCAGGGAGAACCAAAAACTCAATCAAGATTAGAAAACATTTTTATTATACTTGGCATTAATAATACAAGTCCTCTAACTGTGGCTAAGATGCAGAAGGAACATCTATAATACTCCATTGTATACTAATTTAACATCAAGAAAGAAACAGCCTGGGAACATGATGCCCCCTTGCTGCCAGCTGCCTGCTGTGCCAGCATGGCTGCTCACCCTCCTCGCCATTCTGGTCAAGTGTGGTTTCAGGAGAGGGTCACTGAGGTCAGGGCTGGAGCTTGCTGCACCATGATGCCTTTGAGAAGGGAGAAGCCAATGTCCCTCCCTGGGGACAAGCCCCTGCTGACGCGGGGGGGACACCTCCTCTCCAGCAAGGGGCTGGAGTCATAACTCCATGACACCGGTTGCTGGTTTTCAGTTTTCGAAACGGTCCCCATTGCTGCAGGGGGCAACAAACCATCATCAACATCAGCCCAGCGCGGCACCCAGCAGCACGACGTGGGCATCACGCCTTCACACCCTCCACGCTCCGGCTGTTTCACAGGCGTGTGCCCGAGGCACGCAGGCACAGAGGGGAAGGACTGCAAACAGCCCAGGCAGAGAGCAGTGGTGGGCCATCCGCAGTGATGGACCATCTGCAGTGATGGACCATCCGCAGTGGCGGACCATCAGCGTTGGTGGCACCGATTTCGATACGCGCTCGGCAAGGCGGTTGAGATGATTACCCAGTCAGCAACCTGTGACTCCTCGCACCCGGAGAGAGAGAGACGCTCCTTTGCTTTAATCCCCGAGACAGTCTGCCGTGACTCAGAAATGGGGTTTGTGTAGATAGCGCTTGCGGTGCAAAGATTTCTAGTTTTACAGGCTAAATCATTACCTTGGCATTTCCTGCACCACAAGCACAGGCCTCTGGCGCTTGAGCTAGCAGAGAAGAGAAAGAGGAGAGGTGGCGGTGCCGCCAAATGGGTCAGAAAGTCAGGAAGAAGGGAAGGACGAGGAGGACACAGCGTTTGGGAAGGGAGGACACAGCAGTGACCTCCCCTGGGGTCTGAGTTGGCTGTGAAGCTGCCTCACACACACCACCAGCTGCAAACAGGCCGTGACGGCTGTGGCTGCCCGCTGACAGACTCCTTGGTGTTGCTAGCCACACGGTAGCCACCCATCAAGCTCAGGCCTCTGTCCCATGCCATGCATGTGCCACCTGGGGCTTGTCTTTTTGCTGTGAAAACACACTAGTGATCATTGGTCTCAAGTGGGAAGGGTGCAGTGGCATCGGCAAAGGTGCTGTACCAAGACACATCTTTGCCTGTGACATGTAATACCTTCACTAAACAGGAATATCATGGCTTTAAAGATTATTTTAATGTCTTCCCCAAGCACACAGAGTCTCACTGGGAAACTGAAGAACGTCTCTTTCCTTAGCATATAGGCTTTCGCTTCGTGCATCCAGCTTCCCAAGAAGACGCAAAGCACCGTATTTCAAAGTCATGACATTTCCATGCACAGATTATCAGTCACTGGCTCAGAATTTTGCCCATCCTGGGCATCGTCGAAGGAAACCCACACCTGACCAAAGCAGCAGCAATCCTTACTGCCGCACTTCCACTTGGTAAAACAGATTTCTGGCAGGGGGATCCTTTGGCATAGAACATTCTAAAAAGAAGAGGTTTTGCTTTTCACGTTTCACTTACAAGGAAAAGCTTTGACCGTTTTGCATTTCAGGGCTCAAAAAGCAAATTCTGCATCACAGCTAACAGGTAAATGGTGAGTGACTTGTATTCTCACCCCTCTCTCCTTCTCTCCCTTCCCCAGCTGAGGAATATATTATGTAGGATCCTGCAGAGTGGCTGAGCAGAGGTTTGACAAACGCAGGGCCGAATACATAACAGAGGCTTTCAAGTGGTTGTGCTGATGCAGTAATTTCATAGTTTGCTCAGTTCCAGACTTTAACCTCAGTGCCAAGAATCAATGCCACATAAAAAATTAAAAGTCTAAAATAATTTTAAAATACACACAGAGAGAGAAATGCAATACAAAATACAGCTAAAAATAAAAGAGCAAAAGTAAGCAAATAAGGAATGCTCAAAATGGGCACGGCAGTTTCTTCTGGATCAAAATTAAGACTTAGTTACCACCCAGTCTAGTGAACCTGGAGTGGATCTGGAAGACATTAAAGATTTGGAATAAAAAAATACAGAGTTGAAAAATTATATTTAAGTTTGGTTACTAATTAAAATAAACTGCAAAAATAACAGCAATGGGTTGCCAATATTATTTGTACTTTTATACTGCTTCCAAATACCCTGGGCAGAATTGCACTGTTCAATCCTTTGAAAGAGTAGAATATTTGAATAAAAATGCATAATTAAGTTTAAGGCTTTAGAAACAGTGCACAGGAATAAAACCCTTCGCTGTATGTTCTCAAGCTTAAAAGCCAAGTACCAATTGTATTGGTCTTGATGTTTTAAATGATCATCATGGCACTAACTTGATCTCAAGGAGCAGCAGGAGTGGGGCTGCTCTGGGAGTGGGGACAAGCTGGGGGCAATCCCCGTGAAGGCTGTGCCCTCACCAATGGGTACAGTCCCAGGGGGCTGGCCACGACGGGCAGGTCTAGGGGCTACTAACCAGGTCCATTGACAGTCCCAGGTAGGGCGAGAGATCAACCAAGTTCAGGTCTGTGCAGGGAGTCCCGTCAGGAGCAGGAGGAAATGGGGCCAGACACAGGGCTGGAGGTGAGGCCGCCTGCAACACTGGGGCAAGATCCAGCCCCAGAAATGGGGCGGTGGCAGGGCTGAAGACACACGCACATATGGCACGGTCCAGGCTCAGACTAGACCTGGTGACCAGCTGGAACTGGTGCCAGTGATTCCCCAGACACTCTGGATCAGAAAGCCAAAGAGCATCCTGTGGCTAGAGATCATAGAATCATGGAATCATAGAATCTTCATGGTTGGAAGGGACCTTTGAGATCATCCAGTCCAACCATACACACACACAAAAAAACCGCTACAATCTCTGCCACTAGAGCATGCCCTGAAGTGCCAAATCTACTCGTTTCTTAAATACCTCCAGGGATGGTGACTCCACCACCTCCCTGGGCAGGCTGTTCCAGTGCCTGACCACTCTTTCAGTAAAGTAATTCTTCCTAATATCTAATCTAAACCTCCCCTGACGCAACTCTTTCACATGAGATTAAAGCTTGTGGCCCATTAAAATATACCCTTAGTCATTTTATAACAAGAGGAATCTTAGCCCCAATTCCCATTCCCCCACAACAGGACTCCAGTCAGCAAGAGAGATGCAGAGCTCCCAAGCTGCTGCTAGATTTTCAGTGGGACTTGCATTTCAGAGCATCTGGCCAATTCTCTCTTCCTGAATTCTTTTTGGCGTTTGCCCTGCATACATGATAGAATCATAGAATGTGTTGGGTTGGAAGGGGCCTTTAAAGGTCATATGATACATCCAGCTTAGTCCACGCTGAAGACACCATACAAACAGTCTCCTCAGATGCTGTCTTGGCACTTCATTTTCAGGTCAAATTACCAGCTAAAATGGTCTCAAGGGGTCTACAGGGTAGGTTAGATTCCAGGTTGATCCGACCACGTTCACGTACAAAAGAGTTCAAGGGAAGTGAATGTCCTCCAACATAAAACCTTCAAAGGAACAGAGATTCAAAAAACTGGTCAGATGACTGGTTCATTTTTACTCAGAAAACTATGTTATGTTTTAAAAAGCTCAACAGAGAGTCTCTTTTGCCTTTGACAAATTACTTGCTCTCTTGTACATTAGCCATCCCAAATGTCTGCTCAGTAGCTGCCACCCCACTGTAACATCCTGCTTTCTTCTCCACAGGAACTTTGTAAATTCACAAATTCACTACCCTTTTCTTGTAATCCATCTTTCTCATTAGTTCTGTCAAGGAACCACTTGAGCTTCTTTAATTCACCCACAATTTCCCAGGCACGGCTAAAAGCCTTTGGTCTTGTTCATGACAGGAAATGCCTGGTTATCTGTTAGGTAAACTGATGAATTAAATACCAAAAGCTCCCAGGACAGTTTTCTGTCTTTTAAAAGCAGTTCTGAGTCCAGTCCTATTGTCCTGTTTCCTTAATACAGTCAGAGCATCTTTGACCTTTGGCTGAACCCCATGGCAACAATTAAAGACCCTACCAGGGGCAGCACTGGTCACAAATGGCGCAGATCTTCACAGGATTCCCACCAACTCCTGTACTTCAGCAGAAGGCTCTGGTGGTCAGATATTTTGAAGGCTTCTCCTTGCTGTTTTTCACCAAAGTGAATCCATTACTCTTCCATGGGGTCAAAAAATCAACAGTCACTTTGTTTCACGCTGCCTGTCTTTTACCCTCTGAATGCATTTACCTTTGCCTCATAGGAAAAATAATACTTGATTGTCAGGTTTCTACAATTTCTAATTAATTCAGAAGTTTTCCCCACCCGTGTTCCTTCCCTCTGCCTTTCCGTACTGATGCCTTAGCTCAGGAAGGCAGATCCTGAGCATATTTCTGATTTCCCTTAGGCAGATTTCTCATTTTTTGTTCTTTTTACCTGCAAATGTTACTCTGCTCACTAGATCAGACGTGCAAATCTGAAGTTTTTGATGACAGCATTAAAGATAACAAGGTTCATGACAGTCCATAGGCAAGAATGTAGAAATCCCTGAGGCAGGCTCATATAACCTAGGGAAACATACGATGAGAACATGACATTTTCACTGTGAGCTGTGAAGGTCATGCAAGGCCACGAAGCCTCAGAATTAAGTGAAAAAGCTACGATCCTTAGAAATGATAAGTAATGATCTCCTTTACCTCCCATGTGATGTCCATAGAGACTGTATCACTCACAAATGAACTGCGCCAGCTCACAGATAGAGCAGTGAAGCAACCTAATCGCTAGTAGTAACAAAAATAACTATTTACAATGGAAGAAGCCAAGAAGCGCTGTCAGTCTAAAGCTGCATGGTAAGACAAACCAACTGCCTGACCTGAAATTCGGCTAAGACAGGACTCCAGGACAAACACTGCAGCAAATATCACCTGGGCATTACGCAGCATTCGCTGTCAAGAGCTTGGCTTTTTAACTCTCCAGAAAAGCAGGTATTTGGTACACAATTACAGTCGATAGTAATAGACATGACAGACGCACAGCACAATGTACTGGACCAACTTATTTCCTTCAGCGTGGTCCTGAGAGTCCTTCAGGCTGACAGCAGACCAGTAAGATCGTCAGACTTAGACCAGGCAGGTTCCCAGTGCCACCTTGTGTGCTAGGGAAGGGGGAAGGTAAAAATGGGAACAGACTTCCTTTACCATTGTTTCCAACCCTTGCACCCCAGAATTTATAAAAATAACATCTTATTGTTCAAGAAAACATTAAAACAGTACTGTGCAAAAGAATAATACCAAGGACATTTAACAGCTCAGAGCACTATATAGAGGGAACAGCTGGATCGTGGCTATATGAGTTGCTCACTGTTACTCTGGCATTTAATGCTGGACCAATACGCAAGGCAGCCAAGGCCATGCAAAGGCATCGTGATAGTCTCTCTAAGTCCCGTATAACTTTGGCCTTAACTGGCACAAAATAGTACTGACATCTTTTTATGAGGTTTTTGGTAGGGGAAGGGAACTTTCTTTATTAAATCCTTTTTTAAAATAAAAAACTGTTTTCACTTAAAAGCAGAAAATCCTGTTAGCCATGGAAGCCCTGTGTCTTCAGCTTGTATGTTTTTAGAATATATACATGTATTTTTTAATATATGGTATATATATATCTATTACATGAGTTTAACCAAACTCAGAAGTAATAACAGGAGTTTTCAAATAAAATTAGGAAACTTCTACCCAAAGAAAATGGCACTTACTGTGCAGTCAAGTGTCCCTGCTGCTACCATGCTACATAGCCATCACATCTGGTTGAAATATGCACATCACGTTGTCACCACTCCATAAACCACATGCATGCTCAGACAGAGCAAACGGGTCTCGGTCGTGCTGCTTCCAGCCTGGTCGTGCACAGCCAGGGCACTCGGGCAAGAGGTGATGGAAGGTGAGCCCGGCAGCAGTTTTGGGCACCCTGCCAGCAGGATCACCTCATTGGCCATGGACACCAGCCACAGCCAGGATGACGGGGACAGAGGAAGAAGTCTGCGACGGCTGGCAGGGCTGTGAGGCAGAAGCCAGTCTGCAGAGAAAGCAGCAGGGTGAAGATGGTGCCCGGTGCAGGTCAGGCAGTGGGGTGCACCACAGGAGACTGCTGGACCACTGGGTCTCACCCACAGCCTATTGAAAAGAGCGGTTTTCTTCCAGGACTATCAAACAGGAGCCCAAAAACAAATTCTTAGAAAAAATACCATGGCTCCTTTTTTTCCCCCCTTCTTTCTGCTTTCCACTCACAGTTTTAATGGATGTCTTTTGGAAAGAGAAAAGGAAAAAGAAAAGGGGGAAAATGGCATGAGATATGTCTAGCAAGGGTTAGGCAAGATGGTCTCAGAAGTAAAAAGACAAGGCAGGACAGAAGAAGGAAGGGGAAAATCCTGACCCCTCTGAGCTTAACAGGGGTTCAGCAGGCACCAGAGAGGGTCCTGAGCATCTCTGTGCCGGTATGCCCTATCCCTGCCCTTCTCTCATCAGTGCCCAGCAGGATGCGGCCCCTCACATAGGCCTCAGAGATGGCTTTATTGCACTACCGATCTGTGAGATAGTGCCCTTGCGTTCCTTCTTTTATAAAAGAGGAATGTGTTTTGGCTGCTGAACAAGAACAGTAAAGATGGGTTGTAACTGATACAGTTAAAGTACTTAAACCAACTTTGTTCATTTTATCTCTTTCCCCCCCATGTGATTCACAGAACAAGTAAATCCACACAAATAGATTTTCATGGGAAAGTTCATTTAAAAAACCCTCAAGTCTTTTAAAAAGAATTTAAAAGACATGTCAATGAGCAGCTGTAAACTAAAATCACTGTCATTCTTATTCTTCCAACAAAAATGAAACCTAGGATCTTCCTGGGTAATTCCCATCTTTGCATAGGTCAAATTCACAAATTATGTACTTTTCCCCTGGCCCTCTCCACAGCCAAAACTAAGCCAGGATGAGCAATAAATTCACACACTAGATGGAGCAAGAGTATTTAGATAGTAGAAGGTATGCCAAAGTACTATAATGTGAGTTTCAGAATGGGGACGGCGCAACTTCATTTGCAAGCTTCAGAAAACCAGGGACAGAGTTCTTGTCTTTTAGGCTTATTCCAGCAACATCAGTGCCACGCTGCAGTAGCTGAGCAATACTTGAAAATTAGGGGGAATTCTCTGGGTAATACTTATATGGTGAAGCTTTTCAAATTGAGACAGGCTCCTGCCACCCATTTCTTTCCCCGTTCCCACTCTCAAGAACGCTGTTATTGGGAGCTTCAAGTGACCTTTACAGACCATGCTCCTACTGGCTTTGTTTCACGACGAACAGTAACTTTCAGTGGTGAAAGCACTTTTCTTCAGAGCAGCCCCGCTGTGCAGAGCTTTCTCCCTTTAAGTTATTAGGGGTACAGGGACACCATACGTACTGCAACCCCATGGCAGGAAGGTGCCTTGTTTTTTAGCTTGAGAGGCACCTCTGTGTAGCCATCGTTGGTTCTCCCTTGCAGGAATAAATGACATTTTCAGTCATTAATAAAAGCCCTCCTGGATATTACCAGCACAGAGGGTCTAGCATGGAGTAACGTCAGTTCAGATAGAGCTAGGTAAGAAAGCTGGAGGACTGCAGCGTCTCTTGGGATAGGAGCTACTGATGCTGGAGTGAAATTTTCTGCAGGCTGTCTGGCAGCTGCAGGTTAGCATCGACAGTCAAAGCCACCACTGGGGCTTATTCCTGTTTTTCCACAGCGTTAGATCTACGGCAAAGTGTCATGATTTAATCCCAGCCAGCAACTAAACATCACATAAGCTGCTCACTCATGCCCGCTCAGCGAGATGGGGGATGAGAATCAGAGGGGTAAAAGTGAGAAAACTCATGGGTTGAGATAAAAACAGTGTAATAATGGAAATAGTATAATAATAATAATATATACTATATATACTATATATAGTATAATAATAATAATATAATAATAACAAAAAGAGATAAATAAAACCCAAGAAAGACAAGTGATGCAAATGAAAACAATTGCTCACCACCAACTGACCGATGCCCAGCCAGTCCCTGAGCAGCAGGCCCCCCACCAATCTCCTCCCTAGTTTTATTGCTGAGCATGATGTCACATGGAATGGAATATCCCTTTGGTCAGTTGGGGGTCAGCTGTCCCAGCTGTGTCCCCTCCCAGCTTCTTGTGCACACCCAGACTACATGCTGGTGGGGTGGTATGAGGAGCAGAAAGGGCCTTGACTCTGTGCAGCACTGCTCAGCAATAACTAAAACATCCCTGTATTATCAACACCCTTTCCAGCACAAATCCTAAACATAGCCCCTTACCAGCTACTGTGAAGAAAATTAACCCTATCCCAGACAAAACCAGCACATTTTCCACCCCTTATTCCATGCCATTTACATCACGCTCAGGTCCCACACTATCCAATACATCCTCATTAATCCCCACCTGCTTCCCATCCTTTGATATTATACACAGATATCAGTCCCTTAGTCTATGGACCACCCCTGTAAGGTGTCCATAAAATGTCCACAAAATGTCCATTGAGTTCATTTAGTCCATGATTTCGTATTCCATCTGTTATGGTTGTCACTCAGGACAGGATAGGTGGTGCTATTCAGGTCGTTCCTGATATAGTAATTCCTCCAACGTGCAACTCAAGTCATGGGTTACAACAGTATAAAGGTGTACCCATTACGTGTGTGTGTGTGTCCGGTCCCTAGGGGTAGGGGCCTTAAGTTTTAACATTGCAATGAATTTCTCCTCCTGCCTCTAGCTTGGCTAGCAGCGAGAGGTTCCTGCTGTACTACCTTTGATGTATGGCAGTCACAGCAGTGGTGGCACACAGCATCATGTAATGCCACCATCATACAACTGAAATCATGGATTATTTTCACCCAGGATTAAATCACCTTGACTCCCCCATCCTTCTGCATTACTCAGATCCTTGAGCAAAAACAATCCCATGAATAGGATTATTGTTTCCTGAGGAAGGAATACCCGGACTCTTTTTCCCAAACAGTTCCTAATATGTACTACAGAGATCATATCTCCTTCCACAGCGTGCAGGGGTTTTGACTGGGCAGGTCCAGGTCAACTAGCAGATTCCTTAATGTTAATTAGCCAAGTGGCTTCTGCTAAATATGTACCTGAGTGCTTGAATGTCTCAGCACCCATTGCTCTCAGTGTACTTTTTGGCAGTCCATTGTATCACTCAGTTTTGCCAGAGGCTGGTGCTTGATAGAGGATGTGATACTGCCAGTCAATGCCATGCTCCTTGGCCCAGGTGTCTATGAGGTTGTTTCGGAAATGAGTCCCATTGTCTAATTTAGTTCTTTCAGAGGTGCCATTTCGCCACAAAACTTGCTTTTCAAGGCCCAAGATAGTATTCCAGGCAGTGGCATGGGTATGTTTACAACCATCCAGTAGTCGCTCCCACAACTGTAAGCTCTTGGTGCTTGCTGTGGCAGGTTCATGGTAGTATAATGTAATCAATCTGCCAGGCTTCCCCATATTGATGTTTCAGTCGTCATCTTCTATACCAAAAAGGCTTTAGTCTCTTGGCTTGCTTGATTATGGCGTATGTTTTACATTCGTGGATAACCTGTGCAATGGCATCAATAGTCAATTCCACTCCTCAGTCACGAGCCCATTTGTATGTTGCACCCCTTCCTAAATGTCCTGAGGTGTCATGGGCCCATCGAGCTGTGAATAGCTCACCCCTACGTTCCCAAGTCCAGATCCACCTGAGCCACTTCAATTCTAGCAGCCTGGTCCACCTGCTCATTGTTCCAGCGTTCTTCAGTGGCACGACTCTCGGGTAATACGGCAATATCTTGCCATAATTCAGCAGCCCAGATGTGTTTGCCTCTGCGCTGCCAGTTGCTCTGCTTGCATTGCTGTAACCACCCCCATAGACCATTTGCCACCATCCATGAGTCAGTACAGAGATGAAGCACTGGCCATTTTTCTCAATCAGCAATATCTAAAGCCAGCTGGATGGCTTTCAATTCTGCAAACTGACTTGATTCACCCTTTTGCTTCAGCAGTTTCTGCAACTTGTGGCGTAGGACTCCACACAGCAGTTTTCCACCTGCAATGTTTTCCCACAATACGACAGGATCCATCTGTAAACGGGGGCATATTGCTTTTCATTTTCTGGTAATTTATTATATAGTGGGGCCTCTTCAGCACGAATCACCTCCTTTGGTGACACTGCGAAGTTTTGGCCCTCTGGCCAGTTCATGATCACTTCCAGAATTCCTGGGCAGTTGTGGTTTTCCATTCAAGCCCACTGTGTGATCAGCACGACCCACTTACTCCACGTAACTCCAGTTGCAAGATGTGTAGAGGGGACCCTCCCTTTGAACATCTAGCCCAGCACAGGCACTTGAGGTGCCAAAAGGAGCTGTGCTTCAGTACCAACTAATTCTGAAGTGGCTCGAATTCCTTCATATGCTGCTAATATTTCTTTTTCAGTTGGAGTGTAACAGGCTTCAGATCCTCTGTATCCCCAGCTCCAAAACCCTAGAGGTCAACCTTGAGTCTCTCCAGGCGCTTTCTGCCAGAGGTTCCAGGTGGGGCTGTTATCTCTGGCTGAGGTGTAAAGCACGGTTTTCACATCTTATCCTGTCCAGACTGGCCCAAGTGCTCTGCACAAACTATGTCCCTTTTAATTTGTTCAAAGGCTTGCTGCTGCTCAGGGCCCTATTCAAAGTCATTCTTCTTCCAGGTAACCTGACAAAGAGGGCTTCCGATCAGACTATAACCTGGAATATGCATTCTCCAAAAATCCACAACACCCAAGAAAGCTTGTGTTTCTATTTTGTTAGTTAGTAGAGACATAGCTGTTATTTTATTGATCGCATCCATTGGGTTATGATGACGTCCATCTTGCCAATTTATTCCTAAAAACTGGATCTCCTGTGCAGGTCCTTTGGCCTTACTTTGTTTTACAGCAAAACCAGATTTCAAAACAATCTGGATTGTTCTTCTCCCCTTCTCAAACACTTGCTCCACTCTGTTGCCCCACACAATGATGTCATCAATATACTGCAGGTGTTTGGGAGCTTCACCTTGTTCCAGTGCAGCCTGTATCAACCCATGACAAATGGTAGTGCTCTGTTTTCACCCTTGGGGCAGTTGATTCCAGGTGTACTGGGTATCCCTCCACATGAAAGCAAATTGTGGCCTGGACTCTGCCACCAAAGGGATTGAGAAAAATATGTTGGCGATATCAGTTGTTGCACAGCATTTGGCGGTCTTTGACTCCAGTTCTTATTGGAGGTCTAGCATGTCTGGTACAACAGCACGCAGTAGCAGTGTGACTTCATTTAGGCCTCGATAGTCCACTGTTAGCCTCCACTCTCCGCTAGATTTTTTTTTTTCTCTGGCCATGTGGGACTATTAAAGTGTGAATGAGTCTTGGTGACTCCTTGACTCTCCAGCTGACGGATCATCTTATGGATGGGAACCAGGGAGTCTTGATTGGTGCAATATCGTTTCCAGTGCATTGTCATGGTAGCAATTGGCACCTATTGTTCTTTAACCCGCAGTAACCCCAAAACAGATGGATCCTGTGGGTGACCAGACAAACTAGACAGCTGTTTAACCTTCTCCATACTCAAGGCAGCTATACCAAAAGCCCACCAGTACATTTTTAGGTCTTTGAAGTACCCTCTCCTAAGGCAGTCTATGCCAAGGATACATGTAGCCTTTGGACCAGTCACAGTAGGATGCTTTTGCTACTCATTCCCAATTAGGCTTGCCTCAGCCTCCAAAACAGACAGTTCTTGAGATCCTCCCACCACTCTAGAAACACAGATGAATTCCGCCCCTTTGTAATCTGATGGTATTAGAGTACACTATGCACCAGTGTCCACTAGAGCTTTACATTCCCATGGAGCTGACGTGCCAGGTCATTGAATCCACACAGTCCGGCAAACCTGGTTGTCCCTTTCCACCACCTGGCCAAAGGCAGGGCCCCTCTATTGCTGGTCAGAGTCTTCATTACTTTATTTTTGTAACTGCAAAACAGAAGTCCTTTCATCAGGATCAAAAGTGCAGTCAGCTGTTTTACTCTGCCCAACACTGGAGCAGTAACTTTCCTGGACAGATGCTTTTTTGGCTGTTGTTTTTCCTTGCAATTCCTGTACCCCAAAACTTCTAGTCTCCAGGTAGGTTCACAATCCCACTTCCTCCCCTTGGTCACAAA
The DNA here is from genome assembly GCF_964199755.1 of Larus michahellis. Lineage (NCBI taxonomy): Eukaryota > Metazoa > Chordata > Aves > Charadriiformes > Laridae > Larus > Larus michahellis. Next base: position 69,189,833 of record NC_133896.1, on the reverse strand, counting down.
AGAAGAACCACAGGGTTGCATGAGGTGTGCACCACCAGTACCCTCTCCCTTGAACAGAAAAAGGCTGACTCTATATCTGAGACCTTGGTTGGAGTGCATGAGGAAGACCTATACATCTCATATTGCTCAGACAATTTTGTGTCAGTTCCTTCAAAGCTGGGATGCAAGCCTGCATGGAGGAAGCAAGATTATCTTCGTATTCTCTGAGTTGTCTGGACAGTCCATCCATAGTTGATGCCTCCATGTCTGTCTAGATCATTATCACCAGGGTGTTGGCGCATGACGTCAGTGCATTTTGTATAAATTTTCTCTACATGGACTGCGTGCACCAGATTTCAGCTGGGTCTTTGGATACATGGTTGTCATCCAGGTTGTTATAGATCACCTCCACCACAGCCAATTCCCTCAAATACTGGATACCTCCTCAGTAGTCGCCCATTTGCTTCAGGAATTTGCAAGTTCTTCCTTGAAGGGGGATACCTGTCCTTCACACTTGACAGGAGTCGTCGCCAAAGACTGAGGATTCCTGCCCTTTTTCCAATCCCTTTGTCAATGTCCTTATCCTTAGCATGGGACACCAGCGGCCAGGCTTCCTTACCCTCTGATTCTTGACTACGGAAACAAATATCCCAGCATTGGAGTAACCAGCTGAGAATTAGCTCACCTTGTAGCGGGCTAAAATCTTTTTGCATATCTCGCAGCTCACTTAGGAAAAAGGTTCAGGTGGTTTCTGTCTCATTTGTTTCAGTCTCTTCCTCCTCCTGTTCTTGTGACTGCTCTGCTGCAGAACAGGTTGCCTCTTCTGATTCTTTCTCCTGCTCCCTCTTAGGGGAAGCTTCTTCATCCCTTACTAAATTACCTGACTTACGCTTCCATTGTTTCTTTTTAGTTATAGGGGTGACTGACATAGTGTCTGGTTTAGCCATAGTGTCTGTTGGTATGTTTTCAGATCCAGAGACCGTCTCTTCTCCTTGAGGTTGCTCCATAATATTGAGCAGTGTTTAGTAGATTCTGACCAGGGCCCAGCACAGTGCGGTAAGTTGTGCCTCTTTGGAATACCCACAGCATTTGTTGTTTTTTTTCAAATATTCTCTCACTTCATCAGGATCCTGCAGTTGTTCAGGAGTGGAGTTCCAGACCATTGGACGTGAGTTCTCTAGATACCTGCCCATATTCTCCCACATGCCTTGCCACATTTGACCATACTGTCACAGAGCCTGTGTCATATTCCTAAATTGCTTGTTAACCTTAGAGAAAACCAAAGCAATATTCCTAAGAAACACCAATAGAACTATCTTAACTACCCAAGGATGTTCAAGATACTGAAAAGTTACTGTAACAAAGGAGAAAACATCACAGACGAAGGTGGTAAAGGTGCCATTCTGTATTTCCTCCACAAAAAACTTCTCAGAGAAAGAAGTATGATTGTTAACTGTCTCCATGAGGTGGTACCAGAAGTACTGTAATGGCTTCAGTACAGAGCCCAAATATCAGACTAAGCTCTAGGTCAGTGTTTTAATAACAAATCTTTCAGGCAAACTATCACTAATCACTACAGAGCACAGCAAGCTGCAAAAGCTAACACCAATCTTTAACACATGCAGCAAAAAAAAAAAAAAAAAAGGATGGCACAGATTAGATAAATTAGTATCGAGAACAGATGAATCAATATCATGACCTGCAACTGTTAACAGATATAAATCCCTTCTAATATGCTCTGGTCAATCTGTTGTTATCTCAAACCCTTCGAGCCCCACATCAGGTGCCAAAAGGGACTGTTGTGGTTTAACCACAGCCAGCACCTAAACACCATACAGCCACTCACTGACTCCTCCCATAGTGGGATGTGGGGAAAGAATCAGAAGGGCAAAAGTGAGAAAATTTGCGGGTTGAGATAAAAACAGTGGAATAATTGAAATAAAATAATAACTAATAATTAATAATATAATTGCAATGAAGAGGAAAATAATAAAAAAATCAAAATAATAACAGAGAGAGAGAAATAAAAACCAAGAAAGTCAAGTGATGCAAAAGAAAACAATTGCTCGCCACCAACAACTGATGCCCAGACAGTCTCCAAGCAGCGCCCCCACCCCCACCAACCTCCCCCCTACTTTTATGATGTCATACGGTATGGAATAGCCCGTTGGCCAGCTGGGGCCAGCTGTCCCAGCTGTGCCCCCTCCCAACTTCTTGTGCACCCCCAGCCTACTTGCTGTTTGAGGAGCAGAAAAGGCCTTGACTCTGTGTAAGCAATGCTCAGCAATAACTAAAACATCCATGAATTATCAACGCTCCAGCACAAATGCACAACATAGTCCCTTACCAGCTATTGTGAAGAAAATTAACTCTATCCCAGTCAAAACCAAGGAACAAAGACACAAACCACACAAACTAAGAAAGTAGCTGCCCCTTATCCTCTGAAGACACCTCTACGCTGCTGCATGAGAGCCATCCCAAGGCTACATCCAAGAACAAACTCATTGCTTGCCCATGTCACCTGCCGTCAAAGACACTATCGGAGCGCTGGCTCTGAAGGAAACTGTCTGCTCTCCATGGGGAGGTATGCACCCTGTGTTTTATATGCACAGATATCTGTAAGAAGACACTGGGCTTCAGAGCTCGCTCACAATCACGTACCTCCTATATCAGCTTCCTATGCCCATGGAGAGCTGATAAATGACTGATGCAGGCCCAAATATCACCTGTCACAAGGATGCATGGGATCTACAGGCATCTCCATTCAAGACGCCCATAAGACCAACGCAGACACCATAGGCCATGTCTTGCCCTCAGTGTTATGGCACACTTAGGACTGCTACGTTTTGTGCCAACAGGAAGCAGACAACATGGACCACCTCCAAGGGAAGGACAAAACTTTCTTTAGAGCCATTTGTTGGCCAACAGAAAAGAAATGTTGAGTCTTAGGATCTGTGCCATCTCCTCTGGCCCTTTCTTCGCCTCAGTTGCAGTTCAGTTGTCACCTCTCTCTCAGTCATTAACTGTCACCCTTCTGCTGACCCTGCTGCCACCTCCCTCCCAGCCCTTCTGCTTTCAGGGCAAAACGCATCCTCTCCTTCTTCTTCCTGAGACTTCACAGTGGCAAAAATAGTTTATTTCCTAACTGAAGACTCAGCAAGCCCTTTGTGATTTGGCTTTTGACATTCCATTCTGAGGAAAACTTCTGGTGTGGAAAATATCGTTCTGCAGGGCTGAAATTTAACAAAGATATTAACAAGTGAAAATAGGATCTAGACAAGACTTCTTTAAAAAAAAAATGTTAGGCAAACATAATTATTTGCCTTATTGTCAACTTCTGCTGCCTGTGTCTGCCACTAGAAGAAATGACAGGACAAATAGTAATCAAATCTACTACCACAGAAAGCTATAAATGCCTACAGAGACTGTCTCATGTTCTAAGTAAATCATACAGTGAGGATCATTTCTCTACAGTATTTGACAAGCCTGAATTAGAGTCAGTCCTTGGTGAAACACAAGGGGAAAAAGTCACCTTCCTCCCCAACCATACCCACGCGTAGAAGCAGCAACTTATTCCACCCCATAACCCAGTGCCATCCTGAACTCTCAGCCATCTTTGGAGAGCTGCAGTTTTACACGGAGATATGCAGTTTCTCAACATGGAAAGCAGCTGATGTGAGAACAATGATTTGGCAAGATAGTGTATACGCTGTACTTTTAAGAAAGGAAAAGACAACTCACTACAAACATTCTTTGTGGGATGGAGCTCTTCCTATAACATATTTATCTGCCTTTCAGAAAGCTTTCGCGGAGTGACTTACCCCCAGGAATGCTGTCTTGCGACAGGAACCTTCCTCTTTGCCACCTTCCTTTGGAACATGACGTATTTAACAAAATTCCTTTATAAATAATATTGCGTATGGGGAAGGCTAAATTATGACAATTAAGAGGCAGAGCGAGATGCAAAGAAAGACATAGAAATGTTCAAAAAAAGCCAAATATTTTTGTAGGACATCACGAAAGCTTTCCTCCCCCCTTCTTTTTTGCCTCTCACAAAACGTTTTCCTTTTGGACAAAGAAGCCTGGTCTTAAAACTGAGTTTTCTCCTGTTTTCTTAAATCCATTTTCTATTTAAAAAGCATCTTTAAAAACCACTTCCCAAAATCATTTCTAGTTTTTATAAACAGAATATTTGTACCCCAAAGTTGTGGCTTCTCGTTTGATTTTTTTTTAATGCATGAAAAAACACTTTTGTCTCCTGAAATGCTCTAAGGGGGAAAAAACTTAACCAACTCTTCGCAATAGTAGCACATGCTGGTTTTTTGAAATACGCTTCCTCCTGCTTGCTTTTTATAGAGCTAAGCACAGCTAGGCTTGTTGCGGGGTCGGATGGGAGTCTTCCAAGTCACACATGAGAGGGTTGGAGGATCGCTCTTCCTACAGCAGCAGGCAGCTTGCAGACCTCAAACGGCTTGATGATCTCTTTTATCTCAATAAGTATCCGTACAAGGAGACGAGGTTTCTGACTCATGTTTGCTTGGATTCTCACCAGCAAATTTTATACTGCCTTTAGGGTCATACATGGGGAAGAGGTACATATATTCAGTATCTTACGGTATTTGGGGAAATGCTTTTTATCTCCACATACTAATTTTTTGCCTTGTTTTATGTGGAAAACAGGATTGTCAGTCATGCACCATGCCTGTGTCTCTGATACATTTTGAACCCCCTTAAATTCCTGCAAGGGTGGAGGATTCACAAATCGGGCCTAATTACCTGTGATCTTAATCTCTAACTTAGAATGAAGCAGCCCCCAAGCCCCTTCGTAAATACTCCATGGGAGGAGGATGGAAGAGACCAACTCAGCAGAGGAATTCTTACAACATATTTTAAAAGCAGAGAAGATCTTAGCAAATCTTAGCTAAAGACGTCAAGCAAGCAAGATTCGACTGACTCCCTATAGAACCATCTGTCTTCCGTTCTGCTGCTCAAAGAAGTGTCTGTGTTATGTAGCTCACTCCTCCTGGCCAGGACATACTTAGAGAATACCACGCTCAGTTGCTTTTCATTTGTATTTATCTAGCTATATTGAAAAACTATAGGAAATAAATCCTCCCACCTTGCTGCAGGCGTTCTTCAGCTTGTTCCCGTGTACAGGCAGGAACCCACCACTCCTGGAAGCATCCCAGCCCCTTCGAGCGCACAGCAACAGCTTTGTAATCGGCAGCAGCGGCAAAAAAAAAATGCGTGCAAGAGTTTTGAAGGGTCTTCTCATTCCCTCCACCACATTGGAGAAACAAATGGGACTCACAGCTCGCCTGGGAGACCAATAAAGCAGTTATTTGAGCTCAAGGGCAAAGAAAGCAAGTGCTAATGTTCAAGGGGCTTCTGCCAGCTGTTTCTCGCAACAGCAGAGCTCCAGCTTGGCTCCCTGCTTCTCCACCCCAAAAGCGATGGGATGGGGTGGGATGGGACTCAGGGAGGGGAAGCAACTGGTATTACTGCTACAGCTGGCATGGTACAGCCCCTAAGAAACCCTGCACTGCCAAACTGGAAGTTCCTTATCTATAAAATGTAAAAATGTGTATGCCATTAAATATATGCATATATATAGATAATTAGCTGCTACCTCCTTTGACATTTTTCATGCTTGTTCTTAGCCTAGAGGGGGAAGAAAAAAAAAGAATCCTTTGACTTTTAAGAAATCCAATTCATCTTTGGTTGTTGGGGTAAGGAGACGGAAAGTGTTAAAAAGCTTTGGTTTTATTTTTTTAATAAAGAAAGTTGTCTTTTTCACTTAAAAGGCCACTAAGTGGTATCAAGCCACCAAAATAGGCAGTTTTAATGGAGTAACAATAGTGTACTCAGGATGTATGATTTTCCATTACAATTACTGTTACACTGTCACATGTAAGACAGAATGTATATTTATATGTATGTGTGCACTCACACCCTATAGACTAGAATTTTAATTTAAAAAAAATTTCTAGCACTGAATGTCTGGAAATATTAATCTGAGAAGAAAGCCTAATAGACTGTAAGCTTGCAATTGTATTATTTGTTCTCTCAGGATTACACATAGAACTAAGTATAATTTTCTTTTTCCGTCATACATTCAGTTCACTAGATGTCCCGTTTAGTGGTACTGGGCATGTGGCAGCATTGCCATACAGGTTTTATGAACTCAAAAGATCCAGAATATTAATGACCTGAAGACTCACCTCCAGCTTGTAAGAAATTACTCGTAAAGTCATGTCACGGATTGAAAGCAGGACAGTTGGTGAATGGTTGTTCATTGGTGTCCCAAAACCAAAATCACTGAAGAGATGATTGAGACCTTGCTGCCATGTCAGGAAGACTGGAGGTTTTGCCATTTGAAATTTCTCTTACCTGTGCATAAACACGAAATACAGACAGCCGCTGACAGGCTCAAGCAGCATAAAGGAAGCAGTTCTAAAAGGATCAATGGGATCAGGATTGAGCCTTTAATTATCAGATGCATCCAATTATACTGACTGCAAAGCAATGCTCGGATGCTGACGTTAATGCTGTAAAATATGTGTTACAGTTAGAATTACATCAATGAAAACCTTAATACACTAATTTCCTGAGTCAGTTATATTTATTTCAAGTGGTTTGAGCTTGAGAAACAACTGAAAAAGCATAACAAATACATATTTCTTGGTGGCTTGCCTAGATTTGTTAAGCAGCTGAAATCTAGACACTGGTCAAATGATTCTTTATGGGTATTGGTCATAGGTCTTTCCTTTTAACTTTAATTTCCTGTTACATTTCTATTTAGAATTTGAAATTGTCTGTCCTGAGAATTTCCCTTGTGGTTGCTCCACTTTAATCAGAGAAATTCACGTGGGCATTTTCTGGAAGCTAAGTATGCAGGTCCAAACTTTTTCTCAACCGTTCAGATTACAGCTTTCAACACCAGAATTCTGTAAAAATATTTAACACTCCAATAACGAGATGAAAGGAGCCCAGCTCCCTCTTCCTTGAACCTGTCTCCCCAGCAGGACCTGCTGGAGACTACAGCAGATGAAAACCTAAGTCCCCTAAAGCATTAGACTTTCTAAGAAAAAAATGTGGATCTGCTTCTCTCCTGAGTCACACTGTATTCACCCTAACATAATTCTTCTGACTTGGGCAATCTAGGTCTGAAACCAGGAGGAGTATCATGTCCCCAAGACATTTTTTTAACACCGTGCGTTTGCCTGCACTGCAGCCGAGGAGCGAGCACAGAAGAGCAGCCTGCAGCCGTCCCCTCAAGGCGGTTTTTGGGCAGCGTATCAATCTGTGGAGCATGCTGGAAGCCGGCCCCATGGCCCTGGATGGGGTGGAAGAGAAGCTGAGCTGCATGTGAGACCAAGTTTTCTGGGTCATTGTCTTTATGGACAGCAAAATCCAGCTTTGGGCCAGATGACAAAATAAGAGCATAAACATATCCATCCATGGCTTGCTTTGCATGTTATGTGTATCACCTCTCAAAATCAACTCTGCAGCTAAGAAACCAGGTCCAATCAGGCAGGGTGATGCCTCTGTGGCATCTGTAGGCTTCTGTAAAACACGAGCTAAATCAGGTCTGGTCAGACTGGAGCTCTCTGAGTCACTGGCGAGAAGCAAATAGTGGGAAGCCACCATTAATCTCACCTAAATGAAATGTCTAAAACAGGTTTAATGACTCACATCCTAAAAAGGCCTGTTACTCTCTCTTGTCAATAAAAAGAGACAAAGGAGAGCCTTGATCAAGTGGGGATGTTTATACTGCAGACACCTATGAGGAGGTGAGGTAAAGTCTGTCCCATCCATCCCCCTTGGTAAAGAAAACACTGTTATCAGGAACGTGCCCTGAAGTGCTGCATCACAACGGGCAGGAACTCTTCCTCCAGATCTAAATTTGTATCACAGTTGTTTAAATCTAACTTGAAAAAGTTTACAGTTACATTTTATGGGCCATTTACAGCAGCATTACAAAGACTTGTGAGAATGATGCTCCTGAGCGTTGCAGAGCTGGAAGTGGTCAGAATGGCCTATTGCGGGCTGGGTTTGGACATTCATTTACTTGTGTGAAGAGATTTATTTGTACGAAGATCTTGAAGAGATACTGGCTGGAACCTACAACATGATTTCACCAAACGCAACATAAATTGCCACCAGAGAATTCCAAGCTTTGCTCTCTCTACAATTTTTACACCGTAAATGCTTATAACAGTTCTTGCGGTAAGAACAAGAAGGGGCACAAATACAGTAAATAGGGATTTCTTCATCATGGCTCCGGGTCTCTCCAACTCCTAGGGACAGTTTGTGTTGCCCCCTGCAAATCCTGCCTCTGAAGAAGTCCTCCTGGAAAGAATTGCTGCCCACAGATTATAACTACACAAGCAAACACAGAAACAGCGCTCCACGCCAGAGCAACAGGAAGGGTCTGTCCCACAGGGTTCTCTACTGCCAGAACTGGGGTCCACGCTGCTGCAACGGGGAGACTGTGATTTTGGTAGCAGAGGTAGGAAATGCGGACGTGGGCTCTCTCCTTCCGCTTGTTTACAGGGAGCCATACGAAACCTCTTTTTGCTCTCTCCGAGTAGCAATACATCTGCAGACTGAGTAGCTGTCGACATGATTAGGGGGTGGCTCTCAGAAATCAAGCAAAGGCTACTGTTGCAATTAGGCTGCTGGGGCCACACACGCCTGAGTGAAGGGACAGGGAACTCAGTTTTTTAAAAAAATGAATCTTTTAAGCACAGGCAAAAATAAAACGCACAAAACGGCTGTAAACAGAAGGTGGAGTAGAAAGCTCAAGCTTTCTCAGAAACTGCGTTTTATTACTCAGAGCTCCATTAGGTGAAAAACCAGGGTAGAATTTAGGATTATTCATGCTTTGCAATGTCTAGCCCTCTTCCTGTCTGTCCATCGGGGTTGCTGTCTTTAAGGGCCCTCCCAGGAATCTAGAAAGAAATATGCTGACGAGATTTGAAGGTTGCATTTCAAAGTCTGCTGCTTTATTTCTGCATCCAGGGGAAAAAGAGTCTGTAGAGAGCCTGGTCCTCTCCTCCTGCAGTCAGTGGGACTTACACCATTTATTGCAAGGAAAACAAGGATCAGGATCCCAGGTTATAACGACCAAAGTGAATTCAGCAAAACGTGAGAGCAAAGAGCCAGATCGACTATTGTGTTTTCAATCAGGAGCTCTGTTGTCATCAGTGGACACAGGCTGAGCACTTGTCTAGCAACAGGACCTGCACGGCAAAGGCACTTTCTTTCCTCATCCTTCCCCCAGCACGTGGTCTCAGATCACCTATTCACACTCCACTTCCAGTTAAACAACTCTTCAAGTGACCTGGTTTTTCAGAAATGCTGAGTACAGTAGGAATCATCGTGTGTAATGCTTAAATGTAGGGACATTGGAGACACATTAAGCACCTTTTGAACCAAGACCAAACCACCAGGCTCGGTGAAGCCTTTTTTCTCATGTCCTTGGAAAACGAATGCAAAGCTACATAAAACTGGAAAACAGATTGCACAGTGTTTTGACAGCCCTTAGCTTATCCATTTGGGAGTACAGGCATATCTAATATAGCACCCCTAATATTTCTGCAATCGATTTTTCCCTTTGTTAACTCAACCAATTCCTCTTCATTGCTGGCACACTACTCTTGGACGCTGAAGGAATTAACATCAAGTGGTGCCTGTAAGTTAGTACGATGCTTTTTTTAGCGACATCATTAACAAAAGACCTGATCCATGAGGTGATGAACAACCACAAATCTCACCAGCAGTGGCGGAGGCACAAACCGAAGTCTTTGGCAAGCCATAGCAGTAAAAAATCATTTGTCACGTGGCATTGCTGAGCCCACGCGAAACAGCAACACGCTGCAACAGCCGATCAGGTCATAGCAGCCTCCTACCACATCCAGTTGCTCCCGCTATGCAAGTAGTTCCACTGTCAGCTATGAAAAACTGCTGTGCATGAGCAGTCACTTGTGGGAGAGAGTTTCACTGGAGAGACAGAAAGAACAAAACAAGCAGAGAAAAATTATTAAGAGGAGAACGGGTCACTTAGTGTTTCTCTCAGGTGGGTGGCTTTTTCCAGTTAAAATGTAAAAATCCACATTTTCCCCTGTGCATCACAGGAATGCAGACAGGGCTGTAAAATATAAAACGTGATCCAGATGGAAATCCATACCTCGGCACAGCATTTCTCAGGCTTTTTGGACACAGCTCTCTCTCAGACCTATTCCACGCTCCACCCTGTGTCCACCCATTTAAGCACCTCTTAAAAGCAGCTCTGAAACCAGTGGGGCACACTGTTGAGGAAGGTGTCATGGAGGTATGATGCATGGGAGCTGCTGGAGAAGGTACTGTGTTGTTGGATGTAGAAGTTTAAGGCAGAGACGCATCAAGGGATGGGGCAGAACCACAAGCCTGCCAAGATGCAAAAAACACAGTAGCCAAAGGGATCACCAAGAGCCAGGTGGTGACTCTCCTCAAACAAACATGAAGGACCACGTGAGTTTTCAGCCAAATGGCATTCGCTTATTTATTGTGTAGACAGCAGCTTTCTATACAAATGGTTTCGGCACTTGCTGCTGTTTGTTTTTTCATTTATGTCCTGTTCTGAACAAAGATGTCAGTTATTTCAGGTGGATTCTGACCAAATCTGATTAATTCTTTCCCAGCTGAGAAACGAGCACCAAAATCCAAGCTCCTCTGGAACTTGAGTTCTAAGGTGGCAGAAGGGAAGGGCAGAGAAGCTAAATAAGGAACTAGAGAAAGATAGGAGATAAAGTACTTTGGAAATATCTCCTCATCTGGAAAATCCTAACAACTTCACTCTACTGCTTATGTATCGAACATGGCAAGTGACATGCATTATCAAGGACAAAGAGGTGATATTTACCTTTTGCTACTATGCCAACAAGCAAAATGGTCCACTTAAACTTCAGATGGAGCTTATACAGTAATTTCCACTGCTACCCAGTTTGCCCTCCTGCAGATTTGCACCACAGGGAGAACTTGAATGTTGTAGGCCTAATCCTAGCAAATAAAATTTCAGATTAGATTTAGTCAACAGCAGAAGACTAGTCATAACAGGAGGTACTGAATATATACATAAAATGTATTTACATGATAATTATTCTTTTTGTTGTTGTTCTAAGCCTTTCTGAGGCATAAGACTTTGTCATTTCAAAGCAGCTTGATGTATCTATTAAAAGAATCAGTGGCACTTTCTGGAATATCTGTTAAAGCCAGGTTGGAATCCAGACAGATCTTGAGCAGTGGATGTTGTTTACCCAGACTTCAGCAAAGCATTCAACACTGTTTCCACAGCCTTCTACTGGACAACCTGGCAAAATACAGATTGGATAGGTGGTCTGCAAGATGGGTAAGAAATTGGCTCACAGGCCACACTCGGAGGGTGATGATCAATAGTTTTTACTCAGACTGGCAGCCCATCACAAGCAGGGTCCCCCATGAATTGATACTGGGCCCCACACTGTTCAACATCTTCATAAATTATCCGGACGATGTGACTGAAAGCACCCTCAGCAAGTTTGATGATGACACTAAACAGGGTGGTGAGGCGGGCGCATCAGAAGGGAGATACATCTTACAGACAGACCTGGAGAGGCTGGAAGAGTGAGCTAGCAAGAACCACATGAAGTTCAATAAAGACAAGTGCAAAGTCCTGCACCCAGGGCAACATAACTAAAGAACCCAGTACAGGCTAGGATCTGTGTGGCTAGGGAGCAGCCTTGTTGAAAGGGACCTAGAGGTCCTGGTAGACAACAAGCTGAACATGAGTCAGCAGTGTCCTGCTGCAGCAACAAAGGCAAATTGGATCCTGGGTTGCGTCCACAGCGGCATTACTAGCAGAGATTGAGATGTGATCACCACACTCTACTTGGCACTTCTCAGGCCTCATCTGGAGAGCTGTGTCTACCTGGTCCTCATAATTCAAGAACGATGCAGACAAACTGGTGAGGGTCCCAAAGCGGGGCCAAGAAGACGATCAAATGGGTGGAGAACATACCCTATGAGGAAAGGCTGAAGGAGCTAGGTCTTTTCTCCCTGGAGAAGAGAAGGCCCAGGGGGAACTTCATCACAGCATTCCTCAGTACTTGAAAGGCAAGATACAAAGAAGACCTAGGCTCCAACTTCACAAGGAGCCACACAGAGAGGACAAGGGACAACGGGTGCAAGTTGCACCAGGACAGGTTTCATCTCAATACAAGAAAAAAAAAAATTTACAGTGGGAACAATCAATCACTGGAACAATATCCCCAGGGATGTGTGGAGCCATTACTGCAAGAGGTTTTCAAAATGCAATTGGACAGGGTGATAAATAATCTCATCCAGGCTCCCTTTCCCATGAAAGGTTGGACCACATGATCTTTCAAGGTCCCTTCCAGCCTGGGCTATTCTACAATTCTATCATCTTATGGCTCTTGAAGTCAAATTGAATTATCCTGTATTTCTGAAGACAATTAAGTATTACGCTTAACAGAAAAAAAAAATTGAAATATTTTCAGATAAATTGGAATTGGGAAGAGACAAAAGAGTAACTGTGCAGACATCAGTTTCTTACTACCCTACGTACAAGATGTGAAAATCACATCCATAAGAGATACTGCAAGTTACAGTGGTACTAAATAAGAAGGTGGACACAGAAAAATCTTAAACATTGTTATAGTCTTTAATAATTTTATTAGAACACTGATACTGAAGGCCATACGCTTCCTTTTCAGAAATAACTGTATTTAGTTTTTTCCCCCAGGGTGATATAGACTCAATCTATTTTTCTTTATACACCACCAATATTTATTTTTTCATGAGCATCTTTAGTAATAGCCCAGCCTGAGGCGTGAAAACAATACAGAGACAGCATACAGCTAGGGAAATCTGCCCTGGTACGTATTTGCAATACAGCCACCGCTGCTTAGTACACTGTCTGCACAAGTAAGACTGCCAACTCCACGTAACTGCAAGGTTGTCAAGTGGGAGGGAATCGCTGAGATTTCTTCCACATCAACAGTAGCCACTGCAACGCATTGCCAGGGGAACTGAAAGCCAGAAGGGCAACAGTACTCCTCCCATCAGGGAGTTCATATTGGCAGTTCGAGCATATGCCTAAAACCCCCTGCATTATACTAAATATTAACGACGTTTTGATTTTACCAGCACCTTTATGAACCGTCACGAAGAGAGATGCCAGTAGACCCATCTATTTAGCCATGGAAATGACAGGAGACTTTTGCCCCAAAATGTTAGATTCTCAGGCCTTTTTTTTTTTTATTTTTCCATCTTAACACTGACATTACTAAACACTTGTAGGCAAGTGCTCTCAAAAGTGTACAAAGATTTTCAAAAGGAGCTTTGCTCACATTTAGGCACTAAAACAAGAGCCGCATTGTTGAAGCAAACCCTCTGCTGGAACTTCCACATCCAACTGAACAAGTCCTCGTGTCGTATATTGGAGCATCTCAGCTCCTAATGAAAGCGGCACAGCCATACGAGGCCATGAAGTTGTGACGTCCCCATTTCACAGACAGGAAAAATAAGTGACACACCTGTGATGAGGAGCCTACAGCAAAACTGAATCCACAACTCCTAACTTTGAATGAAGTAACAAAACCCCTATCCTCCTAATGAATAATAATTTGCTTACAGAATTTACTGAACTTGTTACCTTAGAGCCATAGCTTACTGAGTCCATAAGAAAAATCAAAATGCAGAATTCCTGTGCTGCTGAAAAATTGCATTGATAAATCACGTATTCTAATTAATTCAGTGAGGGAAGCCTCAACATTGCTTTTCAATCATCCTTCTTAACAAATGAAACCCTCACAATCATATATTCTGATACTTTTGGGGGGAGATAAAAAAAATTTAAGAAGATATTTGATGTTCCTGAAATGTCAGGTTTAAGATCTATTAAATAGAAACTCTGCCCAACTTCGAGTGCAAAAATATATTTGTACTTCTCTTCAGCTAAAAATACAAACTTTGCCACCACAACATGTTAGCTCTTCATAGGCAAGTTCCAAGCTTTAGCAAAATGAACAAAGCTTACAGATTGAAAGCGCTGATGTGGTGATCTCACCTTCTACTTTACATACTGCACTTTAGAATAGTGGATTCAGACTTATGTACTAACATGAAATCTAGTTAACACTACGACATGAACAAGGACATATAGGACTGATAATATAAAATAGTTATAATTTTTTTAGAAAAGTTGGAGAAAAGAAAAACAATTTATCCATTTATATATGCATAAAAATAACCATGTGTATTTGTAATCATTATTTGCATATGTCTTTGCATCTGATATTGCCAATGTATGTTTCTTAATATTAAAAAGTAGTTTATCTACCATATAAACCAGCATATGATTGGGATCAGATCAAGCCCAGCCTGGCGCTGGGGAGAATTAAAATTATGAAATGTAGCAGGGACTCTGAGAAACAAATGAAGTTTACCTATAAGTCAGAGAAGTCTTGCAGTTTTAAATTTAAGAGGAATATTTGACCTTATGACTGTGTAGGTACCTCAGTTATCCCCAGTACTGAGATAAGGTGATGAAATAGTCGTTCTCAGATCTTCTCAGAAATCTTAGGCACATGTGAAGGATTTACAGCTTCGTGGAAGGTATTCCTAGCTGCTGCCTGCAGAAATCACTTGAGCCAACCACATGGAAGCAAAAGCACAGAACATAACATTTCCAATATTGAAAGACAGTACTTTTCATTTCAGTAGATCTCCTAAGGCTTTCATCTGGGAAAATGAGACCTGTGAAAGTTCATTCTACTTTGCTATCGCCTGACAAAAACTGAGTATCACTTCCCACAATATTTCCTACAATTGAAATTTGTGTGTGTGTACGTACTTAAAAAAAAAAAAACATTCTTTTACAGGCATGGGTTGAAGTATACAGCAAGTGCAAAAACAAAGCTCATGAGTTTTGTATCACTAAAAGCATTTTTTATACTAAATTGTTAGGGAAGGCAGCACTATCAGGGCTTATGTGTCCCAGTACAAGACTGGGAATTTGCTTTACTGGAGTCTTTTTCTGTCAGCTACACCTACAGACTCACTCTGCTTGGCCAAGTCACATCAGTCAACATTTTTCAAGATATGTTTAAGCGCGGGCATCTGGACTGCCTACCTTATAAGGCTCAATTTGAAAGCATGTAAATACTTATAGATTTCCACAACTTATGACAGGGGATGGAGAAGAATAGTCTTTTGGGAAAATTACTACAAAGAGTATCTGAAATTAGATCCCTGAAACCTAAGGCACCCTCCAATTTTTATTATTTTCCTAAATTTATTTGGCATCTGCTTACTGCTGAGCTCCTTTTCTCATGCAACACTGACTTCCCCCCCGCCTTTCCTGACACACACAGTAACTCCTGACACAGAGTTATTAATGTCCTATTACTGACCAGGATTGTGGGCTTTTGAGGTGGATTTTGGGTTTTTTTGTCAGACTAAATATCTGTCTGCAAATAGTCAGTCTTGCTCCTATTGAATTCATCTAGCCCAGTGAAGCTGCTGATGCAAGACAAAAATAGGACTAATTGCCAGTTTGTAGAAGCAACCTAGATGATGTTTGCAATTTATTCCACACCAGAACTAAATCACCTTCACACCATTTGTTAAACTATAGGGCAGTGTGGGCAGAGATAAAACATGGTGCCTTTCACAAGAGATTGATTATGCTTTGCTATCCCTATATGCCCACAGGAGTATAAAATTGTTCCTCTTTTCATGCACATACTTACCACAATGCACTTGCTCCACCTGTTGTCCACTTGCATTTGTGCAAGTCCATTTACAGCCACAATCTGTGCAAGAGGAATTGCTTTGTCTTTAGGGATAGTTATGGATCTTTACGCCTGCTTGCTCACTCCTAGCACAGCCAGCACCACTGCCTTCTGTACAGATCCTGGAAAGCACAAGCAGCAGAGTTTAGTAACAGCTGGAGAGACACAGATCTGAACTGGAGAATGAGGTCAGTTTTAATCACTAGAGTTACCAAGAGCCTGACAACCATCTGTCAGGAAGGTAGGATTCACTAGAGTACTAGAGTAATTGCAGCACCTACGTTACCATCTCTGACTGAGCTGTGGGTCAATACCCCCTCCTTTCAAAACCAGCAGTCATCTTCAGGCCGCTTTATTGCGCTCAGCTTGACCTCACAGCACAGCCACATCCATAATCTGGTATCTGCTGCCCTCCCCTGCTCTGTCAGCATAACATGAAGAGCAAGAACAGGGAGCCTCTTTCCCCTCTCCCTCTTCTTTCTGTAGGGTGGGGACACAGCACAGCTGCTAAATTCTGCTAGAATAGCCCCAAGAAAGGCCTGGGAACTGGCTAATAAGGCAGGGGTGCCCTGTCATAGCCAGGCTGCCAATGCAATGCTAAAGTCAAGCTCCCTTTTGTATTCACCCACCCACAGAACCTTTAGCCACCATAACACAAGGAAGAGGCAGCAACACCTGTTTGGCACAGGTCTCAAAGCAGGGGGGGGTGTCCTTCTTGTCAAACCCTTCTGCAGTTCCCTTTTGAGTCATAGGGGTCTGTTCCTACCATAGCTCTGAGCTTCCTTGAGCAGTGGAGTTGTCATTGTATCTGCTTTCTTTCCTGCCCCAGGAATTTAAGGCTGAGGAGAGGCTGTGGCCAGCACGGAAGACAGACATAGCCATTGGTAAGTGCCATTTATTACAAACTTTGAGAACTTGCATTCACTCTGTTTCAGAGCTGCCAACTTGTGAAAGGAGAGGTGGATTGGTTTGGTATTCAACTGGCCCCTACGCAGTTTCCATCAATACCATAGACTAAAAAGTTTCCTAAAAAAAAAAAACCTAAGCGTACATTTTGAAAACTAGAGACAATCAGTCTCTCTGCAGGCTGTGCACACCAAGTTTACCATAGCAAACTCCCTTGCCCTCTAACCTTTTTTAAACAAAAAGGTACTGAGGACTCAGCCAAGCCAGTCTTTAGCTGGTCTTTTCCCAACACAGAAAGCAGTAGACATGACTCAGGAAGAATCTGAGGCATAACTAAGGCAGAATTTAGCCAAGGCAGAGTAAAGTACAAAAGGTGACTGGGGAAGGGGCAGGGGGAAACACAACTTAAAACACCAATCCAGCTTTGAACTGGCTGGCAGCATTCCCACATTAACTGCAAAATGTTAAATATCAGTACACAAAAGGCTCAGAGTGATCCGCTCCATTCCCCACTCGCTCTCCACACAACCATAAGACCAACTTTTAAGAAGTCTGTTTCTTCAGTACGCTTTTGTTTTAAGCCATACAGTTGCATCTTCCCCACTTCTACCCAAACATTCAACTTTTTAGGACCTTTATACTACCTCCTGTTATCCCAGTATCCAAGGCTTTCTGAGTAAGAGTCAATAACAAGAAACAGTCCTCAGCAGGCTTGCAGTTCCTTGCACTTGTCATTCAAGTCACAACTCTGCTTGACATCAGAGTACTTTGGAGTGAAGGGGTTGGCTTTTTCTCCCAAAGCTACAGTTTTAAAACACACCATCAAAAAGCAATATTTTTTATTAAAAAGAAAAGCTAGCATGGGAAACAGTGAATATTTGTTTAGCTCCATCGTTCTCAAACTAAACATTTGTTGTTCCTATGCAAATACCCCCATAGTTTCAAACAGGTATGGATTCCTCTCCAGGCCAACTTCTTTACATGTAAACATGAGGCAATGTTTGCTCTAACACTATTTTTACCCAACTGACTGCATGATATGTGATCAATGACTGCTTGATGAGTTCTGGGAGCCTGAAGGTCACAGTTTAACTATCAGCCCTGGAAAGGAGACAAAAGGGAAAGGAGTAGAAGGAAGACAGATTCAAGTCAAATTTAATTTTATTTCAGATGAATTTATTGAGTTATAAAGACCCTGCCAGCTCCACCGTATTTACAGAGGTTTACAAGAAGGTTCTAGAGCTATTATTGCTATCAGACCACAAGTTAAAAATGCATAAACAAACCAAATCAACCACATCCATAATGTCAACTGTAGAAATATTGGTTACCTTATAGGACTTTGAGGCATATTCAATCAAACATGATGAAAGTGTTTTCCAAACAATGATTTCTAAAGCCATCAGCAAGATCCTCATTTCTCCCTCTAATGTAGCTATGCCTGAAGGTCAGGCATCCGTATACCACTGTTGATGGAAGTCTCTTGAATATACACATTTTATGAATCATTAATTTAATTAGAAGGCTATTCAGAAGCAAGCATTGCATGGTGTTAAAATAATCTTAAAAAGCACAATGAAATCCCCAGTTGGTTCCATTTGACACTTTTGCAAGGTAGTACTGCTACCAGATATTCACATAAAATCCTGTCATCACTTTGACTTCATTTGCTTTGGTTGTGACTCCAAACTTCCCAGGGAAGTGTCACTACTGACATCTCAAGCAGCACTGCAGAAACTGTGCCACCTGAAAACATCACACTGCTGTTCTTTTCTTACTGTCCATGACTCTTTGAAAGACCTTTTTCAGTCAATTTCATCCATTCAGCTGCAAGAAGAAATACTAACGCTCTCTACATTTACTCACCCACCTTTCCATTCCCAAAAGAGATCACGGATTTTCTAAGAGAAGGGGAGGAGAGAGCATATCTCCCAGTTCAGCTGGATTCGTTTCCAAATATATTTCAGCTGCACCTCAAGTCCTGAAGAAGTTCTACATTACAATACCACAATGCCAAAGGGCTACGGACACTGATAGCCAAGGCCTGTAAGCCCACATATCTGGATGCATGCAGTTCCCACTGACAACAGGCAGCTCCGCTTGACTTGTTAATAAGCCTACAGTAATTTTTACTTCATACTGAACTTCACACATTATTGAATGTTCAGGGAAGAACACAATCACTTGAGTGCCATTGGTCCTCCTAAGGGCACTGACAGATGAACATTTGCTGATTAACAATCTAACTCCAGAACACTGACATGTAAAGTATCAACTAAGATTCAGAGTTACTCTATGTACACAAAACTAAGAAACCACAAAAAATAAGTCAGTGTCAAGTAGAGCAGCAGGGAAGCTGCTAATAGTATTTCAGAGAAAAAACAACACTGAAATATCCTTACTTGTACAAAGCAAGATGAAACCTACCAGCTTTATGTTTAAAAGAGAAACATGTAACTTTGTTCCTACTGCAAGGGCTACAAAAACAAAACCAAAAAGAAGCCCGAGCATCATTCATGCAAGAGAAACTACCACCTAGCAAAAAGTCTTTTATGGAGTATGCGCTACGCTAACATGAGCTAGCATCAGACCTGGAAAGTCTGCATCCATATAGCAGGGAGACTGTCTGAGGCATACCACACTGTCACACTGCTCTCCTCAAAGGAAAAACACACCACCATACTCTCACACTTAAAAAATGAGCACACCTCACTGCAAAGAAGCAGCCGCTCTAGGATTTTAAGTTTAAACTGTCATCATACCAATGGAATTCTCATCAGCTTCTCTTGATATTTGTAGCTGGGCCATGCTGAGAATGCATTCAGCTCAAACAGTACATACACAAGTGCCACCCATGTTGGTAACTGAGGACAGAATCCAGACGTTCAGGTGTTGAAACACTGGGTCAGGTATAAATTTAAGCAACAGTTTCGTATTTGCAAGTAAGATTAGAGCAAGTCTTCAAAAGTGGAATTATCTTGATGCTCGTGTACATAAGGAGAACAAACTGCCATACGTGCTGCACTTACACACGACCACAGTGCGAACTGTTCAAATTTAGTGCCAAATGCAACAGCAAGGCACACTCAGTAGGATCAAGCTATGATTGTGAGGAGAGTTTTATAGGAAAACGCTTTTAGGCATGGCAGAACATCACTCCCTACCAGCATGATGGCTGAATGAGCTGCACCCATACACTTCTTACATGCCTTATGCATCTCTTCCAGCCCTCCAGAGAAACTGATACAGAGAATGCCACACTAATATTACTGTGGAACTATTTATCAAGAGATCTTTGCAACAAAAGAAAGCTTAGAGGGGGATTTTCCTATATCCAGTTTTACTGAGGTAAACCAGAATTATTCTAACAATTTGACTGTGAGATGATGAAACCTCTAGTACATGTTACTTAAGTGTTTCAAAGCTATTCAGATCACCCACTAAGAGCTAAGTGATAATTAAAACACTGAGCAGGAAATCTTTGTGCTTAGTTTATGGACTAAAGTCCAAGTTAAATCCTATTACTGCAAGCTAGCAAAATGCAGTCATGCTAGGCTTTGCAAAGATGGTGGAGGAAAAGGGATTGCTTCTAGGTTACTTCAAAACTGGAATATAGTGTAATGAAAAGACAAGTATGGTAACTACAACAGTCTGAAAATCTGTACAAAATTCTCCTCTGGTCCATGAACTGGCCTTGGAAGACTCAAAACAAAGGCAAAGAGTTGTACAGCTGAAAGTGTTCTGAAATACCAAAGGAACTCCATCCAGAACAAATTGTCATGGCCATTGACACAGAGGAATCATACTGGATAACTCCGTTACCTGGTGACATTTTATCAGTAAGGAAGTTTTAGTGCCTATAACAACCTGGACCTAATTAGTCCAGCAAGCTGGTGCTTTTCCCCTTAACAGATTAAGACTGGATGTTGGTAGACACCAATAATATATCCCTTTATTTCTGTACTGGGCCACTCTCAATCCTAGATCTGGGGCAGACTGCCCTGCAAGTTTCCATTACCTGAATGATCTCTTGATTTCGTTTTTCAGTATCTGTAACCTCATGCTGAGATCTAAGTTTCAGTTTTTGAAAGGCAGAGGTTAATCTACCAATTTGAGACTCAACAATTGTCCCTTCCAATTATTTAGTGCTTGAAATTGAGACTTTCACACAGTGCAACCTAGCAGTCATACATAAATCATCACTTATTACCACACTTTGAAAACAGCTGTGTTAGTGGAATTTTACTTCTCAGCAGATTTTACTTTCCCTTGATCTTCCACTTTTTTGATGGCAGCTTGGATAGCTTCTTGATCACCCAGAAACTGGTGAGGGCCCAGAGGGTGCAGGTTCTCATCAAGTTCAAGAAGTATGGGCACACCAGTGGGGAGAGTAACATTGATGATGTCCTCATCAGAGATGCCTGCCAAAGGAAGAAAACCAAACCAGTTACACCTAGTGAACAGCTTGTCTAATTGTCTATCTAGCTCAGCCTTATTTCTTAGATTACCTAGTTTTACAAGAGTCAAGGACATGTTCCAGCCTCCATCAACATCACCAGCTACTCAAGGGTCAATTCCCACCTAGACCACACCTTGGTTAGTGCTTTAGGAACAGCTAGAGGAGGGAATCCCCATCAAGGTGAAGTCAATTTATTTTTTAGTCTACACATGTGAAATAAACAGGAAGAAATTGCCCTGGAGTCTATACCTTTCCCTTAATACAGTACATTGAGAACAACAGGTTCTCCTCCATACCTTCCCAACTCATGCATCACAAACGAGGATTAGAATCCACATGTGCTGCTCCAACAAGAAACAACCTCTCCTAAGCAGCCAATACAGTCTCTTTGAAAAGGCCAGATATCAAGCTTAATTTTTCAACACAAAGCTTCTCACACAAGCTGTCTTAAAAAAAAATCATTATTTAATTCTTCTAGCATAAGGATCACTGTTTGCCCACATCTGATTCCTCAAAAACAATTTTATAGTATCTTGCCTACAGTACTATTCTCAGAATTACTAGATACAGGATAATCATTTCCACTTTCAAATGAGGGAGATGGGGAAAAAAGAAGGTAGAATGTCAACTTAAACAACTTGGAGCATCTTCCTGTATTTTTCTACTTCACTAAAATAACGTACTTGGGGAGAAAATTTATTTTACTCAGCTGTGCTTAATTAAAATATTCTGGGGCTCTAATCTCAATGAAATTGCTGGTTATTTTTTACATCAAACACACAAGACTCCAAAGCATCCAAGTAAATTTTGCAACGAAACCTCTTAGTAAAAGTTTCCACACAAGGTCTGAATGGTTGCCTTAAGAAGCAGTGACTGCAAAGACATTATTCCTCAAAAATTTCAAGCAAGAGAAAGCTAATGTCATTGGGAATGTCATTTATTTCTTTTTTCCTCCCCTTTTTAGAAGCACTGAGGTCAGAAGAGCAGCCTGTTGTTGTAAAGCAGGACAGCTTCAAGTAATTCATGCTTACAAAATGCACACAACCAAGCTTCTAAAACGATGACACCATATGAATTAGACAAAGGTGCATGAAGAAAACATCCTCTTGAGCAGCTGACAAAACAGGTGTTTCTCTGAACACATGGGTGCAAATTTACCAGTGATTTTCACATTAAGTAGAAAAGCAGAGCCAACCTATTCACAGGAAAACCCACAAAGTCAAGCCACTTAGCAACAGTGGGATGACAACAGGTCAGGAAAAAACAGAAGTAATCATGAAGTGAGAACCATTTTATGCCCCTGCCCAGAGACTACACAAGCATGCAGTTTTTGCTGTGACCTATTCTTGTTTTGCTTAGGCTAAGCACTTAGTTCAGCTGTGGATTAGCACTAAATTTCAAAAGGGCATGGAGCAATAGAAACAGGCAAACCCTTGCAAAAAGCCTACACCTTGTTACATCAGTCCATTAAAAAGAGTCATACTCTGCCAGTTTAAGCAGTCCTGGTATACAAGGGATAAATAATTCACCTGTTGGAGGCAGCAGAATCACAGACCTACAGAAAAGCACTCAGGGAGCATCTAAAATTTTAAAACTGCACAGAAATCAACAGGAAAAGTACTGAGCACATTTACCAAGCACAAGCAGTGTTCTCAAGGACTTTGGTTTGCAAAAAAAGCAGCCAAGCTGCCTAAGCTCTTATTTCAAGGATTCTTAAACATATTAGATTTTAAGAACATACATATGTCTCCATATATCTACAGAGAATCTGGCCCTAGGAAGTGTTCTGCCCACCTCTCAAACTCAGTCTCCCAGACTAAACCATTCAGATATACACAAAGCAGATGAAGTCATGTAGCAGAATTTAGGCAAACCACATAATGTGGTCAGGAGCCAGGATATTTAAAGGTTTCCTCTAAGACAGATTAAACAAAACTAGCTGTAGCTACATGGATTCAGAAATGCAATTTACTGTTTTTACAGAACACAGTGACCACACCAATGTCAACTAGTATTGATTTACACAGCAAAATAGCAGAGTCTAGGATAAACAAGCAGCAGCAAGCATGTTGGCTTTCTCCTTGGGATTTTTCCTCTTACAGAAGTGTTGCCTCACAGTCAGAAGGCTGGAAACACAAGCTGAAGATGAAAATCCTAAAGAAACAATAGTGTCCTGTTGCTTTATTTCAGCACTGCTACTGTATTTGTATTGCATTTCTGTTCTTCAGGAAGCAAGAAGCTGATCAGGCTCTTTTGTTGCAGGCAAAATGTACACAGAACACTCCCCAGCCAGCAGGCTAGGAAGACAGTAAAGAGATGACATCTTACACTCAGGCCATTGCAAGCATGAGCTAACTGCTATCCAGTTACTCCATGTGCTGTAACTAAAGGCAAGTGACCTTTTCTCGCTCTTCATCTGAGCTGGCCTGTGTCACAATCCCATCCTATCTCACACAGAAAAAGGGTAAAATCAGGCCAAGGACTCAACTGCTGACTACAAAGCACAAGGGGAAATCAGACCATTGAAGAAGCAACACTCCTCCCTCCAGGAAAATACTAAAGCCTGGGTCTCAGCACTGCTGAAGGCTAGTGTGTTGCTTTCCCTGTTTTCTCTTTACCTGAGCAGGCTTAAAACTAAGATCCTACCCACTTAGAGCCATGAGAATCCACCAACATTACCACCGACATTGCAGGAAAGCAAACCAGGAATCTATCATATTCCCATGCAGTAGGGAAATACAGCCTGCCTTAAACTCCTCAAGTAGTCCAAGATGAAACAGGCTGATTTGCTACTATCATCACTAGTTGTCAACTATGGCATCAGGTGAGAAAGTCCCAGAGGTCTTGAGTAGAGACCCAGGCTGCACTACCACCACCAGGAACTCAAGGCAACGCTGTGACAAACGGAGTTCTCTGAGCACGCAACCCTGGAGCCTACCAGCATACATACTGCCCTTGGACAGAGCTCTGGCAAAAGGTTTCCACCTCTGGCTGAAGGACTACCGAGAGTCCCTCAAGCCCAAGTTTGTGCAAACCTGTGTGGAAACTCACACATGAAACTCCTCTGTCTCATCTGCAGGTCCTGGTCAGGCTGTTCCAGTCCTTTTGCATGTTCATCAGGCACTTGCCACCCCGTTCCCTGAGCTGATTCAAGCCACCAACGTGACAGAAAACTACCCACTCCTCGCTGTTTCTTGCCAACTTACCGACCAAGTTAACATGCAAGAGGGCCCAACAAGCTCACAAGAAATAAGCAGAAGTACAGAGCAAAGACTGGGATGAATGACAGGGAGCGCAAGACCATTTCATTTCAACAGCCGTGAGTTCTTAGATCTCAATCTGGTTTCTGTAACTGCCTTCAGACACCACAGTCACATAAGTAGTATTTCCTTAAGAAGGTTGAGCTGCAAAAATCAGTAAAATAATTGTTTTAGGTAGTCCTCAACACACAATCCACACGACTGACAATGTGTAGCTCCAGCATGTAAACTACGGGAATACTGTAACTGCACAAGTATCACATTAATGCAAAGAAGTAAAATCGTGAGGGCACTGCTCTCCCTGCTCACCAACTGGCAAGACCAGCATCAGGCCTTCCCAGTCACCATGTTCTGCCTGTGAGCCCAGTTCCAGAGCTCTGTTGCAGCTCTGTGACCACAACCAGACAAGCCCAATGGGTGCAACATCTGCACCTTTCTTCAAGAGACCAGGTAACTCCTCCCCTTCATTTTTTACCCTAAGCATGACAAGGCTCAGTGACCACTACACCATGTCCAGGAGATGGTAACCTTTGCAACAGGGCTTAAGTTCTAGAGTTAGACCTTCCACAAGACCCTGCCTTGAATTACTTAACACCGCTCTTCAGGGTTAAATGGTTTAGATGAAAGAAAGAAGTTGAGACAGCCTATAAATCCTTCTGCCACTCACCTAGAAAATTAGTCCATTAGACTTGATTTCCAACTAGTACTTCAACAAACGGGGTAAGCTGGCCACAACTAGTACACTAATGTCTTCACAATGGGACATTGCTGAGAGGGTCTCAATCAGAAGTATCAGTAATTAGGTAAAAGAAAATTATTCCTCCTTCAAAGAATTGAGAAAAATCACCTGTAAATAGATCCTGTGCATCCAAGATACTTATTTAGCAGATTCTAGTAACTGATGCTTTTATAATCAATATGATGTTTCAGCATCCAAAGTAAGATCTATCAAACATGTCTAATATGGTTATTTTAGATACACTCTGCATTAACATCTTGTTGCCATTGCTTTTTCAATGCATCAGAGGTATACCATGAAAGAAAAAATATGGCCTGTCTAAAGACCCAAGTTACAGGTCACAGTCCACACCAGTAGGTGTGACAGAACAAAACAGTTGCTAAGTTATGACAACCCTTCCACCAGCAAACACAAGACTGCTGCCTGAAGAAGAAAATGTTACTTTTAGAGAGCCTTTCCAACCCTAAAAACATATAATGAAAACTGCCTTCTTACTCTGCCAATTTTTAGTTGTGCCAATGATCCAAGCATCATCACATACAACACTTGAAGATGATTCAAAGAATAAGTGTTCTGAAAAGACTGGAAAAGCTTACAGAGACTTAAAAATTTGATGCCAACATTCTGTCAGGATCACGCACAACAGCCACCCTTGTCCCCGGGTGGCATTTATCAAATTCATAGGTATTACCTAGAAGGCACACAGCCCAGCATCCCCACTGGACACAGCCCACAGCACTGACATCTTCAGCAGCACTCTCTGGGAGAAGTGTCACTCAAGCCACCAGAACAGAAGAGCAAGTTCTCAGAGAAGCTGCTGTTTCAGATCTCCAAGTGCATACAAAAAGTACGGTCCAGTTTGTGTTAAATACTATTATCAGAAAGACTACTGGAATTTCACTTTAAGTCCTCACATGCAAACCATGACAGATCCTACGAACATTTCATGTACCTTAATGAGGTCCACTCTGTGCACTGAGAAAGCAAGAAAAAAAAAATCTAAGCCCACAATCAAAGCCTTGTTAGCCTGACATTCGTTCTCTGATGATTTTTGTGTGCAAGTAGAAACCAGATCCACATTTCAAGCTCTTTACCAATTACTCACAACAAGGAAAACAGAACTACAGGCCTGTTTAAAAAAAAAATACGTCCTTGAAATAATAACCCCAAGGATACTTTGAAGTCTTTCAGAAAAGACACTAAATTTCACACTGAAACAACTAGAATTGTTTCCAAGGATTAAGTTATCACTGTGACTAAGACATCCAAGCACTCATGTAGGATTGCTGCTTGAGGCCTTTGGAGCCCCATTTTCTAAATGCCAAGAACCATGGCTCTAGCTAAGATAGAGGGACTCAGAAACTTCCACTCAAGTGCAGGACACACAAAGCTAGTCAAAAAAAGTCCACAAAACCAAAGCACACCTCACAGCGGGTGCTACAAATACAGTAGACTGACAAACTTTAAGCTATTGAATCAGGTCCAACTCCAGCAAGGCTCCAGAGCAGCTCACAACCTTTCAGCAGAGAAAGGGTGAGACAGTCAGCAATGCAGACAAGGAATCTCTTTAGATCTACCTAGATATAGGTTGGACCTTGGGGCTGGGGGGGAAGAAGCAGGTCACAGTAACACAGGTCTTTCAAGCTCTGTTCGTGCCACCCTTCAGGGCAACTCTGCAGAATTCAAAACTCCACTGCATAAAGGGCAGAAGAGCCAGCATATATCTGGCAATTGCTCCCGTATGGGAGCTGGTGTAGCTGACAGACAGTCCTCAGTCAACCAAACTAAATCCTCTGCCAAGAATTCCTCACATTTCCCTATGTAAGCATGTGCTGGGAGGGACAAGATACAGTGTAGGACAGACAAGAGACACAGCTCTCTTCTACTTCAGTTAAGTGTGGGCAGCCCTGGAAGAGTTATACCTAACAGATTGTCCCAAAGAGCTTTGCGGCTACTTTAACTTACACTGCTCCCTCTGATCTCAGTGCAGCAAGGAATCCAGCCATACTAACTTTAAAGTAACTTTTACCAGACCTTGATGCTGCCAGATCTAGCCTTGCTGCATGCCTGCACAGGAAGTGACTGAAGGTTTCTGATGAAGCTGTGGTCAGTTTGCAGCATTTCACCTCCAAAGGGCTTGGCCAACACAGTTTCATGGAACTAGTTTGGTTTTTGGGGACTAGCAGGGGGGCAGACACAGGGAAGACACCATGGTTGCAGATCACCCTGCCCCTTTTTCATTTGTAATTCTTTATTATTTCACAGGGTGTGGACACATCAGTGGAACTGGCTGAACCAGCCTTCCTCCTGTATCCAAGCAGTGATCTGTACCCCAGAATTCACAGCCTCTATAGTTCCAGAAGTCATTTGTGCAGCTTATTCCCTGGGCTTCTAACTCCTGCTAAAGCATCAGCTGTCCTGACTGTTCCAGCATGCCTCAATGCAAAAAGTGCTCAGCAGAGTCATACACATAAAGGCACACAGCAGAGGGTTTTATAACTAAAAAATTGAATGGACACAATCCAGACTGTGCATACTTGCAACTACACCTCTAGTAGGCTGCATTCATACACATAATCACTAAGTTCTACTCTACCCACAAAGAAATTAATATATCTTCCAGTTTAGGATGACCTAAACTAGAAGCCATGTCATTAAAGAAAATGCAGAGGGAAAGAATCTAGCAATGACTGAATGATAAATCACATCCTTTTCAGGTCCTAAATAAATAAGCAACCTTATGCTAAATTCCTAATTTCGCTGGTAGGCATTTTCTATATTGGGAAGTAATACAGTATTTGCATAAGCTTTAGCAAGTACCTACTCCCTCCAGAACTCCCTGCCACAGCAGGTTTTTCGGTAAAAATTATCAAGAATGAAGCCTCAAAAGTGACCCACCACAGTAACAGTCAAGAACATCTTGGGGCCTACAGGAAGGATGGGGAGGGACTCTTTATCAGAGAGTGTAGTGATAGGACACAGGGCAACAGTTTCAAACTGAAAGAGGGTAGATTTAGATTAGATATCAGGAAGAAATTCTTTACTGTGAGGGTGGTGAGGCACTGGAACAGGTTGCCCAGGGAAGTTGTGGAGGCCCCATCCCTGGAAGTGTTCAAGGCCAGGCTGGATGGGGCTTTGAGCAGCCTGGGCTAGTGGGAGGTGTCCCTGCCCACGGCAGGGGGGTTGGAACTACATGATCCTTAAGGTCCTTTCCAACCCAAACCATCCTGTGATCTTCCACAACCCAAGACAAACACTTTATTCTGATGTGTTATAGCAACGCTTGTTTAATGAACAGATTATGACTTCTGAGAAAGCAGCTGATTAAATCCAAAAATAGGCAGACACAACTCTTCAGGTTATATCTAGATCAACCACAAAGTTAGTCTGAATACAGTAGTTTAAGTGAGCAGTGACAAACAAGGGGAAAGCATCTGGCTCTCCTCTTAACTACATTAACCTAACTAATTCTCTCCCCCTCCCACATCCCCCAGAGTCTGATTCCTGTTCCCATAGGCCAACTTTTTACTTTCTCCTTGGATACCACAGATATTAAGTGTTACATTGTCCACATAAGTAATATACACTACAGAACAAGATGTAAAGCTCTAAGCAGTTGAACAAGGAGAAGAGGGGAAGGCTACAAGGAAGACCCTTACCTTCCACATGCTTCAGCAATGCCCTGCTGCTGTTACCATGAGCAGAGATAAGGATCATTTTGCCACTTTTCAGTTCTGGCACTATCTTTTCATTCCAATAGGGAAGAAGTCTATCAAGCACATCTTTTAGACTTTCAGCTTTGGGGAGATTATCCTGAGAGACATCACTGCATTTATACCGACGATCATTGTATATCTCTTCGTAGTAAGGATGAGATTCAGTTATGGGAGGTGGGGTAACATCATAGCTTCTCCTCCATATTTTCACTTGCTCCTCCCCATGATTCAGAGCCATTTCTGCTCTGTTAAGACCAATTAATGCACCATAGTGACGTTCATTCAGTCGCCAGGAACTCTGAATGGGGACCCACTCTTGGCCCATCTCTTCCAGGATAAGCCATGCAGTCTGGATGGAGCGACTGAGTACAGAGGTAAAGACGAGGTCAAACTCAAAGCCCAGCGCTTTAAGGTGTTTGCCACAGTTCTGAGCTTCCTTTATCCCATCACTGCTCAGCTTCTGGTCCACCCAGCTGCAGAAGCGATTCTCCTTGTTCCAGGCTCCTTCCCCATGTCTTAAGAGAACAAGCCTGTACTTAGCCATTTTGGTTGCAGCTTAGCACAGATGACAACTGGTCTGACATCTAATATTGATGCATCTGGAAAGAGACATGAGAAAAATACATCAAACATCCCACAGATAATGCAGTACATCAGTAGTAACATAGTAATATGGCAAAGAGTAGACAACTATCAGAATCAAAACAACCAAAGAAACAAGTGTCTGATGAGTATGTTTTTACCTTTGAGGCCTCCTGGCTTTGTCTTCCTTCCCACCCTCACATGGGAGGAAAAGCACCATCCTTCACCCAGCTTGCTGCAACTAGCCCACTTAATCAATTGATTAGTAGCAGATTCATACAAGCTGTTCCTGCCTAGAGATTTCCCTCAAGTGCCTACACAGAGCCTCACTCAACATCAGAGGCTCACAACCAGAGAAGCAGATCTCACTCTCACTGGTGAGCTTATTAGAGGTGAGACATGGAGACCAAGCTCCTAAGAGCTGCCCAGACACACACTGGCTCTGAGGGAATGCAGGCACAGACAGCAACTGTGATCCCCAGACAGAGGAAGGATGACAGAATTGGAACTGGCAATACACAAAACCTTATCAGCTTTCCCCAAAACAGATGTCACCATAATCATGCTTTGCGTAACTTGTTTCCTCACATCCCCATCCTGTCCTGCCAATTATGCCAGTCTCTGCTTGACTTTTCCGCCAGCCACCTCCTCCATCATTCCTCCACACTCAAGTGCCACAACACACCTGTTCTGGGATGCAATGCACCACTATTGAGTCCTCATTTCACTGAATCCAGAAGTGATCTCACAGATTATTCCACCCTTTCCTGACTTTCAAGTATATTTTTCCCCTCTTGTGTCTATGAATTACAATGCCAGGTTCTCAGGCACCAGGACTAATGTTTTTACTTTTGCAGCGGGCACAAATGGCATATTTTCTGTCCTCATTAAATAACGGGCAGCTACACACTCATAACATCAAGCAGCACCTTTCTCTGACCCTGTTGACTAAGCAAAAACACCTCTGGATTGTCTTGAGTGGTAAATGGATTTTGACCACTCACCCAAGCTTCAACATGGCCAAGGATCTTCTAACAGACTGTGTGATGCCTGAAAGGTCCATCTAAGACAGCAGTGCAACTCTGAAAGCCCCACCTGATCACTGACCTGGGATGTCACAGACTAGATAGCAACAGACAGAGCAGGGGGGAAAAAATATAAAGACACAACTCTCTGCACTGGAAGGACTGCTATGTACTTAAAGGAACATCAAGTGCTCTCAAAACCATGAGCAGTGGGACACTGAAGTCTGATTTCTGTACACACAACTTTGGACTAGATTTCCACAAGCAACATGCTTACAGGAGCTCCCATCATCTCAAATCAGTTGGAGCTGCTCCAATCACCCTTCAAGTGTCTCAAATTCTGGCCCACTGTGACCCTGAATTAGGTCAGTAGGATGGGTTAGGCCCATGCACTCTGAGTTTTGGGAAGCACCCAGCATACTGTCAGGATTCATTTTTACCAGACTTTCAAAAAGCTGAATTCATTAACAGCCTCAGTAATTTGATCTTGACTATACAGCAGCTTAGTTCTCCTCTACTCCACAGAAGACAGAGTCTTCGTCATACAAGGGCACTGCACAATACCTCCCCAGCTTTAACTTCTGGCTACTGGTGCAGCTCAGGATTAAAAAACCTTTGAGGACTGACAGATTTTTACAGAATATCAGCAAGTATTGTCTGATACACAGTAGGCAGCTGGTAAACACAAGGGAAAGGTCTTCTGTGATTTCACTCACAAGGAGGCCTGAATTTTGTGTATGACAAGGAACAACTCAGACAAAATCCCATGTTTCACTTTTTCCACTCACAATAATCAGCTGCACATTAATCAAAGAAATCAACTATTGTTAGGATTCAGATGTCATGTCACATCAGATGCAATGCTATAATATACTAGGTTTACAACAAAAAGGAGTATCAGATAGCATTTCCACCTAAAGCTAAAGTCATCTTTCTCCAACGTCCCAAAGATATGATTAAAAACTGCAGTGTGCTCACAGCATGAACTACCACACAAAACAGACCCATAAAAAACTCTATCTCTACAGATACATAATTAGTTAAACTGAACAATGAGGTAATCTGTTCCTGTGGATAATACAGTTTACAATACCAAATTAAGACCCAAAATAAAAAAAACCACAAGACCCAATAATAGAAGAGATGCACCTGTTCACACATGTTCTTACTCAGGTACTTTTGGCCAAAACCAGTAAAAAACTCAACGAACATAACAAAAAAAAAGACTCGTGCAAAGACCTAAAATCATCTGGGAACCATAAACTCCAGTTCAGTTATATAAAAGATTAGACAGAATCACCACTATCAAACCAATTTAGAAAGAACTGGCAGTCACAGGGTTGTATGAATATCCATCCACTTATGGAAGTATTTAAGCTAGAAAGCCTTAGAACAACACATGGAAATAATCCTACTCACCTTTCTTATAGCAAAAAGAACAACCTACACAAATCCCAGCACAGGCTCAAGAGCTGCTTTATAAAGAGGCCACCACACACTCTTGGCTAGTTACCTGCAGGAAGAGAATAAACACTAAGCGCTCACACAGAAAGAAACCACAAGTACAAATGGTTATGCCAGCCATCATTTGCTCTCAGACCTGCAAGAAAATAAAGCACACCCCTTGTAGGGGCTGGGAAAGCTACCAATTTCCTTCTCCCAAAAGGATGCAAATACGCAGCTCCTGGGTTTCCAACAAGGGAAAGTTTCTTGTCTCCCAGATGCCCCAGGATATCATTTGCTCCTCAAGATTTGTTTAGACAGCAATTACCATAGCTCTAGCGCACAGAATTCTACCAAAGCCTCTGGGACACCATGGAGGATACGGACAGCAGACCTGGACCCAGCATAAAACACAAACAACACAAAGCCCCAGCTCAGCCCAGCAGAGCAAGTGGCTCAGGACAACATCTCACATCGGCAGATCTTTTAGCCAAGCACGGTTTTAAGGCCTGACTTGCCAGAGTGGGTCGTTTCCAGGACCCCTCGCTCCAACGAGCGCAAATCTCACCTGCTCGCCCCTTTTATAAAGCGTCCCTGTGCACTCGTGCCCCTCAGCCTTAGCCAAGAAGGGAGAGGATTACCCAGAGGCGGGGCCGCAACTCACACACACAAACAAACACACACACGAGGTGCCTCAACAGCTCCTGCCTCCTCAGGGAGCCCTCACCTGCCCGGGGCCGCAGCACAGCCACCCTTCCCCTCAAGGGACACGCACACGGCCGGCCCCGGGTCCCGACACCCGCCACGGGAGCCCGCCTGCAACCCCCGCCTCAGGGAGCCTCCTCCGGGCCCCGACAACCCCTGCCTGTAGGGCCCGGAGCGCCGGCACAACCCCTCCGAGGGGGCACCCCCGGCGCCCTCCTCCCCGGCAGGAGCCCCCCCCCACTCCACCTCCCCCGGCCTCCGCACGACCGTTAACCGCCCTCCCCCCACGCTCGTCCCTCGGCTTCAGAGAATTAACAGCCGAAATCCGCGCTGCCTTACGGGGACCGCTGTAGCGGGTCGCAGCCCGCCCGGAACGCCGCGGCCGCTCTCCGCAGCCCGACCCCCGAGGCCGGAGCGAACGCCGCCCGCCCGCCGTTCCGCCACCGCCGCTGCTACGCCGGGAGAGGGGCGGGCCCCGCGTCTTAATGAGGCCACGGCGCCTCCGCGCCCGCGAAGCTGGGGGAGCCCGATTGGCTGGCGCAGAGGATGAGCACCGCCTCCAGCCAATGAGGACGAGGCTGTGGGACGAGCCTGAGAGAGCGGCGTGGTGCCGGGGGGCGCGCTGGGAACCCAGCCCAGTCCAGCCGGCACGGGTCCCCCCAGGCCGCCCCCGGGCACCTCCGGGCTCGGGGCTCGATGCCCGGCGGAGCCTGCGGGGCTGCTGGTGCCGTGTCCGTCTCTGTCTCTTCCCGCCCCCCCGCGAAAATCCCGTCCTCTAAGAGCAGGTCGTTTTCCCGCGAGGGATCACAGCGGGGATGCTGGTTCCCCCCGCAGCCGCCGGCGCTGCTCACCGGAGAAACGGGGTCCCGCCAGGCTGTGCCGAACGCAACCGGAGGCAGCCCAGCCTCTGGCTTCTCCCCAGAAAACACCCCCGGGCCCGGGCCGGGTATGGCGACAGCAGTCGGGAGGGAGGACGCCGGCTCGCCCTGTCGCCGCCCTCGGGGAAGGAGCGTGGCCCAAGTGGCCCATCATTGCCAGGAGGGGAGGACACGGGGCACAGGGCCAGGCAGATGGCGAGGCGGGGGGATTTCCCTGGCAGGGCTCGCTTTTTTTCTTCTGGTTTTCGTACTCTTTGGGTTTGGTGAGAAGCAAGGGTCCAAAATCTCATTACTCATTATGAAATCAGCAGAAAGAAAAAAAAATATAGAAGTGACTCTAGGAACTTAAGGATCACGCTAGCTACCCTCATGGCCACAGGCTGTCATTCCGATTCAAAGTAATCAAAAGCAAGTGGACGGAGCAGAAATGAAGCGGTGTGGGCAGGTGGTGTCCTTTAGTGCTTCTATCGCCAAAGGTCTGCTTTTATTTTACAAAAATAGCAGAGCATGTCTTTTATATACAATCAGATTCACATTTTCTTTTCAAAATGCTTACCCTTGGACAGCCACAACGTAAAGTTTTAAGGGCCACAAACTAAATGTGTTCTATCACGCTCTCTACAAGGGAGAGATTGAGGTGATCTTTCATTTTTAATATCTTAAAATGATAGTGCATGAAAATTAAAGATTTCGATAGGAAAAAGCAACACAAGGAAATTTAAGAAAATTTGGGGCAGAGATGTTAAAATAATGTCACTAAAGTGCTGTGAGGAGAAAGGGTGTTTTGTTTTGCACTTGCAGGGATTAGATCCTAACCTGTCAGCAGGAAAGAAGGACCAGCCAGACAAAACACCGCTTCACGAGCCTCTCAGCATGGCACAGTACTATGTGTGGTAAGAGTGTCCAGGCTCGGTGAGCAGCACCCTGTGTCTCTTCGGTGGTTACTGCACCGACTTTGGTCCTCATTTATTTGGAAAGCTCTGGAAAGCGTTCAGCATCTCAAGGAGAACATTTTCAATGCTTTTAGTGAAAAAAAGAGCTGTGCTTGACCTCAGTGTAGAAAAATATTGCTTCTGCAAAATACTTCCACTGGATGTGAATTGCACTTATATATATAATCCTTTTTATCTCACTCACTAACTTTTATGTTAACAATTACCTTTTGTCTCTATCAACTTTGTCTAAGCCAGAACCTACAGTATAAAGCCAGTCCAGCCCACGTATTCAAAGTAGTACTCTTAAGTTCACTGTACCGGCAGAGTTTGATTTGCCACCCATCGGCTCGAACTGGTAAAGAGAAACACACCCACACCACACTGCGTGATCCCACACCCGCAGTCACCCTGCCTCCAGGCAGACCAAACCTGTCTCCTCCTATACAAACGCACTAGCGGTACAGCTCAGAATACGGGTGCATCACAGGGAAACTGCTCGACTGACTCTGCAAGGAAAAAAACGAAAGGCCCTAGAGATAGAAGGAAAAATATCTATACTTGAGTACCAGCACTATGTATTGGCCGTACTTCAGTCATTAAGAATACAATTAACAGAAAGAAACATTGTATGCCAATATGCAGTTATAACTACAAGTGAGTCGGCAGAAACCCATGCCACAAGCCTGGACCTCCATGGCCATCACATACAGATTTCTTATCTCCATTAGTCTTTGAACAAGACCATGCCATTAGCATGGCAAAAAGAGCTTAATGACTTTGATTCACATTTCAAACTACACAAGGACGGAAGAGTCTAAGCCATATCCCCATGCACGACTTCTCGCAGACAGCTACACTCATTTGGCAGCTATTATCTCTCAGACCAGCTGGGCTGTGTTTTTCAGGATCTCTGCTCTGGAGCCCTTCCAGGCGGTAGCGTTTTGCTGGAATGTTTATGGCAGAAGCAGTTCAGGAAACTCTTTTCCTCAACACATAGGCTTCCGCTGGGGCACCAGTGCAACCATGCCGCACTGAAGCAAGGCCTGGAGCTGAGCAAGGCAGAAACAGAAGAGAACGGAACTGGAAAGAAATAGGCCAATTAATGATTGATGAAAGCTGTGGCAAACAGGAACGTTCTTCACTGATTATGCCCTTAGTACTTTTTCATAGAATAGTTACTTTGTTCAAAGCTAGATCAAGTATTTGCCATTGTGCACTGCAGGCATACCCGTAGTAAATTCCAAAAGACCCCGAGCTCTTTGTTTGGAACTATTTGATATATGATCTGTCTTCATTAGTAATTTAATCTTCAAAAGAAACTTCTGTAATCAAATCTTCACACTCTTTAATAACTCTGAAACCTTCCTCTAAAACTTCCTCTTGGATGTTTTTATACTGCATGAATTTGCAGCCTTCCCTCCTGGACTCTCCCTCCTCCTTTCCACCTCCGGTCGCTGCCAGCAGCATGCTCATTCTCCCGCCCCGATATGCGCCCAAGGAATCCTCACCCTTTTCTTGGATGCCAGCCTATTCAGGCCATTTTCAACACTTGACAGTTTTTCTTCTACAAAAGTCCTAGATCATGTCTTTTCTCTGTCTGCTATCCACGCTACTGTTATCTCACATTCCTCTGCAATCTTCTGATGGTTCACTTTCATTCAAGGCCAAATTTGTATTAAGAAAGGTCTGGGAGTACAACACACTATGCAGAGAGAGAAACACATCCTTATTCCCCCAAGAGGACTCGGAACTGTTAGATCGCAAAATCACTCTGGCTACATCCATCTCCCTGCCCGTCACCCCTCAATACACTGGTTCTCTCTTCTCTTATAAAGTAAACACAAGCTTTATTTTTGACAAGGAATCAGCTGCAATGTGGACAGGAGCCTGGGAAGCCCACACCGTGTGTTAACCTTCCTGTTCGCAGGACAGTGCCACCCAGGAGGGATATCTTTCCTTATAACACCACAGCCATCTTACCCATGCCTGCCTTCAGTCTCCTTACCTAGTCTTTTTACACCTCTGCTTACTCCATTTTTCTGTTTGAAAAGATCACTTTATTCACCGCTTTTTCAATCAGCTTCATTTTTTCCATCCCAGGAAGACTGCAAGACCACAAGATATCAATATCATGTTTTCACCCAAGCCTAGTCTCTAAACCCACTTGTTTAGCTGAATCCTAAGCAAACTTATGTGTATTCATGGACTGGAAGCTGTTTTCCTCGTCCCTGAGACCACAGCCACAGCTCACATAAAGTGCTGCACAGTCTTG
Source organism: Larus michahellis (assembly GCF_964199755.1). Lineage (NCBI taxonomy): Eukaryota > Metazoa > Chordata > Aves > Charadriiformes > Laridae > Larus > Larus michahellis. Next base: position 69,153,098 of record NC_133896.1, on the reverse strand, counting down.
TTGGCCTGAAGTCCTTCGTATGTCTCTACACACCAGATTCTGGTCTATAATAAAAAGAAAATTAAGCCTTCTCCAACAGAGCTCAGAGAGGACGCAGGAGGCAAGGATGTGCTGGTCCTATTTCCGTCTTTTTGTTAGAGCCACTCACCGCGTCTTGCATTAACCAGACAAGTGGTTCTCAACATTTTCTTGGCGCAAGCATGCCTATGCGTGGGTAATTTTTCATCACACACCTACCCCTATTTGACAATATATCACACCACCACGTCTTAAAACAAGCCTATTATTACCTAAAACTTGGGGGTGCACCTGACAGAGCAGTGAGGTGTACCTTGCAGCACACCAGTTAGTCACACAATTACAGTTTAAGCTCCTCAGCAAAGGGCCTTTTTCACCTTTTGTTTTACTAGTGCCTAATACAATGCGGTTTTCACATGTAAATACAGTGGGGCTTTCATCCTGTTTGGGTATGGAGGCAATATATAACTTCATGCATCTGAGTGGATTCTCTTTATGTCAAAACCAGAAGGATAAGTCCATGTGGCAGGCAGTTTTCTCCTTTCTTTCACTCTAACTCCGTTGCTTGGGGGGGAAATCTGTTCAAAAAAAAAGAGAAGTGAGTGTGTAAGCACTTAAACTAACCCCGCATTTGTCATCAGAATCATAGCTTTAGTCTTTAAGTAAATGCAGAAGTTTTTCTGAATCATTAAGTATTGAATAAATGACTGAGAGAGAGGAAGAAAACACATGAAAGCCTTAATTATATGCAAAACAGATGGAGGGAATCTGCTATGTGAGGCATTGTATTCCAAACCCAAAGTGGGAACCGAATTTCTTACGTAACCCCCATGGCTAGTTACTGGCAAGGTTATTCTGAAGTACAACATGACTTCTGTCTGTTCTGTTCTGTCTGTTAACTCAAAAAATTATTTCATTTCTGCATATCCCAAGCTGCGAACATGCACACGGGAAAAACCTCACATTCTCTATGCCCTCAAAACCATCACATGGACACCTTCAAATAAACACCTTACCACAACAGGTGCCTGGATGCTACAGGAAAGTGCGTGGAACACAATGTTCTGAAGGAGCCCTCGTGGATACAGTTCAAGCCCCCAAAAATAGCTCTAAAAGAAGTTGTACAGGGTGCCAATGCCTGGGAAAACAAAATTCTTTCTCGCAACCAAAACTTTTCCCATTTCTAAAGCCAGAAACGCACTTTGAAGATCTACAAGCTTCACTTCTAAATTTTGCGGCTTTAGAGTGGTTTAGATTGCAGGTTTTAGTTTGGGGCTTTTCACTGTTCTTTAGTCACAATACTGCACAAATTAACTTATTGTAGCAGTATCAAAAGCAAAGAAAATCCTGTGATGAATCTGCCTTTTTTTTCCCCCATGATAAACAAAGTGCTGCAGACATCAGACGTCAGTAAGAAACTGTCTGGGTAGAGATAAATTAAAAGGGCCTCCGAGAAAAGAAAGCAGCGGGGTGGTGTCTAGTCAAGGCATGATAAGTTAGTTAAAAAACAGACTGGATAGTGCTGATACCAGAGGATGGTAACAGCACATAAGAATCTGGGCAAATATAACAAAATATGACCCAAATGGGAATCCCAATGTAGAGAACAGGGAGAACAACAAACACACACAAGACACCTTCAAGCTTGCTTGTACTAATGTCTTTCTGGGAAAAATTAATGATTCACCTTAAAAAAGATGCTTAAAAGTTTTTTACTTCCATGTTACAATGAACAACAGGTTAACTAAGAACTTTCTGATGTGTGTGTGGAGAGTTATCTCTGTCTGTATTTATTATGTTTGTTTTCTCACAAACACTGTACAAACTACAGAGAAGATTTGTTTTGTGCTTCCTAAGTTTCTTTCCATGGTATGTGACTCTCTTGAACCATAACAGTTTACAAAACAAGACTGACTGATGTTTAGTTTGGTTTTGAATGGAGCACAAAAATGAGTTTCCTATACAAAAAATCTGTCCTGTGTGTCATGATTAGATAATATAAAGAGAAGGACTGAGCACACTATTCTACTTTACTGTAGCTTCTCAGAATTCATTGGGGTTGCTCCTGACTTAAAAAAAACCAATAAAATCAGGCCTATCTTTTACAGGATTGTTTCCCAGGGAACTTTAGGAGTTAAATTGTGAAATAAATAGCTGTGCTTCACAAGTTAATTCATGCTCCCCCACTCTTCTTTAACGAAAAAGGAGCATGAGTGCAAAGGCAGAGAGGACTAATAAATCATGCGTGGAGGGGGAGTTAGGGTATTCAACTTCCCAGCATTTTTCAAGTCTAATTTTCATCTCATGTCTGTTTTACTCACATGGAAATCCACCCATTTAAATAATTTTGTGCCTGACTTCCACTAGGTTTTTATTCAGAATTAGTCTATTCCTCTCTATTGCCACCAGATCTAGCTGCTACAGAAGAGCCTGGAAAAATACGTTGCCCGTAATTCAGCATCTCCTTTTTATATTACATAAACGACACTTTTCTTCGCAGTGATACGAGGCACTATCCAACATTTTGCATTTTGAATAGGTCAAGTACTTGTTTAAACATTCAGTACTGCCGTCATTATTCTTCCCGATAGAAGTCTGCATCTGCAATGTACCAAATACGTAACTGAGCCACAATCAATTCAATGGATCTGTGAGAACAAAACCCAGGCAGTACAGTTCTGCCCTTCTTAAGAAGGCATTTGCAGAAGTAACATATATCTGGTAACAAACTATGTCTCTTTTTTTTCTTTTTTTTTTCTCTTTTTTTCTTTTTGGGGGAGGGCGGTTATCATACCTCTAGAAAGACACCGTAAAATGAGGCCCGTGCTGTCTGACCAAGGTCTCTTGCCCTTCTAAAGATATAGGTGCTCATAAACTTTAGACATGAAGAAGCCACTTTATGTGGTCTTCTGGGTTACATCTAGTTTACGGGGACAGCTGAGAGCACACACAGGCCAAATTAAATTTCCTGGCTTCTGCAGCAACCCACACCTGGCCACCATCTTCTCGCAGCCCCTCAGGTTACAGATGTGTTCTAGTTACAAGACCAAGACAACATAACAGCTGGAAGCATCCTGCCAGAACCATTTGCAGCTCATGGCCTCCTCCCTGCATGCCCTCAATTACTTCTGGAAATGGCAGATGCTGAGAGTGCGGAAGCCCATCTGACCAACCCTACAGCAAACCTGGAGCACACAGCAAAATAACTGCCGATCCATGGATTAGTGAAGGACAATAAGCCAAACCTTTGTGGGAATCACTGGACCTTCCACATCCCCCCTAAATGTTCATATTGCCCACGGGTCCTGCCATGTGACAGAAGAAAGACCACATGAGGTTCTGCTCTCGTATTCACAAAACCTGAGTAACTCAGTCAGCTAAAACAATCTGGCTCCCCTGCTGTGTACGAGTTCAGGTTATAAAGCAATTTCTATTCAGCTCTAATTGCACAGACTCCACAGTGCTATTTTTCATGTTGCTCCTAATCAAGATGAACTCATTGGTTTTACTGTGTGCTTCATTTTGTTTTGTTTTTCAAACATGAGGAAAATATTTTCAACACTTTTGTGTTTCACAAATGGAAAACATAGCCCTTCCTCCACTCTTAAGGCATTTGAAGCAGCCCTTTTCTTGTCAAAACTAGACACAGCTGACTGATGAAACTTGAAATGGAACATAAAAATATTTTTCCACAAGGACAAGAGCCTCCACTTGGCAAGAAAAATAGCAAACTGTTCTCAGAAGTTATAAGCTTTAGAAAACCTACAGTCTGCACATGCAAGAGAAGAAAATCTCGTTTCTGTGATAACCATGCCTACCAACAAAACTGTACAAGAATGTAGGTCTGGGATGGGTACATTTTCCATTTGTAGATGAGCTGGGTTTGGAGGCTGGCCATGGTGTCCTTCCTATTTAACTTAAGTTGCTTATCCCCTCTTTACAAAGCCCATTCTTTCACAGAAACAACTGAGAAGGTATGGTCTTTGTTGATGCTTTGGTACCTGCTCTTTTCACAGGGCTTGAACTAGAGAAAATCAAGTGAAGTACTTGCCAGTCCCACATTAATCCACCTCTCCAGTCTATGATCAGAAGGTTTCTTTTTACAAGTTTGAGAAAAGACACAAAAGACACTGACATGCTTCTGCTTCCGCAGCAACCAGCCCTGGCCTGTGCAAGGAAGTTGCAGTTTAATTAAACGAGTTCAAAAACTGGTGCTGTTAAATTAATGCTAAGTCTGTGGGAGGATAGAATTTATTATGCTGAAGAGTGCTTTCTACTGTTTTAACTGAAGTGGTAAGGAACGGATTTAAGCTAAATCAATATGCAACGTACTTCAACTGATACGTGTCCAAAAAAGGCATTTGCATCAACATAATGAAACAGAGCAAGATTTTCATGTAGACAAGACTCAAAAGAAAATGTAACCATATTATACTTTGGGAACCCTGTGAACATGCCTTGTTTTGCCCTTGTCTGCTGTCAACACCTCCTCCACTGCCTCCAGGGGTCTCCTCCCCGCTGCCTTACACTGCCTCATTAACTATCTCTTCCTGTTTTATTTGCCCTCAGGTACCCACTTGTTGGCAAGTTAACCAACCCATTTGATGCAGCTCTCAAAACTGTAGCTTCCTGCAGTTCTGCTAAGTTAAAAAATTCCTCCGAAGGGTAGTTTCAAGCTGAGGTTCCACAGACTTTCCCCTGTTCCTCTATTTGCAACTGTAATAGCTACTACAGCTGCAGAGCCAGACTGGCTGGGGTGTCCTCAAAACCCAAAATATATCGCTTCAGGCTTCTTGCGTGTCCAATGCTATGGAAATGTCAGAATGTGACTACTCCTCCAGGGAAGTCCCTCTCTCTCCAGAGGGTGGCACACAGTAACTGAGCAGAAGTATACAAGAGGCCATAAACCATTTTTAGCAGCTCTGCTTTCTTAGCCTGGCGTGATATCCCAGCGCCTGTTCAATCAGCTTGAGCCTACTGGTTTAAACTACAGAGTGGGGAAAGCACTTGGGAAAAGGTCAGTTCTTACTCTTCTTGCTGTTCTTGGTTCCTTCCCCCAGATGCCAGCATGCTCAGGCAAAGGCTGGGATGCAGATCCTTAGGAATTTTGTCTCCCCCATTGTGCTCGAGCCACCACCATGGCTGCATCATGAGCTGCAGGGGGAGAAGAGAGGGGATTCCTGGTAGATTAAGCACTGGAAAACGTAGAGAGTGTTGAAATCGTGACATCCAGCCACTCTGAGGACATCAGGGCCAATATACAAAATAGGTTAGACAGAGTTTGATATTAGACTGGCTGAATAAAGAGAGAGCTGACACTGTTGGCAGACATTTTAACAAAAGGCTTGCTCCGATGTCGTTGACTCAATGGCCAATCTCCCAATGGAAGTAGCCTCTGGACGCAAATCTGTAGTTAACAACCCAACTCTCTACAGCACATACTGCTTCCTACCGGCTGCAGACAGCCCACAATCCCCATCGACTGCTGCAGTCAAAAACAAGCTGGAGGTGCTGAGCACATTAAAGTGCTACCGGTCATAGTAGATCCAACCATTCTAAATTTTAGACAGTCTTTCTGTTTCCCCTGGGATATACAACATACTGTAAGTAAGTGCTCGGTTAACACTGGGGAGAAAACAGACTTGATTTCTCCACACACACATAAAAATGCTTAAAAGTGCAAGTTTTGGAATATCTTTGAGGGACAGTGGTGAGTTAAGGCAGGAAAAGCAGTCTCATACATTTAGTGCAAAAGACAGCAGGGAAAACGAAATTCTTTTCTGTGCCTTTAATTTAAGATTCACACAATTCAGAAAGTCAGTGTGTTAGTGATAATTGCTAATTTCTTCTTCAAAGCTTAGATTGTATCTTTTGAGTCCCTACTAGAAAATTTTCATGCCTATTTATTTATTACGAATGTAAGCCACCTTCATTTTTTTTCTTCTTATCCTTTTTTGGAAAAGAGAGGAAGAAAGATTTCCACCTTCTCACTGTTACAAAATCTACGGAATGCGATATGCAATTCAATCTGATGAGAGATTATTGAAGAAATTCAAAAGCAACAGTCACACACAAGTTTAATTCTGCCCTCGTGTGTGCAAACATTAAAATACACCCTCCCATCCACTGTCTGGAGCACGCTCTATTTCTGTGCAAAAGGTTTGTGATGCTAATTATATACGAGATCCACGATGACCACGGAGCTACAGGACACCTTTTCTCTTCCACACTTAGGTTTCTCTCTCTGCATGATGAAACTCTCCTTTATGAATGCACTGGCCACCAAAAAACAAGCCATAGAGATATATGCCTGTTGCCTGTACTAATAAAACAAGAAGTAAAAGCGCAAAGAAAAACGAGGCAACTCTGGAATTTTACCAGAGGGATGGTCCTGTTAAGATCAGGAAAAAAGTGGGGGACTTAATTTTATTTTTCACCTTTGCCACGCATGCCCTGTGTGAACTTCCCTATTCTTCCCTGTGGCTCACTTCCCAGCCTCTGAAGCATAGATACCATCACCTTTGCGTGGGGAGAGGAAATGGAACTACTTCTTCCTCTGTAAACTCACACCGAGGTTTCTCCAGCCGTCTCACTTCATCAGCACGCAGGGTGACAAGGCTCTGTCAAGGGGAGACCAGCCCAGGCCACCTTCCCTGTCGTGGGGACACGCTGCTCCAGCCAGAAGGGCTCTGCCCTTCCACAGCCCACGGCTCACAGCCCACAACCACGCAGCCAGCAGCGAGGGAGCAGCTCCACGCACTGACAGCAAACAGACCTCTGTCTCGTGCCCTACCCCGCGACTCCTCTTTATTGACTCATTTTGGGATACCCCCCTGGCTTTACTGATGACAGATTGTGGGCCAAAGTGCCACCGAATGAAACAGGCCAGAAACTCCATCTGGTAATCGATGAGGGGAACTGCATCACAAGTGAGACAGCCATGAACAACCCATGGCACAGGGACAGGGAGCTGCAGGAGCTGAACCCTGCACAAACACAGGTCGGATCAGGGCACAGCTGCCCTCCATCCTTATCTTTTGATAAGAAACTTCACTGGGAGGAGCAGTACAAAGGGCACACCACTGCCACACCCCAGGGGATTGATCACCTCTGCAATTTTTAATTGATTTTAGCTTTCATGTTAACCTGCGTGAGCTGAGTCTACAGAGGAAATGCCCCAGCCTTGTTTGCCAAATGCGGAAGGACCCAGAGCACCGGCGCTGCCCTCGCCAGGGACCAGTCACTATTAAACAAGTCAGGCAAGAGGTGGCTGCAGTGGGACTGCCCAGATGGCAACCTACGTGCAGCTGAACACCACAGCCAAGATGCCCCTCATGGGGCTGGGCACCTGGAAGGTAACAGCTTCAGAGAAAAGCACCTGTATTGCGGAGCTCCCTGGCACAAAACTCCCTTTCCCCCTGGTCCGGCTCTGGAGAACTGTCCCCGTGTCTGGGGCTCTGCTCTCCCTGGCAGGAGCCTGCGTGGGACTACGGAGAAACAGCTGGAGGCTGGCTTCAAGCCTTGGAGCCCATATTTATGACTGCAAAAAACACTTGTTCTTGTAAAGGAAAAAAAATAACCTGGGGCAGAGGGGGACTGCTTTCAGAAAGCTGGTTTTCCTATTTTATTTTGCTAGGATACAGGTATTTACCATGTACTGATTTGAGAGTCTTATGTCTTATGCATTACTTTTAGTCCCCAGCTGGACAAGTAACAGCTGCAGTGATGGCTGCCATTGATGCTGGGTACCGCCACTTTGACTGTGCCTACGTGTACCAGAATGAGAAGGAAGTTGGGGAAGGGATCCAGCAGAAAATCAAGGAAGGCACTGTGAAACGAGAAGACTTCTTCATCGTCAGTAAGGTAAGGATCTGATGATTTTCAACCCTGGAGCAGGGGCGGGAGAATGCTTTGCCTATAGTATTTTCGTAGTAGGAAGCTTAAGTACGGCAGGCAAATTGTATGCTGTAGGATAAAGCAATTCATAACATTATGCAAGTCACTCCTGATACAAGATTACTGCTTCGCCCCATTCTGTATGGAGCGTTAGGACGGACATGCTGTGTCTGCACCCTGCTGTGGTCTGCCACCCAGCTAAGAAGACCCAGAAGTGTTGGGGGTGGGTGAGAGGACACCTGCAGACCAACTGGGGCAGAAGGAGGGAAGCAGGAAAGAGCACAGTGGGCCAGGTAGCACCAAGCAAGGTAGAAACCCGTGATGCAGGGGTCTGAGATCACTCCGTGTAAAGGACTGATACAGAGGCAGAACCAGTTTGGTAATGGCACCTCACAGGCTGCTAAAGCACAGCGGAGGGGACAAGCCTGGCAGTGGCTGGTGCTTGTTCCAGCAGCTGGGCTCACAGTCCTGCCAAAGCGGTGTCTCTGCTGGGTGAGGAAGACGAGGTTCTGGGCACCTTGGGACAGTGTAATCTGCTCACAGAAGGTGTGATTGGTTGGTTCTCTTTCTCTTGCTTACTAAGGAAAAGAGGACATTTAGCTGGATTCTGAAGTTCCTTTTTACATTGGCAAAGGTTGGTGCCAACCAGTTCTTTGTGGCTTGTCTTATATTTCCTTGGCTTTGACTAATATTTTCTACAGGAAAAGTACAAATGGTCAAATCCGACAGAAAGCTTTCTTGAACTAAGCCATCCTCTTCTACACAAATCTGACCTTGTAATAGGAGTTTTTACTACAGATCTGTCTGATCACGTGTACTGCCACTGCACATACTGAATTCAGTGCCATGGGCCAGTCCCATCACAGAGCAAGCATCGTATGAGGAGCACCAGGATGGCCTCATTCCACATTGCCTTCCAAAGAAGATGGAGTATTTCTGTCCTGTGCAGGAGAGCACCCAAGAGCTTTAATGCAGGAGATGACGGTGTGCCCTTGTCTTTTTGTCTCTAGCTGTGGTGCACATTTTATGAAAAGCCTCTGGTGAAGGGAGCTTGCCAGAAGACTCTTGCTGACCTGAAACTGGATTACCTGGATCTCTACCTCATGCACTGGCCACTTGGCTTCAAGGTAACAGCAATGCCCTTGGCTTTCCCTCCTGGGAGACCTCCTCAAAACTGCCAGTAACGCTTGCAGCACTACTGCTGCTCCAGTCCAGAAAGAACATGTGTCTCTTGTGTGTACCAGCACTGCTCCGGTGCTGCTCATTCAGCTTTACTCTGGCCACGTGAGCCAGGCTCGTGATCTCTGCCCCTGGGACTGCCGCTTGCACAGTGTCCTCTGCCCTTTTGATAGTGGGAGAGGCAAACCTAGCACTAAGGTCAGGCCTCCTGGCTGCAAACATAAACTATGCCACCTTCCCTTTCTTTTACAAATCCAAAGCATGCTCAGCTGAAAATTACCCCTTGTGGGAAGGAGGGCTGTGCTTTGCCGCCTGACAGAAATTTTTTCCTCTGCATGTTACAGCATCACAGAGCAAAAAAAATGCTTCTGTTTTCCATTTCTGTCTTTAATCACCAAGCACTTAACACAGTCCAGACTGAGCTGACCTTGCCTGTAGGAACCTTGGTGTTGTTTCACAGACCTTGGATTTCAAAAGATGAGGCTTTTCAATACATAACTTTTGCAGACTAGGTGTACTTCAAAGGCTTTATGTCAGTTTGTATACATGTGTGTGTATATACACACACATATACCCTTTGCCTTTCCTTTCTGCTACACCCAGACCAAAATCTCTATTCTACCTAATGCCTTTGAGCTCAACTTCATTTCATTCTCTCAATATTGTTTTGGTTAGCTTTATGTGGACAAAGTTGTCAAGTGAAACTGCATAATATTGTGGCATCTAGAAAATTCCAATCATTCAAAACATTTTGGCCACACTGTCTAGTTACAGGCTGTTCTTATTTTCCTAATACAGCAACTTAAACAGTGAGCTTTCCCATGGGAAATCTGTCAGCAGTACCTTTTTCAGCAGATCTATTCCAGTATAAACGTTAACGTTCACAGGACCAAAGTCAATCCTCCATATACCTTTCTAAAACCAACTAAAGAAGCTATTTTTCCTAAAAGTGCATAATGGAACAATACATGAAGTGAACTCATGTAAGACTCCAAGATATTGTTCTATGAGTAAATAATTTCCCTGCATGCATCTTGTGGATCATTACCTCAATGGGTCGCACTATCAGCTTTAGCTCCTTACATTCCTGTTTGGTTCTTTTACATAGCTAGCATCCCAACAGAGATTATTTAAAGCATTTTCTCTGTCATTGACAGGCAGGAGACGAGCTGTTTCCCAAAGATGAGAAAGGCATGGCTATACCGAGCAACGCTGATATTCTACAGACATGGGAGGTAGGTTCAGCCACAGCAGAAGAGACACGTCCTCTGTCTTCATCAGTCTCTTCCATGTTTTCATTACCTTCAGCAGTCAAAGAACTGTTGTCTCATGCATGCAAAATTAGTTGGAAGGAACACAAGACAGTACAAAGTAGCTTTTCATAATGTGCATGCATAGTCATTACCTAGTTATTTCTATTCCCCGAGTGCCTTACTTGACTGCCTGACCCACAGGGAGCTGCACAATCACTTTCAGGGGAGCAGCAGACCAGACTGAGGTTAGAAAAAGTTTGTTGCTTGACCATACCAACTGGACAATTGTCTTCATCACGGTTCTTGTGCCTTTCTTGAACTGCTCAAATAAATTTTACAGAAATAAAGACACCTTAGGTTGAGATCTTGCCTACAGATGGGGCACAGCCCTCCAGTGCTTGCACAACAGTAGATTAGTGAGCATCATTGTTCTTTTCCTCATGCAACTTGGTGCGAATTTCCACAAACACAGGGAATGAGAATTTGGGCTTGGGTGAGACGGCACTAATATACCAGTACCTGCTTTGCCCTCAAAGAACTTTGCAACTCTAAATAGTTATTTTGTGCTGCTTGTGATAGGAAACAAGCCACATCAGGAAGAACATCTGCATGACCTGTCTTCCATACCAGATGACCATTTTGCTCTTCTTTGTGTTAGGCCATGGAAGAGTTGGTGGATGCTGGTCTGGTAAAAGCCATTGGAATCTCCAACTTCAACCATGAGCAGATTGAAAGACTCCTGAACAAACCAGGACTGAAGTACAAGCCTGCAAATAACCAGGTAAGCTGCAAAGTGACTGCAGGTGAATAGTTTTCAGGGATTATAAAGATCTGGTTACATTTGAATGAGGAGATGGAAAAATGGAAAAAGTAGACACAGCGTGTGCTCTAAATCCCACTCTGTGGATACTTGTGAGTACACAAGGCACTCGGATACTTCGGGTTTTGTCTCACCTTGCTGAACCACTGTTTACGAATGTTGGAGTATTTCCCTGGAAATATTCTTTCTGGAAAAATGAAGAACCCAGAGATGACCTTTTGTGAAAAATCCAAAGCAAAAACTGTACAAGCCCTTTGTATAAAAATATATGTCTTCAATAGTAAGGATGCATATTATCCCACAGGCCACTGGCAAATTTGGGGAAAAAGCAGCCTCTAATTGGATTACAAAATAATCCATGTAGTACAACGATATTACAACAGTGCTGCCACTGTCAGCCTCTATGCCTTTCTGTTGGCAGATTGAATGTCATCCATACCTTACCCAGGAGAAGCTGATCAAGTACTGTCAATCCAAAGGGATTGCTGTGACAGCGTACAGTCCCCTTGGCTCTCCTGACAGGCCATGGTAAGATTCCTTTGCAATTTGCAAGGGAGCTGGTGTGGATTATGCTTGTAACATTGAGAGTATTGATCATTCACCTAGATACAGATCTCTCTTGCTAGGTTGGATCCTTCTATGGAGGTTTTTTGGCACTGATTTCTTTCCCCTGTGTAGGGCTAAGCCAGAGGATCCTTCCCTTCTGGATGACCCCAAGATCAAAGAGATTGCAGCCAAGCACAACAAAACCCCAGCACAGGTATGTAGGTGTCAGACAGTGGGTACCACATCCTGTAACACAGGCATAGAGCAAAATAGACCTGAGGAGCAGGCAGAACCTCCATCCATTCCCCATGAATTGTGGCACGTCTTTGATTTTTCCCCAGCAATGCATATTTTTAATTATAGGGCCTGCAAGTCATGCTACTATTATCTCTTTGGCCCTCAAAAGGATTCTTGACCTATCTTCAGGTGGCACTTCCCCTCTCAAGTTCTCTTGCAAAGAACGAAAGCCTTGCATAGACTGCTGGAAGTCCAGGTAGGAAGAAAAGGAACTGACCATCCCAAAACTGAATGGGAAAGGAGGCCTTCCATGCGGGCCTCCACTACTTCTCTGTTCATCCTTCAGGAAGTGCTATGTAGGCCACAGGGACAGTAATTACTTGAATTGTAGCTCCACAGAAAGGGTTTAGTTCTACTGAAATATACACTTGATGGCAAACAGCTGTTAAAACAGGCTCTGCTTCCTCCAGAGCAGGAGTCGACCTTTTTCTGACTCAGTGGTCTGTTCTTGGCAGGTTCTCCTTCGCTTCCAGATCCAGAGAAATGTGACTGTGATCCCCAAGTCTGTCACACCACAGCGCATTGCAGAGAACTTCAAGGTGAGTGATTACGAGTGAGCTGGGGTGCATGGCACATTCAGGTCTGGCATGGTTTCCCCCTGCAAAGCAAGCAGGGATCCTTTCTTACCCTTCCCAAATTCTCCTCAGAAAAGAGGACTGGGCTTTTTCTTTCTTTATGCTTGCCTACCGTCTACTGAGGGTTAAGCCAGGCCTACTTTTGGAGAGGACAGATGAAGAGGTCTTATACGATATTTCCTGTTCTGTGGCTTGTGGATGAAGCAGTGGGCACAACTTGCTTGGGGCCCACACGCAGTAACATGCCAGAAAAGTCTTATTTAGAATAAACAATGTTCATAAAATAGTGTCCATACAACAAGTTGTTCCTCTATCTGTTAATTCAGTGGTCCATGACTGAAAATGAACCCTCCAGTGTGGTGCTGCTCTCTAATCTTGTCTTTCTTCACACTGTTGGATTTTTCAAAGAGGTGATTTCCAGTTGTTTCTCTTCCTAGGTCTTTGACTTTGAATTGACTAAAGAGGAGATGGCAACCATTCTCAGCTTTAACAGAAACTGGAGGATCTGTACAATGAGCATGTAAGTGACACAGCTTGCTTCCTTCCAACTCTTAAATTTTGAATATTCTTTACAAGGAATTTTGTATCACAGCTACTTGGCAGCATGAAATTCAGTTTATTTAAAAATCATGCCAACTCAAATTCCAACTGGTTTGTCCCAAAAATACTTTTTCAGGAGAGGGTTTAATATTTTCATTTTAGAAGCAAAACAAAAAAAGAAAGAAAACAAACTACATTCTCATTTTGAATTCAGTTTCTAGGAAACTCTGTAACTTGAATTACAAAAAATAGGATCTGGATGTTCATTTTGTCTTTGTCTGCTTTAGAGAAATTAAGACGCTTATCTCCATATATTCTTTCTGTAATTACATGATACAGACCTTCCCTTGGTGGCTCCTCCATGCACCTCTATATAACTTTTAGGTCACCCGTGAAAATAACATTCTCTCTTTGATTTCTTTCAGGTCCAAAGTTCACAAGGACTACCCTTTCCATGCAGAATACTGAAGATGCTTGTAACACAGCCTTCACTAGACCTCTGGTGTCTCATGTGCCTCTGCTCTAACTTTGAGCTGTCTAGTCAGCTAGTTTTCCTACTGCACATGCCCTGCTTCTGACAGCGAAGACACGGGATGTTTATCCCATTAAATTTGCTTGAATTCTTTTTTTTTTTTGAAGAAGGAAAAGAGTATTTTCTACAAAAGTAAATACGGGATGTGACAATTTTCTCCTTATTAGAAGAGAGGATTACTACTGAAGAGCCTAGGCAGAGCTGCTATGCAGAAAACAAGGAGCGTTTACACCACCATTCAGTGATTGCCTTCAGTCTTGCATCACCAGAAACCATATGTTGACAAACCACAAAAAAAAAAAAAAACAAAAAAACCACAATTTCATCAGAAGTGTCCCATATTTTAAATAAAATTTGTTTTAAAATACAAAAAAAAACATTATTGGCTGAAAGTCTTCTGTCTAGCGTAGGAAAACCCCCAAACCTTCCTACTCAGAGACACACAGAGAGGTCGGCTGCGGTCACCTGCGCTCCGGGGACACGGATCCTGCCTGGGACAACGAAGCCACGGAGCACATTCCCCTGCGGGCACCAGAAGGCAGCCAGCCCTCAGAGGAGACCCGCATTGTCCTCTCCCGGCCGGCCACCAGCCCCCGAGCTCCGGCCACAGCCCCCAGCGGTGCCGGGGGACATCTCACATGCCTCAAAACCCGGGTGTCTGCCCCCGCTGCTGGGGAGGCTCAGCCCCGCGGTGCTGTGCCCAAACCGCCAGCACCGTAGGACCTTCTCTCAAAATCTTCCACTTTCAATTAACAAATGTATAGTCCAAGACCACGGCTCCGGTGGGAAACGCCGCTCTCGAAGTATCAAACCGGCCCGAGGCGGGCGGGAGGGGGCGCTGGGGCGGCCTTGGGGCGCCCCGGAGCCACCTGGGCACCCCCTGCACCCCCCGTCACGCAGGTGGTTCCCCCCTCCCGTGACTTACCATAGCAACCGGCCGCGACCCTCATTGGTTGCCCCGCTCTGCTGCTGATTGGGCGGCTCTGCCATGGGGGCAGGACTTGAGCGTTGATTGGCTGCTAAGGAGGGGAAGGCCGAGCGCTACCAACAGCTGTGTGGGCGGGGGGTACCGCCCTCGGGAAGGATAGTACTGGCAGCCCTGAGGCGGGCCCGGCCCGGCCGCTGTGGAAGCGCCGTGCAGGTGGCGTGTTCCCGAGTGGGGCCATGGCTACCTACGTGCGGCTGGGCGCCGCCGCCAAGGTGCCCCTCATGGGGCTCGGCACATGGAAGGTAACCGCGGCCAGCCCTCCCGCAACGCGGGCCGGGGTCGCCGCCGCCATGCCGCGGGCCTCTCGCTCCCGGCCGGGGTTGCCCTCTGGGTACGGTGGCACCGAAGGTCTCTCCCCGCCCGCAGCCCTAGCTCCCGCAGCGCTGCGGGGCTTTGCCCAGGACGAGCATCGCCGAGGCCTGGGCCGAGGTCCTTCTGCGGGGCTGAGGCCCCCCCTTCCCGGCTGGCGGCTGCCGAGGGCTTCTCCTCTGGGTGGTGGTACGGAGGTGTGAGGAGTCCTCGGTCCGGCTCCGGAGAACGGCCCCGGTGCTGGGGCCTGGGCTCGGCCCCGGTGTTGGGCTGACAGGGGGTCGGGGTGACAGAGGGAGGGCTGTGAGCTTGGGAGCCTGGAGCTTGAGAAGCCTAAGAAAGCCATATGGAAAGGCTCTTCTTGAAGCCCCTCTATGTGTTATCTCCCCAAGGAGCAGCATGTGAGAAACCCAAATCAAAATATATCGTACCCTTTTCCCTTCAGTCCCCCCCGGGTAAAGTGGAAGCTGCAGTGATGGCTGCCATTGATGCTGGGTACCGCCACTTTGACTGTGCCTACGTGTACCAGAATGAGAAGGAAGTTGGGGAAGGGATCCAGCAGAAAATCAAGGAAGGCGTTGTGAAACGAGAGGACCTCTTCATCGTCAGTAAGGTAAGGATCTGATGGTTTTGGATCGTGGGCAGACCTGCTTTACCTGTGATGTTTTTACAGTAGGAAACTAAAGTAGTTTTATGCTGTAGCACCGGAGACACTCATAATGTAAATGAGATCACTCATGTTTCACTTCATCAGCACAGTGATACAGTTTGATTCTTCCCTGTCCACTGATAGCAATTTTGATTGTTGTCACCATTGGATAGGAAGAGAGAGTTCCCTGAGCTTTTAGCAGGGAAAACAGTCACCCTTATGCTAACTGTCTGGTGGCAGCTTTCTTCAACAGTCAATCCAATAATACCAAAGGAAGTCAACATTCTGATTCCCTTCCCCCGAAAAAAAAAAAAAATCTACTGAGAGCTTGAGCACCACAGCCCTGCTGTGGTCTGGCACTCTGCTGAGGAGACCCTGAAGTGCTGGGGGATGGATGAGGGGGAACCTGGCCCTGCATCTCATACCTGCAGACCAATTCTTGCAGAAGGGGAGCAGGAAAAAGTAGAGTGCGCCAGGTAGCACTGCTGATACAAGGTTACCGCTTCCCCACATTCTGTATGGAGCGTTAGGAAGGACATGCTGTGTCTGCACCCTGCTGTGGTCTGCCACCCAGCTAAGAAGACCCAGAAGTGTTGGGGGTGGGTGAGAGGACACCTGCAGACCAACTGGGGCAGAAGGAGGGAAGCAGGAAAGAGCAGAGTGGGCCAGGTAGCACCAAGCAAGGTAGAAACCCGTGATGCAGGGGTCTGAGATCACTCCGTGTAAAGGACTGATACAGAGGCAGAACCAGTTTGGTAATGGCACCTCACAGGCTGCTAAAGCACAGCGGAGGGGACAAGCCTGGCAGTGGCTGGTGCTTGTTCCAGCAGCTGGGCTCACAGTCCTGCCAAAGCGGTGTCTCTGCTGGGTGAGGAAGACGAGGTTCTGGGCACCTTGGGACAGTGTAATCTGCTCAGCACCTGTTCCACAGAAGGTGTGACTGGTGGGGTTGCTTTCTCTTGCTTATTAAGAAAAATGGGCTATTTAGCTGGATTCTGAAGTTACTTATTACCTTCGTAAAGGCTGGTGCCAACCATTTCTTTGTGGTTTTTTTGTATTTTCTTGGCTTTGCCTGCTAGGTTCAATGCAGGAGTCTTATGCATGGTCAGGAATGATATATGTCTTTGTTTAAAAGCCACCTATTGCAAAGGCAGACCCTGTGTAAAAGGGGGTAGCACAAATGATGCTCTAATGGAACCAGAGGACTTTGTCTGTTATGATCTTGCTCAAATACATGTGCTGCCACTGCAGATACTGAATTCAGTGTCATGGGCCAGTCCCATCACAGAGCAAGCATCGTATGAGGAGCACCAGGATGGCCTCATTCCACATTGCCTTCCAAAGAAGACGGAGCATTTCTGTCCTGTGCAGGAGAGCACCTGAGAGCTTTAACCCAGGAGGTCATGATGTGCCTTGGTTTTTTTCTCTAGTTATGGTGTACGTTTCATGATAAGCCTCTGGTGAAGGGAGCTTGCCAGAAGACTCTTGCTGACCTGAAACTGGATTACCTGGATCTCTACCTCGTGCACTGGCCTTTTGGTTTCAAGGTACAGTAACAACAATGCCCTTGGATTTGTTTCTTTTGTCTATGGCTTTTGGGGAGCTATATGGCTTTACAGCCCAACAGTTGCTGTGGCTGAGAAGTCATGTGTCTGTTGCATGTATCAGCAGTGCTCTGGTGCTTAGCTTTACTTTGGCCACGTGAGACAGGCTCTTGATCTTTGCCCCCGAGACTGCTGCTCGCATACCCCTTTGATCCTGGGAATGATGGTCTGAAAACTAGAGGCAGATCTGCCAGCGTAAGACAGGCTGCTCTCCCTTTCTCTTACAAATCGGTGTACGCTCATCTCAAAATTACCTCTTGCAGGAGCAGGGCCATAGTTTGCTGCCTGACAGACATTTTCCTTTGTGTGTTACAGAATCGCAGAGCAAGAGAAAATATTTCTGTTTTCCATTTTCTTTCTTTAATCACCAAGTCCTTCATACAGTACAGATTGAGCTGACCTTGCCTGTAGGAGCCTTAGTCTTGTTCTACTAAGACAGGAATTCAAAAGGTGAAACTCTTTCACAGATTAGTGGAGGAGTTGATGTCTGTTTGAC
Source organism: Larus michahellis (assembly GCF_964199755.1). Lineage (NCBI taxonomy): Eukaryota > Metazoa > Chordata > Aves > Charadriiformes > Laridae > Larus > Larus michahellis. Next base: position 69,135,396 of record NC_133896.1, on the reverse strand, counting down.
TATTTCTAGTCTTAGCCTTTCCTTCCTGCTACAGATCAGTCTCCATCCTATCTGTTGCTTTTGAGATGCTCTTCTTTATTTCATACTCTATTTTAGCTTTATGTGAACAAAGCGGTGAAAATGAAACTGTCTTATGGTGATAGTGGCAAACAGCTGTTAAAAACAGTTCAGTCTTGGTATCTTTTCAAAACTCATACACAAAGGCTCTTCTGATTTTTCTAGTATTATCGGATTTACACTGAAGAACTGTCACTGCACATATCTTTTTTCATAACATCTGATCTTGTAGAGACCAAACCTATGCGTTCCCAAGTCCCCTGATGCCCTTCTGGAAAAAGAACAAACCAGTTCTTCCAAAGTGGGCACAAAAGAACAATACATGAAGTGAACATGTATAAGACTGGAGGCTGTAGTTCTGAGTGGTGTGTTTCCCTGTAGGTTGTTTGGGCAAGTCATCACTTTGGGGGGTCCAGCAGAAAATCTTGTCTTTATGGGAATGGTCACTGGCAAAAATACCTTCAATTCCTCCTGCTCCTCAGGAAGGAATGACTGAATGTAGACAAGAATTAGTGTTCTTGCCTGCACTAGAAGTTTAATCTATCATGGTCGTGAGCTCTCATGGTATTAAGTGAACTTCTTAGCAGATTTTCAAGCATTTTCTTTGTCACTGACAGGCAGGAGAGGAGCTGTTTCCCACAGATGATAAAGGCATGTCAATACCCAGCAACACAGATATTCTACATACATGGGAGGTAAGTTCAGCCACAATGGAAGAATCATGTCTTCTGTCCTCGGCAGTGGTGTTAGCTTCAGCAGTCACAGAATGGCTCATGCATGTATGCAAAATCAGTTGGAAAGAATTCACAAAAGTATGCGGTAGCTCTTAAAAATGTGCATGCTTAGGCAAGCTATTATTCCTATTCACTGTGGATTAGCATCTCAAGTCACTGAGCTGCACAGTCACTTTCAGTGGAGCTGTAGATGAGACTGAGGTTAGAAAAAGTTATTTACTTGACCATAACTGTACAATTTTTCTTCACTGCAGTTCTTATGCAGTTTTTGAACTGCTCAAACAGATTTTGCAGAAATAAGACATTTGGGTTGTGATCTTGCCATCTTCCTAGGGCATAGCCCTCCGGTGCTGTCACAATGGTAGACTTAGAGTCTTCTTTTCCTTGTGTAACTCACTGAATTTCAATCTTAACAATGATTTGGGGCTTTGGTGTGATAGAAAACATGGCACAGATATTACCAGTATCCACTTTCCCCTTGAGAATCAAAAACTTGGCAAGTCCAAACAGTTATTTTGTGCTTCCCAGGAAGGAAAACAAGCCATCTCAGGAAGAATGTATTCAGGTCATGTCTTGTACACTGGATGCTGACTTTGCTCCTCTTTCTCTTAGGCCATGGAAGAGCTGGTGGATGCTGGCCTGGTAAAAGCCATTGGTATCTCCAACTTTAACCGTGGGCAGATTGAAAGAATCTTGAACAAGCCGGGACTGAAGCACAAGCCTGCAAATAACCAGGTAAGCTGCAAAGTGACTGCAGGTGAATAGTTTTCAGGGATTATAAAGATCTGGTTACAGCTGAATGAGCAGAGGAAAAAAGGGAGAACAAAGTAGACACAGCGTGTACTCTAAATCCTGCTCTGTGACTATTTCTCACAGAACGGAATATTTCCTTTTTTGTGTCACCTTGTTGAACCACTGTTTACAAGTTCTGGAGTATTTCCCTATGAAGCATTCTCTCTGGAGGATAAAGAATCCAGGCACGAGCTATCATTCTGACTGTAATCAATGACTTCTATAAAGCTTCTCAGAACACAATCCAAAAAGCACATGAGGACTCAGTATAAAAGTTGGTGCCCTATAGGATTATAGTCTTGTATTGTCACCCAGACCACATGCAGGGTAGGATTAACACATCCTGTAATTAAGAAATTAAGATTCAGAAGAAAATCTCAAGAGCGTGGGAACACTATGGTAGTTCTACACAGTCTCTACTCTGTGTTGGCAGATCGAGTGTCATCCATACCTTTCCCAGGAAAAGCTTATCAACTATTGCCAATCCAAAGGGATCACTGTGACAGCATATTGTCCCCTTGGGCGCCCTGACAGGTAATTTCCAAGTGGGTTAGCGTGGTTTAAGTTGAAGCATTCAGACTAATTGAGTGAGTAATGGTGCAGGTGTGTGTGCACGCTTTTTCATTTTTTAAATACTCATACTACGTAGACTCTTTCTGCAGAGATTCTTTGCCATTTCTTCCTTTTTGTCTCTGTGTAGGGCTAAGCCAGAGAATACTTCCCTTCTGGATGACCCCAAGATCAAAGAGATTGCAGCCAAGCACAACAAAACCCCAGCACAGGTACGTAGGTGCCAGACAGCGAGTACCCCTTCCTGTAGCACGGCCATTAAGGAAACATGGTGTGAAGAGAGAGTACAGCCTCTGACAGCATTCCCTGTGAACTGTGGTGCTCTTCTGTGGTGTGAAGTAGCAATGCAGTTTGTCTACTACGTGGCCTGCAAGGTATACTTGAAGAAGCTCTTTGGCCCTCAGACAAAAAAAGATTCTTGACCCATCTTCAGATGTCATTTATGTCCTCTTGCAGAGAATGAAAGCTTTGCATAGACGGCTGAAAGTCCTGGTGGAAAGAAAAGGAATTGACTGTCACAAAGCTGGACGGGAGAGGAGGCCTTCCATATAGGCCTGCACCACTTCCCTCTTTGCTCTCTAGGAAGCGCTACCTAAGCCACATGAGCAGGAATGGTTTGAAATGCAGCTCTGCAGAAGCAGGTGTATTTCAGGGAAAACAGCTGTTGGAACAGGCTCTGCTTTCTCCAGAGCAGGAGTCATCCTCTCTCTGATTCGCTGGTCTGTTCTTGCAGGTTCTCCTTCGCTTCCAGATCCAGAGAAATGTCATTGCAATTCCCAAGTCTGTCACACCACAGCGCATTGTGGAGAACTTCAAGGTGAGTGATTACGAGTGAGCTGGGTGCTGCTCTTCAGGGATGTCATGCCTTCCCCCTGCAGAGCAAGCAGTGATCCTTTCTTACCCTTCCCAAGTCCTCTTCAGGCAAGAGGACTGGGCTTTTTCTCCCTCTCTGGAAGCTAGGGTTGCAATGGAAACTACAGTTGGAGAAAAGAGAGCGAGCTCCTGGAAACAGTATGATGATAACCTTATCAGTCATCTTGCGTACTGTCTCCTGTTCTGTGACTTGTGGGATGAGGTGGTGGGCAGGGCTTGTTTGGAGTCCAAATGCAGTAACATTCCTCAAAATACAGAGTAAGCAATGCTAAGGGAAGAGTCCTGGTGTCAATAAACCACATTGCTCCTCCTGACTGTAAACTTAGGGGTTTTTTCTGATATTGGACATCAAGATTTCAGGAGTAACATAGCTGTATTCATTGAAATATTAAAGTTTTCCAGATGTTTCTTTTGAATTTGAGAGAAATGTGTCTTCCACAAATAGAGGCGTTCTGCAACACTAAGTGCTCGCTAAACACCTTGGAACAGCTGGCACATGTAACTGCAACTGATGATCTCTTTTGTTTGTTTCTTCCCTCTGCCAGCGATTTTCTTCCCTTGAAAATCCAAAGAGACTTCTTTTCCTTTTTTGTCTCATGAAGCCATCATTTCTAATCAACACTCTTTCTGATGTGAACTTGTTCTTTAATCTTGTGAATCTTGCTTCTGACTTGATTTGTTCAAAGAAGTGATTTCCAGCTGTTTTTCTTAGGTGTTTGACTTTGAATTGACTAAAGAGGAGATGTCAAACCTTCTCAGCTTAAACAGAAACTGGAGGATCTGTGAAATGGTCACGTAAGTGACAGCTGGTTTCCTTCAAACTCTTATATTTTCAATAATCTTTATTCTAATCTCACAGTTACTGGTATAGGGTATATTTTGAAATCTGAAATCATTTGAGGGATGAAGCATCTGTTATTTAACATCTTAGTGAAGTTATATTTTCACTTTATTATTGACTAAAGGAGAAGTCATACTATGTACTCATTGTGCATCCTTTCTCTGGGAAACTGTGTGTCTGGAACTCCAAAAAGGGACTTCTAGTTAATAACTTTGGCTATGTCCATATTGAATAAATGAACATTAGGCAGTTCTAAACTTACAGTAATTTTTTTCTGTGAGTTATTAAAAACTGGTATCAGCTCTTACATAAGTGATTGGGGGAGGGAATGACCATCTGAAGTGCAGTACGAAGAATGAATGCTTGCAGATGCGCACTTGGGAAGCCTACAGCCAGACAAGAAGCCTTGGCTGAAAGGCCACAGGAACTGCCTTTTTTTTTTCTATAAGCAATGTGAACTTTAACTCTTTATCTAGGAAGTAACTTGGTCCTAGCACTGTTCAGTGCCTGAATAATAGGAAAAAACTTGAATTTGTTGGTCACGTGTGCCATTTCTATACTAATAAGTCTCTTAAACTCATTCTACAGTTACACAGTTCATAGCCTCCCTTGAATGCTCCTTTATATAGCCAGCGTAGTTCTATATAGCATTTATTTCAAACTTGAGAGTAATCTTTCCTCTTTGATTTCCTTCAGGTGCAAAAATCTCAAGGAGTACCCTTTCAATGCAGAATACTGAAGACAGTTTTATCCTGCCCTCCTGCAGGCGTCTGGGGTCTAATAAGCTTCTATCATTGTCTGGAGTTGTCCACTATGTAGCTTGCACCCTGTATTTCTCCTGTCAGCAAAGGCATAGTATATGTATTCAGTGACTTTGGTTTGGGTTTTTCTTCTTTGGTGGAAGGAAATAGTAAAATTTTTCTAAAGAACAAAATATGGGCTATAATAATTCTCTACTCATTAGATGAGTGTCTCTGCATGGCTGAAATTAGCAAAGAAACAAGAAGAATGAATTAACGACTGATTTATATTTTTTTATTTTATCTTCTGTCTTGCATGGACACTACTTAAGGCTGCAAGCTAAGGGTATGTGAGCACAGGAGAAAGATCCATCCTGAAAGAACAAACTACATAATCACTGCCTGAAGAGTCAACAATTAGCTTTACTTCTAGAGCGTAGTCCAAAACTTTCTTGGAAAGAAGAATAAATGGGAGAAATGTCCAGACCTACAGATGCATACCAACTCATACTGGGCCTTATTTCAGTTGCATTCTTTTACGGGCTGAAGCTGGACAGAGATTAGTGTTCAATTTCATTCTTATCCAAAATAAAAAATGTTTAGATTACTGCTGGTTTAGAAGTTCTATTCTAATGTGAAAAATTTACAAATCAAGCCACTTGCATCAATAATGCCACTGGAAACCACCATCCATATTCAATTTTAAATGATGTCACAGGAGCATCAAGATCTTGTCTTGATCAAAAGTTGAATAACTTGTTACAGTAAGCTTTGGTTGACATCACTGCTGCTGAGAACAGTTGAGTGTGACAAGCCTTAGTATGGATTGTGGATCAACAAGCAACAGGAGACCAACACCTGAAACTGCTGAAAAGCTGTACAGTGGTGTTACTGTGGAGTGATTTGGTTGGTACCCTGTGCTGACATCTGGCTATAAAAACCCAGAGTAACAGAGACTGGGGGGAGAGGGGAGACTGCATTGAGCAGGTCTGATACCGCATTGAAATAGCGGGTGCAAGGTGGAATTGTTAGTACTGAGCTGCTGCCCAGAGCTTGACTCTGAGGTGACTGGAGCAAGCGTCATGTTCCTTCTAGGCTGTGCTGACTCACTGGCACAGGTCTCTATTACATGTAACTGTGTGTGTGAGTAAAGCTTTCCCTGATAAAGCCTATCCGTCAGGGTGGAAGAGCCTTGTTGGGCAGTGCTGCGATAGCTAGGAGGTGTTGCAACAGCATGGCACTCCGTGGGTCCATAACTGCAATGTGCCTTGTGCTGGTGGACGCAGGGTCTCTGCAGTACAACTACTGCGCTCTGGTCTAAAATATCCACACCAGATTGAGCTGTAGAGTCTGACAAAAACATATGAAGTTTGAGTTGTATCTTGAGCAACTGGGTGGTCCAGAAACTTCCTTGAGAAGGTGCTGATTAACAAAAAACTGCTTTTGTAAAAGTTAATAGTATTAGGACCCACTGATGACTGACGTATTGCTTATGCCATCCTAACTTCTGTCATAATTTAGTGTGCAACAAGTGCATACAAGCTTAAGCTACTTACATTGTACATCATTAGTTTTTAAGTATGAGTGCATGGATGAAAGATGTTGGACAGATGACAGAAAGGCTGAGAGGCTGATGCTCACGGGAGCATCAAGATTTTGTCTTAATCAGGAGCAGAATAAGTGGATATAATGAACCATGGCTGAGCACCCAGTGCAGCAATGGGCTGTTCCTCCCTTGGTCCTCTTGGTGAATCCAGCTTAGCAGTGTCACGTTGCCTGGTGCTCCCTTACCCCATGACGAATGCAAAAAGAACTTAGCCCTTTTTATGTGATTAAAAAAACCCCAGAGCTTTTGTTTTCAAATGAGGTGTGAACAAAACTTGTACTGCTGGCATGAGTATTATGGTTACGAGAGAGACAGGACAATGGACCTCAGATACATTACAGCTTCAAGTGTTGTTAGTACTTATTCTCACTCATTCCAACAGGAGAAAAACACAACATGCAAATATTCTGCTCAGTATACTTATATACAGAGATCATATAAGCTATTCTAAAATATATATATATGTCCCTACAATATATCTAATATGCTTTTCAAAGGGAGGTTATACATTCTTTTGGAAGTTTTGGTTGGAAGTATTTGTAACATACAACCTCAAGATGAGGGGGGAAAAATATTATGAAAGAGGTATTGGAGCACAAATCTTAATGCTAAACCAAAAAAAAAAAAAAAAATCAGAATTTACAAGGGGCAGGATTTTCCCTTTTGTTTTTTTGGTGTGTTTGTGGGTTGTGTGGGTTTTATTTTTAAACACATTTCCATAGTTGAAACACCGAACTGGCCATACTTGTCCTTTACTCCCTGATCACGTGCAGCAGTCTCTCTGGGGGAATTCATCTCACCTAACTTTAGGTGTCCACAGTGTAGGCACAAGCACCCACCTTGGGGCCAACCTCCCAGCTCCAGTCACAGCCAAGAGATGTTTGGGCAAAGCAAGGCAGCAGCCTTCAGCGTGATTCATTATGCCCAGGGCCAGGGCTGCTCTGGCCCATCTTGTTCTTTAGGCTCTCCAGACCTAATGCACCCTCTCCTCCTGCGATCAGAGGTGAAGTCACCTGCACATGATCCCTCCCTGGGACAATTCCCACCAATAAAGCGACATGGTGCTTTTCCCTACAGGCAGAGGGCAGCCAGCTCTCAGAGGAGACTTAAATTTCTCTCATTGCTGGCTAGGAGCAAACCAGGCAGCCCTCCTACTGGTAAAGAATTGTTTCCACTGGGACCTAACCAGTTTGATCATTTTGGGTCTTGTTCTTCTTAGATGCCAAACACTGCTCATCTCTTGAAGCTATGATTTTTGGTGAATTAGAATTACTATGTGCAAATGTCAACACAACAGACCTGAAAGGCGCTACAATAAGCGTAGAGTTTAGTGCACACAGATCAAATCAGACCCTTCCTCACTCACACAGTTCCTCAACTCATCATCAAGCACACAGTTTTCAATATTTCCCAGGCTAGCTGGCATCCACTGATTCATGCAGTACTTCTTCCCCAGAGGCTCTACCATCACCTGACAATCCCAGCCGTGCCTTCGGGACAGAGAAACAACTGACAGCCCCCTGTCTTGGCATGATCTGGGGAAAGTTTCACACCAACAGGCACAAACAGCAACACAAAATGCCAACCTTCTGCCCAAAATCCTCTGATAAAAGACCAAGACATCCCTCATTCAAGAAACCATTGGGGAAAACCAAGCACCCACCTTCACAGGAGAACATGAGTTCACAGAGGAAGCAACACAAAAATCTCAGAAGAAAATGAGAGGAAGGACAAATTGGATTTCTCAGCTGTGCTCTCCACCAAGTCTCATCATCTGCCATCACACGCTCTACCCTGCTCATTGCCACAGAAACGCAAGACGTTGAAACCTCTCCCTGTAAAGACACGCTCAGAAGAATGAGAACAAACCCTGCTGAGTTTTCTCCTCTCTGTTATAGGAGACACCGTTTTACTGGCCAAACAGACGGGCTTTGCAAGCTTTCACAGACTTGCAGAGCGTGTCTCTGATGGCACCAGTTCACCTTGGTGTTGCTCCAGTACAAAATCTGACTGATTCTGGTAGTTCCTACATGAAGACCTCCAACATCTGGAGTCAAAGCGTGACACTGTTGATCCTAATAAACCGTCAGCACACCACCACTAGCTCGAGCATCCAGGAAATACAAAGGAGAACAGAAGCAAACTGGTACTTCAGCTTGTCTCCAGGCTGCCGTGAAAAGGCAAATCACTGGCATGGCTCAACATCTTATTTTGAAAAAAAAAAAAAAAGAAAAAAATTGTGAAATGCATATTGCATAAAATTTAGCAGTCATCAGCAAAAAGAGGAGTACCTACTAACAGCACAGATGATCATTCTGATGTTTCAAAATAGGGTGACTTCTCTGGAGGGAGAGAGTCTTTGTCAGGACAAGTCTCCACATGACTTCCACTAATAATTAAGGCCAAGGCAGAGGTCAGGTATGGAAATCCATCCTCTTCGAGCCCAGCTAACCATGTAATACACCTCCCAAACACTACTCACTTTGTGCGCCAGCTCTGCACCTCTGTTAACTTTAGCTCCGGTCCCTCGCCCACCATCATCAGCACGCAATAGGAATGCCCACCAGACACAAAGCCATGGCTGACACAGGGAGGAGCTTTCCTGCAGCTCTGCAGATGGCCTGCATCTGTTTCCCTGAACCAATGGAGGGACAGTAGGAAGGAAAAAAGGAAATGTGAAAACCTCCCGACTGGGAAGGCAGCAGGCCTCTTGTGCAAACAGCTTGCATGTTGTTAGCAAGCATGTTGTTGATAGCAAAATACTGTCAACAGAACTGAGGCACAGGCTCAGGCTGATCACAATCTTTCCGTTGATTTCACTGACCCCTGAACCAAACCCCAAGCAGTCTGAGCATACTCAGAGCAGATTTACAGAGAAGGAATCCAGAAAAAAAAAAAAAAAAGGCAAACACTGCATTATATAACTGATATAACTGTTGCGTGATACAACTGAAACGTCACATCCTGCTGACGGCTGGTGGTGCTGACAAAAAACAGGAGGGAAGATTAAAGAGGCAACTGATTACCTTGTCTGCTCTCAGGTAAATGAAGCAAAAAGTACAAAGCTACAAAGCAGCTGGGCATCTGCTGTGGGAAGTGCACCCAGAGAAAAATGCGCTATTATACTCCCAAATAATGCTTGCACGTGAATAAATTCTCCAAGCATGAGCAAGCAGCAAAGCTTCCCAAGTGGCCTTAATATAACATCCTGGACCACCTACTGGATCCTGCAAGTAGTTTTTTGTCGTTTTTTTCCACTGGGCTGTGACCACTTCAACAAAACAACATGCTCTTATTGCAAAATTTCAAATGCATTGTAATTGTAACATAAAATTACAGACCATTTATCTCTACACTTTTATTCTGAAATATGTCCTGCACCTCCCTGAAAATAGAGGGACGATGTGATTATCATGACACTCATAAAAACTCACTATTCTTCTGCAACAAACGAAAAATATTAAAAGAAACTTCTCCCAACATTAAAAATAACACTCTTCTTTAAAATCACTGCTGTCTAAATTACTCCTACAAAGCAGATCACTTTTCCTCACCTGTTATTGGAAGTGTAAGCTACGTTCCTCCCACCTTTACAGGGGCACTGAAGGCTGAAAGCTCCCAAATCCACAGAGGCCACTCACGCTCTGGGAGCTCTAACGGAACCTGGGCCACCACCGCTGTCGTGGGGACACGCTGCTCTGGCCGGAGGGCTCAGAGCCCTTCCTCGGCCCGAGGCTCACAACCGCGGAGCGAGCAGATACGGGGAGAACGGGCACTAACCGAGGCCGAAGGCGGTGACTGTCCCCGGGCGGATCCCGGGGCGGGCGGGACCGGCCGCTATTAAAGGGACCCGGCGGCGTTCCGGCGTGGGACCATGGCGACCCGCTTGCAGCTGAACACTGCGGCCAGGATGCCCCTCCTGGGGCTCGGCACATGGAAGGTAACGGAGATCTCGGCGGTGCCCCCGGCCGGGACCCCGGAGGGGGCGGCCAGACGCGGACGCGGCGGGCTGGGTCCGCACCCGCTGCGATCTCCTCCGGGCCGCCGAGGGGGTCCAGAGGGAGCGCGGGCAGGGGCGACCCGGCTCGGGGACCCGTCCCCGCCGCCAGCCCGGGCCCCAGCGCAGCGCTCCCGGCGCCACCGACACCCTGGCCGGGGTCACCCTCCCGGTCCGGCGGAGCCCCGCGCTGCATTTGAACCGGTTTTTATTTTCTCCGTCTTTCCTGCCGCCCTCTCTGCGGGGGAGAGGCGACCCTTGGGTCTCTCCGGTCCCTGAGAGGTGGCTCCTTCCTTCCCTCCCTCCCGGCCCGGCTCCCGCGGCTGCTCCGACCTCCCGGGCCGCTCTCCCTACCGCTCCCCGTGCCGCCCCGCAGGCAGGGCTGGAGGGCGGGGCGCTGCTGGGCTTTGGCTGCCGCCTCTGTGCTGAGTATCTTAAATCCCGGGTGAGGCTACCCTGAACCACCTGGTAGTAAGATACAGCTTTAGAAGACAACTGATGCGTTTCCAGCAAAGAGATTTGCACTGCTGTTACGATGACTGCAAAATCAAACAGTGACCCGTACAATGCCTGAAAACAAGCATTACTGGATCTGTCTGAACAAGATATGCCATCATTTATTTGCGCACAGCTGTTGCCTGCCCTTTCAGGGTATAGAAACACATAGAAATGTACATCTCTTCTATCTCTGAGGGAAGCAGCTGGTGCAACCTTCAAAGGACAAGTGGGATGTGTCCAGGGGAGGAGCTGGGCTAGAACATGGTACAGTACTCCATGGTACTCAAGTATTGTGTCCAGTTTTGGGCCCCTCACCACAAGAAAGACACTGAGGTGCTGGAGTGAGCCCAGAGAAGGGCAACGAAGCTGGTGAGGGGTCTGGAGCACAAGTCTTATGAGGAGCGGCTAAGGGAGCTGGGATGGTTTAGCCTGGAGAAAAGGAGGCTGAGGGGAGACCTTATCACTCTCTACAACTACCTGAAAGGAGGCTGTAGAGAGGTGGGGGTCGGTCTCTTCTCCCAAGTAACAAGTGATAGGACAAGAGGAAACGGCCTCAAGTTTACACCAGGGGAGGTTGAGACTGGATATTAGGAAATTTTTACACTGAAAGGGTTATTAAGCATTGGAACAGGCTGCCCAGAGAAGTGGTTAAATCACCATCCCTGGCCGTATTTAAAAGACAGGTAGACATAGTGCTTAGACATATGGTTTAGCGATGGTTTTTGCCAAGAGTTAGGTTGATGGTTGGACTAGATGATCTGAAAGATACCTTCCAACCTAGGCGATTCTATGGTGATGTGGATGACTAAGCTGCAGACCACTACTCCCCCCATCAAACTAAAATTCTCCCAGCTGGGCAGTTGCTATTTCTGTTCTCAGACACAGCACTGGGAAGTGCGGAGTACTGAGCAAGAGGCACCACAGAGCTTCCCAGCACAAAATTACTTTCCCCCTGGTCCGGCTCTGGAGAACTGTCCTGGTGTCTGGGGCTCTCCTCTCCCTGGCTGTTGGGCTGAGCCTGTGTGGGAGTTGGGCTATGGAGAAATGGCTGGAGACTGGCTTCAAGCCCTGGAGCCTGCTTTGAGAAGATGAATGTAGCTTTAGGAACACTGCATAGAAGAATTCTTCTTAAAACACCTTTGTATATGTTTCTTTAGTTTCTAGATAACTAGGAAATGACATGTATGCTTTGATTTGGGTTCTTAACCTTCTTTTTTCAGTCCCCAGCTGGGCAAGTAACAGCTGCAGTGATGGCTGCCATTGATGCTGGGTACCGCCACTTTGACTGTGCCTACGTGTACCAGAATGAAAAGGAAGTCGGGGAAGGGATCCAGCAGAAAATCAAGGAAGGCGTTGTGAAACGAGAAGACCTCTTCATCGTCAGTAAGGTAAGGATCTGGTGACCTAGGATCCAGGGTAAGGCCTGCTTTGCGTAGAACGTGTTCATAGGAGGAAATTCAGAGCTGTGGGGAAAGACTGTGTGCTATAGCATGGAGTAATTTAATTTAGGCCAACACTGATGGAAGCTTCTTTTTATCCCCTTATCTTGTAGAGAGTTATCTAAGATATGCTCCACATTCTTTATTTTCATGGGACTGTTCAAAATATGCATTAAAGTCAAACAGTCCTAGAAGGTGTGCTTTTTTCCTTGCTTATGCAGGAAATACAAGATTTGGCTCACCATTGCTGAAGATCAGTAGGATGACCTAGTTCCACATCACCTTCCAAAGGTGATGTGGGACTGGCACTCTCCTGAACAGGACAGAAGGGTTCCATGAGCTTTAACCTAGGAAGTCACAGTGTGCCTTGTCTTTTTGTCTCTAGCTGTGGTGCACATTTTATGAAAAGCCTCTGGTGAAAGGAGCCTGCCAGAAGACTCTTGCTGACCTGAAACTGGATTACCTGGATCTCTACCTCATGCACTGGCCACTTGGGTTAAAGGTACAGTAACAGCAATGCCCTTGGCTTTCCCTCCTGGGGGATCCTTCAAAACTGCCAGTAACGCTTGCAGCACTACTGCTGCTCCAGTCCAGAAAGAACATGTGTCTCTTGTGTGTACCAGCACTGCTCCGGTGCTGCTCATTCAGCTTTACTCTGGCCACGTGAGCCAGGCTCATGATCTCTGCCCCTGGGACTGCCGCTTGCACAGTGTCCTCTGCCCTTTTGGTAGCGGAGATGCAGACCTAGCACTAAGGTCAGGCCTCCCAGCTGCAAGCATAAGTTGTGCTGCTTTACTTTTGGCTATGCATTGTCTTCTACAAACCCAAAGTATACTCATCTGCCAACAACTTAGCCTCCTACTTTGTTGGAAGGAGGGCTGTGCTTTGCTGCCTGACAGAAATTCTTTCCTCTGCATGTTACAGCATCACAGAGCAAAAGAAAATGCTTCTGTTTTCTATTTCTGTCTTTAATCACTGAGTCCTTAATACAGTATAGATTGAGCTGGCCTTTGCTGCAGGAGCCTTAGTGTTGTTCCACAGACCTTGGATTTCAAAAGGTGAGACTTTCTGACATACAAGTTTCATACTTCATGTACTTCAAAGGAGCTGATGCCTTAGTCTGTTTCTGGTCTTAGCTTTTCCTTTCTGCTACAGACAGGTTAAGACCTCCAGCCTATCTGCTGCTTTTGAGCTTATCAACGGTTTATCATCATTTCAAAGCTGTCATAGTTAGTTTTATGGGAACAAAGCCCTTGAGTAAAAGCATCATGGCGTAATACTCTGACATCTGCACAACACACTAGGTGTAGAGCAATATGGAGATGGGGGGCCCTAGCTCCGTTCCCGTACATTTAAGATGTTCTGATTTTCCTAGTGCCACCAACTTAAACTGAGACTTCCCTCACAGAAGACCTGTGTGTATGTAATACATTGTTCAGCAGATGTGACTCACCCTAGACCTAACTTAAATGTCCTTTGGACCTAAACAGGTCCTTATACTTTTCAAAAATCAAATCTTTAGAAAACTGTTCTTATTGTCCCTTAAAAGGCACGATAGAGGAGTACAGCAAGCTTGTTTGTTCTGCTTTGTTCCACAAGTGGTGTGACTTGTTTATCTGTATGTGTTTTGGTGAGTCACCACATTGCTGGGTCCAGGAGATACACCTGTCCCTCCTACTAGGAATGGTTGCTGGCAAAATGCCATAAACCTGCATGAACGATGTAGACAAGTATTAGTATTTCCCGCAGTAGAAGTTAAAGTTATCATGGTTCTCAGTTGTTTCGGTATTAACTTCCCAACAAAGAGCGTTTCAAGCATTTTCCTTGTCACTGACAGGCAGGAGAAGAGCCGTTTCCCACAGATGACAAAGGCATGTCAATACCCAGCAACACAGATATTCTAGATACATGGGAGGTAAGTTCAGCCACAGTGGGAGAATGATGTTTTCTGTCCTTGGCAGTCTTTTCTACGTTTTCATTACCTTCAGCAGTCACAAAGTTCTTATGCATTTCTCTTATGGTATACAAGGTAGCTTTTCAAAACATAATGCTTAGTCAAGCCAACAATCTTCAGTGAAGCTGCAGACCAGATTACTTGACTGTAATAGCCACAGAACATCACCACAGTTCTTTAAACCGCTCAAATACACTTTGCGGAAATAAAGATATTTTAGGTTGTGGTCTTGCTACAGCCTGGGGTACAGCACTCCAGTGCTGGCTCGATAGCACATTATTAATTATTATTTTCCACACATAACTAACTTGGTGTTTCTACCATCTCAAGAAATGAGCTTTTGGGCTGGGGTGAGATGAAAGACATAGCACAAATACACAATTGTGCACTTGACCCCAAGAGAAGAAATTTGCAACTCCAATGAGTTGTCTTTACCTTCCCATGAAGGCAAATCAGCCATTTGAGGAAGAACCTCTTCTGGCCCTGCCTTGTACACTGGATGCTGACTTTGCTCCTCTTTCTGTTAGGCCATGGAAGAACTGGTTGACTGTGGTCTGGTAAAAGCCATTGGAATCTCCAACTTCAACCATGAGCAGATTGAAAGACTCCTGAACAAGCCGGGACTGAAGTACAAGCCTGCAAATAACCAGGTAAGCTGCAAAGTGACTGCAGGTGAATAGTTTCCAGGGATTATAAAATCTGGTTACATTTGAATGAGGAGATGGAAAAGGGAGAACAAAATAAATAACAGCATGTAAACATCCTATGATTACTTCTGGGTACACGTGAGGATGTTGTAGAACCCCTGTATCCTCATAGGGGATGAAGTCGTGGTCCACAAATTACAATCATAACTTCTTAAAATACCTTACTTGTTCTGTTATTAGCAATAGCATCAATCTGTTATTAACAGCACAACATATGCACTTCTTCTCATGCATGCATATATGAACACACAATTCACTCAGTCACCCAGTTGGAAATGGGAGGCCAGTTTTAACAGTATATGCAAAAGCAGAGCACATATTCACACATCAGTGGCTTTCTGGTATCTACGCTGAAGACTTATTTTTATTCATATAAAATAAAAATAAAGTGTGTGTATACACACATACAAATACTCACGTAGTCTTTGTCTGCACATAGCAGCCACTACATAACCTGCTGTAGATGCTTATTTCTTCAAGTGGCCTTGTACAGATTCAGACAGCTCTGAATTCGGCTTCAGTGAGTACCAGTCTCCAGAGTTTATCAGTCCTAAGAATACTTCAACACTTCCTCTGCCTGTAGTTACCAAAAAAAGAGCAGGCAAAAAAAAAAAAAAGGCATCTCCATCCAAAACTATAGATATCTCCTCTAGAACCACTTCACATAAACTCACAAGAAAGGGGCTTTTATGACAAGAACAGAGAAGGGAGAACAGAGCAGACGCAGCATGTCTTTCTAATCCCATTACACACCATTATTGAATATACAACACACTGTGGTTTTCAATATTTGCTAAAGTACTGCTTAAAAATCTCAGAGAAGCACGTCAGAACATGCTTTCTCAGGGCCAAAGAACCCAAAGATTATTAAATGCTCTTTCCCCAGAGCAAAGACCCAGAGATGCAAGAAGCTTTACTGTAGGTGCTGTACAAAACTAAGGCTGAGTAATACTTTGCAAAGACTAGCACATTAGGCCAAAAATTGAACTCCAAATGCATTAAGAGATAATCTCTGGAGTGAGTTACAGCAGTCATATTGCTATCAATCTCCGTACTCTTGTGTTCGCAGATCGAATGTAATCCGTACCTTACCCAGGAGAAGCTGATCAAGTACTGTCAATCCAAAGGGATTGCTGTGACAGCGTACAGTCCCCTTGGCTCTCCTGACAGGCCATGGTAAGGCTGCCTTAGAGCTGGTGAGGGAGTTGGCATGGATTATGCCTGAAGCACTGAGACAGTAAGCGCACCGTTAATCATTCATCTAAATACAGAATTCTGTTGCTCTCTTTCCCCTGTGTAGGGCTAAGCCAGAGGATCCTTCCCTTCTGGATGACCCCAAGATCAAAGAGATTGCAGCCAAGCACAACAAAACCCCAGCACAGGTACGTAGGTGTCAGACAGTGGGTACCCCTTAGAATCACAGAATTGTCTAGATTGCAAGAGACCTTTCAGATCATAGAGTCCAACCATCAACCTAACACTGCCAAAAACCACCACTAAACTATGTCGCTAAGCAACACATTTACCCATCTTTTAAATACCACCAGGAATGCTGATTCCACAGGACAGCTAATGACAAAGTAAAGGACAGGCTGGCTCTTCATTCCCTGTAAACTGTGGTGCTCTTCTGTGATGTTAAGTAGCAATGCAGGTTTGTTTACTATGTGGCCTGCAATGCATGCTTGTAAGGGTTCCCTGACCATCAACAGGGAATATTTTCTTGACCCGTCTCCAGATGCTGTAATCTTCCAGTTTTCCCATCTCCAGTCCTATTGCAGAGAACGAAACCTTGATAAAAGTCCAGGTGGGAAGGAAAGGACTTGATTGTCCCAAAACTGGATGGGAAAGGAGGCCTTCCATGTGAGGCACCACCAATTCCCTCTTTGCTCCTCAGGAAGTGCTACTTAGGCCACAGGGACAGGAGTGATTTGGAATGCATCTCTGCAGAAGCAGGTATAGCTTAGGGAAAACAGCTGTTGGAACAGGCTCTGCTTCCTCCAGAACAGGAGGAATGATTCAGTTTTCCGTTCTTGCAGGTTCTCCTTCGCTTTCAGATCCAAAGAAATGTAATCGTGATCCCCAAGTCTGTCACACCACAGCGCATTGCGGAGAACTTCAAGGTGAGTGATTACGAGTGAGCTGGGGTGCACGGCACATTCAGGGCCGGCATGGTTTCCCCCTGCAGAGCAAGCAGGGATCCTTTCTTACCCTTCCCTCCTTGGGCAAGAGGCTTTTTTGCTTACAGCCTCTGATTTGTTCAGAGAGGTGATTTACAGCTCTTTCTCTTGTTAGGTGTTTGACTTTGAATTGACGAAAGAGGAGATGGCAACTATTTTCAGCTTTAACAGAAACTGGAGGGCGTATACAATGAGCACGTAAGTGGCAGCATTCAGTATTTGTTTCTTTCAAACCTTTAAGTTATGAACACTATATACACAGAGATTTTGCATCTAAACAATTGCCTAGAATGCTGAGAGCCTGAGTCACTGACAAAATGACTTGAGGGTTCCCAGTGTACAAATGGCACACACTATCCAGGAAAACAAATATGGAACAAATCCATTCTACAATTATATAGTTCATATCCTGCCTTGGTGGCTCCTCTAAGCACCCACTACAGCTTGATAGATTAAAACAATTAAAAAAAAAAAAGGCTGAAACCAATACCTTTATTCCCTTCAGGTGCAAAACTCACAAGGAGTACCCTTTCAATGCAGAATACTGAAGATTGTCATATCCTGCCCTCATATCCTTCAGAGCTTGTTCAGATATTCTTCCTATCGATTTTTCTTATTGCATCTCCTCCTACAGCCAGTGAAGTCACAGGCTATGTATTCAGTGATTTATTGTGGTGGTTTTCCTTTTTTTTTTTTTTTTTTTTTTTTGAAATAAGGACACTGTAAAATTGTTGTGGTTTGGGCCAGACTGGCCAC
Source organism: Larus michahellis (assembly GCF_964199755.1). Lineage (NCBI taxonomy): Eukaryota > Metazoa > Chordata > Aves > Charadriiformes > Laridae > Larus > Larus michahellis. Next base: position 69,117,655 of record NC_133896.1, on the reverse strand, counting down.
TGAGATGAATGACAGATGATCTCCAAGGAAAGCACGGAGAGAGAGAAAGATACTTAGGAGTCTCTGACAAAATGTGGCATTAAAGAGAAAACAGGGAAAGCCAACTACACGTTCAGACTTGTACTCAATTTTGTAACAACAGCCTAAGGAGGATAATCAGCAGTTGTGAGCATTGGAGGAAAATTTGAGAAGCGTGAACTAAAGACTAACTTTCTTAGCATGAATGAGGCAACCAGGAGTTTTCACTAACTGAAAAAGGGGTTTTTACTATTTATCCCTCTCTTAGGAAAAAAAAAAATCCATATGCAGAAAACATACAGATGCATGCTGGGCAGTATTTTTACACAGGGTTTCTCCTATGTGTCAAAACAAAACAGCATGGTGTGGTTTGGATATAACGCAAGTTCAATATGTGCTTCAGATTATTGCTAGTTGTGAAATTCTATTCTTACATGGAAAATTGTTAAGAAGGGAAAAAAAAAACCACAAAGAAAACCCAAAGCCTCTGAACTTGCACGTTCCACTTCATTCAAATGCCTGTCTTTGAGGAAAAACTAATTTTTCAATGCAACAATGAAATAGAAGATTCCTGTCTGATCAAAAAGATCTTTTACTTTGAAAGTGTGTTTATGCTCTTGCCTAGACCTTCTAGCTAGAAGTGAGACGGGATGCGAGACCCCCCAACACCATTTGACTTTAGGAACAGATTTCATTCTTTACCATTATTTTTTAATTAAATATGCTGCCTGTTGCAGATAAAACTGGGTTTGGTATTTTTTTGTTTGTGTGGGTTTTTTTCCAAACTAAAACTTCCAAAAGAAGGTAAAATACAACCCCCTGGACCAGGAACAAAAAGCGGCAGAGGGATGCAGTACAAGTATTTTTAGTACTTCTGTCCAGAACTAATAGATGTTAGCCTATCGCAGCCAAACAAAAGAAATATGAGAATTTCCTTGCTGTTCTGGTTTTTTTAGATGCGCTTTGTTTCAGACCCACTCTGCGCAGCTGCATTTAGCCCTTGCTCCTAAGTCACAGACAACCGCTGAGGTCTCTCTGCTGGGGAATCATCCAGCTTTAGGTGTTGACCTCAGGGACAGCCTGTAAGCTCCAGTCACGGCCACGGGATACTGAAGCAGGGCAGCAGCCTTCAGCACTAATTACTCATAGTGGGAGCTGCCCTTGGTTCAGACCCAACTTGCTCTGTAGAGGCTCTCTAGACAGCACCCACCCTTTCTCCTGTGAAGAAAGGTGGAATACACACAGGTCGGCTATGGCCACCTGCACTCCGGGGACACGGATCCTGCCTGGGACAACAAAGCCACTCCGCACTTTCCCCTGCGGGCACCAGAGGGCAGCCAGCCCTCAGAAGAGACCCGCGTTGCCCCCTTCCTGCCGGCCACCAGCCCCGAGCAGTGCCTGGGTCCACCGGCCTCTTTGACCTCTAGGCCTCCAGCAGATCCCGGCCTCAAAGGGCACGGTGGAAAGACACAAGTCCCAGTGACAGCAGAGCCAGGCACCTGAGCTCCACACACACCCCTACATGCACGGATGCCCACTCTGGAGCATACCTGGCACAGGGGAGATGTCCAAGGGTAGGTCTCAAGAAATCGATCCCCGAACCTCCTTCCTGCCTGACACTCAAACTCAAGCCATCAAAACAATCAAGTTTCCTTTAACAAACACCAAGCGAGATGAGCAGGTATTTGCTTTTGTGGCTGCGTCACCTTTCTGTTTCCTCCTTCTGGGCTGGTGACTAAGCGCATAATCATAAAGTTGCACATTGGGTGTCATGGGAAAATGGTAAAACCTTTTGTTCAAGAAAAGAGGCACCTCGGGACCTTCTTTCCAAAATTTCCACTTTCGATTCGTGAACATGTAATCCAAGAACATCAGTTCTGCAGCTTCCTAAAGGAAGCAACCCCTAAAACCCTCAGCAATGCCCAGGCTGAGGTGAGACAACTCTGTTGAAACCTAATACACATTCTTATTGAACAATAAAGGTACAATATTTGCTACTGTACCTTTGTGCAGGGAGAGCCAAAGGTTTAGACCACTGTCTTTTCAGTGATGTACCTTTTCTAGCCTGCGTCACCCAGTGGCCACAGTGCCTTCAGGCTTTTCCTTGTTCCAGTATGGCTCATCCACCAGCTGCAGTCCCCTCAGAAGCAAGCCCTTTTGGCATGGATCTCCTTCAAAGAATGCACGTGTTTCCAACAGTATGTCTGAGCCACGGCACTGTGGACTTAAATTTTGGCATGAGACAGGGTGTTTACATCAGTTTTGGAGCTAGCTGGAATTGGTTCTGGCTGGCACTGAGCAGATCATAGTCTGCACACAGGTCACCACTGCCATCCCCTGATACTCCCTCTGATTTACGTCCTTTACATTCCGCCCTTCACCTCATTGAAAGATATATTAAGAATTGTTTCACCCTTATATAAACTCTAACATGATTACAATCTTAATGTATATTCATTATAAAATCCATCCCTTGTCCCTGCAAACCAGACTAGTGTAGTTAACATCTCATCAGTGTGAACGTAACACACATCACAAACCCATCCCTTCCCCAGCAGACAAAATTATCAGGATCAACACTGCAGCAATCTTAACATATGCTTTCCAACCCCTTGTAAAACTTTTCCCAAGGTCAACCATACTGCTGGACTACCAGCATTATCCTTGGCTATGCCGCTAATCTTCTGCCTGTCTTCTGGCACGCTCCCTCCAGTACCATACATGTAAGTCACTCCTTGACGTCCCACCAGCTTATCAGGTGATACCAGAGCAGCGACAGCAACTGTGCTCAGACCTTGGAGCTTTCAGGAGCATCAGTGATAAACACTTTTTCTGGGTCCTTTCTCCCTTGCCTGTAAACTCAAGCCAGCAGTCCAAGCAACTGCAGTTGATTGCTTCCTTCTTCCCAAGAGCTCTGTGGGGATGTCTCACGCCCCTGTGGGATCACCAGGATCAGGCCATTGCTCCACATAGCCCTTCACCAGGGGATCCCAAAGGCCTCCTCCCTTGCGTAGGGCAGTGTTTGCAAGTAGCATAGAGCCCAAACTCCCCAGAACTCTGCTCTCCTGACGCAAAAGCTGTATCCCATTTGCTCCAGCTTCACAGCACCGGCTCGGCCATTGCAGGGGCACCAGCTGCTGCAAGTGTTCAGTGTTTCTGTAATTTCACTCTCTGGGGAGCAGCACTGCCACCTATCTCCACAGGTCCACTTAATCTTGCAACTCCATCTGCCTGAAAGAGCTTTGTTTTTACTTTGCCATCAGTCCTCAGTTTCCCCCCAGAGGTGCCAGGCTCCCCCTCTGAGGCAACCACTTTAAGACCACTCGTTGCTCCCGCAGCTGCAGCCTGGCCTACCTGGCACACAGCTTTCCATCTGGACAATTCAGTGCGATTAACCACTCATTCCTGACCAAAGGCCCTCCCTGTGCCCTGGGCACTTGTTAAGGCACACTGCTCCAAAGATCATCAGCCTGACTCCCCCACTTTGCTAAGCAGTCCCTGTCTCTCTGAAGCCTCGTTAGCAGCACACGGCAAGCCCTAGCGCACAGCCACTTCACAGCAGCACACCTCTCTCCCCACGTTTCACAGCCAACCCCCCTGCAGCTCCCTGGCCAGTGCTTTTGGATCCTACATGTGGAGACAGCACTGCACCAGGCTGCTGGAGCACGGGCTTGGAGGAAGCACCCATCTGCCTCTTCCCAATCACCTTCCCACCCAGCGGCGGTCTCCCTAGGTCCCTTCTTTCTCCAGCCATTCGCACACTGTCTGCACTCACCCCTGGACACACACTGGCTGCGCTGCTTCCACCACTGCGTATTCCCAGGACAAGGATCATGGCTTCTTCCGGAGTCCCTCTCGTTACTCCAGTTCTGGGCCAGAAGAGGGATGGGCGTTCCACGCATTCTCCAACAGCTACCACCTGATGAGGTAAAACAGACTCATCTCAGGGCAATCTAAGCTGATTTATCACCAATTAACACAAACTTTGTTTCACCAATTCAGGTACTGAGGGGGGGAAAAACAACACAGAGAAAAAAACAACTTCAGTAAATGCTTTTCTCCCCCTTCCCCAGCCTCCCTCTAAGCCAAATACCAGTCCCTGTGCTCGTCTCTCCGCTTCCCCCATATTCACCACAGATCACACCTGTTCCGTCCTGACCCTTCCCGTGAGGCGAGGGCAGCTTCGAGGGCTGGGCTGGCTGCCTGGTGGCTTCCCTTTGCCCCTCAGCCCCGATTACTGTGCCTCACTGCTACCTGCTGTTCCCAGGGCTGTCGCTGCCCGGCAGGGGTGGCCCAGGCCACAGGCCACTCAGTAGCCAGCCCTTCCAAGGTGACTCTGCCGCCCTCCTTCTTCTGTGTTTTTTAAACAGACATGGGATTAACGGACAAATACCAGTGCAAAGATGAAAAGCCACATCATTCTGAGAAAACACGAGATCCACCAAGATGGATCCTGGCTTGATCTGAGCTCAAAGCAAGGAAGAGAACGAGGTCATCCACAGTGGGGTCCAGCCAAGACCCTCAGATCTGCCTCCCGGCACCCAGGGACTGAACTGGAGCAAGACAAACCTCCCCTTCTAAAGGCTCCAAGCAAGGCAGAAATTCCCACTGCCCTTCCCAGGGATTCGAGCTTGAAACCTGGGTGCTCTCACCTCAAAACCCTGGCTTTAGCTATGCCTGTGTCTGTCAGCACCCCTAAAGCTGCAGAGCCCCGCAGCTCTCCCCCTTACGAGCCGAGATTATGGCACCTTGCCACTATGTCACCTCTTTTACTGGGCGGGGGGGGGGGAAGCGCCTTTGGTCTTTTTTGGCAGACCACAGGGTCTCTGTCAGTAAAGACTGCTTCCACAAGGACATACCCGTTTCCATTAGTTTGGACCCTGTTCTTCTCCGATACCGAACACTGCTGGTCTCCAAGGTCACAACTTGTGGTGAAATAACAGTGACTAAAGGCAAAGTCAGCAAAACAAACTGAAAAACTCATGATCCTACACATCCTGTTTCAGTGCAAAAACTCGCTCACGGGTTAAAATTAAAAAAAAAAAAAAAAAAAGAAAACCCTTCCTCCCCCACGCTGTTCCTCATTGCCAGCGCTCACTGCAAAAAAACAGCTGGCCATATTATCAAGGACACAGCTCACAAGATTTACCAGGCTGGCTGTGACCCTGTGACACCTGCAGTACTTCTTCTTCCCCCAAGGCCCTGCTGCCATGAGATGGCCCCCACCAGGCCTTCAGGGGAGGTAAACGGCAGAAAGCTGACATGCCTCACAGCTGCGAGGGGACAGTCCCCTACTCAAGAGAGCCAACAGCAAAAACAAAATACAGAACTCCTGCCCGAAGCTTCTTGGTGGTGAGGAGATGGAGGACATCTTTCCAACAAGAAACCGCCAAGGGAAAACCAAACGCCGGCAGTAGAAGATAAGCACCAAGGTTATGCAACGGTTTCACGTGAAAACAGAGTGAAAACACATCGCATCCCGCTGGGGACGGCTGATGGCACTGACACAAAACAGCAGGGACATTAAAGAGGAAAACCAATTACCTTGCCTGCCCTTAGTTAAATGGAGGAAAAAAAAAACAAAAAAAAAAAAACAAAAAAAAAGGAAAAAAACCAAGCTGCAGTGAGAGCAGGGGCCTCTGCCATGGGAGAGGCACCCGCAGCAACCGCTCACACCTGAAGACACTTCTCCACGTGTGAGCAAGCAGCAAAGCCTCCCGGGCAAGTTGGGTTTTTTCCACTGCGCTTGCGACCTGTTCAGCAGAACAGCGTCCACTTGTCTGCAAAAAATGCCAAAGCCAGTTTCGGATGTGAGGTTACTGGCCACCTACCACCTACGATTACAATCGTGCATTTCACTCCGAAGTGCCCTCAGTGCCTCCCAAAAGACTGAGGGACAATTTGATTATTATGTCAGACATTAAAAAGTCACTGTTCCGCTTCAAAACACTTCGAAAAAACCTGTTCCAACATTCAAAATTAAGTTCTTTTTTTTAAACTCACTCTATCCTGAGTTACTCCTAAGCCACAGCTTGCTCTCCCTTGAAGTGGAAGCTGCATTCGTCCCATTTGGAGCAGGGAAGGGGTTCTCCCTGCTCTCACAAGCCAGACACGCCAGGGTTTCTCTAGCCGCCTCGCTCCTCCAGCATGCAGGGTGACAAAGCTGTGACAAGGGGGACCCGTGCGGGCCTCCATCGTTATCATGGGTTGGGGACACGCTGCCCCAGCAAAAGCCTCAGCCCGAGGCACACAGCCCGCAGGCAGCACTCCGGGCGCAGGGAGACACCCTCTGCCTCACGTCCCCTCCACCATCCCCATCCTGGGGATGGCCAAGATGCGACACGAAGGGCCCGGGGTGCTGCGGGAGGGCCGCCGGCCGGGAGCCATCAGCATGGCCGAGCACCGCACACCCCAGTGAGCGCAGCCCCGGCTCAAGCACCGTCTGACACACCCCGGAGGACCTCGAAGATGCCGCTTCCTTTACCCCTCAGCCGCCATCCCAGCTCCCCGCCACGGGCAGCCCAGGGCCTCGCCACGGCACAGCGCCAGCGCCGCCCCGCCATCCCCCCCCCTCCTCCGCGCCGCCGCGGGGCGGGGCGGGCCTTGCCGCTATTTAAGGCGCTGGGCCGGCATCCACAGCTGTGGTGGTGTTCCCGAGTGGCGTGAGGGGCCATGGCGACCTACGTGCAGCTGAACACCGGGGCTAAAATGCCTATCCTGGGGCTGGGCACGTGGAAGGTAACGGGGCTCGAGGCAGTGCCCCCCTCGCTGGCGGTGGGAGGGTGGCCGGGGCTGGCTGTGGCCCGGCCCTGGCCCTGCCCGGTGCCGTCCGTGCGGGACGGGCCCCCTTTCGCGGCCCTGCGCTGGGGAGGGGCGGGGGGGTAGCCTGGGCCCTGGCAGGCGCTTGACCCGTCTCGGCGCCTGTCCCCGCCGCTACCGCGGGCGCAGCGCTGCCGCCGACATCCCGGTCGGGGTTGCCTTCTGGGTACAGTGGCACCGAGGGTCCCTCCCTGCCCGCAGCCCGAGCTCCCGCACCGCTGCGGGGCTCTGCCCAATGACGCGGGTCGGCGGGGCCTGGGCCGAGGCCCCTTCGCGGGGCTGAGCTCCCCCGTCACGGCTGGCGGCTGCCGAAGGCTTCTGGTGGTACGGGGGGCGGGGGTGAGGAGGCCTCGGTCCGGCCCTGGAGAACGGCCCCGGTGCTGGGGCCTGGGCTCGGCCCCGGTGTTGGGCTGAGCCCTGGCTGGCTGTGGAGCGGGGTGACAGAGGGAGGGGTGGAGGTAGCTGTGAGCTCAGGAGCCTGTGCTTGAGATGTGTATGGACTCAAGAATGCTGCAGGGAAAACTGGAGGCCTTCTGAATGCTGTTGGTGGGGGGGTTTTGCTCTATTTTAATTGGGGGATTGCTTTGGGGTGGGGGGCAGCTTTCTTAATCTTGCTAGGAAAAAGGTCTTTGATGTATATATATTGATTTGAGTTTCTTGGATGTTATTTTTTCAGTCTCCGCCAGGGAAAGTAACAGCTGCAGTGATGGCTGCCATCGATGCTGGGTACCGTCACTTTGATTGTGCCTATGTGTACCAAAATGAAAATGAAGTTGGGGATGGGATCCAGCAAAAAATCAAGGAAGGTGTTGTGAAACGAGAGGACCTCTTTGTTGTCAGTAAGGTATGGATCTGGTGGTATAGGATCCCAGGAGACACCTGTCATTCATAGAAGCACCCTAGTTCTTTGCTTTCCTACTCGGTGGTGCAGCATGGAACAATTCAAGCATTATGTAGGCTGCTTCTGAGACAAGCTTCCTACTTTGCCTCATCTGATATGGAGAATTATGCAGAGTATGTACCACTGATATGGGTGATGCTTTAAACTTTTCCTGGCATGAAGTTATGCTACCTTCTTTCATGCAGTATCTGACATTCTAGTAGGTTGTTTCTAAATGGAAGTCTCAATTAATGAAACCAGACTTTCTGCCATGACACCATTCAATCATATGCTGCCACTGCACATGTTGCTCTTGGTGTCACAGGCCAGTCCTGCTCACAGAGCAAGCCCCCCTTGAAGATCAGCAGGGCGACCTAGTTCCACATCACCTCCCAAAGGGGACAGGCATTCCCCTGAACAGGACAGAAGGGTTCCAAGAGGTTTAACCCAGGACGTCACAGTGTGCCTTGGTTTTTTGTCTCTAGCTGTGGTGCACATTTCATGAAAAGCCTCTCGTGAAGGGAGCCTGCCAGAAGACTCTTGCTGCCCTGAAACTGGATTACCTGGATCTCTACCTCATCCACTGGCCTCTTGGTTTTAAGGTACAGTAACAGCAATGCCTGTGGCTTTGCCTGTTGTGACTGGCAGTTTTGAAGAGCTATATGGCTTTACAGCCCAGAAATTGCTCCAGCCAACTCAGAAGATCATCGTACGTCTGTTGTGTACAGGCCCTGCTCTGGTGCTCAGCTTTACTTTGGCTGTGCAAGGCTGTTCATCCCTACCTCTGAGATTCCTACTTGCACAGTATTCTCTCTCTTTTGATCCTGGAAGAGGTTGACCTTGAACTAGGGGTGGGTTTCTTGGCTGCGAGCCTAAGTTATATTGCTCTCCTCTTGATTATTGCCTATATGTTGTCTTCTAAGAATCCAAAGTATTCTCAACTGACATGGATGTGGTTCCCTCTTTGTGGGAAGAAGGGTTGAGCTTTGCTGCCTGACAGAAATTCTTTCCTCTGCATGTTACAGAATCAGAGAACAAGAGAATGTTTCTGACTTCCATTTCTGTCTTTAATCACTGAGTCCTTTAATACAGTATAGATTGAACTGACCTTTGCTGTAGGAGCCTTGGTGTTCCACAGACCTGGGATTTCAAAAGGTGAAACTTTCTAGTTCCTAACTTTCACTGGCTGCATGCAAAGGAAGTGAGACTGCATGTCTCAGTTAGAATGTTTCTAAGCTTAGTGTTTCTGTTAGAGCCTGATCAAACCTCCTTTCTACTTGTTGCTTCTGAGATCAACTGTTTGTGATAGCATTTGTATTTTTAAAATTAGTTCATATGGACAGAACTATCAAAGTGAAAATGTGTTGTGGTGTAATAATATATTGGTAGAAAACAACTGGCTTTGAATGAAGCCGATACCTGGCATGTAGTCTTAACTGGGACTCAAGCTGTTTGAAGATTCCGCGTGCCAGCAACTTAAACAATGAATGTCCCTATGAAAGACCTGTCAGCAGATCTGGTGCAATATAGACTGAACATGTTCCAGGTCCTAAGTGGGTCCTTAGTACACATTTTATTAAAACACTTCATTAGGTCTGTGCAAGAATTACGCATTTTTGTAATACAGAAAGTGAACTTGTAAACTGGCTGTAATTCTACAAGGGAAGAGTTAGTTTCACCATATGTATTTTGATGAGCCAGGGGACATTGTTCAGCAGATACAAAAATACCATAATGCCATGTGAAAGCAAAAGAAAAGGCTTAAGACTGTAGATAATGAGTATTAGTGTTATCTAATACGTATGTAGATAATAAGTGTTAGTATGTTCTGCAGTAGGAGTTTGTAGTATCATGGTCTTCATCTGATGTTAACTTGAATTCCCACCAAAGAGTGTTTCAAGCATTTTCTTTCTCACTGACAGGCAGGAGAGGAGCTGTTTCCAACAGATGACAAAGGCATGTCGATACCCAGCAACACAGATATTCTGCATACATGGGAGGTAAGTTTAGCCACAGCAGGAGAATCATGTCTTCTGTTCTCAGCAGTCTCTTCCATGTTTTTATTGCCTTCAGCAGTCTAAATTCTCATGTATGTAAAACTACTTGGAAGACATCGCTGGTTCGATAGTGGGGTTTTGGGTATTTTCCACTTCTAACTTACTGTAAATTTCCACAATCTCAAAGAATGAATCTTTGAGCTTTGATGAAATGGGAGACATGGCACAAATATAATAGTGCTCTGTGTTTTTTTTTCCTCAAACTTGAACTCTGGAAATCTAAATGCTTATTTTGTGCATCTCATGAAGGAAATAAGCCATGTCAGGAAGAACATTTTCTTCAGCTGCTGTCATTTATACTAGATGCTGACTCTGTTTCTTTCTGTTAGGCCATGGAAGAGCTGGTGGATGCTGGTCTGGTAAAAGCCATTGGTATCTCAAACTTCAACCATGAGCAGATTGAAAGAATCTTGAACAAACCGGGACTGAAATACAAGCCTGCAAATAACCAGGTAAGCTGCAAAGTGACTGCAGGCAAATCATAGAATCATAGGGTTGGAAGGGACCTCTGGAGATCACCTAGTCCAACCCCCCTGTCACAGCAGGGTCATCTAGAGCAGGTTGCACAGGAACACATCCAGGTGGGTTTTGAATGTCTCCAGAGATGGAGACTCCACCACCTCTCTGGGCAGCCTGTTCCAGTGCCCTGCCACCCTCAAAGGAAAGAAGTTCCTTCTCATGTTTAGGTGGAACTTCCTATGCTCACATTTGTGCCTGTTACCCGTTGTCCTGTTGCGGGGCACCACTAAAAAGAGCCTGGCCCCATCTTCCTGACACCCACCCTTTAAGTATTTATAAGCATTGATAAGATCCGCCCTCAGCCGTCTTTTTTCCAGACTGAAGACACCCAAATCCCTCAGCCTTTCTTCATAAGGGAGGTGTTCCAGTCCCCTAATCATCTTGGTAGCCCTATGCTGCACCCTCTCCAGCAGTTCGCTGTCCCTCTTGATCCTGGGAGCCCGGAACTGGCCACAGTACTCCAGATGCAGCCTCACCAAGGCAGAGTAGAGGGGGAGGATGGCCTCCCTCGACCTGTTGGCCACACTCTTCTTGATGCACCCTAGGATGCCATGGGCCTTTTTGGCCACAAGGGCACATTGCTGGCTCATAGTCATCCTGTTGTCCACCAGGACTCCCAGGTCTCTTTCCACAGAGCTGCTCTCCAGCAGGTCAGCCCCCAACCTGTACTGGTGCATGGGGTTATTCCTCCCCAGGTGCAGCACCCTACACTTGCCCTTGTTGAACTTCATAAGGTTTCTCTCTGCCCAGATCTCCAACCTGTCCAGGTCTCTCTGTAAATGTGTGGGTGGTTTTGTTTCTGTTTTTTCTCTTTTAAAAATTACTAAGATCTTATTATGAAATGAGATCATAGAAAGAGAGAATGGAGTGGACACAGTATTTTTGCTCAATCCCACCCTTTAACCGTTTCTGGATGCACAAGATGCTGGGTTTTAATGGATTTTCTGCAGTAGTGCTTGGAAACTTGGCAAGGAGCAGCTCCAGAATCCCTCCTTTTTTTGGGGAGGGGGGTGGGGAGAAGGGCAGGGGGAACTCAGTTGAGTTTTAGAAAGTTCCTTGTATGAGTAAAACTTTGTATATATATATATGGGAACCTAACAGAAAATTGGATTACTTTTTTGCAACTCTTCTGTGGAGAGGCCGGTTCCTGTTGCTGGTGACTGAGGGAACTGAAGAGGAACATGCTTTATGGACTGATTACAGACTTAATGAGGGCTGGGAGGAAGGAGGAAACGGAGCTGCGAGCTAGGCCATAGAGAAGTGTCCAGGTATATAGACAACACTTCAATAAAATCTTAGAGAAATTCAGATGGCAGGAGATCTAGCAAGATAATCTGCTGTAATTCACAGCTCAGAGCAGCATCAGCTGTGAGATCAGACCAGGTTGCCCAGGGCTTTATCCACCTTGAAAACCTGTAAGGATGGAGACTGCACGGCCTCTTTAGGCAGTATGCTCCGCTGCCCGACACACACACAGACACCTAACTTGAGTGTATGGGGGAGGGAATGAGTTTTCTTACACCCGGTCTCAACCTCTCCTGTTTTAATTTACACCTATTGTCTCTTGACCTCTCACTATGCACCACTGAAGAGCTTGGCTTGTCTTTCATGACCTTCTTTTAGGTATTGAAAAGCTGTTCCTAGGAGCAGCTAGGAGGTCTCCTTGGAGACCTGAAGCCTTCCCTTCTCCAAGCTCAAGAAGCCCAGCTCCTTCAGGCTTTCCCAATACAGCAGGTATTCCCAATACAGCCATCCCAGTAGCCCTCTGCTGAATTCATGACAGTCTGTCAATCTTTCTTCTACTGAATGGGCTGGGAAGGGGGGAAAAACTGGACACAGTATTATAAAGGTCATCTAATAAGTACTGAGTAGAAGCAGATGATCACTTCCCACAATTTACTGGCAGTGTTTCTGCTGCCAGGGCTCACTACTGGCTCATGTTCAGCTCAGCCTACTGTGGCCCCCAGGTTGTTTCTAGCATAGTTGCCTTGCAGGTTGTCAGGCTCCAGCCTGTGTTATTGCCAGAGGCTTTTCCTTCCCAGGTGTGGGGCTTTGTGTGCAGCCATGGTGAATTTTGTAAGGCTTTTGTTGGCCTGTTCTTCTTGCCTGGGTGGGTCACTCTGAAGTGGCAGCCCTGCCCTTGTGAGTATTGACTGGGCCTCCCCTGATTTGGCATCACCTGCAGACTTGACAAGATTATAGTCTGGCACAAGTTGTTGAAGAGGATGGGTCCCAGGATAGCCCCCTGTGGCATCTATCTAGACTTGGCCTTGATTACTATGGTGTTTGAAGGACTGCAGTCTCAGTTACTGATAACTGATTACAAGAACTGGTTAATTTGTGGTAGCTTGAGCGTATGTACTGAAAAAGGATTTTTAACACCTTTTTTCAGAAAGCTAAAGGATTGTTCTCTGGAAGAAAACAATCTCTCTATTTAACATAAAACTGAAACATTCTGACAAGTGCAAAGTTCATAATTCTCCACTGTATTTTTGTTATCACTGCCAGTGTACTTTAGGATACTTAGTAGAAATCTTATAATATCGTTTAATATCTCCCACAACTTATTGCCACTATCACTAGTTGATAATTACTCTTGTCTCTTGCATAGAGGTTGCTGACCTGGTGTCTCTCACTTGGAAGTGTTCTCAAGCTCTCTGATTACTATAATCAAATTAAGCACAGAGCAATAGGTCTTTGGTCCCTGTCCTTCAAAACTTATTGCTTTTGAAGAAATCCTTGAAAGCCTGAGATCTATCTGTGATAATATCTAATAATGATAATGCTTCCTGCACATGCTTTTTCTGTGCAGGTGTTTCAGTGTAATTCCCATTCTTAATTTAAATGCAGTCAGTATGCACATTGGTTTCATATGTGGAGAGAAATTAATTTGGCATTGTAGTAATTACACGACAATGATAAATAGTACTTAGTTCAGTAAGGAAATCTGACTCTCAAGTACTTGATTGTTATCATACAGTGTGAACTGCAGTATCTTAAGATACTTGTTTAAATGCACATTCATCATCATCAAATGCTTTTCATTCTGGTCCAAACATAAGACTAGCTAATGTAGCTCAAAGTTTTTCAACTTGAGTGCCAGTGGACAGGTAAGGATGAGTTTGCCTGTTTATATTGAGAAATCAAGCGTATTGAGAAAATAACCAGCTGCTTTGTTACTCTTGAGTAGCTGTATTTCTGGAGCTGCTGAAGCAAAATAAAGATGTATAAACTGTCCAAAAAAATGAGTTATATGTCCTGTTGTCTAATATTCCAGCATGCCCCTGAAGGGAAACAGCCATGCAGGCTCCTAACAGCAGGCATCTAGAACCACGAATAAAGCCCTCGAGGCTGTAAACTGATCCCATGTTTTGCACTCTCTTGCCTCCACCTGCCAGTAGCACAGGTTTCCAGGGTCTTCCCTCGGAATGCAGCAGCAGGCTGCAGAAGGCTCGAATGACAGTGTAATTAAAAAGGTTCTTGATGTTGCCTGCTGAAAGGAAAGTAGCACACCCTGGTGTGTAACTATCCTTAAAGCCTCTCTGTGCAAAGTATCAAATGTTCATTTGCAGCCTCCTGACACATGAATAGTTCCTGTTCCATACTGCATATCTGTGTGTTAGCTTCCCAGAATGCAGAGGCACTGTTAAGGAGTCTTTATTCTGTTATGTAGATATTCTTATGGAAATCCATGGTAAATATACCTGTGTTTATGAATAGTCTGTAGTGGACAGTAAGCTGAAGGACTGAAGTCTGTAGCTGTTAGCCGTTCTTACTGTTTGCAGACTGGAGGTATTCGGTGTGAGTATTGACACGAAGCAAATAAAAACGAATTAAACAATACTGGTATTGAAGTTAATATGGTAGTAAAAAAACCCCGAACGTTATGGCATGTTTAATTAGGTTTGAAAAGAGAACTTTGTACTTACTGGTCTGCTGGCCTATTGTTATGATTTTACAGTTCTCTTGTGTGTACATTTTGCTGAACTGTCCTGCTTAGGCAATTATGTAGCTGCTCATCCCATATGTTGGAGATTATATGAATCAGCAAAGTTTTAAGGAGTGGTGTTACAGTCTTTGGACCCTTCACTGCAAGGAGAACTATTAGAAATAGTAGAAAGGGCAGGTGGCACACAGGAAACAAAGTCTGTGTAATATTGCTCAGAGACTATAAGTTAGAACAAAAATCAGCCTTTGATTTGATTAAAAACTAATTTCTGGAACATGTTAAAGCAGTTAAATCACTGTCTAATCTCTATACTCTTATGTTGGCAGGTCGAATGTCATCCGTACCTTACGCAGGAGAAGCTGATCAAGTACTGTCAATCCAAAGGGATTGCTGTGACAGCGTACAGTCCCCTTGGCTCTCCTGACAGGCCATGGTAAGATTCCTTTGTGCTTTGCAAGGGAGCTGACATGGGTTATGCTTGAAACTTTGAGACAAGTGCACTGTTAATTATTCATCCAGATGCAGATCTGTGGAGACTTTTTGCCACTGATCTTCTTTCCCCTGTGTAGGGCTAAGCCAGAGGATCCTTCCCTTCTGGATGAGCCCAAGATCAAAGAGATTGCAGCCAAGCACAACAAAACCCCAGCCCAGGTACGTAGGTGCCAGACAGTGGGTACCCCTTCCTGTAATACAGCTTGAAGGACAGCTAATGACAAGTAAAGGACAGGCTGGCTCTTCATTCCATTTCATCTGTGGTACTCTTCTGTGGTGTTAAGTAGCAACGCAGGTTTGTTTATTATGTGGCCTTCAACACCTACTTGCAAGGGCTCTTTGACTATTGACAAAAAACTCTTTCTTGACCCGTCTTTAGATGCTGTAATGTTTCACTCTTACAATCTCAAGGCCTGTCACAGAGAAGTGAACCCTTATATTAGCCTACTGAAAGTCTAGGTGGGAAGGAAAAAACTGAGTATTGCTAAATTAGATGAGAAAGGAGGCTTTCTCTGTGGGGCTCCACCAGTTCTCTCTTTGCACTTCAGAAAGTGCTGCTTTGAATTTGGGTATGATTTGAAACGCAGCTCTGCAGAAAGGATTCAATTCTGCTGAAGTGTACAGTTCACAGCAAACAACTGTTGGATCAGGCTCTGCTTGCCATAGAACAAAAGCCATCCTCTCTCTGACTTGGTGATATGTCGCTTGCAGGTTCTCATTCGGTTCCACATCCAGAGAAATGTGATTGTGATTCCCAAGTCTGTCACACCTCAGCGCATTGTGGAGAACTTCAAGGTGCGTGAGCTGGGTGCATGGCATGTTCAGGGATGGCACGGCTTCCCCCCAGTGATCCTTTCTCACCTTTCCTAAGGCTTCCTCAGGCAAGAGGACTGGGCTTTCTCTCAATATATTTTTACCTATGGCCTGCTGAGGGTTAAACTTAATGTTACAGTTCGAGAGCAGGAGCTAGCAAAGCTTTTGGAAACACTAGGCTGATAATCTTAGCGGTCACATTATGGGGTGCTTCCTGTTCTATGCCATGTGGATGAGTCATCTGACAGAGCTTGCCTGGGGCCTGAGTGCAGTAGCATACCACAAAAGACTTCTGTAAAGCAAGCACTGTTGAGAAAATAGCCCTGGTGTCCAGAAACCACGTCACTGCTCTTGATTCGGTGGTCCTTGACTGTGAAACCAGTATTAGGATTCTGGGAGACGCTCAGTTGTATTAGGTGGAATGTGAAAGTCTTGGAGGTGTTCCTTTGTAATAGGACAGAAAGATGCATTTTTCACAAATGCAGGATGGAGGCATTCTGCAACACTAAGTGCTTTCTGAACTTCTGAAAACAACTGGCACATGTAACTGCAACTTGAGGCTTATTTTTTTTTTTTTAATTCCTCCCTATTTCTGCTTACCTCCTGCCCCCACTCCAGCTAGTGGAGTCTCAGAAATCCAGAGAACAGCATTTTTGCTTTCCCTCCTTCATGAAGCACTCACTTCTAAGAAGCACCCCTGCACTGTGGACTTGTTCTTTAATTTTGTGATTATTTTTTTTTTGCTTACAATCTCTGATTTGTTCAAAGAGGTGATTTCCAGCTGTTTCTCTTGTTAGGTGTTTGACTTTGAATTGACTAAAGAGGAGATGGCAACTATTCTCAGCTTTAACAGAAACTGGAGAGCCTGTGCAATGAGCACGTAAGTGGCAGTGTTTCTTGTGCATTTTTTTCAAGCTTTTATCACTACGTCATAATTTAGTATATGAAGTTATAGATACTAAGCTTGGTTGAAATTCAGGATATGCAAACTCAATTTCCAAAGGGGTCATCCTCAAAATAACTTTTCAGAGTAAGATTTTAAATGTTCATGTTACGAACCAAATCGCAGTGAGCATAAAGCAAACTTCCATTTTCAGTTCATTCTCCAATAAACTTTTTGTAGTTGGGATTGCAACAGGAGGCTGCTTATTCAAAACTTTTATTTTGTCTATATTAGCGAAATGAGCATGATGCAGACTCAAATTCTTGATTGAAATTACTTGTGGTATTTTGTCTTTCTGCCGTGACCCTTAGGTCATTTATGAAAACTGACTGTATGTTCTTCAGGATTGGTTGGGAAAGTGGGTGAACATTCAAAGGAAAAAAAAGAGGATTTGCAACTTGGAAGCCTAAAGCCAGATATAAAATCTCTGTTGGAAGGCTGCCAAAAATGTCTTTCTGGCAGTAAACAGTGAAACCTTGAATTAGTTGTCTAGAAAGCACCTAGGTCATATAGCTTGAAATGCTTAGAGCCCAAACAACAGAAGGCACTCAAGAATCTTTCTGTTTACAAATGCAGCATGTCACCAAGGAAAACAGAAACAATCTGACTCTGCTTTTATAGAGTTCAGCTCTTCCCTTTTGGTGGCTTTTTTGCAGTGATTACAGCTGTGTTACAGTATCTTTAGACACGAAATAATCTGTCCTCTTTGATTTCCTTCAGGTGCAAAACTCACAAGGACTACCCTTTCAATGCAGAATACTGAAGATGGTTTCCTGCCTTACTCCAGACTTCCCAGATATGCTTCTGCTGTTGCCTATGAGTTGTCTACGTTGCCTTCTCACTGCATCAGATACCTTCCTCCCCCCCTCTTTTTTTTCTTTCTTCCCCCCCACAAAGATGCAGTATATGTACTCGGTGACTTTGCGGTGTTTTCTTTTTTTGGAAGAAGGAAATGCTAAAATGGTTCTGAAGAGCACGCTGTGTGGACTAGTAGATTGTCTTTGCCAAACTGCATGGCTGGAATTGGTAAGCAGAAAACATTGAGAAGGTTTGAACAAGCAGTCACTTTTATTTTGGAATACTGTGAATTGGAGCTAGTGACTATTGTTGTCTGGAAGGACCAGGATATTAGCAGATTTCGTGTAATTAATGAGGTCTGCTTCTTTCTCATTATTTTTGGGTTTGCCTTTGTTTCTTTGTAACACTCCATGCTTCTCTTTCTCTAATTGGAAGTACAAGTTGATTTCTAAGTACAGCAGTTCCTACATGGGTAGCTCTTTGAAAAGTGTGTAGGTCCTGGTTTCTTGGTGATATGAAAGCTGTTTTTGCTTATAATAAAATACAGTTTCATTACTGTGTGTAATGAGATGGTTATTTCAGCAATGGTCTAATGCTAGAGTAGCTGTATTATATCAGCTGTCTTTAGAGATCACAGAAAAGGAAGGAAAGTTACTGTCCCCCAATAAATCTACTGTTGATGTTAACTTCTTATGTGTGACCTGCTAGCTATCTGCTGTTCTCATGCTAGTGCCCATGTAAAACTCCTGAGTGTGGTGAGCCTGTGGCCATTGTGTGCTTGAGCCTCTCTCTAGAGCTCTTTTGATATGTCTAGCAGCTAATATACTGATGCTTAAATCAGTCTTTATTTTACATATACATACACACACTGATAGTATAATTTGGCTAGTAGAAAACTCATTCCATTGAAGACATGAAGCCTACGCAGCATCCTGTGGGATTGTTGTAGTAAGCAGTAGAAAACTTGCCCTTTCCAGGCAGACAGCGCGTGATGCAGGAAAGAATTCCATGCTTGTACAAGCTACCGCTTGCAAATGTAGTAAAAATAAGTTTCCAAGAAAATCCTGTGTCATGAACTAGCAGATCAGAAACTTACTACTGTGCTCTGGGAGGACAGAAAAATAGGCTTATACCCAAGTTTTAACATGCAAGGTGTGTTCGTCCCTTGGCTCTTTTATAGTTTTCACGATACTTGCAGGTAATGTTTTGAAAGTTGTTGCCTTCTGAAAGCTGCTTAAGACTTCACAAAATGCATTTAGGCACTTGTAAAAACAGTGGCTAAAGTTTGGTGATTTTTCTTGGTTGTTCTCATAATTTTTTTCCAAGGTCTGAGTAGATCTAGTGTGAAGTGTCCTCTGAAGGAGGTTGTGTAGGCCTGGCAGAAAGGGGGTTCTTCTGAACAGATGAAAGAAGGGAGGCACCAAACCTGTTAGTGTATAACCACCCCTAAATGGTAAACTTGAGGTGGGATTCTGATTCCATAGCTGCATAGCATAGTGTACCTTTAAGGGAACTCAGCCAGGTTAAAATGTACTATAAAGGCAGTTCTCAGACTATTTGCAAAGTAGATGATTTGTTTCCTGGTACTGATAAAAAAAGTACCAAGGAGTCGTACTAATTTAAATTTTTTTCTGATAAACGGTAACCATTATATTGAGGAAAACAATTTTGCTGTCTTCAAAATCTTTTAAATCTTTCCACTGTTGCTTAGGCCAGACTTCAGATGCAACACGTTTTTGGTCAGAATAGGCTGAACAGACAAAATTGAGTTAATTTACAGCACGAGAAGAAGGCAGGAGAGAATCAATGTCTGAGTAAGCAATATTCTCCTCTAATGCTGATTCTCCTAACATAAATTGATTATAATCACTTTAAATTCTGGGCTTAAAAGCAAATACAAAAAGCTTCAGCTGTGCAAGAGTTTTTGTATGTCTATAATGCAATAAATAAAAGCCCAAAGGCATCTTAAAAAGGCAGAACAGCTAATTTTCTTAGATTAGTCTGAGCTGTGACAGAAAACTGTTTGGGGCAATGTTGACTTGCTTGCAAGTAACATTTTTGTGACAAGTGTGTTCTGGCAAAATGTTACGTTGAGGGTCAGGGTTCCCAAAATAGTACATCAGGTTCTGTTATTTTCCCCTGTTTTCATTTCACTGTAACTTTATGAAAGTTTGTGCCTGAAATTTTCCATTCGCAGAGTAGGAATTTTACTGGAGAAGACTTTCAGACAGACTGCTCGGCAGCAGAAGGAAGAGTAGCTAGCGCTCAGGGTGGAGTGGTATTGTAACAGGCTCTCTCTGTATTTTGCTGGATGACTTAGCTGGAAAGAATTTGGAAAGGGTCGTTCTGGGACACGGTGCAGCACTTAACTGGCAGAGGGCTTGGATGCGTGGTGAAATACGAGAGAGAATAGAGGAAAAAACAAACATCTGACTGAGGGGACAATGATGCATAAGGTTGAACAGAAAGCAGGCTGTTCTCAGAAAGGATGAGAAGTGGGAAGGGAGTGATAGAAAACTCTGGCACCTATAATGATTTTGGATTGCTTCAAAGCTAGATATAATTAAATAAGGCTGAGATAGAGGAAGAGTGGGTCTTCTAGACTTCAGTCAAGTTTTCATTTAATCTAGGTTGATCTGGAGACTGTTAGAGTAAAATAAATGGCTTTTGTACCCCCATACTTGTGCCACACTGC
The DNA here is from genome assembly GCF_964199755.1 of Larus michahellis. Classification (NCBI taxonomy): domain Eukaryota; kingdom Metazoa; phylum Chordata; class Aves; order Charadriiformes; family Laridae; genus Larus; species Larus michahellis. Next base: position 69,097,672 of record NC_133896.1, on the reverse strand, counting down.
CTACAATTCCTTTCATCTCCTAAAAGGTAAAGTGGAAAGATCAAAGAATTAGATATCCGGAGCCTAGCATTCCTGCTAACTGAGCTCTTCCTGCTGTAACTGTTCACAGCACTTGTTTTTGTAGCGTGATTTGACAGATCTCTGGGTTTCTGATCAAAGAAATTTTTAAGGACAAATACAATCTTGTAGCTCTTCCAATTAAAAGTGGTTGTTTTTTGTTTTGTGTTTTGATTTAAGAACTTGTAGTTCAACTCCACCTTTGTTGGCCTCTCTTAACTGGGCTTTCTCAGAACCCTGCTGCAGCAGTAAAGCTGGTGTGATACTGTGGCACATCCTAGGAAGAGGAGTTGAATCCACCCTACAGGAAAGATGAAGAGCAGGAGACAGAAAAATCATGTTCTCAGGACTGGTAGAATCAGTACTTGCACTCAAAACTTGTTTCACTTCCAGCTGTGCTTCAAATGATACCAGAGTAGCAGGCCTTTTTTTATGTTAAAGAAAATGGCTGTGACAGAACAATCCATTTCCATAGTAGCAAAGAATGATGGCGATGTGATTTATCAGGGAAAACAGGTAGAGAAAACGGGCAGTTATCTCAGTGGGAAAGGCAGGAGACCTTTTTTGAGAATACAAGCAGCAGATGGGATTGGCATCTCACTGGTTGGAGGTAGGACACCGCAAATAATCTTACAGGCACAGTATATTTCAGGTTGCGCTTGATGTTCCTTTGGGAGAAAATGCCTTGACTTCTGATATTGGAATATAAATACACAAGCCTGCCTGGTTAGAGTAGCTTTTTACATGATGCTCTGTAACTCAGTTTTTGTTTCTCTCTGAGGAAGCGAGGCCGGATCGCTGCTCTTGTTGAGCTCACAAGACTGACACAAGTGTAACATTTGTGCAGAGTTGTGAAATCTGGGACACAGAAAACTAATTATTCAAAAGAGGAAAAGCAAATACTGTCCTTGAATTTTTAATCTGTGTTCATTATATTGAAGGTATAACTAGAAATCTGGAGTCTTTTGCTTAAATGGGGCACAGAAAAGTTGACTCGGGACAAATGATTGTATCTCTTTAATCACTTAATAATCCCCTAGTCTGGCAGCTATAAACTCCGTCAGTAACTGTTTGTCATCCCTCCCTCTGCCTTGTCCTTGGTCACTTAAAAAGTACAGAGTCCTGCCTTATTCTGGCAGGACCTTGCTCATTTAAGCTGAGAGGCAACTCTTGAAACTCTTTCATAGGCCATGTTGTTCTTGCATTTTAATTTGGTAAAGTGCGTGGTACAGGACCACTAGTACAAACGTCTGTGAAACTACATCTTTTTTCCAAATTCTTAAGAAAAAAAAAAAATCAAGTTGAATATACAATCTAGCTTTTCTGAACTGAAATAAGCCTGACTACAAGCCAGCTGCTGGCTGCTCCTAAGAACAGCTGAACTGAATCAGACTAAATATCTACCTATTGCAGCATCCTGCCTCCCAACTGTGGCCAAAATAAGTTGTTGAAGATGAGTAAGTTGTGCATTGCTGTGGTGTGTTCTTTAAATATTCTGACAGCAGTTTAAGATCTTCTGTGTTTAACAGCCATCGGTTAGCTCTTTCTTGTTCAGTCACCTTGTGAGTCTGTTACATGCCAAGGGAATGATCTTTCACAGCCACACATCTTGGAAGGAATTACTTTCTCTTATTTGTTTTGGGCTTGTCTGCTGCTAGATTCACTTGATGCTGCTGGTTTTTACAGTGGAGGAGATAGCAACCGGTCTATTTCCAGTCACTTTTTCCAAGCTGCTCCAGATTTGGTAAACTTCTGGCATAGTTCCCTGCACTGGTGTCAGGTCAAGGAAAGTCTTAGTCTACTTAATTGCTGTCTGTATAAATTATTCCTAGGCCATTGATTATCCTAGTCAGTCTTCTATAATTTTAATATCTAGAGGAAGGCAAGGACCAGAGCTCTTTGTGTAGAATTGAATGCAAGAAGCTTGTGGAATGGGTCTCTATCTTATTGTTTCATTTGTTTCTCATTCTGTTTGCTTTTGGGCGATACTGAGCTCAATATGAGAGAGCTTGGAATTATAATAGATGGAAAACCAGAGCAATGATCAGCAAAGTTTTGAGTTTTACCTATTGTTCATTACCTCTGCTGTCCATATTTTAGAGGGAAAACAGGATATTACTCCCCCCCCGCCCCCGGCCCCTTTGGAACTTTTAATGAAGGTTTGACTATAACAGAATGGATGAACTGCACAATAAAAGCTCAAGTCATGGGACAACATGTTGTGATACAAAGGCAAAATGCTAAGCTAAGGTGTTTTCCGTTTACTGGGTTTAGTCCAGTGGCACAGATAATCTCACTGCTGACTAGGAAAGATGTATCTGCAGGTTTGGTTTAAGAGCACTGTTACATAGCTGATGGAAGCTGAAAATTATTCAGGGGTAATATAAACCTCTTGCTGCAGTTCCAACAGGAAGCTGATGATTATGCTGCTGAGGAAGTAGGCACACAGGAATGGAAGCTGCTAGTCCTTCAAGACTCCTTCCACTCCTTAGGGCTGGTTATGGTGACTTGAGCTTGTCTATGTTGCATCTGGCACTGGGAGAATACTCATGTTCTTTTCCTGAAGCATTTTGTTTGTAGCGTGGCATGTTCTTGCCTGGCTTTAAGAGATGGCCTTGGCATTTTCAGGTCTATGAAGTGCTAGACCTGTGGCCTCTTGCACATCTGCTCCTTGTGTTAGGCATTGATCCAGCCTGGGGATTAGTCACTAACAAATGCTCTGTGGGACACTGGAAAGTCGCTGCATGTAGCTTGAGGCTACCTAGATAGCAGCATGCAGTTGAATTAGTTACAACCACAGAAAAGGGAGCAGGTTAAATGGCCATCACTATACACCTGTTTATTAACACAGGGTTCAGGTGAATCTGAAGATGGAGACTAGAAAGTTTCAGTGTGTGGCAAAACCTCTGCTGCAGGTCCCGGCACGGAGAGAAGGAATCAGACTCCTTAGACAGTTGTAGCTTGTCCCTTCCCCTCTCCTGCTGCAGTGATCTGACCAACTAAACGCTTGCTTTTCTTTAGTCAACTGAACTTACAATAGCAGTAAACCAAGCCCAAGTCTCTACCCTAGCCTCTCATGGCAATTTTTATTTCCTTAACAAGTTGGTTAACGCAGAAGAGGCTGGAAGACTTTGGTAATCCTCAAAACCGAGTACAAGGGAGATCATGCTTCGTAGCTTCCTCTCTACAGCTAGCAGATGCAATTAGGGCATCCATGTTGGGGTAGGCGAAGTGGTGAAGCTAGGATGCATGCTTCTTGAGCAGCTTATAGCAGCAGCCTTACTGCCACAGTAGGCTGCTGTGATTGCTGTGAGACAGCAGCGCTCTGTGAGAAAGATAGTCTTCTAAGACACATGGCTGCAGCTCTGCTGCAAAATAGAAGGTACTTTATTTCCCAGTAACTGACATCACCCAAATCTTTCTCCTTTTACCTTTGCTAAAGTCTCAGCAGCTGAAAAAGATCTATTATCTCTAAAACAAATGCACAATCTCTGGCTTCTAGCTTGTTTTGAATTTTTTACTATTATATGGCTACTGTGATCATCTAGTCCAACTTCCTGCCTACCACAGTCTATAAACATCCTGTAAATAACTTCAACTCTGATAGCTGTGATTAAACTGGAATGTTGTTAGAAAACTCCTATGAAGTAGAGAATACTTCAGGATGGGCTGTACGCCACAGCCTTTAGTGGGTATTGCTCCTGTTGCTGTAGACTGTCAACCTGACCACAGTCCAAATGCCTCTTTTTCTAACAGCAGCTATGATGATGTCCTCTAGCTGACCACCTCAATTTAGCATGTTCAGAGGGAGGGGAAAAAAGAGAGTACCTGTTACAAGCACCTTCCTGTCCATGCCCCTGCACTATAACTGCTTGGTGTCAACTGCTGATACGTTTCTCGGACCTCTTTTCTTTAGAGTTGCTGTAGGAAATCCAATTTGATGGAATTGCTTTGCCATTTCTAGGGCACCTGCTATTCAAACATCTTGCAAAAGTCTAAAGCAGCTCAAAGGTATGTCATCATTTCCTTTATAGACTTAAAAACCTCAACTACAAAGAAAATCAGTTGGAAAAGGATATCCATGAAGTGTGTATCCTAGCCCTGAACCTTAATTACACAATCGTCCTTCCTCTCTGCAGGCAGTGCTGATCTACATTGTTCTTCTGCTGGGCTGGAAGAGCCTAAAGCAATTACAAGGAGGTTTGAGTCACGTGTTACAGGTTCAAGAGCAAGAAGTCTTGATTAACAGACACCTCATTAAAACTCCAGCAGGTGCATGGGCTGCAGTAATGCTGAGTTTTTTACCAGTGAAAACAACATTCAGTGACATCCTCTGAGTCAAAACACGAACAGACAGTATCTAGGGAGCAGTATGAGAGAGCGAAAAATCTACTGTTGGCTTTTATGAAGCTGCCCAACTTTTCTGCTTGTTAAATAAGACAGTTGCCAAACAAAATAATTCCTCTGTGTCTCCTTTATCAGACTTTGGATTTGCTGGGAGAGATTCACAGCCATTCTACTGATAAAGGCAGTATTTATATATTCTTGTAGATATGATAACCAAACATACAAATCTCCTACCAGTTTATTGGGTTTTAGCAGTTTATAAATAGGAAACCTCATTAAGAAAATGATTCCTGAAACATATTCAGCAGTGTCCACTAAAGTCTGTTAGGCTGAACTTCCTGAACTAGGAATCTCAAGCAGCATATTGTCTTATCTCATAAAGATCTTCTGATGTTAAATAGAAAATGTTGTCTTATATTAACTGCTAAAAGATAGCATGTATTTTGACCTTTTCTTGAAAAACACAACCACTAGGAGAATCTAAATTTCTCTAAAATTTGTCAGACTTTATGACAAAGACTGCTCTTCACAAATCCCGAAGATTCAGGTTTATTAAACTTCTTTAGCTATCATAACTGAATAAGAGAATATATATTTTGCTACAATAAGAGCAGAGCAAAGATACAGATAAAGGACTGATACAACTGTGGCTGATAAGGGAAGCAAATGTGTGCATGCTCAAAGATATTATTCTTTAGAATGCCTGTGATCTACCTTCTCCCCTCCTGTAATACATATTCCACTTATATTGTGATTCAATACCCATGAAGAATTACAAATTGCTTGAAACAGTAACACCTGGTCCCGATCCCTGGAGGATCTGAAGATGATGCCTATGTTAGCCTTCCAAAAAAGGGTAGTCCTTGTGATTTTTGCATCTAGAAAAAGAGAGTATGATTAAAACGCTGTAACGATATAGTCTTAAGGCTAAGAAGAAAAAGCTTTTTTCCCTTCACAAAAGCTCTGCAGAACTAAAACTGTGAACTACAGTAAAAATACTATCACGAGTCCGCTTAGTTTACACAGGGCTGTGGAAATCAATGCTGTGTAACCTTCACATATACCAGTGACCTTGTTCTCAAAAGATAACTTATCTTCTGCTTAGCTGAAATCACCACACTTCCCTGCGATATTAAACCACTCTCTTGTGATCTCCGAAGTCTGCAGTATGCTATTAGATAAGTGAATAACCTGGGAAAAGAGAATAAATTGCAGATCTGGGTAGGTCTGTATCTAACCATTCTATTATCTAGATACTGCCTTAATAACGTTGGCATAAATACATAGGCACAGCTTTTCACTCCAAAAAAACTTACAACTCTCATTCTTAAAATGGAGTTTATTTACACTGACTGTCTCTTATACAAAGCAGCCAAAGAAAACAGAAAAAAAAATTGCCGCCTATTTATTTTAGAGTTTCAAATCCATTTTGATTTTCAGACAGCAGTTTGGTATGCATCCGTTACAAGATACCTTAACACGCAACGTACCTGCAAAAATTCCAGTGCTACCAACCTGTACAAGACGGACAGCACGCTAATAAATCTTAGTGCTGGATTCCAGCAGAAACCGATGTGACCAGATCTTGGCTAAGGTTCCCTCTCCTTACCTTGAAGTGGGGCTGTCAAATGCTGTCTGTTAAGAGGATATCCAATGACGATCCAATCTTGCTAAGACATGGAGGAGGAGGCAGAGGTACTTGCTCACTTAATGGTGATACCCCTTCTTGAAAGCAAGGAAGGTTTCCATCTCCTCTTTAGCCAATTCAAAGTCAAACACCTGAATAAAGGTCCCAAACAGCTGGGTTGTTTCCATTGCAGACAGAATACCAAAAACAGAAGTAGAAAAGCATTGTATTTGTTGAAGCACTAGGAAGTGTGCAATAGAAGCCCATATACGGTGAACAATGAATAAATTTCATAAAGTTGTGGTGCTGGTGGGGTGTAATTGCATCGTATTTATGTCACAAGGCAGAAAAGTTAATCTCTTTTACTTGATGCGTTCTAATGAAGGAGGCTTGGCTCCTTGCTTTTAAAGTAACTTTCTGTGTTCATAAAGAAGTAACCTACATGGTATCTGACAGACAAAAGGTTTTGGCAGTTCCAAGTATGTAGGGGGTACTCTGTTCCACTGGCAGAGTGTATTTTTCTATGTAAAGTTTAACACCACTGTTAATTTTGTAAGGTACCCTCTTACCTTAAAATTTTCCTCGATTATGGCGTGGAGTGACAGATTTGGGAATTACGCTTACATTTCTTCGAATCTGGAGCCGGATAAGCACCTGGAGGAACAGATAGGGAATTACAGCTGAGAAGTTCTGCCCGTCTTCTGATGGTCAAAAACCATACATGCCTACACAGAACAGCTCTACTGAGTATCAGAGATGGCTCACATAGGAAAAGCACTATAGTAAACCCTTCCTGATTATTACACGAGCTCATTTAATCATTATCTGTCTGTGAAGTTGAGATGACAGCATGGGAGTGCATTGAACAAGAGTTCAGGATTGGCCAGTGATGCTGTGTGTAGAAGTGACCAGCGTGCCAATTAAAGCCCAAAGCCATTGGTAATCTTCTGCCCATCATCAAAACTAGTGTTAGAGATAATATTTTTTTAAAGCATTACAATGCGTATGACACACAGCTATAACTCAGCTTTCCGTAATACCTCTGTAAATAGTTACTTTAGTAGAAGTGGGAAAAATACATGTCACCAGGGAAAATTCCATGACCAGTATTGACCTGAGCTGGGGTTTTGTTGTACTTGAGTGCAATTTCCTTTATTTGGGGATCATCAAAAAGGGAAATATCCTCAGGCTTGGACCTGTGAAAATAAAAAGCAGATGTCAGCAGTTGAACGGCACATTGTCTTCTCCCTCAAGCGCTGTAGTGTAAGAATATTATTTAAATGATAAGAAAGCATCGTCTTGCACACTTTAATTCACCATTTTCTCATTGGTCCAGTCCCCACCTTCATTCTTTACCTTTTACAGCAGGTTGGCACATGAGAAGAGGCCTGGAGTTTCTAGTATAACAGGTCACTGTAACACATTTCAGTCCAGCCTGGGATCAGGCCAGGAATTTCTTTGGTCCAGATCCTGAAAATTTCATCTTAAGAATGAGCAGCTGTCACGTCCTTCACAAGCTCAGCTGCTCTGGTAAATGCCCTGTCCCAGGTCAGAGAAAGCCACAAAGACTGGAGTAAAAGCAAAATTTCTTCAAGTCATCCATTTAAAAACCTAATCCATTTGTCTCAGCAGGACTGCAAAGTTGCTCATTTCATAAGCTTGTTCTGCTTTGGTTTGGGGTTGTTTTTTTTTAGTTCAGAAGTTCTCTTACATGTTTAATAAGCTCATGCAAGCTCAGTTAAGAATGATCTTCGCTACTTTCACCAACCAATTGATCCTTTTTCTCCTAAGTATGAAACTCCAGTAACGGCACAGGTATGAATTAGTGGACTGAATATCACAATACGTGTGAGAGAGGTTTCTCTGTGTGTGTTCTTTCTAACGACTTAGTAAATATTTTTCTAATTACATCAGGTTTACTCTGTGAGGGTTTATCCACATCCTAAGACTGGTTTACTGAATTGACTCCAATCTACGTCTAAGAAAGAAGTCTCACAAAGCATTCTTACCAGGGCCAGTTGGGCGGTCCAAGGGGACACAATGCAGTGACAGAGATCCCTTTGGACAGGCAAAACTTAGTCAGCTCTTGCTGAGGAAGGTAGGGGTGGCTCTCCATCTACGAAAAAAATACTAGGTTCCTTCAGAAGCAGAAGGTACTTCAAAGTTTAGCATCACTATGGTGACCTACCAAGCCCCACATCAGCTTTGAAAAGGTGGCTCTTTTTCCGTCTGTGGTGTTTTTAAGGAGTCAGCCAGTGTTTCAGATTGTTTCCCCTTCTTCCCAACCCTGCCTCCGACAAGGCCTAATCTTTCTCTTTCCAGCTGCTTGCATTATTTTTCGTGACCCATATCAATGGGCTCCAAGGTCCAGTTGTGCGCATCCAGCTGAAGCACCCAACTCTCCTGTCATCCAGTCCTACCTATTCACCCCAGCAGCGCAGCCTGGCTTTGGTCCTATCTATTCATGCAGCCTCTTTTTCCTTGGGGGCTGTTGGAAAGGAAAAGGGTGATCCCAGCCGCATTCTCCATTGCAGAGCTCAGCTCTCAGCCTGCACGAGCTCGGTGCTGCACTCAGAAGAAAGGTGGAGGTTGTACTTTCAACCCAGGAGCGCCGCGGGCTTGTGTGACTGCAGCTTCCTGCGCAAGGAAGGGGACAGAACATTCTGCATCCTTCATTACTTTATGATTTAGCCAAACAGATCTATTCTCACACAGGTATCAAAAGTACAGCCTTGACATAAAAGCTATTTCACTGCCAGGGACGTTCCATCAAGTGCAGCACCCCAGATAGATGTGATGTGTCAGTACTGATGAGTTTGAGAACAATTTACCTGATTATTTGCAGGTTTGTGTCTTAAGCCTGGTTTGCTCAGTAGCCTGTCTATCTGCTTGTGCTTCAAGTTGGAGACTCCAATGGCCTTCACCATTTCTGCATCCACCAGCTCTTCCATAGCCTAGAGACGCTACGGAGTCAGGCTTGCTATTGAATTAAGACGTTTTTGTTTTCATATGGAAAAAATGCCTGCATGAAGACTTCAGTGGTAAAAATCATCATGGCTGGGACCTTCTTCTGACGTGGCATTAGTACAGTCCATTAAACGGTGGGACCCTGGTCAAAGACACAGGCTCTCACATGATGCATCATCTTAAAAATAAATAACAGCATTATTCAGGATTAACAATTACTACACTATTATTATTTCAGTAGAATACAACTATTTTGAAATATTATCCCCAGGTAGACCTTCTGCTCATAAGTAAAAGAGGGTGTTTTAGGATAATTCCTCAGCTAACAAAATAATTATACCGTAATGAAAAGCTTGTCATTTGTAACAGAGCGGCTCAACAAGGAGCTCTTCTGGGAGAGGTAGAGCAGGTTACCCGATCATCAACGCTGATTAATTTCCCAAGGGAGATGTACCATTTAGCAGTGTCAGTACAGCGTCAGCAGTGCTGTGTTTCCCCCGCCATTTTCCTCGACACTGGTAAACAAGAAAACAGTCAGACGGCCCTAATTAGATTGGCACCTCCTGCAGAAAAGAAACAGGAGAAATTAATCTACTACCAGCCTCTAGAGCAGAAGACACACCTCTTCCAAAGGAGAAATCACTTTTATTTAAAGTTGCTATCATAAGCAGCGGCCTGAAATGTCCGCTTTTTTCCTTCAAATGAGCGACAAAAATGTGCTTTATTCTTCATCTGACAGAAGGGAAAAAGCATCAGTGACCTCTTCCGTCTCCGGTGAGCCTCCTGTCTTCTTTCAACCCGGCCGTGCTGAGCACAGGGTGCGGGGTGAAGGGGAAAGGAAGCCCAAACCATCAGTCAAGCAGAAACTTGACCTTGTGACCAAGTCCTGTCCCCCCGGCAGCCCGTGCTCATCCCTCTTTGCATTGCACGCACAGCTTTTAGCGAAGAACTTCGGGCAAGTTCCAGTGCTTTCTAGAGGGCAGGGAAAATTTGGATGCTCTGGGTACATTGGCACGGGCATGTTGGCTTTCTCGTGGTCTGGACAGGCTTAGGTGCAACTAGGGATGAACACACGGCTACAGGCTAAAGCCGCCGAGTGTGGAGTGGGGACTGAAGCGACAGCATTTGTAGCCCACTGCAGGGTACACACACAGGCAAAGATTTCTTCTTGCCATGCCCACCCAGACAGTTCAGTAAGCAGCAGATATAAAAATACCTCCATTTTGGCAAAGTAACACAAGAAGGGGCGCAAGGGCACAGAGAACTCAGAATCTGGAATGCTTCACTTCGGAAATTCTCCCAGAGCGATTCTCCAAGTGGAAACCCTGAAGTTCTCAGGCTATTATTTCAAACCAGCAAGAATTTTTTTGCCTATCAATGAACTTACCTCCCACGTATCCACAAAATCTGTACCGCTGGGAATGACCATGCCATTTCCATCTGCAGGAAATAGCTCCTCTCCTGCCTATCATCAAAATAGAAAAACAAGTTTAAGGCAGGCTGAATCGTAAGTAGTTAAAGAAATCTCTTAGAAATTCTACAAGCAATTGGAGCTGGAGACACACTGGGTATCCTGGCTTGTGTTTGTGTTGGGGAGAGAGGTGGCCAAAACCAGTAATAAGCATGAACAAAGTAATCTTCAAGAAAATCTGTCTCTTGAGAGTCTGTCCTGCAGGCAGAGGAAGGGCAGACACTTCTGTGTGCCTCGGTCAGGCTGGGGGAAGGCCAGGGATGTGACACGATGGGGAAATGGGGATTTATTTAACCTGGGGGTAGAGAGAGAAGCGAAAAATAGGAACTAAGTAATTCACAACTGTTTGATCCTGGATAAGCAAATGATTGCCAAATCCCAGGCTTTAAGTGGAATGTGATCCGAATGGCAATTTGATCCATAACGTGGGAATGCTGTGCAGGGTAAAATAGGGCGATTTTTTGCACTACAAGACCCAGCTTAAGCAGCCATGACCTTGCTTTTCCTCCTGGGCACTCTGCGTGAAGGTTTGTCATTATGTCCTAATGAGGTCTAACAACACTCCTCATTAGAGAGGAATAAGGGCATGTCTGGTCCCAAAGGAACAAAGCGGCAGAGCTCTGGCAGATGGCTTCCAGGAGTTAAAAGTCTCAACACCTTGAATCCCATGGGCCAGCGCATCAGGCAGAGATCCAAATCATCCAGCTGGAGGGCAGCAAGTGTTTTCTGGCATGCCTCCTTCACCAGGCGTCTCTCGTGGAAGGTGGACCACAGCTGCGGGGGTCACGCAAAGCCTGGGAGCTGCTCTCCTGGCCTCCTGACGGCAGAGCATCCCTGGCAGGGAAACACAGACACAGACACATCATGCGATATGGCACACCTTCTCGTCTTGAGGAAACATGATTTTTGAGCACCTTATTTTATTTGCGGTGCTGTCAGTTAAGTAAAATGAGAATGAGCTACACTAAAATCCCAACGACTCATACAACAATTAATCAAAATGGAAAAAAAAAAAGCAAAGCTGGTGAAAATCGACCCGCCAGCTCCCAGCAGATAGAGGTTACTTTATTTTTCCTTCCATTGTTGTTGGGGGAAAAAACAAAACAAAACATAACACACAGGAGTTAACAGGCTGAGGGCGGCAGCACAGCGGGAGCGACCGCGAATACAATAGCCCCACTTCCTATCTCAGAGGCAACTTAGAGCACGGCCTCAGTTCCTGTCTCCGTGGCTGACAATGGATATGGACTACAAAAAAAATCCCTCTTAAATCAAGCCTTTTTTTTTTTATTTTTTTCCAAGAGTTGACCTCTTCCTTCCCTCCATCCGCAAACCACTTTGCCCTGACAGAGAGGAGTGAATTCCCAGACCAGCTTCGTTCCCTGGCACTTTGCAGGTTGGGACCTTGTTTCTCCTCCTAAAAGCTGGCCTCATGTGAGACAAGTTATCCAAGGACATACCTTACTGACAATAGAGGTCTTCTTACTTCACACCCCCCTCCTCAGTTGCATTCTTGATCTCACGCTCGTTCTGGTACAGGTAGGTGCAATCAAAGTGGCAGTACCCAACATCGATGGCAAACTTCACTGCACCCTCGCTGTTCCTTGGATAGACTAAAACAAGAATAAAAGTCAGTAATTCAGTAAACAGCAGAAAAAGAAGTTCGCTGTTCCCCAAATCTGGAGACTTTAAGCCCCTGAATAATGAGGTGTTCCAGTTTGGATCTTGCTTTCATTAGTTTTTTGGAATAAAATGGCCATGGGAATCACTGATGAGTTGCCTGAGCTGATATGCCCTTTTCTAAGGTTGGAACATTTGCCTTCAGACACCCAGGCTATCTCGAAATAATTTCTAATTTGCCCAGAAATTAAAAGCAATTTTAGTGTGAGGTACTGGCGACCTGAGGAAATGAATCGCCTCTGGAAAGCTTGCTGGCCCTGCACACAAACAAGCCAGCTTCTATTGACACAGGAGCAGGGAGGCAGAGGACAGCAAAACACTACAGACAGTGCCACCTCCTGGGTAAAATTCACAACCTGGTATCTAACAGGAAAGTAAATCGCTGCACATTCGTCTTGGCTTGGAGACACTGAAGGGCTGTTTGATGACTGGATACCGATTCTGGAAAACGGCACTTCAAACAGAAACATGATTCAAAACCGTGACCACCTCCTACATTTAACTTCATTACATCCCTACCCATCGTCTTGTCTTTCTAATGATTTCACTTCTCCAAGTATTTTCAACCAAAGGGTGCTTGGTTGGTTCTCCTAAATTAAACAAAAACCATAGAAACTGCACCGTTTCTTTTCCACAAGGCTATACACCACCAAATAGCCAGTTTAAAGTTTTACAAGTTTTTCTTTTTGCAGCCCCTTTCCCATTCCCACCCCTTCCTACAAATGGACGTTGCAGCTCCTAGGGCAGCATGGGAAAGCAGGCTAGTGGCAACACCGGCCAAATGCCGGGAATTATAGAGTGCCTTATCTCTGGGTGCTGCTGCACCATGGGAAAGCTGCTGTGCAGGAGCAATCGGCATCGCTTTTGAATGGAGGAGTCGGTGGTGGAGAGCGTAAGTGACAATATAGAATCACAGAATGGTTTGGGTTGGAAGGGACCTTAAGGATCATCTAGTTCCAACCTCCCTGCCATGGGCAGGGACACCTCCCACTGGACCAGGCTGCTCAAAGCCCCATCCAGCCTGGCCTTGAACACTTCCAGGGATGGGGCATCCACAACTTCCCTGGGCAACCTGTTCCAGTGCCTCACCACCCTCACAGTAAAGAATTTCTTCCTAATATCTAATCTAAATCTTTCCTCTTTCAGTTTAAAACTGTTACCCCTCGTCCTATCACTCCACTCCCTGATAAATTGTCCCTCCCCAGCTTTCCTGTAGGCCCCCTTTCAAGTACCAGAAGGCCACTATAAAGTCTCCCTGGGGCCTTCTTTTCTCCAGGCAGAACAACCCCAACTCTCTCAGCCTGTCTTTGTAGGAGAGGTGCTCCAGCCCTCTCACCATCTTCATGGCCCTCCTCTGGACCTGCTCCAACAGGTCCATGTCTTTTGTGTGCTGAGGGCCCCAGAGCTGGATGCAGTACTCCAGGTGGGATCTCACCAGAGTGGAGTAGCGGGGCAGAATCACCTCCCTTGACCTGCTGGCCATGCTTCTTTCCATGCAGCCCAGGATGCGGTTGGCTTTCTGGGCTGTGAGCGCACGTTGCTGGCTCGTGTTGAGCTTCTCATCCACCAACACCCCCAAGTCTTTCTCCTCAAGGCTGCTCTCAAGCCATTCTCCACCCAGCCTGTATTTTGCTTGGGATTGCCCCAACCGACGTGCAGGACCTTGCACTTATACCCTGTGATTACACAAAACTCTGTAATGCAAGGTGTTTTTCAGTAAAAATAATCCATTGCTTCATTTTACACGGTGCTCACTGAACAGGACTTGAAGTTCCTGAGTTCAGAGTGACTGGGTAGAAGAGAGGGCCCATTTACACACCGAAACGCAGGAAGTCTCAGCTGAAGTTGCTGTGGGAACCTTGAGACTGAATAGCTTTGATTAAGTAATCGCAGTGGGTTTGGGCCATGTTTTCATTGCATTAACATGAGGCATTTTTGTGGTGCCAGGGATCACATGTCCAGCATTTTCCTTTTGTTTAGATTCCTGTTAGCATCTTAATAGGTTCCTTCAGAGAGCTCATCCACCAGTGCCCTAAGAGGCCCCATGCAAGGCACACTTTGTTTTTTTAAAGCCTACTTAATTACTTTAGGCTTCTTAAGGGTCTTTTGTCATCAGACCAATCAAGACTGAAAGGGTTAAACAAACTCAGCCCCATTTGTGCATAAGTTATGTGATGATTAGCAGCAGCTGACCCCAAAATATAGCAAGAATAATTTAGGATACTTTTATGCTGACTGGACAGTGTTTCAGAGTTGGCAGCTTGCAATTTAACATATTTAGTTTCCAGTCTCAAATCCAGGGGACAAGCCACTATTTTTTTTTCCTTTCTTAAGAAGCTCACTTTCTTAAAATTTTCAGCTCATTTCCAGACTCCTTTTACATTTATAATTCACTGTATCCTTAAATCTTCTTTCTTATCAAAATTCCATTAGATAACATCTGCAGGTAAAGAACTACCCAAACTATTTTCTTCCGAAGTGCTGTGTACTCACCTGCTGCCATCCAAATAAGTTATCCTCAGTCTCTAAGGGGTTAATGTAAATCCCCATTTCCAAATCCACTCATTGCCACTTAAGTTCCTGTATCTACATGCACTCATCAAAGATGACATCTACTTGACATGCTGGGATATTAATACCTAGTGCCAAAACCAAAGAAAAACAAGCTAGATATAGACGGAAGTTTTTGCTTTTGTAGTATGTAATTTTTTTCCATAGCTAAGAAAAATCTCCCTCTACCTGCTCACTTAAAAAACATCCTGAAGGATGGGTGTGAATACCTGAATTACCTGAAATATTTCAAAAGGCAAGAAACGTCGCACAGAGGATTTGCTGCATTTTCCTGACCCGAAGAGGAGATTGCTGAAAACGTCTACTGCGAGTCTCAGCGATTTCCTGGTGTCACCTGCGTGACCAGAGGCAGGGGGATGAGGAGAGGTCCCCAGCTCCAGCAGGTACCTGCCAGGTCCCCAGACCCAGCATGGGCATCCTCGTGCTGGTGGGCAGCTCCAGGTAGGTGGCCATGCGTCGTCCCCTCCCAGCCGCCGCAGGCAAGGAGAGGCTACAGCCCCTTGCAAAAACTTTTTCAACAGGCTTTGCCCCTCCCTGCTGGCTGCGGACAAGGAAAACGTGGGCAGAAGTGCTATGATAAGCTAGAGAAGGCAGGGATTTTGCCTTCATCTCACCCTTCGAAGAATTTAAAAACTGATTGTGGGCTCCTCACATGAATTTGTTGAGTCAGCTTGTCATGCCAGTTACACATATTGCATTGACCGAGGTCACAGCTTTTTGTATACCTCACAGTCTCTGCTTTTCTGCAACAAAAGTGGTATTTGGGGAATCTGCACACACCCCAAGAACCATTTCTCATCTCACCTGTCTGCTCCTGAGCACATCACCAGAAGAACTCACAAAGCTGTTTGTCTCAGGAGCAGGCCTGGTTCTGGCCAGAGGAGGGATCATTGTTAAAAAAATTCCTAATACTTCTTCATCCCATCCATCATTGGACACAAAAGGAAAATCTTCACCATTGGAATAACCTCCCCAGGGAAGTGGTAGATTCCCTAACGTTGGACACCTTTAAGATTCAGCAGGACAGGGTGCTGGGCCATCTTGTCCAGACTGTGTTTTTACCAAGAAAGGTTGGACCAGATGATCCTCGAGATCTCTTCCAACCTGGTATTCCCTGATTCTGTGATCCCCACAGCACCAGGCACCCATATTATACATATCCCCTCTGCTGCCCCCATTGCAGCCTGTGGCTCTTGCTCCCAAGCTGCGGGACACAGGGACAACGCAGTCCTTCTAAAGAAGAGTTCCCCCACTCGAGAGAGGAGCTAAGAAATAAACAAAGCTTTGTCCTTTCAAGATCCACCATGTTGTTAGCTCAGTGTAACTCCTCAAAATCAAAACTGCTTAATCTGCAAGGCTGATGGTCACTAATGGCACACTATGGCATGTTTGTGTTTTCTGAAGCAGCCACTGTGTCATTTTCTGTACTTGCCCACTTTTCAGAAGCCAAGTGTCTTGTCCCTTGGTGCTGTCTTAGTGTTACTTTATGGCTTTTTCTGTTGGCATGCTGTCCTGCATTAGATTTTTTGCCATTCACCACTAAAAATTTTCTTCTTCAAAAACTGAACAGTTGTACAAGCCTCGGTAGGCATAACAGCCTATTCTGGAAAATCCAAAACCTCTTGTTTTTATGCAGAGAGGGTTTGACCCCAGCGTGGAGGCTCCCGTGTCCTGCCAGGAGGAGCTGGCACGCTGCCTGGTCTCAGAGCCCTGCCCAAAATATTGCCAGAACTCATTTTAAAGATATGGGTGGTAAGCATTTATTGTTTATCCAGCCATTAACGAAATCTTCCTTCCCTGTCATTTCTTTGCCTGTTACTGGCAAAACCAGCCCCAGGGTTTCAAGAGGCAGGGTCTCAAGTGCCCAGCGACCCGGGGCAGGTCACTTCGTTCAGGCGCTTTTTACTGCGTGCAGACCCGGTGTGCAGAATATACTCAACCTGAAAGCATAAAAACCTGTTGTTTTGAAGTTAACCCAGATAAAAGTCAACAAAGCTTGAGAGGCTGAGCATGAACACGCCTGGCGCTCCCAGGGCAGACACCCAAAGAGCCCCTGCAGGCCAGCATGCATCTATCAGGTGGCCAAGGGTCCACCCTGCTACTTCCTACAACAGGTCCCCAGTGGTACCAAACTCCTGTCCTCCAGCACCAGATTTCCTTCAGGACTTTATACCTTTTCACGTCCGGTAGTTCTCCTCTCATATGCTCATGTAGTTGCTCGCGCCTGTCTCAACCAGCAGCAGCCGCCAGCTGCCCACAGCCTGGCCTTTTCCGCATGGCTTCACACCGCAGACCTCCTCGCTGCTGCAGGACCTTCTCACTGCTCCATCCTACAGCCTGGTCTTTTCCCCAGCAGCTGGAGCCAGAGCTGGCTTTGGCCACCTCAACCCCACCTCCAAGGGTTTTAATTGAGGTTTGCAGATCACTGCAGCTTTAGGCCCAACCGGAGGAGAACGCCTGTGATTTTATTTTTGAGGTCAAAGAGATCAGTCCCCTTCTGGCTGAATTCTGCGATGGCAGCAAGGTTTAACCAGGGGCTGTGCTGCTCAGTGCCGCTGTGTGATTTAATGCACTTATGTGTTTTTTCTCCTTATCTGTGAGAAAAATGGGTTACACAGAGGAGAGATCTATATGATGACCACAGCTCTCTGCATCGTCCACCTGATGCCCTGGTCACAGTGACTGCTGAGCTACCTGTACAGCTTGTCTGCAATCAAGGATGGCAAGAAATTCACTCATTGCTCATTGCAGAAACTAATGTAGATTAATGACAGGCCGGCTTTCCAGAACAACTGTCGCGTCCCATGTCCCTCAGTGACACGTAGCCACCTCCCTAATGAGGGACTATCCCAGTTCCTCGACCTCTCTCCTCTGCCCATCACAAAGGCAGACATGGAGAGGGTCATCCCACTCGCTGCTCCGGCCATCCCTCACACAGCAAAGGACGTTTTCGTACTGAATCAAACTGCATCCCAGTCACCAGGCTGAAATTTCAGTCATTAGTCTGTCATAGGAAAACAGTCATTAGCTCAGAGCACCTTTTCTTAAGCCTGTGTGAAGGTCTTCGTTCACTTTGCCTTTTTTAAGTCCTTGTTCAGTTTTTCACAGCACTTGCAAATTTATTTTTGTTTTAAATTTGGTTAGATTTAGCTCAGAAGCATTTCTCTTCCAGTTTCTTGACTTCACATATGTCAGAATTTATTTTTTTTCTATCAAGCTCCCTAAAGCATTGGTGACTCCTGGGCACATTTCCACAGGCAGATGCAAACAGCGCTGAGCCTGCCAACTTGAAGCTGGTAGAACATAAGCCAGCCACGTGGGAAACAGCACGGAGTCAGTGCTAAATAGCTCTCTTCTTAAAACTAATTGCTTCATAAAATACCTTCGAAAGGTTGTTTGAGGTTTCTGTTTGCACTTGCTGGGAAAGTGCTACTCGCCGCTCACAGCTGCAAGCTGTGTTATCAGAAGAAATACCAGCATGGACCTTAGTGGCAAAGCCAATCCTGGCTTGACATGGCCAAAATTACCCTGGGAGAAGCATGGCCTCAGTCAGGGCAGGACCCGAAACTTGGCTTTAAGGACAGGAGACCCGTAAGACAAGGCCACCTGAAAAGCAGCGCTGTAGGAAACACCGGGGGCCAGCAAAGGGCCAGCGCTGACATCCAGGAGGGCAAAAACTGAAGCTGTCCCCAGGGCCAAAAAAGGCAGCGACTGCTGATGACCGGATCTGCTTAGGAAAGGTTAAACCTGCTGGAAGAAGATGTCTTTCATGACTTAAAACTACCGGCATTCCCTTGCAGGAACATCATCACAGGATTCGCTATTGGAACCTATCAGACACAACAGGTTACTGTGATCCACAAAATTATCAGTAAAGCCATTATTAAAATTAATAGTAATGGTAAGTCCTAATATGATTTACACATTTCATTGTAGTTTAGAGTAACCACAGTCAGGTTTTTAAATCCGTACTAGAACAGGTGCTTTTTTGAAGGCCTTTTTTAAACGTAGAGCTCATGTTATCATTGGTATTTCCACAAAAATGCTGCATTAGTTGATAAGTGACTCTTGCAAATTAAAATGATACTGGGAAGTGAAGTATCTTTTACTTTCATGTGTAATTTTGCAATTTACAACATACTGAAGTTTTAGATATTATACATGTGTGTGATACAGATATTTATTACATATATATTTACCTTTTTCTCTGTGTTTCTTGAAGGTGGGGAATAACTGAATCTGAGGAGGAGTCTGTCAGAGATGAAGCAGAGAACGTGCATTTTGCTACTGCTCCTTCCCTGAAGACACGGTAATCTCAAACCAAACAAAAAACGGAAAGGAAGAGTTACCAGGCCCTACAGTAATCTCTCCACACGTGTACTCTTGGCTTTATCTGGCTTTCCAAAGCCCTCGCTCCCCGTGCTGGGCTTCACTCTCACTGTGGCTCAAACGCAGGACAAATAATCCTGACTACTTTGCAGCGGCTCGGCGGCAGAAAATTTTTTTCTGGCAGAAATCTAGGTGGTGCTTTTCTATAGCCAGCCCCCGGGCCAGGCGGACTCCACGGTATAACCGGTCTCCATGTTATACCTGTGTACCAATACGCTAGCCCTGGATCCCCTGCACTCAGCCGAAAGTCGCCCTTGGGCAGTTTCTCCAGCGTACGGCTGCACTGTGCTGGGGACGCAGATGCAGCCAAGGTGACTTTTTGCACAAGCAGCTGCGATCGGGCAGAATTTTTTGATCTGTACGCGATGCAGTTTGCACACCTCCTATTCCTCCCATGGTCCATCTGGATCTGGAAGCAAAACCTGACAATAAACCCATTGTGTTTCCAGCACAAGGGCTGAGTGCCCAGAGAAGGTTTAGCCTCATTTCCTCACCTGTTGGAGATAAAGATTAACAGTAGCCCTAGCCCCAGTACTTAATTTGAGCATACTTTGACATACATTCAAGCATAATTTGAGCTGGGATTGTTCAGCCTGGAGAAAAGGAGGCTGAGGGGAGACCTTATCGCTCTCTACAACTACCTGAAAGGAGGCTGTAGAAAGGTGGGGGTTGGTCTCTTCTCCCAAGTAACAGGCAATAGGACAAGAGGAAATGGCCTCAAGTTGTGCCAAGAGAGGTTGAGACTGGATATTAGGAAAATTTTTTTACACTGAAAGGGTTATTAAGCATTGGAACAGGCTGCCCAGGGAAGTGGTTAAATCACCGTCCCTGGAGGTATTTAAAAGACTGGTAGACATAGTGCTTAGACATATGGTTCAGTGATGGTTTTTGTCAGAGTTAGGTTGGTGGTTGGACTAAGTGATCTGAAAGGCCCCTTCTAACCTAGGCGATGCTATGATTCATACAACCCCGTGCATGTGGCCTGTGGCCTCCCCCCTGCATTTGTGGTGTTTTGGAAAAACATGCCGAGAATAATCCACAAGACTTATTTTCTAGGAAATTTATTTTATTCAAATACCATTTTATTCAAAACAAGACACTGATTACTTTTCATTAAGATACTGACTGAAAAGATTCTTAATATATCTCAGCAATTGCTTCCACGTTGGGTGATATACCTGGAAGGTTATGACACATTTAAGGCGTTTTTCATAAGCACAGCTTGTTTTTAAATTTCCGGTTATATCAAATTAGAAGTGTCTCATCAGTCTCTTAACCCATTAACTTCTCAATTTCTGGAACGGCACTGTCTTTCAGCTACTTCACATATGCAAAGCGCTGGATAAAGCGGACAGGAACGTGGTTTTCTTACTCACCCATTGCAAGGTGCTTTAGAAAGAGTTTAACGCATTCCCAAAGGCAAATAGGCTGAAAATTCCTCATCCTGGTGACAAACAATACACTGGGATATTATTGGTTTTTTAACGCAGAGTGAACAGTACAAATACATGAGAGCTGAACAGAATAATGGGCCTTGCTAGTACAGTGAAATAAATACCTGCTAGTTCATAAAAATGTAATTTCACAGCTATGCTCCAAGATTTCTCAATTCACCTTCCACACACCAACAGAAAGTGGACATGATTTGAGAACTTCATCACCATTATCAAAATAAAATTAAGTTATATATATAGATGCTATTATAATTAAATTAGTAATTTTTAAGTGTACTCAGTCCCAAAAAGTTAGCACCCTTGTAAAGATACAGTCAAAGAACACATTAGGCTAGAAGGTACTTTTAGATCTCCAACTACTGGAGATCTAAATCACTGATCCTTTCACAGACTGTGGTACGTCCAGAATTACCACAATGAATGCTTTAAAAGCATCACAACCACTGCTTTTAACTTTCCTCACAGCTGAGTCTTGTGATGAGCTTTTAGAACACTCTTCTTCGGATTGTCATGTTACCAACCTTCCTTTCTAGCTCTCTCTACATTTTCCCTCCAGCTGTGCGGTCCTGCCATGGGAGCACAGGCTGAACCAACAGCACAGAGTGACAGGACTCAACAGGAGATTTAAAAATTACTGACTTTCTTTATAAAATTGATCTCTCCAGAACACTTTCTGCTTGAGGGACGTTTCCACTCCGTGGGTAGAGAAGGAAGGGAGAAAGCAAGAAAATTCCAGCTGGCAACCAGCTGAAAATCCCGTGAGTTCAAGCACATCAAGGCATCTCACTTCTCCTCCCATCACTGTGTATGGATACCATTGTGAAAAATCACTACCTAGCTTCAGAATCTCTGTTACTCTGAATATTTTCCTCTATACAGGAAAGAAAATGCACATAAATGCCTGATAAGCATGCTACAACAATAATCGTCTGCATAAATACATACAAACTCATCGTGTAAATCAGAACTACTCCAAGAGCTCCTGATTTAAAAACACCTCTTTATGCTGACACCAAGTTTCAAACACATCTCAAGCCCTGCAGTGATCCATTCTCAGGAAGGTGTTAAGGAGTAAACATCACTGGCACATGTGTCATAAGAGTTCTCATCTTTGTTCCAGCTGTTTCTCAAGACTTTTGGGGTGCCCTGCCCAGCTTGCCAGCATCTAACACGGTGCTAAAAGGACAAAGTAGGCCTCAAGCTCTTATGGTATTACTGGTGAGGTACAACTATCACAGCTCTTCAGCCACACCACATGGCTCCCTGGAACATCACGCAGGCTTTAAAGCCAAATGCCTGCCCTGTACTGGAATCTAGGCATCAACATTAAAGAAACTGGTAAGTCAGCAGAGACAGGGACTAACACCACTGTCTTTTAAGAGGAAATGAACATATAGAATCACATAAATACCAAAATATATGAAAGAAAGAGTTCTCTAGCTGAGTCTCTCCTGCACTTTTTTCATAAATAAATGTGAAGGCAGAGGTTGCTGACAGAGTGCAGAATGTCTTCTGGAACATTTGTAGACGTCCACACTGGCACAGAGCTGCTGAGTTCCACAGATAACACACAGCTTCCCAAGACTTCTGATACTCCTGGTAAGGCTACTTAGGGCATTTTTTCATGTAAATCAAGAGATAGGCCGTTTCTGTCCTGTGGAAGCAAAGAAAAAGCAAAACAAGATGTATGTTTGAAGATCTAGGTTGCGAGTAACATCCTAGGTTTGCTGCTGCTCAGCTTTTTGAGGTTTAGGTCAACTGAACTGGCCCTCTCCAGTTCCTGAGGCAGAATATAAAGCTGACCCCTCGCAGTGCTATAGCTTATAGGAAGGATTATCTCTCTTCATGACTCATTTTCTTATCATGCATCAAAACAAAAACCACGGAGGAATCCTGACTGACGTACCTGATTTAGTCAGGATATAGGGTCCAAGCAGCAATCACGAGTAACAAGACCACTCCTGCAGTCCCACTTGTGACTACTCAGTAATCCTGCAGGATCCCCGAATAGTCATATACGGTCACACCAGAGTAACCAGAACACAATCCTCTTCTACTCTCCTGCATGCCCTGTACAACCCAGGCGATATGCAGTTCAAACCATTTGCCTTGTCTCTCTTTGCTACCCTCATTCCAAACCCCAGAGCAGCATTAGGTAAAAACAGAGAGATGTGTTTGCTTACCAGTTGAGGTTGGAATGTCCATAGGTGCATTTAACATCATCCCACGATACCTAGAGAAGAAAAACACACAAGAGGAGGCTGGTAAAAACTCTCTGAGAAATGGACACATTGTGATACCAGCACACCGATTCTAAGAGTGGTGTAAGTGGTACTTCCAGGAACTAAGTACATTTTTAGAAACTGTTTTAATGCTTTTACCCTCTGAGGAAAAACAGTTCCTTTCCCTCTTCTGGACACTTATATTAAACAGATCTAGAGTACATAAAGTAGGGTATACAGCCAACGGCTGCTTCCGCAAACCAGAACCTGAGGCCTTGTTTGGTACAGAAGCTAGAGCTGTTTCGTCCTCAGCTCAGAGTATGCTGTGGCAGAGGAATGACGTGCACAAAGCTCTACAGCTTCAGTTGTCTTCCGTGGTTCTCTTTAATCAGCAGTCAATTAGACTGAATGAAATCTGGAGGAGTGTCCAGGAAGCTACAAAAGAAATGCGGATTTGTCTCCTCACCTGGCAAACCTGAGAATCATTGAAGCAATACCATTTACATTCTGTGAGACTTCGAATATAGGCACAGTAGTGTCCACAACTAGTTGATCCTGAATGAGCAACAACAGCAAAAAGCTCATACTGCCAGGAAGCCTGTGAAGAACCACAAAAAGTAAGTTTCAGCGCAGCAATTCTCATTTGCCATTGACTGAAGAGAAGCAGCAGCCAGGACATCAAGAATATGTGTTTCATAACAAAAAAGGAAAAAGATCAGATCGGCCTTGAGGATCCTACCTTTTTTGCTCTTATCCTCAGAGTTTTGCCTGCCAGCTATGGGCTGGCGGCCTCCTTGGAGATCACAGGACTGTTTTGGGGTTTTTTTTTGGTAAAGCCTGTGTTTTGTCCTTATAGCAGAAAGCTCCAGTTATGGTGCCTTTGGTGATTTAATCTGAGCACAGAAATGTGAATAATGCCTGAACCAGTTAAAACCATGAGATGCGAGACAACACCAGGCACAGGTAAAGCCTGAGACATACATTTTTAAGGCAGGTGCTTTGAACTGAGGCAAGTACTGGTATGATCTCTTAAGTTTTTATGACACTTGAGCAGAGGGGAGAAGAAAATCTCCATTTTTAAACAGGACATTAGGAGTATCTCACCTTTTCATTGTCATCTGCTTGGCACTGATTTTCTGTCAAGATTGCATTGAAATCAAGGTCTTGTGGGAATGGCAGATAGTGACTAAGCTTGTGAACATAGGATGATTCTCCGAAGCAGAAGCGCTTTAGGTGTATGGTCAGAGTCTGTGGTAGATGGACTAGCTTCATGCTCTGTAAAGCAATAAATAATGCAATTGAAAACTAAGGAACAAACCCTGGGGAGGTGAGGTGGAAACAGCCATTGCCACCCAGTGAATGTAGCAGGGCGAGCAGTCAGTGCTACAGTCAATGACTGCCAATTCCACCAGACAGCAGATGCCAAACGTTTATAGCTCATCCGCACACAAGACACATACACATGACGGAGCTGTGAGAACCAAGTTTCTCAACTTAGGTGTGATCAGCACCAAGATGTGGGTGCCTCATGGGCTTGCTTCGTTTCTCATCTGCTTTCTTAACCCTAGGTTGGTAGCATCAGGTAGGTGAGGAGAGGCAAGCCAACCTCCTTGCGACATGTGGCCGCTAGAGAACGCCAAGCTGACAGCTCACTGCTTCCAGCACTGTCTGTTGATATTGCTGCTGGTGCCGTGGCTGCCACCAAGATATATGGATGCATTGTAGCCTCGGAGCTGGGCCACTGGTGAAAATGTTGTGGAAAGTCCCCTCCAAGCCTTGAGCTGCGGCAGTCTCCCTCACACATGTCTCTCTTCAATGCATTTGCCTCTTCATGAAACAGCTAATTCATTGTCTGGCAGAGACCAATACAGTAAAAAATGGGGAGCCCAGCAGAGAGCCAGGAAGAAAGGAAGTCACCCTACAGTATCCTACTTCTATGTGTGTGCACAGCTCCAGCAACGTATTCTTGTCTATCCCTGGAGCTATGCAATGGAGTAAAGCCCCACAGTGGAAACACAACACAAACCAACAGAAACTTTTCCACTGGTACAAAAACGCTACATCCCTCCATGACTTACATTAAAACCCAGGAAAGCATTCTTTTGTTGCTAGAGCTACATCTACACCAGGGATCTTCCTAACAGGAAAGATGCATGTGGTTTATACCTAACTGACATTGCAGTGCTGACAAGTCTTTGGTGATCTCCTCTTACACTGATATGGTTGAGTCCTTTCCCCACCCTTCCCAGTCCCAAAGGGAGTTCTAGGTATAAGAGACAAATGGGGAACTAATTCTCCGATTACCTGCAGAAAAGGTGTTTTCCTTCCACACTGTTCACAGAAACACATGTTGTGATCCGTCAACTCTTCTGGACGGAAAAAGTATTGCAGACAGTTCTCCTAAGAAGACAGATGAGATTTCTTTCAACTGAATTCCTTCAGTTTCTATTTCTACTTTGTTTCACAGGGTACAAGCAAACAGCAAAGCTACAGAAGGCATATTTTACTCAAAGGACAGAAGAGTGCCTAGCAGCTTAAAAAAAGGTACCCCATTTTTCCTAGCTGCTGCTGTGATTACATTAGTTGAAAAAAAAACAAAAATAGAGTACCACATTTTCCATAAACAAAGATGTTGATGCATAAGTGTCTTTTATATCTACTTCAAAGCCTGAGAGGTTCCTTTAGGCTGAAGCAGTATAAAGCGGTCAGAGAATAAATAAGGTCCAATGGTCTAGGGTCACCCAAAAAATCCACTGCCTTCTTGTGGCAGCACCTACATAGCCACCATCACTGCTGTATCTGGATATCAAACAGCAGTACTGATTTAAAAGTAAAAGAACACTGCACCGGGCAAATGTAGTGTGTCTGGCCAGGCATCACCCAGGGCACCCCACTGTGGTATCTAAGGTCTCACATACACACATCACTGGGTAGTATCAGTCTTTGAGTCTTACAAGGTATTATAGTCCTTTTAGAAAGGTGATTCAAGGACTTTATTTTCAATCCCCCAAATCAAACTTTTTTTTTTTTTTGAGAAATTTAGAAGCCCTCAAAACAAAGAAGAAATGTGAACAAGAAAGGATCACCTCAAAGCCCCAGACACCCTGCAGAGATTCTTGCAGAGATTCAAGACGAGTCCCAGGAGACATCAGTGCTGCAAGAAGGCTCCCACAGTTAACAGAGGGGAATCTTCTTCCTAAGGAAACAGTGCTGCCACTGAACTTACCAGAGTCTTCAGCACGCAAGAATCAGCATCCAACATTGGGAGTGGAAGGGTTAACATCTTGCTCTTCCTCTTTGTTTCAAGAGAGCATTTCTGACAAGCCAGGTGCTCCTGTACACAGATAGTGTACAAAGAACTCAGCTCTTCAACCTGGAGAGGTAAGAAAAGGCCAAAACAAGGTTTATGAAAAACACAGCTGAGGTATTTCCCTCTGTGGGTAGGAAAGCCCATGCGGAGATGTTACTTCACGCAATGTTATTGCTTTAAGGCTTGAACCCAAACCTGACATTGACTTATGTGGACAGGGCACTTTCCACCATATAAAGAAGAACAACTCCATATAAAGAAGAACAACTCCTTCCCCTCATCCCCTAGCAGAGGGGAAAGACACAGCCTATAACAAGATCATAAAGTTAAATGTCAGCTTTGATGCAGAATTTTATTGGGTTTTTTTGAAACTGCAACAGAAACCTGTCTTCTATATGAATAAAACTATGACAGTGTGTGAGGAAGAGTCACCTTCCTCCTACCTTACACAGCTTCCCTGGGAGGAACTGTCATATACATAACATACTAACAGTGACTAATTATAATGAAATGCACGCGGCTGGCTTCAAAGAACAGAGGAGCTGTGTCAAGACATGCCAATAAATGCTTAAAGAAATTTGGGGGGAAAAGGAAATGCAAGGTAACTAAATTCAGTGTTGCAAGAAGATCAATCTTTTTGTTATTAATCAACTTTCCCATTAGAACGGAGATCCCGGCATGCCCTAAAACTAGGATGAACAAAAGAAATTAGGGTGAACAAAATGTTGAAGCCTATGAAATCAAGATTCCCTCTCCCACTTGAAAGACGCAAGGAAAGATCCAAATAGGGGATAATTTTAAGAATTTCATTTAGGACAATTGTCAGTGAATGGGTTTCTTCTTCAAGAAGCAGAGGAAACCATACACAACAAGGGCCAAAGGACCTGGTATTCATTTCAGTGACCGTCCTTACCAGCTCTGGCTTTTTCATCTGATCCTTTATCAAGTTCCAGAGAGTCAGAAAGAGCTGGGCAGCATCATGCTGCACAAACACTGGACAAACAGAAAACACAGTCTCCATCAGTATTATAAACAGCACCAAGCACAGATATCCCATAGTTGGCAAAGGGAGATTTATTGTCCCCCATTAGCCCAGCCTCTTGTTCCCTTGCCGCTCCCTGCCAGGGACAGAGCTTAGACTGGAGAGGAGCCCGCAATGTCTCCATGTCACCTGAGCAGGCAATGGGAAAAGATGGTAGGGCTTGAGTGCCCCATGGTACAACCCAGTGCAAAAGTCTTGTCCTTGTCACCGGATGCAGGACCAAGAGTTTACCTAATACCTACTGAAGGACAGGGCTCAGACATATCATTGAGTTGAAGGTTGCATTCCATAAAATCATAGAATTGTTTGGGTTGGAAGGGACCTTAAAGATCATTTATTTGAGTCCTTCTTAGAAACAAAACAAGGAAGATTCCATTCTCTTTTTCACCTTCGTTACTCCACAGACTTGTCTCCTCCATCCCCTCGCTAAGGCTATAACACTCCTGAGTGCAAAGATAAAAATGATAGGGAGGCCTATCTGTATGTCTCATCCACAGAATGGTATAAACCCCTTCATCCCTACAAGCATACAGTTACAGCACAGGAAGCCAAGGATAATGTAGTAACAGTATGCTTTGGCTTTCCACTCTGGCTAAACTGGCATATTAAGAAACCTAAGGTAGTTGGATAAGCTCAGTGCACAGCTCACTTAGAATGGCTAAGCGGAGAATTGCTTCAAAATTGAACTTAGGGGGGAAAAAAAAATATCCGCATCTTTGAATGCAAAGAACTGGTGTTCTCAGCCCATGATGAGCTCAACTTTTAGGAATGGGGCAAAAACTACACATCGTTTAGCAAAATCTTGGTATTTCTGGACTACCACTAAACTTGATCATAGGTGAAACAAATTTTGTGGAATAATCCAACACCCTGAGGTGGAAGTGCTTTCAACTTCCCTGCAAGTCTGCAGGTACTGACTTCAGCTGGGTTCTAGTAAGATTACAGACATCCCTGACTAAATGAAGCTCAGAAAATATACCTTTCCTCATGTCTAATACCACATCTGTGATCCAGGTAAAGCATCACTTGCTGGGATATAGGACTTTATGAAGCACACCTGAATTTTAAAGCAAGGTGGGAAACTGTCAAGCTTTAAAAACCTCTTTTGGGGCATCTCTCTTCAACTGGAAGAGAGAAGGCAGAACGCAGAGCCAGTCAGTCTCAGGGGGAAAAATAACGCAAACAGAAATATTCAGGTTATCTCATGTTCCTCCTTAATAGATGTCTGGGCTGGCTACCATCTGTCTCTTCCAGTGCTGTCCTGGTTTGGCTTTGAGATTATAAAGATTTGGATATACCATGTGTATTTGTACACATAAAGAGAGCCCCAGCATCTCATTGTCACTGGTCACTCATGCATTTAACAATCTCTGCCCTTTGGGACCCTACCTAGGTAGGAGGTTAAACCAGCAAATTCTTCTCTCTGCCCTTATAACAAGGAACAGGAAGGATATTGCTTCTGTCCTTGGAGATCTGGGTTGAACTCAGTACCTTTTCCACGTGATCCCTTCCTTCTAATAAGAAATAGCAGCTGTTTCACTATTATCATACCAGTATAGCAAGACAGATCAAGCTGTAAGCTGTCCTCTCTCTGCCCTGCATAGCTCTTTCCCTCTGGCCAGTATTAGTGGCTGAGTCTTCTAGCAGTCTGATAGTCTTCCCACCTTTTGGGCATCAGCAAGGATACCCACGCAGGGGCTTTTTTTCCCCTCCCTGTCACAAGTAAGACACAGCGTCTCACTCACAACTGAGAGGCAGCTATAAAGAGCACTACATCACCGTGTACCCAACTCCTCACTTTTCTGAATCTCTGAATGAGAGTCTGCACTGCTTGTTAGTGCTTGATAATTAACATCTCTGGTCTGCAGACAGAGGTGGGCATGAGGCGGCACTGCTTACATTTCACTCTGTATACAGAAAGACAGCGAGCGAGGGGTATGGGAAAAACTGCTTTCTGCTTGCCACACTGCATCTCCTCCAACAGCAGGAGCATCTGGTACGGGACATTCCTATTCTTCTGCCCAGCATGTGGTGGCACTGTCATTCTATAAAGAAAAGAAGCAACATGAATGATAATCAAGCAGTAAAATGGAGAAATATTAGATATCACACCTGAAGGAGCAGAGGTGGATAGCACAGAGCAACTCAAGAGGAATCAGAATGGGCACATTTTCAGCAAAAAAAAGGAAAAAGGGGAAGCAGACACCTGCACTAGCTCATCTCACAGTGCAGGCTGACAGTTCTAAAGCAAAAGGCCACAATTTTAAGTTGGCTTGTTTCTGCATAAGGGGCAAACCAAGCAGGACCTGAAGTGCTTCCTGAACTCTAGAAACAACATTAGTTACAGCAATTTCAAAGCTGTTCTTGTCTCCCACCTGGTCATGCCTTCTTCTCAACATACCCTCAAAATTTCACGGGCACATGTATCGTAATGCTTGTGTTTCAACTATATGCCAACTGGAAAGTTCTTTATCGTCCCCAAATTTATTGCAGTCGACAGGTTTTTCTAAGTCTTTCTTCAAATAACAATGGTAACCTATTGTCTACATTATTTAGCTTTGCCCATTTGTGACGCTTCTCCTCTCTGCATGTCTGCAACGTGCCTTCTTCCTCCCCTGCACCCTGGTGACCGTGTAAGAAATTTTGAAAACAGAGGACTGAACAGGAATGATCCGCGTAGATGATTAAAGCTGCAGTGAACTGAGTAAACTGAAAATAAATCAAACTAGTTATGAGTGTGGTTGGTAGGGAGGCAGAAGCCCAAATCCACCTCACAAAAAAAAGTAGAGCGCCCAGGCAAGCAAAGCAAAATAACACTATGTATTCGCTATCTGCAACAACACTTATTCTTCTCTATCAGGTGCTAGCCAGGACAATCAAGGGCCAGAGGCCACGGATCACAATATGTTTTTGTTTATATGCTTAAAGTTACAAAATTAATAGTGGATATGGTTACACATGACACATCCTTTAGCTATAATGGCCCGTGAGTATACCTGTAATAAAATCATATCCTGTTATGGAAAAGAGAGGTGCCACAACAGAGATACAAGTCATAAAGATGCAGTTCAGGACTGCAGCTTACTGGTGTGCAAATGGCACATGAATCAGGGATGACTAACAAGTCAGAACACTGCAACTTCTACCTTTGCAGGCCCCAGTCTGCATATATCAGAGACAACAAGGCAGTGACCTTACTGAGTGAGCTGAAAGCACCTTGCTAGCACCTTGACGATCCAAGCCTTCGAATGTGCAACTCATATGAAAAAGGAGAGGAGACAACAGAGCAACAATGGAAGTATCTCAGATAGTTCAAATAGGTGGTACCTTCGAAGTATCCCTGTGAAGTGTATATTCATGAGGAACACTTGGAGCAGAGAGTTCAGACAGCAGCTCTGTCCAACGTTGTACAGTCCAATAGCTCCTGTAGGCACAGAAAAAGAGGACGTGAAGCCTGGAAATAGGTACAAGAAAAGAAACTGAAAATTGTTTGGAAGTGGCAAACTCCTCTTGCACGTATTCAGCCATTCAGTGCGTAGGCCCAGGACCTTGATTAGATCTGAGAAAGCGTTCAATCTATTCTTACGTTCCTCAAGCAAATAGCATTTATTTCCATTTGGCAACTGACAGGAAAAATCCAAGTAAATCTGGATTATGATACTCAGATGTCCCCCAGTTCCTGTATTTTCAGTCCTCTCATAACACACCTAAACATAAAATAAATAAAAAAAACAGAAGTCAAAGGCTGGCTGTATGAGGATTTTTATTCAGCCATTTATACAGCCAGGCCTAGTAACAAAATGAAGAGCTACACGTGGGATCACATGCTAGCTGTCCACCACACAGGCTTCAAATTTCCCTTTCAGCCTACCTATGGTATTCTTTGTCTCAGTTTCAAAGAAAGGAACTAGCCTGAGAGAAGTGGAAGAAGCGAGTCACAGCTGTTCGCACTGCATATAAAAAGATGGCATATTCTGTGCTCCAAAGTGGTGTAAGTAATCACGGTCAGAAATTACAAGTTTTTCTTCTGAAGTCATCAAAGGGAGAGAGGACGTGGAATAGAAACTCAGAACAACTCAGAAATGCATACAGTCGCTGGTAAGGGTGAGGTATAACTGGAATAGAACAGTATGCACACCTGAAATACTGATGACAGCTTTTGAGAGACCAATCTAGTGATGCAGCAGAGTAGCTAGGGCCTAGCTCATGGTTTAGCAAATCCAGAAGCAATGCTGGCTGTGCTTGGAAAGACACAGGGCTAGCATCTATACCTTTTCAGCTGCAATGGCCACTTTGAGGACTTAAAAGGGGGAAAAAGCTCTGAGATCCTCATGTAATCCCTTCCCCAAACCCCAAAACTGTTACTTGGCAGGGCAAAGTGAGAATCATATGTATATTCCTCAGTGAAGAGGTAAAGAATAGGAGAAAATCAAGCCTAAGGACAGAGAATGGAACAGCACAGAAAAAAGGAGAGTGAAGAACAGACAAAATATTATTACCATTTTTTAAATCTGCCACACCAAAGACTGATGTTAGCCTCTGGTCTTTTGCCTTCAGCCCTTCAGCTTCATCTTTATTATTTTGTACTTCTGTTGCTGCCTTCATGGTCTCACTTAGTGCCAGCTCTAGTTTCTTGCTTCTTTCTTGACGTCCACTTTTTTGTCCCATCAACAATATTGTACAAAGACTGCAGAAAGACACAGAAAGATCAGTAAGACAGGGAGCACCCAGAAACACAGGATTTGTCTTTATATTTGATATTTTCGTTACGAACAAACTGGAATGTCAATAAAACTAGTAAGACTGCTGTGACCAGCATTTGGTATATTTCACTTAACATGGGCATTGTAGGTGTGACAGCTATTGGCAAGGTAACAGACACAGAGGGCAATTGCTCATCCCGTCTTCCTTTTTGTGGCTAAATAAATAAACGAACCTTTGATTCCACAGAAACAGCTCCGCCTAGCCAGGGAACTCCAGATATCCCTGTTAAGAAGACTTGGTAAATAACATGATTAAAATTGTCCAAACGGCATATGTTGCCAAAGTCCTCTGTTTAGTAAAAGTAATGCTTTATCACCCAAAGTATCCCAAGGGTTCAAAAGGGCAAATTTCACCTTCTCTAGCCTTTGAGCTGGTAAGCATTTGTTTGTTTTCTGTACTGGGCCCTCTGCATTGTTTTTAAGCAACTTAGTCACAGCTCTACTATGCCACTTTGGACTAATTTTTAAAGGCATTTAAGCACCTAAATATCAGCTTCTTTTTATGCTCCTTCAAAGTAACTGTTTAAGCAAGAGAACCATTATAGTGCCTTGATTTTCAAGGGAGTATTGAACAGACCATTACTCTGACAGACTCTTATGACTCAGCTGCTGGCTCTTTAAATAAAAGCTTTTAAAAAATCACCAAAGTAAAAATATGCAAGCAAAACAATGTGACAAGTGCTCCAATGCAATTACACAAAATTGAACCCTTTTAAAAGCCCACCTCCAACAGGAAGGCAGAATCAGAAAAAAAGGATGTGCTTAGGGATGTATTCACAAGAGGAAAAAAAACAGAAAGCAAATGCTCAGAAATCATTTTAGAAATATTAAACAGCATGTTAAATGAACCCAAGGCCAAGTGCCGAAAGAATGAAGAAAAGCTACCAAGAAAGGGAAATAATAAAAAAAAATCACAAATAGAAAATCTTTGCTTTACAAGCCTGTTATTTTTCAGGTTAACTCTGCCTAATAATGTCAAATATCAAAGTTTCTGCAGAATTTCTCAGGCAGGGAAACTAGAAATGTATTCCCCCCCCAAGTATATTTTTTCCCCAACTGTACTTTCGATTCTTTACTTTTCAAGATTACTTTTGAACTCAAAGCGTCATAGACTCGGATTCACTAAACGCTGTCAAATTTGCTGAGGAGTTTTATTCAGAAAAAAAAATAAACTCAGACATTCAAAGACAGATACAAGAATATTGCTTTTTATATCCAAACCCAGTGATTAGAACAGCTATGCAGGAAAAGAGAAATCAGGCTCTATTTCTTCCTCAGCAAAATGCGGTCCGAACTCACCGTGCCTCTCGCCCTGGAAGGGATTTAACCAGGCATTCAGGTTTCTGAAAGCCCAGCTGGAGCAGGAGCCCATCGTTGCTTGTACAGTGAGAGCCACTGGGCTTTAGCTGGTGTAATGTCAGCCAGCAGGTAAGTAACGCTCACAGCCACCCGGGATGCCAAAGGAGACAGAAAGGAGGGAGAGAGGCAGAGTAGAGGTAGCTAAACAACAGCTAGGGATGTACTGGGAATGAGGGGAACTTGCAAGACACAGCTTTGGGGAGGAGATGTAGGATTAAGGGTGGGATGAAAGAGCAAGCTCAGGGCTACAAGGCTTCAGGTGACTTGAGAAGTGGGTAGAAAGATATTGCGCAGGAAGGTGCAGGGGGATACAGACATGGGAGGATTTGGGTCTCCGGTTTGATGAGGCTCTGCCCAGGCACTACTGGCAGGAACCCTGACACAGGAACAGGGACGCAAACAAAACTTCCCAACCCGTGCACAGAACTGCCCCATTTCGGCTATCAGAAATACAGCGTTCCTAAGGTTTGCACTTGACCTTTCTTTCCCTGCAAAAAAAAAACTGGTGAGGGAGCATAGGAATTGAGAAGCAGGCTCCCTTCTTGCCCCTGATTTCTTCTCTCTCACCGGAGGAGCTGGGTCGCTTCTTGGTTTCCTTTGCAGGTCATGGGCGGCACTCGGTGCTGCTCCCTCAGCGCAGGTGCCTTGGCTGAGCCAAGCGACCGCACGGCAGGTTCCAGGCAGAGAAGAGGTAGCGGCGATACCCTCCCCGTAACTCCTGCCCTGTAACCAGCTAGCCCCCTCGCTTGCCGTCCCTCAGCAAGCCCTGGGGCCTCCCGTTCACCCTGCCCTGCTCCACAGCCCGTCTGCCCAACCAAGGCACCGGCC
This sequence comes from Larus michahellis, assembly GCF_964199755.1. Taxonomy (NCBI): domain Eukaryota; kingdom Metazoa; phylum Chordata; class Aves; order Charadriiformes; family Laridae; genus Larus; species Larus michahellis. The sequence continues at coordinate 69,063,585 of NC_133896.1, read as the reverse complement.
TCTCACGACAAACCCCCAGCCGTCCCTTCACACCCCTGTACCACAAGCCCCCGAAGCTGCCCTCCGACTGAGGAGGGCCACCAGCTCCCTGTGCCTTCTCGTCTCTTCCCCACCACCCTCGCTCCTTTCCCTTCACGGGTATCCTGGGGGAGCAATCAGCCAGGGATATGGTGCTGGGGCAGGAGGGGGGCTGCGAGCCAGCAGCCCCGGGGGAGAAGGTAGCAGCCTCGAGGCGCTCCCCGAAAGGGCTGCCGCAGGGACGCGTGCCCTTCACCTCCACACTTTTCTCGGATGCAACCGAAACAAGACATCTCACTTCACCGTCAAACTACCTCATTTATTCTGCTCCCTTTTCTTCCCTCTCTCCCCCCCCACCCTCCTGCCGCACTGTGGCTCTGGCTTGTCCCATTCTGACAAACAGGAAAAAAAAAAAAAGTGTGTGTGTGGGGGGGGGGGGGGTCGGGTCTTACCAATTCCCGCAGCACCCGGAGCGCTTCGAGCCTCGGCGGCAGGCACTCGGGACACCACGTCTTGCCGCACAGAGGCACCCCTGCGGAGCTCCTCAGTCTGGCCGGCCCGCCCAGCCGCTGCCAGCCGAGGAGGTGCTGCAGGGCGGATCGGCGCTCGCTCTGCCTCGCCGGTCTCGTCAGAGGGCAGCAGCGGCAGCTCCCGCTCCGCCTTTTAGTTTTCATTTCCCGCTCCGCCCGAGCGCAGGGACAGAAAGCGAAACTCGGCTCCGTCGCCGTGGGCGGCCGCTCCGCCTCACGCCGCGCCGACCCCCGCCGCTGCCGGCGTGGCGGCGCCTCAGGGCAGAGCGACTCGGCGGGGAGAGGTAGAAGAGCGGCCTAGGTGCCATTAGCCCCCCTTTTTATGCTGAGGGGCTGCCCGCTCGTCTCTGAGGCCACGGGCCCGGGCTGAACTCCACAGACACCAGGGATTGTAATTAGTGCGGCGCCCAAATTATGATTTGGTGTGATCTGTGCTGCTTGCTTAGCTCGATTTAGCACGAGTAGCTAGATTTGCTGAAACCTTTAGGCGGTGAGAAAGCTATTCTTCTCAGTACTTTTACTAGCAGGTGATGTTGTTTAATCTTTTAGCATGGGAAAGTACTAATGGTTTGGTAGTGTTTCTCTCAAGTCCAGAACTTTCACAGAATCACAGAATGGTAGGGGTTGGAAGGGACCTCTGGGGATCATCTAGTCCAACCCCCCTGCCAGACCAGGGTCACCTAGAGCAGGTTGCACAGGAACGCGTCCAGGCAGGTTTTGAATGTCTCCAGAGAAGCAGACTCCACCACCTCTCTGGGCAGCCTGTTCCAGTGCTCTGTCACCCTCAAAGAAGTTTTTCTTCCTGTTCAGATGGAATTTCCTGTGTTCCAATTTGTGCCCATTGCCCTTTGTCCTGTCACTAGGCATCACTGATTTGGTTCCCCATGTTCTGCCAACAAGGACAGGTGCAGAAGGGATGTAAACCAGAAGATACAGAGGCTCCAACCCTTGACCTAAGCTGCAAATCAAGAAGATAAGAGCCTGTCCTGTCTGCCTGGACACGGAAAAAGAATCCAATTAGGTGTTAGAAGACCCTAAACCAAAAATCACCATTAGACTAAAAGACATGTGGACGGTGCGTGAAGGGCGGGTGTATGGATCACAAGGGTATAATTGCCCAGAGATTTCTTTGTTCAGGGTCCCTCTCTTTGGAGGCACCCAGCCCAAGCTGTTCTTGCCTGCTATACCTTTCAATTAAATTAATTAATTATTTTACGAAATCTGACTCCTGAGACTCTGCTGCAGGAAACCCAGCGTTAAGCCTGAAGAAGGAGGATGTGACACCATGAACAGTGTGTGAATGCTCGGGCAGTGGCTTCTCGTTTAACAGCCACCCCACTGGCGGAAGGCAGCAGCCCCCTCTGTCTGTGCCCCCCCCCCCCCGCCCCGGCTCCAACACCTCCAACTGGTTCAGTCTGGTTTCTTCTGGGCAGAGGCAGGCAAGAGTGAGCTTTAAAGGAAGGGGTGAGAAATTGAACTCTACAGGAAAAAAAAAAAAACTCTTCTTCGGTGGAGGCCATCCCTCAGGGGGTTTCTTTTGCCCAGACTTCGTGTGGTTGCTTGTTATTTCTTGCAAGCAGACATGTCTTCAGCCTGGCGTTTTTTGAGTTTAGCCACAAAAGCAACAGAAAAGCCAAACTCTTGTCAAGGTCTACAGTAGCCTACCTACAAGCAAGAAATGGCTTGTTTAAAATAACCCCGAATAAGTAACTCCTTTAGAAACTTAATCCTTGTGGCAAACTGAAAGGCTTTCCTGGCTGGCGGTGGGCCGTGGTGTGCAGCGGGATTTACGAATGGCAGCACAGTGACAAACAAACATGCCAGTGCCAACCCAAGCTGTGAGACTTCAGACCTCAACGAGTCACCTATGTGGGGACGAGCAGAAGTGCTTGGGTGGCCGCTTCTCCAGCGTGTACGTTGGGTTTCCAAGCTTCCCCCTCTGTCTTGTTCCTGGATGTCTGCAGGAGGAACGGAGGGGTGCAGCACCCCCACCCAGCTTTGCTTGTTGGAGGATGGCCACTGACCCAGCTTTGCTCCACCTGAGGAGGGAGGAGAGTTTAAAGGTAAGTGATGCTGCCCTGCAGATGTCTGCTGACCAGGGAAAGGGTGTGGGTGATATAGGGAGTCCTGCTATATGTGTGAAGCGGATTGAGTCTCTGGGACCCCAGAAAGGAGACTCCCTGTGCGATTTGGCAGGGCACACCTGCCTGCCTTTTAGGGAGGAACTCCGCGGAGTCAGAGACACCACGTGCTTCCCTTGCAGCTGCCACCAGGCGGTCCCCAGGGACAGGTTCAAACCCTAAACCCTTCCTCTCTGCCTGTAGGATTGGTTTTGCAGGACGTGAAGGGTTAGTGAGGGGAAAGGTTTTTTCCTTTCCTTCCCTTCCACAAAGAGAAAACCCTTCCACAGGCTTTGCAGAGATCCTGGTGGCTTCCGTCTCCCTTTCTTTGCTCCCTAGGAGCTCACTGGTGTCTTTGGGGCACCTGTTTGCCCCTCAGAAAAGCCCCTTCTATAAGCTGCTAACAAACTGAATTCCCATGTGCTATGCAGAAGCCTTCAGCTGTTGTCTCACTACATTACTAAATTCAAGGAATGTTACAGAAAAAACAGGTGTGGTGAGGCTTAACATGGCCCTGACTTGCCATCTCCTTCCTGTATTATACAGACGTTTGTTGGTTGTAGAGGCAATTTAGGAGTTGAATGTGGAAGTGTGTTTTAATATTTCTGCAGCAAAGATGCACTACAAGTCATTATGTGATATAAGTGTTCCTAGTATTAACATACCATTTGTTGCTGTAACACCTTGAACTAAAGAGCCAGCCCTTAGGGGGAGTGGCTAGAAAACTTCATGTCTTTGGAGAAGGATAAATGCAACCCTGACAATGATGGGAAGGGATGTTCACTGCCTCCCATTTGCCATGTAACACAGATCACTTTGGGTGCACCATCTGGGGGAAGGGTTACGCTAACATGGATTTATTATGGAGAGAGGCTAAACTGTCCTCAGTTCTTCTGTTAGCAGCGGTGGGGACAGCATGTGCTCCCAGCCCTGCGTTGGGTCCCTCTGTGCAGCCCTTGCCCTGCTTCCCTGAACCATGCCCTGAGACAGGGCATAGGAGGCTTTCAGAGCGGTTGCCTGGAGCACATCAGAGCTGTTGTTGTTGCAGTCCCCACAACAGAGGTCCCAGTTGCATACCCCCTGGGCAGGTTATGGAGGGCCTGGCTCTGTTGGAGGCAGCACAGCTGCCTGGCAGTCAGAGCTCTTCAACCAAGGCAGCAGTGGCAGTGAAAAGGTTCCTGAGTTGTCACATGGACTGGTATCTAGAGAGGCTTGTGAGCAGAAGGGTACAAATGACTCAGCATCTTTGCTGTGACTCTGACACAGCCTCTTGGCAATGGTTTAAATTTAGTGATGTTCCCTTTCTGTTGCTAGCTTGTGTGGTGTTTACCTGATAGAAGGGAGGATGAGAGATAGAACTGCTAAGCCTTATGTTGCCTAGAGACAGTTAAACCACCTGAGCAAAGTGCAAACCGACACTGGAGATTAAACAGGAACCAGGTTTGACAGACTGTGGAAGCTAGCGAAGCAGCGTGCAGCTGAAGTGGCTTTTGGTAATGACCCCTGTGAGAGCCTGAATGCTCGATTAAGAGAAGCATATATCTTATTTAAGAATATTTTAAGCTTTGCCTGTGGAAGTCAGTTGTGACATGCCACTTCCAAAACAGGTAGCGGGCAGAAGTCTGAGCCCAGAAAGTGTGCTGAGATGAAGGGATGGTTAAAGCTGAAAGATTCAGTGTTCAGGTCTCGAAATACACTGCCTGCTGAGTGTCGTGGTGTAGTGTCACTTTGACAGAAGCTGCTAGCTCCTGATAACTGCCACAGCGCTTCTAAAGTAATCTCCAAACCATTCCAAAGAGTTTGTTGACTACTGCAGGAGCAGGGATTCTTATTCCTAAGTGTCATGGTTTAGCCCCAGCTGGCAACAAACTCTGCTGCTTGCTCACTCCTCTTTCCCCCCACCTCCAGTGGGATGGGGAGAGAATTGAAAGAAAAAGTCAAAACTTGTGGGTTGGGATAAAGGCAGTTTAACAGAACAGCAAAGGAAAGAGGAAAACAGCAACAATAGTACTGATAAAAGAATATACAAAGTGAGTAATACACAGTACAATTTTGCTCACCGCCCAATGCCCAGCCCAGTCCCCAGCAGCGATTCCCATCCCCCCCAGCCAACTCCCCCAGTTTTATACTCAGCATGGTATCAAATATCCCCTGGGCCAGTTTGGGTCAGCCACCCAGGCTGTGTCCCCTTGAAAATTAACCCTATCCTAGCTGAAACCAGGACACTAAGTGTCCTTTCTGATAAAATAAACTATAACATTGATAATCAGGATAAGATTTAAAAAGCTTTCAGGAAGTTAGGAACTCAACACCTAGTTTTTTAGAATGCATAAAGTATGCATAAAGCATAGAATGCATAAAGCACCTGGGCCAAAGAGCATGGTATCGAGTGGGTATATTACATCTCCTGTCATGCACCAGCCTCCAGGAAAACCAAATGATACAATGGACTGTCAAAAACTACACTGAGAGCAATGGGTGGAGGGGCCTTCAAACATTGGGATACACATTTAGCAAAAGCCACCTAGTCACTTAACACCAGGGGATCTACCAATCGAGCTGGCCCTGCCCAATCAAAACTTCCACATACTGTAGAAGGGGATAAAGTCCCTGTAGTGCATTTGAAGAATATGTTAGGGAAGACAGTATGGGTTAGTCCTGCCTCAGGCAAAGGCAAACCCATCCGCGGGATTGCTTTTGCACAAAGACCTGGGTGCACTTGGTGGATGATGTGGAAGGATGGGCAAGTCCGATGTGTATCTCGAGGGGATTTGATTTTGGGTGAGAATAGCCTATAATTAAATTGTATGATGTTAATTGCTAAATAATACTGCCACTGCATGTCATCACTACTACAGTTGCTGTATGCCATATCAATGGTGTTACGGTAAGAATCACCCAGGCTAATGAAGGATGAACTTTCATGAAACTGAGAAAACTGTAGCGGTGATGGTACAGAAACTAGCTTCAGCAGCTAGCACCCAGCAGCTTCCTCGAGATTGACATGTTCAACCCACAGACCGTGGGCACGAGCCGTGCCAGGTACACAAGCCACGAGCTCCAGATGCAGTAGGCAACAATCCAACACCACACACACACCATCTTTCCTGCCCTGAAAGACTGTTATGAAAGATGGACCCCAATAGTCATGGATTAAATTAACGGTCATTTTAGAGGGATGGCCCATAGACTAAGGGAATGATGCCTTTGTGTGTGTGTGTGTGTGTGTGTGTGTGTATATGTATACATAAAGACAGTAAAAGTGGTGGTGATTAATTGGAAAATGTAGGATCTGGGCATGACGTAGGTGGTATAGAATAAGGGGTGGATAATGGCCTGGTTTCAGCTGTTAGAGAGTTAATTTTCACAAGAAGCTGGGAGAGGACACAGCCAGGTTGGCTGACCCATGCTGGCCAGGGAGATATTTGATACCATGTGTCGTCATACTCAGTATATAACTGGGGGAGTTGGCTGGAGGGGGCAGGGATCACTGCTTGGGAACGGGCTGGGCATAGGGTTCCAGGTGGTGAGCAATTGCACTATCACTCGCTTTGTATATTCTTTCATCAGTATTATTGTTTTTCTCTTCTTTTGCAGTTCTATTAAACCATCTTTATCCCAACCCAGTAGTTTTACCTCTTTCTTCTGATTCATCCCAGGGGGGAGGGAGGCGTGAGCGAGTGGCCGTGTGGTACTTAGTTGCCGGCTGGGGCTAAACCATGACAGTATGTCAGATTAGAATTTTAAAAACTCCACTGATTCACTGTGCTCTGTTATAAGCTTGCATATACTGAATTGTAGTGGTTTTAGCATGTGTATTAGAGCTTGAAAAGGCTTACATTAGAAGTTCAAGGAAGAAGAGCAAGTCTTTTTGCATTGCTGGGAGTGTTGGGGCATTACTGCAACTGATCATATCTTACAGCACAATTTACCTGCAATTTATGGAATAAAAGATGTCTCTGTATGACCCCTCCTAAATTTCTGTATATTACATACAAAAAAGGTGACCTAATGGTAGACATGTGCAATACACAGACAACTCTGTGCTCACTGGGAACAAAGTGTATTTTAAAATTACTCCTCATCATTTTCTTCTTCAAATGAGTCAGTTCCCACTTCTTCATAGTCTTTCTCCAGGGCAGCCAGGTCCTCTCGGGCCTCTGCAAATTCTCCTTCCTCCATGCCTTCACCCACATACCAGTGCACAAAAGCTCTCTTGGCATACATCAGATCAAATTTGTGATCGAGCCTTGCCCAAGCCTCTGCAATGGCCGTGGTGTTGCTCAGCATGCAGACTGCTCGCTGAACTTGAGCTAGGTCTCCACCAGGAACTACTGTAGGAGGCTGGTAGTTGATCCCCACCTGGAAACAGGAATATGAGAGAAGGTTATAGAAAGGCAGGATGAGAAAGCAGTCAAAGAGCTGAAAAAAAAGTGAGTAAAGTTACAGATGCTGGCATAGAGTAGTGTTACTATCAAAACTACCAGATGGTAAATGCCATAAAAATTAATAGCATCATAAACAGTATGATACATGGTCATTTTAAGGTCTATATTATTCTTCTGTTTAATATACTGTGTCAGCTTTCTTAACAGCTACTCAACACTGAACATACAGTTTCACCAAAATGCTCTATAGAAACTAATACAGGAAGTTGGTTCCCAGTTAAGTTTTCATAAACCATCTATTTGAATGACAAATGTTTTTCCCCTGCTAGTATCTGTATTATTATTGAAATTGTGTTTCCCGACACTGCTATATAGCCAGTGAGGAGAGGCTGTATAACAATTCTGGATGAGGGTGTTAACTGACAGATTCCCTAATATCAACATTTCTTTTATTGCTTGTATTGGTTTTGATATTTCCTTAGTTTTATATGATGCTTCAGAGGGAACACTCACTGGCTTTTTCAAAATTCAGGTCTGAAATTAATACTTCTGTAGATTTTAACTCAAACACACTTCATATTTCCACTTACATAAATGTTTAGGGGTCTGTGTCAATGGGTTGTCCAAAGGAGGAAAGGCACATTCTATACAAACGCACTTTTCTTACGTTCTATCTTCTCACAAGTGGAAAACATGCAAGGTCTACAACTTTAAACACAAGTTTTCTGCTACACTGAACTTGCCCTTTAAACATTAAAGAGAAGCTCATGGCAGCCCTGCTCACCTTGAAGCCTGTTGGACACCAGTCTACAAACTGGATAGTTCTCTTGGTCTTGATGGCAGCAATTGCTACGTTGACATCTTTGGGAACTACATCACCACGGTAGAGCATGCAGCAGGCCATGTACTTCCCATGTCTTGGGTCACACTTCACCATCTGGCTGTTGGGCTCAAAGCAGGAGCTGGTGATTTCAGCCACCGTGAGCTGCTCGTGGTATGCTCTCTCAGAGGAGATGATGGGGGCGTAGGTCACTAAGGGGAAGTGGATGCGCGGGTAGGGCACCAGGTTTGTCTGGAACTCCGTCAGATCCACATTGAGGGCACCGTCAAAGCGCAGCGAGGCCGTGATGGAGGAGACAATCTGGCTGATGAGGCGGTTGAGGTTAGTGTAAGTGGGGCGCTCGATGTCCAGGTTTCGGCGGCAGATATCGTAGATGGCCTCATTATCCACCATGAAGGCACAGTCCGAATGCTCCAGGGTGGTGTGCGTGGTCAGGATGGAATTGTAGGGCTCCACCACAGCGGTGGAGACCTGAGGGGCTGGGTAGATAGCAAACTCTAGCTTGGACTTCTTTCCATAATCCATGGAGAGGCGTTCCATCAGTAAGGAGGTGAAGCCAGAGCCGGTACCCCCGCCAAAGCTGTGGAAGATCAGGAAACCTTGCAGCCCAGAACAGGCATCAGCCTGAAAGTCAATAGGAAAGTGAAAGAATACGGGCTGAAGAGAAATGAAAGCACTTCTTCTACTACGCGAGCTTATTCTGAGCTGAGGGAGAGAGCAGTTATCAGCAATATAAAACATAGCTTTCATGGCAGGTTTTCTTGAGAAAGTGCTGATGATAATCCTGTCCTTTGCTTCCTTCACTGGCTCAACTTATGATGTAAAAATTGGACTCTTATTTGTGGGGCTTCTCTCTTTGAACTTCACACTTTTAGTTAGTCTAGCTGAAACCAGCGATGCAGAACTGCCTAATCCACCCTTCTATATCAGTATCGGGGCTCCAGGGCTGCGCTAATAATGAAGAATTACATATTTAGAACCACTTTTTAAGACTATCTGAAGGCATACAGCTGGAAAGTGAACTACTGGGTTTCTCTCTCTTGGACTAGTAATGATGCCTCTGTATGTCTTGCAATCGCTTTTCTGAACCGTTGGTATCATTTGTAGTTAACAAGCTACCTCTTCTGCACTTCTTCTTTCTGCAGAACCCATACTGCTGTTTCAAAACTACTGGGACTTACCAGCTTACGGACACGATCAAGCACCACATCGATGCTTTCTTTGCCAATGGTGTAGTGGCCGCGGGCATAGTTGTTAGCTGCGTCTTCCTTTCCAGTGATCAGCTGTTCTGGATGAAAAAGTTCCCGGAAGATGCCGGCCCGCACTTCATCTGATCAAGAAAGAGAAATTCTAAGAAGCTGCATGGCTGTGCTCCGACGCCAACAAATTCTGGTTGCTGTTGGCATTGATGCAAGCTTTCAGTCACTGGAGGTCATGTCTGCCAAAACCAGATGCTAATGGAGAAGGGAAAACTGTTTCCCAAGCATTTTTAAATTGTTGCATTCTGTTGATTAATGGTGTGACTTGTATCCAGCCACAGAAATTGCTGTCTTCTAAAGAACTTGTCCATTGTACAGACAGTACTGATAAAAGGACAAGTCACCAGAAAAAACTGTGAAGAAAATCAAGTTCCCCCAGGTGCCTCAATTTTTAGAAATCCTTCTGTTCCTGGAGGGAAAATGTCAGGCTCCCACTTTGGATCCGAATTGGAGAAAAGCAGAATTTGAATGGCAAAAATGGATAAACAAAACCAAAATTTGAATATTTCTGCAAAGAGAAGTCATACAAACCGTGTGTACTAGTTATTAAACTGCTGAGGATCGTGCTGTTGCTATGTTTTATAACACCTATGGAGATAGAATCATATGGAGTCATGACAGAATCTAGCATTCTGTGTCACAAGAAAATTAATTTTATGCTATCTAGTGGTAGACCAAGATACAAAGGGTGTGCTGCTTCGTACCAGTGGAGTCTGGTGGCACACCATGGTGATATCAAGAAGAGTAAGCTCTTCTCCACTTTCCAGCTTTATTTCTATACTGACCTACTACAGTTGGTTCCAAGTCCACCATTACAGCTCGTGGCACATGCTTCCCAGTGAGTGTTTCGTTGAAAAACGTGGTAAAAGAGTCATCATAGTTGACTTTATCATGCAGCTCCTTGAAGGTGCCGTCCGGCTGAATGCCATGCTCCAGGCAGAAGAGTTCCCAGCATGCATTTCCTATCTGAACTCCAGCCTGGCCAACATGAACAGAGATGCACTCACGCTAAAGGGAGAGAGCAGAGACAAGGTCAGAAAAAACACAGCACATTAGTCCTCCTTATTCCTAATGGTTACTTTTTCCCAGTGTATTGCTTTTCCCAAAAATGGTGAATTCTTGCTGTCAGCATTTCATTTGTTTGCTCAGCCCCATGACCACAATGAAACTGTACATATACACACCAGATACTGGGACAGCTCTTTAAAAAATTGAGATCTTTGTGCAGTAATATACGGGTACATGAAAACAGGAGGAAAAAAAAATAATTTCAGTTACACAAATCCCACCTTTTCTCCTATGGATTGGCCCTGCTGAGGAGTATATCCCAGTTTAGTTTATTTTTACTCCTGGCTGGAACCTGACACAACCATGTGGTATGCTTCAACCTTATGTGACCCAAGGCAGGTGGTGTCTTTCGATCCTTTTACCCTCTGATAGCAGGCTAGAGTGGAAACTTGGAAGAACTGCTTTAAGCAATATTCACCTCAGGAAATTATTTCAGATTCTCCTGGTTGAAACAAATGTTCCTTCAAGCTCCTGAGCAGCTATGAATTTTACATTGCATGTCCAATGCTTATTCAGGCAGTGTCATTGCAATATAGCATGCTTATTTGCATAAATTTGAACATAGTTCCTGTGGTAGCCAGAAACTTCAATGAAAAGAAAACAAAGTGTGTAACACCAGCCTAAAATAGGCAGGTGCCAATTGCTCCAAAGTCCTTTACACTTAGAGTACAGGAGTATGAAGGACCTGGTGCTGGATTTCATAAGTTCAGAAATAGAATTGTAAAGCAGATAATTCTGAGTTAGTCCCGACAATTACGACACCGGCTGTAGTGAAAGGCAGTTTTGTAAGGAGAGAGCGGTTTCAGACATGAGTTTTTCAGCTTCAGTTTCTGCTTTGGAGCAATTGTAATTATCGTCTTCTGAGCTCTGTCTTTGTGACCTCAATGGCTCTGTCTAAATGAGGGAGTAAGAAAGGGTCAGGTCATAGTACTGAACACTGACCCGTGATCGCCTGTGCTGATTGATAATTAGCACACTCTCAGGCACAGTTTTGGCTTTTGCCAGTTCATACTTTTCCAGACAATGCTTGGGTACCATCCAGAATACAACTCATTGTCAATAATGGTTTCCAGTGAGCAGGTCACTGATCACTGCCTAGCTTTGGAAAGGGAAAGAGAATTCAGATGCCTAAATATGAAGCAGGCCATGTTACCTGGCTTCAAGGCCAGAAAATGGTCCTCGCTCATTTTTATTTTGTAATATCTCATTTAGAGATATCCAGTGACTTAATAGCAGATTTGGCCAGGTAATTTTTTATTTTTTTTCAAATGCTGTAACTGCTTACCCTACAAAATCATCCTGTGACCTGAGAGTGAAATGCATCTTCCCCAAAAATTAAATCCTCAGGCAGAACATGTGACCAGAAGCATCTCTGGAGCAGCGTATTCTTCACAAATTGACTTACACTTTAGAAACGTAACTGAAGGTATTTTTTCAGAAGCAAGTGGAATTTCAGAAGTCACCACTGCCCCAGTTAGTCATCCTCAGAAGTTCAAATGAATATGGAAAGTCAGTTTAAATATTTCATTCAATGAAATATATTATTTCTATTCAGTACTCATTGGTAAGTTGCTGACCCTGCAAATGCGTATGCAGCAGTGTGTGTAACATGCTCTCAGGTGCAGTTGCACAACCTGTTTTTCTCAACTGAGTTGTGCAAAAGTATCTGAGTTATTTGAGTGATGATGAGGCTTCGTAGGTGGGTATGTTGCAGGGGAGTTGCAATCTGGAGGATTACTCAGGAGTCACTGAAGGCATATTTGGGCTTAGAGAATTCAGTTAATGCTGATTTTGCACAGGATAGGCTCCTGCTTTTCTTTTAAATCCCAGTGTGAATCTGTGAGGCTGGCAGCAAGAAAAAAAGTTTTTTCCTTTTAAACACGGCAATGAGCCAGGTGACTTTTTAAAATAATATCTTTTAGAGCAAAGCTACAATTACAAGTCAAGCAATACCCGGAATATAAAGAGCTACTTTGCTCTGTTCCTCAGATCAATAGAGGAATTGGTCTGTTTTTTCACAGATGGAGCAAGTGAATATTGCCTTAGAAAGTTAATATTGTAAAGCTTAATCATAGAAGCACAGAATCATAGAATGGTTTTGGTTGGAAGGGAGCTTAAAGATCATCTAGTTCCAAGCCCCCTGCCGTGGGCAGGGACACCTCCCACTAGACCAGGCTGCTCAAAGCCCCATCCAGCCTGGCCTTGAACACTCCCAGGGATGGGAATGTAGGAGTACAGCTGAAGACTGCAGAATCAGTTCCTTTTCTTTTAGACTGAGCTTTCAGCTGCGCTAGTTTGAAGCAGTATCTCAGCCCTGCCTTTTGAACCAGACCTCTTGCCGTGACACCTGCCTTCAACTCCCATCTTCTCCTACCCCAGCAGTAATTTGGAAGTATTCTGACAAGAAGAGAGTAACAAAGAGGTTTCTAATTTTGTATAGTGAACAGCTTTAAAATAGATATCGGACTTTTAGTAGGGAAGAGAGTGGGACTTCTTCGGAGTCACAGACAGAGTAAACTGATCTCTATGTGGTATTTAAATTTGGAGCCTACACCAAACTCATGTTTCACATCCCATCACTAATGTACCAGGACCTGTCTAAGAAGCTGTGGACCTGACTTTTTATCTACCAAGAGACAGTGGAAGGGGGCCAGGTCCTTTGTGAAACTAAACCTGGCACAGCTTTGACTCTATTGAAGAAACAGAATACTACCTGGCTTAAGTATTTACTGTACAAAGGCAGACTTTAGTCTTCCAGCTGTTCCCAAAACGTCCTCACTATCCTAAGTCTGCCTTAAGGCACAGGGAGCCTGTGGAAGTGTGTATCTCACTGGCAAAATGAGCGCTCTCGTTTTGGACCTGCAGCTGTACTGGCAGAAAATAACATAGTCGTCTGTACCCAAAATAAGACTCGGTGCTGGACTTAAATTGGAATACAAGGTGAAATGAATTTCTCACACTCTTAAGAGGTTTTGAGAGATTTCTACAAATTTATAATAAAGCCCCAAATCTTAAAAATCAAAGGCATTTTATACTTACTTAAATGCATACACATATAAAAATATTCACGCACTCCAGAAACACACATGTATAGCTATGAACAGTACAACCATTGGGGCTAAATGAATTTAAAACAGACACAAAGGTAAGTAACCTTTTTTGTTTTCTTTCTAAAAAAAATTATTATCTCACATGGAAATTAAGTTGTCTTGAGAAAATATAGTCATAACAGAAAGAACTAAAAAGCTAAGACTACAGATGTAATTTATCTTATAATTCCACTGATTGAGACTCTCTGAAGAAAACTTTGGTTTGCCATGCCTTACAGCTCCGGTGGTATTTTCCGACACTACTTTTCCCATCCTCTTACGTGGGAATGGGTGCGTAAGAGCAAGGTTTTGTGACACAGACCACTGATAACAACATCAGATCCCACTGCCTTCCCTGGCCCACGCTCCTCCCGGTCCCCATACGACTGGTGTTCCCACATCCCCCCCTTACCATGGTGTCTCCAGCGGTGTTTCCTTCCCTTTTGGATAAGTGGTGGCAGGTCTTTGCAGGAGCCCAGCTCAGAGGCAGCCTGGGCCCCTCACCCGGCACCTGCTGCTGCGCTTCAGTGTCACCGTGAGATGTGGAATAAGTCACAGACTCGGCCGTTCTGCCCGCTGAATCGCCGCCTCCTGCGCTCCTCCCTGACACCCTGCCTATGCAAAGCCACCCAGACAGGCAGGGCTCAGATATGCCCCAGATTTCAAATTTAGTCCCGCCTGGTTTGGCGGGCTTATTAAATCCGAGTGTGGCCACGTAACACGCTGTACACTGTACTTTCTAACACCTGAGTATTATCCATATATATCACCTACAAGACACATACCATCCCAGCTCCCTGTTCTGCCAGCATGCACATGTGTAGACAAAAATCACTCCTAAATTCCAATACAGAAGACCAAGAGGGTGTAAGAAAGCAAATTAATGAAAAAGAGAAGGATAGAAGAAAAACCAAAAACAGACAACTGGAAAGTAAATATAATTACCATTCTGAAGTGCGCCCTACCAGGTTTCTTAAATAATGGCCTGACTTCTTTCTGTCGTTACTCCAGCTGCCTCTCTATTAATGTTTCAATTTACTTCTATTGCTTCTCTTTCTGTGTAGAGTCATCTGGGCTGTCAGCAGTACAGGGCAGTATTAAGCAAAGACTCTAACTCATCTGTCCAAACACAGAAAGAAATTTGATTCTCATTGCAGTGCTTATTGCAAGGCATAGCTGGAGGCATCACACAAACGTTCTCACACCAAATTAGGGCAGTTGCCTCCACCAATTTATTGTCCGCTCCTTCTGCACTGGCTCAGCATTCTCAGCAGCTTCTCTCAGTGGAGAAATCCTTGTGTTTGCAACTCCTAGGTAGCAAAGAGGAAGGCACGCTTAATTGCTTGAATCTGAGTATTAACGTATCCCCTGATTTTATAAACATGCAGTTTATTATGATGCTTAATCAGTAGAAATTTAAATACACAATTCCTAAAATTTAAGTTAATCCACTTTGACATGATGGTATTAATACATTAGTTCTGCCACTGTTGGCAACCAGCATCTATGTATCTTCTCTAACTAATGCCTACCTTTTAACAGTGTGAAATAGTTCATACTCGTTTTTATAAACTTACATTTACTTTGGTATATATAGTCTTCATTTTGCTGATCTTTACATAAACCTGCAAATCACTGCTCTTCAATTTTGGCTAGGAAAAGCTACAGAGATTTCTGGAGCCACAAGGATTTTTTACAGAGGAAGAATTCCTGTGATAATTTGTGTCTGCTGCTTTGTTTAAGGTATCTGATTGGCACGCTTCTCCAGAAAACCACCAGGTCATTGCTTTGAGACTGAGAAATAGGTCGTTTTAGTGTTCTTCCAATGGAACTGGTAACATTCCAGATGAACTCCGGTGTTCCGGACAATCTGAAATGTTAAAGCTCACAGCTCCACCAGATGTGGACCTCTGTGCTGGTCTGGGGTGATGGTCAGACACAAATGTAAAAGCCCCAAGAAAGACCTGGGCATATTGTTTTTCATGAGGTTTCACTTCTGTTGCTCTGTCCGCCTTTGTTGCCGAGCGCTTAGGCAGAAAACCATCAGCCTACATTTAGAGGGTAGCCTGAAAGCACAGTGTGGGTCTGCAGTCCCAGGTACCGGTGAGTTTTGTTGACTCCAAAGTCGGCCTCTAGGCTCTGCTCCATAGAGACGTGAGGCAGATATGGCCTGGACCTGGGTTCTTGGAAAGAAAGACATCTTGCTCAATGCTGGCATTCAACTTGTGTTGGCAGATGGTGGCCTTGTAGGGGCATCTCTCTGTCCCACATGGAACAGGCTTGAAACACACCCTGCATGGGGAGGGTTGATTGCCCAGTGGCCTTATCAAAACCTGCCCACTTCAGCTTTTACCTTGTGACACTGTTAGATGATGACGAGAGCTAAGTAAGGCTGATGATTGTAAAAAAAACCCTGCCATGGAGTCCTGAGGTGTGCAAATAAGTGAATTTGGCATGAGTGCTAGAGTGGTTTTGCTGGTACTGCCAGAGGGCTTGTGAATAGCCCATGTTCCTTGGGGTGATGCGCAGCCTGCACACAACTGGGAGGGTCTGGATGTTCTCAGAGGGCTTCTCATGTGCACATGGACTGGGTGCCGTGCCATAGGTGCCCTCCAGAGCAATGCAACAGAGCAGTGCAGTTACGAGTTATTATCTCCAATTGTTTATGATTCTATCAAGATCAGCCTTTTAGAGGGATTTAAAAAAAAAAAAAAAACAAAGACCTTAACACTGCTGTATAAAACCTAACCCCTTTTTCTCTATTTAAAAATAGACACCTCTCTGAAAACAGCATTTTTGAATAATCTAGAGATTTCCACCAGATCTTAGGCCAAGAGAACAACTAAGTCCTGTGATCTATCAGTTCTGTTCTGACTAGAGATACAAATATGTCAATAGCAAATGAAGAACAGTTAACTCCTTTACCAGATGTGCATCACTCCCTACAGATTGTTTATCTAAGTCATTCACCAGTAGTGCCAGAATTGTGGATTATTTTAGAACAGTAACATGCCACCCTACAAAACAGTGCACTCCTAAGAAGTTCTTTGGTGATCATACAAAAACCTCTTTTGCTTTTAATTTTGTGTGTGAAAGTCTTTGCATTTCACACATATTATAGTACCTTCTTAGATAAATGAAGGTTTAAATACTTCCCTGTGTCCCCTCTAGAGCTCCATTCTGTCATTCTGTTGCCACCTACTGGGAGAATCGACAGCATCTCATTGCAGGTATTTCTGAAATTAGCCTAAAGTCTAGTATTTCAGTATCCACATAAAACTCTGCTGTATTGATGAAAGATTGGCTTTCAGACATTATCCCTGAAACAGAGAAGTGTGCTATGTACTTTTAAAATTACTTTTAAATAAAGAAAAATGAAGTACATCTTGGGATACAGCTTCAAAAGTGTTATTTCCTTTTCATTAAGAATTGTCATATAGAAAGTTTCTAAGTACGTGTTAAAAATTGTGGAATTGGATCTGGTCTTGCAGAATTATCTTCCCTAATATAGCAAGTTCAGAACTGTAGTTACTAATATAAAGACCAGCCATTCATTTTGCAGATAAAAAGGCAAACTACACTACTGACGTTTCTGGATGTGCCTGCATTTCTTTATGACTGTTTAGCAATCCTAATACAAACTGAGCTACCAGAAGGTGGAAAACGCTCCTCAACAGCTGGGTGAAACATGATGCATTTCTGTAGCCCTGCTCC
This sequence comes from Larus michahellis, assembly GCF_964199755.1. Lineage (NCBI taxonomy): Eukaryota > Metazoa > Chordata > Aves > Charadriiformes > Laridae > Larus > Larus michahellis. The sequence goes on along the minus strand of NC_133896.1, from coordinate 69,046,558 downwards.
AGTTGTATGTGCTGAGTATATGTTTCAGTGAAAACACGGATATTTTTTTTAAAAAAGAAATCCATTTATGAAAGATCAATAATAAATCTAGCATGAAAATAACAGTGGTATATATTTGATATGTCCTCCATCCCCTCCCGGGTGCCTCTTCATCAGCGCTAAGGAAAACCTTCCAGATAACCATGAGCTCATAAGCAAGTTGGACACACAAGGAAAGATCAGCACAATGGGCTTGTTGTCTTGCTCCAGGCGTTGTTCAAGCACAGGACTGCTCGACAGGTACCCCGAGACCAACACCATTTTCTTTACCTTCTATTACTTTCCTCTTGCTTCCCCCGTCCCTAAATAGACACCACCACCCCCGTGCCCCCCACTTTTTCATCACTGGCCCTATTCTGCTAATTTGACACCTTTATTTGGTAATTTCAGCTTTAGTTAGTACCCTCAGTAAGCCAACACCCCCTTCACTTTCTGTTGGTATCTTACACTCAAGGCGGGGTCCCCCAAACTCTCTTTTCACTGTATGTAATGCCCAGTAGCTTCTCTTGCCATTACCTCATTAGTTGAGACACAGGTTAGGGTTGGCCAGCCACTTTTCCTGTTCCATTGTCCGCAACATCTAACAGTTTCTCTTGTTATTCCATCGGTTTAACCGCAGGCCGTCCCTGGCCACCTGCCTGCCTGCCTTAACAACACATTGTTCTAACATCCTCAAACAATGGAAATATACAAAAATATACCTTATTAAGACTTAAGATGTGAAGTTATAGCTGGTGTTCTTAGACATCCCACCTATACCTGTCGCACACATTTTTTGTCATGGTTCTGATTTATTGTGATCTCAGTAAGCCCAATGGAGCTGGTAATGCTTCTCTCCTGCATGCCACAAGCTGGTCATTTTAAGGCCCTTGACCTGTCATAGATTTAGCAGTTCAACAGAACTGTCAGCCTACTTGTGCCTCCAGACCAGTCCGGTTAGGATTCTTACACAGTTGCTGCACGAGCATAGAGTGCTCTAAACTCCTGTTGAAGCTAAGAGTACTTGAATTGTGCCCCTACTCATGCCAGCTGCCAAAATCATATCTTCTAACCACCCCACACTGTGGATTCTGCAGAAGCAAGGGCACTAGCACAAGCTGTGTGTTCTTGGCACCAACAGAGTTCTCAGTGCATCTTACAGCTTTACAAACAGTATGTTTCGAATTAGTCTGAAATAAAGACTGAGCACTGTAGGTAACTTCTCCTTACGTAAGAGTCCATAGCAATTATCTGGGACATTTTGAAGCAAGAGTTCCTCAAATAATATTACATTATACACATTACTGTATCTTATATTAGATATGTAAGATACTGTAATGTGTATAATGTAATATTTTGCATTGAATAAATGATAGTATAGATGACAGAGATCCTTTCAGGATAAATTAGCAAAAAATATGAAGCCTGTCACCCTCTGAGGCAAAGTGGCTAATGATTAGATGGTCATATATTCTGCATTACTGTCTTGTGATCTCATAGCAGAGAACTCATCCTGTTTATAGTGTACTAAGATGGCAATAGACTAGATGTGTGTGAGCCAAGCAGAAATACAGCCACATGAAAAAAAGAGACAGAGACAATCATGTGCAGGAAAGGGCACAGTGCATTTTAAGATTCCTTTTCCTCATCTTCTTCTTCAAATGAGTCAGTTCCCACTTCTTCATATTCCTTCTCCAGGGCAGACAGGTCTTCTCGGGCTTCTGCGAATTCTCCTTCCTCCATGCCTTCACCCACGTACCAGTGCACAAAAGCTCTCTTGGCATACATAAGGTCAAACTTGTGGTTGAGCCTTGCCCAGGCATCTGCAATGGCCGTGGTGTTGCTCAGCATGCAGACTGCTCGCTCAACCTGGGCTAGGTCTCCTCCTGGTGTAACTGTAGGAGGCTGGTAGTTGATCCCAACCTGCAAATAACAATAGAAAAGATGAAGGAATAAAAAGAGTTATGAGAAAAGGGACAAGATGAGACAATAAACAGGGTAAGAAAATTGTAAAACTATTGGTGAGGGGAGTAAAAGAGGTAGAGAAAAACTCAAATCACATCAGTGTTAAGTCTAACGTCATTCAAGCTACTTTTTGGCACACAAGTCAGTTCCTTAACCTCACTCAAGACAGAAAAAAAAAAAAACAAAAAAAAGGCGACTAACCAGAACTGGACCCTAATGAAGAAAAGCTTAGAAAAATACATCAGTATGCATAAAAAAATTGAGGACAGTGAAAAAAATCTCTCTTTGCAGAGATGTTGTAGAAATGTTTCGCTTGCCAACAATGTATTATTACTGATAACTTTGGGGGTTTTTTGTTTGGTTGGTTTGGTTTTTTACATCTCACAAAGGATACACAAGTGTCTCAGTGTCTTCAGAGTATAAGCATTACCTTGATCTTTCTTCTCAAATGCAATTTAAGTTTAAAGTCTTATAGGGTTGACATTCTCCTGTTACTGAATATAGAAATACTATATATGCTTCCATTTATTTAAATGTTTAGGGGTCTGTGTCAATGGAATGTCCAAAGGAGGAAAGGCACATTCTATACAAACGCACCTTTCTTACGTTCATTCTTCTTACAAGTGGAAAACATGCAAGGTCTACAACTTTAAACACAAGTTTTCTGCTACACTGAACTTGCCCTTTAAACATTAAAGAGAAGCTCATGGCAGCCCTGCTCACCTTGAAGCCTGTTGGACACCAGTCTACAAACTGAAGGGATTTGTTGGTCTTGATGGCAGCAATTGCTACATTGACATCTTTGGGAACTACATCACCACGGTAGAGCATGCAGCAGGCCATGTACTTCCCATGTCTTGGGTCACACTTCACCATTTGGTTGTTGGGCTCAAAGCAGGAGCTGGTGATTTCAGCCACCGTGAGCTGCTCGTGGTATGCTCTCTCAGAGGAGATGATGGGGGCGTAGGTCACTAAGGGGAAGTGGATGCGCGGGTAGGGCACCAGGTTTGTCTGGAACTCCGTCAGATCCACATTGAGGGCACCGTCAAAGCGCAGCGAGGCCGTGATGGAGGAGACAATCTGGCTGATGAGGCGGTTGAGGTTAGTGTAAGTGGGGCGCTCGATGTCCAGGTTTCGGTGGCAGATATCGTAGATGGCCTCATTATCCACCATGAAGGCACAGTCCGAATGCTCCAGGGTGGCGTGTGTGGTCAGGATGGAATTGTAGGGCTCCACCACAGCGGTGGAGACCTGAGGGGCTGGGTAGATAGCAAACTCTAGCTTGGACTTCTTTCCATATTCATTGGAGAGGCGTTCCATCAGTAAGGAGGTGAAGCCAGAGCCGGTACCCCCACCAAAGCTGTGGAAGATCAGGAAACCTTGCAGCCCAGAACAGGCATCAGCCTGAAAGCCAATAGGAAAAGTGAAAGAATAAACGAACATATCTTTAAATTACACTCTCAAATAGAGACAGCAATACTCACACCCAGTGCACAACACAAAAGTCAGTAGTTCTCCCAGAAAATTCTTATTGTCTGTTTTCCCTTCACGCTAGAGTATTGCTAGAGCTATATTGATGTTTTTCTTACAATAATAATGCTATAGCAATATTTGAGGTTTCCCATTTAAGCCTTCCATTCATATGGACAAATGGGACGTCCGGGACTTGCGTATCTCTGTTCTGAGCCAATGACAATAGATAAAGCAAAACGAGAAGCGCTATCAAAAACCATAAGTGATATTTATTTCCCCTCCCACCCTCCCAAGGTCATGCTTCCAATGTAATAGTGCATACCAGCTTGCGGATACAATCTAATGCCGTGTCAATTTTGTCTTTGCCAACAGAGTAGTGGCCACGTGCATAATTATTTGCTGCGTCTTCTTTTCCAGTGATCAGCTGTTCTGGATGGAAAAGCTGACGGTAGGTGCCAGTTCGCACTTCATCTGAACAAGAGAGAAAAAGCATAAGCTTGAAAGAGATGTTTCACCAAGATTGATAATGTTTGCAAAACAGATGGAGCATTTTGGCAGAATTGTTGGCAGTTGGCAGAAACTGTTATGGAAATTTGTACCTTGAAAAGCAAAGGACAGAGATGAGGACTATCATCTGAGATGTTCTCCATTTTGAAAAAAAAAAAGAACTGGACTCTGCTCCAAATGTAATTTGCTGTGTTATACAAATGAATTATTTATCAAATGAGGGCTGTGCCATGCTATGGTAAAATTTCACCTCTATATACCAATCAGATTAAGATCCATCAGAACCTTCAGGGGAATGACTGGAAAAAGAGGAGATTTGCAAGAGTAAAACAGTATTTTCCCCTGAATAATCTGTCAGGACACTTCTGTTGCCTGAATTTTCATGCTCCTCTCTTACATCTGAATGCAAGGAAAGCACTTTACATCAGTTAGGAGGGTTCCATCAGTTTGTGGCTCCATCACCACAAAGAAAGACCAGAACTGAATCTCTAAGAAAGCTATATTGTACTCATAAGCAGTGGAGGTTTAAACAATAGTAAACTTTTGATTTTATTAATTATTTGTAGAGCACCCATGACAGAGTGCGGTACAGTTTTCATCTTTTCATTGAGAACAAAGCTTTTAGTAATATCTGGTATTAAAAACTTAAAATCCATATGTTTTGCCTGCATATTGGGATCATCCCTAATGGTAAGGGCATTGTCCTGCTATTCAGTGATCTGAACTTTGGCACCCAGAAGAGTTAATTCATTTCTATTTTCCAAAAATTAGTTCTATACTGACCTATTACAGTTTGCTCCAAGTCCACCATAATAGCCCGGGGCACGAATTTTCTAGTGCTTGTCTCTCTGAAGAATGTGGCAAAAGAGTCATCACTGTTGGGTTGGTCGATGAAGATGCCGTTTGGCTGAATGCCGTGCTCCAGACAGAAGAGTTCCCAACACGCGTTGCCGATTTGAACTCCTGCTTGGCCAATGTGAACAGAGATGCACTCATGCTGAAAGGAGAGGAGAAGGGAAATGGTGAGAAGAACCAGTGAATACCCTAAGAGTCCGCAAGCTGATCTTTCCTGAAACCCCGAATCAACCAACGATTGCAAAATTTTCCACAAGACTGGAATTAATGGAAAGTATTCTGACATTTATTTACAAATAGGAAGAAAAACATTTTGCTGTGCGAAGAAAGAAACAATAATCTCCACAGCTAGAGATTTGCAGCCATGCCTACGCATGGCGTACAGCACACAGGATCTACATTTAAGTGCACGTAAGCCCATACAGATAGAAAAACTGCGTATAGGCACACAAAATAAACAACAGCAGGTCCCAGCTGAGGAATATGAGCCAAGTCCAGTCATCCAGCGCAAGACACAGCTATGGTGCGTTACATAGATAAAGCGAAGGGAATGAAGTATTTTCTGATCATAGAATCATTTAGGTTGGAAAAGACCCTTGGGATCATCAAGTCCAACCATCAACCCCACTCTACAAAGTTCTCCCCTACACCACATCTAAACGAGTCTTAAACACATTCAGAGATGGTGACTCCACCACCTCCCTGGGCAGCCTATTCCAGTGTCTGGCCACTCTTTCTGTGAAGAATTTTTTCCTATGTCCAGCCTAAACCTACCCTGCTGCAGCTTGAAGCCATTCCCTCTTGTTCTATCGCTAATTACCTGTGAGAAGAGACCAGCACCAAGCTTCTGTTGAACGTGTGTTGGACAGGTGGAAGACAAGTTTGTAGAAATTAAAGGAACTAGAATTCAAGTGCCTTTAGTACCTTAATTAATTTCCATCACTGATTGTTTCAGACCATTCTCTGGGTACTTTTAATTCAATTTAACACAGGAAGCGTTAACTTGATACTCAAGAGGACTTGGTACTCTTTGCATGTCAGACTAAATTAATGTCTTGAGAAATCCTTCTCATACATACACTTCCGTAATCATGGTTGTGCAGTCAATGAACAGTTTCTGAAGTATTTAGTACTGTGTTTTGCACATAGTTTAGTAACAGAAATCTGAAACACAAAATAGAGTATCATATCCTAAAAGAAAAAGAAGCGTGTCTCCTTCTGTAGATCGCTATGCAGACTCACAAGTACTGTGAATTTAAAGGGTTCTCTCAAAAACACTCTTGTTGGACATGGTATATTTGAGTATGAATCTTTTGGCAGATGATTCCCATGCAGTCTTACGGAGTACCTAGGGAAATGTCCACATTTCTTTGCTCTTAATTTTAATACTGGCAATCTAGTAGGAAAAGGCCATTAATACAGGGTTAAACATACTGTATTCAAAGTACATCCAGGGTAGCTTCCACCCAAAAAGGAAAAATAAGTTCCAACGCCATCCTTCTTTTTCTGCGTACGAGTTCTCTTATAATTTATTAACACAAATGCAGCTGTACATGTTGAAGTCTGAATTTGTTTACCATGAAGCTAATATGATAGTTTGTTTGCACACTGTGAGCAACATTTGTTGCCCCCAAAATGAAGCAAAAAAGTCACTTCAGCCTTCCCACCTTCATTAAGATCTTAACCGGAGTAGGGGGAAACAGAAGCCCAAACTCATTGCTCATTATCTCATAAAATCTACACCCCATCCCTGGAAGTGTTCAAGGCCAGGCTGGATGGGGCTTTGAGCAGCCTGGTCTAGTGGGAGATGTCCCTGCCCGTGGCAGGGGGCTTGGAACTAGATGATCTTTAAGGTCCCTTCCAACCCAAACCATTCTATGAATGACTCTATTCTATGATTCTAAAATAATCAGACTCTTTTCTTACCATGGTTTCTCCTGCGTGCTTCCTTTCCTGGTTGGTAGTGGCAGCTTTGTTTACTGATGTTTCTGCTGTTGTGTAAGCTGCCTGGTGCAAGGTGGCATCTACACCTTGCTGGCAGGGGCCCCACAGCACTACAGCGTAGGCAGGAGAGGTCATAATCTCTCCCAGGCAACCATCCCATTCCACCCACCCACCTGATACACCAGCAGCCTGCTTTCACCCATCTACGGGACACAGCCTGAAGGCTGTTCTTAAGCAAGCCTTCCCAGTTAACTCTCCGAGCTAAACGTTGGTTTAAAACAAAAAAAAAAATAGAAAAAAAAAATTACAACTGGTATTAGCAACCAGAATTTTAACACGTATGGTAAGTCTTCACAAATAACTAGTTTCCTTCCTTAGAACTCTTAACAACTGGTAAATAAGCTACTGATAACTCATTTAAAAAATTATAAAGATTATTAAACATTGCAGAATTTCTTCATTTACACGTTCAAAAGGTAGCATCATTTTTAAATGGTGTCTTTCTGACAAAGGCGACTGTAGATGAATGATGGACATGGAGTTAACTTGCCTAAGTTCCACTGATTGAAATGAGTTGCAGAACAGGTTGAACTGCAAGGAATTCCACTGGAGTATTTGATCATCTGTGGACAAGATACATACATGGGATTATCTTCTTGTCTCCTGGTACTAAGGCACCAAACCTCATCTTTCTGCCAGCCTTTCCTTATCTTTGAGACCTCTGTCCACCTGATTATAGACAACTGTTCTTCAGCCTTTCAGCTGCCTACAATATGGGCCAATGTAAGGTTTTTTGCATCTAGCAAGAAGATGGCAAAACAAAAAAGCAGAAATAGAATTTCCTGCCGTATCTGGCGTTACTAGCAGAAAGTTCACATAGACATGGCACACACACATTCTCTCTGACAGGCTTAAACAGTAGGATCCCCATGGCTGTGTCTTTTCTCTCCAACATATAATGAGAGCACAGAAAAAAAACACAGCTGGAAATAAATTCCAGGTCCTTTATTCTTGGTAGTACTGGTCTTGGCCATCCCAATGTACACTTACATATTCAAAAAAAAAAAAATACCTATATGCTGGATGTTTCACAGAAAGTAATTACCACTCTCTGAACTCCTATGAAAATGCAGGCTTACACCCTTCTGACATCATCAGTTGATTAGATCTCATCAGATTCACACTGAACAAGTCCTCTACTTAATTCAAATACGCCTGTACAACAAGGACACATAGTGAAACATTTCTGCAAATTGAGAACTGTAGAGTATCAATACATTAAATGCAAAAGTTTTCATATATTTAATCACAGCACAAATAAGCAGCTCTACAAAGAGATAAATCAGTAGTCACTTTATTGTGAAAATTAAATATTGCAGTTTTAGTATTAATTGCACAAAAACCCTGACGGCTTGCTTCTGCCTTCTTGCCCTCTCATGATGAATTAAATACAATACAAATGCAAAATCAGTAGTACTCAAAAAAAAAAAAAAAAGGGAAGATTACCAACCTGCGCTTAAAATCAAGTTGAATGTTAAAGTCCTGGTAAATGAGTGGCTATGACATTTAACAGCATTCTAAACATGATGTATGGCGTGCTCAGACCACTGGTCCCAACCTCCAAAATTGCGTCTCTGCCATTTAACTAACAGTGTTAATAGAAAACTAGAGCAAAAATTGGTTGTTAGCTAAACAGTCAATTTGGTGAGAATCTGGCCTGGCTTTTTTTTTTTTTTTTTTTTTTTTTTTGCTTTTTCATTAACTGGCTTACAAAGTACTTAAAGTGAGGCCTTGCAAAGTAGGGGGCCAGTAGATACCACCTAGTCATATCTTCAAAGAGCTCAAGTCCAGGCAGAGCCTCCATATTTGATTCTACTTGTTTTCGCATCAACTGTTGGTTGTGGAGTTGTAACTACACTTTATAGTTGGATTACAAGAATCATCCAGCGATATCAAAAGCAGGCCTTCGTTATGTGTGCAGAGTATGTAAGAAATAACTTTTTAATATCGTGAAGCATTACATGCTACTTAGCCTGGTGTAAAGTCCTAGCAGAGAAAAAACCATTGGGGAGGGATATGGGATTGTTTTGGTTTTTTTACTAAGACAACTAAGCAAGGTCATTGCTGCATTCAGGTATGACCTGCCTCAGTTTATCTGACACTAGTATTGGAGTGTTTCTCGATTGGGATAATCCAAGAAGAACCAGACACAGAACTGTTTTCAAAGTGGCCCAGGAGACAACAAAGCAACAGATCACACATAGTTTAAAGACACCAACAGGCTGCTTTCCTTGTTAATAGAAATAGCCACCACCTCACGGTATGGTGACTGCTAGAGACAAAGGAACAACTTGAAGAGGACTACTGTTCCACTGTGATCTCTGTTGGCTACTTTTCACAGGTTTGGCGTATTGGATAGGATTTGCCTTCACCAAAAAGGCTGCTTTGTTCAATATTTTGTAGTTTGGGATGACGTCAGCCAGCCTGCATCATTTTGACACAAATGCTGCGATGGCGACCTACTTGTTTGCCACAAAGGCTCCTTACTTTTAACTTGTCTCTCCAGCACACAACAGTTTTCTCCAGTGGAAGCAATATTTAAGTAGGCCAGTGCTCTCCCCCTTGGAATTTACCTTTTGTCAATTGACAATAGGAAGATGGATGGAGAAGAAATGAATGTTCTACCCATAACCTCCAATTTCTTCCCCGAGTGGTCAGAAATGGGGTCAGTCTGGTGACAGATCTTCCACACAGACAATTTTCTTGCCACGGATCCGGGGAAGGTTTGAGGATCTCAGAGAAATACCTCTTTCTACCTGTTA